>NC_081255.1:13963671-15326171 GCF_030490865.1 Poecile atricapillus | reverse complement strand
TATTTCCAGGCTGTCAATTGCCTTGTGGGGACTGTGGTTTATGAACGAATCGCTTGTAATGGTCCTAAGCTGGGACCTATCACTAGAAAACATCCCTTGGTTACCAGGTATATACATGTTTTCTTGTTTGTTTGGAAACTATTACAATCTATTCAGGGAAAGCAAGTTCAAAGTTCAATAAAAGTATACTTTTATATGTAGAAATACATGTTTTCTTTCACATGGACAAATGCCACTTAGCAAATTGACATGGCTTTTTTAAGCAACAGCAGTAGCTATTTCATAAACAAATGTGATCAGAAAGCATGAGACAATACTTAGAGCACATCAAAACCTTACATAGTGTAAATTGCTGTTGTAGGTGGAAGAGGAGTGGAACTAGAAAAGTTTACACCTTTCACGTTTTATGTACTTGATGCCACTCATATCTAAAGAGCTGTGGCTTTAATCTTACATTACCAGCTGACACCAAGATAGTGTCAGCATCTGTTCTTGCTCCTTCAAAGCTTCCTTCAAAATAGAAAACTCCATCATTTATGCAAGTTGCTCTTTTTTACCTGTGTTATGTACAATCCAGTTCATAGCAGATACTTTAATTTCAAAGACAATGAATTACAGTTTAGCTTACTGTATGTGTTTGGTGCTCATCTCTTTGTTTTCTCTTTTAATTGCCTGTCTATTCCGTAGGTATTTTACATATCCATTCAAAGAGCTCACTGTAGAGGAAGAAGAAACTATGATACATCAGCCAGATAAAGCTTGTTATTTCATGGCTCATAATGGCTGGGTTATGGGAGATGATCCTCTTAGAAACTTTGCAGAACCGGGTTTGTAAAAGAAATTTGAATTCTTACAAACCATTTGATATTCTAGCCAAAGCAAAAAGGATTGTATTTAATCTGTCTTTTTCTCCAGATGTATTCTTATGAAGCTGAAGAATAGCAGATACTAAGCTTATAGCACTTTAATTTCCCATTCACCATACAGATGAACTGTAAGAACTGGTATTTGAGGTACAGTTTTACAAGATTTGAGAGGGAAATTACCAGCTTTTTGTCACTGAAATGGGGATGTCCTGCCTCCCCACTTTTGTCATTGTCTTTGTTGCTTACTTTGTACTTTGTTCCAACACCAGTGCTTGTTGGCATTTCCATGAGACAATGACAGTGTGGCAGAAAAACTAATGCAATGAAAAGGTGAATAGTATTTTACTGCATTAGTGAGCAAAAACTGGGTCCTTGAAAAGTCCACTGAGTGGCAGTCAGGCAGTCAAGAGATGACCCAGTTAATCCAAATTAAGTATGCAGATTACTTGTGAAGGTAAAATAGGGCATGAAATCACCATGCACTAAAATATTGCATTCTAAGTCCTTTGGGGACAGTGTTGATATCCAATAAAAGCAAAAAAAGCTTGTGTTCAGAGTAGCCATTCACTTGGTAAACTAAATGAAACAAAGGCCAGTTTAACTGTAATTAAAAACAGTCTGAAAGTTTGAGTCTGCTTTACAGGTTAATGTGATGATACTCCAGGGTGATCTACAGTTAGCATTTAATTTATGCAAATTAATCTACACCCTTTCACTAGATTTTATTTACTTTTATTCTCCTTCTCAAGGATTGAGATAATGTGTTTCAAGAGTGTTTTTGCTCAGTTGCCTTCAGATTATTGCCCTTTCCTCTAGGCAGACTTTTGTATGCTTTGTTCCTCTCAGTCACTGGCTTTAGTTAGCATTCTTAATTTCCATGACTGAGGTTTCTCTCGTAACTCAGCTAAAGGTTTTTGAGTGCTTTCTATTTCTGTTATGCCTTTATTTTATGCCACACATTATTTCAGCTGAGAGCAAAATGTGAAACTGTGGTGCAGAAAGGCACAATAAAGGAATTCCAAAACAAATGCAGCCAGTTCTCTAAATTATCCTTAGAAAAAATCACAGCGTATATCCAAAGAAGCACAGTTTTTTTCTGTCCATCTGGCTGTGCTGCTATTAGTGAAGAAGGGGGTTGGCTGTGCTTACATGAATGTTTTGGGAATTTATGGTAATTTACAGTCCATGTTTTTTACTTCCTGGCTTTAGAAATCCATCATAGTCTGCTGTTAAAAGAGGAGAAAATTGTAAATTGTTGCTATGACTGATTATGATAACACAGTGAGACTCTTTCTTGAATTTGGCCAGTGTGAAAAACAAAACTACTAATTTTGTTCATTTGGTTGATGCTTTTTTCTTTTTCTGAAGTACAGTTTTTTGTACTACTTGGAAGAATTAAAACAAATTTTATTTCAATCTGAAGAATTGTTTCAGTATCACTATAGAAGCTAAATATTCCCATGGAAGAGTGTGAAGCTGTATATCAGTGTAGTGTATATAGATTTTTGAGTTGATATGAACAGTAAAAATTCTAACAAAAACATTACAGTGTTTTTCTGCTCTCTAGTAGTAGAAAATAAAATGCCACATTTTCATTTTGGTGCACATTTTATACTATATGTGTATACACAATAAAGTGAATTTATTTCCTTTACAGGCTCAAATGTGTACTTAAGAAGAGAGCTCATTTGTTGGGGAGACAGTGTGAAACTGCGTTATGGTAATAAACCTGAAGACTGCCCATACCTCTGGGCACATATGAAAAAATATACTGAAATCACTGCAAAATATTTCCATGGTGTTCGTCTGGACAACTGTCACTCAACACCTATTCATGTAGCTGAGGTACACAAAATTAAGCATGTTTATTATAAAGCAGCTTCCTGTCTGTGGAACAGATCCTGCAAATTTCACGGCAGCAGTGCAGGAGTTATGTGGCAGAGTTTAGGTGGGAACAAATCTTCCTCATAGCATAGAAGCAAGTTTTCTTGTCTGGTGATGATCAGAGATGGTTTCAGCTATGTTAAACGACAGAGTGGTGTAGCTATTGTATCTTTTACTTCTCTGCTTTAGCTGAAATACTGTGGATGTGGATGGGGCTGGCTGACTTTTCTCTCACTGAGCTGTGGATGTAGTGCAATGACTGCCAGTATCCAGTATGTCAGTTTGAGCTGGAGTCATTGCCAAGACTTGATTGGAAGTCTGACTGGTTTATTTTTTTGCCACCTATATCTCGCTATTGCTAAATTAAACAGGAAGTGGTCCACTTCACAGTATTTAAAAGGTAATGAACACGTGCAAAAACTTTAGTCTGGCAGGTGTATTGCTAAGACTAGCGCTTCTTGTTTCCCACGTAGCTGACTAGATCCATAAGTTGTACTTGCTTAGTAAATTAACTTTAAATAGGTTTGGAGTAGTGCAGCTTGTAAGCATGTAGTCTTAACTTTGTTACAGAGCTTACCTAAATCTATGAAGAGCTCTCTAAAACAAGTTGATTTGCTCACAGAAATTGTAAGTAGCTTTTAAATGCAGCCATTTCAAATATTCTGCCATTCTTTTGTTTAGTGTTACTATTTTTGGAATGGTAACTGCAAAGGCTTAAACTGAAGTGCTGCTCAGATTTCTTAGTTCAAGAGGTATCTCTTTTACCCAACCTTTGCTCTTGAATTTTGAGCTAAGATCTAGTTTTGAAACAAAGTAGTAGTTAGCTTAAAGTCTGCAGAAAATTTCCTAGAATTACTCAATCTATAAGTAATATCTGTAAAATATAACCATGGTTTTCTGAAACTTCCATGTTACCAATATTTTTTATGTGCTGCATATATGAATGAATCATTTCTGTTCTGTTAACATTCATGTTAATGTTTGTGTATACATAGCTGACAATGGATGTCTTGCATTAAAAATGTATTATGATCTATAGGAGATGCTAGCAACAGCCAGATCAGTCAGACCTAATCTTTATGTGATAGCTGAACTCTTCACGGGCAGTGAGTACATTGACAATGTTTTTGTCAACCGCCTGGGAATTACCAGCCTGATTAGAGGTACAATAAGCAGATGAAAATGATGTAGGATTTTCATGTATGGTTTGGAGTTTTAAATGTGAAACTAACATTGGTATGCTTTTTTATTTTTCTTACATATTCATGTTCTTTGCTTACGCAATTACCTTTTCTTCTTTATGTTCCGTTTAACTTCTCCTGTGTTGTATGCTAATTCTTGGTTTTGCTTATGTTATGTTATGTGCGTCCTCTTCTATGTAACAACTTGTTTTGTTCCTTAATTTTGGCTTTCTGTTTATCTTTGCTGCATGGCATTTTCCTATTGTCCAATCCCTGCCTAGCTTTGAAACTTGTCCTTTTTTGTATCTACCTTTCCCCTTTCTGTGGCTTTTTTGGCTGTGCTTTTTGCAGTACATGCTGGACACAGCTAGAAAATTGCGAGCCGATTTGTATGTAGTGGCTGAACTGTTCACAGGAAATGAGGAGCTGGACAATATCTTTGTGAATAGGCTGGGCATTACCTCCTTAATAAGAGGTAGGCTTGCTGCATGTGTGGTCTCTTTCCAACGAGAGATTATAGATGACATGCTTTTTCCAAGAAAAAGTTTTCTACTGGATTATGCCCTTTAAATTAATACTCCATATAATCAGAAGTACAGGTTCTCTATTGTGACTTTTTTGATACTTGGCAGAAAATACAGTACTAGCCATAAAAATAAGAGAAGACCTCCTTTGTTAGTTTAAAGAAGGTTAAATATTTCCACTCTTGGTCTAGTGAAGGAAAAAGGAGTTGTAGCACAGTTCTGCTATGTAAGTCCTGCATCATGTCTGATTTTTGTTGCATGAGTTTTTTAAAGCCTGTGAGAAATGGTTTGATCTCTGCTTTTTGATCTTTTTTTTTTCCATTAGCTTTCTCTTTCTTAATATATTGTAGTAAATGGAGTACTCCAAGGCTGTGTTTCCGCACTAGAGAATATAGCTGTATGTGTTTGATATTTTTATGATTGAACACACCAAAATAACAACTTCTCAATGCCACATTTAACATCTTTGTGTGCTGTCCTGTGTGGTAGTTATTGTTATGCAAATACTTAGGTGTTCTGTTCTTTAGAGGCCATGACTGCCTACAATAGCCATGAAGAGGGAAGGTTGGTCTATCGGTTTGGAGGTGAGCCTGTCGGATCTTTTGTTCAGCCACGTTTGAGGCCTTTGATGCCAGCTATTGCTCATGCACTGTTCATGGATATTACACATGATAATGAATGTCCAATTCAGGTGAGCATCTAATAAAAAAAATAAATATTTACCTTTAATGTTTTCTGAAGTAATACTTCTGAACTGTGGGAGGGCTTGATGCAATCTGGATATCCTGAACAATATTTAGAACAAATGCAATTCAGTTTAAGCTTTCATGCACAGAAAAAAAATTTGTAACAATAGCCTCTGACATTCAAGGTTTTGTCTTCTAAGGGGAGAAGTATATGAAGTTAGTAATTAAGCTGGTTTGAGCCTTTCTTCCAGCTGCTGTAGATGGTTCTGTTTCTGCTTGTTGACCTGTTCTCCTGAGCTTGTTTACAGGCAGGAATGAGAGAGTGGTGGGCAGGGATTGCTTCTTTTAATGATTATTTTGAAGTTGCTTTTCATGGTTCATTCATAGAAATTTTCTCCAATAATTATATTGTAATTGAGAAAATTATGACTATGGGATTAGCAATTCCTTTGTTAAATTGAGTGTATCTTCTATATGCTGAATTGAGAGGATAGCGTTTTCTTGGTTTCACTATTTATTACCTATGTATTTTTTTATGCAGCACCGATCTGCATATGATGCTCTTCCTAGTGCCATGATTGTTTCCATGGCATGCTGTGCTACAGGAAGTACCAAAGGCTATGATGAGCTGGTACCACACCAGGTACGTGTTTCCACTTCAACTCCGAAGCTGCCTTTAAAAATACCTGTCTTTCTCATCCTAGAACACATATTTGAATGTTGTTTTTTTGAAATTCCAAGCAGTTTTCTATCTGGCATTACTTCAGATTGTCCAGCTTCATATGCAATTTGAATTTATTATACAGTTCAGACCTCAAGGTGTGGTAGTTTTTATTTCCTAGAGTAGTTCATATTTACTTAAATTTGATTTTTTACAGATCTCTGTAGTATCTGAAGAGAGGTTTTATGCAAAATGGAATCCAGCAGCACATCTGACCTCTGGTGAAGTTAATTTCCAAACAGGAATTCTAGCAGGAAGGCTGGCCATAAACAGACTGCATCAGGAGCTGGGAGCTAAAGGCTTTAATCAGGCAAGAAGTGAGGGTAACAGTGCAATTTCGTCGTATGTGTGCTCTGAGTGAGCACAGTTGCAATGTTATGTCTTTTCTAGGTGTATGTAGATCAAGTTGATGAAGATATAGTTGCAGTGACAAGACACTGCCCTAACACACACCAGTCTGTTGTGGCTGTGTGTCGAACTGCCTTCAGGGATCCTAAGACTTGTTTCTACAGTAAAGAAGTGCCTGAAATGTGCATCCCAGGTAAACAGACTTCTTTCCAAGAGCTGTTGTCATGTACAAAAATTTAAAATTATTCATGCTTTTTAACTTCAAGCACATGCACACAAAATCCATATGAGAACTTTTAGTATATAATACTCCTATTATATGTACGAATATGTATGTCCCATAAGTGGTTAAAGAACCAGTAACAGACTTGCAGTGCTTAGGGTTTTCAGAAACATTCCTGTTGAGTATAGTCCTGCTGCAAGCTCCCCTTGAAGGTTTGTGTGTGGGGAGTGTTACAGTCTTCTTTTGTGAGCTAGTAATAGTTAATAGTGAGATGCTTATTTGTACAGATGTGGGGGGATTACTGTTTATTCTGTTGTACTGAGGAGAGAGGCTAAAATTTTATCCCATTTGTTGATTCCAGTTCTGTTCAGCTTCAAATATATATAGTTATTTTGTGGCTTGAGAATGCATCTTGATAAGAGCTCTATTGAATAAGTTAAAGACAATATGTATGCAGTATATACATAATTGATTATGCAGAGTATTTGCTGTACTTAAAAGAAACAAAGTATAATGATTTCCGTACATTACTTGGAAATGTTTCTGAAGAGAAGCTTTCCAAACTGGCTTTTAAAATATACTCAGTTCTTTGAGTGCATGTGTGTGCTTGTTTTAAAATCAGTCACATTATATTTTAAGATATTTACAAGACCTGTATACCTTACATCTGTAAAGTATTTAAAGGGTAGAGAAAATTAGAATTTGTATATTAATAATAAATCGTTACCCTTTGAAGATAACCATCTGTAGCTGCAGTTTGGAAAGCAATCTAGCACAGTCTCCTAAAAGGTAATAGGGAAACTAAGAAAGCTGATGACCAGTAAAAGACAGGTTGTTATTCTCTCATCATCTGATTTTATGATTAATTTATTAAAAAATAAAGAAAATTGTCATTTTAAATACAGTACAGCATATGAGTGTGTAATTAATATTTATAGATATTTAAAATTCTTGCCATATGTTTCTGTTCCTCTGCTGTACAGCAGAGACTTATACATTGAATATTCAGTTTTTAAATTTTAGCTTCTGTTTCGTTGTTTTGAAAGAATCACTTTTTTTCATTTCAAATATCCTAAGAGCTGCAACATGGTTTAACTTTTTCTAGGAAAAATAGACGAAGTAGTACTTGAGGCAAGGACAATTGAGAGAAGTGCTAGTCCTTACAAAAAAGATCTGCATTTTATAAATGGATTGCCTAATTTTACAGTGGAACTCAGAGAGCATATCCAGGTAATTAGCCTCCTTCACCTATGTTCTGATGTAATAACTTTAAATTTTTTATATTTTATATTAGAAAAAGCGACAGTGAATTTCAGTTGCAAATTTCTTTTCTTTTTTAAGATAAAAGACAGTAAAATCATAAAACAAGCTGGAACTGCTATAAAAGGGCCAAATGAATTTGTTCAAGAAATAGAATTCGAAAGATTAACACCAGGAAGTGTAATAGTATTCAGGTACGTTATAATGATTGCCATATGGCTGTGTGAGTTTGAAAAGAAATAGGAGACTGGAGAATAGTTCTTCTAAGTGCTTTATTTCTATAAGATATGCATTCTTATTTACAGAGTTAGTCTGGACCCAAAGGCACAAGAGGCTGTGGGGATACTCCGCAATCATTTGATCCAGTTCAGCTCTCATTTTAAATCTGGAAGTCTTCCTGATGATCACTCAGCACCAATATTAAAAACACCATTTTCTTCGTAAGTATTCTTTAAGTTTCTGACATAGAACCAAGAGAGCTACTAGGGGAGCAAAGGATATTATGTACATCTACTGAGGGTTGTTGAATTTTGGTGGTGGTGATACAGATGGGTTTGAATTGTCAGAGTGCAATGAAAACTCTGAGAGATTGTCACATATGCATAATACTAAGTGGGGTTAATACTGAAAAACTTCCTGGTTTCTGTAATTGCTGCCTAAAGTATACTTTCTAACATGGTGTGCTTCTCAGTGTTGGGGTGTGATTGTTTGAGTGTGATTTTGTATTTAATACAAATCTAAATAATGTTTCTAAATAAGCACTGAAACATCCGAGAACATCTTGGAACACCCAAAAAATCAGACTCCTAATTTCCAAGATGAAGTATTGAGAGAACTGTATATATTTTAGTGATTTAATGTAACTCTGAAATGAGAATTGTTTGTGAAATCCTTTCCCTGTTTCCCTACTGATGTTGTTTTGGGTTTTATTCTTTTTTTCAGAATTGCATCTAAACTAACTTTGGCTGAACTAAATCAAGTGCTGTATAGATGTGAGGCAGAAGAACAGGAAGATGGTGGAGGCTGTTATAACATACCAAATTGGTCCCCCCTAAAGTATGCAGGCCTCCAAGGTAATAATTTTAGCATAATTTTTTCTGTTAAATAAAAAAAGTAAATGAGAGCTGGTTGATCTAGATCACATCATAATGCTATTGTATTGCGGCTGCTATTGTTTGGTAAAAAAGGTAATTTTTTTTCTACTTGGCTGTGCTACGAACTGGTGTTGTACCCAGGAAATCTTATACTAGAACAAAACCCCTCTCTCTCAGTGCTTTGAAACTTAACACTGCAGCCCAGGATGTGTTTTAACACCAGTGCCCGGACTTTTAGAGTAAAAGGAAAACAAATATGCTTGCAGTGAAAAGTTGCATTAATCTAACCTGAGGCGTTAATAGATTACTGAGGAGTGTCAGTCATGTATTGAACATACAAATTCCATCATGCTGGTTATTTGTAATGATTTTCATAAGTCTCTAGGATCTATGCTGAGGAAACTGGAATTTTCTGGAATTAACTGAAATCGAGTTAAAGCATCTATTGCCGTGTACCTTTTCCTTCTGAACTGTAGTTGCTGTTTGTGATAACGGTGTGTCTTTTAATACAGAGTTGGGTTTATATCTTCAGGGTTAATGTCAGTGATGGCAGACATTAGACCAAAGAATGATTTGGGTCATCCATTTTGTGATAATTTAAGATCTGGAGATTGGATGATTGATTATGTCAGTAATCGTCTGATTTCGCGTGCTGGAGCCTGTGCAGAAGTGAGTAAAAATACTTACCTGGTACCTTTGGGCTTTTAAATTGCTAGTTTGTTTCATTTTCAATTACTGATATATTTTGTTTAATTCAGATTATCTATAACATTTCCTGCCTAGGCAATTTTTTCTAGTAGGTTAAACTCATTAATATTTCTTCCCTCCCCTCTAACCTATTAAAAATAGATTGCAAAAGGGAAATTAAAAATATAAAGGGCATGGAGTTATTGTTAGCTCTTGCGTGAAGGCTTGCAGGGGTCCCTCCCTGTTTTACTTCTCCTCAAATGAAAAATGAAATTACCAATACTTTTTTTCCTTAGGTTTGGGAGTCGTTTTTTTGGGATAGTTTGTTTTTTAAGTACTTTCAAGACGGTGCCTAAATGCTAATGCATACATGAGTATGATAGTTACAGTCAGCCAAGCACTGGAAAGACAGGAATTTCTGCGATTCAAAGTTGCTTTATAGCTGCATTCCAGTGTGGTCCTTTTCTTTGACATAGTTTATTTTCCTACATGCAAACTGCTTTATTTCACAAGACCTGATTTTTGTAACTTGCCTAAAAATACAATAATAAGGGCTTTAATATTCTTACTTTGTTTTATTCCTGAAGTCAAGTCTAGTAATACAAAGTAGAAGTACAGATAAAAAAGTCTAATGTACTGAGGCAAATGCTAAATTTGACCTAAGAAACAGAGCTTTTCTAGAAAACGAGTTAGTCTAATACTTGCCACATTTACTACTCATCAAAGACTACTGCTTTTTTTCCTATGTATTTTTGAGTTCTTAATTTGTAATGTCTCATTCAAAGACTTAAGTCATGTGAAACTAAACTTTATAATTTTGCTGTTAGTATAGTCTCATCATGTGATATTTTGACAGGTGCATTCTTTATCTGCAGGGCTTAAATCTTTAAGTGATTTACTAGAGTTGTCATTATGTTATTTAGCAGGATTAGAAGATAAGAAAAATAATTTCCAGATGTCAGATGTTTCCCAGTGATGTAAGGATGTGAAGCTCTAGAATCCTGAGTCCAGCACACACACCTGCAGTCATATTGACATGTGACTCAATTAAGCTCTGATAACTTTTTATTCCTGGTCTTTTTTAGCAATGTGAAACTTCCTTCTTATGCTTAGATTATAGTGATGCCTTTTGAGTTGTGACTTTTCCTTGTTACTTAATTTTAATAACAATTTCATGGTAGTTCATTTTTCGACTGTAAGTCTAGCAAAATATAGTCTCCTTCTGTACTTCACATTTTGGCCTATTTAGTATAGATGCAATACACATTTTTGTCTACTGCTCTTCTTAGAGTTCATGTCTTTTAGCTGAATGTTTGGAACAGAAGAGTGCAGCATAACTGGGGTGTAATACATGTCCAGAACTGTAACAAAATGGATCCTGAAAGCACTGGCTTTTGAATTTCAGTGGATCAAGTTCTAATTCTGTTGTATGTTAATAGGTTGGTAAATGGCTGAAGGCCATGTTTGTCTACCTAAAGAGAATTCCACGTTACCTCATCCCATGTTACTTTGATGCCATATTAGTGGGAGCATACACAACGCTTCTGGATGTAGGATGGCATCAGATGTCAAGGTATGCTTGGCCTTTTTATCAGAGCTATAAAGGCATTTGTATATACCAGAACCTTTTAAGGTTTAGCTGCTGGAGAATATAATTTGAATATTTTCATACTCCTCTAATGTGAAAGGGTACAATAGGTAGAGAATTATCAAATCCATCTTCTAACAGTGGTGATTTGGAAGACTGAGAGTTCAGACACATATCCAGGGTTTCAATTTATAACCATGGTTGTCATTGTGCAGTAGGAGGAGGAAACCCAAAGCCAGCATCTTTTTTACTAGTCTTTAGAAGCTTTTTTTTTTTTTGGCTATAATTTTAGTACCAGTGCAATGATTCCTTAAAGTTGAGGTAACTAAGAAAATCCCCAATTGTATTTGATGCTGATGCTTTATTCAACACTTCTCTACAAAGATATTTTGTTCAAAACTTCTCCATTATTACTCCCCATTATCTGAGCAGTCTGCTTACTTTTTGAAACAACTGTTTCATCTTCAGAGTCTGCTTCTTTTTTCTTGGGAAGGGAGATTCATTTCATGGAGGCTTTATTCTAGCTGTGAATATGCTGACCAAGTGGATATCTTTTGTAAAAACAGGGAAATTAAAATGGGAATAGAATTTGGTATGGCTGTGAAATCATGGACTGTAATATATTTTATGAAAAAGTGCTTGGAGATTAACTAGTCAGGAATGGAGATCAACTATTTCAAGGAATGCCTTAACAGACTTTTTAATTTGCAGGTTTTGTATATATATGTAAAAATATGGTCTTTAAAAATACTGACTATTTTTGACAAACTTTGATTCATAATAAAATATTTTTTATTATATTTTTGAAATTTTAGGTCTGTTATAGGCATTAACTAAACCAAAACAACTTTTTTTTACTTTATTCTAGAAGTACATATTATAAACACTTCCACTGGCATTAATCAATTAAGATTTGACTCCTAATGTTGGGCACCCATTTTAGGAAAATGAGTGATTTACAAATTAGATCTTAGATAAAAAATCAGTTAATGAAAAATGATAGTATTAATTAATTGCTAGTTTTTTATATTTCTTATATGTAATGTTTGTTATAGCCTTCTGTAAATGAAAAAAGGTACATTTTATAGACTTCTATTGTTGAATGCAAAGTTATTTTAATTTAATTTTAAATTAAATTTAATTAAATTGTTTTGAATTACAGCTTTGTGCAGAATGGATCAATGTTTGTTAAACACCTTTCCTTGGGTTCAATCCAGTTATGTGGGATAGGAAAATACTCTTGTCTGCCAGATCTGTCTCCTTCTTTACATGACGTTCCTTATAGGCTGAATGAGATTACAAATCAGAAAGAGCAATGTTGTGTTTCCTTGGCAGCTGGTAAGTGAGAACAGCCTTTAAAAAAAACAAGTCTTCCAAAGCAGTTAAACTGGTTTTAGTAACTATATTGAAATTTTCTGCATCATGTTTGAGAGCCATATGTCAGAAACTATGTATAAGATGCAGCAATTTCACTCAGTTTTCCCTTGTGTTTAAAGTCAAAATTTCCTCATGTTGAAAGTATGGGGATTTTCTCTCTAGTAGTACTCATGGAGGTTGGTAGGGAGATGCTTTATTTTGAGACTTTTGAGACTTTTTTTGCTATATTTGTTGTTACCATATATAGAGGTCTACAAAATGTTTTCTTTTCCAGAAGACTTGCTTGAAATGAGTATACCATAAGGGGTTTTAGTTTATCTTTTATAAATGCGAGTTTAAAAAGTGAATTGTAATGGAGTAACAAGAGTGAATTTATGCTTTGCAAGTTCTCAGAAAGAACCATTAGCAGACCACAACTCCTGATCTGAAACTCTCTCCAAAAGGAAAGAGCTTAAAAGCAGTCAGCAGTAGTATTTATACCTCCAAATGTTCTGCCAGCATCTGGCAGTCTTCCTATGGGCATTTGACTATGTCCAAAGTATTATCTTCTGTGGCTTAGAATTAATTTATTTTGGTTCTGAGGTCACTCATTCCTTTTCCGAAGCCATGGAAACTTTTAAACATCCACAGATGCAGTGGCATCTCTCTGAGTGGAGTGCTTTTCTTCTTTTTGCCATTACTCTTGCCTACGTTTATTGCTTTTAGTTTCTGGATTTTAATAACGTTTCATTTGCCTGCTTTAGTGTTACCTGGAAGCAGAGAGGAACAGTGTTCCCTTAAACTGGTCATAAAGATTAACTATACTGAAGGGTTTGGTTTAAAATAGTCCGTTCACATACTCACTGGTAGTTGTGCCTGAGATTTTTAAATTCTACACAGACTGTCCTTATCAAGTGCTGCTGCCATGTACTATAAATTTGCAGAGATGTGGAGGCCATATTTGAGAATTAGCAAATACTTTGTTAAAGTAAGTGATAAAAAGTGAAATGTTGTTCTGTCAAGCAAGCACAAGAGACTTCTGGTTTGGAACCTTACCATGTGTCATTTCTGTTTAATAGATCATAAAAGGAAACAAATGGAAGAAAAGAATGGACCTTACTGTTTTAATTATTGTAACTTAGAATCATTCCAAAAGCTACATGTTAGAATGTCTGCAGTAAAATGTATAGTTCTATAGGCAGCTGGAAAAGAGAAGCAGGGTGTCTTTCACAGTGTCTGAAAACAGTCTCATCCGCTTTATGCTGCTGAGATGCCACAACTCTCATACATAAACTGTTACCAACAAAGTGTTACAATCTTGTCAGAGTTGTGACTTTTTGGTTAGTTTTTTGTTTCATTTAATTAACCTTTTTTTTTAAGTTGCCAAGTGATTTAATAAAACTTTAAATGTCATTGTTACTAGTATGAGAAATGCTTTCCTGTGATCTTGAAATTCTAGAAGATGTTGTTCTCAAATAGGGTATATTTAATTCTATCAATAACTTGGTATAGGAGATTGTTCATCTAATTAATTGGTACAGCAGAAATCTCCAAGCACACATGTATAAAATAACTGGGCATAAAAAACTTATTCTCATTTATAAGTTTTTCCTAGATTACAATATTTCAAATAAACAATGACTTTTCTCTTCAGGTTTACCTCACTTTTCTTCTGGAATTTTTCGTTCGTGGGGAAGGGATACTTTTATTGCACTAAGAGGTCTACTGTTAGTTACTGGGCGCTATCTAGAAGCAAGGTAAGACTGGCCTAGCCTTGGTTCTTCTTGGCTTTGTAGGCAGTTAGGAGAAAGGACCACTCTCAAAACCTGAGCTGATGCACAAGCTGTTAGAAAAAGTTGATGTGCAGTGTAAAACTTTAATGGCACTAGACATATTTGGGAGCTTCCTCTAAGTGGGATTAAAAATACTACTCAAATACTCTTTTGCTTTCTTAGCACTGATACAGAGTTGATGTTCTGTAGAGATAAGGTAGATTTAACCACAGCAATGCTATTGTTTGTCTTTGGACAAAGTGATTGTTTCAATAGTACTTGCATCATTGTTGCTGAGCAATAATTTCAGAATTATTTATGTAAAAATTTGAAGTATCAAGAAAGAATACTGTTTTAACCAGCAACGCATGAATGCAGGTCTGTCATGGGTTTTTTTGTAATTGCTAGTATTTGTCTGTTGATACTAGAAATCAGCTAATTGTGCATTGCAATCTGGTAGCTATAAATATTTAACCTGACGTGAGCCATACATAAGGCAGATGAATTTGATATTTTGATGAACATTAATTTGAGTGGAGCTTAACACATAATAGAAACATAAAAATTAGTTGAAGTAAATCAGCATGTATTTATGCTGTTGTGCATTTGGCCAACTGTTAGCTTTCTCATGCAGAGAGATCTGCAGTCAACTAGAATGTGTATTTTGCCTTTTAAAGCTAGTTGGAATCCGTGTTTTCTGCAAGGTATGCGCAACGGTTCTCAAATGAAACTTCTCATAACCTCAGTTGCTGTCACCTCTCTGTATTTTAATAGGAATTTCCCATCTACTCCTGCCCTCCGTCCCCATTCCACCCCACCCATCAGAATGGATACCAGGGTAATCATATACAAGGTCAATAACAACCTTCCCTGTGACCTCAGTGGGATTTGGATTTAGGATCTATATCACTACATATTAAAAAGCAAATTATCTTTTCCATATGAATAGATGATATATGTTTTGTACAAACTGATTTAAATGTATTCATGTTAAGGAATTTGTTAGGGAATGGGTGGTTTTTTATCGTAAAAAGTTCATGCTAAGTTGAGTAATTTGTAGCTTTAAACAGCAAACTTTTGTCATCTATCTTTAAAATCCTGTTTGTCTTCTTGCTATTAATGTAACCCTATATGCTTTGTGCTTGATACTTGGTCCAATAATGGCCTTGAAGGCAACTTAGTCAAGACTGTGATTTTCTTTTCTTCTAGAAACATCATTTTAGCGTTTGCTGGGACTTTAAGACATGGTCTCATTCCCAATCTGCTCGGTGGGGGGACACATGCCAGATACAACTGTCGTGATGCTGTGTGGTGGTGGCTTCAGTGTATCCAGGAGTACTGTAAAATTGTTCCCAATGGATTAGACATTCTCAGGTGTCCTGTTTCTAGGATGTACCCAAGAGATGACTCTTCTCCTCAGCCTGCAGGCACTGTGGTAAAAATTCTTCTAATTTAACAAAACCATAATGTTTTAATCAAAAGATGTAATCTTTTTCTAGCTACGAGAACCTGTTGCTATCTGTTGTTTATGGTGAAATTTGATTATAGCAGAAGAATTCCATGTTTTAGGCACATCTTGCATCACCAAGTGCAAGGAAGAAAAAAATTTCATCAGTTTCTAAATCTTTTTATTGCTTTTTGTCTTGAAAAGAATGTTTATATGAAAAGTTGTATACAATGTATTGTCAATGCCAAGGATGCTACTTGAAAATGTTTGATGGTTTGGGAGTGTTTTTGGAATATTACATAAACTAGAGGTTTAAGAAATGCTTGCTACTCATTTTTCATCTTGCCTTTCACATCCAAACGTGTAACAAATCTAGGATCAGCCACTTTATGAAGTAATACAGGAAACAATGCAACGACATATGGAAGGCATAAATTTCCGAGAAAGAAATGCTGGTCCTCAGATTGATGAAAAAATGAGAGACGAAGGTAACATACACGGAACACTTGTTGTGTAAAACAGAAGTTGATGAGTATATTTTGTATTCCCTTTTTGTCTTATTTTGTATTGCCTTTTTGTTTCTTTCTACTGATTATGTTTTTTTAAATAAAATTATATTTATTGTAATTAAAACTATATTACTTTATATACATGTAATATTTTTGGAATGCCTAAATAATAGTTTATTGTTAGTAACTGATCATATGTTATGGTGTAAGTTATCTTTAAAATTTCACTTAAAGTACAGTTTCCTTCAGAAACCTACCTCAGGTCTTGTTGGGATGTCTTTTTGTTTATTAGGATGTTTGGGTTGGAAGTGTGGATAGTTGGGGCTTAGTTTTATCTAAGAAATGAACTTAGTACCTGATACTCTTTCTTGCCAGGTTTTAATGTAACTGCAGGCATTGACCATGAAACTGGCTTTGTCTTTGGAGGGAACCGCTTCAATTGTGGCACTTGGATGGATAAAATGGGAGAGAGTGACAAAGCTCGCAACAAAGGAATTCCAGCTACTCCAAGGTGTGAAAGTCAGGCTTTAGGCAGGGTTTTTTTAATTTTCTTTAACTTAAATAATTATGCAGAACCACTGTGAGTTCTACTGATACATCTGAGAGATGATCTCTCAAATGTTCTAAATGTTTATACCTGCTAAACAGTTAATGAAATTTTTTTTCTTTGTGATGATTTGAAGTCAAAAGCTGTGTTCTTGGGCAGGTGAAGCCCATGGCTTCTGTCACAGTCGTAGCTCCATGCCAAGAGTTGACTTCTGAATTCAAGTAGTAATATGTAATTTATGAAATACTGTATACTTGTTGTACTACCAGTACTTTGTTATTCAGACTTCTCATATGAGTTATATATTGATAATTGTGTTGTTTGAATTCAAAAATCTTTACATCTACATTTTTAGAGTTGAGATTAAGCGTTTTGAAATAGGCTCTTTATTATGTGCTAGCAAACTGCTGCAGGCATCCTTGCTTGAATTTAGTACAGTATCAGCTTCAAATCAATTGCCATCCATGTGTGAGAATTGAGGAAAATGTTATCTTGTTTGACAAGTCGAGCATTTTAATTGAGAGCCAAGAGTGGTTGAGGAACTTCCCAAAAGAGGCTGAGTTGGTGATGTGAGAGAGAAATTTCCATCAAGTAGACAGTAAAGCTGAGTATGATACAATATGAAATACTTGTATATATTGATTACATGAATATTATCTGAAAAAAGAAGCAAGTCCAAGAAGTGCATTTAGTGCTTATTTTAATCCCTCACTTTAGACTTGAGTAATTTCTTATGGCAGAACTATTACTGAAGTTACAGAAGTGTATGTGCAGTTGAGAAGCTTTGTATTAAAGACCATTTTAACATCAGAGGACCACATTTCGGGTTGATCCTTTTTTCATGTTCTTAATCACTGGTATAAATATATATATATGTATATATATATCTTGCATTTGTGTTAATTAGCTGGATACGATAATACCACTTTAAATAAGGCTGTTGGACAGAAAAAGGTATTTTCTACCCAATTTACAATCAAGTTCATTCCTTGATTGAGAAACAGGGGAATAGTAGGCAAATGAGAAAAAAGAAATTGTCTAAATAAGATACTTACTAATCTAAATTTTTCAGTTACTTATTGAACTTTAATAGCCTTCTTAAAGTAAATAATGAGGGTTTTCATCATCATTATTTTAGAGATGGCTCTGCTGTGGAAATGGTTGGCCTGTGCAAGTCAGCTGTTCGCTGGTTGATGGATTTATCTGGGAAAAACATATTTCCATTCCGTGGAGTCACTGTAAAAAGACATGGTAAGAAAAGGCACATCTCATAATTGCATTATTGGGCTACAAAAATAACTAAAATAATGAAATAGTGACCATATAACTTCAGAAGAAGGTTTAGGGGTAAAAGGGCAAAAGCTTGAGAAAGGATCTCATATGATCAAAATCCTTCTGTTACTATAAAAATTTAGGAATTTATATTGTCTTCTCAATATTTCAAATAGTTTATTCAGTGGATTATAAAGAAATTTCAGAGCCGAATGCTTTTTCTCAAAATGGATATACGTGATAAGGTTACTGTGTGTTATGATGATTGTATCTTTCATTGCAAATGCAAACTGATGCAGGACACTTGTCTTTATTTTCTCTTTCTGTCCCTCTGCCAATATTCATAACACAGAAAACCCCTTGCTGGGAATATTTACATAAATATCATTGGAAGTCCCTTATGTTTTAGGGGGAATACTCTTCTAATCACAAAGTTATTTTAAGCTTAGCCAGCCCAAGTGAATATGTGCCCTGTGGAGACTTTGACCTTGTGTTAGTCTCACTAGAAATTTCAGTGAGCTGTTGCAATTTCAGTGATCTGTACAATTGGCCTTAATGTAGGGAATAACAAACTGAGAGAGGTGATCCTAGGTCTGCTTCTGTTATATTCTGTAATATATTCTATTATATTCAGGAATTCAGGAAGCATACTTCTGCTGTTGTCACTGTGGCTGATTGCAGAAAATTAAAACTGTATGTAACATCTTACAGGAAAGGAGGAGATTATCACATATGATGAGTGGGACAGGAAAATTCAAGGACACTTTGAAAGGCTATTCTTTGTGTCTGAGAATCCAGCAGATCCTAATGAAAAACACCCAGATCTTGTACACAAACGTGGAATTTATAAGGACAGCTATGGAGCTTCAAGTCCATGGTGTGATTACCAGCTCAGGCCAAATTTTCCAGTAGCAATGGTTGTGGTAAGTGTGGGGGAGGGAAAGGAGAACTTCGCACTTAAATGCAAGCTTAGTTCAGTTATGAGGAAAATTTTAAGTTCCATCTTCATGGCATTCTATCAGGAACACACGTTGCTTGGAATAACTTTGTGAAAGCAGCTTTTTTTCCATGCTTTTAATATTTGTCTTGGACTGTCTCCTAAAAATGTATCAAGACAGGACTTGCCAATTTGTCATGTTTACTGTATTCAGAATATCTTTTATGGCTAGGTCTGGGAGGCTGCTTTTCCCATCAAATTGGCTAAAAAGGATGGATTCTTTGTCTTCATTGTAAAGATTTATAAAGAGCTTCAGTAATAATATTTGGCCAGGGTATATAAAATAAAAACAAAATTTAAGAAAGCATTGGATACCTTCTATTTTCTTGTTTACTCTGACTTTCAGATTACAGAAATTTATTTAGTAATGCAAAACTCAGGCTTTTTGCTGTCTTCTGCATTTGTATACAGCCTTATATATGTACATGCACAGAGATTATTCATTAAATCTTTATTTTATTAGGCCCCTGAGTTGTTTACACCTGAGAGAGCTTGGAAAGCTCTGCAGATAGCAGAGGAAAAGCTTCTTGGTCCATTAGGCATGAAAACCTTAGATCCAGAGTAAGTACAGTAGAGATAAGATCAAGTGGTAATTGCTAAAGATGATAAGCATGACAAGTAGGAATTATTTGGTGTAGGACAGGGGTGGTGGTGATGATGTGAAATCTTCATTTATACCAATGAAATAAGGCTGCAGGAAGTACTTCCAGAACAATTGTTTTGCTGTTCTAGAAGTCCATGCAACTGATTTCTTTATATAGGCAATGGCTGAGTGGTTTTGGATGCCTCACAGTAAGCAGGTCAAATTTGGTGTCATACCAAAGATGTTGAATTTACATCTTGGGACATATGGTGTTTGATACAGTATATAGCACTACAGTTTGAGTAAAAGGGTAAAATTATGACTCTGAGATCCTTTCAAGACATTGACCGTTTTTCTACAAATTTAAACTTTACTTGGAATTCCACTGTCAAGTAAAGTACAGAAGCTGGTAGAGACCTCCCTAACTTAACCATCAATGAATGTAAATGACAACTTTTTCAGTTAATTTCTGTTTTCCTTTTATGTGTATAATTTTTAATTAAGGCTTTGTTTGCATAATACATTTTTTTGTTTCTTGCAGTGATATGGTGTACTGTGGAGTTTATGATAATGCTCTTGACAATGACAACTACAATGTAGCCAGAGGGTTTAATTATCACCAAGGACCTGTAAGAGCTACTTCCTTCAATTTTAGAAGAAGTGTAGTCATCTTTTCAAACCAACTGCTTTGATAATCATCTCTTGTCATTCTTTATTTAGGAATGGGTGTGGCCAATTGGATATTTTCTTCGTGCCAAACTGTATTTCTCCAGGTTGATTGGTCCAGAGATATATGCAAAAACTGTAGTTATGATTAAGAATGTTCTTTCTCGCCACTATGTTCATCTTGAAAGGTAAGGTAACAACAAACACAGATTCAAAATATTCAAAATACCCAGCTACTGGTATCCACCATCCAATTGCATTTAAGAGTACAGATCTATAGTATAGACAGGATCTCTTTTCTAGATAGGAAGTTGTCTGCTGTATGTGCACTTGCAGTTCTCAAGTCAGGTTTCAAATACAGGTGTGATCTAGTGTCTTTTACAGATTGCAGAACTCCTAATACTTACCCATGTGAAGCTTGGGTGAAATAAATTTTATGTAAAAATTAGGATCTTATTTCATTCAAAAAGTCAAATTCAGAAAAAAATGTTGGTTAGTTGTTTTTTTAAAAAATCAAAATATTTAAAAACAAACTTTGTAGAACATAATGGTTAAAGGGTGAGTAGTGGCAGATTAAAATTGCAGTAGATAAAATGATGAAAAGTATTGTTAGGATTTATTGTGTTCTATGTGAGGAATTTAAGATTATGAAGCTGTCATACTAATAAACCTTGATTTTCTAAGGAGACAGAGGAATTTGCATTTTGAGTTTTCCCTCAAACCAAACCACCAAACCTACATGCTGTTTTTCCTCTTTTGCTGTTTATTTTAATTAATAAGAATTTGAGACAAGCTAAAACGAACAAAACACCTTGCCCTTGATATCTCTTCCATATAATCTGTTCTACAGCACATGAAACACATATTTATCTTCACCCAAAAAAGTAATTCAGGACTCATGACATGAAAATTTGTCTGACCACACAAGGAAGAAAAAAGGATTTGTGAAGCAACATATTGCCTTACATAGTATTTTGACCAAGTTGCTTGTTTGGTAGTATCAGAAATAACTTGCAGTTTGGTAACACTTGTTGCTTTTCTGTCTTACTAAAGTATTGTGTATATATATATATAATTTTTTTTTTTACTCTGTTTTAATACTTTGCTTCTGTACAGCATATTTAATGTAGCAATAGGCTTTGTTTTTTTGTAACTAGTTTTTTTGAGTTTTTTTGTGCTAGTTTGTGGGAGGGTTTTGTTCCTAAGGAAGAAAAGAAGGTTTATGTAATCATGCTATCTTCCAGCCCTTGTCACTTTTTAGCACCATAATAAATTTCAAGTGTAGTTTGAATACCATTGGTACCTCATCTTCCAAATGCAAAACTACCAGAATGAGAAACAGGAGCAGCACACCAGTTGTGTAAATTTAGTTATTATTAGTAGCAGAGAGTCTGCTTTGAAGAAGAGGCACTTCCACTGCAATTAACAACTGCAGGTGAAAAAAATATTAGATCTCAATTATTAAAGGATATACTGTGGTTGTAGGAGAGTAGACCTTTAGTCAAACTTTTCAGTTTCCTAATGAGTTTATCTCCCAAAAGGCTTTAAAATGAAATGTTCTTTTTATTTTAATCAATAATCTAACAACAATACTCACTTGTGTTTTCTTTTGTCAGATCATCCTGGAAAGGGCTTCCAGAACTAACCAATGAGAATGGGCAGTATTGTCCTTTTAGCTGTGAAACTCAGGCATGGTCGATTGGTGTTATCCTTGAAATCCTTTATGACTTGTAAAAGTTTATTTTGATTGATTTGATGAAACTTCTGTGGTCTTACTATTGGGCATAAATGAACACTTGGCTTACACTGCAAGGGAAATTAACTGTTCTGCACAATCACTTAAGCTGTGTCCTGACTTTTAGAGATGAATGCCATCATCTTCTGTACCCTATAACTGGGCTTCAGGTATTTTGAAAATCAGGGCATGACAATAAAATAAAACTGCAGTGCACACTTGATGCAGAAACTTTTACTAAGGAGCAATTTTAAGAATATGCACAAACTTAATTTTAAGTAGCTTTGGTTTTTTTAGCTTTTTGAAAACAAAATGTAACAAAGTTTGTTCCTTCCTGAGCTAAAAATAAGTAGCACAGATCTTATGTTTGTTTTTTTTTCCTGTCTCTTAAAGAGTAAATGAATGTTTTTGGAAATGCATGCTTAAGGGGGAGTAGACTAACCTCCAGCTTTCTGAGTTTGGTATGCTTTGTGCTCTAGCACCATGCATTAATGAAGTCATAATATGTTATCTCTCCATTGAAGTGTATAATGGGGATGGTTTTGTATGTGTTCAATTGAACACTCCACTAAGCAACCACAGAAATCAAGTGTATGAATACTGTAATAAATCAACTTTTGAAGTTATAGATAAAATTTTGAGAACCTTGCTTTGAGAGTTAACTCAAGCAATAATGAGGTAATTAATAATCTTAATCTGTCTTTAGATTTATTTAAATACCATGAGCAATATAGCAAACCTGTTTTTTCATTTATATCTGGTTTTTACCATGGGTAATTCATAAGAAGTATGCATACAATGGACAGCCTATATTTTAGGGAAGGCCAACATGCTTGACTGCTTATTAAAAGAATTTATTGAAGAGATAGGGTCACCCAAGCCCTTCTTTCTTGGGAAAATCCTAGCTCTATTAATCAGGTGGAAATGCTTATCACAATGGAAAGACATAGTAGCCTACTGTCAGAGAGGAGAATATGAGGCTTCTGGGCCTTTTGAAATTGCACCAATAACAATATGCATGCTACCTCTGTGTGGTGTCC
Source organism: Poecile atricapillus (assembly GCF_030490865.1). Classification (NCBI taxonomy): domain Eukaryota; kingdom Metazoa; phylum Chordata; class Aves; order Passeriformes; family Paridae; genus Poecile; species Poecile atricapillus. The sequence goes on along the minus strand of NC_081255.1, from coordinate 15,303,185 downwards.
TTTGGGAACAAATCCAGTGAACATGATGCAAAATGTGTTTTTTCATATTTGGATGCCTGCATGTCCTTACTAAGTTCAGGGTTCACAAACTGAGATGAGAGCACTTGGTAATTCTCAACTCTTCATACAATTTTTCCATCTTAATGCAATAAATAGGCAGAGAGTGAGGTTGACAACACTTCCCACATCACAAGGCGGAAAAGCAAAAGCACTATTTCTTAATGTTAGACAACATATGCTGAAAAAATAAATACAGGATGTAATTATAATGCACTAAAACACATAGCTCAAGATTTTATCATGTCTGCATTTTAAAGTTTCTGTATTCTGTGTACAGTGCACATATGCTGTCTTGTTCAGGGAGATGTATTTCAGGTAGATACTGTGAGGGCAAGTTAACAGGTTCAAGAGATGAAGTGTAAGAAGTGGCTATACTCATATATTATTTGTTTGAAAGGTTAATAAGAATTTTAACTTCCTTGCTGAAGTGTTCAGTCCTTAGAAATTAGGAATAGGTAATGTCTATATTACACCTGAACTTTAGAGCTGCAGTACATGGGTTGGGAATTTTTTATTTTCTCAACACAATGCATAAGAAATGTCATTTGATCAAAAATGTTACTGAAATGTCAGCTACAGATTTTTTTTTAATGTGCAAGAGGCATAGAAAGTATTTTTCATACTGCACTGAACTTTCAAAAATTCTTGATAATTATATTGAAGTTTATGTCCTACTGTTTCACTAGCTTTACTGTTTTCCTGGATACTTATTTCTTGTTTATTATTTAAAGGTATGTTTTATGGCTCCTGCAGCTTAGAAAGCAGGAAAAAATGGCAGAAAAAAAATTGTTCTTACTTCATGAAAGCGTTTTAAAATTGAAAGTGAAGCTTAAGAGCTATGACTGTTGAAGATTTCCACCAGGTGTCAAAATTATATTCATTGGCAATAACACTCTTTAAGTGTTGGGAAAAAAAACATGAGAAAATTTTCATCAAACCTTCCTATGCTATGTACAGATTGCTTTTGAATTTTGCAACCTGCACTGCTGATAGACTGCTTATTTGTCACTAATAGGGTTTTTTCCTAATTTAATAGTAAAATTTTAAAGATAAATCACCACTGTGTACACAAAAATACATATGAAACTTCTAAACGTGCCCATTTATAATGTTGCTTCTGCACTGATTAGTTGAGCATAGTTTTAGTAACAAATATTTTAAATAGGGAAATAATATGTATTGGTTGACTTTGCTGTTAAGTAGCAACAAAAGTAAGATTTAAGGTTATTAACTTTCTTGGAGGGTGGAGGTTTATCAGTTTGGGGGGTTTTTGTTGGTTTTGGGGTTTTTTTTCTCAAAAAGCTACTCAACACTTTGTCAAGCCAGACAGTTTTAAAAATTAAGAGGGAAGAAAACAATGTTAAATCTAACATTAAATGAGCTGACATCCATATTGATCAAGTCATTATCCCCTAAAAATAGCTGATTTATATTGACTGATCCTGAGCTGTATCATTATAATTTATATTTCATACTCAAAAACTTCTAGTAATGCAAACGTATAATTGGTAAAATAAAAATAAACTAAATAATTCAGTAGAAACTGTGCATCCATTGTGTTCCAGTTGGTGCTTCTTGACCTATATTGTATTAATAATTCTTTTTCCTCCCAATTGAAATAATTTAACTGTTATCAACTGTTCACACAGTTAATAGCTCTTGATTTAGTCAAATATGATTAACTTAAGAATTCAAGCAAATTAATGTATCATTCTCACACTGCATGTTGTAATGTAAAATGGAAATATGAGCTTTACATGTCTGTCTATCACAGCAACAACTGATTTTAGAAAATGTCATTATTCATTTCTGAAATGCACAAAATAAAATTCTTTAATTCAGAGTTAACCTTTTCCTGTGATTTTTTTTTTTTTTTAAAAAAGTCAAACTGCAGCTGATGTTGCTTGTTCACCTCTTGCAATTTTACATACAGGGGAGAGATTGTTAACTCCTCAGGTTAAATGTTAAAATGTGCTAACAACACTTATTACAAAAACAAAAGCTTACTAGAAAAAAAAGCAGGAACTTGAGATTCTTATATTGGTGTCCTTGTTAGCTGTCCTAGCTGAGTTGCGGTTAGCAGAGGCCCAAGGGGAGATAGTGATTAACTTTTGGAGTAAAATTCCTATCCCTATGGAGAAGGCATTTTTACTTTCCAGCTCTGCTTTGTAAAATCGAAGTCTCCTTGCACAGGTGCCTGGTATACTGAATATGTTTTGCAATGTCCCCATTTTATTTCATGCTTTATAAAAATAGGATTTTTTTTTCTAATTCTCTATTCAACTATTTCCTATAAGTAATTTATTATTCTACTGTATATACTTTTAATAAGCACTCTATTGAAAAATGGTTACAAAAATGTAGAAATGACAAGTCAGTGAGGGGAGATAAAAGGTCAGAGCTGCCACCTCAGCCCTCACGGCACTTCAAGCAGCGCAGTCGGGGAATAGATGGATGAAATGTTAGTGGTGACTGGCAGGTTTCTCTTGAAAACTCCTCTGGAGCTTGCGGATAGCAGCTGGGGAAGCGCCTGCAGTCAGGAGGCGAGCTCTGCCCGCGTTCCTGTGTGAGGTGAGGCAGAAAGGACCCTTCACCAGCCCGCTAACCTCAACACCAGAGAGAGAAAGAGGGCTTCATCCTCCTGGGCGGCTGGGGCGAGGGCCAGGCGGGACCACGGCCACAGGGCCTCAGCCGGCCGGGGCCCCTCAGCGGCGGGACGGGCGGGACAGCGCCGGGGGGACCGAGGGGACCGGGACTGCCGGAGCCCCTCAGCGGCGGGACGGGCGGGACAGCGCCGGGGGGACCGGGGTGACGGAGGGGACCGGGACTGCCGGAGCCCCTCAGCGGCGGGACGGGCGGGACAGCGCCGGGGGGACCGAGGGGACCGGGACTGCCGGAGCCCCTCAGCGGCGGGACGGGCGGGACAGCGCCGGGGGGACCGGGGTGACCGAGGGGACCGGGACTGCCGGAGCCCCTCAGCGGCGGGACGGGCCGGACAGCGCCGGGGGGTGCGGCGCCTCAGCCGGCTGCGGATGGCTCAGCTGCGCACTCCTCGGGAAAACTGGTGAGGTCCTCCCGCACCTGACAACTTGTTTTCCTTTTTGAATGTGCCTGGAAACAGTAAGAAGGAAAATGTACTTGCTTGTGAGCATCTGGGGGTTTGTGCAAGCTTGGGAGCTTGTACGCCTCTCATTTTAATGTAGCAGTACAAGGAAGAGGTCATCTCTAGTCACATTCTGCAAGATTTGCCTGTGCATTTGGTGTTTCTCAGAAGTTACTGACTAAACTAAAACAGAGGCTTCCCAATTCTGAATTTTACATCAAAGTGCAGGTGACCAAGTGGACCAATAGCCGTTTTTAATGAGGACTGTTGATTTCAGAGCACAAGCGGCTGAACAAGGCACAAAGTTGACATTGTTTTAGCGATAGCTGTTTTTTACAGGGTCGGATTCTGAAGCAGAATTAAGATATGGTGGTACAAAACTGAACCTGAGAATAGTATAGGAAGCAGACTGTGGCTAGTCAGGTAGCAGTCTGAGCCATCTGTGCTATTCCAGGCTCTTGTGTCTCTGTAAGCACTTGTCCAGTCCCATTGACCTGTGACACGTTTGTCTCATTGCCCATTACCTCCTTGAATCTGTTTCTTTCAGAAATCTTAATCTCTGACATGTGTCTGTTCTGTTTGCAACCTTTCAGCCACAGGTTCATCCTGTGTAATGAACACAGTGTATTACACAAAGTTCAGTACCACTGACTATATTTGACAAATAATAAACTTGTTTGCCTCAATTCACATAAGCTTATGCAATCTGTGAGATCCACGAGCACTTCCCTTCCTTTGTGTGCCACAGCAATATCTCACTACAACTTCAGACAGAGAGACTAATCTTCATATAGCACTTTTTTGCAATGAGAATGAAAGCTGGCCATGAAAGAAGAGAATTAGGTTGCAGCTTGGCAAGAGTCTTCAGTTGGATGACATGGACTCCAGGTACTAATGGAGGTAAGTTTCTTGTGAAGTTTTGTATTTCTGAGTTTGGATTGGCAAATAAACTGGAGCTTAATTTTGTGTGGTGGTGAGAAGCATGAGATGAAGTCTTCTTATCAGGTCTGAAGGAAGATATTGCAGTCACATGATTTACAGACTTATAAGTACAATTATTTTAAAGCATGTTGCTCTAGAGTAGGATTAAATGGTAATTGTGGAAGTCTTTCTTTTAAGATGACTTTTAGAGTCACAACCACATAATTTGAGAAAGCTGAAAGATTAATTATTGCAAGTGACATCTCAAGGAAAAGGTTTCTACAAAATGAACAATCTGTTCTTATGTGGGATACATTCAGGGGCTGTTTATTAAATTTCTTCTTAATTGGTCTTATCACCATTGTCTGTAAGGATCCTAGATACAGCCTAGACCTGGAGAGAGGTACCTGTTTTAATAGTATGCTATGAGAAATTGCTTCCAAATGCAAGAGTAAGGCTCACAGCTGCCCTGAAGAGCAGCCAAATAATGAGGTAATAGTGTCGTAGCAAGAGCAGTCGTTGGAGGGCAATATTAGGATAAATGTTGCCAAGATGAGCTGTAGTACTATACCTAAGGAGAACTTGGGGGTAGGATTTTGAAGTTAGTTAGTGTATAAATTTCGTGGATGTGAATGACTGATTAAAGTGTCGGGGTGACATATTAGAAGGGATTTTACTTGAATGTATGGTAATCCAGGGACTAGCACGGTGGGCTGGAGGTGAACACCTAAGCAAAAAGCTGGGAATGATGGATGGGGTAAGAATAGTGCAGCTCTTTATTCTAGATAAAAGTTAACATTTCCAACCTGGCAGCACAGGGTGGCGCCAGTTGGCCCCTGTGGCCTTGCTGTCTGCTGCCCAGGCTGGGCCGGGCCACTCGGCTCCCCCGCGCTCCCTGCAGGACTCCACATTTCTGCACAGCTACGCTCGCTGCGCTGGCTGTTAACGGCTCAAGTCTCCATTCCCGCACGTCAAAATCAAAACACGTTTTTAAATCCTTAGAAAATGCTTCGGTAATACAGCCTCACTTAGGAGAAGTGGGAGATGAATACATCTTTGATGGTTTAGTGACAGTTAGATTTTTTAAAGGGATAACTGGAACTAATTAGTATTTCAGCATTAAAAAAATCCAGCAATCTATTTTTCTGTTTTATTGCAAAATTCAAGAATCTATTTATCTCCTAAAGAATGGGAAATTTTAGGATATGAAACCAGATGTATGTTGTTAGGCATTTATTTATTATTTGCATCATAGTTCATGTAATGCTTCTGTAATTGCTCGCAATTTTTTTCTGTTTCCTTAAATGCTTTGTTTTATGCACAAAAAAATGTAATGCAAAAACTGAAAGTAATTCTGTCTGGGTAATCTTTCACTAAAGCTGTGGGTATTTTAACTTAGGTATGTTGTTACATGGATATTTTTTAATGGCATTCATTGTGTATGTAACGGGCTGCATTTTCTAGCAGTTATTCCACTTGCTGAAATTGCATGGGAACACCCATATTTTCAAGGTAATTTTGTAATTTGTAAAGCCTGTAATCAGACCTACTGGAACAGCTGTTCAAGAGCTGGTTTTGTTTTCCTGTAATGACTGCCTGGCACTACTGCTGGAGGTCTCCCTGCAGGCCTCTGGAGGGCCAGATTCATGTGTTTGGAACAGTTAGGTTACTGCAGAGCTTTTCCAAGACCTCCAAACAGTATTTAGTTAAATTTAAGAACCAGATGCTGCTATCACTTGGATCAGAGTAACTACGGAATAATTTCCATGCCTTGAATAGTTGCAGGTTTATTTTTGCATAATTTTGTCTTTAGACAGTTTATACACTTTTGCCAGCAGTAGTTAAATGCATAAATCAGATGTAGCAATGTGAAACCATTGTTTGTTCCAGGGTAGGGAGTCTATACTGTGCTGGGGTTCATTGCCACAATAGTTTCCTTACAGCACTAGAGGGGTTTTTTGGCTTCCTTGTCAGTACCTTTGCTGTAGTCTAACAGAACGTACTCCAAATTCTGCTGTAGTCCCAAAAATCTGGTAGAATTTTGTACTTTGGATTTATCAAATTGGTGAAAACATTCTCTTCAGGAATATCAAAAGCAAATAAAGCCTAGTTGAGGATCAGGTGAGGAGGGTAGATGGGGAGCGGGAGTGGTAGTAGTAGTAGTAGTAGTAGTAGTAGTAGTAATAGTAGTAGACGACAGGTGTTCCTCTGGTTATTTTCATGATGATTTTAAAGATGACCTTACGAAAATTCCTTAAAAGCATTAGGATTTGAAAATTTGTATCTGTGTTATTCAAGCGTCTTGTTTTGTCTGTGATGGAAGACTGAGCGGAGAAGTCCAAAAGTTATAATATTTGAAAGTGAATGTTTATTAGTTTAGTAGCTGAGATAAGAAGCCTTCAGTTAGATAATTAAGCATTTCTTCCAAATTTCAGCAGATACTTTTTTTTTGGTTATGAAGTAATTGTCCTAAACTGAATATTAATACTAAATGTCATCTTGTTTTCTATCCTTCTCCCTGATTTCATTCAACATAAAAGGCTCCATTTAATTGAGGGGAGTGGGTGTTTCTGTGTCTACTGCCATTCAAATTATAAAGCACTTCAATATTTGTTTAGACAGAGATCTGCAGTGTTGCTCTTTCAAAAAGAATCTCTTGGAGGGCAGAACCCCAGTGTCTGAATTTTAATATTTGAGTGTCTGAAGGGCAACTCTACTGCTTGGTGGTCAGTGAATCCTTCAGGAAGGTCAGAGGTGGGGTGATGGTTAAGGATGGATTATGACAGAGAGGGAGAAGGACTTCTAAGTGAACATCCAAGAGAGACAAGGAGGATGTTTCCTCACCTGTGGAGTGTTTCAAAGGGAGGAAGCAGGAAAGAGAGGAAGTTCTGATTTCTGGTGTGGCTGCATGCTGTAGTACAGTAAAAATGATGGAGAGGGAGAAGTTGCAGTTTACCTCAGTCTGGGCCTCCTGGCTGGTTTCTATGACCCTGTGTTCCAGTGGAGCAGACAGCAAAGCCACAGGGCTCTGCTGCTGTTACACCAAAATGCAACATGCCCTGGCCAAGAGTTCTAGACCACAGAAGGGAAGAGCAGCTTGAGAAACTAGTTGTAATCACAGATTGAATAGCCAAACTTATTTCAATTATCACCTGGTTTTCACTTCTGAAAACTAGAAACTTTTAAAATATTGAAATCTCATGGGGAAGAGAACTCCTGCAGAGGCTGAAAAAACATTTTCCACTTTGCTAAGTAAAAGTTTGGCATTATTTTGTCAGCCCTACTTCCACCTCTTCATCCAGTTCACTATGTTGTCTTGAAGTGGACTCAATTTCTGCATCTTTCACCATTCCTCAGCATATCTAAAATGCTACTGTGAATTTCACCTAAAAGTTGTCAAAATCCCTGGAAACATAAGTAGTACATCAGACTCAAAGGTTTTATGTGCTTGAATGTAACATTTTAAAGTCTTTTGATGTCATATACAAAAGGTAACTCAGAATAATTATTGCTGTAATAGTATATTTTGTCTCATAAATTTAATTCTCAGCGTACTCTATTTAATTTTCTCTAATTATATACTCAATGTCCTGCTAATAAATACACTCTTTCAACGCATATCTGTTTGATGTATATATATTTTCAAACATGGGGGAAGCAGTAGAAGTCAAGGATACTATATCTTTAACATTTCTCACTATTAATGCTTTGTTAAATATCATGTTACATTAAATTTCTTTTCAGGAAACCGTCGTGAGGATGCTTTGAAATGCTAAATAGTTGTGACAATGATTAGTACACACCATTCACACTTGTGCTAAAAATTTAAGGATTGCTCTGAATTGACTGAAGGGACATTAACATGTAGGTATCTCTGTGCCCTTATCTTACGTTTTTTGGAAAATTGTGATTACTGTACTCTGAGAACTTTTGGTAGCTCCAGAACCCGTGGAAAGTGGATAGCAGATAGTACTAGCTGGTGGACACGCTTCTTTTTGGAAAGTTTTGATCTTTCTTTCTTGCTTGGTCATTTTCTCTGCCCCTCACAGTTAATCAGTAACTATTTTCTGCTGAAAATAAGAACCCCGCTAACCCAAATCCTACTTAGCTGAATCTAAGATAAGAACCATTAATTTTTCTGCCACTGTTGCATATGATTTCAAAATGCTGCTTCCATTGCTGGAGGTACTATTAAAAGGAAAAAACCCTCCTATTGTTAACATATGGATGAGGAGTGACTGGTAATGGGTCATAATTTTAGACAGTGGCAAGTTCAGCAGAACACAGATATTTAAACACAGGAAGTCCAGAGTTAGTTTCCCATATACAGTGTTAGTGTTACAGTGTTAATTCTGCCTGCTTAGGTCACTCCCACAGTCCTCCAATAACATCGAGGTTTTGTCTAAGCACTGCCCTCCCCAGGAGCTGCTTCTGCCTGCCATGTTGTCAGGATCCACCTGTATGTGCTTGATCTGTAATCCCACTGTGAGTGAGCTGGGATTATTCAGAACTTCAAACTTTGCCAAATCTCACCATGTTTTGCAGCAGGTCTGCTGGTGCATCTGCCTTTAGATTGTACTACCTGTAGTTAAACATTTGGTTTATGAAACATAAATAAATATTGTTCTACAATTTACAGTTCCTTTCTTCTCACATCTGTCACATCACATGTTCAGCCTTCAGGAAACCTCACACCCTACGCTCACGTCTGACCTAGCTGTACACAACAGCTTTCTGGGTTCTGTTTCAAGAATGGTCTACAGACTGAGTTCTGAAATGTGTCACAAAAGTTTCCAGAGTAGTTCTTTCTTTGGATCATCATATGTTTTTTTACAATGGAACAGCTCAAATATTCATTGAATTCTCTTGGAGATATTATTCACCATGCCACATTTTGCAGAAAATTACTTGGCATATGAGGAACTAATTCATGAAAGTTTTTTCTATATATATTACTGCTATGCAGGTTGATTTTTAAAAAAATTATTCCATAATTTTGATCTTTGGATGTGTAGACCACAGGTTTATCTACTGTGCTAAAAAGCCACATTTTTGTTTCTGGAAGCCACACATTCCTACCTTTGTTTTACTTCCACATTGATAGAGAAAGCACTGAAAATATAAAATAAATTACCTAAACATGAAACTCCTTGTTTCTGAGAAGCTTATGTTTGAAGTTGAAAGTATCTAGCTCCACAGCTAAAGCCTGTGGACTATCTATGAGATGTGTGCTCTTCCTCTTGACTTCTGACTTGAAATGGGTTTCCATTTTCCTTTTCACCCTTTTCCTATGCTGTTTTGTAGCCCTTTTTCACTCTCAGTTTTATTACTTGATTTGAAATAATGTTGGGAACTATTTCAAGTACCTTTCATGGATGTGAATGCTTAACCCTTTTAAAGCAGAGCTGCACAGGCAAATCTGTGCCTCAGCAGTGCACATGGCGCTGTGGCTGTAGCACCTGGGATAATGTATTTTCTTGAGTGGCTGTGGAAATTCTCACTCAGTGCTTCATGAATCACTACAGAGTGGTGAATCACAGCAAAGTGGTCCTTAGACAACTGACCTTGAGTTGACTCTCCCAAATATTTTCACTTACTAAACCTAATTAAAAGATGCATTAAGGATATTTATATTGCTGTATCTCTATAATTACAGTTGCTATAAGGATGCTATTCTTTTGTGAAAGGGTGATAAGATGTTAATAAATAGCCTGTCTTTCATACTGTGGCTAACATCATACTAATCTTGAAAGTCTCTATAATTATGGATTGTAGTAAATTAATACTTCTCCATAAGGAAGGTTATATATCATAATTGTTTTCAAATGCATAGCAAAAAAATAATGCATTCTGTAAAGAATTTATTTAATAGATGGAACATCAGGTTGGAGGAACAAAAGAAAACTAATTTGTCAGTCCTCATGAGCAGAAGTCCCCTGATTGTAGTGATCTGATGGCCCTAAGAAGTCAGGGCAGTAGATTCTTAGTGCAGAGCAAAAATTAGAGGACTTAAAATTTAATTTGCCAGACATGCTACACAGTAACTCATTACCCTGGCCCTCTGTACACCCAGTCACTACAGGTCTAGCCCAGCAGTGAGGGATTCTGTACCCACAATAACTTTGATGGTCAGCGGCTTCTCTGCAGAACCATCCTTACCGAAAATCCCACTGAAGACCAGCAGTGGCCCAGGCCTGCACTCCGTAGGAACATAAAATATTAGATCAGAAGTGTCATGGAGCTCAATTTCTGGTTTTGTCCAAATTATTCTGCACCTTAATGGTGTAACAGGGCTTTCATGTTCCATGTGGAGGGGCTTTTATATTGTGAGGTTAACCTTGTGCATCTTTGCCCTTCTGGTAGAAAGCTCTATGGCTCTGACTGTTCCTTCCGTAAGAGTCACCTCCTTCTCCTCCCTGACCTCTGGCTAAATGGAGGAGTGGATTACTAGCAGAGGAATGTAACACTTCCAATTTGCCAGGTAGGTGGTAATTGCTGCGTTCCAAAGAGGTTACCACAGCAACCCCCTCAGAGATACACATACTTGGTGCACTCCACTTCCAGAGTTCGTTAAAGTTATGTCATTTTTAATGTATACTTGGTATACTTTAACTTAGCTATTTCAACTCCAAGGAAAACCCAAATAAATAAATAAATATCTGTTTTCTTAGGTGACCAGCTTCTCACACTAGTTTTCCCTGCCAGTCCTAATAGAAAGTAATTATTATGATCTCAGCCATTTCCTTTTCCTCACCTTCCTATTTTCCATTACACAACTATAATTATTATTGATTATACCTAATTAGGATTCATTGTGCTTCAAAGATTTAACACTTGGTCTTTGCCTCTAAAAGGTTGATTAAATCTTGCATTTAAGCTTGACATCATGAGTAATACAGGAGACAAGGGGACAATCCACTGTAAGGACAAGAGCGACCACTTCAAAAACACATGATCTTTTCCTTTGTTAACAAGCTAGTTGTCTGTAATTTACTACAGTCTAAGTTCAAAGCATTTTCATGACTAGTATATGTATATGGAAGTATTAGTGCAAAGCTTATTTATTTATTTCAGAAAAATGTGTTGTCTTGAGGGCAGCAGTATTTATCTGTATAGAGCCTGTGCACTTCACTGGTCTTGTAAATTGCTTGGCTTGCTTACACACCAGGGACTTCTTTTTCCATTGCACAAAAAGGTATCAAATCAGTCATGATTCCCTGTAAACAGATATTTTTAGATGCCCATCCCTCACCTGTTTGCAGCTCTTTCTTGTTATGTTCTCTTCAGTCAATTTCTGCATTTTCTTCTATGTTCAGGTCTTTGTGTGCACTTTATATCCAGGGTTATGTGCCACTGAAACAATGAGAGGACTTTGTATATTCCATTTTCATTGTCCTCCAAAACAGATTCTCCTCTTCAAAATACCAAGAGCTTTGTGTATTCTCATGTTATTACTTCATCTAGGAAGTTGCATGTCATTGTTAACATTGTTAACATTTGCCTTATCCTGGAAAAGGGAAACTAAAGAACCTGATTCTTGAGTACCTCAGGGAAAAAAGGATTTTAAAGCCTAGTTAAAATTGTCATCTCTGGCTTGGTCTATAGGATAGAAAAATTTGGCCTGGTAAATCAAGCCTTAGGATTGAAAGTCTTGGTAGAAGAATATGAAGGTTTACAAATTGACTTGGCCAATAGGAAGTTGGTACAAGCTGCAGTTCACACAGGAAGAACATATTTTGTCTGATGGAAGAGTCAGTGATGTAGGAAATGGATTAGGAATTAATAAAAAAATATATAGGTCAAAAGGCCTCTGTAGATGTATTTTGTCTTCAGCCTCTAGATCCATTTTCTCTTATTCTGCTAACTGTAGAAAACAGTCTTTGCAAACTAGAGCTATTTACACTAATAAAGCAAGTATTACATTAGTTGCTCTGAGTCTATTGCTGTGCTTCTGTTAATACTATTACCGTGCAATAGGAATCCCAAAGAGTAGCCAGGTGCTTTAGTTTCAATAATGAATTTGTGGGCACTGTGGGGATTGTGTTGGGAAGCATTATTAAATTCTATCCCAGTCAAACAATGGCAGACTGGTGAGTAGAGAAGTGCCCGAAAATGCAAATATTCTAAATATGTTGCACTTCTAATTATTTCAGACATGATTCCAGGAATGTTTACTATTTTGAAACAAAAGGGAGACATTGTTCCAGCTGCAAGGAATGACTATTTATAGAAAGTGAGTTGTTTTTTTTTCCTTGCAGTAGATTTCAAATTCACCATAAAAAAATGAAAAATGTTATAAACACTGAACAAAAATTGTTATCTGACTATTCCTTGCAGTGTTAACTGCTGAAGGAACAGGAATTCATCTGCTTCTGCATTTGAAAGGGAAAACTCTGTGCAACCCAGGTGACATGAGAACACATCCTTCAGTGACTTCTCACTGCTATGCAGAGTGAAAGGAAGGGCTTGGGAAACAGTCAGGGAATACCTCTGGAACTGTCTGGACTCTGATTGACTGACAAGTCCACGGTGCCAAGACACATGTCCCAGTTCTGGCACAGCTGGAGGAGACCTGTAGCATCAGCTCCTTCTAATGAGAAAGGCCAGAGTTTGTGGGCTTCTCTTGGGTCTTCCAAGTGTCTATCAGAAAATTAATATATATATGTGTATTAAGGTTTTCTCTAGAAGCCCCAAGAAGGTGTTGATTATGGTGTTGGTTATGATTAAGCAATCATCACCCTTGTTCTGGTAAGCTTACTAAAACTTGCAAACATTTTTTTTATTTATCTAATAAGTATTTTTATTTTAACAAATTTAAACAGTCTAAGTGATAGAAATGGTAATTCACTATCAGGTGAAATAAATTAGTCTAGTAGGAATTTAATCCAATAGATACATGCAGCATCTCCATGTTATCCACTCACTGTAGCTTATCAGTAGCTTCTGCAAAGAAACACAAGAGAAATCTTTGACTGTCTTTCACTTAATCTTTGTGTTCAGGTCACCAAATTCAAGGTATTTTGGATGAATGAGTGAAGCAACTTCCAGACTCTAAAACATTTCAAAGGTCATTTGCATTTACACAAAATGTAAAAACAGATTGCCACCAGGAATTTATTTAACTTACACATAGAAGAGTCCTTCTTGATACTGCATGAAAACAATCTCTCAATAGAAGAGTGTGAGCAGCTAGTGAGAGGTGCTGACTTGGCCTAAATAAGGACCTGGTGGATCAGGCAGAGCTGGGCGTAGTGTAGTTATTGCCAAGGTCAGCTGCACTAGAATGACATCTGCAAAGTACCTTAAAAAAAATAAGGAGAAGACAGATTTTGTGAAATTCATGAATACAGGTGCTTCAGGAGTGATGTGAAATGTACTCCTGGGCTGAACTATAGCATGACTTTAGGTACAGACAGATCTTGCTTAAAATCAGGAGGGCTGCCTGAGATGGAGCTGCCCTAATCAGTCATCTACTCTGGATTATAGTTAACATTCTCAGATTTCATCTTGGATCATTAAAATCTCCTCACCAAATTTGTGTTCAAAGTATTAGTCGACAGTGACAAATTTGTTTGGTTTGTTGGACAAAGTTTTCAAAATGTTTTTGCTCAGTTTTTGGTATTTGGATTTTTAATCTACTGTCAAATTTACAAAACATTATCCAGTCCAAGGTGGCGAGACTAGGCCACAAGGGAGACTTTTTCAATCTTAGATAATTTCTTCACTTTTAGGGAGTTCTCGGGTTGGACAAAAAAGAAGTATCCTTTTATGTGATCACATTCATGTTTTTCTACTTCAATTATCAATAACTCTTTACTAAATTCTTGTTTAATTTAGCTAAGTTAAGATACTGATGTTTTTAGGAATAGAGTAGGTACACGTTTACCAATCTCCTTAATTTAAAAGGCTAAATAGTCTAGTGCTTGAATTTTATTTTTATTTTTTTGACCATCAATGAAGCTAGCATAACTAGTTTATCGGAAGTAACCAAGTAATAATGATAGTATTTTTTCCAAAATCTGTAATGTGGGAGCAGATCTTTTCTGGATGCTGTCTTTCAAGAACTAATCTGTTGTAATATTTATTTTGTTTCTATACTTTTTCTAAAGTCATTGTTATTGTGGTGAGAATCAAATTATTTTCTGAGAAATGAGGTCATAATAAAAGCATTTTCTTCAGTTATTCTTTTCTTTGTGGTTCCAACTGCTGCATCTATATAACAAGATTTGCATTTTGCAGAAAAGATCACTTAAGTGGTTGTCTTTTCAAAATGTTAAATCAAAGGTTTTAGTCTTATACATAGTTTCAAGCACCAAAAGTTCTAGATGTAATTCAATAGTAATTACTGTAAATTTTAAAATAAAGGTTGTATATTTATGTTTGGTTTATGAAAGCTTTTTGAAAATGCAGATGGAAATTTTAGTTCCTGAATAACCATTTTATACGTCAGTTTTGAAAACACGTCAACTTATTGTGAATACATGATTTCTTGCATAATAATGTTCTATTGGATAGTCTAGAGGTAGCTCACAAGATGAAGATATAAGGAAACTATTGACCATCAATCAACAGAAGTAAATTGCTACACAGTGCTCAATCCTAATATGTACAAGTAGCTCATATCCAAGAAATGGCTGTTGTTCCAAGTCATTGAGAAATCTTTGTTGCTATAAATTAGCTACCTGAGCTACCCAAGCAAGTTTTTTCTTCTGATGCTTGAAAAAAAAAAAAGAATAAATGGAGATGAAACAGTTACTGTTATTTTCAGTTTCCAACCTGATCATGTTAAGATACTGCATCAGACTACTGCATCATGTTAAGGTATGCATCAGACTTCTCATATGTTATCATTAAAGAATAAGCCTACCATGAGCAGTGTCACTGATCAGTACCACCTGCCTCTTCCTGAGCCATTTGTGTTTTTCCTTATCATTTTCTGAAAGTACATTTTCTCTCATCCTACTACTATCAAGTGCTTTGGGATGAAACTTCTTTTGGAACTGTTAAAATGGTTTGGATATAAATTAGAAGATGGAGCTCTGATGCAATGTCACCTAATCAAGTCCTGAAATAATTATCACAGGACTGATTTCAGTGCAGTGAGCTATCTGCAGAAATGATAATAGGTGTTGCTCAAGCCTGGCACACCTAACTTCATGTTTCCCAAGCCACATAAATAAATAGTCTTCTTTGTGTATCCACACCTCTCCTGTCACACCATTTCTGAGCAAAGAAGGGTCCTTCATCTAGATTACCAAATAGATTGAAGCAGACACCCTCCTCTTTTCATAATACTAAGCATAATTTTGCTATGCTTGCAAGTGTGGAGTATAATTATCATTATCCTCTGGTACTATAAGTGACATTGCTGTTATTGGTTCTAAATCTTCATTTTTAGGAACCTGTTTTTATCCAATACCACAAACAAAAAAACCCTACTTTAAACTTCAGCTCAGATAATGATAAATTTTCTCTAACATTAAATTAAACTTATTATTATTATTATATACTTATATTAATAAACTCCTTTTTTAGGAAAAACAGTCTAAGAAATATCTGATTCTGTACTTATTAATATGCCTCTAGTCCTTCCAATACATTGAACATGCTCTACAGATAGTTTTAGCCTTGTAAATGAAAATTACATTAGGCCCTCATATAGTATATGCTATTCTTGTAATTTTAATTCTTCATTAGCCCTTCCGTTTTGTATGGTCCACTGGATTTCTGCATGTCAAGTAAAAAATTTTTGAAAAATTCAAATTTTTCTTATTCTAAGCTACAAAATAATATCAATAAATCATAGTTGAATAAGTAGGAAGTAGATCAGATTACTAAGGTGTGTTACAAACTCCCAAACATTTCAAGTCAAGACTAATGTGTCATCTAGAGCTTTGGAATGCAGAAAATAATTTGCTTTACAGACCATTGATGAACTTGAAAACAGTTTATGACTTAGAATTATCATCAGTTCAGTGTGAGATTCTGCAGCACAAAGCCAGGAAAGAGCAGATATCCTTAGGGTGCTGCAAGATCTGCTCCAAAAATTAATTGTAGGGTAAGTCTAATGAAACTGTTGAAAACAGGATGTGATGAAATATGAAGCACTCCTTTGGCTCCCTCACAAAACCCTCCCTCCTCCTTCTATATTCTCTCTCAAAATAAATTGCTGTGGCTGGGTTAAAATCAGAGTGCCACTAATGCTACGCTTTCTGTTGTGTTTTCTATGTTTCTGTGATTGTTAAGTGCTGGAGACTGAGCCATATTTCAATGAAGAAATTTTCGGCAATCTCCCATAATCTTTTTCCTTTTATCCTGATTTTGGAGATTACCTCAGTTATTCACCATGTGTGTTTCTTTAGGCAGAAATTCAGGGTCTTACTGGACCCCTATTTCTGTGGGACAGTGTGGACTAAACCTGCTCCTATGCTGCACTGATAAACTCGTTGGTGAAGTTCCAAATTTCAACGTAGTGAAGTCTAATTTAGTAATGCTGCAGCCTGTGTTTCTCAGTCTTGTATTGCAAAAATTAATGAAACAATGTCACAAGGTTTCTGATATACAAGAGGATGGTCAAAAGGGTCTGACTAAAATGAACACACCTAGAAGTTTGTCTTGAAGGCATTTGAACACACTTTTCCTGTTCTAGCCATAAGTGGAAAACACTGCTCTAATTTAGTATTATTTGCATTCTTAGAATACATGAGCAGTTGAATAAATTGTAATTTAATGGTGTGAAATTTCTCTCTCAACTGTTTACGGGAATTTCAGTTTGTCATTTGCACAAGTGGCATTGCAGATCAATAGCAGCAGCTTGGCTGACGTCCTAAGCCAAAGCCATGAAAATCATTAGATTTTGGTCCAACCCTAGTGTTGGTGTGAGAGTGTCTGACTACAGCAGCCATCTCCCCTTTATCTAGAAAAGCAAAAGCACTGAGAATCCAGGTTTAAAATTCAGCCCTACAAACCGAGGGGAGTGGAAATATAATCCTTGTTCTCAGTACTTTAAATACTGGCAATATTTTCCTTTTTTGGGGGGGGCAAAAGCCCATCAGTTGGATGTTTCAAAATTAATTTGCCCAGAATTTCTGTTAATTTTTTGTCATCTCCACATCAGCTGCCACAGCACACTGACACACACATGTATCCAACTAGCTTGTGTTTCCACAATGAGGGAATTGAAATCAAGGTTACCATTAACCAAGAGGACAGAAGAATTTGTGATGTGTCTCCACTGGCAACAATATTAATTCATAATAAATTAAGGGTCATCCCACTTCCCTAGGGCTCCAGGTCAGTGTCAACCTTTGAACTTTGTATTGAACCCTTCCAACAAAGTGGCCCTCTACAATTAAACATCACTTAAATTTTTCCAGAATATAAATTATAAATGTATAAAACTTCAGGTACCTTGCAGCTAAGTACCTAGACATTACAATTTGAGGTTTATTATATATATGAATAATAAAGAGTGAATTTCTCTACTCTGTACTTACTAATACCATATATTACAAACATGATTTATAATGGAAGTTAATTTTTATGCTCTGAAATTATAAACTTTCTGTTGTTGCCCATTAAACATTTAATACTGAGATAGGAAAAAGGGAAAATGTAATTGAGAGGCTAGCTAGGCCACTAATCATTTTGTTGGTCATCTCTGCCTTGCTCTTGTAACTCTCTGCATAGGGATTTATGTGGGGAGAAGATAAAAACTTGACTTTCAAAGACCTCTAATTGCTCTTACAAAAAGCTGACGGGGAAAGAGCTGCATATGAAGGCAAAGTCTAGTAGTATTCTCAGTCCTTTAGAGCTACATTAGGGTCACTCAAACCTGAAACCTTGACAATGTGAAGGTGGAAATTGCGTTTTGTTTGCAGCTTACTTCGGGAACTCAGTCCAGCCCAGTCAAATACTTGACTTTGCTGGCTCCTTTTCTCCCCTTTTCTCATTTCAGTGTTTATATGATTCTGCCTTCTTATCAAGGCACAAGAGTTTGTCCAAATCAAGAGCTCTGCAATCTTGGTATGGTGGTTTCTGTAGCTGCATGCTACAGAGACTTTATGTCATTTATGTTTTCACACCGATGGAAAGATAATCACCTGGGAGTTTGAGTATGAGCTGGTTGGGCTTGATACATAGTATATCTTTCTCCACTCATCTAGCCAAACAGATTTTAAGAGCAAGATTCCGGGAGAAAAAAAGTAAACTGTAACTCCTTCCTTCAATGTTTTAAATGCCTTCCCCCATTTTCTTGTATTATTTTTAATTTCTTATTTGCACGAAATTTACATACACCTTCTTCCTAACACTTTTTTTTGGAGAGTGGTTTATTTCTGCTATTTTTTAGATATCGACTGTATGGTAGCTTGTCCCTGTACTAATCCTTCTGTAAGCATTTCATTAGAAGAAATAGGCCAAATTTTAATACTCTCGACCTTGCCCATTCCAGTTCATCCACTCCCAGCTGTACATCTAATGCCTACCTTAGTCATGCCAAGCTCACATTTTTCTCCCCTGAGTGTTAGGTCCTGCTGGCAGACATTGCCTTCTCAGTTAAAAGTAGGGCTCATTCTCAGCTATAAATCTCTGCGTTGTTCTAAGCAAGTGCAGACCTGTCCAGACCTGTCAGCGAGATCAGCTCAGACAGAGTAGTTAGTGCATTCCTTTTGCTGAAAGCAAATATTTGGAACTTAGATGCCCCGATGTAATTTTAAAACTAGAGATTCTAGAGTATAAACCCATTCTAGAAAAGTCTCAGCTTTAGCGGATAATCAGTTTTAGGTGTAGCCCCAGTTATTCATTTTTCAGCTATCTGCAAAACGGGTGAATCTTCCTGTTTTAAAATTTAGGGTATATTAACCTGAAAGTTTTCAGAGATTTAATGCTGTCTCCTGTAGCATATCTTCTATTATTTGTCT
The DNA here is from genome assembly GCF_030490865.1 of Poecile atricapillus. Lineage (NCBI taxonomy): Eukaryota > Metazoa > Chordata > Aves > Passeriformes > Paridae > Poecile > Poecile atricapillus. Next base: position 15,284,180 of record NC_081255.1, on the reverse strand, counting down.
TGCAAGAGTCGGAATTGAGCACCTTAGTATGAATATATATTGGGATTATTCTTGTTGCAAAGGGTTTACTGAGCATAGAACCAAGTGGAAAACAGTAAGATAAGTGGAGCAGTCTGTTCAGGTATTCCTGCATCTAATTTCCAATCTTAACATAATAGTTAATCATTTATTATCATTTAAAGTACTGAAACTAACAGAGTCAGCATTATTCAGATGCTACGAAGCAGAAACATTCACTTTCAATATGTGCTACACATTCCTATCTCAACTCATTTATGATTGAGTTTTTGAAATTTGCTATAGTAGATGGTATTTTTTTCTTTTTTTAGGGATTTTGACTAATTAGATCATGTGTGTTTCCTAATATGCTACTTGCAAAATTAATATTTTAACCTGCTAACTCACTGTAAAAGCTCTGGACATTATGTATGATAATTGGCCTTCTGCTTTGCTTGTATTAACGTGAATCAACTCATTTAGTGATGGAATTGAAAAGTGCAACTAGCTACAAATCTATTTAAATTACACCTTTTGGCCCTACTCAGAATTATTCACTTTCCAATGATACAATAGTTCAACAGGCACCAGTATGATGTTGTGGAATGTCCTGATCTTTAAGATATGACACCATGAAATGTGACAGGTATGAGAGGATCCTTATTCAGCTGTACTGCTGTGGACAGATTAAAGTACACCATTGCAAAATGGAGTGCTAAAATCCTAAATGCTGTTTATCTAGCTGGCTGCCCTGTGTTTGACCGAATATGTGAACATCGTAATTGTTCCAAGATCTCATATTTTTTTCTCAACTGTGGCTCTCCTGCACACAGATAAGGTTTCCTAGATAAAATTCAGTTAGATTTCAAAAGTATTCTGAATTGAATGGACCAGTGTTACAGTTTGTAGTGCCAATAGGATTGGAAAATTTTGTTTCTACTATGATTGGAATACATACATATAATCCTGTGAAAGACATGCTTTACTTTTGAGAATGTACTCTGTAGACAATGATTCACTAATAGCTTTCTCTGTCTCTCACATACTATGTTCTATATTGTATAATGTTCCTGTTCTTCCTTGGTATTTAGTAACACATATTTGGTGAAAGGGAATGCTTGATTAAGTTTCTTTTTCAAGTAAAAAGTTGGCTTGTTATTTCTTGTACTCAAGTCACTTGCTGTGGTTATCAAGATTTTTCATTTGTGGGGTAATGGCTACTTACAAACAGTGCATATAAACAGATATATTTGCTTCAGGACATGTTTTAATTTGAAGTGGAAAGAACACTTAGTCCTGGGCATTTTACCAACATTAAAGTATCAGAGAATTTAGGTGACAAGTATAATTCTTATCACAGACTAAATGAGTATTGCTATAGTGGAAGCAGTAATATTAGTTTGAAGTTGTTGCCTAAAAATGTGTTACAAATCATTGTCAGCATGAATTGTTTGAGGTTGTAGGAGATAGTCGTCATATTTTTCATAGCCAAAAGCAATTTAGAGGCATATTTGATATCCCATCATCTTCTCAGTTAAAGGAATTTAAACCTAAACAAATCTATATCCCAGAAAATATAGATAAGAGAGATGATGGGACACTGAGGAGAGGTGAAGCTTTGGGAAATTTGAACTACTGAGTATGTGTATCTAGTACTAGATACCTACCTCCACAGGAGTGTTCCAATAAGGTTACGTGGGGTTTGTTAGAGATCCTAAGATGCTGAGGTTTCCACTGATTCACTTTATGAATTAGATATTTTTTCACAAATGTGTTCAGATTCCACAGATGCATTCCCATCTAGGAATGTGTGAATGCCAGATACATTAGTTCAAGTCCCTCTACTGTCTAGAATATGAGAAGGAAAATCAACAAAGAATCAATATATGTGCTACTGTTTATGACTGATCTGTCACATGATGGGTTGTACTAATCTATAGCAGATTTCAAAGCCCATAGACATTTTTCTAAATCTTTCATAAGCTGGTGTTTGCAGTTAGATTCTAACAGCAGAAAAAGGATGTGTTATTTCCCAAAGACTGTATCTCTTCCCACAGACTTACAGAGCAGTAAAAATACATCTTGATTTTGGGGTCCAGACAGTATGCACAGATACCACAAACAAAGGAAAACACCAGTTTCTCACTAAGTGACTCACGTGCTTGGCCAATCTTGTCTGTGTAATACAGAATTGTGATATTGTTCCAAAGTGACTCTCCTATAACCTTCTCACCAAACATAGTCATGCTATTACTGTTTACTCTGACAGCAGCTTCTTTCCATCCAAGAAGCTCAGCAGATTTCACAACCATTAAGCCTCCCAATGAAATAGTTAAATGTCATTATCTCATTTTCTAGATGAGGCATATAGAAATTAATGACTTGTTAGAGTCATACAGGAAATCTGTGACAGAGCAAGGAAGAGATGGCAGCTCCTACAGCTCTCATGCCTATTTTTTCATTTTTAAAATTATTCCTTTTTTCCTCAAATAAAAGGCACTCCTGGTTTTGGAACAGAGCTATAAATAATGGAACTGAAAAGCTCAATTACTGAATAAGTGGGAGAAAAGTACCAAGAGCAGGTCTGCTACTTTTCGAGCAATATAATGTAAGAACTGTGCTATTATTGGCATAGGATTGCTTTTAAGAAGAAACACACTAGAATGCAAGAATCCTAGATCTCAATTTGAAGAATGTGAGAGAAGGGAAGGAGGACCTCGGTGGTTTGATATAACACCAAAAACCTGGTGAGCACTGTAGAAGAAATGGTTCTCGTTGATTTTCTGTCATGGCTTAAATCTGCTGATTCATCACTGGGCTTTTTGATTTGGCTGAATCTCAGTATTTCTGTTTAATATGAGAAAAAAAGCAGTGTTCACTGTATGGGTCACACGTGAGGTTCATTTAAGTTTCTCACACCCAAAGAAATCCCCATTAAGTCCGCTAAATTTTCTGATACACAAAGAAATAAGATGTGAAATTCATCACATTAGTGAAAAATAATATAAATACATAAAATACCTCAGAGATTTTGTACAGAAAGTTACAGTAAAAGTGAAATACTTTAGGATGTGTGTTTTAATTTTTTTATTATTCTTACTATTTTTTATTATATGCACTTAGATATTCCCATCTATAGTGTAACACTGCCTATACAGGAGGTATTACGCTGTCTGTATGTGTGTGTGTGTATACATATATAGACATATCCACATTGTATGGCATGAATTTATGAAACTTTGAGCTGATTTATATTGTATAGGAAAGGATGGTGGAGGGTTTTAGATTCAGGAGTAGAAATGATAAGGTTTGTGTCCTGACAGAAATATGTATGAATTTTCAAAAATAATTACTGCATATATTTATTGTATGGACATTGTCCTGCCCACCTACTTAGGTTTAAATTAGAGGAGTCCCTTAGGAGGAATTTCTGGCAGAAGTGAAAATAAGGTATAAACCTGTAGATAATCAAGAGTCCTAACCAAAAAGTAAGAAAGCCAAGAATCATGCTCAGCCTGGCTCTGACCTAGACTGATGAAGTTTCTTCTTCCAGTCAAGGTTAGGGTGGAAGATGATACTTATGAAATCTTAAAGATGCTGGCCTACGCAGAGAAAGGGGTTGAGTGAACTTTTCAGGGAGTGTCACTGAGTGCTGACAAGGACTGATGCATACCATGAGTGGCAGCAGACTTTCTATATGACCTTGGCTAACTCACTTAATCCCTCTGTGACTTGCTTTCTTCATCTGCAGAACGGGGTATAAACAGTAATACTTCCCTGCCTCACAGGGAGCTGTGGGGATTACTGCTTTATTGTTTACAAGGTGTGTTCAGAGACAAACAGGAAAAATAGAGTGGAAGTGTTACTATTTGTTACTGGAAACCTGTAAAATATCAAATGCCTTATTGATCATGTCCTGGAAAATATATTAACTGGCTTTTTTATGGGAATCGGATATTATTGGAAACCACATGAGCTCATCATACCATCCCTCTTTGCTCTGCTTCCCTTCTGCTCTCCAGTAGTTGTGTACATGCAGTTAGACAAAATTAGACAACTTGTCTTCCCATAAAAAGCATGCCTTTTTCTAGGATGACAGCTTTTTGGCTTCTGTAAATGATGAACCTGGGACTCCCCAAATCTAAAGTCGCATCCCCCTACCTAGGAACAACCTGAATAGATTGACACAAAGATAAGTAATCTTCCTCCTTTAGTCACACTTTTGAAGGAGTGAATAGCAAGTTTTAAAGTTGATTTTGAATCCCAAAGGAATGTCCAGTGGTAAGGATATCTCCCTCTTGGCCTGAGAGATTGAAAGAAACTCTTAGAAGCTGCAGCTCTATGTTTATTAATAACAAATCCATGCCTATTTTGATCACACGGCGTTGCAGGTCTCATGGGTATCTGTTAAAGACATGCAATGATGTGTCCCCCAAATTAGCCAAAATTCAGTTAGCTTAAGCAGCTGAAATTTTTCAATGACTGGGTGTAAATCAGCAAAGGGAGTTTAAACAATTCATTTTTGTGTCCTTTATCTATGCTTTGATGTTGTACTGTTGGATTGGAAGAAGCTCTAAAGCTGAACTTACATGTCTGGATCCCAGCTGCTCACTCAAGAGTGGACCATAGATGTACACTGCCTTAACCCCATTATGCAGGAGAATTCTCTAGGCCACAGGGACTTAGAAATAGCCTGTAAACATATTTCAGTGGTACTTGCAGTATTCTGGATCTAGAAATACAAATTACAGTCAAAGAGAATTTTTCAGTAATAGCAGTAGGTAATGCATGTAAGAGAGACCATTTATCTGCTTCATGACTGGGAAAACAGTGAATTTGCATTGTTAATATTACGGCTCCAGTTTTCTTGTGGACTGCATATCTTGCTAGCAGGATCCCTCTACTATCATTTCTTCCATTCCATCTACAGATGTTTGGGCTTACTTAAATCTGAATATAGTGTCTGGTAAATCACTAACAAATGGTAGTCACTGTGGCTTATATGAAGTGTTGCATATGTTTGCAGCCACACCCAGGCACTCACCTTAAAAGCACATAGGGACAATACCACTTGCTAGCTTGCACAATGCATGAGATAAGGTGATGCAATGTTCATATGTCATTGCTCTTGTATGTGCTGTTCATGTCAGGTGTTTCTCCTGAGCAGCATGTAAGTGCATGGCACCCATCAGCTCTGCAGTCTTGTTCGCCCTCATCTCTACTGGGACACAAAAGGTTCAGCAGAAGTAATCCATTTGATCACTCCCTTTCTACTCTTATGTCCAGTCAAATCAAACCTTTTTTTTGCTCTCTAATTCTCATGTAAGGTTCCCAATGACATCATCTATCTAGGACTCTTGGGGTGTGAACTATTCTGTTATTTATAGATTTATCTATTTATTGCACTGACGTTGGCAGGGTTTAAATCAGATTGGGAAAGTGCTAACATGAACAAAAACAAGACATTAAAGAAAGAAGTTGAAATTTTTTAGTACATAGGAAAGGATAATTTTCATATCTTTTTTTTCTAGAAAAATGTGGTTTGCTGAATTGTCAGAACTATATGTTTATCAGGAAGACATTTAACATACTTCCTTAGGAGACCCGAATACACTATGTAAATTTTAGTTGGCTTTTTCAATGTATTTTTTTAATGTAATAGTATTTTTCTGCAGAATAACACTGTATTTATAGCTGGAGCAATATGTAATATTACTGTATCGTGTGTTGATGTATTTTTAAGAAGGGAATTTTTTTGAGCATAGGAAGCAAAATGTGCCTTTATAAATAAAAAAATGTACCAATACTTTAAGTCCTTGGAAACATGACGCAAATACTGATATGCTAGTGTAAGACAGAAGACATATCAAATGCCTTGTTGATGCCTTGCTGAACCAATGCCTTGGTTCTGAAGAAAGACTAAATAAATCTGTCTTTTAATCATTATGATACCATTCACACAGCTGCTAAGAATCTTTACCACTAAATTTAGACTAGATGTTTTTGAAAATAACTTCAGTTGAGTACTCTGAAGTTATACACAGAAAGTATGCAATGATAACCTCCTCTTATCTCACTAATACTGTATGCTGAGAAAGCCACTTTCATTTGGAGATGAAATGTGGGATATTACAGAAATTTCTCAAATAGTCAAAATAGATTTGAGAAGAACAAATTTGCTTTCTGTTATTTGCAGGGATTATTCTTGACCTTCCCTGTTTAACTAAGGAAGAAACAAAGAAAAGGACTGGGAGAGCTTGGGAAGGCACCTGGCACTTAAGAGTTAAAGATGTCTTTTACTGTTCCATAGAGTCAGTTTGAACTACTTAACAAAACAGATTACCAGATCTGTAAGAGAACTTGTTACGTACATTTTCTCTGAAATAATTTTGGAGTGGCTACTGTTACAGCATTCATTGTGTGCAGTACATGGGAGGTGTCTGAGCAAAGAGTTTGCCAATCCTCCTGCACAGGCCAAGACTCAGGGGTATATCTATCACCTATGGGAAACATCAAAGCAGTTTGCTGAGGATACCAGACACTGGTGAAAATAATACCACCTATTTTACCACAGTATTAGTATAGGTATGTTGGCATTATCTGAAGGTTTTTTAGGCTTTCTAACATTTCCAGTTGTAAGGAAAACTGCCAGATTAAAAATAATCTTTGGCTCAGGTGTTGCAGTGAGCATGCAGAACGCTGCTGAGGGTCATGAAGGTGGTTGGAGGTCCTGATGTCAGGGAGGAAGAAGGAAGTGGGCTGTTTACTCTGATTTGTTTTAAACAGATTTTAGTAGAAACAAAGTACTGGAAATTCTGCAAGTGTTTTCGGTCCTTTGTTCAAGAAGACAGCCTTTTGCTTATGTGAGGCTTTCCCTGTGTCCATCGTGTGCCCTTTAAAATTTTCACCCACTTTCCAGCAAGCATTTACTTCCTTTCAATGTTCAGTACTCTGGTCTCTGCCACATTCCCTGGCTTCTTCCTAAAATGAATTGGCCCACTGTTGGTGGCACAAATCTAATGTGATTATTTTAAAGAAAGACCAGCTAACTCCTTATGAGCAACACACAATCAGAGATAAAATAAAATGGTAATATTCCCACGGGAATTTGCATTGAAGGCATTCCAAGCACAAGGGAAATCCATGTGCACACAGTGTAATGTTGTTCTGCACAGGAGTTTCAGTACATAGCAAACTTTGTAATCATGGTTTCACTAGAGTCGGGAGTTTACCACTTGTTCAATTGGTATTTAAATTATGATCTCAAAATTGTCCTTTCAAGTATGTAGACCTGAAAAGGACTATTTTTTTTTTAAAATGGCATTTTGAAGTACAGGTAAATGAATACTGAATCAGTCTCCTATGTTTGATTCAATGAGAATACTGCTCCTATGAAATAAACCGCAAGCAGAGTGTTGTGTAAGAGGGACGCAGGTTTACAACTCTCACATTGTAAACTAATGGTCTGAGTCTTTACCAGCTTATTCACAGTAGTATTTTATTAGTGCTACAGCCAACAAAAGCATATTGCTTGTGTTATCTATGCTTCTTTATAACCGTATTACCAAGATTACAGCAATTCATTGCCTGACATTTATCTATCTGACTGTCAAATCAAATATTCATGGAGTATTCACTGCCACTCAAAGTAGCCTGGAGAAATAGTTCTGATCCCTCTGGTTACCTCTCAGTATCTCCTAGCTGGTTGTGAGGGAGGTCTTGCCTTATGCATTTGCAAGATCCCATCTCTTTGGTTATGTGTTTCTGATGTGAGCACTTATCATTCCTTTACTGTGTAATTTATTTGATGGTGTTACTGGTATGCTATTGCATTTGTGGTGTCCAGCATGATTTTGCATTGCTATTTATAACATTGGTATTAATGGTAAGTTTGGTGGTATAGCAAGAGAAGAAAGATTATGATCTCTTCCCCAGTGGGTAGCAGCAGATAGGAAATAATGTATTTCATAATGGAACAATGTAAATAAAATGCTACTCATTAATTAAAGGTAATTAACTGAAAGAGAATACAGTTAGTTAAATACACTGAATCCTAAAAAGAGCTAATATTCTTAAAATTCTATGAACATTTTGAATTTAAATATATTTTAAATGCACGAACATTAAGGAATTGAAGAAGGTTCTTGTGAATAGTCTTTGATTAAAGAATTTCCATCTACCAAAGACTCAGATTAACCATTAACCATGGACTCTCAGATTCACAGAATTCGCCAGTTAAATAGGAATGTCTGTCATATTGTTAAGGTCCTTGAAAGTGTCCAGAGAAGGGCAACAAAGCTGGTGAAAGGGCTGAAAGGAATGTCCTGTGAGAAGCACCAAAGGATTTTGGGCTTGTCTAGTTTGGAGAAAAGGAGGCTGAGGAGTGACCTCATTGACCTCCACAACTTCCTGAGAAGGGGAAGTGGAGAGGGAGGTGCTGATATCTTCTCCCCAGTGTCCAGTATAGGACATGTGGGAATGGTTCAAAGCTGCTCTGGGGGAGGTTCAGAGTAGACATTAGGAAGCATTTCTTTACTGAGAGGTTGGTCATGCACTGTAACAGGTTTCCTAGGGAGGTGGTCAAAGCTCCAGGCCTGTCAGTGTCTTAGAGGTATTTAGACAGGCATGAACTAGACAAATAATTGTAGATTACATCCAACTGAAAATATTCTGTTCCATTTTATATATCATTCAGCTTTTGGACTTCTCTGAATCTTCAGTAGAGACCTTGTGAAAAGTCTTCTGAAGAGTAAAAACAAAAAAGGTTAGTTTTGAGTGCAGTTCAATTGCAATAACTTCAGATTCTTCCCACAAGGTGCATGAGAAGAAACAACCTTATTTTTGCTGGTTTTGTTTTGAGAAAATGCTTGGAAGTATGACAATCATTAGAATTTTCCAAGTCTTTTCCAACTAGAAAAAAGGAGTATAAAATTTAAAAAGCAGCAGAACAGATTTGTTCCACTATTACCTCAGCGGTAACAGATTAATAAGATGAATAGTGAATATTTTACTTCAATTATTTATGAAATATTGGTACGAGGTTTTTGTATAGCAATATTCTTTTGATTTTAGTCGACATACTGGTTTACGCTACCAGCCTTCAGAAGCCCTGCCTGTGCCAGATGCCTCGATAAAGGTCAGAGGGGCGTGACTCACCTGTGAGGAGTGTGTTGTCACCGCCAGCTCTGGGCAGGACAGTCCCACCTGTGGTGTCCCAATTTTCAGGGCAGATGCGCAGCGGGCTCGGATTGGCTGCACTGGCTCCCACCTTGGCACGGATTGGCCAAGCCTTCCTCCTCCTCTGTCTCATCTTCCTGGGGCACTGGCACTGCCTGGCTGCAGCTCCTCCACACTGACCACAGAGGGACCGGAGGATGCCCACGCATCAGCACTTGGTCGATAAGGTGTGTTGGTGGGGATGTGGCGGACAGGGTGCACACTAACTGGTGATGCTTATTCTCAAAGGCTAAAGAATAAGTCTGTGGCTCATCAGAAGCATCTAGGAGAAGGAGAAAAATACTCATAAAAATGGGAATAGAAAGGGGTATACAGGACTTAGTCTTAAACTGTTGGCAGGATGGGCTTGCAAGGACTGTGTTTTTCAAATTATGGAAAGGTATTTATCATATTAAGTAAATGCTCTATATTTAAAAGCTTTTAAAACAACTTTTGTCTCTATTCAGAAGTTTGCCCAAGGCTTTGGAGGAGCAAACCACCAAAGTGTCTCTTCCCAAGTCCAGCAGACTTTGAAAGCAGTAGCTAACTAGCACTCAGGGACTTAATTGTTGGCCTGGAGTCATATTAGGCTAAATATGGAAGAGGATTCTTAAGGTAGCAACTCAGGTGTTGGAAAGGTAAGGGTCATGTAGACTCATAGGAAGAAAGGTTTGAGTCTGTGATAAAAAAATAATTAGAATATTTCCATCAGATGAAGGAACTGAGGATATAGTTAATTTTTCATAATTATATTCCACTAGAAGTTTGCAAATAACACCTTTTTGCCAGAATTCCCTATGCTTCTATTTATAAATATTTAATTTTTGTTTCTTTACATTTTTTCATGGAGAAAATGTAAAATATGTAATACAAGGTAACCTGATTGCATTGAGTATGTATTAGATCTTGGAGCCCATGGAAGTTTTCTGCCTCAAGTCTGGACTTGGAATTTTTTAAGATGCTAATATCTCTCCTTCTCATCTCAAAGCTAGTTCCAAAAGATGACATGATGAGACTCTTAGATTACCTGTTGAACTGTTAAATCAGACAGCTAATGCAAAGAGAAGGCATCTCAGCTGTGTTTCAACTCGTTGTATTTGTATTTCTGGCTCTTTTCTAGCAAGAAAAAGAGGAAAGATTTCAGACTGGCTTTCTTTCATGGCAGAGTGCAGTTCCAGACAAATTTCCAATCCTAGCTAAACTAGGGCTTTGCATTTTGAAATGGAACATCTAATTAGAAACAGACTTTTTTTTCCCACCTCCCTATGAGTCAGAGATTTCAACAACACACAGACTAGTTCATATTAAATCACTGTTTACCGCATCTCTTGATATAATAGCACCCACATGCTGTATTTAAAACTTAATTAGAGGTGGGCCACGTCAAAATCGTCACAAGAGATTGGATAACCGCACCCAGCGTGCTGATACCAAAACATGATGCTTCCCAGGATCCCTTTAAAGTGACACTTTGATGAGGCTTTAGAGAGGTACAGGCTTCATCTGCTTTAAAGACATGATAACTTGCATCTATCACTTTCCTGGTTGCTGTTCTGAGCAGTTGTGACACCATGGAAACCTTCATCATCCTACTTGGAAATCTTTCAACAATTCACAGTCACCTACTTTATTTTTTGTTGACTAAGTGGCTTTTTAAAAAGTCGTTGAAGTTCAGAGTTAAGTACATGAATGTTCAGAGTTGTGTATTTTTCCCATCTTCCAGATGCTTCTGTTATTTACATTCATTAGCACATACAAAACCAAATGATCTTACATTACACAGTCATAAATGAATTCAGATACAAGGTAGATGGTACAAATTGAACATATCTCTTACATTGTGCTTAAAATGCTTTAAAAAATCTCAAGTAAATATCTCCATTCTTTCTGTTACTGTGTGTGTTGTGTCACATGAAGCAATCCTGTTGCAGACAGCATGTAAAATAGCATTATTAAATACTTCTGAAGATTTAACAGTTGTATCAGCAATTTTGTAGCTGGAAGAGTGAGTTGTTCATAAGATGTAATGACCTTTTAAATTACGTAGTGTCATAGTTAAATGTTTAGACTTTGAGCATGGGCTGGAAAATCTGGTATTAAACACCTGAGAGTAGTATTGGGAAATGTTTCCTTACTTTCTTGGAAACAGTTTATCATCTTTGTCAGTTCTGCAAGTGAACTATAGAGAAAATACATTTTTCTTCACAGACGGTCCTGGTAGATTTGACTTCAGTCTTGTCTCTTATTTTTTGTGGATTTCTGTACTGGTTATGGTTTATTCTTTACTAATAGGAAGCATGCAGTAGTAATTTAGTATTTTAAAACTGTTTAGAAGTTCCAGAGGACTTAGCAGAAATCTTGTTAAGTCCTTCAGGAAACAAAGACTTTGAAAATCGACCATCCCTTGGAGGTGAGAGATGGGAACACAAAGGAGAGCATGCTAATCATGGGTACATCCCCAATTTCAGAGAGCAAGGATTCCCTCTGGGTTCTTGCATAGCCAAGGAGCTGAGCTAAATCTGCCAGTACAACAATGAGGAACTTTGTTTTAAGGACTTTTCTAGTTCAAAGGTATAATGCAGCAGACATAGCTGTTAATGGTTTGCTGACATGTAACCTGAAAATTTAAACTTCCATTAATAATTCAGTATTTTTAAATTATAATATTTGTGTCTCTTATTGCACTTTTCTGGCAGTGTATATAAGTATTTTAATTTCTTTTCTTCAAAATACATGAATGCAAAGAAAGAGCAGCTTTCTAGGCTTGCTTTATTTCCTGTCCTGGAGAAAGGCAGATATTTGCTAAACATGGCAATTACTTAAAAGAAGTTACTATGAACTGTATTGTCTTTTTATTCCACAGATGAGGAGACACTCCTGCTTTGTTTTTTTGTTCTGTGGTATATTTTTGCCTGGAATCCTTGGTTATCCACAGACAAATACCTCAATTGATTGTGATTCTCTGTTACCAAACTATGAAGCTGAACCACAGACATCTGCACCACCATATATTATTGCTGTATCTTTTGATAACTTTGAGCCAGGAAATGAAGTCCAAGGTAAACAATCTGAATGACATAAAATCTTTTTCTGCATCTTCCAAAATTACCAATCTTCATAAAAATTCCCCCATTTCCCGCTCAGTCTAGATCATTTATTTTTTAACTTCAAGCTTGTTCATGTATACCTGAGATACAGATAAATTATTTTTTGTGTTATATCTGTATATACATACTTGTATAATTGGAAATGCATTATTTCATTCTTTTTTCTTTATCTAATAAATATATCTTAACTTTATGCTGTAATTTTTGTGACAAAATTAAAATTAGGTGGGACAGCTGGCCAAACTGGACTAATAATTAGTTGCTCTTTAACCTTGTATTTGACTACTTGCTGTTGAATCAGTCCACTGCAATACAAAGGGATCTTACTCATTAGTTCTTCACACGCTGTCATCCTACAGGAAAATAAAAATTCAGGGTGCGGTTTGAGACAACTTAAGAGTGATACATTTTGAGTCACCCTTTTAAGAGCTGCATCCCAGATTTATCACATTGCAGGAGGTGGAGCTACTGTGGTTTAAACCACCTTTTTATCTTCCTAATCCCAAATTGCTCTCTGTATGGAGCACCTTAAGAGCCTTGGGAGAATAGCAAGAGAATAGTTCTGTTTTACTTGAACCTAGTAGCATGGACATACTTCCATGGAGAATGATGTATAGGGAGAAGAATGAAGGAGCCTTAGAGTCCTGTTAATGCTGCTCTTCTTGGGAAAACATGTGAAGATCTCCTTCAAGTGTGGGAGGGCTCTTCAAATACTCTTTAAATATTTAAAATTACTATTGACAGAAAAATGGTGGATGGATTTAAGTATATGCAGACTGTTCAGCAAATTAAATGAGATTTATCTAGACAAAAAATATTGGATCCCAGATGCTACTAACCCTGCCTTTTTTGTGCCTTTTTTCCCTAATCATGGCCTCTTTCAGCAGTACTTTTTTTGTGCTCCCAACTGTAAGCACCCAGTATGTGTTCCCAGGGAGCTGCACGAGGTCCCCTTCCACTGAGACTGTTGCAGTTTCACTGTGACATGCCAAGTGCCATTCCTACAAGTCATCTCTGATGCATTTAGCCCTGCATTCAAGGGCTCCATGCCATTGTTTCTGGGAGACCTGGGGAAAATTAGTGAATTAGAACTGCAAGCTGATGAAGGCTAATTATGGAGATGCTTGGAAATACTAAATTATCAAGATATGATTGGTCTTTGCCTTGATTTTTGTGTCATTCCCAGTTCATCTGTCCTTGTTTTTAATGCTGATAGATATTTCTGTTCATAAACCATTATTCTGATTTTGTTTGCCAAAGTCCCTAATAATGGAATTAGCAGAGAAAATGTATAATAGATCATAGCAAATTTGGTTCTGCCTTTTGAAATCTAATTTCAGTTTTGATACACACAAAGCATGAAACTGCTCTCTACCATATTTTTCTGAACTCCTTCAGTAACAAAATTTGAGTTATATTGATTAGCTCATATAATTATTAACTTTTCATATTTAATGTAGAACATGAATGCCAAACTGTAGTTCCTATCTTTCCAGCTGTAATACATAAAAAAGTTTTTGCATTTCAGCTTTATGCAAAAGCTAATATTTTCTTTTAAAGCAGAGGTAGAAAGAAATGCAATTCTCTTTCTCCTGTAGCAATTTTGACTTTGTAGGCCTAATTAGACAGAAAATAAAAAACTTTTTGGCCAGCAGGGCCACTGCTCATTTAGTAGAGCAGAATTCTTTTTGTAATTGTTAGTAAATCATAAATTTCATGTTACTTTACAGAGAAGCGCCTTTCCAAATAGTATCCTTTACCTTTATTGTCATTCTCCTTATAATTAAGAAAAGTATTTTGAATGTTTTTTTTAGAATTTTACTGGACTTAAAGTAATTTCTGCACTGTGCAGTATTCTGCACAATGCAATCTTGTACCTTGGAGTGAAACAAGTTACAAGGTAAACATTTAGGCAGTTTTAGTGGTATATGAAATTTAAATTTCTCAAAATGCCTCTTTTCACAGTAACCCTAGAAGCACTTGGAGATGCTGGGTTTAAAGGATTTAATCTACAAGCTCGAGAAATAGATGGAGATGTTCCTGTTGGTACTTTTAAAATTACAGATCCAAACACTAAAGGCTTGGAATGTCATAACATGACGGTATGTGTGCAGTCTTTGGAATACTTATGGAAGCTTGGGTTTCTTTTAAATAATAGAAGTAGGGATCATTCTTTATACAGCAAAGTTATTTCATCAGTAAAGTTTAAAAGGTTTTCTCAAGAACTCCATCTATCCTTTATATGCAGCACAAACCAGAGGTAGAAATTCCCCAGCTCTTTGTAGAAGGACATCAGTGCTACCTGTTGCAGTAGAGACAGTTTCTGTAATAATATAGCTAAAAGTCACTCTTGCATCTTATATAATTTTATGTATTTCTTTTTAATTGCAGAATTCAGCAGTAATTCATGCCAATTCAGATGTGAAACAGAAGATTGCAACAACATGGATTGCTCCACATAATGTTAGAGAGCTTCAATTTATGTAAATACTTGTTTTTCTTTTTTATTTTTGCCTTGAAATTTTATTTCTAAGTTGAGATAGACCTTTATGGCTGTTTCAGATATTCTTGTCCATCAGAGTTCTTTTCCATAATTTTCTATAACTGCACATCATGTTCATTAAATAATATGATTTCCATTTCAAGATATAATCGTCAAAGTCAAAGTCCTAAAGATCTTAATATATGTAAATAATTCCATTAAGCATAATGTTATTAATGCATCTTCAAGTAGCCATTTTTTACACTTTGAATTCTTTAATTATAACAGCAACAACATATGAATGTAACTCCTTCCCTGAAAAAATGAAATTCAGACTCTATTCAGTTATACATTTCTTCATTTTGAAAAGTGGCAGGATAATAATTGGATGTAAATTCTTCTAATATAAATTTCAAAGTAAGTGTATGACCTATGAACTAACTTCTGAAAACAGAACGCATATTTAGGCTACTTTTAATGCTACATTTCTTGCAGATGTGAAGCTTGTAAAAACACCACCTACTCTAACAGATGTAGATGCATGCTTGAAGTATATTGGAAAACACCTAAATACTTGACAGCTTGTATTGTTTGAAGTGCAGAGTTTGGATAGGGCCATCTTTGCCTTGCTTCATTAATCCTTGAGGAATACCAAGAACAGGAAAAAGTATACAAAACCACAATTGCTTCCACTTGTTATTGCCATGAGAATCAGTTCACCATCACAGAAACATTGTCAGAGCATGTGGGACAATTCTTATGGACATTTGTGCCAATGCTCCTCCCTGGAGTCAGTGCTTCTTCAAACAGTGTCTATTCCTTTTCTGTTTGTTCTCAGCATCTGTTTTAGTTGTCTTCAAAATTATGCTGGATGACAATACAAGTCACTAGAAGGAAAAGCATTCTGTGAAATTTGTGCTGTATACACTTAAAACCAGAACTAAGGGGGTATTCTTGGCTGGGGGCAAAGTGGGATGAGAATTTATTAGTACTTTTTATTGAAATACTTTGATAGAAAATAAATTATTTTGTTTTCTTTCTAGTGCAACTGTTGTTCAAAATCTAGAGAACTTTTGGGTTGGAATTCAAAGCAAAACTCTCACACCTACGCATTCTGAGTCAGTTAACGTGACAGGAAAAAGTAAAAGGAAGGTACGTTTTAGTGTATTTGATTGATAGAAATTAATACAGTAATTAAGGTATCTTTGGCTTGATACAAGACAAGCACTTGTTATTTAATCATTAAGTAATATGGCCAATATAATTTGATGTTTTTAATAATTTTAATTTAACTACCTAATCCTCTTATTAAAATGATGAAAAAATAAAGTGAATATTATTTTTCTACAACAGAAATGAGGAAACTAATAATCTAGTTATCAAAACAATCCATGTCCTAAAGCAAAAATAAAGGAAAATAAAATTGGTTATAAGGAGAACTGTACTGTATTTCTGAGGTACAGTGCTGTTCTTAACAGCTGCCACAGCCCCTGGGAACTGTAACTGTAGCATGTTCTTGAAAGGAGCTGGTAAATATTTTTGTCAGGAATCACGCTTATATGAAACATATTAATCATTGTAAGCTCAAGTAAAGAAAGTCTCCTCAAATCTTGTAACCAAGAGTGAACACCTGTCTTAAGTATCTCGCTTCACCAAGTGTGTTTTCTGTTCCCTATAAGATGTCTTTTTTTTTTTTTGCAGTAAATAATGCTTCCTCTTTTTTTTCCCCCCCACAGTTTATGATAGAATTAGAATGTAACAAGGTAAGAGCAATTTTTCTTCTATTTCCCAATGTCAATTACCTCAGTTTTAGAATTCTTGTCCTACTGGTCCAGTTTTTTCATGCTTGTAGCATGAAGATTCTATTGTACTATTCAAATTAATTTCCTAACAAGATGTCATTCATCCTTTCATTTTTGTATTCAGTTTTGAATGTATTTTTATTTTGAATTATGTAACATCAGTTAGCAGATGAGATTGTTAAAATGTGTAAGATCTAGTCAGCAATGAAACTCTTGATTTCTTCACTCAGACTATCAATGTGAATTCAGTTGATTTCCTGTTTAAAGTAATTTGATACTTTTCCACCAGTCAATAAACAGTAACTGGAACCTGTATTCTCTTGCAGCGTGGAGGGACCTACTCAACAGGCCGGTGCATCATGGTAAATATTCTTTCTCCAAAGACATTGACATGCTCTTAACTGCCCAAGATCTCAAGGCCTGGTCAAAAGTTGCTTCTAGACACATCTTTATCCCCCTCGTCACTCAATTTCATTTTCTTTTTGTTAGTTTATCTTTGTTGATTTAAAATCCAAAGCTGTCTAAAGGGTTGTCAGCTTTGTTACCATTTCCTTCTGCGGATTCTTTCTGCTTATCTGAAGTAGTTCTGTAATAGAAGTTTTCCTTTTTCTCTTTTCCCTCTTTATTCTTAGTGTTTTCTTGCTGTTCAAGATCACTTATTTGAACAGCTCAAAAACCTTGCCTTTTGCGAATCATGATCTAGATATAAAATACAGCTATTTGATTTTTTTTCCTTTGAAACCTATCACTGGCACTCAGTTTTTTGCCTTTTACAGAAAATACGCTAAAGATTACATAGTCATATTAGTAAAAAGCTTTCATCTACTTTTTAATGATTGTAACAGTGTAGATCTCCTCCTCAATGGTGAACATCAAATGTATGAGGTCAGATAAAAAAGGATGCAAGCAGCAGAATTATCTTATTTATACAGCCGGATTGGCACAGTTTTGATTATTTGTCTTGAAAGTTCTCTAAAATAATTTTAATAGTATCAGTTGGTGGAATGAAGTCATAGAAAACTACTTTGTGGATTCTTCCTTTTCCCACCAAGTAGAACTTTTTTTCCTGAAAATCACTTTTATAAAAATAATTTTTCAGCAAGATAATAAATACCAGTCTGTTTTCTTTGCAGGTTGGACCTTCCAGTTCCTCTCAGAGCAGCTATTCAGGCAGTCAGGTATGAGTCCTAAATTTCCAGCATTTGCATGTTTTCCTGCAGTAACCTTGAAGGACTAAAATTCTGTAACTACGGAGTAGTGAGGTGATATAATACTGTACTGAAATCTCTTCTCTGCTAGTTAATCCAGAACGGCAGAGATATTTATCCAGCAAACAGTATGCTTGTACCTAGGCTAAGTTCAACTACCTCCGCTCTGTTGAACTCAACAGCTTTCTCTGGTTCAACGTCTGTATTGCTTTTAACACCAGACTATACTTGCAGTTGAAAGTTTGGGGATATCACTGTCTACTTAGCCTCTTAAACCTCTGGGGTATGCGTGTCTGCATTGTCACCACTTTCACTTCATTAATCACAGCAATGTATGCTTGGTTTTTCGTTGATCTCCACCACCATTAATACACCTATTTTCCCTTTAACTTTTAGATACTTTCTGGTATGTCTCCAGTTTCTTGAACTGAGCTTATCAAAGACATATTTCTTACTACTTATTAGTGGTTATATTTATTAGTGAATTATCTGGTAATATTCCATTTCTTCAATTTTCACTGCTCATAATGATTTACCAGATAAAGAGAAATACAAACTATTTTGATATATATGCTAAAACCTGGTTTTCCTCCTTGTATTTTTTGAGTTTCTCATCTTGTCATATAACTACTTAAAGTTATTATTTTTTTTATAAGATATGAGCCATTCAGTAAATTTTTGAAAGATTTTATGACCAATGACAAAGCTGATGAAAGTTATATGAAATACAGATGATGACTAATGTCTCACACTAAATTAGAATTATTACAGGCAATGCCAGTGAAGTGGTAACCTCTTTACTTGCTTATCCCTTGCTTGCACATACACATTGCCAGCTGCACAGCTTTTCATGCCATAAACAGCATGGCATTGGATTTCTTCCATCTTTCTTATTTGAGTTTTTATATGGAAAGAATTGACTTCTGTTTTTATTTCAGGGTGGAGTAGTCTACACAATAAGCAAGAGTGGATGTGGCCCTGTAAGCACTATTTTTACATTTTATTTTTTGTCCCCAGAATAACTGTATTCATAGTAACTCTTGTCTTGGCTTTCAGTGGCATTATTTAATTAATGTTCTTGTGGGAGTCTCTGTTACAAAAAGAAAATACTGCTGAGAAATAACTGGTTTATTTTTTGTCTTAGGGAGGTGCTGCTGGTGCATACAGCCAACAGGCCTGCAGAGATGTAAGTTGGTTATAGGTGTTTTTACTGATTGTCTCCTACTATGCTCCTTAACTGATCTCCTTATTGCAAACTGCCTTTGAGTCTCTTCTGTAGAGCTATTGAAGTCTTCCTAAACATATTCAGGAAAATTGTGTTATCTTGAGGTATTATTCTGAGATTAAAATTCAAAATTAAAAGGTTTTACACTGCCAGTTCCTCAAGGCCTAATAATTTATGTTTTAAGGTGTACACATAGGTGATACACAATATCACTGATCAGAAACTCTTAATTTGTTTCCCTACTAAAATGTCAGAATTCTTACTGTGCAATGCTTTTTATCAGGTAAAATTATTGTCTTTCTATGTTGCATATTGTGGAATAGTAGGGTTTTTTTACAATCTTTGCATATTAATTCTTTGATTAGTAGAGAAATTTCCATTTTCCATCTTATTTATTTCATTTTCTCATGAAAACAAATTAATAATTAGCAAATTATTGTATAAAAAAATACCTGATCTATATTTTACATATATATTTCAGAGTGCATCTTTATCCAGCAGTGGTATTACTTATGGCCAGGTAAGTGTGTTTTCCAACGTGTTTTTACCTTCTTAAGGTATTGAAAAGCTATGCAAATTTGCTCAAATTTACCAAATAAAAATTAAATTTGTAGAAGGGAATAAAGGCAAACTGTCTTCAAATGATTTAGTAATTATCATATCTGGAAATAACTTCATCAGATGAATTATATATTTGGTGTTTGTTCCTATATCCCTACTTCTATTTTCCACCAAAAATCAATTATATTTATTCTATAAATGGACACCTGTTACTTTTATTATGCTTTTCCAAAAGTCAGTGTTTTCTTTGATGCCTACAAAGAACTAAAAGTATTTTACAATTTAAAAGTGGTTTTTGCTTATGCAACTGTACTTACTGGTTCATGAAATGCAAAACATCACATTATTTTACACTTCATTTAAATAATTTATTTAAACTTTAAATAATTTATTGTTATGACATATCCCAATTTTTCCAGATTCCATTGCAATGGTAGCTTTTTTAGTTTTGAGGAGATTGTCCTGGAGTTTGGGTTGTTCGGTTTTTTTTTTATTAAGGTAGAAGAGCTTTTTTTTTTTTTTTTCCTACTGATAGATTATTTTTACTACAAACAAACTTCCAATCTGATATTAGATGAAACATCAGCTTTCATAGAGTACTCTGTAAAACTAGCAAAATAATTTGGCTTTTAGAAAAAAATAAAAACAGCGGATTTATTGCAATTGTTCATTTATTAACTGCCAGTACACTGATTTTCTTCAGACTCTTACTTTCATGGTACTTCAGAAGTATCATGTTAGTATAAGGAGAATAGCGCTGTTGTTAATTTGCCATAGATTTACCTAAGCAACAAATGAATTCTGTATTCTTTACAGTCTGTCCCTTCAAGCAGTTCAGATTCCAGTAAGAAGGTAAGCCTGCCTTTTTTCCAAAGGGAAAAATTCTTACAGTTATAACTTGGCATGACTCCTGTTTTTCAGTCAAGGCTTTTAAAGGTTTTAACCCAGATAGATTCATATGATTTGATTTGGTTTGGTTCTTAGAGGTGGGGAGAGCTCCTAATGAGAAAACAACACAGCAGAAGATACAGTTATTGCATTTGGGTTATTTTTTTTTTTTTAATGAAGTCAGTATCAAGTACTTTTTATTTTCTGGCTTAATACTGAATAAAGACAAAATAAAGCGATGTTCTAGTTTGAGGTAGAAAGTTGAGGATCAAAAAGGGCACACAGTTCAGGCCAGTAGATATGGTACAAGACATGAAATCTTGCTTCTGCCTCTATGGCTGAGTCATTATGTGGTTTGGGGCAAATCTTGTATCTGGTTATACTCTTGGGTAAACTATGTATAAATATGTATCATTCTTTGCTTGGTGATGTGCACTGATTTTTTTAATAAAAATACTATTTTATAAATGGGGATCTTCCATAGCATTATTATCAGAGTTTGTAAATTTACAAATTTTAGTATTCTTCATTTTTCTAATATACTGAAAAGTTTAAATAAGCTCTATGGCAAGTAAACAGCTCCCTCTGGTTTCTCTATAGGTAGTGGTCGTTGCCAACAGCAACCCTTTTCCACCTGTGGTAAGCTGTTTTTTGCTACAATACACGTTTTCTCTACAAATAATTTTGACTCAAAAACTTAAAAATATCTAAGTTTTTAATTTTTCAGAAATATTACAAGGGACAATTTTTTGGCAGGCAGGATTTACCCTATGTGTATAGTTACTTCAGGGAAGGCATATCATAAGATAGGTACAAACTTCGTGGTACTGTGACTGCTGTTAGGGACTAATAGGGCTGTGTTATTGTGATTGTTGTAGGGACAATGGATTAACTGCAGACACCAGGTCTCTCCATGTATGCAGTCTCTGTGTTCCTGAATAATTTTGATTTTCTCTTTCTATTGCAATTTTCTTCTGTAAGTTCACTTCCATTCTCATTTTTAAATTATTACATTTCCACTCTGCTTACTTGGAACCAAGACTAAGTTTAGCCTTCAGGTGCTTGAAAGTGAGCTTTTATAATGTAATAGTTTATATATGTTTAATTTCTAATAGAACATATTGTTCTAACCTGAATAAAGGTTAAGATGCACTTGGTCTCTATCATCCTTTTTATATCATTTCTTCACATTCCACTATTTATCACATCTGAAATATGAGGGCCCTTTTTCCCTTTTTCTGCTGCAATATTCTGTTTGGGCAAGCCCTTGTACAAAATAATGAAAAATTTTTCTGTTTCTTTGCAGCGTCACACCTTCCCTCAGGTAAGCATACTTTTCCTTGTGATTCCTGTAGTATCATTATAGTCCTTATGGGTTCAAACCAATTGTCTCAGGATGGTGTGTGCTACTCTTTTACATTTGTCCCTCGTGCCCCAGAATTCAGCAAAAAAATGCCAGGATGAGGAAGAGAGTTTGTATGTGTTGATGTATGTGCGGTGCAAGTGACAGTGAGACAGGCTGGAGAGGTGATGATGTCTCAGCTTCCCTCCCCACAATTGGAAAAGCCAAGTTGACTGCTAGTGCAGAAAGGAGGTGCACACAACCTGTGCTCTGCTGGTCTCCACAGGAAATGTAAGAGTAGAAAATTACTTAGCAGGGTCAGTCTGCATCCCCAAACCTTCAGAACAGAGAATTAACTAGCTTAATGCTGGGTGTTAAGAACTGATACACAGTACATAGCACATACGACCTTTCCCTTTATTCTCACAAACTAAATAATTTAACTTAGTATTTTCTGTTCAAGTGCACTGCATTAAGCAAATCAATTAAATGTGCTATATTGTGTCTCTTTGTTTCTGGTTTTGTTTTTTTTTACAGAGTTTGGGAAGCTCTGCTACAAGGATCATAGTACAGGTAGGCATTTTTTTCTCCGTTATACTTGAGTTTTAAATGAGGATTTATCTGAGTAAAATAAGTAAAAGTTCCTCTCTTAGGGAACAAATAAGTGGATAACTTAGATATTATCTTAGAATTTTATAAATTCTAAATAAAATAAATAAACAAACAAATAAATAAATAAATAAAATTTTATTTTAAATATAACTTAGAATTATCTTAGATGTCCACGAACTACAGTGGTGGGGTAGGGCATTTCTGTGATTATAGCAAAGGGGATTCTTCCCTGGTTGCTGAATAAAGACTATTGCAGCTGTTTTCCACACTTAAAAAATTTGAAACCTTCTGTATGCAAATTCCATTGTGCTCTCAAAATTGGCAAAATTTGACTGTCTTGGTCTGCTCAGGAAGGGGGATTTAATTCTAGAACTAAAGCTTGAGTGTTACTCAGTATCATGGCAAGTACAAATTGCAACCTGCACAGTTCTATTTTCATTTAAACAGTCCATTTTTTAAATGGAAACACCCAGTTCAGAGTTACATTTTTACATGTAAAATGTCTTTAATGCTTAGGTGAACTGTTGCATCTGTAATGTTGCTTCTTGATAACCAGGCACTTTGAAAGTTGATTGCAATCTAATCTCATTACAAACATGCTTATAAAGTATTATGAATATCATTCAGACATATTTGTTTGCCATTTTAGCATCCATTCCACTCTTAATGGCTAGTCAGTCCATTAGATGCCAGTCCATCAGACTACAGCAAATTCTCACTTTCATTGAAAGATCAGTCACAAGTTATCCCAGCTGAATTTTGTCTTTCTGAAGCCATTGCTTTCAAAATGCGTAGCATTATTGTCTTCCTTGACTAGTGATGAATGCTGGCAAAGAAAGGAGTAATATTTCCTTGTTATTTTATTTCTGACTTTAAATGCACAGTGTTTTGACTATGCAGGTTAACTGTTTTCAATGTGTAAATATAAAAA
Source organism: Poecile atricapillus (assembly GCF_030490865.1). Taxonomy (NCBI): domain Eukaryota; kingdom Metazoa; phylum Chordata; class Aves; order Passeriformes; family Paridae; genus Poecile; species Poecile atricapillus. The sequence continues at coordinate 15,260,809 of NC_081255.1, read as the reverse complement.
ATATTTTTTCCTCTCATAATCTACATATTTTGTGGAAATCAAAATACATTTTTCAGTGGCTTTTCCTTACATTAAATTGTAACTGTGGATTTTTCAATTTTTGTTTTGGGAAAGCCTTTGCCAAAAGTTTGTTGTGCTTATTAATGAAAAGGATCATTCATAATACAAATAAAAAAAGAGTTTAAGGCTATTTGTGAGGTACATTTGAAAGGCAGAATTATTTTAACTCACTTCAAATAGCACAATATGACACAAAGACGTATTATACAAATAATTTTCATTAAGAAAATCATATCAAGATATACAAATACTTTTAACACTTTATTTGTGTAGGATTTTTATATACATTTTATAGCATGTGGAGATGGCATGAAGTAAGAAAGGGTGTCATGAACTCTTTGTGGCTTTCAAACTGTCTAGCAGAGAGATGGACAGAGTTGCTTCTTGAAATACCTTAGTGCATAAGAAATTACTCTTAAAAATAAATAACCATTTATTTTGCTCCTAAGCAGAGTGGACAAAAACAGCAAACCAGCAGCAGTACTTATATTCAGGTAAGCAAACTTAAAAAGTGTTATAAATATTCTAGACTTTACTACAACATGGCCCAGCACAACTTAGAAATAAATTATTTTTTGCATTTAAAAATGGATTTTGCAGGTGCAGGTATTTCTATTTCCCTAGCTTTTGCTCATGAAAATAGCATCTGATGTTGGTGCTCAAATAATTTTGTTCATGATGCTCACAGATGCATTTCCATATGTGATGGGATGACATGAGTGTATTCCACTCAGATCATAAAGGTCATGGCTCTGGGAGGAAGCAATTCTAGGTTCATTACCACACCATCAGCCCCATACTGATAGATTCAGAGCCCATGCATATTAGACCTCAAATTCCAAAAGTTGTAAAGGGTAGTTGCTGAGCCATATCAAGAATGATGAATATTCATAATCATGGAACTATGTGCAATGTCTTCCAGCATTGCTTAAAGCCAAGGAGCTAAAGCTACTTGTGTGGAAAAAAAAAAAGTGAGAGAATATTAGAAAATACACAGTGACATCATAAACTATTGCAAACCAAAACTTAAGGATATTGATAGCATGAACTCAACTATGAAGACCCTTTAGGTCTTCCTCCTCTTGAGGGCTGGAGATAGGAGGGATGTTTCAAAAGGGTAGGTATGACTTTTAGAGATCAGGGCCACAGGGAGGCCATTACTCAACGAATATTCAATGTACACAAGGTGGGCAGTCATGGCTTCTGATGAGAACAGAACAATCTATTTCAGGGCTGTTAGCATGCTGCTCTATCTCCTTTGTATTTTTTGAGGTATCCCCATGCAACTGCATTTCCATAAACACCATGCTCTTTAAAGAAGCCTCCTTGTCAAAGTGGTAATTATCTTCTCTTTATTTAAAGGGTTCCCAAGGCAGCCAGTCCTATGGCCAGGTGAGACTTTGTTGCTGAAATATGGTAAGCTTTTCTGTCAAAGCCTGTCTTGTAAATGGGCTTCAAGGCGTGGGCAGTTTTCTTCCTTTCTTGGTGTCTCTGAGTGGTGCTTAATTTTGGTTTGTATCACTGAAATACCATGAAGGAAACAATAACAGTACAGAAGAAATGGACTTTTCTATTGCTGCTGCGCTGAGAAAACACAATTTGGTTTACAGATATCTGCTTACCTTCCTTACAGGTCTACAGACCTCAAAGTGGCAGTTCCTATGGTCAGGTAAGCATCAGTCTATCACAAGTCAGAATTGAGCATTTCAGAAATGAAGCACCATAAAGGCACTTAGCAGTCCTGCACAATCTGAACTTTAAAGGATATTGTCTCTGAAAGTGTCTCTTCTCACTCAATATTTATGCATATGCTACTTGTTGATCTGGAATGCCAGTGTGTGAAATCCTCACACTCAGCATCCTCGTGAGAGCCAGAAGATGCCTGGCTCTGCATACTGCCCTGCATGGCTTTAGGATGTAGCTGCTTGCTGTTGCTAACGCAGGCTGGATCCCTTACTGAAAGGGAAGTAACCAAATGGTGTCCTTGTCTTAGGGTGGACCAAGTTTCTCAGGCAGCAGCAGCTCCTATGGCCAGGTAAGCAAACTGGCTGTTCCGCAGGAAGTTCTTCACTGATCTCTCTGGCATGACTGGCAGACTTTTGGGAGTGATGTTTCTCTTGGCAGTCTGTGCCTCAGCTTGGGCTGTGGCTGCTGCTGAGAGTAGGGCAATGTGCTGCACAGATGTGCAGCTGTTAGCATGCTGCTCTGTGTCCTTTGGCACAGGAAGAACCTTTCAGGGAATCCTGCATGCAGCTGTATTTCCATATGCATCATGCTCTTTAAAGAAGCCTCCTTGTCAAGGTGTTAATTATCTCTTCTTTATTTAAAGGGTTCCCAAGGCAGCCAGTCCTATGGCCAGGTGAGACTTTGCTGCTGAAATGTGCTGAGCTTTTCTGTCCGTGCCTGTCCTGTAAATGGGCTTTGGGGTGTGGGCTTTTTTTTTCCTTCTGAGGTTCCTTCTTGACTTGATTTGTATCACTGAAATAGCATGAGGGAAAAAGTAGCACAGTACAGACGACCTTTAATGGAAGTGGACTTTTCTTTCTGGCATTCTGTGATTCTGTTGCTGCTGTGCTGGGACTACATTTATGCAGCTCTTTTTACAAATGAATTTGTGCCTTTCTTACAGGGCTACCAGCTTCAAGGTGGCAGTTCCTATGGACAGGTAATTGTCAGTCAGAATAGAACATTTGGGAATGTGAAGTGTCGTTACCCTAAAAAGTTACCAGATTTTAAAATGTTCTGTTTTCAATTCATGTGGAATTCTTAACCAATGTATCTCTGAATCTATTTAAAGTATTTTGTAGGAAATGTGATCATTGTGATTTTCATGGATAGAGGCAGGAATCCTGGATTTCTTCTGCTATCTTACCTTTACTATGGGTTTGGAACTTTATAAATTTATGGTAGAAATAGTCTTTTTGATGATGTTCCCATTCCAGCTAATGGCACAAATTTATAGTCAGTTCTTGCTGCTTCCTTTGCTCTCAGCAGAGTAGTGTTGAGAAACGGAAGAACATGGGGTCAGGTTCTCAGCTGAATGAAGAGTTGGTCTTGGAGTCTGCAGCCAGTGAATGTCTACCTCCCTTCACATTTTTTATGTAAATTAAAGCAGCCCTAAAATAGCTATTAATTTTGTCAGAATCTCTATGTCAGATAACAAAGATAGACAGGATAGTTCAAATACTTTGTGGTAATCCCTGTTTTCATAACTCTCTCAGGCAGATGGGCACAGGTCGGCATGCACATGAAACAACTGCTCTTTTTTGAGATTATATTGAAAGCAAATTGCAACAGCAAGTTACAACCACAATACCTTCATATTACTGATAATATTTTTAAAAGTGTGGTCATCCATGGCTAATTTATTCCATCTGCTACTTTGAATTGCGTTGGTTTGTTTCCATTTTATAAACTTACATTTTTCCTAAGATTATTTTCTAATTTTTAAAAATTATTTTTCACCCTGATTTTCTTTCAGAGGCAGGAACTTTGCAACTGGGGCCAAGCAAAAATATGAATATATGAAATCAATATTCACCTAGTATGCAACATTAGCGATCTCAGCCCATTGGCTGAAAAACAGAAGGAAAAATAAATATAATAAGAAAATGTTGTGTCCCTTTCTGGAAAACTCTCATAAGATTAGAGTAATGTCTGAGACAGATGTCACTCTACTCTATGATTGTCATTCAGTAAACACACTGTGATCAACTATTTCTCCAGAATAAGAAATATCAAAATAACTCCAGTTAAGCAGTAGTCTTGTTCTGTTTTCTTACCCCAAAAATAGACATAAGAGAGGCATCTGGTTCACATATACAATAACTATGAATCAATCATTAATTTCATACAGGCCTACAGACCTCAAAGTGGCAGTTCCTATGGTCAGGTAAGCATCAGTCTGTCACAAGTCAGAATTGAGCATTTCAGAAATGAAGCACCGTAAAGGCACTAGCAGTCCTTTACGTAGCAGTCCTGCACAATCTGAACTTTAAAGGATATTGTCTCTGAAAGTGTCTCTTCTCACTCAATATTTATGCATATGCTACTTGTTGATGCCAGTGTGTGAAATCCTCACACTCAGCATCCTCGTGAGAGCCAGAAGATGCCTGGCTCTGCATACTGCCCTGCATGGCTTTAGGATGTAGCTGCTTGCTGTTGCTAACGCAGGCTGGATCCCTTACTGAAAGGGAAGTAACCAAATGGTGTCCTTGTCTTAGGGTGGACCAAGTTTCTCAGGCAGCAGCAGCTCCTATGGCCAGGTAAGCAAACTGGCTGTTCCGCAGGAAGTTCTTCACTGATCTCTCTGGCATGACTGGCAGACTTTTGGGAGTGATGTTTCTCTTGGCAGTCTGTGCCTCAGCTTGGGCTGTGGCTGCTGCTGAGAGTAGGGCAATGTGCTGCACAGATGTGCAGCTGTTAGCATGCTGCTCTGTGTCCTTTGGCACAGGAAGAACCTTTCAGGGAATCCTGCATGCGGCTGTATTTCCATATGCATCATGCTCTTTAAAGAAGCCTCCTTGTCAAGGTGTTAATTATCTCTTCTTTATTTAAAGGGTTCCCAAGGCAGCCAGTCCTATGGCCAGGTGAGACTTTGCTGCTGAAATGTGCTGAGCTTTTCTGTCCGTGCCTGTCCTGTAAATGGGCTTTGGGGTGTGGGCTTTTTTTTTCCTTCTGAGGTTCCTTCTTGACTTGATTTGTATCACTGAAATAGCATGAGGGAAAAAGTAGCACAGTACAGACGACCTTTAATGGAAGTGGACTTTTCTTTCTGGCATTCTGTGATTCTGTTGCTGCTGTGCTGGGACTACATTTACGCAGCTCTTTTTACAAATGAATTTGTGCCTTTCTTACAGGGCTACCAGCCTCAAGGTGGCAGTTCCTATGGACAGGTAATTGTCAGCAATTTATAGAGCACGTATGTGATGTTCCCATATACGTATTGAGAATTCTGTGGTTTGTTACTTGAAATAATATAGTAAGTAACTCTTTAGAATTAAGTCACATAAATTTTTTTCACATGGCTCTGGCAACAATAGTCTCACTGGAGCAGCATTTTCCCCTGTAGAAAGGAGTGCATGGAGGTGTCAGCTTTCTGATGCACTTTAGTATTCAACATACTCAGCACTTTACCAGATAATGCACAGTAGGATATAGAAACTGAAGAATGGGTGATTTCCACTATGCGGTGTCACAGGTTGAAGAAGTCTGATAGCTAAAGCCATTTAAAATTCATATGTGTGTTTAAAACACAAGGAGAATAGGAATATTTGGATCATGAGCTATTCTATTTTTTTCCTAGCAGGGCGGATCTGTTTCTTACGGTGGCAGCAGTGGTTGTGGACAAGTAAGATGTTTTCTCCAAACTGTTTAAAAACTAGACTGAGCTTTCTTTGCAATAGTAACATGTTTTTAATAATTTTTATAATGTTTCTTAGTTTGAAATCTATTGTTTTCATTGTTATGTGAACTTATCTAGCACAGAGGTCAAGAAAGGCTGATATTGTTGACCATTGTAACCAATATGAAGTGGCTCCTCCCATTTAGAGTTACACATGGAAAATAAACAATTCATCTGTCTCCTCAATAAGAATATAAAATCTTTGCATGGGAATTTTTGGATGTTACTCCGTTTATTTTCTCTAGAAAATGATAGGATTGGAGAGTGGCTCAAATGGAATAAGAGTTAGATTAGTAGTTTTCATCCTGGTTCCATTTCAACTTGTATGTCTAAAATGGTGTAAAGACAATGTCTTCGATGATGAGATCCTAGGTGAAAGCAGCATAAATGAGACCAATAGTAAACCTACCTTTGAATAAATATATTGACCAAAGCAACCAGAATGAAAGATAAGTATAAAACCAGGCGTTTTTAGAAGAAGTATTAGGATTGGTGCAAGTTCATCATGAATGGAAATGCATCTGAAAGCATCACAAGGAGCAGTACAACAAGGACACAGTTACCAGCAATGAAACTGAAGAATGGGTGATTTCCACTATGCAGTGTCACAGGTTGACTTATCAAAAGAATTGCTGTAATCATGGGAGGGTGAAAAACAGGGAAGAACTCTCTGTGTGTACTGCTCCTCATCCTGTTCTCACAAAATATACCCAGGCAAATAAATGGCTCTGAACAGAAGCCTTGCCTAAAATCTATGGTGGTGAATCTAGCACGAGATTGATGGTCACATTTAGATAGATGGTCACGCAACTGTAACTGTTACTTCCAAAAAACCCCACCAGCAGTTCATCTTTACCAATCAAGAGGAACTAGGATGACACAGAGGGACATAAATTATCAACCTACCTCTTTCCACGTGGTTCACAAGTATTTCTTTGATCATCTATGTGCAAGTGTCTTGATGCTTTTATGGGGGTATGAGAGTGACAGAAGGTAACGCCACCCACTTAAAGGGTCTTTTTAATGTAAAATTAAACTCACCCTCTGTAAAGTTATATGTTCAGTTTTGTTACACTGATTCTCACTTAGGAAAATTTAAGGAAACTAATTACTTTGCAAGAAAAATGGCATTTACCTTTCTGTTTGGTTGTTTTTTGACAGGGTGTCTCCTATGATAGCAATCCCTGCCACCAGGTAAATGGTCTTTCTCCTCTTATTTTAGGGTGCATTAGTAATTAGTTTTGCCACTAAACCAATTAGTTCCAAATTCAGATTCATATTGCACAAATCCATGTAATCTTATACATTTTGAGATTAGAATTCACTATCTTCCTATTCACAGGAGTGTCACGGGGCCTTTGAAGTATTTTTTGCCACTTTTTCCTAGTATTACGTTTTGAAATGCCTAATTCTATAGAACATTAAGGCCAGATTCTGGAAAGAAGAAGTTTGCTGCAGAGTTGTTTAACTGGCATGACTTAAATCAAGGCTGGAGCTCACCAGCTTCTCTCTTCCTGTCAAAATCCAGAAAATATTTTAGAGCAGCCACTCAAGGTCCCCAAAACAAACTGAGTTTGTGCAGTGAACTATAGATAGCCACCTGTGTATTTGTTACAAGTGGAGCTGTACAAACCACTATCCTAAAAGATGTCAGCTAGGTTTAAAGAAGTCATCTGTGATGTTAAAAATTAAGCAGAAAATGGCAACAGATTAGTTCCTTTTTATTCATGATACTTCTTTTGATTATTACTGAGTTTTCACAAGAAACAGTAAAATTGGACAGATTAATTGCTTCAACAAATGCTGTGTTTTAGCATTATTATATATATACTATATATAAAAATATATTCTATATTTATATATAGAATATAAATATTTACTATATGTACAAGTATGCAAACAATATAGATGTTGTTACAATATATTTTTATAATGTGGTACAGCATATACAATGCACTGTATGTAATATATTATTGTATCTTGACAGAATTATATATTAAATAGGTAGATATTTTATAGTAGCTTTTAATTTTTTAAGAGGACCTATTTCTTTTTAAGACTAAAGAAAATGCTTAAATTCTGTTCTAAAAATCGTCTAGAACACTGAAAGATAATACTTTTCATTTAATTTTTCATTCACTGTTCTGAATGAAGCCTCAGTCCCATTTTGGAGAATGGCAAATATCCTACTTACTTCAATAGTTCATTATTTCACTACTCTATTTATGCAAATTTGACACTAAAACTTCTACAAATGTCTTTTCTGATTTCACTACAAGGAGTTACATTCCTCTATAAAGAGGGCACATTGAAACATACTGAGTGTTTTATTTAAAACCTTTTCCTCAAGGCCACTGTATCTCAAAGGTCACAGCTTTCTGTGTAATAATGCTACCAGGGGAATTTGTATTAATTCATACCATTTGTATAAATTAGGTTTTCTATAGGAGAAAAAAAATGATACATTCTCTAGAGAGTGTTCAGAATGGAACTCATCTGTGCACTAGACATTAAAGTTAGATGTTTGACTTATCTCTCATCTAGTATTTACCATTTCACTACTGGCAATCTGTGCTCATTACATTAGAAATTATATCCATATTGTATATCTGCCTCTGCTTCTTACTCTTCCTAAGCAAGTATCATAGTTTTCAAAAATATTCCATGGCCAAACAATGAGTTCTAAAGCATTTTTTTCTGATTTACAGGGTGGATCACAGGGTGGTCAGGTGGGTACATCTTTATTATCCATTGGTAAAAACTTTGAAAGCAAATCTTATCCACACTACAATTTTCTTGCTCATGGGGATACAGACTCTTGCAGAGTCTCTCAGTGTCCAGTCTGTAAGTCATTCTCTGCAAACATACTTTTTATCAGCTCTGAAATTCCACTTACATAAAAGTGGAAGTTGCATAGAACTTCCATAGAACTCAGCAACTTAGGATATCTGTATGCTTTCAGATAAAATTCAGCTCTCCAGCATTATGACTATTGCTGTTTTGTTTTCACAGGGTGGTTCATATTCCTCACAAAACTATGGTGGTAGCCAAGTAAGTATTGCCTCCCACAGAGGTTTTATGATGGTTTTAACTTCTGCAATGACTGATCAATATCTGATCAGCAATATGGTAATGTAAATTCTAATTATTTTGTTGTTGTGTTTTCTTAGCAGAGTGGATCATCATACTCCCAAAATTATGGTGACAACCAGGTAGGTAGACACCTGGTAGGTTTTCTCTGGTAAAAGAAAACCTTACCAGATTTTCTCCTGATGAGAATTTTTATAATATTTGATAATTTATCCAGATGTCTTGAAAATTGTATTTGTTAAAAAGAACCTAGGAAATTGTTTATTCTAGCTTTACAGCCCCTGAACCAAATCACAATTTCTTCTGAAATAGAGTTTATATTTGTTTCATAGGATGGATCCTACTCACAAAACTATGGTGGTGGCCAAGTAAGTAATACTCTATTTCACTACTTACACATCTCTTCATATAAACTTTAGCCTCTGCTCAAAATCAGGTTTTCTATATTCTAACTTTCTCCAATTTTGATTGGGTTTTTTTGTTTCTTTTAAAGGGTGGATCATCCTCAGACACCTATTATGACAGTCAGGTAAGTAGTTATTTCTTTCTCCTAGTTACATATTATTTGTAGTCCCTGCATCAGCTTTCTCAAAGATCTAATAAAACATAATTGTTTCTGTGCTCTCTGTGGTTTAGATTTGTTTTGCTGGGTTTTTTTTCTTTACTGAAGATTGGAACATTCCCTGTCAGCTACTACTGCAGCTATGGATTTGGCTCCTTTTTGTCTTCTAAAGATCCTAATTAAATTTGACTCAGCTTCTTCTTTGCATGAGCATCTCTTCTGTCTTGTAAAGTAAACATGAAAGTGTATTTTTAGCAATTCATTTTTGTGAGGAAATAACTGGTATCTTATCTCCTTCTAGGAGTCACAAGATTCCTCATATGATAATAACCCCAATGCTTGTGATGATGTGAGTATGCTTTCCCTAAATATTTTCACCACAATATTTTTCACCACAACTTTTTCACATAGATGAGAAAATATTGCTCTGCTAGATGCAGTCTTTGGAGCAGAATGATCCAGCAAAAATGCTGAGATTCCACACTAACAGCTGTTTCAGCAACTGCCTCTCGCTGAAAATTTTCATATATATATTTACAGATACAGTTAGTGTTTTTAAATGCTTTTAACTTGATGAAATGAAATATGACTAAAAATATTTCAATGGCTTTATAGTAACAGATATTTTTGTAAAATCTAAGGGTGCATTTTACATTAATTAAAAAATACCCCCAAAACTGCAAGAAAACCTTTAAGTACACACAATGAATGCAAGAAGAAGTGACAGATATTCCACCACTTTTCATGTTAAATTTGTACCAATCTAAGGTTATTAAAATGTTTTTCAGACTAGAATGGTAGAATTTCAAACTAATTTAGACAAAACTGTGGAGAATAGGAGCAATAAGTAATTTTTGTTATGTCTGTATGCAGCATCAGAACCAATTTGTTTTCTTTAAGCTTACTTTATTTAAATAATTCTTAAAAAAGGGAAATCATGTATTCTTTTCCAGAATGACATTACCTATAGTGCCAATAGTCAGGTAAGCACTTTGTTTGTTCTGTAGTGTTCAAATTCTAATGATTAATGACAGTATTAGTAACTGAACCCTTCTATATTAGACCTTTAGTATATGATTGCTTTATAATACTCTTCAAAAAGTTAATGATTTCTCTGTACTCAAGGCTGCTGCTCTAATAAGATACACATTTTCTTCAAAATTGATCTACTTTGACTGGATAATTTGGGAATTAACCACCTGTGTACATGAGGCATGTAGCCATCTCAAAATTTTCTCACTTGTTCAGATTTAATGTTACTTACGTGCTGCTATTGTAAAGTAACATTTGTGCCTGGTATTACCCACTATTACTTTCTCTGTCAAGATTTTCCATCTGTCCTACAAGCAGAAACAGTGATTAACATGAATTTGCTAATGATAGCAAATATGCTATTGTGTAAATAAATTACATTTTCTCTATTTGTTTCTGTTCATAAAGCTTATTCCATCTGTCACAGCCTCCTTTTGTTTTACTGCCATCTAGAGTAACCTTCTGTCATCAGCTACTTGCCTTTTCAGTTCTCAGCCATTCACTATTCCGCTTCATTGTTTTCCCTATTTTTCCTCTGTAGGACTTAAGTACTGCACCAAACTTATTTTAGAAAGTACAGAGGCCTTATGAAAACATCTTTTGTTTTGGCTTGTGTTTATGCTGAATGCATTGCACTAGGTTCAATTCAAAATGTTCTGAAAAAAAATCCTTCCTCAGCAAGCCCTGTTTAGGAGCCTCCTCACTTCCTCCTTTGTTCACGAAAGATGTTAGTATTCCCTTGGTTATCTCCATCCAGTCTGTATGGCTGGACTGCATTGTAAAAGAGTTTGCTTCTAAACTTTCTCACAAAGAAGGACGGGGAATGCTAAAAACATAAAAAAAAAAAAAAAAAAAAAAAGAGGGAGAGAGAAAGGATCCTTACACCGATTGTATACCAAACTACAGTGGTTCTGCTGAGGGAGACTCCCCTAAGCAGGAACTTCTGTTGGAAGAGAGAAACTGAAAACATACAAAGAATATGCTTTTAAATACTCTTACTGCTAATAAAAGGAAATCTCCAGACATTTGCCTTTTTTGCCGTTTCCAAACATCACCTTGACAAGTAGTAGATTTTTGCTAAAATATTTCATGTAGACAACTACAGCTATAAAGCACTAACAGGCTTGTGGCTCCTTTGCAGCGTTCTGGTTGTACAAAGAAGAAAGTTGTTGTTGCCCGAGTGAGTAACATTTTTTTCTTCTACCTTTTGCCTGTTTGTAGGATTTTAGTCCCAACTATACCTAATCTGTTTTAATTATACCTATTTTTTCCCTAATCACGTTTATAGTAGTTAATACCCTCCTACATAAGGGAAAAGTAAAATAAAATTACTTGGGTATTTGGTCTTTGGATGAATCTCTTTAAAGAAGGTATATATATGAAAAAAAAAAAAAGACATGAAAATCATGCTTTGAAGTATAGGGCAGCTCAAATTTCTGTTCTTCATTAAGCACGTACAGAGTTGGTCCAAGCTTAAGTTAAAATTAAATGAGTATCATACAAACAAGAACAGATAACATTTTAGCTGAAGGAAGACGAAATAATAAGTAAGAAAGAATAATGTTTCCTATTTTATTATGCTCACTAGTTGTGTAGGAGATACAGATACCTGTGTTGTATAGTTGCAAGTCAGACTCAGAAGCAGCCTATAAAAACTATGTGCAAATAAGCTTTTATTTTATAATAGTGCTTTCCTACTCAATGTATACAATAAGGGGTCTGGAGCACTTATAAAGAAATAATATGGAAGGAAAACAAACTATCACTGATCATGGAATTTTCATCTCCTAATTGTAAATGTTATTATTTTTAACAGGACACATCACATGTTTTAAGCAGAAGAGCCTATGATGTACAGGTAAACCATTCCTGTCCCTTTTTCTGAGCTACTGCTGGTAGCAGTAAGCTTATAGCTCTTTGTGTATTGCCTACAAAACAGAAGGATCTAGTGTCCACAAAAAATAACAGATTCTCTTTAGGGTTAGGTAGCTTTTTAACTAATAGAACTATGCATTTTATTTTATTAACCTTACAGATACCTGTCATTTTTTTGTTTCTTTACAGAATGCATCTTCTTCAAATAGCAGCCACTCTGACACGCAGGTAGTAATCTAGTATCAACTGTATGATATCAAGGAGTTTTCTGATAAATTATGTTCCATTTTGAAAGTTATGTTCCAGTAATTTTTCTCTGCTGAAGGATTCTATTTTGATTTGACAGCATTTTCCTTATGTTATAATTTTGCACAGTTGTACATAGTGATATTAGGCCTACAGTATACAGATTCTTCTATTCCTTCACCCCACTAAGCAGATAAGAATTGCAGGTGTTTCTTTGCATAACATTTTGTAAAATTAGTTTGAAAAACACAAACTATATAGTTTCAGATTCTTATTTTATAAACATTTTTGCATTCTTGATTGTAATGGCCATACATTGTTTCATTTTGCATTTGGTAAGTAGGTACATCTTAGTGATTACATACTTCTGTTACAAAAGTAGGTCCAACTTTCATATTCTGTAGGATTATGTACTACTGCAGCAGTGTTTATATTAGAGAATTAATGTGAAATTTAACTGATGCAGAGTGGCACCTTGTTCTGCTTTTCTTAATATCTTGGATTTGTACCCAACAGTTTCCCAGGAGTCTGAAATCCTACTACACCCAATATTAAGTAGATTTAACAGTAGCATAGACCTCTGTCTCAGAGAGTTTGAAGCTTAATTCAATATTGCAGACAGATCTCTGAGCTCTGGAAGGTTCTTTAATTAGTTTCCCTAATGCCTACTCCCTGTGAATTGTATCAAGCCACTTAATTAGGTTTCATCCTAATCTATATTTTCACAATAATTCAACAGGTTATGTTAATTGGTGCAGGGAAGTAATAGAGTTTGTAATAGCGTTTTTCACTATTTAGTTTTATACTTTAGATTATAATAAAATGCTTTAATAAAACATAATTGTTTCCTTCACAGGGTGGATCATTTATTGCAACCAGTGGATCAAGTAATCAGGTCAGGATTTTCTTTATTTTGAGCTAGTCTTGTTCAGATAGCTTCCAAGTAATTAAACTAATTAAATTCAGAAATAGGAATTTCAGTAATTTTACATTGGAAGATTGGTGATGCTATCCATTAATTTGTAAATGAAGTGACCCTATTCATATTAAATTTATCAGAAATGGCTGTCTGAAATAACTTTTTAGCACTATTTCAATATAATGTGTTTTACGGGTGATAGCCCAATGGGATACTCCTGACCTGAAACTTCTGTCTTGCTGAGGCACCTGCCATTGAGATATCCCACTGAGAGATGCACTATCAGACTGACTTCCAAAGCAAAGGTTAACTGTACAGCTGTGCTGTCCCCTCACTTGTTCTAGGTACAGCAAAGGTCACACCTTCTCTGCAGTCCCACAGACTTTCTTCCCTTAAACAGTTTCGCATCTGAAATAAGATTTTATTTTAAATTTCCACAAAGCAATAATTGTTTCCTCTTTTTTAAAAAATTTGTAGGGTGGTTGCATTTGTCCTGATGGAAGCAGCGGTCATAGACAGGTAATTATTTTTCTGAGATTATACTTCCTTCTACATAATGGAGTATTTTGAATTAATCACCTTGTAAATATGGACATTTGGTTAACACTAATGATGATTTCCTTAGTATGGGTAGAAGTATATACAATTAAATGAAAGAATGAGTTCCACTTAGCTGCATAATTACCATTTGACCACTAATTTTCTGTAACTATGCTTGGTGATCCACGTGCTCTGTCATTTGACTATTATGTGCCATTTATTGATTGTTTTCAAAAACCAGTCAATATATCTTGTAGTAACCCCAGTACTTAGTTGCATCCAGCTTTGTTTCCTTGTCCTTCTCACTGATGCAATAAAATACTGTGACTAAAAATATCAAAATATGATAAATATTTCAAAATATAATCTCTTAAATAAGCATTTAAACTGTCCTTTCCCCTAAAGAGAATCATTGAAATTTCAGTGTCAGTTGCACTGGATCAACTTTTCTCTTAGGCAATTACTCTGGACTAGGAAAAAGGCCAAGAAATGTGCTTATGTGGGCATTATAGACTAGCTTTACCAAGCTTCTGGCTTTTAAAGCCACCCTGGATTTCAAAGTAGCCTGTCTTCTACCAGGATACATACTTCTGAATATTTTATTGAAGCTGTATGTAACTAAACCCACTTGAATGCTGTAGTATTTTTTTAGTTTTGGATTTCAACAAGAAGCATTTAGTGAATTATTCTTTCTGTAAAAACCCCCAAGCTATTTAAACAAACTAATTGTATAGAGAAATTACTGCTTTCTGAACTTAACTTCATTAACTTAAAATATAGCAACAGCTATTTTGGTCAGGTACAATACTACCTCTTTAATCTAATTGAGGCTAAGCAGTAATCATGGCCTACATGCTTTAAAACATAAACTAGCCTATTAAAATAAATAATACTGAAACTTCATTAAGGAAAAAACTTTTTATTTGTTGCATGATTATATAAAAAATCCATTTATAAGTAAAAAGGTGGAGATTTTTATGCAAGTTTTTTCATTCTAATAAACAATTTTCTTTGCATGCTTTCATTGTTGCAAAAAATGTTTTCAACAGAAATCTAGCACAGCTTGATTGAGAGTGTATTTAGTTGCTATCAACAAAAATTTTCAACATGAAGAAAATAAGACGTCAAAATTGGACAGATTAGAAAAGCAGTTCTCAATGCAGATGTGTCAACTTTGATAGACAAGAGACTTATTTTCCAATTTGCAATCTTATCAACTAATCAAATTAATTTCTGATAAATTATGTAGGCTTGATCTTTGCTTTTGTGGTCTTATTTTAATTTTCTGTCCAGGGCCTCCTACACATGGTAGCTACAGTGCTAACAGTAGCATGTAAACAGATTGGCCATGATAGGTTACATTCTAATAACAATAGAAAAGCAAAGTATAGGTAGTTGTATATGTCTAAATAAACTAAATAAATCTTACATAAAAGAGAGAGTCATCTGCTTCCTAGGGAAATGGTCACAGCACCAGTCTGACAGTTCAATAAGCATTTGGAAAATGCTCTCAGGCACATGGTGTGACTCTTGGGAATGTCCTGCACAGGATGAGGGGTTTGACCTGATTATCTTTTGGGGTCCCTCCCAATTCAGTTTGTTCTGTGATTCTGTGATTCCTTGAAGGTACTTCAGCAGAGGAGAAAAATTTTTGCAAAAAGCTTTCTTTTAGATTTAAAAGGTGGGAGTTACACAAAGTCTCTTCAAACTTGGAGAATATTATGAACTAGGAGTCAGAGGTGTACATATTTAAACCATCTGGTTTCAAAGGAGAAAATGGGTTTACTTATGTGTGTCCCCAAATTCCTCACACTGCAATTATTCTGCTTTTTCTCCAAGCTTCATTTAAAGACAAGATCTTAGTCTACAAGTAGTCTCAGAGGAAGCAGTCTAACCATAGAATAATACTTCCCCTGCTTTGTATATAACAGAGAAATGACAGTTACAGTGAATGTTAGGAACTGGTAAATAGTCTTCTCCTTTAAGCAGTGAGCTGAAAAATATGCTCTCCTAAATACTCTTTACACTTTAGAAGTCCCGTATTCTGGCAGTTTTTAAAAAGACCATAAAGGTCATGGTCATCTATGAAAATACAAAGTCTGCAAGGTATGATATATGATTCTGCAACTAGAAAGAGTAAAACTAAATGTTAGTGCTATTCAGATCTTTTAACCTGAACAGGAAATAACAGAACATGCTACAGGTTTCCTTATCCCTAAAAAAAGTATGAAACCAGCATTCTCTTTTAATGTTTGCTGTAAACTTTTCTTTGAAAGAATAATAGAATATTATATATTGAATATTTTATATAGAATAATAAGAATAAAGAAATTCACAGTGGACTCATTTATGTAAAAGTCTGTTTGCAAGAAAATAGCTAGTCTGTGTTTTCATTTCAGGGAGCCCCAGGTTCTTCATACAGCACATATTCTGGTAACCAGGTAAACATTCAGATAAAATGCCCTATTCAGCAACTCCATCTAAAACCTTCCCTGACTGAGTAGCCAGATATCAACCAGTAACCCATTCTGTCTTCTGCACAGGGAGGGCCTTTCTTCTATCCTGGAGGATCCTATGGACAGGTAGTAGTTCTTCCTCCCTCAACAGGATAATACAGACTCCCATCCTCCTGGTTCCATTACCCACCATTGTGGGTGCTGTGACATATTAAAATAAGGATTGACTGCTATCCCTTAGAGCAGAAAAATTAAATTAACTCTGATGTAGCCTGGTGGTGTGAAGCTCAACAGAGAACAGTACAAAATGGTCTCTGCAGTTTCTTTGCAGTATTCAAGTTTTAGGAGACTAAGAAAATTGCTGCCAGAAGATTTCTTCCACTTTAAAAACAGTAGTCTGGAGTTTTACTTAGGCACATAAAAAAAAGCTCTAAACTAGGAGAAAGGGTAAAGTGAGAACCAGATGTGCAGGTGTTTAAACTCTCATCTGCAAGCAAATAGCTGGCCTGTGTTTTTCTTTCAGGGTGGCCCAGGTTCTTCCCACAGTTCTTACTCTGGTAACCAGGTAAATATTCAGGTCACTGTGCCTGCACAGGAGCAGCCTAAAAGTGTTCTTGTAGAGAACATTCAACTACAAAACAGTAAATTTCTATGTTTTCTCTGCAGGGAGGGTCTTCCTTCTATCCTGGTGGATCTTATGGACAGGTAGGGTTTTTTTGTTGTTTGTAAATAATAACAGACTTCTTTAATCTTCATTCCTATATTCCCCATGTAGTGGCTGCTGTGAAATATATAACACACAAGAGTTGAGTCTATCATAACACCTAATTATTGTATCAGCTGTCTGTACCTTACAACATGAAATCTGTCAGATAAAAGGAATAAATTATGCTTACAACTTCCATGGAATGACCTTTCATCTAACTAAAAAATTAGTGATAAAAAGTCCCTTTTTGTTTAGCAGTATTAGCCTAAAGTGAGATTTGGTTACATTGGTATTTACACCACCCTGTTTGCAAGAAAATAGCTAGTCTGTGTTTTCATTTCAGGGAGCCCCAGGTTCTTCATACAGCACATATTCTGGTAACCAGGTAAACATTCAGATAAAATGCCCTTCAGCAACTCCATCTAAAACCTTCCCTGAGAGAGTAGCCAGATATCAACCAGTAACCCATTCTGTCTTCTGCACAGGGAGGGCCTTTCTTCTATCCTGGAGGATCCTATGGACAGGTAGTAGTTCTTCCTCCCTCAACAGGATAATACAGACTCCCATCCCTCTGGTCAACAATGGTCTTGAGTTTTACTTAGGCACATAAAAATTAGCTCTAAATTGGGAGAAAGGGTGAACTGAGAACTTGATGTGTAGGTATTTAAACTCTCATCTGCAAGCAAATAGCTGGCCTGTGTTTTTCTTTCAGGGTGGCCCAGGTTCTTCCCACAGTTCTTACTCTGGTAACCAGGTAAATATTCAGGTCACTGTGCCTGCACAGGAGCAGCCTAAAAGTGTTCTTTGAGAGAACATTCAACTACAAAACAGTAAATTTCTATGTTTTCTCTGCAGGGAGGGCCTTCCTTCTATCCTGGTGGATCTTATGGACAGGTAGGTGTTTTTTCTTGATTGTAGATAATAACAGACTTCTTTTATTTTCACACCTATTCTGACCTTGAAAGATGGAAAACACTTTTTTGGGAGAATCAAATTAATCAGCTTTTTTTTTTATTTTCTGTGCAGGGAGGGTCTTCTACTTATGATGGCAGCAGTGAATCCTATGGTCAGGTAAATACTCTTTTTTTACCCTTTGTGTAGATGTTGCTGAAGGCCAATACCCTGGGTGAAGTAAATATACAGCTATATCTGTATTTTGTCTCTCACTATATTCTAATGAAAGTGATCTTTTCTTTGACGAATGAGTAAATTTGTATATACTTTTAACTAGGTAGCCTGAAAGTTTATAGAGAAGTACAAAGTAGGGTGCCTCCAACCTTTAAGGCTTATTCTCAACAATGCTAGCTTTGAATTACAAGATGAAGATCTCTCCAAAAGTGGAATTAAAATTTAAGTTAAAAAACATGTAACATTAGTATTTTACAGAGACATAACTCTGAGTTGCTTAACAGATCTGATAACTAAGTAAATAATATTTTTTAAATCTGCCAGAAGATCCCCACAGTAAGTATATATATATTAAAAAAATAGCCTTTTTACAATATGAAAATTATTTCTGTTTTCTGAACAGGGTGGATCTTCTGCATATAGTGGTTCTGAGACTTATGGCCAGGTAAATGTTATTTTCTCCTACATCAAAAGCTTAAGCTTGCTGTGTTGGTAATTATGTGTACTGGGTTCAATGTTTCAGTTATTTTTATGGTATTTTTCAGGACAATGAAAATGCCATTTTAACTTTTGTTTCTCTTTACCTTTGTAAAAACTCAAAACGTTTCCATAATTTACAGAACATGAGGCACTATGTATGCTGTTTTTAACTATGCCTTGTGATTACTCAATGCTTTAAGTACTTTATGGTGCATGTGTTAGTTCATTCAGAAGGAAAATATTTTGTGCATCTACTTTACACACCTTACTTATGGAGAAGCTGTTGAAAGTTTAAATAATGGGATTTTTGAATATAAAGAACAATAACTTTGCAAATAAATTTAATGTAAAGATTTTTCGTTATAAAAATGCATGTTTGCAAGGAGGGTTTTTTCCAGCTTCTTCTGCTTAAGCAACAGGTAAAGTTACATATTTTGTCTTTTCTTGCATATTTCTTAGTTTAGGTAAAATTGGAGATTTTAAGCATTTAGTTACTTTTATTCTTCTATTTTATATTCCCCACAATTAAGAACATGTAAGAGTCCTTTTTACATTAAAATCTATGTTTTCTCACTATTTTACAGGATTCACCTTCCATGGGAGCCAGTGAAACTGAATATAGTGTAAGCATTTCTTCTCAACAATATCAATATCATAATTCACTACCTTTTAAAGTATCTAGGTGCCTACACAGACCTTCACCTTGTCTGATGTCATGTGATTGTGCTATACATGATAAGGACTTCACAAATTAAAATTGCAGTTACAACACTTCTGACTTCTAACAATCAAACATTTTTTGAATTGGTTGTTACAAGCAGCAATTACAAAGAAAGCTCTTCTTATTTCACAGTTTCCATCAAAACTCAGTATTAGTACATGACGATTTCCCTCTTTCCATCCGCAATTCACACTACATTTCATTTTTTTCCCCAATGCCAGACATAAAATATTCAAATTCCTTCATCTGTAATTTGCATAGGAATGGTCTGGTTTCATGAAGTGTGGTGAAAAATGTCTGCTTTTCCAAAGAAGATGCCTTTTCTCCTGACTAAAATATATTTCCTTAAATTCTGCTGAAGATGTTTATGACAGTTGACAATTCCAGTGTTTTCCAGGGTCCTTTTTAGTAGGAAATTGCTCTCCACAAGTAATTTTAAATTCAGCTGTGCATTTTAGTCACAAGTATACTTTGTCAATAACTTCAGTGCTGTCTTTATACCAAATCTTCTTATGTATATTCAAGAAAGCTAAAGTATGACACTACAGAGGGCCCAAAAACCCCTCTGAAAGAAACCAAGGTGTAACAACATATGTGTACTACATCTTGGTCTTAAAAACCAAGAAAGCTTTTAAAAGGCTGATGTTTTCCCCTGAATCATTCTGAAGGAAATAAAATAGAGATGTGACCTCATTCTTTTATTTCACTATATCAGGATTCAGCTTTCAAAATAAAGAAATGCCATTCTCCAGAAACGAACAGAGAGAATTTGAAGACTTCTTATCCTACAGTCTTTATCTTCAGCCTTCCCACAAACAGTACCTTCCTTTGCTTCCCACCTTTGCTTAGAAAGGAATAGTAATATTTGCCATGGCAATAATAAGATTCTGATGTTTTTTAGGATTCCTCCTCACCGTCTGGTAGCCGCCAGAGTGAACGGGTAAGCAATCCTTCCTTTCTGGTTGCCAGGTGCCAGCCCCAGTGCTTGGCAACAGCAGCACCTAATTACATCTCCTGTGGAAACCCTGAGGCAGTTCCAGTGTGAGACAGAAAACCCTCAAGAACAGCGGGAATGAGGATATGGCTAAAGAGTTAAAGTACTGCTAGAAACCCCAGCTGAGGTGTGCTCTTGAATCTCAAACTCACATCACAAATGTGATAGCACCATTTACTTGTTCAGGACCTTGCTCTTTTTAAATCATTGCTTGACTGCAAAGAGCTTCAATACCATGATTCGTCCAGCACTTAGAATAAGTGCAACCCTTTGCTTTGTTGTGCTGTAAGACTTACTTATGAAGGCTTCCATTTTCCTATAATTTTTACATGGCACCTGCTGTGTTTATTCTAATGACACAGACTGAGAAATTATTTTGTTAGAGATAGAATTCTTTCAGCTGTTGTGTCCTAGAGAATATCTACCACCAAAAGAGCAATTATCAATAGTCATGAAAGGGTGTGTGCTGTTTCATACAGAAAGACGGCAGATTTTTTTTGTTTTTCTTGAACAATCCATGACAGAAAATTAAGGAATGTGGAGAAGGAAAGAGGAGTGTTTTTCTTCCACTCTGATCTTTCCAGTTTTTGGGGTTTGGTTTTTTCATTTAATTTCAATACATTTTTCCAGGATTTTTATTCCCCAGGAGGCAGCCAGTCAGGTGGACATGTAAGCATCTATTTTATTTATTATTTGAAGTTCCCTTCAAAAATGGCTGTACTATTTAAAAATTATCCCAGTGAGTAAATGACACCAAATTGTTTATTTCTTGGAATTTGTCATGACATCTGGTATCATGTCTTGTGAAATCTAATTGCAAACTGTTTGAATTTAAAAATTAAAAATTTAATGTGTATAACAGTCTTGTTCTCCAGAAGCCATTTCAAACAAAAATAAATTGGGTCTTCTTTTTCCAGGGGTCATCTTCTCAAAGTGGTAGCTACTCCAGTGGACAGGTAAATACTAAATCTTCGAATTTTTGACCTCAAGTGTCTGCCACACAAAATTTGGAGGCCTCATATGGTACTACAGCAATTTTTAAACCATGAACGAGGTTGATTCATTCTTCCTTACATATCTCCACATAAAAGCCCAGATGCAAGTGGAGTAGTCAAACATACATATAATGTATTAACTGATGTTTTAACACCAGGAAAAATTAAAGTAATAAATATTTGGCATTAATTATGTTAAACATGAAGTAAGTGATTTTTATATTTTTCAGGACTCAGCCTCATCTGGAAGCAGCCAGTATGGGGGGCAGGTGGGAAATTTTTCTTCTTTGTTGTTATTGTGATGTGTTTTTCCCTCAGTGTACATATTTCAAGAAAATATTAGTAAATTGGCAATACCTAAGCTTCCAGACTACTCTGTGATTTATTTTATCCTCATTAAAATTACTGCAGATAAAATTGCTTTCTCAACTAAATAGATCTCTTCAAACATAGTTAAAAGAGTAAAAGACAATATGTTGTATTTAAATTCACATGTCAAAGAAAAATTTTTAAATGTGAATGTAACATTTACAGGGTTCACCTTCCTCAGGAGGCAGCCAGTCTGGTGGACAGGTACAAATTTCTTTCTCCACAGTCTTCAGCTGGGCTTGTGTCAGGCACTCAAATTTACTTCTTTCATCATTCCTTCACAACAACTATTTTCCTTCACCACTGTCCTTTGTGCCCAAAGCCTCAGCAGTGCATTGGTTCCTTTTGCCATGCTATTTGGACATCTTGCAAGCCAGAGTAGCCAGTAATAACTGTTTGACATGTGTATTGTAGCTTCTGTACTTGCTTTGGTGCTAAACAAATTTCATGCATATTGATCATGGAAAGTGAGACACTGAATGAACTCCTGGCCACCAACAGTTAGTTTTATCAGAGGTGAAATCATCTGCTTTCCGTATCATCTGTAGCATGAAAAAGTACTGCATGTACTCCTGGTGCTCTGGCCTGTTTAGGAAAAAAAAGTCTTTCTCTGGTGCCACTCAGAATTTTTACTCATCCTTTTGATGGGTAATGTTTTTAAGGTAAAAATTGTAGGTAAGAAAATTTGAGGACAAAATAATTAGCATTTTGTTGCCCCATCAGAGTGCAGAAATAGTTGCATAAGATGAAATAGACTCAGTTCTAGAAATTGGGCTGTTAAAGTGTAGCTTTATGGTTTGCATGCCTGGGATGGTAGAATTAATTTGAGTTGTAACTAAAATCCATTTCAGTCCTGTGTTCTTGATATCTTAAATACTTTCTGCATTTTTACAGGGTGGATGTGATTGTTCTGGGGGAAGTTCTGTAAGTGCTACTTGTTCATTATACATTTTCTTTCACTAAACAATTTAACTGGAAAATTATGTGAAATCCTATTTATTTCCAACTTACTTATTTGAATGTACTCTTAATTTGACATTCATTGTTCCTTTGGTGACTTAGGTGGTTCTGATATGGTAGGAGCTATTTCTCAATATGCCAAGATTCAGTGTTACAGAATCATTGAATCATTTAGGTTGGAAAATGCCTCGAGTCCAACCATTAACTCAGCACTGCCAAGGTCACCACTAAACCATGCCCCCAAGTGCCACATGTACATGCCTTATAAACATCTCTGGTGGTGGTGATTCAGCCCCTTCCCCAGCAACCCCAGTGCTTGATAATCCTTTCAGCGAAGAAATTCTTTACTAAAATACAATCTAAGTCTCCCCTGGAGAAGGTTGAGGCACTTTCCTCTTGTTCTATTGTTTGTTACTTGAAAGAGAGGACCAACCCCCACCTGGCTACAGCCTCCTTTGGGAGTTGTAGAGGGTGATAAGGTTCCCCAAGCCTCTTTTTGTCCAGGCTAAACAACTCCAGCACATTCAGCTGCTCCTCACAAAGTTTGTGCTACAGACCCTTTCCCAGCCCTGTTGCCATTTTTGGACACAATCCCACACCTCAATGTCCACCTTGTAGTGAGGGACCCAAAAGTGAACACAGGACTCAAGGTGGCAGCCTCATTAGTCCCCCCTCAGTATAGGGGGACAATCACTTCCCTAGTGCTGCTTGCTGGCCACATTATTTCTGATAAAAGACAGGAAGCCCCAGAGTTGGCCATGAGTTGCATTTCTGAGCAGTGATGTCAGTTGCCATACAGTATTTACAGAGATGTGTATCTCTTCTCAAAAAAAACCCAAAAAGATTGCATTAAATACCAGAATCAATTGACAAAAGATCTATCATGAAAGACAGCTAAAATAATATCCAGTCAACAAAATTGCCAATCATAAAAATTTGTATAAAAAAACAATGTTTACAAAATTTAAAACAAACAAAACCAAAAACTGCATGACTGCTCACTTGCGCTTTTAAGTCCATATGAAATTACTTAAAGACTATGAAATAGTCTTTATAATAAGTAATAGGGTAATCCCAGTTTTCCAAAACAAATCATATGTGGTCAATCAACATGTAGCATGTAAAGGACATTCCTGCACCTTGGGTAATACTCTTATTTCCTAGGCAATGAATTATAGGTAGATACAATATGATACTTCATGATTTATGGTTTTCTGAATCAAAAAAGAGGTTTTTTCTCTCTTGACAAATTGATAAAAGTAAGTGAATGTAAGTGTAAGTAATTTCAGGCTGTGATAGTCTTCCTTTGAAATGCCATGGAATAAATATTCTAAGGTTTTGTTACATTTATAGTTTATGATCAAAGACAAAAGCTAATTTTTCTTTTCTTTTTTTCCTTTATAGGGTGGATCCCCTACTTTAGTCAGAAGTGATTCCTCTGTAAATGTAAGCAATGTCCATCAGCTTTTAAGTTTTTTTTTAAAAATCTTTGTTTGTTTTATCAATATAATGGCTAGAGAGAATAAAAAGAGTTAGTACCTAATAGAAGTCATATGCTTGTGAAAATAATCTACTTTGGTTACAATTTAAAATACACACAGGCCATTCCTTTTAATTGTAACAAAAAAATGCACACAGGGCATTCATGCAGCACTCCCAGTTTCTCTTTCCATTTGAAATAGTTTTCATTCAAAGAGAAGTCTTACAATGAAAAATATTGCCACAAACACAGGCAGATAACAGTATAAATATTTACTTTGGGACTCAATTCCATTGGCATCCTTGGAATTATGCAAAAATATCCCCAAAGGACATGGATTTATGTGATAGTATACCTCTTAGATAATATACTGCAAGAAAATTCAGTATTAGTATTTATGTACTACTGTCTTTCAAGAAGTTTTGCTTTAAAAGAACAAAAGTTTTGTTTCTTTTAGAGCAAAATAATTAGTGGTTTTGTTTGCTTTTTTCCCCAGGACTCGTCTTCCTCTGGAGGCAGCCAGTACAACAGCCAAGTAAGCATTCATTCCAAAAGGAGAGCCAGTTCTGAAAATGATTGTAAATCCATTCACTCAAATTCAGTTTTTATATGGGAACTGGGTAAAAAGAGCAAAAGCTCAGTGAATTAAATTCATCATTGAGTTAGATATGGACTAAAAATTATAACAATGGGGTTTCTAGGAAATACTGACCTTGCTTTGGAAAATTTTCAAAATGAAGCTCACAAAAAAAAATGTATGAGAAAAGAATAAATCAAATTGCATAATTTTAAATTTCCATTGGACCTAATTCGATTGTGAAGAAAAACAAATCCAATCTCCCCTCTTTAAAAAGATCCCTTGTTGTATGAGGTTTCAGTAACTTTTCTTAGTTTGGTTTTCAGAGTCCTGTTAGATAGCCCATATTTTACCCCTAAGTCTGGCCCAGCATTCAGTTTTCCAAATAAAAAAATGCCACTCTACAGAAATGAGCAGAGGAAGAACTGGAAAAAGTGCCACTTTAACCTTCCCAACATGTCACACAAACAAATCACCATGTCTTTGTCTCCCACCCTTGCTAAGGATCTCAGGTATTTTCCTAACTTATTTTGCTCAAATTCTAGTTATTAAAGCATTCCAAAGTCCTGCTCACCTGTCTTCACTCTTACCTTGCTCTCTTGCTCCTGTTGTCCTGGCAGAATCATGTTTTGATTTAAGGAAGTCCCACTCACATCTGGTATTCTTTACAGGATTCATATTCCTCTGGAGCTAGCCAGTATGGAGGACATGTAAGCTTTTCCTTTTAATATTTAATATTATATTTTATAAATATTTGACTCATATTAAGGATCTCAGTTTAAAATTTCAAGAAAATTGACAGTGGTCTGTATTCTGTAGCAATATTGTGAATTCAAGGAAGACAAAAAAAACAGAGTTTATTCTGGGATAATTACACACAACACTCAAATAACAAAGTATAGATGTCTTTGCCACTTCTTTCCATTAATTAGTTAATTAGTTAGTTTCTGTTAATTAATTAGATGTTCAGAAATAACTAATTATCATTTCTTTCCCAGGAGTCATCTTCTTATGGAGGCAGCCAGTATGGTGGACAAGTAAGCATTAATAGTCCCCATTTTTGTAGTTTATTTACTGTCCACCTAACTGACTGTATCTTAGCTTTAATTTAATCTAAAATATTTTCAGTAAATCTTTTCTGAAGTATTTTGATGCTACGGTAATTAAAAAAAAAAACAAACAAGTTCAAATGAAGATCATTATCTAAGACTAAGATAAAACAGAATGTGAAATAAATGGTTGACTCAAATGAATCCTGAACTTTGCAGGTCTAGATATCATGTCACTCTGAAGTAAATCAGTACTTTACAAAGCTAACAAGAATCTTTAAATCCTCACAAAATGATTCTATGAGTCTATGAAATAAGTGTAAAAAGGTTTCAGTCTCCATTTTTTGTTTATTTTCAGGGTTCAGGAGGCAGCCAATATGGTGGACAGGTGAATATTCTTCCCTTGTAGTGTTTACTATTTTATCAGAGAGATTTGGTAGTTCTCTGGTTAAAAGAACATTTTAAGGAGGTTGGGGTTTGTTTTGGGGTTTCTGTCCATTTTTTATCAAATTTGTTGCTAAGTATATAATGGTTATAAATGTATGTGATACCAAGCTACAGAAGAGTTTTTAAGATGGAATTTCTGATGCATCATGGCAAATGCAGATGAGCCTCACCCCTTTTGGCACAGTCTTGTTCAGTCCACCCAGAGTTCTGCAGTGAAGGAAACTGGGCACTCCATATGGAGCATGGTTTAAGGGAGTACTATGACATAGATATAGAGATAATTTAATTCTTTTTTGTTCAGGGTTCACCTTCTGCAGGAGGCAGCCAGTATGGAGGACAGGTGAGAATCTATTCCTGTGTAGCTCTTATTCTAACACACAGTTTCTACATCAAAACTTGCTACTTTTATATTAACTGAAAAAATGTTTTGTGAAAACTCTGTTTATCTGATAACAGATAGGTAACTAAAGATATATGATCTGAAGCAATACAAAAACTATGGCTTCTTTTTTATTAAATGCAGTTCTGGCTTTGTTCTACTCTCCAACCTGCCCTGCTGCTGTCAAGGTTTCTTAGCTCTAGTAATTAGGAGTGGCTGGAAACAGATTCATCCCTCCTCTACCTCATTTCCTTCAGCAAAATGCAGTATCAGAAATGATATCTGAAAAGCAGCATAGTTTAAATAGGAAGAGGGGAGAAGGTGAGGAGTTACTAAGACTCTTCATGCCCCTGCGAAATGACAGATGACAAAATTCCTAGTGCTGCCAGGAGGCATAGCCTCTAATATGGAGTGCCACATAAAGCAATAGGCTGTGTTTATTTTTGTTGTGCAACAGAGGAAAAATATAGAGATTCTTTAAAAAGCACTTAAAGAAGCTTTTTGATTTGAGAAATAATTGGCACCTTTGCTACAGGGTCCATCTTTGCCAGGCAGCAGCCATTATGGAGGACAGGTGAGAATTGTTTTTCTGGTTTCCGGTTGTTTTTTTCCATTGTTCACCTTTTTTTTTTGTTTGTTTTTGGTGAAAAACAGAACATTTTTTAAAGTGTCTTACAACTAAACAGTGTTTAGGCAGAATAGACAAATGTCTGACTTTCTGCTGTGCCAGCCCACTCACACAAGCAAAGCATAGAAGGCTGTTGTGAGCACACAGTCCAGGGCAGTGGCACTACTCACACCTGCCTGAAGCTGACTTTGACTCAAACTTAATTATTCTGTTTAAACAGCAGCTGCTGTAAAGGCCAGTGGATTTCAGTATGGTTATAAAGCAAATGTTCATGTCCCTGTGGCACTTAAATCCATGGAAAACAAAAGTGTGTTTTTCTGTGGCAGGTCGTAAGTTAAAGAATGTGCAACAAATATAAATACTTCTTCATTTCTTTAGGGTATAGCTTCTTCAGGAAGCAGCCAGTATAGTGGACAGGTAAAACTTCTATTTTCATGGTATTTGCAGTTTGGGTACACAGTTCCTCAGGAAAACAGACCGGTATTTTTTGCAAAAACGGAACATTCTAAGATAAAACAGCTTTAAGCAAAACTGAAGGAGGATTGCTAAGTATGATTCTGTCTGGTATTTCAGAGCAAATGATGCAGGGGCCTGTGACACTGCATGGAAATGTTTCTTCAACATACCATGGTTTAAAAGGCCAATTTTTTGTGTTATATTTAAATGGAAGCAATTTGAAGGCCACAGAGAACAAGTGAGAATGTTACTCAGTAATACAGAAGTAATTAAGTTTCTCATTTCTTCCAGGGCTTTTCCTCAGGAGTCAGAGAGTCTGGTGGACAGGTATGCCTTTCTTTCTCTGCACTGCTCAGTTCTGCTAGTGTCATATACTCACAAATTGCTTTGTATAGCTTTCCTTCACAAGAACTGTTTGCCTTTACATATTTCATCCAGATTGAAAGTGGAGGTATTGAATAGTGAACCTCTGGCCACCTCTTACTGTTATCAAAGTAAAAGTTACCTAATAGGCCTCCAGTGGAAGTCTATATGTATCCATAGGATCATGGAGTTCCCTAAGTTGGAAGAATCCTCAAGTCCAACTCCTGGCCCTGTGCAGGACACCCCATGGATGACACCCCATGTGCCTGAGAGCATTGACCAAATGCTTCTTGAATTCTGACAGGCTCGAAGCTCTGGTCTCCTCAAGGGAAATACATGAGATCTGTATTACTATTTTAAATTTTTTACTTATCTTTTTGTGAGTACTGTAAATAACTTTTGTGAGTTACTGTAAATATTAAATGAGAAGTTAAAAGATTCTATTTAAAAATTTGATCAGTAAGTGCACAGCTAGCCTAAAAGGGCAGGGGAGAGACAAAGAAACTACCTTTTTAAATGGAGCTTGGTAAGTTGATGAGCAATGTTTTATAGTCCATTTTCTTAGAGTAGCAGAATGTGAGTTTGATTTACTAATTCAGAGGCCTATTCCAATCACAGACCCAGGAAAGTAAGTTTGGTTGTGTTTTGTACAGGGTGGGTGTGTGTGCCCCGGTGGAGGTTCAGTAAGTATTTTTTGTCTTTATGTATTTTTCATAGTATGTACACATACTGGAAAATTCCCAAGGAATGACATTTCTTGAAATGATTTTGTCAGTGAAGTTCTATGTATGATGAAAGCTTTTTCCACATTATGCCAAAGTGAGCAATTTTGAACTTGCTAAAGGCAGAAATATTAAGTGACTTGCAACCATAGTATTGCATTCAAAACTAGCTACTCACTTTGTAAAAGAGAGGTCAGGGACTTTTCTAAGAATCTGTTTCCCAAATATCTCATAGTGTACCTGTTGGGTTTTGAACTTTGCTCTTATGATAGTTATTAACAGTATGATTGAACAAGTGAAACTTCGATTAAAATCTTGGCTCCAAATTCTTTCAGAATGGAGCAGCGAGACACATTTGGAAAAGTTAAAGCTATTTCCATTTTTTTATCTAATTAGTATATTTCCTATTTCTTTGCAAATTCCTGAAAAAAAAAGAAAAAACCACTAACATACAAAATGCTACCCCCCCCCCATCCCCATTTTGCTGAGATTAAGTGAATTTACTCCTTAAGGAGGGTTCAGTTATCTGTTTTTTTCACAGTCAAAATTGCTTGGATCACTACTTCTCTTTATTGGTCTGTGTAATCAAGCAAAATGCCATGCCCAAGTATATAATCCATGTCATATATGCCAATTCTGAGAATCAAAAGTGTTGAAAACAACATCTAAATTAGAATTTATATAAATAGAATAATAATAGTAATAATAATAATAATAATAATAATAATAAAAACATTATACATATCTATTACTTGACATATAAATCAAGATGAATCAGAAAAAAAGTAAGCAGTATAAATTTCTTGATCATTGCAATAGGTCAGTGTGTTCTCTTTCTGTGACACTGCAGTTAATACAGAGTAAATATTGGTGTTTCTGTTGAATGCAGGGCTCTTTCTCAGGAAGCAACTACCATGGTGGACAGGTAGGCAGTTTGTCTCTGACATTTACACAGATTGGTTCCTCAGGAATAAACATGCCTCAGTTGCCAGAAGCCATTAAATATTGAGTTCAGTTTAGTCACAGAGATAGGTAAAATAATTCCAGAGAGTGCACAGGGCTTTTATTCAATCACTCTTGACATTTCAGTTATACCTTTCTATAGACAAGAGACAAGGTTTTACTTTCTAGTTATAGAAGTTTTCTTACCTTAAAAAATTACTGAAGAATCATTCACAGGATTCCTCTCACTGCATAAACCATCCATATGATATGTGGATAATTAATCATTTGCCACTGCATTAGTAACTGTATAAAGTTCTTCCAGTTAATAACGCAGTTATGTGTATTGTCTATATTAGGTTCAGGATTTTTTTGCCATTTAAAATTTTTGATGCTATTAAAAAAATTATTTACAAAATTTTTGCATTCTTTTTACAGGGTTCATATCCTGGAAGCAATCAGTATGGTGGACAGGCAAGTATATTTTCTTTGTTTTCAAGATCTTCTTTCTACTTGCAATTTATTATACAAGAAATATCATGCAGTACATATACTGACAGATTTCTAGGGTCATTTTACTCCTAATAAATATTTGAAAACAGGACTGTCAGTAGCTGGAGTCTATTTGAAATGGAGTAGCATGAACAAATTTCCACATAAAGAAATTCTGTAGATCATAATTCAAGTTGTTTTGCCTCAGAATGCCTCTTATCTCAAATTATTTAAAATTTTAATTTACATGAATTTTCATATTTACATTAAATACTTGGAAAATTTGGTACAGAATAAACCAATAGATACTGCTTTAAAGGATATAAATTCTTGTCTCTTACACACAATAACACTACTTTCCTCTTCAGTTTCAACTCAAGACCCTTCTTGTTAAGTGTGTACCTTATGCAGACTGTTTGTCACTGATTCAGAAATGTTACTAGTGCAAACAGCTGACAGATTAAATGGATGACTAACTCATATGATGGAGCTTCTTTTTTATAAGTATTACTGTGTTTGCAATGTCTCACTCTGCCATACTAAAAAAATAATTTCTTTTTACTCCACTGGTGAGCATTGGAGTTCAGTATCACTCTATAAAAAGATAATCTCATGTAGAATGGAGAGGATTCTCAACAGCTGCAAATCAATTTTTTTTTCCCCAAACTACCTATTTGGTAATACTAGCAATGTTTTTACAATAATACACATGATGCTCTCTGAACATGTTTGACATAGTAGAAAATCACAAATAAAGTAGATTGTTTTTTTTCTTCTTGAATAAAGCCATATGTAAGACACTTTTAATCCATTTCTTTATGTAAAAGAACAACCTCAGCAGGTGTTTTGTGACTGTTTTCCCAATTTACAACTTTCAGCTGTTGAAGAACTTAGAGGCATTGAAGTCAGAAGTCTTTCACTGCATCTTTTTAGATTAATATACTTTCCAGATTATGACTGAGATCTGTCAAAAGTTCTGTGATGTTTCATTCTGCACAGAAAAACAAAAAGTAACTGATGTTAATTTTCTGTGGTTTGTTTTGTTTTGTTTTTTTTTAATAGGGATTTTATCCCTCAGGAAGCAGGCAATATGGTGGGCAGGTGAGTATTCTCTTTCCATCCCAGCACTTCTAACTCCTTCCTAACATACTTTCTAGATCAGGTCAGTTACTTGATGCTGATAGATATATTAATTTGGCAATTTTATTAAGTTTAAACAGTGGCGGTAATATGAATTGAAGTTGTTTCAGTAAGGTGAATAACACTTGGTTACAATGAGTTACTGCTCTGTGTAAAATATTCCTTTGAACATAGTACAGTTGCCAGGCTATATTTCATGACACTGCTTGCTTGATTCAAATTGCCACTGTTGTGGTGTGGAGTACAGAGTGTAAATTTTAGGTACCCCATTTACCTTATTTGTTCAAAGAACACTCAAATAAGCTTGTCCTAAGTACTGCAGAAATTATCTCAAGACAGAAATAGAAGAGTTTTCATTCAATTAAGACAAATTTGATTGACTTCTTACAGGGCTCATATCCTTCTGGAGGCAAGCAATATGGTAAACCAGTAAGTACAAAACATTCGAATTTACATTTCTCTTTTCTTACACACCTGTTAAAAAAAACACTATATCAAGTTAGTTATGGACTAGACAGTTTTCTGAGAATTACCTTAATGTGCAAAGAGTGTCACAGGATTTACTTATCTCTGATACTCTCAACAAATGCAAACACAATATTTATTTTCTCACAGTTTTGAAACAGCATTTTACTATGCAGCTGAACTTCTAGTAATCATAGAAGGACTTTGTTAGATTTTTGTGTATGTGTGTATGTAAGGAACTTCTGAACAGCTATTTCTGTTTAAATTCATAGTAATCACACACTTTGTGGTCAGAGCTCACTTTTTCATTGATTATGTATGCATTTCTCTTAAGTATTTCTGTCTTGCTCAGAAGAAATCTCTTTTTCTTTTCAAAGGCAATGATAGTTGCCATCGAACTATGCATATATTCAACTTCTACCACTTCAGACTACTCTTTTTACTATGTAATTTGGACCTTGCTCTTGCCATTCAATACCAGTTGATACAAATGTTTTAGCTTATCTCTTGCAGAAAAGATGTACTTGTTATGAAACAGTGGCTATAAATGTTACATTTTCTAATACATAAATCCTAAAGGCGAGACATTTTCTATACCTATTTGATGGCATTTCTTAAAGACCTAATGTTTGCAACATTAACAAACCTCAGATTAGGATGATAAACTAAAATCCTGTTGGCAATGCCATTCAAATAAACAGAGCCACTTCACCAGAAAACTGATTAAGATGCTTTCAGAACATCTAATTTTTTTGTACCCACTCTTATTTTCAACTACCTTTCTTACTAGCTTTCTTTAAGCAGGGGTTGTAAAGGCATCTTATCATTTACCTTTTTTTGTTGGAGGTGTCTCTTTTTTCCCCAAAAATAACCATAGACTAATACCAGGAGAATGATTGTTTAAGTGGACCTTATTACTTTTCTCATTCCATACATTAAACACAAGTATAAAACTTTTTTCTTGAGACTTTTGTATTAAATTGTCCAATACAACATTTGAAAGAACACTCAGAAAGATGTTAAATATTTGAATTTCAGATAAGGTTTTCCTTGTGATTTTTGGATGACTGGATAGAAAACAGTGTTCATTCTTCTGTGGTCTTTAATTCCAGATAGCAAAAATATTTAAGTACAAATAGATTTAGAGTCAAAAACAGGTATCTTTTTTCAGGGTTCCTCTTCCTCAGGAGGCAGTCAACAAGGAAAGCCAGTAAGGATATTCTTCTTTCAGTATTCCTCAACCAAATTAGAAATGGGGATGTTGGGTTTTAAGACAGGTAACAACAATAAAGGTGACATTTTAAATTATGTTGCAATGGTAATGTATGAGAAAAAATACCAATAAAAATTGGAGTATTTTGTTCAAACCTGCACCTTAGGATGAGGCAGCATTTATTCCTCCCATAGCAAAGTTTTTACCTACTCTGTTTCTTACTCATAGGAACATGCTTGGGTCATTCTAGTAGGAATGATGTATTTAAATATCAGGGTAGTTGTTTCAGTTTCCAACTCTGTAGCTCAGACAAGACACATTGCTTTGACACATTCCTCTGAAACTCTTCATGTAATAAAAAGAACATAGCTGTGTTTATTTGAGACCATTCAATTAAAAAGCGGGGGGAGAGTGCAGTGAAAATGGTAAAATCAAGATCAGACTGGCTAATATCCAGGGCATTTTCAGAACTGCTGTGTGCTCTTTGGATGCTGTTCACTGCAGCCTTGTATGACAAAATTAAGTGGTTCATATTACTTCACAGGGCGGCTCTAGCTCAGGAAGCACTTACTCTGGGAAACCGGTAAGAACACTTTCATCACAGCACTTTAATCTTCTTTTCTTAGTAAACAAAGAACCTGGGTGGTGGGCAGAGAAATTCTGGGATGATTTGGTCTGAAGAAAGCATTCTGTATTAATATTAGTTCAACCTTCCTCTTGAACAATTTAAAACCATGCTGTGGGTTAAGCTATTAAAATCTCATTGATCACAGGAAAAACTGTGTTCAAAACCATTGGCTAGAAACACCTCTATAAATTTGTTTGTTTGTTTTCAGCACTCCCCTTACTCAGGCGGCAGTCAAGTGGTAAGAACTTTTCCTCTTTGTAGTTTCTACTGGTTTCTTCCTTCTAAATCTCACAGAAAACTGAAATCCGTCAAATTTCCTACATCTGAATAAATGTTTGAGAACACATGTGCAACATAATAAATGAAATAGTCTTAAGAAAAATGAAAAGAAGTGGGACCACACAGGTGCTTTATACTTTTGACCATGACAATCACTGAAAAACATGTGTTGATATGAATGTGGAGCATGATCTTTTGACATCAGAAATGTCTACATAATAGATGGGGCTAATAGAAAAAGATTTCTGTGAAAATTTCTACACTTTTATAACAGCAATGAAGAGAACTATTTAGAAAGGGGTTTATCAAATATCTCTCTTATTTTTTTATAGAGCTCTGCTGGGAAACACTCCACTCCCCAACTCCTGATGATATTCAGCGTTTTGAGTGCCTTTGCTCTCTCTGCTGCTGTATCAAAATGGTCTATATGAACTTCTGAAGTGTTACTTGACATCCCAAACACAGATTACATTCTGTATTATTAGATTACTTAATGTAAAGAAAAAAATACCATTAAGTCAAATTGGCAGATGCTACTTGGCTGTTATGTTTCATGTCTAGCTGGTATGTCATGCCCCTCATTAGTTTACCTCTGGTTTTAGTCATTAGTAGATACCATTAGTTGTGTCAGTGTTTTACGCATCATTTTAAGAGAGCACATTATACCCTACCTATATGATTTATTTTTATTTCCAATAGTGAATGCGATGAACACCTAACTGAAATGATTGGTGCGACAAATGAAAGCTTAGGAAATATTTGGTTATTAACCAAAAGTGGACAAGGTGAAATAAATTGTTGTATATGCAAACCAAACATTGTGCCTGTTAATCATCGCATAAGATAAGGCTAATGTAAACTTCTGGTAAGCAGTTCTCCATGGGACAGAAGAAAAGACACTGAATAATACTAATATCAGAGTATTAGTTTTAGTCTTTTGTAATCAAATGTAAATTCAATATGGAGATTGCAAAGAAATAAAAAACAAAAACCCAAAAACCAAAAACTCCACAGGACTGAAACTTTTTGGGTTAATTAAAGTTTATTCATTAGAAAAATTAAACAGCTCAGAGCAAAGACATTATGAACTCCATCCAAACCAACTTCAAATACATAGAATTCTGTAGAGAAGCAAATGAGGCAAATGTACCCCAGATTAGGCTGATAAACTAAATCTGCTGAAAAAGAAAGTGGTTTTCCGTGGAAGGAATAGAAAATTAATTAAATTAATAGAACGAATACCATCTTGGCTCTTTTTTCCAAGTATTTAATCTAACCTGTGATACCTTGTATATCTGAAAGGTTAATTTCATGAGTGATGCGTACATCTGCAAGCAGGCACATCACTGTGCTCGCTGAAGTACCAGAGCCCATTTTTGATTCAGGAGCAGTTCCACACCTTGGAGCAAACCCTTTTGGAGCTCTCAGAGCCACCTTCTGTTTAGTGTTAACAAAGCGCATTCACCTAAAGCATAATTCTAATGAATGTGTTAGTGAACATGTGTCTGCTATTAAAATTACCATTATTAGTAGCGTGCTTCTCTGTCACGGTTTACAATTGTAATTGGTGGGAGAGGTTTCCATGCAAGTTCTCCTACCAACTTCCGTGGGACCAGGATTTCACCCGGTTTTGATGTGCAGCACTACCCTTTGCCACCCATCGGTAACCCAACCTGTAATTAAAGCACAAAGTTATGCCTTTATACAGTCTTCAAAATTTGATTTGACAATTTGTTTCTTCGGACAGCACAGTAACGTTCTGTTTGAGAGGTTCGTACCTTGATTTGAACCAGCCCTGCCATTCTCTAATAAATTTGTGATGGGTTTCACACAAACGCTTGCGTCAGTGGCTGCCGAAGTTTCCCGTTCGTGGTTTGGGCGGAACACGGCCCGTGCCGCAGGGACTGCAGGCTCCGGGATCCGCCCGTGCCCCGCTCCGCTGCCCCTCATGAGGCGGCCCCGCCAGGCCCTGCCCGGGCCCCGGCCCCGAGCCCGCCCGGCCGCTGCCGGCTCTCGCTGCAGCCGCGGCGCTGGGAACGGAGCGGGCGGGGCTCGGCTGCAGCCGGAGCCTTTGCGGGACGGGACCGCGGCTCCCGGAAGCACCGGGAGCCGGAGCGAGCCGAGCTGGGCCGGCGGTGAGCGGGGCCGCCGGGCGGGCGCGCAGGTGGGAGCAGAGCCCGGCCGGGGCCGCCCCGCCGGGAGCGGTGCGGGGCTCTGCGTGAGGGGGAGCCCGAGGGAGGCCTGGGGGCCGGAGGCGTTTGGGCTGAGTGAATGGGGCGGGAAGCAGGGCTGGAGAGGGAAAGGGTGGGATTGAAGAGACACCGAGAGAAGTGTCTGGAAATGGAGCGGTTTGGGAAAGAGGGAGGAGAGGGTGAAGTTGAAGTTGCTGTGGGGAAGCGGCCGTGTGTGAAGTTGGGAAGGGGCACGGACCAGAGCGGTGTCAGTGCTGCTGAGGTTGTGACTCCCTTGCTGGTGCTCAGCTGAGAAGATGCTCGCTATGTGTGATGCGGTGCTGGATGTAAAGTTCACAGAAATGCACATTTTACAAGCGTTTGTATGGTTAGAATTATTTTATACCAAATTTTTGAATTGAGAAACGCTCTAGCAGTACAGCACTTACGGATTAAGCAGAAACTCAGAGACAGAGAGATAACAAATGTAATAATGCATATCGTGGAATAAACCAAAAGGTAAAAGATAAATATCAGAAGGTACCCGAAGTTGTTCTGTTCTATTAAATCCTATAAACTATGTTTTAAACAAGAGGAAGGAAGATTTGGATTCCAGATAAAATATTTTTAAGTAATGATTGGGTGGAGAAGACTGACACAGCTTTGAGCAAAAGAGGGGTGTGTTATATGGGACATAAAGAACGTATGCAACAAACCTTTCTAAAACTCAGTGAGCACCACAGTGGGAAATTTTATTTTTCATGGAGGTCTCTACACAGGAGGATTGGGATCTAAGACAACCTTTGCTTTTCAAAGACCATATGTGCAGAATGACAAAGTGGATCTTAGAATTAACATTAGGTAATGGACTGCTTTTCTCGAAATCTGTGGGGCTGCCTCTCTTCATAGGCACTGCACTTATCAGTGTGCTCACTGTGCTGAGCTGCAGGCTTCAGGGTGAGTTCGAGGGAGGTGACAGCTGTGGAGAAAGTGATTTACAATAATCTCTCCCTGTGGAAACTGTAGTTCATGATTCCCTTGTACATTGTTAGGCATTGTGAGAAGAACTTGTGATTGAAAATCACAGTTCTGGTAGATAAGGATGTCTAGATAAGGATTGGTTTAGGATGCATCATTTTCTGATTGGTAGTAGTATGTGTAGCAAAAATATTGGTTTGGGGAAAGACTGGTTCTAGTAAGTAAAAATTTGCTTTCTTTAGGGCAATGTATTGTTAGGAATAACTCTGCCTCCAGCAATCCTACAGGCTGCCTACACAGCCTAATTCCTTATTCTGGTGACGCTATTGTTTGCAATAGCAAGAGAAAGGCAGGGATCATCTGAGCCAAGTACCTGTGGAATTCAAGTCACGTGTCCCCTTAAAACAGTTCCGGATTTGGCAGCGTTAAGGGAGCACAACACGTACTTATCTTTGGGACGGGCTTGCTAGACACAGTATTCCTCCCGTATTGCTCTTGAATTGCTTGCTGCCTGGGCTTGTTCTTCACCGGTTACTTCAGCTCCTGCCATATTCAAGCTGCTTGTGCAGGCCAAGTGCCTTTGCTGGAACTCAGGAGGCTGCACATCAATGGAGGATGTCTCTAGAGGGGAGGAG
The DNA here is from genome assembly GCF_030490865.1 of Poecile atricapillus. Taxonomy (NCBI): domain Eukaryota; kingdom Metazoa; phylum Chordata; class Aves; order Passeriformes; family Paridae; genus Poecile; species Poecile atricapillus. The sequence goes on along the minus strand of NC_081255.1, from coordinate 15,223,228 downwards.
AGATTCTTAACATCTGTATTTCTTAGGGTCTGGCATGATAATGTCAGATGGTTAGGAGTTCAGGATTTTGCCACTAGATTTCTGAACCTTGTCTTACATTTATATTGCTTCAGTGCTGTCCAGCTGTCTCATTTTATTTGTAATTACTAGCATGCTGCAGTGCCTACAGACTGATTTTCCCTGTAGGATCTAGTTTGTGTTACTCTACTCCAAGTAGGTCACCTTGACTGAGGTGTTTGACACTCTGTGTTGCCTTGAGCACCCAGACTTGACCCGTAATTCATAAATAGCATACATGTAAGCTGCAGCTGAACCCCAGCTGGATACAGTGTTCAGTCTTTCAGCATCGTAAGTCAAGCTCCTTCGTTGGCGTGATGCATCTGCAGGAACTGCATTCCGGCAGTCCTTTGGTCCATGGCGTTGCACTCCTGTGTGCTTTTGGAGGGGTGGGCACTTGAGCTGAGATTGGAAACTGAATGGCTCCTTGCTCCCAGAGTCTGAATGTGGCTGCTGGGATCTATCTATACTGTGATCTATACAATGAACACAGTGTATGCGCTGTGTGAAAACAAGATTCACTTCAGGCAGCTTGTATCAAATTTCTGTGCTGGCAGGCAGAGTTTGGCTTAGTGACTGTTACGTCAACATAAAACTATTGCTCTACTGAGCAGAGTTGAAGTCTTCATTTTACAAGAAATGCTGGTGTTAACATTTAGCTCAATGAGGGCCTGAATTTCCAGAATGCTGAATATTTTTACTCAATATGTGATTTCTGTAATATTCATCAAACCAAATTTTCATCAGTCAAAAAAATATGATCTCTGGATTCTTAGGTTTGGTACAAAGGATAAAGATAATGGGCTTAAAGAGCACTTAGCCACAGATTCCATATTTTCAGATTCACAATGTTTTACTCTTCCTGCCTGATACATAGATTAGAATGCTATTTTTTCCCCCACAAAAGAAAGAAACAAACAGAAAACCTTTGGGAGCTCATAACTCACCCGGGTTCCCTTTCTGCTGAGTTTTCTGTCAACATGTAAGAAAACTTGGTCTGAGTCCCCAGCAATTCATAGCATTCTCTGAAATGAGACTTTAGTTAATAGTTAATATGTAATTACATTCCCTTTGTTAAACTTGGCAGTGATGGAATTTCCTGGTTGAGTGATATATATGGCCAGTGAATCACTGATACAGCCTCCGCTATCTTTGGCAGAAGCCAAGGTTTTGGAGCAAAGTTGAGAAGAAATCACTGGTTGATCATTAACAGTTACCATTTAATGTGTAAATCCATTTAATGTGTAAATGTAGGTGCATTTGCCGGTTTTGAAAACCAACTGCATGGTTTTAAAATGGCCAGGATTTGTGGTTTAACCCCAGCTGGCAACTAAGCGCTACACAAACACTTGCTCACTCATCGCTGGTGGGATGGGGCAGACAATCAGAAGGGTAAAAGTGAGAAAACCTGTCTGTTGAGACACAGACAGTTTAGCAGGTAAAGCAAAAGCTGCACATGCAAGCAAGGCAAACCAAAGAATTCTTTTACCATGTTCCATGGGCAGGCAGGTGTTCAGCCATCTCCAGGAAAGCAGGACACCATCATGTGGAACAGTGACATGGGAAGATAAACACCATCACTCTGAACCTCCCCTCCTTTGTTCTTCTTCTCCCAGTTTATGTACTGAGCATGACTCCATATGGTCTGGTCTCTTGAGGTCAGCTCTCCTGGCTGTGCTCCTCCCAGCTCCTTGCGCATTCCCAGCCTCCTCACTGGTGGGGTGGGAGGTAGAAAAGTGTAATTCCTACTCAACAATAGTGAAAACATCCCCATGTTATCAACACTTTTCAGCACAAATTCCAAACACATCTCCCTGCCAGCTACTGTGAAGGAAATGAACTCTACCCCAGCCAAAACCAGTACATGAGATACGGTTGTGCATAGGGAACAAGATGACGTTGCAGGAGCAAGGTCCACCAGTGATCTACTGTGTTGTACTTGATAACCTTGTCTTCAAAGTATCATTTGAATGCAGTTATGTTTTTAGTCCTTTTCACCAATTAAGATTTTTTTATGTAAATTGAGAAATCGGAAATACTGCCTGAAGGAAACCTTCATGTGAAAAAAATCTTTGTTCCTCTGTTTCTGCTCAAAGAGTAAGGAAAAAACTTTGCTAGAGGATTTGCTTTTAACCACACTTCTGAAGAACTGTACAAGCTCCAGGAGAAGCACAGTTTTTTGTTTTTTTTTATAGCATACTTAGTGCACTTTGTCTCCAGCAAGAAAAATGAGTAACAAACTGGAAAACAAAAGAAAGAGCAAGGTAAGTTTTAAAATGATGAAGTGGTTTGCAGTGATTTAGTTGCAAAGTGCCAGGTGTTTGGGGAGCTGGCAGTTTTAGATAGCTTATGGGAGGGAACAAATAAGAAACCTGTTCACAGGATGAGGAAAATGGAAAACACAGTAGTGACATTTTAAAGTGAGAAATACAAGGTTTAAGATTATTAAAAATATTTAGGATGTGCTTTACTACAATTACAGTGACATGACAGATTTTGTCATGTGGTGGTGAGGGGGAGAAAGAAATGTATTGTCAAATTATAGCACTCCAAATATGGCAGTTAAATTATTTGTGTGTATGTAAAATCTACTTCAGAATGCAGTTTAGCACCACTTAGCTGGATTTGGAGAGGTCTGTGCACCCTTTGTACCATGTGGGATATTTGTCAAAAAATCATAGAATGGTTTGGGTTGGAAGGGATGTTAAAGATCATCTGTTTCCAACTCCCTGCCATGGGCAGGGGCACCTTCCATAGACCAGGTTGCTCAAAGCCCATCCATCCTGGCCTTGAACACTTAACAGTCATGGAGTTTTTCCAGTTCTCATTCTCTCTCAGGGCAGCCTTTGCCTGAATTAGCCCAGCCCACATCCAAGCTCTTGCACTTGGCCTTGTTGAACTTCATGAGGTTCCTTCCTTCCATTTCTTTCTATACTTAAAGTGTTTGCTATCATATCATATCATATCATATCATATCATATCATATCATATCATATCATATCATATCATATCATATCATATCATATATCATATTTACTACTTCTGATAAAGACAAAGCTATATTCACTCCAAAAAAACCCAAACAAACCAAAAACCCAGAATATTTATGGAATGGAACTTTCCTCTGAGGAATGTAGTCGTGTGGCAGAAAATGACATGTTACTTGTGTGTTATCCAGCACAGAGAAGAGGGTAATGCATGTAGAAAGTGTGCAAAGCACAGAAAGAATTCATAAAAATAGGTTCTTCAGGTTCTGTGAGTTAGCTTTTACTCCACCTTCCAATTGTGCTTTTCCTTTGTTGACAGCTTATTGTATTTGTATAGGTGTAGCATCAGCACTAGGTTCATATTTCATGAGAGAAATATGAGAACACCATCCTGTTTCTTTAACTGTTATCCTGGTATCAATAAATGCCCAGGAGATGTGTCCGTACCCATACCACTAGAATGACACAGAGGCAGTGTTTATTTTCCAGCAGATCCCAAATGGAGAATTTGGTGTAGTAGCACAGAAAATTTAAACTTTGCCTTTGGCAGTTTTGAGAGCCTGGTCATCTACTTCTGTGTTGGACTTTGCATTTTAACTAATACACAAATGCCTTTTATTTGGTTGAGCAATGTTAAACTGATTAGTCATCAAATGGAATAAGACCTAAGAAAAATAACTCCTGTGACTTGGCTTTTTTATTCTAATAGACTATCAGTGATGAAAACATTTCACAGCTAGGCTGGAAAGAACTTGATTCATGTAATGACATCACTATGAAGATTTGGAGCATGATACTAGTTGTTTATTTTTCTTTTTTTTAATTAAACTTTACTTGTGACAGAGTATGGAGGAGGAAATAAGTAGTTGCCAGTTTATTTTTGTCAAATATTTTGGTGAATTTAACCTACGTTTTTGTTGTGAGACTTGATGGAATTTGCTGTTAATTTTTTTCTTTGTCATTATCTTCAGATAATATTGAGTGCTTGGAGTTTTTCATATAAGTTTCTGTGATACTCCCTGTAATTCTGATTTTGAGTCCTTCAACAGAAATTTTGAGTCCTTCTACAAAGTTACGAATAGAATCAGTTCACAAACTAATCCTTAGTTTTGCACAGGATCTTGCAATGGTAGATACTTAGCAGCTGAAAACCTGGAAAGTTTATACCATCAGATCTTTATAAGACAAAACCTTAAGGTTAAGAAAAGCCCCATAATCTTATTGCTCTGTAGTAGACTGATTAATATGAAGGAGTTCTAGTGTGCTGTTCATTAAGTCAAATTGATTATGGCCTAATTTCATCTGCAAATATTAGAATTTACCATTATTTTAGGAGGGAAAGTGTAGGGGTGAAATAAAAGAAAAATGTAAAATATTGAATTTTAGCCTGGGTTGGAGGTATTACAAAGGGAGATGAAAATCTGCAAGTCAGAAATGTATTCATTTTTGAATTAATATTATGAGCTGGAAATATGTGATTTTCTGGTTTACAAAATCTGCTTCCTTTGAAGAGTTATACTTCAGCCATTACACAGAATGGTACTTTGAGCTGAAAATATTACTTCCTGTATAGATTACTTTGCTTTGGTTTGTGCTCTGAAAACCTTTCTAGGGCCCTTCTCCTTTTTACTTTCAAGGAGAATAGCTGTTCACATAGAATCCATCTTATCCACCTGTGTGTACTGAATCCAAACGTTCCGTGGCTGTAAATCCCACCTTGGCTTCCTGCATATTGGCTTCTGTATAGGGCTGCCTTCCATGTGGCTGCAGGGCTGTCCATGGCACACTGAAGAAATGACGCAGAAGGGGCTGATTTTTATTTTTTTTAACATAGACTAACAGAAGAGAAATGAGCCCAGTCCCTGAGATGAGTTATTTAGTATTATCATCAGGGAACTGCAGGTCCTTAGCATACCCCACTGTAAGATAGAGTTCAAAAGACAGAGTTCATGTCACCACCCAACTTCCAGTCTTTGAATTAGCAAACCTAAGTCTGAGTTCTCAAACAGATGCATCCTGCAGAGTACCAAGGAGGGCACCCAAAGCCCAGGAAGAAACCTAAGTTGTAACTGTACAGGAAATACAGTGGGAACTTCAATATCATTGTTGGTTTAAGACAGTCCAGGTGTGGGCTGTTACTGAAGACAATAGTTCATTGTTCTGTGACTGCTGTGAGGGTAGCAGGAGCTCTAGCTAAAACTGGGCGCTTACGGCTCTGATAGTCACCTGTAAATCTAAAGGTGCTGTGAGACTGGAGTTGAAGACAGCCCAAATTTAAAATTTAATATTAAAGTTCAATATTTTGCTCCTTTTGTGGGTTGTTCCCAGTTTGCACAGAGGTCCGTGAGCTGATAAGCAGGTGTTATAAAAGAAAAGGGACCAGGAGAGCTGATAAGGTGTTCCGTGTGCTTAGGAAAGAGTGGTTATATTATTGGCATATGTACATTTCAGATCTCTAGTTCCTGCTCTGTGAACCAACTTGTAAGTATAGCATGAGACTTCACACACTGGCTGTCTACAAGCCTGTCTTGTTGACCACTGACAGGACAACTTTTAATAAATACCTTTATTTTAGCTATTGTGCTGGACACTTAAGCTCCATTCTGTGTGAACATATGAAACTTGGAAATGCATTAGTGATGTACAATAACGAAATATTTCCTTCTGCTGGTGCCTTTTTGAGATATATCATCTGGGGAAAGTTCCCTTTTTTATCATGACTACTGAGGAAGACAAGACAGAAGTTAACGATGTGGTATGCATTCTTTATGGTTTTACTGATGGGCTTATCAATGTGTTGTGCTTGTTGGTTAATTTTCATGCTGATTGCCTTGGTACTTGCTCATTAACAGCATGCTACTGATTTATTTCCAAAATTACATTTTAAGTTGCTTCATACATACATAGTTGTATTTTAGAAAAAAAAAAAAAAAAGTGAACATTATTTTTAATATTATTACCTGTTTTGAAGGTTATGGAATTGATATCTGATGATTTTGAAAATTTGTAAAACTCTTTATCATTTCACAGGCTGACAGAATGCAGAAATTTGCATCCAAATCAGGAGGAATATGTGTGTTCTCATGATCTGTATTTTGTTATGAAGCATTTTGAAAACTAAACAAACAAACAAACAAAAAACCCCAACAAAACAAACAAAAAACCTTAAAACTTTAAGTTTTAAAGACTTATTTATCTGTAGGTGTGCTTTCATGAAATTCAATGGTTTTTGTCTTAGCAATATGTTGGTATTTATTTCCAGTTTCTCAGGTCTGAATACTAAAAAATGAGATAGATGGAAATAGTGAAAGAAATTGTTTGTTCAAGTTGACTCACATAAATGCAAACTCAGTTTTCTGTAGTATCATAGGCAAGCCTTTTAGTGAAATTCAGTTCTGTATCTTCTCTCAGTAGGTTGTTTTTTTTTCTTTGCCCTCTGTCTTCCTTTTGTTGCTGGTAGTTCTTCAGAAAGCATGATCTCTGAACATGTATGTCCCTTCTTCATCCCTTTGCAGGAACTGTTCTTTTTCTCCTTCTTGTTCTCAGCTGTAGCAAATTTATTCTTCCAAGCTGTTGTTCTTCAACTAACAAATAGATCATCTCAGTTTTGTTGTTTAGGATGCATAATTCCAGTTAACATCCTTGTGTAATGGATTATTCCACCAGAACCAGTGGAGAACAGCAAATTTTGTCTGCAGCTTTCTTCTGCTCCATAGTTTATACTTCTGTCTGATTTATACTGCTCCGTGCGCTTGTATCTTTAGTATTTGTTTCTTCAGAAGTTAAGTGAGATTATAGTTCATACAAAAATACTTCCTGTTTTCTTAATGGAACCTTGTGTGTTTCTTCCTCAGTTTCTGCATCCTGTCATCTTTTTCTTCCTTATTTAACAGTATGTGCCAAATATTGCTTTTACAAATATTTTTACAATGGCATGATTTTTGAGATAAACAATTTTATTGTGTAGGATTGAAATGTGTACTTCATATCTTTGTGGCTGTTGATAATTCACTTCTGTTTGCAGGTTACTGCAATGTCTTTTAAGTGTCATTGTCATATAGATAATAATTTGACTTCGAATACTTGAGAAAATCTGTAAATGCTTAGAGACAAGATAAGGGCAAGTCAGAAGTTTTTGAAGAGTGTAACTCTCCAAATGCCTACAAAGCCAGCAAGGAAATGCATCTTGAGCTAGAGAAATGCAGTCAGCAGGAAACTGCTTCAGTTCTAGCCACAAATATTTAGAGGTACCAGCACATCCTTGAGCAGTGTGGATAAAGCTTCATAGTTAATGGGTCAGAAGTTGTGTGCCTGCAGGTGTAAAACATGAGAAAATCTCTGCCATAAGCACCCAGTAAGTGTGCTGTGTCTAGACTTCTGAAATTGAGAGCCATGTGCATTATCTTGGCTTATTACTCTTCTTTTGCTTGTAAACGTAGTTGTAAACTTCTAGTTATTGGTTTGATTTAACTTTGGCACTATAAAAAATGGCTCTGTTTTCGAATAAGTGGGCAATGAAGGGAGTAGAAGTTTATCTTTTATAGAAAGCATTAGTTTCTGTGTATGGAAGTTCTTTATATGAAGGATAGCAAAAATTATGTGATATTCTAGTAGCAGCAAGCTTTTTAAAATTTCCTTGCCATATAATGTGCTTGCAAAATGAAAATTACTGTTTCTATTAGTCTTCTGCAATTGAGTTAATCTTTTAAATTGGTAACAAATTGCAAAGAAAACTACATTATCTTGGTGGAAGTTCCTAGTAGAGATGAGGATGGTACAGCTTTACTAACATAAAGTTTGTGGTAGTCTGTGCAGCCTGAGAAAGCAGTTGCAGTCAACTAGTCATCTATATTCAATGAATTTTTTTCTGAGCAGGGTAGTCAGCAGGACAGGTTTTGTGCTGCCTCCCCTAAAGCTTCTCCATCCCATGTCTTCCTCTCCAACTGTGCTTTCCCACAACTCTCCTTGCCCTTCATTGCCAGGCATACCTCGCATTTTCATTTAAAGCAGCCCAACCCTCGCCCTTCTTTTGCTGGCATGGTGCAATCTGGCAAGGCAGAGACTGCAACCTGACAGACTTGGGAGAGGTGGAAAAGTGGGAAGATCTCTTCAGTCTGGGAACAGCTCATTGCACCAGGAGTACTGGGCATTCTGCTGTACCACAGCAGAAAAACCTTCACCTTGGAAATACCTTCTGAGCCTTCACCTAGATAAAGAAATCTGTGATTCCCAATATCTGCAGTATTACCTTTGGGTTTGTTTATTTTTTTCTGTTTCAGAAAAGAAAAAGTCAAGAAATGTCTGCCAATTTAAAGTACCTTTCCTTGGGCATCCTGGTTTTTCAGACCACAAGTTTAGTGTTGACCATGCGCTATTCTCGGACACTGAAAGAAGAAGGCCCTCGTTACTTATCCTCTACTGCAGTAGTTATTGCTGAACTTCTGAAGATTTTGGCCTGTGTTCTATTAGTCTACAAAGACAGCAGTATGTGTCAAATTTTGCACCAAGTAATTTTCCTAATCAATATGCTGTATTGTAGTGCCAACTGCAAAGCAGCCATGTGAGTACAGGCATACAACAAAGCATTTCCCTTCTTCTTGTGTAAGAAATAGTCTTGGAAAGACAATAATCATACTCTATATTTGCTTATGAGAATGTGGATACTGAGGAGAGCAGGAATAAATTTTATGCCAACATCTCAAAGTTTGTGTTTGCTCGGGCATTTTAAGAAATCTGTATGTAGAAGTAGGAAAAAATGAAAAGCTTTCTGTGTGTCCAAAGCATGAATGATAATTTAGAAACCTGTGATAAGCAGCAGACACAGAAGGGAAACAGCAATTTCATTGTTCCAGGAAGAATCATAGTTTTAAGCTAAAAAAGAAAACTGTATTCACATTTACTCTTGTTCTTATTTTGTATATTTAAAACTGAATTTATCTGGTTTCTGTTTGATTTTCAACAGCTTAAAAATGTCATTGTGCATAAATATTGGTGACTCTGTAGGATTCTAAATATGCACTTTTTAGATTGTACTCTTTAATATATTATCTTAAATTATTGATACAGTTTCAGTAAGTTTAACTCGAAGTATTTTGAATAATCATTTTCATTCTGATATTCCAGGCTGCAGGAAAACACTGCAGGAAGACACAAGGTATTTCCTTACATATCCAAGGCCTGTGACAGTCAAACTAACATAGATGGTATTTTCAGGTCTTGGCGTAGTGATAGCTATAAAAAGGGGCAACAGTTTAAGAACAGAACATTGCTGTTTCTCTTTTTTTCACTCCTTTCCTTTTAGTGAATGTCTATTTCTTTTACTGTTTCTTTGGGTAGAATGCAATTTACGGACTCTGAACAGAGTGCTACACGATGAAATCCTTAACAAACCCATGGAAACTCTTAAACTTGCTATTCCTTCAGGAATTTACACTCTTCAGAACAACTTGCTATATGTAGCACTGTCAAACCTAGATGCAGCCACATACCAGGTATTGCATATTTGGATTCTCTGTAAGTTTTTAAAAAAAAAAAACATGAATTGTGGCATAGTAGTAACTTAGTAACTGTTCCTGCTTCTTCTAGGTTACATATCAACTGAAAATTCTCACCACAGCCTTGTTTTCTGTGTCCATGTTGAGCAAGAAGCTGGGTGTATACCAGTGGCTGTCACTAGTAATATTGATGACAGGAGTGGCATTTGTGCAGGTAAATATTAGCAGGTGGTTTGTGGGGTTTGAATGTGTTTATTAAAAAAACATGGATTTCTATACTGATTATCCAGCTTTCTGATTCTACCAGCTGCACACGAGCACCAGAGTAGTCAGGAGCTACGAATCACAACTGGCCAGGTCTGGAGGACACCAGAAATGGTTCAAAGGCAGAAGATAACATCTCTTTTGTAACCCAGTGATCTACTGTAGAATATGACAGGGCCTCTGGAGCAACCTGCAAGTAATAATGATAGCAATTTTTATTAGCACATTTCTTCAGGTATTAGTAAATCACAGATCTTCTCTGCCAGTACAGGCTGTGTTCACTTTGTCCTGTGGATTCAGCATGGCAAATTTACTTCGGACTTTTCTGGATTTCAAAAAGCAAAATTTGCCTCAGTTCTGAATAGTGCAGGTACCAGAGTTCATAGTTTTCAGAGGGCAGGATCATGGGATAGAAGACTATTTAAGAATTTTTAGCAAATTTTAGTATATCCTATAAATTTTTATTTTAAAACTTAAGGATTTGGAATACGATATGGTGATTAAATTCAGTAATGAAAAACAGTCTGACAGTATTTAACAGACTCCTAAGAAAGTTTTTGTCCATGGCATTGCATTTTATTCAGTTAGCCTTAGACACGTTGCAAGATTTAATTGGTCTGCACAATCACCAAAGAGGAGCACATGAAAAAGACAATTCATCCCATCTTAAAAACAGCTGGTGTAAGTAGTTTTCTATCTGTGCTTATATTTGTAAGGTAACCAGCTGTTGGGTGGCACAAGTTGGTGGCAGAGAATGACCATAAGTCACACTGGGATTCAAAAAAAAGTTCTTGCTTATAAATCCTGCAGCTGTTTAAATTGATGAGTATTCTTCCAGTTCAAGCACAGTTTTACTCCTTACAAATAAGTTGGAAAAAAATTGTAACTTTGCAGTCCTTTAAAAGTATTTATGGTGCAAAATACAAAACTTTACAAGTATGTGCTTGTCTGTATTTAGTAACTGTTACTGTTGGTGGAAAACAAATTTGCATTTTGTAGATGCTCATGACTTGATTTCATCGGTGAATTTTGTGTAACTGTTTTTACATCCAGTGGCCTTCAGACTCTCAAGCAACACCTGCTAAGGAGCACTCAGCAGGATCACAGTTTGTAGGCCTGATTGCAGTTCTCATAGCATGCTTTTCTAGTGGATTCGCTGGGGTTTATTTTGAGAAAATTTTAAAGGAAACAAAGCAGTCTGTGTGGATCAGGAACATTCAGCTTGGTAAGTTTAATTTTAATCATCTGTTAGAGATATTGCATTCAAAAGCATTAAGATAATTGTGCAAAATAAATGTATAAATAAAAAATACCACCAACATTTTAGTGTGCTGCATATATGTTATTTTAAAATGAAAAGTCAAACTCTGCTAAATGGAATTATAGCAGTTATTTTCTGGTTTCTGGGAATACATCAGGAAATGTTATGTTAGGGAATTTTGGGGGCAGAGAAGGGTTGCTAGCTGGGGATTGGTCCAGGATTTAAGGTAAGAACTGGTGTTCTGGGTGGAGCTGCAATATAAAATCCATTTCCAAGGAAAGCCGATTATTATTAATATTATTACTCTCAGTTTCCATGCTAGGAGTGCTTTCATGGGCAATAGATATCTGCAATAATTTCCAGTAAGATTCCATAATTGTTGAAAAATCAATAATCTCTTGTAAAACATTTTCAGATTTTTCTGCAGCACACAGAAGTATGTACACTTAGTTTGACCATTGGCCTGGTCATATGTTGAATGTTCCAGTAATTGCTTTGTGAAACAAGGAAATCAGAACAGACTATGTCTAAATGCTGTCTCTTCAAGGTTATGAATGATCAGGACAGTGATATAGAAAGACACAAATGTCTGATTATAGTGAGAATCAGATCCCTTGAGTTTGTATTTACTCTTGTAGTGAACTTAATCTGCCTCAATAGGAAGTTCAGTAGAATGTGTTTGTTATTGAGGTTGTTTTCAGTTCAAAAATAATGTTGTCATATTTCATAAAGTTTTTTAAAACTATTTAAATGCATAAATACAGTTAAACAGTACTATTAAATACATATAAAAACAACAGCTTTTACAATACAGCTTTCACAAAATACATAAAATGTGAAATTGCATTTTCAAAAATAGGTTGGTGTTTTCTTTCTGCAAGTGGAAGGTAGTTGCCCGCTTCAGACATTGTATTATTCAGAAGCAAGGCATTCATAAGCAAGAGCTCTGAAACAGAGCTTTTCTTAAAATACAAAAAAAAAATCCATATGTCCAACCAGGTTTTCATTTTCATGTCCATAGAGAATTATTAAAACTATAGAAAATAATGGGAAAATAAATTAGAATTGTTTTAAAAATCAGTTTTTAATGTGCACCAGTGTCATAATAAGGATGTCTGAATAGGTGATTGTATTTATCTTAGCAGATCAATAGGAAAATACAAGTAAATAGTTTAATCTGAATGAAACCTACATTTTTAATTCTGCCTACAAAAAGAATTATTTCTTGTAAAACAGAAGGTGTTATTTTGTTCAAAACAATTCTGCCTTTTTCAGATGCTGAGAAATGTGATGAAAATCACCTTTTCACAGAGAAGGAATAGTAAAAAGTGTTGCCCCTTTCCTGCTCAAGACTAGAGCAGACATCAGTCACAGAATAGCTGCTTACATTATGTCATGCTTCAGGGGTTAGGAAAAGCTTCCCATTTGGCAAAACACTGGACTCACCAAATGAAAAACTCTGCAGTCTCACCTCAGATTCAGCTTTTGGCATTAAGTCTCTACTAGTAAGCATTCACTGTGCTTGAGACTGGCTCAGGAGAATCCCATTCTTGTCTGAATTGGTGAACTGCTAATTGCTGCTCCTGCTATGCTGGAGACGACTTCCTCCACTGCGTGTTTTCCTTGTTTTCTCTCCAGGTTATAGGGTGACTTCAGCCTTCAGTCATGACTAGTTTCAGGAAAACTGAAATTTCATTTAACTGAATTTTGCTACATGCCAAAAGTAAAAATCACTCCATTCCAATAGAAAGCAATGGAAGATAAGGGTATCTTAATGGAAGCAATCAAAACTTGAAGTGTCAAGCGTGGAGAATAGCTTTTAAAAGAGAGCAGCAAACTGACTGGATTTTGATGTGACAGTATTGCAAGTGACTGTCCAGTTTTAAAATCAGAAATACATGAGTAGCCTTTAAGGATGAGGAACCCATTTGCATGTTTTTCACCTGAAGCTTTTAAACCAATCTTATACTTCCAGGATTTTTTGGTAGCATATTTGGACTGATGGGTGTTTACATTTATGATGGAGAACAACTGTCAAAGAATGGATTTTTTCAAGGATACAATAAACTTACTTGGGTGGTGGTTGTTCTACAGGTGAGACCTTGTGTTGTATGTTTCTGTGAAAGCACTAGGGGATTTACTCTTCTATAAGTAACTGGAGAAACTAATGGGTGTCATTGAAGCTGCTGAGAATTCTATAGTCAAAGGTCTGATCTAACATTACGAGCATAAACCTCTAAATGAAAATCTGGGAAATATATAGCAAGTATGTGATTATGTATTGTGCAAATTAAAAGCATGCAAGCATTAGTGATTTTGTGATGCTTAAAATGATCTCTCTGTATGCCCTTCCTCATGTGGCTAAAAATGTACAGTACAAGCATTTCCACTTATTTAATGTTGCTAATGTGATCAACAATTTCTTTAATGGGGAAAGAACTATTCCCCCAATATTTATTTTCAACAGAACATATCCCTAATATAAAATAAATGGTCAGCATAGACCAAAACTTTTCCTAAAGTAGGTGCATGGTGTCAAAATAGATGCTCTCAGTCAAATTACCAGTTTGTGAATCCAAACCTTGCTATTTTTCCAGGCACTTGGAGGCCTGGTGATTGCTGCTGTTATAAAATATGCGGACAACATTTTAAAGGGATTTGCAACTTCTCTCTCTATTATACTGTCAACGTTGATCTCCTATTTCTGGCTGCAAGATTTTGTCCCTACAAGGTAAGAATTATTTTCCTAAAATACTGGGAAAAAAAATAGTTGAAATCTTATTGCTTACCAGACATAACTGCGAAAATAAATAAAAAACCAAATCCCATCCAAGCCACACTTTCAGAATGTTTAGGTCCAGCTTGCACATCAAAGTTTAGCCTCATCCCGTGGCTAGCAGTGAGTTTTTCAGGCGAGTGAGGAGCCTCTGGCTCGGGGTCCCTCGGCGGCCGCGCTCCCTGCGGCTGCAGCCTCCGCCCGGGCGCGCCCCCTGCGGCCCCGCGCGGGCACTGCAGTCACGCACCCCTGAAGTGACGCTGAAGCGCTGAGTTGCCCAAGGGCACCCGGAAGGCCAAAGGCAGAGCTGTTTCTAAAGGCAGTGCTACATTTAGTAGTGAGAGCAGCCAAGAAAGAAAGAGGAGGGCTTGCTCTGTTCTTCTAGGCCCTGTGCAGCGTCCCGATGCTTTGGGGATCAGAATGTGGTGGCTCTGCGTGCAAGAGTTTTGTACATGGGTAGGATGAGAGCACTGCTTGTCCTGGCAGTGCATGTTCTTGTACCGAATGTAGAATTAATAGTCCCACTTCCAGATAGAAGAATAGGATTTTGCTTATGACTGACCAACACTCCTTGCATATATTGTATGTACTCATAACATAAAAATATTTTGAATAATATTTACGACTTTTGCATCTAGTAAAAAACCCATCTTTTTATCTAAAAATACATATTTGCAATACTGTGGTCCCTTCTATCCCTATTCTGTGATTCTGTATTATCAGGGCTTTACTTAAACATTCAAAAAATGAAATGGAACAGCTGTTTAGGCTTAAGAAGTGGAAAACATTGAACTTAAATTATAAGTAGATTATATTTGTTCCATTAAAACAAATGTAGAAAGTGTTTTAAGAGTTTCTGTGTGCTCAAATGGAAAATTAATAAGTAACTTAACAGCTTCTACAAACATATTGAAAATTAGAGCCAAGTAGTGGTATGTGGAACTTGAAGCCATCCCATTTAATAGAACTTGATTAATTTGAGTTAATCAAACTTAATCTTTAGTACCTTGCTTATGCTAACAATGCATTTGAACTGAAACTGTAATTGTTTCTGTCATATCAACAAACAGTTTTGACTGGGGTAATAGGTGTAAAGTACTTAAATGCTTGAATATGTTGCAAGGGGCCATGTCCCAAAATAGGCTAAATGTATTCTCTGAAGGATTATCATGTCATATGCCACAGTTTTTTTAGCATTTGATTCAGAAGATGAACCTGTTGACACTGCCATGTCTGTGAGAAGATTTGTTTCTAAAATGTGTACTGATGGTCTGCTGGCTTCAATTTCTTTGTATCAGACTTTAACTAAAACAACTTGAAAGGCCAAAATGTCACAATAGAAAAGACGCTTTTATTGTGTTTTCATAAGACAAATCTTTCTGTATCTGCCAAAAATTAGATTATACTGTCTTGCAAACTGGTTCTTGGGCAGCAGTAATTTGTTTTGACACAAGCTTTGGACTTCAAAGCAAGCACAGCTTCAACAACATGATGTATGTAATATATTAAGAATGGGTGGGTAACCACAGTAGCCGCTTTTCTTCAGCTCCTGCTTCCATTTTGCACACATCTTTAGGTAAAAATTCAGGAAAAAAAAGATTGATCTGATTGCTTTTGCCAATTGTTCCATGAAAGTGTAATTTTAATTTTCAAAATATGTTAATATAATGATATATTAATTTGTAGTTACAGGTTTCTTACCTCTACAACTTTCTGTATCCCACTAAAACAAATACATCCAGATTATTTTGCTCTTTATAAATTGGACAAATATGATTTATCTTCCTGTTTTCCTCATGAAAAAATGTCCTTACTTTTGATTATACTGCATAAATAAATTTGCATCAACTAAAACAAACTTTTTTTTTTTTTAATCCCTATTCAGTGTCTTTTTCCTCGGAGCCATCCTTGTAATAGCAGCTACTTTTCTATACGGTTACGATCCCAAGCCTGCAGGAAATCCCATTAAGGCATAGCAGACTTCCTCATCAACCTGCTTCTCAAGATCATGCACTGGGGGCCTTGCTGGCACTGGCATGTGGGAAGTGTCACTGCGCACTGCAAGGGAGGATGACTGCCCTGAATGTATTGAAGAAATGCTGATGAGTAGTTCTGAACAGCCAGAGGGGTTACAGGTGGAGGGTGATGCTGTCTGTAACTGAAGGGGGGGGAAATGCCAGGGGAATGCCCAGTGCAAATTGCTAATAAAAACTTGAAAGGAACCAAAAGTTTCCAAGAAACTACAATTAGGAATGTTTACAGCTTTGACTAAGATTGCATCAAAAGAATTACTGTATTGACTGCTGCAGAAATATGTCCTATGCACTCTTTGAAAGAGCACACAACAACATTGTCAGATTGTATGTTTTTGCGATTGGATTCTATTTAATGTATATGTTTTTAACTGTTTGTCTATTTACGTGAAATGAGCTGAGCGTCATAGTTCTAAAGTGATGGTTCTAATTAGGTACTCCTTATTAAAACTGTGAAAATTGAAATATGATTGAAAGACACTTTCACAATATCAAATATTTTTATATTTTTAGAAGGCTGATTTAATAACAAATCTGTTATTAAATGACATTATTACAATTCTGTTGCTTCTATAAAACTATTGTAAGACTATTAACATTCTCACTGAAGTACAAAGGGAAGAATACTCCAGCCTTCATCAGCCTGTAGCATTGGAGCAGATGGAATAACTCTGGGATCACCGGCTGGAGGTTACCGCGCTAACCTGGGAGCAGGAGCAGGGTTATGATGGGTGCTTGCTCAGATGTAATGTTCATTGTTATTTTACTGATTATAAATCAACTTTTTGGTAGAACCTTAAATGTAGTTTTTGTGCTTTAAATAGCCTCTGAAGATTTCTTTAAACCATGATTTAAAAAAACAAAGAGCCCATAATAAGCATTTTGAAGGCATTATTATTGTCTGTAACAACTCCATCTGGAGATATTATGGTATGGCATCTGTATACTGTACTGTACTTTATTACAGAGGTGTTTTTAAATAAGTATTGTTTACTCATGAACTCTTCCAGGCTTTTTCTGTATAATTCTATGTAATGGCTTAATTAGAGTTTTAGTGGGGG
Organism: Poecile atricapillus; assembly: GCF_030490865.1. NCBI lineage: Eukaryota > Metazoa > Chordata > Aves > Passeriformes > Paridae > Poecile > Poecile atricapillus. Next base: position 15,206,295 of record NC_081255.1, on the reverse strand, counting down.
TTTTTTAAATTATTATTATTTTATTCTGGGAGTCCTTGAGCCAACAGACCAGAATGGGTTCTCTGGACCAATTTCTTCTATTAGTGGAATTACTTTAATAGGAAATATACTTAAAAAGCAATTAATTGTGCAATAGGTAAATATAAAAGCATGCTGTTATTGTGTTTCAAACAAACAAAAAAAAAACTTCACAAAGAAACCTTGCTGCAATAAGATCAATTAGACTGTTATGAACACTTCACTTGAAGTATTTGCTTATAGTCAGAAACACTAAAAAAAAATCTGGAACTAATAAACAAAAAACCTATCTTAAAAATCATTGTTTTTCAGGAGACTGTTCACAATGGATGTTAATGTCGGGTGACTCGTGTGACATCTGTGATGGTGCATTTATATAAAAACATATCAGGAGTCCCTTACCAGTAGAATGGCAAGTAGTAAAAATATCTTTATTCCCTTGTTCCCCACCACCACTCCATTCATGCTCTTTCTCACATCTGCCTTGTACTAAAGAAAAGCATGTAAGAGAAAGGTGTTTTAAAATGTTTACTAGAGTTAACATCTGACAAGGAGATTCTCAGAGTGCTCTGAGATTTCTTAGTGAAGTGTTGTAAACAGGAAAGGAAGAATTCCACTTATGTCAGTCAAGTAAAAATAGTGTTTTTCTTCTGTTGGCAATTACCTGTTTTATTGGCGTTTTGTTTGTTTGTCTTATCAGAGCAAGACATTAAAGAAATGTCAGAGCTCTGTCTAGGGCTTGCTAAGTTTTGTGAACTGTGAATCTGTCCCAGCTTGTTGTAATTGCAGGAGCTTTGCTACTTGGCAGTGAAAACTATCAGAATGGGCATTCTATGTTAATATTAAATCTTTTACATGTAACATTCAATGTGGCACAATCTTTGAGAAGTCACATTTAGCCATTTCCCCTGTGGTGCAGCCTGTGCGTGTAGAGCAGCAACTCACAGCAGTGCCCAGTGCAGAATGGGAACTGCATGGCTCTGAAAGGAGGTGGGAAGTGCTGGTAGTAATCTCTCAGTTGGGGTTTGGCCCTACACAGTAATACTTTTGATTTTATGAATCACAGTAGTGGGAGTGTTCAAGCGATATAATTGGTTACTTTCCTAAGAAAAGTCTCTAAAAAACGTAAAGAAGCAGGTTGAGAACACTGTAAAGCCAGTTGTACAAGAAGGGACCAAAAAAGCCAAATAATTACCGTGTGACTCGAGCTCTGTGACATGTAGCCTGGTTTTAATATTTCAGGTGCACCTGCCAATATTTACCAGTAAAGATGTTTAAAGGAAAGACCGGGAATATGTGCTCTTTGCTTTGGAATAGGATGCCATGCAGCTTTGGAAAACTGCCCGGTGTACTAAGGAACAATAACTCCTGTCTGTGAATCAGTGACTTCCATGCTTTCACTTGACTGTCCAATTCTGTTTTCCAGCAGAGGGATAGAGCTTGTCATAGACTTGTTGCTGAAAAGGAAAAATGAATTTGCATTTTGGCTGTGTTTCCTCAGCCTTTGGCAGGCTGAGGAAAGCCTCTTCTCTGAGGTGTGACTGGACAAGGGGAGGTAGCACAGGTTTAGTGAGAATAGAAGGGAGGGCTTACTGATTTCTGTAACCTTTGCATCTGAGAACATATGCACATTTTCTCACTAAGATACTTTTGTATTTGGATTTTAATTTTTTTTTAATGGCTTTAAGTCTGTAACTCATTAACTAACCAAAGAGGAATAGCTAGCACAGAGCTCTGGGAAGTAGTGGATAATGTGCTTTGGGTTTGCCCTGAAAGCAAATGCTGTAGGAGTCTAACTTCCCAAAAATGAGCTTGTCTTTCTGAACTACTTCTCTGACTTTTAGACAATGGTTTTGTTAGTTTAGTTGTATATTTAGGAGGCTAACATATACTTGGCAGAATTTTGTTTAAATATTTATAAAGTTATAGCTAGGTATTTATTTGCAATAACTTGAATTATGTGATTTTTATTTCTAGACATATATTGGATGTACTAGTATTTATTGAATACTTGGATATTTGGTAATTTTATTTGAGAATCTCTGGGATGCGTGATAAATGGTCAAATAATGATAAATTTAGGACTATCTTCAAAGCAAAATAGATTGGATCAGTGGTGAGAAACCTTGAGTCTAATAAAGTAAGATAAACTTTTCTTTCAACATTGTACTTCTAAGCAATCCACAAGTGCCCAAAAATGTATTTTCACAAAGAATTCAGATAATTGTATAGCTTTGTTCAATTTCATTGTTTTAGACAAACTTTAAGAAAACTTCCCTTTTTATTTGTTTCAGTAAAGGGTAGATTAATGTTCTAGATTCAACTTCTACAGTAAAACACCTTTGGTTTTTGCTACAGTGTTTTGTTTTCTTTTTCCTCAAAAGACAAAATCTCATTTTGCTTGTGTTTCATGTGCATATAGGCCTCTCACAGACACTTAGTAGTACATAATTCTTTTGTGTTTCTAACTTGTTTTTATGGCTGTAATTCAAGATACTGTAATAGATTTTGTTATTTTTTTAAAAATTGATAAATGAAACATTGCAATTCTTTTGGTTTTTGTTGTCAGTATCTTTCATATTTTAATGTACTTCCTGATCAGCCCAGCATGTTCTGTTGTATTTAAGCAATTGTCATTTTCCAAATTTGAATTTGTTGCTTGTTTTTCTCTTGGTGACAATGTTTCTTGCTGGATATTGTGTTGAGGAAGATTATTCATTCCTTTCATATCTGAAATCTATGTTTTGTGAGAATGAGTTATTAAAAAACAGGGAGTTTTCTTTGTGTATTAGAAGAGTAACATTTATCTATAACATGATATTATACCATATATGTGTAATGTGTCGTTACCTAAGGTGGTGCATTACTGTGAGAAAGTCCAAGTAGTGTTTCCTTGCCTTTGTTTTAATTGTTCTTTTCATTTTTAATGCTGATTATTTTCCACAGGAAGTGAGTCCCACTCTTTCCAGGTAAGCTCATTGTATGTTTTTAGATATCTAGAATTAAGACATTTTACTAAAGAAAAATATAGGGAAAAATGCAACAAAATACGTGGAATTGATCAGATCATATCTTCTGCTTCAGTTACTGTCCAAAGTTCTGTTCAGTTGAATTCTTAACTTTTTCCAAGTATTTCTCAGCTGAATTTATAACTTGTTCTAGAAGAAAAAAGAACCTGTCCTGATTTGCCATTCAGTGCTTGTTCTCATTCTTGAATGTCTGCTGCACATTTGCATCCAAGAGAAGTGGCACATTAACTCATCTTCACCCTCCCATCATCCTTCTGACTGTAATTAGCCATATTTATTTCATTAGTGATTTATAGCTCAGTAAAAATTGCTTATATGTTAAGCATATGTTTGTATTTGCTGCCATGAGTATAATTTTGTTAGATTTTTTTAAACTTTGTCCTTATTGTCAATATATGATCCCAAATATAAATCATTTATTCAAACATTGTAGCAAACTTTTTAAGGTAGTCTTAGTTTTTTAGATGTTGATGTTGATATTTGTATGTGATTACACTGAATACAGTTCTAATATATGGTGTTTCCAGGCAGTTTGGAAAAGGTTAGTTTTTTGGTGTAACACTGCTGAACACTGGAATGCATCTTACATGACCTAACACGATCCTTTTTTTAATCCATATTGAGGTAAAATACTGTATTTTTTTTTTCTTCTATACGTGTAGATAATGCCACTGTAGTAATAAACTGGTTAAAATTAAGCACTGTCTTTATTAAGAATATGATTTTTAAAAAGTTTGAGAGCTTTGTTAAAAGGAGAGGCTTGCCTTATGCATATTTTTGCAGAAATAAAACATTTTAGCTAATGTTTATTATTTCACAATATAATTTTAGCATAATTTTCTATAAATTCAAGAAGGCTGTCATAAGACTTTTGTTAATGTTGTCTTTTAACATACATCTTACTGAATGTTGCCAGCAATTTAATTTTGACTGAGACATGCTTCTTTTTGACCACTGAGTGATGACTTCTTGTGAATCGCATTCAGGAGCAGTGTTCTTGTGACACTCTGAGCTCTTCTGGTCTGAAACCCCAGATGTGCCCTGAACCAGGGAGCGCCAGGGTATCAATGCCAAGTTGTAGTGTGGGGTGTGGTTGTAAAACACTGTAACATTGTAAGCAGCTGTGAATAGTTATAATCTACAATGTATCAAAGACCTGAACAGAGTTTACAAGCACTTGCTATAGATGATGGATATCATGTTTCTCTGGCCTTTCTGCAGTTTCATATAATAAAACTGGGTCATTTCACCAGCAGTTTTCAGGGCACTTAATTTCTATCAGTTTCTTTTGTCAATTTTGCCCTGCTCTTAACATAAACATGCAACAGGATTTAAACTGAAAAATTTATGCCATTAGGTAAAAAATTAGGTACTCATCATCTAGGGAGAGTGTTCTTCAAGATTGGTGTAAAAGCACTCCCTGAGGAATCTTATCTGAAACTAGTGAAATCATCATTGCCTGTGCCTTGGAATCCCCCTAGGGAGATAAGTACTCTGGCGTTTTTCATCCCTCTTCCAAAATGATGATAATGGCTTCTATGGCTAGCAAGTAGTAGTATGCATTTACTTAGTACAGACAGTCACACACTATAGGTGTTCAGATGTAACAGACAGTTCTTGTTTCTCTTCCTCAGGAGTTTGTGTTAAATAGTAAGGTTAATGTTATGTTAATGTATAAATTAAATAATGTTAGAGCAGATTATGTGTGACTTGTGTAGGTGAGTGGAGTTTAATATTTGAAAACATGTAGCTGGCTGAAATTCATTACAGTAACAGCAAGTTTCTGCTACATTCTTATTATTTGAGTTTATTCTACATTCTCTTTATTTGAATCATCTGCTCTGTCTGTATGAGCAACCTTGATATTAAATGCATTTATTTTGAGACAATGACATCAATAACAGATGTTGGTCTAATATGAAGGTGTGGATAGAAAACCATCTTGTGAGCCTAGTTACCAAATGACTTTGCTGACACTGTAGTTGTGTTGACTTTTTACGAGTCCTTTACGTGTCACATACATGTCTCTGTGTGACTTTCCCACCAAAATCTAACAGCACTCTGAGGAACAGACTTGAAACTATGCCAAAATTTTAGACCTCTCTCCTTTTCAAGTAGAAGTGGGACAGAATTGTCAAATACTTCATGTGACACCCTAATACTTGTAACGGGTGACTGATAATAGCAAACATCCCAGACCCGCTAGACGCACTCTTTGTTTCCTGAGCTGGAGTCTGCTTGTCTTTGTCTAGATCCATTGGTCTAAGTAGGTCTGTGCCTCGGCAAATTCTTAATTCCTTACAAGGTGCATTATGATGGGATAAGAGATGCTTGATCTTGAGGCTAAGGGTTTAACTTAAGCCCACATGATCTTAAGTGGTGAGTGATTGACACCCGTTTGGTAACACGGTGGGAGCTGCAGTGCCGGTCTGTACGTCAGGAATGAGTTCCACTGCTGGTAGGGACAAGAAGCTGTTCATGTTTAGCTGAAGTTTTGGGAGAAACGGCGATGTCACAGCATCACAGCCCACAGGGGAGATGGAGGGCTGAAAGATGGAGGACTGAGAACATAGAGAACAGACTGATACATGGGTACAGCCATGGAGACTTGTGTCTGTGTCATGCATGTGATAGTACAGCATGGACAGTTGTTGCTCCTTAGTGAGGCCAGACATCAACAGTGGATGAATTTATAAGCCACAGAAAACCTAATAATGCCAGCCACATATTTCGAAAATATTTTCTCCGCTAATTGGCATGCTGCCATGGGGAAGCTGATCCCTGTTATCTTGTTACTTGCAGGTGTTGTGGCGAATCCTGAGGTGACCTGCCGGTTTGAAGATGTTGGAACTTTCATAAACTAAGTTTAAAACTTGATAGTAAGAAAGAAGAATATGTATCTCCAAGCTGTATCTTTAGGGTGGACTATATCTTTGTTTGTGTACTCTGGCTCTAGGAATGTCAGGTATTTCCCGTACGAACTGCCTTCCTTTGCTCCTTTTTCTCGGGCGCCTCAGCAGCTCCGGAAGGGAGGAAGCGGGGCCGGGTGTTTCGATTTGGGTGGGAGGGACGGGTGATGCTTGGGCGGCCGGATGAGACTCCCGCGGGGCCGCGTTGGGTGCTTTAGCCCGTGGCTTTGTCAGGCTGGGGTGCTGAGCGGTGGAGGCTGCGGGGGCCGCCCGCGTTCCCACAGGCGCCGCGTTCCCGGCGCGGCCCCGCAGTTCCCGGCGGGGGCGGGGCGGGGCCGGCCCCGCGCACGTGAGCGGCGCGCGGCCAATGGCGCGATCGCGTGATGCGCAGCGCCGGCTGCGCGCGCGGTGGGGCTGCGCAAGATGGCGGCGGGCGCGTGAGGGGTGGCGGCGGGCGCGCCGTGGGGACGGAGGGAGCCGAGGCCCGAAGGGAGCCGGGAGGGGCCGCTGGTGCCGCCCCCGGGGTGCGATGGTAAAATGACCCAGGCGGGGAAGAAGAAGAAGCGTGCCGTGAACCGCAGCATCATGCTGGCCAAGAAGATCATCATTAAAGACGGCGGGACGGTGAGGCCGGGGGGCGCGGGGCGGCCCAGGGGGCGGCTGGCGGTGGCGGGGGGCTCCGGGCTCTGTGGTGATGCGAGGGCCGGCCCCGGACGGGTAGGAGCCGGTCCGGAGGGAGTCGGTGAGCCCGCGGGCCTCGGGCGGCGCGCTTGTGTCGGTCGCGGTGCCCTCACGGTCGCCGCAGCCCCGGTGGCCGCGCTCGGCAGCCCGGGCTGGAGTCCGCGGGGCGGCTGCCCGAGGAACACCTGTGAGCGTGTCAGGCCGCTTTGCTCCGCCCGTAAACGCGGTTTGTTCCTCGCGTGGGCCGGGTTTTGGGGCGCGGGAGCGAGGGCGGCCTCAGGCGCTGGGCCTGGGGCACGGCGGGTCGTTACGGCCGCCCGAGGTGAGCGAAGCGTGTCCGAGCCCGCCCTCGCCGCGCGTGGCTCCCGTGAGTGGCGGCTGCGGGGGCACCGTGCGGGCAGGGCCGCGGAGCGCGGCTCGGGTGCGGGGCTGCCGGCGGGGGCAGGGACCGCTGTGCCCGTGGTCAGGCAGAACGGGCCCGCGAGGGGGACAGACGCTAGCGCCTGAGCAGTTCCGCAGAGGGCGCCTGGAAGAAAGGTTTTGCGTTTCTTCTCACTCTTTTGCTTCCTCTTAAATACATAAATTTGAAAAAGGAAGGAAGTTGTTAAAGTGTTTTGGCTGCTGGAGCTTGGAGTTGGTTTCGGTGGGTTTTTTGGTTGTTTTTTTTTATATTGATGAGTGCTATTACTTCCAATGTATCGTTGCCCCTGGATTTTTTACACTGTGTAACACTGTGTAGCTTCGATGTTCCCTGTTCTAAATATAGTGTCATTATTTCAAATAAGGAGACAAGATGACAGACTAAATTGCTGATGGCCCTTCAGTTTGTCTTTTTGGAACAATAATGGAGAAGAGACAGGTGTCAGAGTCACTAGATGTGTTCATTGAGGTGGCCAACTGGCTGGATTACTGAAGTGGTAGGAAGCAAAACGAATTCTGGTGATTGTTGTTGATGTTCTCCAGGATCTGTTCCTGGTGTTTGTAAAGATAGAAATGTGTGAGATTACCTTGTACAAATGTTAAATGCAAGTATTTTAGATTGAGTATTACAAGCAGAGTAAATGTTGTTACTTAGGGGACATGGTGCTTCATTATTTCTCTGGGAGTCATTGATTAAGATACAGCATGTTGTGTTTCCAAGTGTCCCTAACGGCTCAGCTTTAACTTCCTTTTGCCAACAGAGGAGAAAGTATGTTACAATTAACTGCATTCTGTGATACTTGTAGTACATCATTCAGTGCCTGCTGCCAGTTTCAAAAGCTGAGTGCAAACTCCCATGAGTTCTGTATTAATTTAATTTTTTTGAAAACACGGAAAAATGAGCCATAAACATTAGATGAAGGTATGTAGATTGTTGTTAGGCAGCAAAAACTTCCACTTGTGATACTTTATGCCTTCAAATAAAGGTTTGGGAATTTGTTTTAAATACATATTTTTAAGTTATGAAGTGATGATATATGATATCTCTTATGAGAGATATCATATATCTTATTATATCTTATATCTTACGATATAAGAGTGTTCTTTATAAAAACAGCAGAAACTTCATGCATGGAATTTTTTTTTTAATATTTGCTGAAATGTGAAGTTTGCCTTTAGTGCTCAGTGTCCTCAGCTGCTTTCATTCTTTGCCCAGCGTGGTGTGTGGCACTGTGGGAAACAGGTACCTAAAAATGGCCCCCATGTCTTCAGTGTCTCCTGCTGGCAAACCAGTAATTAATCAAGCATCTTCATGTTCACGTTCCCGGCTGTTTGGTTTATTTTGGAACTGTTTGACATCAAAGAAAATTGTGTGAGCCAGAAAAAATATACAGATGGTTAATGAGGTAGTGGCACAGGCAGAAAGTTTCTGATTGGAAACCAAAAAAACCCCAAACAAGCAAAAAGGAAAACCCACCCATTATTTCTGCAAAGCCTCTCCTCCCACTGCAATTTCTGCTGGGTCTCCTTGACAAGGCAGTGGGTGGTGCAGGAGCTTGGGTTGGTGCATGGTGGTATTTTTGTGTTTATCTATTTGCAGCTTTAGTAGCTATATCACAGAAGGAATGTGTAATGGTGTGTTGTACTCAAGTGTGTGTTGTCAGATTTCACCAAAGAAGAGGCAGTAACACCAGTGATGTGGTTTCATAGAATCATAAATGGTTTGGGTTGGAAGAGACCTTAAAGATCATCTATTTCCAGCCCCCCTGCCATGGGCAAGGACACCTTCCATAGATCAGGTTGCTCAAAATCCCATCTAGCCTGCCACCGAACACTTCCAGGGGTGCGGCAGCCACAACTTCTGATTCAACAATTTTTTTTCCCCAACGATTTTCATTTTTCCTTCCCTTATATATTCATCTTATGTATGATGATGCATTTGTGAAGCAGTCATGAGATGAATTAGAGTTTAGGACTTCATTTGGTGCTTTTTCCTTTCCAGTAGAGGAGCAGCAGCTGTGGTCTTACACACGATGCCTTTGTTGCTTTGATAATTAATCTGTTGTTGTCAGGTGGGTGTTCTTAGGCTTGCCTGTCATGTTCAGTTTTTATCATTGGTATAACTGACAGTACAAAATGTTTGATTAAAGGCATCTTCTCTATAACCAGAGGAAGAGGTGTTCTTGAAGCCCTGTTTGTGCTGTGGGTTTAGCCAAGCTCAAATACGCTCTGCTCTGGCTGCTGTGGTAACAGAGGAGGGTTGATATTATTCTGATTGGAACATCTCAGTTCCAGCTTGTTCACATATGGGCTCTGTATCTTTTCTCTCCAGGTGTAAGGCCTTCTGATTCAGTTGCACTTTAGAGCATTGCATTTCATTGTGTTAGGAAAGCTCAGGAAGCAAGTTTGTAGGGTACAGCAGGGCAGGACACCCAGCACCTGCACCACACCTGTGGGCTCGGACAGTGCGTCAGGCTGGTACCAAAACCTTGTGGAGTGAGTGCTTGTAATGTGTCTTAATGCACTGCAGTGTAACTGCTTATCCTTCCCTTGCTTCACCTCAGAAGCATCCTTGCTACTGGATAGTTGCCACCACCTTTAAAAATAGCTATAGAGGTGATGATCTAAATGTGACTAAATTACTTCCCGTTTTTGTAGGTAAGAGCAAATAACAGTACCTATGATACGTGAGCACTAGCAACAAGAAAGCAGGGAAGTTGCACCATAGTGATCTAAATGTCACTTCTGTTTTTTTTTGTCAGCATGATGGAAAGTTCTGTTGGTGCTGCTTACAGCTGGGTGACATGGCAGAGGGCAGCAGTGACCCACATGAGGCCTCTAAAGTCAGCAGCAGTTCCCCTGTGCAGAACAGCCACTGCTTTTATTCTGCTGTTTCGCTTTGTGCAGGTGGTCTTGGAGCTGGATGAGGGCAGCGTGGGCACAGATGGCCTTTGAGCTAACTCACGTTTGCTGTGAATGGAGGTGCTCCTGACCCCCATGCTGGGAGGGGTGGGATGGTTTGTGACACCTCCCTCACTGTCTGTCAGGCCTCGGGGGGGTCACGAGCCAGCAATGTGACAGGAATCTGGGGGCTGTCAGAGTGAACCTGATTTTTTGAGGCTGAGTCAAACAGCTAACATTGATACTTGCAGTTTGTGCAGAGCTGGATAAATTTTTAACCCAAAGCTAAAATAAGGATTGTGGGTGGAAAGGGAAAGGAATTGTGGGAAGAGAGGATAATTATAGCCACTCTGTACCTACAAAGACTGTTAATTTACATCCTTGGGAGAGTAGGCAGAAAAAAACCCAGCAGGAATATCTGTATGGTATGTCTGTATTTACTGAAGAGGGCATGGGAAAGAAAAACAGCACAATGCTGAGGTACTTCTGTAATTTACCTTTTACAGACTGATATTGGTCACTTTCAAAAATTATATAAAATTATATTTTCTAGCAATAGGAGTGAGTAGGCAGTAAGATTTTCTGTATTTATTTCCTACATTTTTTCACTAAGCTTTTTTTTCTATGTTGGAAATATTGGAATCTGGGGAAAAAAACTTGGTATGGCTTGCATAAATCTCCTAATTAAAGAAAGACTCCAGTATTACCTAACTGCAACTTAAAATTGTGTAGTATTTGAGGCTGGAAGGCACCTCCAACATCACTAATCCAACTACCTCAGTCTCTTACCCCAGACAGGGTCAGCTGGAGCAGTTTGCTCAGGGCTGTGTCTAGTGGGGTTTGGAGGATGGCAACTCCAGACTTCACTGAGCAGCCCTTTTAAGGAAGGGTTGCTTTTTTGAGGTTCAAGTATAATTTCTTGTATTTCAGTATGTGTCTCCAGTCCTGTCACTGACACCTCTGAGAAGAGTCTGGCTCTTGTATTTACTCTTCCATCAGCTGCTTATACATATTAATAAAATCCCAGTGAGCCTTCTTGGGGAGCAGCTGAGGTCCTTAGCTTGTGTGTGTGCTCAGTGTAAGTGCCAGGTCTGATCATATCACAGCCACTCTGTTAGTAGCTCACCTTTGCACAAAATTGGCAAAGTAGATGTTAAGGCAGCACTTCTAAGTTGAAAGAATGCATATGAGATTTCTGAGGAGTTACTCATACTGCTTTCATATGAGAATAATTAGTGAACCCTATCCTTAATTTGCAAATGTTGAACTGTGGCATGTTGTTTGACAGCATTTACAGTCTAGGAGATGAGCAGGTTTTCCCTCCCATGCTCTTTTTGTTCCCTTCAAAAGCTACTTCTGATTCTACCAAATTGCTGAAGAATTTCAAGTTCCTTTTGTCAAATCTTTTGCATCTCTTCCTGCGTTTGAAGCACACTGCAACTGATAGGCCTGCACTCAGTATTTGGGAAGTGATCAGTGCTGGTCCTGAGATTTGCTTCTGGTGCTCATTATTTGAGTTTCTTTCCCAGTTTAGGGCTATGTTTTGCATGGGACACTGGTGCCTTTTAGTAACAGAAGAACTGTTTGATAGACCAGGTAGTGAGACTTGGGGATAGCTGAGTGTGAGCACTGCTGTGTTTTGAAGCCATGGAAACTTGGTTCCATATGGCTTTGTGTAGACTTAAGCACTTTTCTCAAGGAAAACAAACTAGTTGTCTGAAGAAGAGTCTATTTTCCCGTAGCATGCTTGTTTCCTGGATTGGAAGTGTAAGTGGTTTATTTTTCGAGATGGCAGTGAAGGATTCTGCAGCATAAGAGTAGGACACTTCAGGACATTAGCATCAAAGGATTAAAAAATGGAGTTTCATTCCATACCAGTTAGTTGGGCAACTATTCCCAAGTTTTGAGTCCTGTCTCATTATTAACCATTCTGCTTATAGTGTTCAGATACATTTATCATGACTGATAGATGATCAGATATTTTAATCACCTGTCTTTTCTCCTGTTTCAGCCTCAAGGAATAGGTTCACCCAGTGTCTACCACGCTGTTATCGTGATCTTCTTGGAGTTTTTTGCTTGGGGACTCCTGACAGCTCCCACTCTAGTGGTAGGTGATCCTCAGGAGCTTTTTCTTGCTGTATGGGAGGTGGGACAATTACTGCATAGGCACTGAGCATCTTCTGAATTACATGAAATGAAAATTACATATCACTGAGCTGCTCTGTTGTGCAAGTGGAAAGTTCTATATTTTTAGATGGTTTCAGAAATTTAATTTATTTTATTATAGCAGTGTAATGGTGTGGCACAACTGTTTATGTGCATGTCTGCGAACACTCAAGCTTACATGTAAATAGTTTCTGATTGAAAGGTGGTACTTGAAATTAAGGTGGTAATGAAATTATCTTTCCTTTCAAGATGCCATAAAACATTGACATATTACAAATGTAAGGACAAAAATACACTTGGAATGTGGTGACATTATGCAAGGGAGGTCTTTGCTGACCTGGCTGTGTTTTAAGCAGAAGCTTCAGAGCACAGACCCTGTTGGACCAGTCAAAACATCCCTGTGATTAGTGAAACAGTCATGCCAGTGTGTTTGTACCAAGGTACTTTCTCATGTAGTTGGTTGCTTTTAATTTGGATTTAATTTGTGAATAATACATGATGACAAATTAAATGGGCGGGGAGGGGGCGGAGGCTTAAAAATCTCCCAAACCAACACCACTTTAAAAGCAGTCTTGGCGCTGCTCTGAAAGCTGATGTTACCCATCAACAGTCTCTTGGGTATGAACTACACATCATCACTGAATGGAATTCCTCTCATCTAAACACAAATCAGACTGAGACAGCTGCATTTCTGGATTCTGCTCACCAAACTGAGAGCCACTACAGGATGAGAGGACATCTCTCCTCCCTCTCACACCAGTCCCCAGCAGATGACACAGTAACATTTGAAGAATCTGGTCAGAGATAATTTTCTAGGTTCTCTGTGGTTTATTTATATTTCAGGCACTGAAATCTCAAAATGCCTTCCATGCAAATATTAGTCACATTATTTGTGGTTTGCCCTTTTTTCTTCTATTTTTTCCTCTGTATTCTCTGAAAATAAAAAAACAAAAACTGTTGTGCATCATAAAGTTGGACGTATCATGAGCAATATTTGTAGTTGATATTGTGTAAATGACTGTATTTCCTCTCCAGGTTCTGCATGAAACCTTCCCAAAACATACATTTCTAATGAATGGTCTAATTCAAGGAGTAAAGGTAAGTTGCCAGATGTTAATCACAAGTACAATTTAAAGTGAATGGTGGGAGGAATATAGAAATAACTGCCAACTGAGAGGAACAGTTAAGAGGTTTTTCAATATGGCTTTCACAGTATGAAAAAAATGGGAATAAATTACTGCTGAAAGTGCAAATGTACATCTTTTTACTTTCAGTAAGATATTGCTTGATCTGTATCTACTGTTTGGGTTCAGCAAATACAAAGGTAATTGCTTAATCCCAAATGATGCATACGGTGCTGAAAGTGGATAATTTTTCACTTGGAGTTTGTTGCTCCAGTAGACTTTAAAATACAGTTCATGGAACTGCTTGTATGACTGGGTCATCTGCATTTTGAATTTTGTGTAGCTCTGAGATAACAGATCTCAAGTTTTATGTAACCAGACATGGGATAGAAGATCAGTGATGCTTGGCCACGTTGCCTTTGGTGCATTGCACTGTAGCTGTTGGCTTGAATGAAATCAGAGCCTGGGCTGCTCTCTGTGTTGCTGCTCTGACTGTGTTGTGGTCAGGTATCACAAACCTGACCTCTTAGTTCTAACTTCAGATGTTTTGTTTCATTTAGGGCTTATTGTCGTTCCTCAGTGCCCCACTCATAGGTGCCCTGTCTGATGTGTGGGGACGAAAGTCCTTCTTGCTGCTAACAGTATTTTTCACCTGTGCACCAATACCACTAATGAAGATCAGCCCATGGTTAGTAAATTGTTTCATGCCAGATTGGCTGTTGTTTTTCAAGGTTGCCATCTAATGCTTATGTGTGTAGCATTGTTGATAAAATGCTGTTTGTGCTTCATGGAAGATTGAGGCTTTTGTATTATTTCTGTGCAAAGCTGGAGGAACAGTCAACCTGAAGCAGCTGCCATGAGGCCAAAGGCCTTGTTCAGAATTTCAGTAGCTGCTGATTTTGATCTGGGCTGTAAGCCCTACATCCAGCACATCTGCCAAAGCTGGAGAATGCTGTCCGGTGAACTATGCAGGTCTGGATTGTGGCCGCAGTTCTCCCTCAGATACCAGCCAGCAACACTGAAATCAAAACTTTACCTGATCACGGTGCATGAGATAACCTACAATGTTGCAGCACTTTTACACTTTTGTTTCTCAGATTCTAAAATCAACTGGCTTTCATGCTTTGTGCACCTTACTGACCTGTTTGCTGGCTGGAACATTGCCCAGGTAGAGCAGGAGTCAGAGCCCTGGGCTTGCTCCTGACCCATGCTGTTCCTGAGGGTGGAGCAGCAGTGGCACAGCCTACACTGGCACAGGCCACAGCCAGCTGCTCAGGCAGATCTGTCACCCTTTCCCATCTCCTCTCTGGTCACGCAGGCTGCTCACCCCTCTTCAGAAGGAGCTTGTTTTTTCAGTGGAGATTAAAGTTTCAAATGCCAAATGCTAGTGTCTGTGGCATAAAGATATGGCTAATGTGGAGGCCTTTCAATGACCAGGTTCTCAAAATACTGAGGTTCCTAATTTGCTTTGGGTCATAGACCAATAAACCCAAGTTTATTAGCTGAGCACCTTGTTTCTCAGTAGTACTTAATTACAGCAGCTTTTTGTAGATGTTACAAAATCATGCTGCTTGTACTTGGAGCACGTAAGAGTTACACAATTCTATCAAGGCACAGTCACATTTGCTTTATCCAAGATTATCTTAATAAATTGTCAGGATAAGTTGGACAAGGTGATTTACTGTTCAACTGCACTTGGATTGAATAGACTTTGTGTTTCTATTTAGCTATTCTAATTTTTTTATTGTGTTCTTAGGTGGTACTTCGCTGTAATCTCAGTGTCTGGAGTTTTTGCAGTGACATTTTCTGTAGTTTTTGCATATGTAGCAGACATAACCCAAGAACATGAGAGGAGCATGGCCTATGGTTTGGTATGTATTGTTTGCCTCTTTTCCTGTTGGTATTCAGTACTAAGCTCTTCAGTTTGTCATGCTTTTCAAAGCTGTGTATTTGTTTCTTCTGTGATTTTAATTTGGACTCAGGTTTTTCTGTTTAATTGTTCCTGTCATCCAGTCTTGTATCTCTTGAATATTCTGCTTCTAAATGAAACAAAGCATGACCATATTAAAAGCTGTCGTGTCTGTCTGTCTTAAGAGCTGCTATCAGTCTTAATGATGTAATTTGAGGAGCTTTAGTTATTCTTGCATCATTGCCCACACTGATACTACTCTGTCATCTTGTCAGAAACCTTTTGTTCTGGAACTGCCACTGTGTGATACTTGACTGCCCCTGCCTGTGTCTCCAGTCGCTCTGCTGAGCTGCAGTTTAGAACAAACGTAGCTGAGTTACTTGTCTGTTTGAAGTTCTTCCAACTCACCTCTGTTTCTCCTGATAACCTGCCAGGTCTCAGGAGTCTTTACAGTCTCATGTTATTATGGATTAGCAGAACTACTTGTTGTGTTTAGGTTACAGAATCCATTACCATTCAGCAGGAAGAACTGAAAGCAATGGATATAGAACTAAATAGTTTCCTTGAGTCTGTACACATCAGAGATTGAGATACATTGAGAAAGTTCTTTCGGTTTTTAAGTTAATATCTTTCACAAGGCCAGCTGATTAACTGACAACTACTGAGTTGGATTAACCAGCATATTACATTTAATATACCCTTTGTACATGTGCACTTTTTTTAACAGACATTGCCTGTTTCACTAATATGAAGATTAAATACAGCTCATTGCTTCCCAGAGGTATCAGCAGAATCTACAGTTAATTAAACCTTATTATGTCAGTACATGAGTACAGGAGTGCTATGAGCCTCACACTGTTGTCCAGTTATCAGAAAAAAAAGTTTTTCTTGAAAAATTGTGATTGTCTAAAATCACAATATATACACAGCTGCTACCACATAGACATAGGAAAAAGGTTATTTTAAATCACCGTGTGATTATAATGGTCAGGTTTTTGAAAAGGAGGAAATGTGGGTAATAACACTGCTGACTTTTCTCACTGAAAATCTTACCAACTGTTATTTATTTCAGGTTTCAGCAACTTTTGCAGGAAGTTTAGTCACCAGCCCTGCTATCGGTGCCTACCTTGGCCGAGCGTACGGCGACAGCCTGGTGGTGGTGCTGGCTACAGCAATAGCCTTGTTGGACATTTGTTTTATCCTTGTTGCTGTACCGGAATCACTGCCAGAGAAGATGAGGCCAGCATCCTGGGGAGCACCCATTTCGTGGGAACAGGCTGACCCCTTTGCAGTAAGCTACTTAAATAGGGAATATTTTGTTATTTGTAGATACTGATCTTTGGATACAGGGAAGAGACTGAATTTACAGTAGTTCAGGCTTGAAAAACAAAGCCGCCTTCAAGCTTGACCTTGCTTCACTGGCGATACTTTTGCCAACAATCTTGCTAAACATACAGAGAATACTTTGGTGGTGCCACGTAACAACTTCATTGTCAGGCTTCTCAGAGCCCAGCTAGGGATGCTTTTTGGAAATGAAGGTGGAATGTTTTGTAATTCTTTTTTCTTGCCATAGTCCCTGAAGAAAGTCGGCCAGGACTCCATTGTGCTGCTAATCTGCATAACAGTCTTTCTTTCCTACCTCCCAGAGGCAGGCCAATATTCCAGCTTCTTCCTATACCTCAGACAGGTAATGTAACATTTTGTATGAATTTGAATAGAACTTCATTTACAGGATGATTTGAGGAAGTTTTCAGTATTACTGAACTAATACAGAAAATACAGATAACTTATGTAATTTAGAAGCTCCCAGCAACTGATTTAAGTCCCTTTGTTGTTCTGTTTTTCTCTCTTAGCCAGGCAAAAATAGAGGGGAGTGATGAATGAGTTATAAAACAATTTCTGGTATTTTGTAATTATTTGTGTTATTCTCGGACTGCAAGGTTCAATATGTTAAACTGGTATTATTTTCTGAGGGAACAATTTAATTGTTTTTTATTTATGCCCCTTTATTCCCATTTACTTGTTTGATGTAATGGAAAAAAAGATGAAGAACTGAATAATACTGGTCTTCTGCATTGTGTGTTCCCTCACTGGGGTTTGTGACAGCATGACACATGGTTTACGGTTAATAATCAGATTGCCTTTTTTATTTAATATAGATAATGGGATTTTCATCTGAAAGTGTTGCAGCATTTATAGCAGTCCTTGGGATTCTTTCCATTATTGCACAGGTGAGTTACTGCTCTGTGTGTCGTTGATTTGGCAAGTTGAAAAGAAGGAAGCATTTTGGAGAATGGAGAGCACTGTGGTTCCATAAATGTAACTCAGCTTTTCTGTGTCTGTGTTTTCCTAAATCTCTAAAAACTGGTTAAGACTCTAACTTAGATGAAAACATTTAATAACAAGTCTTTGGTTCATTAAGGGAAAACAAAATCCTTCGTGCATCGAAGAAGGGGTAGTAGTTTGGTCATATTACTTACTAAATGACTGTCCTCTTTTTTTTGGTAGAGGGAAATACTGCTTTTGAAGAACACTACTTTAAAATAATTTCTGCATGTATTTGACATTGAGAATAAAATGTTTTCAGGTTTTTTATTTTTTTTTTTTAATTCATTAACTCACCAGCATACTTGTGTTTAACATTTAGAGTAAGATGTTATTTTTCTGACATTTTAGTTTTGCCCTCTCTGTTAGACAGTAGTGTTGAGTTTACTGATGCGGTCCATTGGAAATAAGAACACCATCCTGCTGGGCCTGGGGTTCCAAATACTGCAGCTGGCCTGGTACGGCTTTGGGTCAGAGCCATGGTACGCACATTTCACTTTGGTCTGGCTGATGCGGGGTTGGTCTGCATTTTATCCCTTGTCTGAAGGGTGCGAGTGCAGGATAGCCAGTGCAGCGTCCCTGCACTCCCAGGGCAGAGCTCAGCCCCAGAGCAGTCACTGCAGTGTGTGTTTTGCAGGATGATGTGGGCAGCTGGCGCTGTGGCTGCCATGTCCAGCATCACTTTCCCAGCTGTCAGCGCCCTGGTCTCACGAACCGCCGATGCCGACCAGCAGGGTAGGTTTGCTCCTGGTTCTTGGAATTCTAGTTGAGAAATACTGTGCAGACCTACTGGAGTCTGGGCTTAGTGCTCATCAGCCAGGCTGAGTCTTGGCAGGGCAGCCCAGATACCTGAGCCTAGGGCACCACGTTAAATCCAGGTTGCTTGGAAGTTGCCCTGTGCATGTTCTGCGTACTTCTGTGCAGAGGAAAAACTCAGCGAAGCCCTAGAGCAGCAGAACATTCAGCAAACTGTTCCTCGGTGTTGCACACAGTGCTCTCTCCTGCGTGAGACAGTGACAGCAGGGATGGTGTCCATATCCCAGCCTCTGAACTAGCTCAGCATGGCGGGTGCTGCCTTCTGCTAGAGGCAGATGGAAAACCACTGGAATATATGATAGCGACAGGCTCTTTGTGCCCCTTGTTCACTGCTACACCATTTGCAGCTTTCCTACTTGGATCAGTTTGAAGTTAATGAAGACATTAGAAATAGTTAATTATATAACTATAGATAGATAAGAACATGTGTATTACTTTTGCCAGGTGTTGTTCAAGGGATGATTACAGGAATTCGAGGACTGTGTAATGGTTTGGGACCAGCGCTTTATGGTTTTATATTCTATATATTTCATGTTGAGTTGAATGAACTGCCCATGCCTGAATCATCGTCAGGAGGCAGTGTGGTTGCACAATACCATTTACAACAGGTAAGTTTCTTTTGTACTTACTGCTTCCAAAAGAAGAAGTTAGGAAGGGCTCCTGTTCTCATCAGTTCTCCGGTTTGATGCTGTGGTACATTTTGTTACACTGACTGTAATTGGAGGGCACAGAAATGGGTTTCTGAGTCCCTCTAGGGGAGGGTTGTTTAACTGATCTGTTTAATTACATGCACTAGTTTAGTTTAATTCTCAAATAGCTACAGCTGACAGTCATAGACAACTGTGACTCTTGGGAGGAGAATACCTTGAGGGAAGGGTGGACAATAGCAATGATAGCAATGGTGAATGTGTTTGTTTTGTTGTCTTTTTACTAAGGTTTTTTTTTTCTATTTTTTTTTTTCTTCTAAATTAAGTTTTTGGGGAAACTCAGAAGGAAGAAATTGCACCAGAAAAGGAAGTTGGCAAGCATTAATAAGAATCATGTGCTTCCTTGTCCTAAATCTTAGGATGTAATGTTCTTCCACATTCCTTCTCAGAATTGGTAGTGTAGTCACTAGTGTGTCAGGCAACAGCTCTTCCAGCTCTTCAAAGTGGGTAATTAGCAATTGTAGGCTAATGTGTGTCGAAAGGCTCGTTAACACTTTGTTGTTTTTTCAGAATTCCATAATTCCTGGACCCCCATTCTTATTTGGAGCGTGCTCTGTGCTGTTGGCACTTCTTGTTGCCTTGTTTATTCCTGAACACACAAACCTAAATGTAAGATCCAGCAACTGGAAGAAACACTGTGGCAGCCACGGCCATCCCCACAGCCCACAAGCTCCTGGTGAAGCTAAAGAACCATTACTGCAAGATACAAATGTATGACAAAAATCCAGGAAGACCCTTTGAACTCTTCTTTCATCAGCAGTTTGGGATACACATTCCAACTCCATCAAAATGTAATTTCTTAAGGTAATCTTAAGAAGTATATTTCTGCATGAAATCTGTAGGAGTTGAAACAGGAACTTTCTCCAAAGATGTTGCCATTGAACTAAAAACTTACTCGCTTTTATAAACAAACTGTTGCATACTTGTCTCTTGCCATGAAATGCTGTTACTGCTAAACTTTACATTCTAGTTCAGAGACAAACAATAGAGTCAAGGCATGAGCATGTGTCCTTCTGTTTCCTTACGGTGGTGAGCTTTAATTCTAGTCATGCTACGTCTCAATGAGACAGACTGGCATCCATGTGGACCCATCTGTTTTAATGTTGTAAAATCTTGGGTCAGATGATTCAAAGCCTTAATGTAAATGTACTTAAGTAGGGAGGTGAATTGGTATCATTTCTTTTAAAAGTCACATGGCAGGTTTTTTTTAAGTTTGTACTAATATAAAAATCACATGGGCACGCTTGCTGAACAGTAAAAGTTATTTTTATGTAAGTGCATTTACTCTTTCTATTTTTGAAGAAACGGTCATATCAAACACTTGTTGAAATACAAGGTGGGTGTTTTGGGCCTACAGATTTTAATACCGGCTCTAAACCTCTGCTTTCCTCTGTACCGTTTATTAAACCACTCTATTTCTGATGTTTGCATAATCATAAAGGATCTCGAAACTTGAATACACAGACTGAACTCTATAAGCTGATAGCCTTGAATCTGTCCATGTGCTATATAGTGGCCTTTGAGGACTGTCACAAGAACCCTTTTGCATTACAGAGCTAAAGTTTTAGTCCTAAATTTTCAGGACCCTTAGTACAGAAGAGAGCTTTATACAATTACTGATGTGAATTTCTCTAAAAGTGTATATTTTTGTGTCCAGTTGTATTATTTAAGTGTTCCTTTGTATAAATTTGTGTATAAAGTATTGTATAGGTTTAAAATGTTTTCATCTTGTGGTTATTGCTTAATGCTTTTTTACCTTTGAACATTCACCATGGTTGACCAAGAGCAGGAAAAAAAAATGTAAATATACTGTTAATAAAGTTGAATATTTTAATGAATTTTTAAATAATTGTGAATGTGTCTTCAAACCTTTAGTGAAGCTCAGTAGTTGCATGTGTGTTATACTTCAGCAGGTAGAAGAAGTCACCTGGAGCAGTGATCCAGCACGGAGCTTTATGTGTTAGCTAGAGCAGCCCTGAGCCCAGTGGCAGGGTCCCCGCTGTCCCCAGCACAGGCTGCCTGCAGCTGCTCCTCGGTTCCTGGGGATGCTGTGGGACACGACAGCCACACATCCAGGCTCCAAGGAATGAGCCAGCTGCACACAGCCAGCCTGGCCAGGGCCAGGCCCACAGCACTGGGGTTGGTTTTTATTTAGGTAGCCTGGGAGGTGCTGCCACACTCCTGTGACAGCAGCTCCTCTGCAGGGCGAGATGAACACAGCCCCTCAGGCACTGACACCGAAGGATGGCTGGAGAGAGGAGCTCTACAGGGCTGGGCCTGGGGCACTGCACGCCCAGGAAACAATGAGTGACACAGAAAACTGCAGAAAAAAGTAACGAAAATAGAGCTGTGCTGCTGCTTACCTCAGCTGGGAATTTCACTACAATGGAGATGTTGGTTTGTACTCCTGAAACATTAACTAAGCAGAGCTTTTGATAAAAACCATTTAATATTTCCATTAAAACATACACATGACAAAACCAGGTACTATACATTAACATGGTGCTAATTTATAAACAAATTTACACCTTTCACACAGCAAAACCACTGAAATGTACAATCCTGTGGGTGTACTTGAGCAACTAAGGTAAAAGCAATGAAATATCCTTACCAAAAGTAAGGAATAGTCATTATAAGGGTACTTTGCCTGGCAGGAGTCCATGCATGCTCCTTCTGCAGGGAACACCAAGATGGCACAGAAGGAGTTGTTACATGATCCTAGCATCTGAACCCAGACAGTACAACAAGCTGCACAGATGTAAGAGTATCTGAAATTTCTGTATAGTCTTACAGTTATGAAGTATGATTTATAAAAATAAAGTTTTAGGTGTTGATACTTGTCAACAGTTAACTATTCAGCTACTTCACCTTTTAATGTTTTATGCATGGTGGCCTGTGGACTGTAATAGTGAGAGATTAACAGAAAAATTAGTCTTGGTTTCCCTAAGAATTTTCAATTTTAATTTTATACCTTCAGTGAAATAATTAAGCATTTTTAGTATGAGATTATTTGTAAGTCTATATGCAAATTCAAATAAGCTTGTTCCAAAATTAAGCAAGTTTTTAAAACCAAACTGTAAGGGAAGGTTAGTGAGGCAGTCATGCCCCCATATGAGCTTGACCATTACTAAAATGGACAGCAGCGTGTAGTTCTCCTCTGCTTTCCCTTCACCTCATCCTTTCTCTGACAGGAGTCAAGAAACAGAAATTCAGGAAATTTTTCTCACTCAGGGAATGTACATTTCACCTGGCATAAAACAGTCAAAGCATTTTGATGAGTTTTTAGGAGGATTTACAGGTCAACAATAGACTAAGAAAATTGTGTGCAGCCCTGGTGCAGTCAGTGTTGTTCCTACTAAGGCTCCTTAAGGCTTTATCTTCTCCTTAGGCTCAAGCATCATGAAACATCATCCAAGTCAGTCAGGATCCCTTCCTCAAAGAAAACTGGCTCATAAAATTCTGTCAGTTCACACTGATACTTTACTAACAGACCATTGCAGGACAGTCAAAAGTCCCCCCAATGGTTTAAAGAGGACTCTTACTGTAAGAAGCCTATCTATGATCCAGGAAAATAGGCTGAGACTGGTGTTCCAGCAGCTTTTGGGGACGCCTGGGCTTTGGCTGGCACGTACGGTCTCAGGTACTCTGCAGAACAGCACAGGACACTGCATTGCACCATGGCTGTCATTGCCCTTCAAGTACATTTCAAATAAGGCCTTGCTCTGTTTCATACTTACCCGAGTTAAGTGTGTTTTGACTAAGCCCTCGCAAAGGAATGCTGTCATCTTTTTTCTTGAAATACTTCAATTCCAACCCCAGCTGATCACCACTAGAAACAGAAAGGCAAATTAAAATTTAAAGCAAATGCAGCTTGTCATCAGTGCATAACAAAGAGGGCAGCTACAGACTTGCTTGGGAAAACCTTCACTAAAAGTGCAACTACTGCATTTCTATGACCTTTACCATGTAAAGTTAAACCATCCCTGAGCAGGTTAAGTACAGCCTAGAACTAATTTTTTCAGTGACCCAGCACCTGATGGCTTTGATCTGTCAGCAGGAGCAATACTGAACTGTTGTTCCTTGGGGCCCACTCCTGCAAGCACAGCTCTTCCTTTGGTTTCAACAAACCAACACAAAATTGATTAGCATGGTAATGAAGAAAGGCAGATCACAGAACAAGGCTCATACTAGAACCGTTAGTCAGTTCCAAACACACCAAGATGACAAAGGGCTTTTTAAATGAAATAATAAAAATATTAAATTGCAGTAGCAGGCACTCACTTCTCCTTGTTTGCTGTGTGACCAGCTGCAGACACTGTGTGAGCATCGGAACATCGACTCAGTTTTGAAAGCTGTGAGTTCAACTGAGCCTGCAGAGACAAAGAGCTGCAGGTCAAGAGTTACTCCAGATCTGACAGTCCCCTCCCCCAAGGGCATTCAGAGCCAAATCCCAGGGATTCCTGTTTCTACACCTCACTAGCCCTGCTGTGCAGCAAAGCCTGCGAGAACACACAGCCTGAAGACAAGCAATAGCTATGAATAACAGGCATAATGCTCAAAGCAGGGACCCTAAGAGTAAATACAGTAAATATTTATGCACTTTGAGAAATAGCCAAAACATGGTGCTTTGATATTTTATACTGTCACATTCTTAATCAAACAAAAAAGTCCAAGTGCTTGCCTTTGGTACTGGACATTGGGAATTCCCATTTTTGCTTTGTGTCGGTTCCAGATAGTTCTGGAAGGCATAGAGAGGAGAAATGGCATGACTGACTCCTGAGCTGTGAAAGGATGGTCGGTCAGGCTGTAAAAGAAACACATCCATAAATGAGAAACACAATATTTTATTGTGTTTTAAATACAGTATTTTAAGTAATTGTAGAGATTAAAAACTGCAAAATTAACAACTATTTGCCATTACAAAGCCAACACTTATCCAAGTCTTCCTGATGGGAAGAAAACATCACTTTTCCAAGACCTGCACCCTTAAGGAAAACTTAACTTTAAAAAACTTTGATGAGGTGAGCACTCTTAGCTAGTAATAAGCTACACACTGTCATTGATTAAAGTAATGTATCCAGCTACAAGTCCAGAGACCTCTTGGTATGAACATGCCCTTCCACTGTGAACCAGCAGCTCATCAATTCCTGTTGTCCTGTACAACACAGGGTGAGAAGCAGCAAGTTACGGTATTCAACAATGACTGCAGGCAGCATTCCTTAGCCCCTGACTTTCCTGTTTCTAAAAATCACTAGTTAGAGTATTCAAACAGTACACTTTGGGTTATAACCATTACAAAGAGGATTAGTAAGTTAACCTCTCAACACAAAAATGCCTTCTTTTTTTGCCTTCATTATGCACTTCATCTTCTCCAAGCTAATTCTGTATTGCTTTATGTATTTTATGTAAGCAAGACCTTAGATTCTCACCTACAAGGCCCAGCATATCAAGAAGCACCCATCAGGGTTTTATGTTATTGAAAATTCAGCAAACAAAGAATGCCAAACCACACCCACCCAGAACTGTAAGGCCAGAAGATGAAAGCAGATTGGTTTTATTTCCTTTGAAGGCCCTGTGTTTTAGCAACTGATGCCCACCTCACCGGGCCTGTTAACTACACCTCTACTTTACCATGCCAAGAGGTGAAACAGCAGCCCTCCCACCAGCATGGGCACTGGCAGGAGTGTCCAGCTTCTTTGCCATCTGAACTTCACTCAGCTGTCTGTTCAGCCACGAGATAACTGCAGAGAGGAAGAAAAAGCTCAAGTCCATTTGCTCTCTAACCAGCTGTTTGAAATGGCCAGTAGCCCATCCTCACAAAAAGTAGCAGCTCACTGGGTATTTCTCCTCCCTAGTCCCATGCAAAGCCATTTGTTGAAGCTTCCTGCCCCCCTCCAGGCCTCTGAGCACCCATCCCACATCCCCAAGGAAAGGCTTCCCCCTGTGCAGCTCTTGGCTGTTGCATGCCCACAACAGCCAGAGGCTCGTTTCCCATACATGACATAACGGCAGCTCTTCACAAAAACCCCAAACGCTGCTTCTATCAGTTTCAGTAGTAGTGAGATCACTGGGTCATTTTTACAGAGAGACAAATCAAACTGTATAAACCTACCATTTTCATTGGTTTTCAGTAACTGCTTACTTTCTTCAAGTTTTTGTATTGTACTTTCTAGCTGTTCTTGTAGCTTGCAAACCTGTAATTCCCATAATAATTGTAAAACCATCAGCAGTGTTTTACTATTAGTGTTCTACCAGCTACAAACAACAACAAAAAAAGCATTTATTAAGTTACTCTAAAATTAAAGAGGTTTGAACTCGGTTTGTTACAAAAGCAACATGGTAATTCTTTTAAAGGAAGCCCTGCTTTCAGCTAGGATTTTGACAAGGTAACAGCCAGAATCCTTTCTGACCTTTATTTTTCTATGATTAAATAGTGCAAGGACTCTAAACAGGAGAATGTCCTGCTTAATGGAATGGAAGCAAAAGGTTCACTCTGCTCCTGTTCTTACTCCCTTTACCAACTTACACATGAATGTGCCTTCTGAAGGGTGCTGATTCATCCATTACATTGCTTTGTTCTCTTGAAACAATTCTGGTTGCCTTCCACATAAATGGATGGCTTTTACAAATCAGGTTAACATTAAAAAACCTGAAAGTTGATGACACATTTAAATAAACACGTTAAATAACCAAAAGAGTATATTCGATTGCATGGAAAGATTTAACCCCTATTGCTGTAGCCAAGTTAAACCCTACAAAGCCCAACAAAGTCCATACAACAGCATTTCCAGCACACAAGGTTAACCCATCAATACCTCTTGCTCTTTCATTTGAAGGGATTGTCCCATCTCCTGCGATTCCCTCTGCTCTTTTTGAAGTTTCTCTTCTTTTTCTGCCAATAGTTTTTCTTGCTGAATTGTTACTGTATTTTTCAATTTTAATTTACTCATTAGAGTTTTCAAATCTCCTTGTAACTTCTTGATAATTTCATTAGCCTGTTAAAAAACCCCAAATCATATATTACAAAAACAAACAGAATAAGGAAGATGTTGCACAAGGGAAGTGCCATGTTCAAACAAACCTTAAGGAGTTCAGCTGACAGTGACTTAATTGTTGTCTCTAGTTTTTCAATATGCCTTTGTTTTTCCTCTGTACTCTCTTCCAGTATCACCTTGAACAGAATGTTACAAAATATAATAAGGCTGTGATACACATTGTTTATGATTTCAAGTAGACTGTTCATAATTCTTTGAGAACTATCCTTACAAGGAACCAGCCGGTGCTTTTCACTCAAATTTTACAGAACCTGTATTAATTGGGTTTTTTTCCTACCAAAATTACCAAAAACTATTACTCCAGCATCACAACATTAAATCTGAACCCAATATACTTTTGATGCCATAATTTAGAATCTTAACTACATTTGAAAGCCGACTGGCTGTATTCATAAAAACTGGTCAGCAGCTACTGTATGGAAACCACAATTAGGAAGGATGAAAAAAATTCATGAAGGAACCTTTTGCTCCTGTGTTGCATCTAAGACTTCTTTTGTTCTGGTGACGAGCTGATCTTTGTCTTTGATCTCTTGTTCCAAGACAGCAACTCGTGTCTGCAGCTGATTAATGAGTTTCTCTTTTTCATGACATTCAGCATCCAGAGTTGTGTTCTCCCGGCGCAGGGATAGCACCTCCTGCTTTGCTCTTTGACATTCCTAAATATTGGGAAGGAATTGAATTTTATTTTTTAAGAAAACCCATAACAGTAACTTAAAAAGACCTATTTAAATAGCAAGCACAATATGGAATAAAGACAAACTAAATGAACTTAATAAGCTGCATTTCCTGACGTGCCCAAGCAGGCACTGTTAATGCTTTAACAGTAGTAAGCTTGATTTTGGGTACTGGGAAGCCATACATCTTCTAATCCAGAAAGCTTCGCTTTCAGTTCTCTGACTGTGGAGTCTCCTTTGTATCTCCTCTCTGTTAGGTCTTTATTGATGACCTCGAGTTCTGAGAGCCTGTTCTGCAACTGCTGAACACTTTTCTGATGCAAATTTTCCAATTCCTTCTTCTGTTGTTCGTGCTGTTGTTGGTACTGAGTTTGTGCCTGTGAGAAGCAACAAAATGAAGCAGTTATTCAATATATCTGACTATTCCCATACAAGAATCCTGCTCATTCTTTCCAACCATTGTACCTGGAGAGCTCTTTCCTTCTCACTTGTCAGCTCCTGTGAGTGTTTGTTGCTCAGAGCTGTAGTGTAGGATGTCCATTCATTTTTCAGTTTGTCAAGTTCCCGGCTCTTCTCTGACAAGCTCTGTTTAAGTTTGACAAAGCATCCAGAGTTTAAAAATGTAAGCATTTCAGCCAGTACTAAGTGATCTTTACTGTTACTTACTATAAGAACATGGACTTATTTCAGCACCAGATGCTGAAATACGTTAATTCTGTGACCAGGAAAAGTAAGGCACTGAGAAGCTAAAGAACCCTGTTCTAATGCTATGGATAAAATTATCTTAATTTCCAATGGCATTTTTTTCCAATCACTATTTAAGAGTGAAAAACAGCCTGCTGATGCTCCCTACCCTTGTAACACACAAAGCACTCTACTAGGTGGAAAAAAAAAAAAAAAAGTTCTTCAGCAGCATCTTTCCCTCTTTTTGATTTGTAATTCTGCATTCCAATTTAGCAAACACATTCCAGTAACTCAAACTGAAGTTGCAGACATAAGGCAAACAAATATTCCATTCCAAAACCAATTCTTAACAGTTTTAATGCATTTGTTCTGTTGCATTCCAAAAAGTCACCTTGATAATTGCAGAATCTGACCCAAATCATTCTCTTAAAATACATAAGTGTTTACTATGCTGACTGCAAAAAAATCAAAAAAGGAGTAATTAAAATCCAAGACTTCCAGTTTATTTACCATAGTTTCACAATTGGTTTTAGAAAAAGGATTTCCAACAATTCATGGAATATATGAAGTATATTTATCATTTATCTTCACATGACCATATATTTAGTCTTCAATTTGTATGTGCATACATAGACCTCTGCACAAAATAAAGTAAAATCCTGCTTGAATACTACAAGAACTTAATTTAATTCTTCAGCTGCAGGCTTTACTCACGCTCTAGAAAAGCCACAGTAGTAGACTACTCTCTTCAGTCAGTCTCAAGTCAATTATCTTGGTTATGTAGTGGCTAACTAACCAGCCTACAAAAAGGGACATCTTCCATAAATCAAAAAAAGCGCAACACACAAATGTTCAAAATTTATGTTACCTGTTGAGTGTAGCTCAGTTGTCTGGTAAGATCCTCTTCAGTTTTTTTAAGCCTTTCTTCCAACATCATTTTATCCTCCTATGTACAAATTGACATCAAGTCAAATCTTTAGCTCCCAAAATACAAGTAGCATTTAACTCCCATTTAACCAGCACAGCCTGCCTAACACCATATACTCACTGTATTTGTGAAAAGATCACCTTGTTAAATAAGTGTCATACTGAATAAGATATAATTAGCAAATTCAAAAGAAAAGGCATTAGCCCACAATGTAAAAACCCAAATTAAATTCTTACCAAATTTCTACAAGGAAATAGTATCTTATTTACAAGACTTGTTTACAAAGGAGTTACCTAAACAAGGGATCAACTGAAATACTCTAAATCTATGTTATTAAAATGGCTTATTAGGTGCCTAGAAACATGACAGCATAGTAAGAGAGACAAATCCCAGGCTATGAAACTGAGACAAACAGTTGAACTACAAGTCCTTTAATTTCTCATGAAATCAAATCTAGCATGCCACCAAACTGCATCAACATGCCAATTTAATTTGCTATTTATAGCTGTTAGTCTTTTGAAGCCCACCAAGCCTGACAACTACGAGCAGCCTGTGCTTTCCTACAGCCAGTGCAGAACAGAGACTGAGAGGTTCCACTAAGTCCTGCAGCTGCTCTGGCCACCAGCACAGGCTGTGAGCAGGGAAGTGCAGCAGCTGCACACCACCATGCACTGTGTGTAAAACACCTCCATTCCTGCCACTTGAAATGGCACTGCCTGCCTGAACATACAGAAAGCATTTTCATTGCCAGGGTGACAGTAACAATTCAGATTTTACAACATGCACCCAAGTAGCTGCATGCGACGACACGTTTGGGCTAAAAGGAAAAATAAACCAGAGAGTACAACTTGGTACAGACTTCTGAAATATTCAGACTGAAAAAAATGCTTAAGTACATATAGCATCAAGGCTTAGTTGCAGTTATGATAAACTTTCATTTT
The DNA here is from genome assembly GCF_030490865.1 of Poecile atricapillus. Taxonomy (NCBI): domain Eukaryota; kingdom Metazoa; phylum Chordata; class Aves; order Passeriformes; family Paridae; genus Poecile; species Poecile atricapillus. The sequence continues at coordinate 15,177,008 of NC_081255.1, read as the reverse complement.
ACCTTAAGGCATTTCAAACAGTTGGCTAAAAACTTCTTTATTTCTGCATCAGTTCCTGGCAGGAATTTTAGAGAGAGATGGGTAAGGTGTTTGAAAGGGTTGGTCTCCACTACATTTAAAGAGACAGGTGTGTGATCCAGAGCAGGTGCTGAAGAAACTAACTGCAGCAAAAACCTAGGGAAAAACCAAGAAAATCAAATGTTTAGCATGTTGGGTTTTTTCCTGAAACTGCGTGTAGATCCTAAGCTATTTCCCATTAAAATGTATTTTTATATGTGCAGTAAAAGGCTGTCCAGTTTTTGCTCGGAAAAGAATTCTCAGGTTTTGTCAGTTACATCCGCCAGCTTATATTCAGGTCAGGGCAGGTCAGATTATCCTTTTCTTCTGACTCTTCTCAATCTGAATGGCTGACAAGCACTTTAAGAATTCAACAGGTACACACAGAGTAATGTGGCATACACTTGTGACCTACCTTGGGATATCTTTGTTCTGCTCCTGAATGCATTGCTGAAGCAGATCTATAAATTTCTGTGGGAAAGCAGAGAAGTCTACCAAGAGACCCTGCTGGGATTTCAAACTATAGGAACAGACAGGGAAAAAAAATATTAACGATATAGAGAACTGTAACTTACTTCCTATAAAATATTTTATTGACACTAGTAGAAAGAACCAGTTCTGATCGTGTCCTTAAAGTTTACTAGCATGTTACTTTCAATCAGAAGTGTGTCCACATTTCACAAAATCACAGAAGTGGTCAGGCTGGAAGGAACCACAGTGGGTCAGCTGGTCCAACCTCCCTGCTTCAGCAGGATCATCCTAGAGCACATCTTGGATAATAATCCCCAGAGGATACTTCTCATCACAAGAGCTCTTGCAAACACAGGCTGCACTAATTGAAAACCAGAAGTTGCTGTGGTGTAACAAATTGAGCAGGCATCACCCTCACAGGACAGTGCTGAGCAGTGATGGCACAGGGAACAAGCACAAGACAAGGAGTAGAGCCTCAGCCATTACCTCTGTCCCCTACTGGTCCATTCCTCTGCCTCCCTTCTCCACAGACACAGCAGAAACATCCCACAGTGCACACACAAAGCTCTGCCTCCATGCAACAGAACACTCTCTTGCAAACACTGCTTTGCTTTTGCCTTTTGATCCACACACTGATCACACCTCCCTTTCTAAAAACAACACCAAAGCCACTCCTCCCACCACCCCCGCCAAAACCTCAAACAAAAAAAAACACAACAAAACAAAGCAAAAGATAGAATAAATAAAAAACCAAAGAAAACAGAAAAAAGAACTCTTCATCTGTTCATGCCTGGAATCCAAATTTGATGATTTGCTCAAATTCTGAGCAAGTAAATGAGACCTAACAGTACAATCACACAGGAAACCCCTGAGATACAGGCTCAGGTTTGTAAAACCATGCCCATGCAAACAGACTTTCTTCTTGTAATTATTTCCTGAACTAGTTCACTCTCTCTCTCACACACACACTAGTCTGTAAGAAGCAGTTAGGATAAACAGAAGATACCAGCAGTAATACGAACTGTGGCACTGTCTCCCTGCAGGGAACTTAACATTGGGATCTCAACATTCCTCTGTGTAACCTGAGCTGGTCACCCTCCTGAACCTGGCTGTTTCACCCACTGGTCAGAGAACAATATTGACAAAACCCCACAACAGAAAACTGCCAAAACCTGAACTCTAACACAGATCACTCTAAGCTAAAAACATTCTCTTGTCCTTTTTGCCATTTAGAAATGTTTCACAGCGAAAATACTGTAATTTCACTTACCTTTGAAAATCTTCCTCTGATATGACAAGGTTATAAAGGAAAAAAGGATCAGTATCATCAGTCAATCGAACAGCTAAGTCCTGAAAAGATGTACATTTAAATATGATTAAAATACTATAAGCTACCCAAGAGTCTTCAAATATTTAAACCAGCATTGCAAACAGCATTGAATGTTTTTACTGTCTAGTCAAAAATACAACAGAATTGTGGCAACTTATTCAGAATGTGTACAATACCATTTAACACAACTTCAAATATTACAGCAGGAAAACAAGGAAAACTCTTTCACAAAAACAAACCAACTCAAAATCTTAAACTTTGAGCAGCAAAGTTTTTGAAATTCAGTGTATGCCCTTCATTTTTCAGAAAAAAAAAGGCTATTTGCAATTTTTACCCCCACATGAAAGAGGTATAGCACTAGCAGCCCACTATCATGGTTTACTAATACCTCACTCCCATAACTGGAGACTTTCAGAGCACATTGCTCCTACAGTTTATGAAACCACCAGCTGATTTTATACACTTTAATACAGAACTCCGCAGACTGGATGCAACTGAATCCCGTAATCCCAAACTACAGCATTATGTTGCTTAGCTTTTAAATAGGCACTCCTCTGTTTACTGGGGGTCTAGAGAGTGTTATGGAAAAACTGCCTTCTCCATAAGCACTAAGCCTTGAATTCCAAGGATGGAGTTATGTGGTACATTAGGCACAGGCAGCTGCTCCCTCTAACAAGGCTTGCCCCTGTGGCGAGGATACTCCCTAGCAGAGGTACAAAAGTAAAGCAGAAACGTGTCAGCTGTTCCAGGGTAATGAGGTGTGACACAGCACTGTACAGACACAACTGAATCTTGTTTCAGTAATTCAGGTGCCAGTAACACCAACAGAACTCAGCTGGACACACACAGACAGTTAAAATTAATGCTACCCCAAGCCAGCTGGGTGGACTGATGAGCAGGATTAAAATGCCTGCTTGGTCTGATGTCCCATTAGCTGATCAAGCACTGGAAGTTCTCTCTTTAGACTGCTCACTCCCTGACAGACTCAGCAGCATTTCCAAGCCTCTCCTGACACAGGCTCAGCACACACTTCTAACTGAACTGCTTCTGCTCAGAGAGAAGTACCAGTATCACTGCCACCAGCAGCAGAATCTGACCAAATACTGCCGTATTCCTTTACAAACAAATCTTTACCCAACATCACCATAACCAACCCATGACCAATCTTAACATCATGCTGGGGGATGAAGACTTTGGTGACAGATCAGACATAGAAGAGATTACAAAATCTCCAGTTGTGGTCTCAAAGCTATTTTCCCTGAGAAAGATTTTTTTTACTCCCAATTTAGTACCTTGATCTACAGGTACTCTTAAAGCTTTCATGTTTCCCTAAGCATGTCAAAATACTTCTAATATGCAAGCTTGCTAAGACCCATCAACAGCCAAACTAAAACAGAGGGCTAAAAAAGGCTGGGGGGGAGGGGAACAGCAGGCTGCAGGGGTGGAAAAACACAATACCAAACCAACGAAGTTACTAAAAAAATTGTATAAAAAAGTAAAGTTAAATGGCAAACACTAAAATCCCATTTTGCTTGTCCTACTTATTCTTTTATACAGTGAAATTCAGGTAATACCTAATAAATGACAAAGATATAATTAATTTACAAACCTTTTTATGAACAGGATTAGAAATTGACAGTAGTTCAATATTCACTCGAATATTTAATCTCCTGTGTACAAGAAGATGAAACTAATTAATAAATCAAGAAAACATTCTCCAAATAACATGTGCTCACAGCTGCATTACACGAATCAAGGACATTTCTAAAATAAAAATTTAGGCAAAAACATTAAGAAAGTTCCCACCGATGACTATACCTAAGATACAAGAGTTTTAATCATTGCAGCTCCTAAGTCAGAGTTGCTTTTTTTGCTGCTTGCTATCCACCAGACCTTAAATGGCAAGGCAGAAGTTCTGAAACTTCGTCCAGAAACTAGACCTTTTGTAACAGCCTGTTGAAATTTATTAACGGTTGCTCCTGATAATCTTTTATACAGCGCTATCCTGTCTTCAATGATTTCTTGTCGAGTACTAAGTCACATATACTACAACACACAGACACATCAGCCTTTCCACGCCCTCTCACACAGGTGAGTCGGGCACACACGGTCTAATCCACACAGGACCCATAGTGCCGAAATTAATTCTATTTTGAAGACACGCTTCACATACGGAATGTCTGGGCTTCCCCAGACGCCACCGACGTGCGCAGCCTCGCACAGGTGGCTCAAACCCGGGTCCCTGGGCCGCAGGGCACTGAGGAGGAGCCGCGGCTGAGGAGCCTCTGCGGCGGGAGAGAGGCGGGAGGGCCCGCGGGCAACGCTGCGGCCCGGGAGACGCCAAACACCGGGCGGGCTCGGCAGCCACCCGGCCCTCGGGTCGCCTCAGCCCCGGGCACACCGTCGCTTCCGCCGAACCACCGCGAGCGAGCTCGGCTGCCGGCGCCCCGCCGGATTCATTCCCTTGGCGAGGCATCGACGGGGACCGCCCGGCCCTCGCCGGCTGTCCCGGGCCTCGCCAGACCCGGTCCCTCCCTCATCCGGAGGGTACCCGTGGCAGCCCCAAAGCGCAGCACCGCAGAGCGCCGCCCAGCAGCCCTCATAGCACCCAGGAGGAAAGAGCCTGTGACTCGCAGCCCCTCTGAGGAGCGCAGAGAGACTCCCGCACTCACCGCTCCTCGCAGCCGCAGCCCCGCACCCGCACCCACAGCGCCCGGTCGAAGATCCGCTCCGCCGCCATCTTGCTCCCGCCCGCGGGGCGGGGCCGCAGCATGGCGGCGCGGGGGCCGCCGGGAGCGGCGATGGCGGCGCCGGAGCCGGAGCCGGGGCGCTGCGCGCACTTCGTGCTGAGGAAGGGGCGCTTCTGCAGGATGATCCCGGCGCCCGGCAGGCGCTTCTGCGGGGAGCACGGGCACGAGGAGGTGCAGGGACCCTTCTCCGGCCGGGAGGGAGGCCGGGAGGGCGGGCGGGCTCGGGGTGGCCCCGCTCTGGCGGCGCGGGTGGGAGAGGCAGTGCCTGTGCCTTCCCTGGAGCCTTTCTGTGCCGGGCACTCGCTTCAGCCCAACAGTAGCGCTGCCTTTGCGTTAGGGGTTTATTATTCTAGGATCCAGTCAGGCATGAAGTTCTTGTCTCAGTTTCTCCGTTCCGGTTAACTCACCTATTCTGAACAGATGTTTTATGAAGCTGATGCCCCTCAACAGCTTCATTAAAACAACACTGAATGCATGCTTAAGTGTTTTCTAAAACTTTTCTAAACTAGGAACAAAATGACAGAAAAAGAATTCCGTGCCCTCTTGATCCGAAACAGTGAGTATATGTAAATGCTTTTCCCGTTCTTTGTCAGTATTCACACTGATACTTACTTATCTTTCCATTTGGCTTTTAGCACTGTATATGAAGACCAACTACAAAAACATTTAAAAAAATGTAACTCAAGAGAGAAGCCAAAGCCCGTAAGTGCAGTGTAATTTCAGCACTTTCTCTCGGATTTAAGATCTTAAACATTACAGCCCTGCAGAGAATTTTCTATGCTGACAAGCAGCTGTGAGCTCGACCAAAGCACTACTGTAAGGCAGGCTGGAAGCTCTATAAGTACTTGCTGAAATGCAACTCACATGCCAGTCCCCTTGTATTCTCTGCCCCTTCTCACTGTAATTCGGTACACTTTTTCAGTTCTTGGTTACCAACAAAAATGATGAATTAATTTTTCTCCGAAGTGCACCCAGGGAACCCAGGGTCTCACAATGCCATTCATTAGGCTCTGGGTATTCCAGCCAACTGCCTGCTCCACTCAGGCTGGCAGTGAGCCACAGAAAGCTTGGCTGGCAGCTGCTGAGGGAGGCAACAGGACGTGTGTTTAAACAGCTCTTCCAAGAAAGCAGAGGATGGCTTCTTTATTGCCTGCCTTTCTGCCTTATTAGAATTGCACCTTTAGTATTCCCTAGGACACCTGAACATGGTCTCTGGAATCTGTCGAGTAAGCACAAACTACTTAGCTCTTACGAACATGTTCAATCTTGTAAAACTGTGTCAGAAGAGTCATTTCTGGCTGGGATTCAGGATCACACTATAGGAAAAAAATTACTTGGAAAATCTTACTCTGCAGTGGATTCCTATTGCTACATACCTTACCATAAGAACACTAAAGAATTTAGCTGTTTGCTTCCTGGTAATTAACTGAATCAATTTTTTTTGCTTTTGCTTTTTTAAAGGTTTACTTTGTTCAAGATATTAATGCTGGTTTAAAAGACATAATAGAAATACCAGAAAAAAAAGTGAGTACATTATTTGGTTTAGGTTCAGTCCTTACTTTACACATTGCAATTTATGACTACAAAGATACATAAAATTTCAAAGGTCTCATATTTATTGGTGTCACTTTCTTTTTCCTTAAAAAGGTTCCTCTGTCTTCTCTATCTATCGAAGAGCTACAGAATTTAATTATCAAATTGAAAAAAGCAAGTAATGGTGAGCTTAATACTAAATACTAAAAATAAGATGTTTTAAATTTAATTGACTATTTCGTTGTTATTTTTGTTGTTAGATACCTGTAAAAATATGAGATAGATGCCAAAAAACACATGTGAAATAATTATCAGGCAGACCTCCAATAGCTGAATTTTACTCCAAAAAGTAATCTAGATTGAAAGAATGATAAAACTCCAATCCTGTGTTCCTTTTGTTTTTCTTTTTTTCCTCACTCAGCTATCACTACAGATAACAATACAGCTCTGTTACAAACATACAATGATAGAGTTATGCTCCCCGCAGACTGTTTGGTTAGTGCTACAAACTGAGCTCATGTCACCATTGTAATGTGTGTTAAAAACTAGGAACCATTGGAAACTCGAAAGCTGTACCTAAAAGTTATGCATTTGCCTCCAGGCCTGGAACTTCATCTTAAGGAACAAATACTGTCCCACCAGGCTTTACAAGAAGCCTTAAATGACCCAAAGAATGGGGAATCTGCTTTCAAACACCTGAAACAACAGGTTTGGTCTGACTTACTAATAACTATGGAAGGGTTTGGACATGGAATTGTGCTGCTGTAAATTTGAGTGACTTTTGCTTCCTGCAGAGGAAATCTGATATGGTAAAACATAAGATGTAATCCCTTTCCTCTGTACACACGTCATCTTTTCCCTAATCCCTCACTGAAAGGAAGGCTTAAAAAAGTTTTCTGCAGTTCAGTGAAGGAATAATTGTTCTGTAAGGCATTACAAAACACAGTGTATATATTTTCTTGGTTCACAAATAATCTTTTGATGTTTGTAGGCTTCTATTTTAGGTAACATGGAAAAATTGCATTTACTTGGTCCAGGAAGGTGTTTTGTCGAGTTTGGAGCTGGGCGAGGAAAGTTGTCTCATTGGGTTGATATTGCCTTAGAGAATGTTGAAAGTGTTCTGTTTTTGCTTGTGGAAAGGGCAACCACAAGATTCAAGGTAAGAGGATATTGTTACGTGAGTAAAGTATAATTTTTAAACCATTGCCATTGAATTTGTTAGTATTTATTTTTTATCCTCAATAAATTTGAATTTTACAAGTTATACATTCCATACTTCACCAATGACAAATTTATTTTTAAGAAATCCCAATTTTTAATGTTGGAAATTCATAGATGTCGACAAGAAAAAAGTCTTGACATAAATACCTGAAACAAAATTATAATTATTAGTGGCCAGCCCTATGTAATCCTGTTTCGTTTAAACAGGTGGATGGAAAACACAAAAAGAGAGATTCTATATTTGAGAGGCTTCAAGTAGACATTCAGCACTTATGTTTAAGTAAGTTCCTTCTTGGCCTGTGTCATTCTGAAATAGAGGCTTATTCTTAAATTTTGAATTGGGGTTCCAGTCAGTTTGTGTGTAACGTGCTTAAATGTACTTGGTTCTGCAGATTATTCTCCCTGGTTCCTTGGACATGTTGATGCTGTGTGTATATACACGTGTGTGTATATATATATGTGTGAATATATATACACATGTAATTTAAATGGAGTTTTAAAGTTTTCTGCTTTTCTACTTATAGGACATCATTACAGGTGAGAAGTACCAAAACAAATACATTTTGAAGGCTTTTTAGCACTTGCAGAATTAAGCACGTTTGCATTGTTTGTTTTATGTGTAGAATTAAGTAAGTGTTGCACCATCAATGCTGTAGAATTGTGGGAGCACCTGTCAGCACAAGGTGCATTAATGTCATATTTACCTTTCATAGGCAGTATAGAAAGGCTGAAATGGTTAAATGTGCTTCCCAGCCACAGCATCATGTTCTTTTAATTTCTCTTAACAAAAGACTCCTTCCTTTGAATAGCTTATATCTGAATGTGCCAATCACTGTATTTTTAGTAGTGGCAAACATTTATTTCTATATGTGCTGAAATTATATTAACCAGAAAAAACAGAGGTGCTGGGGTAGTTGTGGATTAGATTGGGGTTTGTTGATTATGGTTTTTTTTTCCCTCCAGATAAGGTACCTATTTTGGAGAAGAAAAAACTACCAGTGGTAGGAATCGGGAAGCATTTGTGTGGTGCTGCGACAGGTAGGAATTGCAGATGTGTGTACTGCAGAAAGGCAGGATATTAAACCTTACACTCTGAATGGACTGATCTTCCAAACTGTCCTTTTAAGCTGTTCTTGCCCTCCAAACCTTTGTTGGTGAACACAGTAATGATATTCTAAATATCTATTGACTCCAGTGGAATAGTAAAAGGATAATGGATATAAGGACACTTTAGGCAGGAGTGAAGCCCTTCTTGGCTTTAATAGATTAGCACAGAGAATAGTATGTGGTGGCATGGGTCATGTATTTGAGAGCGCTTCTTTTAGCACAGTTGCCTCTTTGAAACAATTTTCTTTCTAAATTTTCATTGATTGTCTGACTACATATCCCAAATACAAATATGTTTGTGTTTCTGTCCTGATAACCTTAAACTATCACAGTTTTTCTAATGTTATATGGCTACTATGTTGAGAAAGACATCTCAAATATGACACCTTTATAGGTAGCATGACAAAGATGACACAGTTAAGCATTTAAGAAGTACATGTGCATATTAAATAAATTGTGTCCTAGATATCAAACTTTTAGAGCAAATACTTGTGCATTTTACAGGGAGGAGATTCTCATAACAATATGCCAATTTGTTAACCAAACTATTTTAAATTCACTTTTCCAGAACAAGTATTTCAGAGGACAAGCTCTTAGAAGCTCCAGAGAAACCACATTTAGGGTTTTCATGTTTTCAAAGCATGTTTATAATTTTTAGGTATCACTGAACTTGCTTTTTGGCTTAGTTTGTGATGTGTAATTTTATTTTTCTTAGTGGGAAGCACATTTGCAACCATGATAGAGCCTGTATAATAATGGCATGGCATTTATGTATATTTTTCATTGTGGGGGGATGTATTTGTTCATTCCCAGATCTTGCTTTGAGATGCTTGGTTGAAAGTTACACCACTTGCTGTGATGGAGAAGATGAAGAGCCTGCACCAAAACGCTGCAGGGCTGCTCAGACAGAGGTGGCTCCTCACAAATCTGCTGGTAATGAAAGCACCACAGGAGACCATAAGCCTGTAGCTGGAATTGTTATTGCTCTGTGTTGCCATCACAAGTGTGACTGGACACATTATGTAGGCAGAGATTTCTTTAAATCAGTGGGACTGGGACCAGTGGAATTCCATTATTTTCAGAGAATGAGTAGTTGGGCCACTTGTGGCATGCAAGAAACCACAAGCAAAGCTTCTGCAGGTGAAGGCAGTGAAGATCAAACTAATGACACAGAAGAACATGAGGAAACGCTCAGCAGGACAGAGAGTGGTTCTGATACTTTACAAGGGTATGTACATTTTTTTTCCTAGCAAATGAACTCCAGCAGAAAAGCTATGTAATTAAATTGTTTTGGGTCCTCAAAAGGGCTGATTTTGCAGGAACATTTAATTACTAAACTTACAGAAATATTTTAGTTTAAAAATACAATTTTCATGGACATACATTTCAAAATATTTCAACAGTAATGCTTGCCTGACTGAAATGAACTTACAAAGATTTTGGTAGTTTTTCTAAGCTTAACTACTAATGTTAATTACCAAAACTATTTTCTGACAGCTGTTCTTTCCTTCCCTCCTTTCTCTGGAACTAGGATACTGAGTGTTGAGGAGCGAAAGGAGATCGGTTGCCTCTGCAAACGGCTGATTGATCACGGACGGATTGAGTATTTACAACACCAAGGATACAAGGCTGCACTGCAGTATTATACAGAGTCTGCTGTGTCCTTGGAGAATGTCCTGTTGACAGCTGTCCCAAATCCTTCTTTGATACCAGAGCCAACTATATGATAGGATATAGATTTGGAATTGGTAGGGGAAAAAAATAAACCCTATAAAACTCATCTGGGTTTTTTTAAAAAAGCTAATTCACTTCTTAGCAAAAAAACCCATTTTATCATCTTTCCTGTACCCAAGAAAAGGTCTTATATTTTCCAGTCTCACTGGGTATTACAAATATGCAAACCAGTTCTCATCAGTGGAAAAATAAAATTCCCAAGAATATTTGAAACCTGTTGTAGCCTCTTTGCTGTGAAGAAGTGTACTTGATATTTTTTTCATTCACAGTTACATTCTTTATTCAGTAGGATTCATGACAGGAGGAGAACCAGAAGTACAACTTTCCACATTTCCTGAAAGATAATACATTAAAATAAGAAAAGTTGACATACTTTATTTTCACTTTGAAGTTCAGAATAGCTTTGTATTTCCTCTTAAAATATTTAAGTAGGCCTAAGTACTTTCATCAGCCTATAGTGCTAGGGAATCTATTCAGAAAGAAAACTTATGTCTAAAGTGTCATCTTGGTATATATTTGCTAATTTGGTTATTCATGCATGAAATATTGATAAGAAAAAAGCTGGCTTAGTGTTCAAACTCAAGAGCATTTCATTCATTTTTTTAAGCCTTCATAAAACACAGAATGAAGATCAGAGAGAACATTTTATGTCTGCAGTGAAGTGCTCTCTGGAAGTAATAGCTGCCAACTGAACATCTGTTCAAAAGTGCTTATTTGGGTCTCTTACTGCAACATTAAAACTGTTACTCTGGAGACAATGAACAGCAAATTTTTGTCATGTTTTAGAAATTTTAGAAATGGGGTGAAACTGGGCATTTTGTTTAAGTGACTCTATGTCAGGAAAAGTAAGTTGTGAGAAACATCTGGTGTTGATAGTTCATTGCTAAAAGATGTATGGTGGGAACCTAGCTTTTGTCCCTTTATCTTCCTCTGGAAGTACCATCTGGACAACATCCAAAAATAGGAGAAGTTGAGCTTCATGAATTAAAGGACATGAATTAAAAGACAGTCATCAGCTTCTAGTTATCCATGGTGTAGGTAACTCAAACACTATTACAGTGCTCCATGGTTCCAGTATGTTCCTACTGGAATCTATGCTGTTTGTGTGGAGACCTTACTGTGCCAACTCCTGTTGAAAGTGCCCCTGCCCTCAGTAAAAGCATGTTTACAGATTTTTTGGAAAACATTGCTCATTTATTAGGAAGGTTATTCACATTTCATTTCTATACATATCCCAGATTTTATTTATCCAGTTTATCCCTGTCTTCCTCACTGTATTGTGGAGAGATAAGAATTGATAAAAAAGCCATGCCTGTTTTCTTGAGTGACTCCTGGATATACATGTGCATGAAGTCAATGCCAAACATTTCCTGTTGCTCCTCCTCATCTGTGTTCTCACACGGAGGGAGTGTTACCTCTAGCTCCAGTGGGTTGTCTCTGAAGTTGACAAATCTAGGAATTCACCAGAAAAGGTTACTCCTGCAGTAAGTTTTGTCCAGAGAAAGTAATTCTTTTGAAACTGAATTAAGATTGAGAAATCTAGTTTCAAACACTATTGTAAGCAAAAGCGAATTAAGTTCTTGTTATACTAAACTTGCCTCTCTATCAGCAGTATTAAGTAAACTAAGCTAAGAAGATGCTTTACAACAGTAACTGGTTGTGGTGGGAAAAAACATTGTGGTCCTCATCATTTTGTCTTCAGTTTCTGACCCCACTGTCAGATGTGTTGAGCTTTCACAAACAGGTGAGTGGATGAGAACAGTTCAAGTGGCTCCTCCCAGCTTTTCAAGGCAGGAGCCAGTCCTGTCACTATTCTTGGGCCATCCTCGGGCCTGTGCTCTATTTAGTTAAGGAGGTGCTTCCAAAAGAGCTGAGAACAGGAATTGTCTTTTTGGGTTAGGCATGGTTTACGCAGATTAGCATTCTTGCTCTAAAATGGCCAGCATCCAGTAAGCCAAATGAAAATGCTAACAGTGAAGTTTCTGTCATGGTATACTAAGGAGTAGTTCAAATTCTACCAATTAAGAATTTACATTTTTTATTTTTCATATCAAGTACATGAGAGTTTTATCCATGTCCTTAAACCTAATAATTTTGTTTAATTCTGAATGATTGATTTCTCAATGGCAAATTTCTACTTTTTGTCATTTTTATGCCTGCCACATTTTTCTGCAAGCTCTTGCCTTTAGAGAGTGTTAAAGAAGGGCAAATATAGGGGAGGGTATGATATAAGAAAATGTATTATAATCTACTTTTTTATGTGAGACTGTAGCTATCATAATTTACTTCTTTAGCTAAGTTTCACTACACAAAGCTTGCTTGACCAGATCCTTAATTGCTGTGAATCTGTGTAATTATGCTGATTCATTGTGTCCATCTGTACAACTGAGGTAATGCCTTTTCCTCTTCCTTGGTATCACTCTGTGATACACAACTCAAGGGAGGCTTTAAAAATATTTACTAGTATTTTCATTTATATTTCTGGTGCTTTTTCTTACCTCAGATTTGTCAAGTCTTTCATACAAGCTGGAATATTCTTAAGTTTGTTGTTGCTAAGAACAAGAGTATTAAGATTTTTCATATTACCAATGGTTTCTGGCAAATAGTTTATTTCATTCCTTTGGAGCCATAACGTGTGAAGGTTTTCCATTCTGAAAAACAGATATTTGTGCAATAAATCAAGATTTAGAAAATTAATCTTACCAGCCATTACTATAAAATAACTTTTCAGCCACAAAAAGTACATCTAATGCAACAAGACTCAAAGGAAACCCCATATCCAGCATAATCACCTACTGTTTCAACAGAGCATAATCTCTGTTGAAAAATGTCATTGACAATAAATATTTAACCTCACAGTTGATACAGAATTTATTGTTAGTTGAACGGATTATTCCATTTTATCCAAAACATCACATTAGGGCTGAGGGCTGATAAAATCTTGACTTTGGAGTGAGGTTAATATAACAATAACAATTACCTTTTGAAGTAGTATTTATTAATTAGAATTTCAATGTAATGGAATTGCACTAAGATGAGCTTTGAGCTATATTTACCTGTCAATTGCATCAGGAAGCTGCTGGAGTTTGTTTCCCCCCATATCTAACCATTCTAGATTAGGCATGTTGAGGAGAGCTGAAGGGATGGCAGTAAACTGATTCATGCATAAATCTATGTGTGACAGCTTCTTTAAGTCGCTGAGCTGAAAAGAAGGGGAGATGTAATGCAACTTTGTGTAGTTGTTTCAGCAGTACTGCAGTAATGTAATAACGTTGAGAAACATTACAACACATTTTTGAGCCAGTAAACACAGAATGGTTTTGAGTTCCCATAGCTGATAGTACCTAACAATAACAATTTTGCCTGGAAGGTAGATAGGTTGGGAACTGACAAGGCAGCAGAACTTTACCTCCCACCCAGCAGCTAGTGCTCTAACTTCTGTCTACAATGCAGATATGCCCCAAGTCTTAAGCAAAAGAATTTAAAAGATAGCATTGTCCTTAGTATTTCATACTGCATGCAATATGCCATTTTTCATTAGTAAAACATTTAGATTTTTATGTATCAAATTGCATGGACTGTATTTTGCAGTGAGTCATAACACCTTCCATGCTGCAACGTCTATTTTGGGGCAAGACATTCTGAAAATGCAACATAGTATCACAGCACCAAAGTCCTTTGGTGAATCATGCCTTCAGGCGCTTTTGCAATGTTCAAGTGATACAAAGATGTTTTATAGCAGATCTGGTGCAACCATCTGAAGACTGAATGCCACTCAAGTGTACATAACCAAAGCTTCCCAGTGTTCACAACGCTGCAGTCTCCATAAGACAGAACTCTGGATTTTCTACATTACACCCTGCAACCTGTATCCACATAGATTTTGTAAATTGTGGATTTTGGTTAATAGTGTATATTTCTATTTGAAGACTCTATGTTGGCTATTGCTGTTTTGACTCACTCAATTTCGCAAGGTACTAATTGCTGTCAACTATTGCCATGACTGATTTTTTTAAAATCAAGTAAAACAAGTAAATAATGTTAAATACTTGTCATCTCTGTCAAAGAGACTAATAGTTACAGATGCAGGTCTCACATTTCAGTCTATTCCAATTAAAGTTCAATAGTAGGTGAGTAGTTCTTTTCATTCTTTCAAAATTGTTTTCAACATTTGAGAATAACAATTTTTCACCTCTGCACAGGCAGTTGTATAAATCACACCACCCCTTTTCAGATCTAGCTGTTCTGGTAAAGATGCTTACAGCTGTGTCCTGGCATATGGTATGAATTTGTACTCTCAACTGCAAAAGGGAACTTCTATGTGCTAAGGCATCAGATTCTTAGTGGGGTAAATCAGTGATGTTAACCAGCCTAAACAAATTGATATGGAGTGTTTTGCTGCCCTCTATGCACTGCCAAATCATTTAACTGGCTGAAACAAAGACTGATTCCATCAGCTACTCAAGTATGTGCTTCTCATATGGCTTCAGTTTTCCAGGTCATAGAAAGGTTGTTCACATCAGTGTTTCTGTGGATTACTGTGAAATCACAGCATCACAGCAAATCTGAAAACAGAAATGCAATGAGTAATAATAATTGGCTTTAGATAAATTAAAAATATGCATTAAACAAAACTAAACACTCTGTCAAAACCTGAGGAGGAAGATCACAGATGCTTCTGTTGACAGCCAGTTCCAATCTTTCCAGACTGATGCAGTTACTTATTTCCTTAGGAACAGATTTTATTCTGTTGTAACTGAGAAGTAGCTCTTGGAGACTGGTCAGCTGGCCTGCAGAGAGCACAAATGAGAAATGTTCATGTTTATTCTATTTGAGGCACAATATTATTTGTTTTGGCTTATCCTTTTACGGTTATATAAATGCTCTGTTCTCTCACAAAACAAAAATAAATCACTGAACTGCAAATAATAGCACTTCATGACTCTTTAGTACAGGACTGCACTCTAGTTGAGTGCTTCAAGGAAAAACCCAAAACCAAAAAATTATGACTAGGCTACTCATGCTGTGGACTCAGAGCATGAAGTCTGGTTTTCAGTATCACTTTTCTAGCTGCATTCTGATGTCTAGTCCCTGCTGTGCAAAAAGGTCCCTTTTTTTGTCATGGGGAGCTTTTATAGAGATATGTCTCTTCCATCCAGCCCCATTTTTAGTTTGTAGGAAATCTACAGTTTGGAGATCGCTATCTCACTGTCAGATTTAAATCATCTGTTTTCTTACTATCCAGTGGGATTGCTAGACAGGCACAAAAATGGTATATTTGCGAGAGACCAATTTTCTTAGAAAAGCAGCTTAAAATAAAAGAAAGCAGAGCTCACCAATTTCTTTAGGTACACTTTCAATTGAGTTCCGGGATAGATCTAGAACAACAAGGCTGTGAAATCTTCCAATAAATTGAGGAATTTTCTGCAAACTAGTTCTGTGAAGCTGCCATTCCTGGAGATGGATTAGTTTCAATAAGCATGAAGGTAATGTCTACAACAAGAAACACAAGCCAGAAAGAACTCAGTTTAGAATACAGACTGAGGCAGAAGTTTTATTTGAACCACTAACAGTCTGTCCTTTTTTTAAGCTAACATGTAGGTTACAAAATGAATCCTGTTAACTGTTTTCTAAAATATGCTAGAAACAGCAAGCATAACTGATATGATTTTAATATCATACATATTAGGAAAAGGTTTACATTTACATACATACATCAATATATTAGAAAAAGTTCTTCCACCAGAGGGTGGTTGGGCACTGGAAACGGCTCCCCAGGGAAGTGGTCACAGCACCAGTCTGACAGAGTTCGAGAAGTGTTTGGACAACACTCTCAGGCACATGGGGTGACTCTTGAAGATGGTGCTGTGCAAAGCCAGCAGTTCAACTCAATGAATTCAACATATTCCATGATCCTGAAGTGAACACCACTGTGGGTTGTCGTTCTGATCAGAGATTTAAAGTGCCCATTTATGGATCCTAGGTTTTAGATACCTGCACTACTGTCACTGACTCCTTCCTTCCTTCCCCTCCATTTCCCTCCTTCCATCCTCTTTTAACAGATAAATAAAGGGGCATCTAAATTATATTTCCTATTCTGTCAATAAACAGTGAGCAGCTGAGAACAGAAGTGCTGAAGGATAACAAAGCTACAATGTCTGTATGCAGCATCTGAACCAGGATCACTGGCCTGCAGACCACTGGAGTATGGCTGGGTCTGGTTGTCACGTTCTGACTGGCCTCACCATGAACTAATCCTCCTCACTTTCTAGGAGCTGGTCTGTACATTTCTGCATGGCTCAGAGCACTGCTGGCCTTCCCTCTGCCAGCATTAACAGCAGATTACCCCTGTGCATGAAAAACAACAATAATAGTGTTCTGGGAATATATGGCTCATTTTCACTCTTAGAAGGAGACAACAAACAATAATAAATACCTTTATGCACACAAACACAGAGGGTTTTCATCTTGATGCATTTCATTAGTTCTGGTGTGTGAATGTTAAATGAGAATTTATATTATGAAAATTATACTTTACAGTGTAAATAATTTCTAATGCAGAAAACTCTTTTAGGTTTTGTTTTTGCAGAGTAATGCTTAATATACAGGACTAGAAAACACCCAGCTTGCTTTTACACTCACAACAGTGTGTCCCAATTCACTGTTAGCAAAGCACAATGAGTATTAATAGAACAAAAATAGTACCACTGTAAGTGGAAAGTTGTAAATAGCAGTTTTCTAATGCATCAGTCATTCAAAACAAGCAGCATTTATTTCTGTCAACACTACCTTCCATTCTTCTTCCTCTATCCTTAAAATTGCTCTTCCACCTTCATTAATAACTTTTTCTTTGAGCTTTGCTAAAGCAGCTCTCTCCTCCCAGACAAGCAGTAACCTATAAGGGAAAGAAGATCTGCCAGTGGTGCCACAATGAATAGAGCCAATAATTCCTATCTTATCTATTTTCTGGAAAAAGAGACAATTTCTTTATTGCCAAATAACATTAATTATAGCTGGATGTTAATATACTATCATATAATATACTATTATATGATACTATTATAGTATATAATATATTATAGTTATAGCTATAGTAGTTATGCTATAGCTATATACTATATATTATATACTATACTTCTAGGGAGAGAAGCCCTTAATGTTTGGCTGAGGTAATTTATAGGAATTCTATTTTACAGTTCTTCAAATTTACATTCAGAAGGAGGATATAATTCACTTTCAACATGTTACAGCAGGGCCACAGAATACAGTATCATGTGGAATTACGTTCCAAATCACATTTTGAATCAGTCTCCTAAAATGAAAGTCTTCCATTCCACCACATATAGGTGCAAGAAAATAGGTCAATCAGGTTCTTTTAGCTTGATTTCCAAAGGGGACCTAAACAAGAATTATGACAAGGTAATTCCCTTTCTTTCTGATTGTATTCTCCATGAGTAACGTTTGAATTTGTTGTTCCATTTCAAACACATCTGATAAATTAGGAGTACCAAAAACAGAATCCCAAATTTCTTAAAATTTCATAAAATTGCTGGCCAGACAGAAGACCAAACAACCCTGTTAGTACCTCAGTGAAGAAGAAAGCATAACAAATCTTCACTGCTTAGAATATTTACAGAGCAGAGGATTTTAGTATCTGAGTTCAGGGGATTTAGTCTATATAATTACATTTTTAACACAGACACTAGACAAATTCTAATCACTGGGAATCCTCCTGGAGTAACAACTAAAGAATTAGACTCTGCATGAGTTTTAAGAAATCAATTACAGTCTTCTGAAATGTAACATATGGTTTAGCTTTTCACATACTTAAAGAGCTACAATTTACCTACCTTCCTGCAGACCTCTGCCTGAATTCCTTTTCTTTCTGTAATTCTTCATTTATCTTGTGTATTCTCACTTCCCAAAGTGTCTTCACAGCACTGAATGTTCCCAGGCAAACTGCGGTTTCAGCCATGGTCCTTTACATGTTCAGATTTGCCTGCAGGAATCTGACTGAATTTTAGGCTCAATGCACCACCTCATGTACCGGTTACCAGATGGGGACAGTGATGTGGAAACTAAAATACTGCAATACTCACTTCATTATGTTATTAAATTAGTTAATGTAAAGAACTGACAGGATTTTATCAACTGCTTTCTCTTTATAAAAATAGATAATCGCACCTAGTTAAATTTTATTAAAATAAGAAATGGTACTTTTGCAGTCTCTGCACTCTTATTCAGTGACCAACTGCTTCTCTCAGCTCCTTCCAATGGCAGGCTAAGTATTGACCATAACTATTAAATGCAGACTTGAGCATTCATTCCCATCCCAGGAAGAAATGAAGCTGTTACCTGCAATCTAAGGCAGTTCAATTTGGATAGCTGCATTCTGGCACCTACCTGATAAGAATACTTGTCACTAAAGGAGTTTTGCACTTTACAAACACTGAAGTATTCCTGGAAATTACTTAGTATACTTTAGGTGCATTCATTTTCTTCATAGCTTAACTCATTACAATGTATTTTATAGCTAGTAATGCACTATCTTTGGGAAAATGCATTTAAATCCTTCTGATTTCTCTTTGAATGTTTCTGTATCCCTATTTAGTGTCAGAATTCACATCTAAAATTAAATTCAGTCTAAAATTTTGAAATTATCTATCCTTTAATGAGATGATGAATTCATATTGTCCTGAAGAGCAGCAAAATAGGATACTCACTCATCTTAATCGGTGCATCCCTCTAATATTCTTATTGCCATTACTGGAGCTAAAATACTGATATTCAGAGAAGCTTGCAGGGCTAAACTTCATGCCAGCAGCAGTGTACTCTGAACACTGATGATCTGAATGCTCCCTTTCTAACTTTTTACTGATACTTGTAGTGGCAAGTAAAAAAAATAGCCTATGTCTGTTTCAAACTAAAAAAAATAACTTTCTTCCAAGCAAGAAGACAGGTAACAATAAAAGAGGAATTTTATGTATTTTCATACATCTATTTCCCTACAATAATTGCTGCAGGTCTGTCTTTTAGAACCATTTTTTTTTTTTTTTCATATTTTTTCCATTATAATTTAATGTGGCCTGGAAAAGCCATAATTGCTTAGTGACCATTTTTCTGTTCAAACTGTCAATCATTCTATTTTATGTTTACTATGTCTTTTGCTAACACACTGATTTGTAAAGTCTGTTTGTATTGAAATCAAGTTAAAAGTGTAGGTAAATAAAATATAAAATGTCAGGATTGCTTCCTGTTGTAAAGACAGTACAAAATTGAATTATAAAGCTTGAATAAAAAAGAATCTGGTCTAATACATTAATATTTATGATTCTTATGTGTTCTCTGTTTGTTAAGGAAAAATGGTAGGATTTGACAAGTGACACAAATGGCAACCCCAGTGTGGCACAGTGCAGTCTGGCCTTTGGATTCCTAGAGAGAGATTGGATTTTTTCCTGTAAAGAGAGGACTGTATACTTTTCCCCTCACCCACATAAATGTGATCACATTTACTAGTTTGAAGGATCTCTTTCAGTGGTCCTCAGAGTACCTACCCTTCCCAATCCCCATCCCCAATATGCAACAGTAATGCTAGGTATGCATGAGGTTTTTTGCTCCCGTCAGTGGTTACAGTTCAAATTGTCTGATTTTTTCAAGATTAAATTTCTATTGAGACCAAGTGATTAACTAATCTATCATTTCTTGTTGTTTAGAGACTTTTTTTGAACTACAAGCTGATTTAGGTAGAAAACTAGAAATCTTTTTTATATAAATTGTGCATAAAAGAGACATTTGTTAATAGTTGTACTACCAAACCCAGTGTCATACTATATAGTCAAACCAATACTTATTTCTAGTAAAGCTTACTCTGGGCAACTCTCTTCTGCATATTATTCAATAAGTACTGCCTTAGAACCATGAAATATCAAAGGATCTAAGTATATATCTACTTTCAGGATGATTTCATTACAGTTATATAATCCATCAAAAAGGTCTTCTTCTTAGATCTTATTATTTGTCAAGAAAATAAAAACCAAAATATTCTTGCCATCACAGCCAACAATTCAGAAGTGAATTCCCAAGCATGGCTCTAAAACAACGGCAAATTCACTCCCAAGTAATCAGATCTCCCAACAACTGCACCTCCAAGCATCAGAAAGAGTTTAACAACAACTTACCTCAATTATTCGGTGTTTTCAAGGATTTTCTGTGACTCATTGCTTTCTGGACAAGAGCAGAGATAAATTATGAATCTTGTCTGCATTACCAAAGCCATTTAAAACTCTCACTCAGACTCCAATGCAATGTCAGTCTAGTTCTAATTTTAACCTATGCTGAGAATAGAAGGCATCACATGAGGCACTTTTGCAACCCCCCCAAGTATTTACCACTGTTAAATCGTCCCAGTTTGCTGAGTGTGAATGGACCCTAAACTGGACTCCCATTAACAGAAATTGTGAACAAGAAGAGCAAAGGAATGCTTCTTATGCTACACAATAAATTTGTTTTACATTAAAAATGACAATTAGAAACATAAAGGTCAGTATTGAATTAAAAATAACTGCTTTCTTTAGTAATGTTTCTCTGCAAAGTAACTGAGCTTCAAAGTGCTATTGAACAGCAACTTTGACCAAACAGACTAGAAAAGGTATTACATCACTAAGTATTTTACTCATTACTTTTGCCCATGCTGAAGAATTCTCTTGCTGAAGAATTTTACTGCAAATTATCGAAGTCCAGACAAAAAAGCAATCTTTACTAAGATGTGCAGAGGGGTTGTTACTCACCCCTTTTCATGGTTCCAATCATGAAACATATTTAACATTCTATTTCTTCAAATAGCCCTTGGGGAGGATAAAAGGAGAACAAGTCTGTCAGAATCTTTTTCTTCAATCAAATGGGAAGAGAGAAACAACAATTATCACAAGTCACTATCTGAGGCAGAAGCCATAAAACTGGATAGTTCTAACCAATTGCACTGGAGTATAAAATGTGAAGATGAAATTTTAAAAGTATCATTAATTTGGTTATAACTCTACTACACAGAACTCTATAACAAAAAAACCCCAACCCTCTCCAGTCCACAAACAACTAAATACATGAATACCAATACCTACTTTAAAAGACACTAAGTAGACACTTAGCTTTCTATCTTCTCCTTTTGTCTTAATCTTCTCCTATTATGTCTTAAGTAATTCAAAGTAATTTTATTACTTTCTTTCATACATTTCTATTTCCTCAATTTATTTTCTCAGTGGTCATTAAATCAAAAAATATCCTTAGCCTTTAGACTGAGCCCTTACCAACAATATACTTGTAGGAAAGTAGACACTAGGCTGTGTTCTTTTGGTAGCCTTGAGTACAGTATGTTCTTTAAGGCATGAAGAAAGAGTTTCAGTCACCTGTACAGGATTGCCTGCATAAAATTCACAAATAAAAACCATACTTTGTGGCTTTATATTTTTTATTAGGAATAAATAAATCTGATAAAAATGAAATAGGTGATAAGCATGATATATTATTCAAACTTTGCAAGAAATTACCTTTATATAAAAGACCCTTATACCACAATAGAAATATTAATAGCACCTTACAGGGATGCGCCACACTCCCCTTCGTACATTACCAGCTTTCCTCTTACTCAGTCTCAGCATTATGGATAGCAGGGATTCTACCTCTGGTAGCCTGTCTCACATCTTCATGGCTAAATGCAATAGACAACTTTGGTCTACAACTTTGAAGAATGCTCCTGCTTTTGATATATCTAAAAAAAGGAGAAAATGTCCATTTTGTGCGTTACAAATTCATTTTTAAGGCTATGTAAATGTCTTTTCTCATGTCTATGTGAAACTTATGTGTTTAGAAGGTATTCATATACAACAGTTTTCTTCATATCTCCCATTAAATCAGCAGTGCAATTCTCATGATCTGTTTAGTTTACCTTAAAGCCACATAAGTTTCCTGTTCTAAAGACATTAACGTGAACTGATTCATTATGTGCCATGTATCTGAGTTTAAGAAGTCTTTATCTCACAGTATTTTAAAATATTCATTCTTTGTTGAATCTGATTAATCTATCAGATTCTAGTATCTGAATATCAACAACAGAAGGCAAGGTTTTAGATCATGATCAGCTTACTGTCAGGCTTACCTAATGGTAGAGTAATAAAACAAGACCCTTCTTTTTCATTTTTTCTCCTTCTTTCTCATTTGGTTTTAACAGGCAGATGCTTTCTATAAGAATCAAAAATAACTGGAAAGCACTAAGGGCTGAAACTACTTTCAGCCTTTAAAAATACAGGATATTCTAGAGAGTATTAAGGCCTTGATAGTTATCAATCAATGTTGTCAGTAAGCATTTGAATAAATATGGCCTCTTTGTTTATAATTTGATAAAGAGTACTTGTGCAAGAAAAAGTGGACTAGCAAAAGACTTAAGAGGTTTACTCAGTTAAACAACAAAAAGCTCTCTGGACATCTTAGAGCAGAAGCATTAAAGGCATTTTATTTGTATATGATTTTTGCACAATCCCTTTAAGGAATTCAGATATTCTTTGTTAAAATAAATTTATGTGTCCAAAATGGAAGAACTGTGAGTATTCCCCTCCAAAATTTTCCTTCAGATTATAAATACTGCAGGTCTAGAGCAGTGGGACTCAGTCACACCAGCCTGACAATCATTCTTATTGTAAAAGGCAAAGTAAAGACATTCCACCACCACATTCAGAAGCTGTGACCTATTCAGTTTGACAGTCTGCTGTAGAGGAAATTACAGCAATACTAAATGAAAGAAGTAACAACTAATTGAGACTGATCTCAGCTGTTGAGAACTTTCAACCACATAACATTATTATATAATGCACGTAGCAAAGGGCACATGTTAGCAGAGACAGCTTTTATAACTATTCAGTTTAATCCACAGAGTTTAAAGGCATATTCTAGCCATGGTTTCCTTTATTTAAGGTCCAGCAGCATTGAAGCAGGGTTCTCCAAGTAAGATTTCCACAAGTTAGAAAACCGGGCCATTGTAGCTCCATCAATGATGCGATGATCAGCTGACCAACTCACATTCATTATTTGTGCTTTAAATACTTCACCTTTGCCATTAAACCGAGGAAGAACCTAAAAATCAGAGGAAGGGCAAAACCAGAATTATTAAATACTTTCATTAGAAAATCTGCTTTTTTTTTTTCTTGCAAATTTGTTGATCTAAATTAAAACATTTTGCTGAATTAGACAGACAGCAGTAGCACCATGCTAGAAACCAAGACCTTTCCATTACTGTTTGTGCTGTGGATTAGAATATATTGCAAGCCTGCATAATAAACAGTCATAGACTGCTTCCACCATCATGGAAATACTGAAGTAGTAAAAGCCTTTCCTGACTCAAAAGTTTCTTCCTGAATAGTTTATTGCACTTTTAGTTCTCAAAGTGGCAGTTTCCTTAAAGCATCTCTGAAAAGAAATGCTCAGAGGAAGAACATAGAATTTCAGTTAATACTAATTTCATTTTCAGCATTGAGCTCAAATATCTCTATTAAAGAATTAAAGCTTGAGATTCAGAAAATATAAAACTGCCTTCACATTCAAAATTCTATATAGATTCAGCTACCCGGCTCATGAAATTAAACTTCATTTTCAGAATACTTCTCAAGTTTCCTCCCTGCTGATAGTAAAATTGCTATTGCCATGTTGCAAAACTTGTAAAATTGTATTTACATTGTTTCTTATTAGGCTAAACATGGATGTTAGTGAAATAGAACAGGATTCTGGAAAATAAATATGAACTTTTGGTGTAAGAGACGTCTAATTAAAGATTTGATGTGTGCATAGTCATCTAAAAACATCACAGCCTTTTCAGTCATGAGCTATGCATCTTCTCTACAACAAAGGCAGACTCCATGTTCAATTTGTATTACAGATGACCTTAGCTAACACTCTCATCACTTGAGGTAAAGTTAATATACCTGTATCTTTCCAAGTGCTCCAATAGCTACTTCAGGAGGTAGTATAACTGGTTTGGCATAAGTGCCACCAATCTAGAAAAGAAAAAGGTGGGGATATTATTTAACAGCTTATTTTAAACAGATTGCCTCTTAAATTAATTGCTACAGATTTTGTTCTTCACATATTAAATTTCAGTAAAGTTTGCATTTCAGAAGCAGATTTCAGAAGCAGCTCCCATTTTCCCTGTACTTACTGTGCCAATATTTGAAAGGGTGAATGTTCCCCCAGTGAGGTCACTTGTTCCCAGCTGGCCTGCAGAGCCCAAGGACTGGAGGCGATTTAATTCCACAGCAATGTCAAACACACTGCAGACTTGAACATTTTTCACGTTAGGGACAATTAAACCTTGCTCTGTGTCCATTGCAACTCCAATGTTGTGTGAAGCCTGCAACAAGTGTCATTAACCAGACATTAATATAAGCTGGCAACATAAAATGTATTTTACATAAAAAGCCACTTCAGTCACATTTTCCTTATTTATCTTTTTAACCTGGAAAGTGCTGTATTTAGTAAGCAACTCCTGCATACAACTTTGAGGGGAGAAAAGGATGTCATTTTTCTTTAAATTAGCCTCACATCTGCGAACTGTAAATTGACGTTGAAAATTTCACCTTCAGAGAATACAAAGTCCTGGAATCAACTTCACACTGAAAACATTGCACTTTAGGATGACCATATGTGTAACAAAATATAAATTGCAGATTTTAAAGAGAGCACTACAATTAAAAAAAAAAAAAAAAAAAAGAAGAAAAAAAGAAAAAAAAAGAAATTTGGTTTGTGCATAGTCATCCAAAAACACCACAAACTTTTCAATCGTGAGCTATACAGTTTCTCTGCAACAAAGGGAGACTCCATGTTCCATTTCTATCAGAGATGAACTTAGCTACCAACCACATCACTGAGATCACCTGTTTTTCATTTTTTGGAAGGAATATAAGGATTCTGAGAGATATTTATAAAACAGCACAAAAAAAGTTTGTACTGGAAGGAGGAAGTACACACCAGGTAAGAAAATAGATACTTGTTTCTCAGAAGTATCAATCCAACAGCTTTTATAAAAATTATATAACCTTTATCAAGAATAAACTTTAATATATAAGGTTTGAGTATTGGAACAGTTGAACCACCGTGCCATTACTTAGAAATTGTTGTATTAGGTTTGAAATGTACTCATTTTAAAAGCTTGGCCCATATTCAGATGAAAAATAGGAAATTAATATATTAATGTGCATTTTTGAGGCAAGTCTGAATAAAAAAGTGACTCTTATCTAACAAACTACTGAAATAAGACCAACAATAAACCAAATCTAGGTCTCAGAATCTGAACACACAAATTATTTTCCTGCACAACACCATAATTCTTGGTTGTTACAATTAGCTCAGACATTCTGAAAAGCCCCTGTTAGACATTACTTTACACTTTCTGCTTTCAACGTTTATCCATAGTTTACAAACCTTATATGTGACATTTTGACAGTTCTCATCCAAAGAAGCATTAAGAATGGGATACTGCAGCAATCCCAGAGAGGCTGCCTGTTAAATATAACAAAAGAAAACAAAATAGATTTTTATATTTTATAAGCAGAGAGATGCATAGAAAAGAAGTAATGGTAGGAGAAAATTTAGATTAATAACAATATGTAATGAGTGTTTAGGAAGCACTGTTTTACTGGAGTGCAATAGCATTACCCAAAGTTTCAGATTAAGCTGTATATTCACTGTACATGAGTGCAACTGCCTGCTCTTCTGAACAATCAAAGGGACAACAGTGAGTGACCTAAGGAATTCATTAGCAATACAAAGATTATAATATTAACATCAACAACAACAATGATGCATTTCATAATGGTTCATTTCAAAGGAGTTCAAAAAATACTGACAATTTCAAAAACTTGTTTTGTGTGATTCAAATACCTGGTGATGCTTACCTCCATATTGAATGATGCTAGAGGCACCTTTCCCATTACTATTACAGAAGATTTCAATGATATTACATAACTCTAGCTGCAATTCCAACTGTAAATTGGTAAGTGGCTCAATAAACCAAAAAATAGTTGAAAGCTTTCCTATGATCTGCCATAATTCAGATGACAGAGAGGTGCTCCAAACTTACAATAATCACTGAACACATTTTGGCAAAACCTGTGTAAGTACGCCATATAGAGCCCTGCTGCATGCCTTACCTTTATGAAGAAAGGCATAAAGGAAAGCTTAACTCCACGGATTTCAGCTAGAGGTTTCAACTCTTCTCGCAGCTGAACAAGATGAGTCAAATCAATCTCATCAGAATAACCAAAGTGGGGAATCTTCAGGGCTGCACTCATAGTCTTTACCATGGCCTTCTGAAAACCTGGAAAATATTCATTGTATTCTTAAACCAACAAAATGAGCTTCTGTGAAGCTGTGGTGAAATTTCATCTGTTTCCACTAACCAAATTACACAATTCTAAAAAATCAAACCAAAGCCAAACCATAACCAAAGAAGAACAGGGTAAAGAACACTTACTGTGTTATTCAGCTCATGGAACTCAATTTTGATGTCTTTAATACTTCAGATTATACTACTACATCTCTCTCCTATATATGTATGAATTTGAGATCAAAATATGAAAATCTGCATTATGCTTTCCAGCCTTTCAAGAAAAACACTGCTTGAAAGGCAAGCAAAAAACTTTAATCTTCCCCTTTTAATGTGATTTTTTGTTACCTTAGTGTCTTTTATGGCACTGTTCTCCAGAACAAGTGTGAATGCTACTCACATAATAGTTCAGTATTCTATTATTAGGCATGATAAACCCTTAAATTCAGTGCACTTTGCCACTAATTGCATAATGATTCCTACCATGACAAATCCGTGTTTAGATTTCCGACCTGTTTCAACATACACTTGAAAAATGAGCAAGTGCAATTTGCAGCCCAACTCCATCCAACCAAAACATGAACAAATATTTCATAAAATAATTTCAGCAGAGATGTTTCTTACAGATAATGTTTTCCTAAATACTCCCTTGCATAAGAATAACATGAAACACACTCCCATCAAAAGGAATCAGCTGTTCACAGAGCAACAGTTACTGGTAGTCTACTGTGACCATGGTCTCAAGACTTTATATTTCATGATTTACCTGTTACAGGTTCAGTTTTATCTTTTCCTGAAAATGCAATGGGTCTGGAAACAGGTACAGGGATTTTACGTGTTTTGTCCTTTGAAACAGCTGGCACAGCCTCTGCTTTCCTCACAGGTGGGACAATTTCAGCCTTCGGTGATGGAGGCAAAATAGCTCCTGTTTGTTTGGCCAAGTAATTGAGTATATCTTCTTTAAGAATTCTGTTATCCTTCCCTGTTCCAACAACTTCACTCAATTTGATCTGAAAAGTACATAACAAGCTGTGACACTTTGGTTTTACTGCAACATGAAAGTATCTTATATTGAGAGCTATGGTTAAAAATTATTCCTATTTCTGACCCAACGTATCTGCAGTTTTCTTTTCCTTTCTATAATTTATTAGGTATTCAGCACTGTTCAAATCATCCAAAAGTCCCGCTAGGTATTTGACTGCATATTTCAAGGAGGAACTATGAATACTATTAACCTCCTAATTACCTCACAGGATCAATAGTGAAATATTAGTTTGAGAAAAGGTATTTTTCATTTAATTCTCTCCTAAAAATGCACCATGAGCTTTCAAAACCAATGGGATATTCATATAAAGGAAAAGAGGCATTAGAAAGGCATGAAAAACATCACCTAGTATATCATCTACTCTAATACAAATCCAAACAGCAAAACAAGGTGGGCTTTTTTATTTTTATTTTTCTCTCCCACTTTCTCTATTGAGATTCTCAGGAATCTCCTCTGACAGTTTCTTATTTTTATAAGAATTTTATAAAGGTTTTCTCAGTCATCAGCCTAAAGCCTCCTAGCTGTGTTTTAAGCCCAGTCATTCTTTTTCTATCCACCATAATCATCAGAAAGCACAATCCTCTTCATTTTTACAACAGTTTCACACATTTAAAATGTATTTTAAAACAAGTGTTTTTCTAGTCTGTTAAACTGCCATATAAAAGCTGGGTAAACTGGACCTTATTCAGCAAACCTACATTGTTCTCCATGGCCAGGCGACGAACTGCAGGGGTTGCTAATGTTTTGTGACCTTTTATCTCTTGGTGAGTGTGCTCTTCATGAGACATAGGAGGTGTTTCAACAACATCTTCTTCCGGGGCAACACCTGCAAACAAAAAGAAAATACTTAACTTTACTACATTATAAGCATTTGTTAAATTCCAACCTCAACCATTCTGTGACAGCTGAAGTTTTTATGATTTACTTTGAGCTAATGTGGATGGGAACACAGCTGGCTAAAGGCTGCTGCTTAAGCTGAATATTCAAGAGGAAATGTCAAGGAGATTTTAAATTCTAATAAATATCACAACTTTCTCTACTCAAATTTCTTGACTTTATAAAGGGAAAAAAAAGCTCTGAAGATTTTTGGGAGGAAAAAGTAAGCTTCTCAGTCACTGATTTTTTTATGACAACAAACAAAATATGCATGAGAAAAAAATGGCTTACAATACCTTTTGAAGCATCGATTTCAATGTCCACTAGTGGTTTTCCAACAAAAGCAATATCATCTATGCTGTAATGGAGTTTTCTGATGACTCCATCGTAACGACTGGTGATAGTAACAGAGGCTTTATCGCTCTGTACCTCACAGATGCTGTCAAACTGAGACACACTGTCACCTTCCTTTATGTACCTGGGAGGAAAGACAGAAAAACCCGTTCTCTGTGTTCCTTTGGTAAGTTCAGTAGTATACACCCCATGACATGGAAGTGCATTCCAGATGAGAAGACAAATTCTACATACTGGATATGTTTGCTACATGCCTTTCTGCCTGCCACAGAACTCTGTTAGGTGAAAAGACAAAATTTTTATGAATATCATTACACACTTATTACATTTACTTTATTAAAGCAGAGTTTTCCTCTCAGATTATAAAGCATCTAAGAATAAGAATGACCCCAGCTTAATCTGTTAGTTCTTAGTTTCAACTTGTCAATATACAAAGCATATTTGTACAAAGGTATTTGTACAAAGAACAAGGCCTTTCAACACTGCCTTCCTTCACTGTACACTTTGATTTTGTTTAATCCATTCATCACTGGCTTTTTACAAACAATTTAAAAGTTCAAATATTTTACTAAAAGCAATAGAGAAAGGGTATAGGATAAAATTATGTGGATTCTCTAGACTAGTCATTTGTTTCTAAAGCTCAGACTAAGTAAACATAACAAAAGACAGGCCTCCTGAACTCAAAAAACATTAATCACTGAAGGAAAAGCCTAAACACAGGTGCATCCCATTCCTTCCACTTTTTTTCACTCACAAATCTATCAGACTGAAAACAAACAAAATGTAAATCTCAGTATGTACAAGGTTTTAAAATGTGCAAAATGAAACCTGGAAAACTTCCCTAGTAACCCAAAAAATATTCTCAGATAATTCATTGATCATACAGTTAAAGCAGCTAAACTACCTGCTGATTTCTTAGTGTATTTCCAGGAAAGCAGAGCTTACCATTCTTTTACAGTCACCTCTGTAATTCCTTCTCCAATGTCAGAAAGCTTAAACTGGACAATTTGGCCACATGAAACTTGAAACAGAGAATAAGAAAATACAGCATGTTTAATATGAAATACAAGCTACCAGACAGAAAAATCTGAATGCATCAGAAATAGTCTACACACCAGCCATATGCAAACCTCTAACATAATATTCATAAAATAGTAAAATAAAAGAAATTATTTTATTATGAAAAAGATTACCAGCAGATGTTCTGAATAATCGCTGTTGATGGCTAAACTTGAGGGCAGATTTGTCAAACACGCACACATATTTTGATTTTATAAAGCGAATGCTGCTGCACGATCTAACGCGATGAATGCAAACCTGGGGAGAAAAGTCTCAAGGGTTAATACAATGGACTGAGGATATAGTGCTCATTTAATACTCCTGATGTAACACTCATACTAAAATAGTTTCATTCTAGTCTATATAAGAGAAGTTCTTATGGAAACACAGTTACACTGAATACATTCTTGAATATAAAATAACCTTTACATTAGCAAAAGCTTTGCTAGCTCTTTAATTTCTTTCACTAGCACAACACACAGGGAGATCAAAGCCACAGTGACATAACCAATTAACAAAAATCATGACAGGATTTGGTGAGTGATTCATTGCTATTGTTTCTCTCAGGAATTAGCTTAATCAGGACAGGCACACAAAAAGCACACATACTATCAACTACATCAGACATCTGAAGTATTCCTATCCAGGATGAATGCTAGAAGTCTTCCCTAGACTGCAGGGAAAACCAGCATATTTGTCTTCATCAGTTCTTATTCCCATCAGAGGTTGATCAGAAGTACTGATCAGAAGTACTAATCAGAAAGGAAATTCACACCAGAGGGCCCAGAGAGTTGCCCTTTCATTTTTTTCCTATATAGGAGGCAATTGTCTTCAAGTAAGCATCATCTCAAATCAGCTTCAATGATATTTTGTAAGAACTGGCCATGAGATGGTTTTCTTTAATGGTTACAATTTCATTTATCCAGAAATCAAAAGTGTCTGCAGAATTTTCTGAAAGATTCTTTATGCTTTAAAGCTTTAAAGCTTCTTGTAATCAGTCATGATTGTGATCAAAAGCAAAGCTGATAGTGCTTGCATTGACATAAACAGGTATTTTATTAATCTCAACACAAGTTAGTTCAGACACATTCTTATTCAGTAAAATTAATTTAATTTAATAATAAATTTAATTCTTGTGTTATGTTGTCTTAAGAGTGCTGTAAAATTTATAAAAATAACAGTTTCTTTGTAGATACTATCTCTAACAAATTTAGAGATATGAAAAAAATTCAGGTGCTACAATGTACCTCAAGTAGCTCAAAACTGTAAAATTTAGAAATTATCTTCTTAGAGGAGCCAGAAAACAGCACACCTGCATGGGAAAGTTCATTTTAACTTCTTGTTTAAAAAATCCTTTCAGTAATTACAGAACATATGAAACTTCTTGTTTCCCTCCCCACACCCCATGCTGTTCAACTATTTGCTATCACAGTCCACTTTTTAAAAGGTACATTATTCAGGGCCACACAATTCTGAACTGACAATGCACTAATTTTCTGTATTGTTTATCCTAGCACTGCGAGTTATATTTAATATCCCCTTTCTTTAAGGAAGAAACCTTTTATACAATACAATCTATCAAAATGGACACAGCAAAGTTACATCATTCGAGTTACCTTTCAGTTGCCTGCCACTAAAATGGTACCTACTGATCTAGAATGAGCATTTTCCTAATTCCTATAACAAGCAAATAGAAAATATTTTCATTTGTCCTCCAAATAACTTTCCATATTCAGCAATCAGATAACATGGCAATTTCCAGCTATGAAAAATTGTATTTTAGGAATACATTTAAAGTTCTCATTAAATTACAAAACTAATGTACATCTTCACAATCCTATTTTCTCCTACTTTAATTCTGGGTTTCTTCCCAGATGAAGGTAACATGTTTACATTAAAATGTTACTGAAAAAAATGTTCAAGTAGACCTTTTTGTCACAAACTGGCAAAAGCCCTCTTTTCTCTTTACACGTTCCTAAATGAAAAACATTCAGTATTTACCTGTGAAGATGATCACAAGGAGCACAAGGAGCACACTGAACTATTTCTAAATGTGAAGTTTCACAATGATTTCCATGTGTTTTTAACCTTTGGTTACCAATGCAGGTAGTGAATTAGTAATGTCACTGCCAAAAAAAGAGACTGATGTTGTTATTGAAGAGTAACCATGCTGTTTCATATTATATCTGTAGGAATAATTCAAAACCACTGAATTTTTAAAAAGGAAATCTTTCTGGTTTTCCATTTTGCACATTCTCTACTAAAAGGTTGCTGTGCTAGTATGTTAAAGTAATAATGCAGGACACAATCTCTTCACAGAGCAGTGTTCCTTACTAGCAAGGAAAAAAATTAAATCCATTAAACAAAAAGACTGTGCTTACAAATTCAGCATTTAATCACCATAATACTGGTGTTATGCCAAACAAGGAAATAAAAATGGCACCTAAAAGACAAAATTAGCTCTAATATCCATAGCATACCCATCTACATATTTTGATGTCTGGAAAAATCAATCAGTAAACTCCAAACATAATTGCTAGTAATGAGTTTGTTAATGTGGCTACTATTACACTAAACAGCAACTTAAAGGCAATAATGTCACATCAAGGTAACATCTTTCCTGTGCAAGTCTCTGATGTGCAGTGTGACTCTGGCAAAAAGGAACCGAGGGCCCACTCAAGTGCCTCGCTGGGACTGAGGCCACACCAGCCTGGCTGACAGAGCCGTGCTCTGACCCGAGCCAGGAGGGGAGCTGAGTGCACTCGGGGAGAACTGCCTTGGCCCTCTGGTTTAACTTTGGTTGTTTCCTAAAAAAAAAAGGCAACTCCAGCTTTCTAAACTACCACTGATCCTGAAAATGTATGCTGGCCTCAGACCAAAATATTTTTAAGCAGCTTCCAGAGAACTGATTACCTGATGGATTAACGCTAAATTTCCAAGTCAAATTGAGCAGTTCATGCTCACATGCAATGATTGTGCATTAAAGGATACTGCCCTGCTGAACTCTCTTGACTTCTGTTCCATGGAGTCATTTTAATAAACATTTCCTCACACTGGATGTGTTTTGCATACATATTCTGGATTTCCAAGGATATAGTTACTGATATACTAAAGCAACATCCCTGGTAACATGTTTTAATCTAATGTCATCCCTCATCTAAATACCCAGCACATGTCCCAGTATCCAGGTAACTACAATTTCCCTACCACTTAATACAAAAGCCCCCTGGCTCAGATTCAAAACGTGCTTGCAGGAAATACACACTATAAACCAGCCAATTCTATAGTTTAGCATGCACATAGATGAGTGTTTTCATCTTACCAGACTCTCCCTCTGCATTAAGAGTAGATGGTTAGAAATACAACTGAAAAGAAAGTGCTATTTTCAATGCTCTTATTTAGCAAAATTATTAAAAAAGTTACTAGCTGAAAACTGGATTACAAAAGTATCATTTATAAATTCCTCATCCTTATACTTTATAATATGAATTATTAAGAGAAAAAAAATACTAGAAACTGGAACTGATCCTTAATTTTGTTTCCTAAAATTCAAAAGTTATTTCTTCTCTGACATCCCACAATGTATGAGTGATACAATAATAAACCAACGCACTTCACAACAGCAAGAAGACTATAATACAAGAAGACAGAAGAAAGCATAGACTGGGTCCATGTTCACGAAATTTTAAGTATTCCAGAAAGGCAACCAAGTAGATTCACTTCTTATGGTAAGGTATCTCTCAACTACTTTTCAAGCATCAAGGCTCCTGGAATCCAAAGAAATCCGTTTCTGTTTTGTGTACGTGTAGCCACACGGTCCCCGTGCAGATGCGGTGTGCTAAGGGAGGTGATGCGTGGGCGGAGAAGCGTTGATGGCACAGCAACGTACAGGCAAAGCAATAATGGGATGACTTAGAAATAGCAGAAGAGGACGTGTCACTGGTTTATTACAGAAAGGCACACGTTTCTCTCACAGGGAGCACGGGCAAGGGCAGGGCACTCCGGGGGCTGCGCGGGGCGGAGGGTGCTAGTTCTGGGGGTCCCTGTGCAGCGCGGGCGGGCGGTCCCGGGCACGGCCGGGGGCTCGGTCACCTGCACGGCGGGCAGGGAGCTGAGGCGCCGCCCGCCCCCGGCCACTGCCGAGGCGGCAGGTCCGCGAGCGCGTCGTGTTCGCAGAGGCGCGGTGCTCGCTGTGTGCCCGCCGGACGGCAGGAACCGAGGACAAGGGCTCGGGGATGCCGCGCGTTATTCCTCCCACCCCGGCTGGCCGGGAGCGCCGCCGCCAGCGGGGCTCCCGCTGCCCTTACCAGGCGCCCCGCGGCTCGGCAGCTGCTCCTCAGCGCGGTCACGGCCGCCATCTTGCCCGGGCAGAGCGGCCCCGCACACACCCCCGGCTCAGCCAACCGGCGGAGGCCGCGCCGCCACAGCCAACCAGGAGCGGGCGGCGCTCGGGCCGGGCAGCGCGGGCGGCGCTCGGGCCCACGCACGCCCACGGTACGGACCGGGAGTGTCCCCCGTGTGGGGCCCAGGGCCGCGGCTGGCGGTGCAGGGCGTGCGGCTTCCCCGGGCCGCAGTAGCGGGAAGGGCAGCGCGAAGAGCCCGGCCGTTCCCGATACACGTGTAATAAAGTCCCGAGCGCGCCTGCCAGACCAACGCGCCCGTGTCTGCGGGTCTACGTGGAAAGTGATTGTAGCCAGGTGGGGGTCGACCACTTCTTCCAGGTGACGACCGACAGGGCATAGTCTTAAGATGCTCCAGGAGAGGTTTACGTTGAACATTAGGAAGAATCTCTTCGGAAAGGGTGATTAGACATTGGAACGGGCTGCCCAGGGAGGTGGTGGAGATACCAACGCTAGAGGCGTTTAAGGAAGAAACTGGACGTGGTACTTAGTGCCATAGTCTGGCTGACATGGTGGTATTCGTTTATAGGTTGGACTCGATAATCTCAGAGGTCTTCTACAATCTAATTCATTCTGTGATTCTGAGGAAAACTAGTTTGTAACGAGGAGGGCAGCAGTCGGCCGCTCCCCTCCGGCGGCGGCGCTGTGCCCACGGTTCTGACCTCGCAGGTGCCGCGGTTGTTACCGCTCCGGCCCTCAGGACAGGGAGAAGGTATTGCTTCCTACGGGACGGCGGGACGGGTCACTACCGCAAGCACAAGGGAGCTACCCCTGCTGCTCCTCCCCGCGGCGGAGCCTCCCGGCCAACGCCGGCGGGCGGGCAGGGAGGCGCCTCCGCTCTGCGCCTGCGCGGCACCGCCGCCCGCCCCCAGCGCCGGCACCGCAGCATCCCGGGCGCGCCTCTGCCGCCAAGCGCTCCTGGCCCCGGGGCTGCTTCGCCGAGGACTCGCAGTGTTTAGGGCCCCGCCGGGATCCCATCGGCGCGGCCTCTGCGAGAGACACTGCTCATCGCCAGCCATGGACGGGGACAGAGTGGAGATAGACGGCGGGATCATGGAGGGGGTGAGAGCCAGCGGGCCGCGTCTTACCTGGCCCGGGCAGCGGTAAGGGCTGGCGGGGTGGGCGGGAAGTGCCGTAGGGCCTGATGATCGCCGTTTCTCCCTGCAGGGCGGGCAGATCCTGCGGGTGTCCACGGCGCTGAGCTGCCTGCTGGGGCTGCCCGTGCGGGTGCGCCGGATCCGCGCCGGGCGGAGCCAGCCCGGCCTCAGGTGAGACCCTCCCCGGGCGGTCCCGGGGCGCCCAGCCGGTCACTTACGGTGTGGGGGGGCCTTCCCGGGCCGGGGCACAGCTGCGCAAGGCCTCGGCTGCTCTCGTCTGAATCATTTGTGTTTCCATTGCTTTAAAAGGGCCTTTTTACCAGAAAACCCGGTCTTTGGCTCACAAGGAGTGAGGGGGAACGCTGGGGCATGAACTGGCCTCGGTTCCCTCGCCGGTGCCCTCAGCGCGGCTCCCCGGCCCGGGGCAGCTGAGGCCGCAGCCTCGGAAATGGTTCTACGGGTGCTAAGCGGAACACACGGTTTGAAACAGGGAACGCACTCATGTAATGCCTGAGCGAAACATAGCTTACCGAGAGTACAGTGTTAAGAACAGTGAGTGCATATCCTAGTGTTGCTACAGTTAGTCTATTTCCAGTGTTAAGAACAGTTGGTGTGTTTCCTATTTAAATTTCTTAATAAATGGAAACAAGCACAAGGCAACTATATAGCAAACGTGTTAAATCTCTTGTAGCACTGTAACCGGTTCTGGCTCAGCCAGTATTGCCATCATTATCCCGCTGCATTTCTGTCCAAGCATTTATCACATTAGGACAAGCGACTGCTCCTGGCTCTCATCTATTTGCCTGTACCCATACTAGTGGGAAAGATACTAGAATCCTGCGTATCCCAGTATAGCCTGAATGCTGCTCCTTTGGCTCCTGTGAAGTCTGAAGTACTGTAGCAACCAGAATGAATTTCTGATCCTTGTCTAATCCAAAATTTGCATTGGTAGTTTTTTAGTTGGTTTTTAGTGGTTCTTTTAATGTAACATGAGTATGTAGTCTACTTGTATGCGTCTTTAACTGTTTATTGTCACTCTAAGACCTCAGCATCTGTCTGGATTGGAGATCATTCGAGATCTGTGTGATGGGAAGCTGAATGGTGGTGAAATTGGCTCAACAGAAATAACCTTCACTCCTGGGAAGATCAAAGGTGGAACCCACATAGCAGATACAAAAACAGCAGGGTATGTCTTTGTACCACCTTCTGATAACTTTAAAATTATCACAACTGATGGGGGGGGGGGGGGAAAAGAACATTTACACATTTATGCTTTGGTAATGACCCAGGATATGTGCTGCCTGAGCCAGATTTGTGTGACCAAAGAACCTGTAGTATAGGCAGGAGATGCATGAAGTACATGCTAAGTTTAAAAGTATGATTGATGTAAAAGCTGAACACTTGGTTCATGTTATGCAAAAAGCAGGTGCCTGTGTCTTTAAAACTTTAAGTGTAATTTCTTTACATTTACTGTGTTACATACCAGACCAAATGCATTAAATTAGATAAGTATCTCACATCCATGAGATCTGAAATAACCATCATACAATAAGGTAATTTTTGATATTTTACTTACACTCATAGTAGCACAGTCATATTAGTCTTTTGGAACATAATCCATCCATGTATTAAAATGTTACTGCTGCCGAAGCCTTTTCTGCTACCTAGACCCACAGTTTTCATGGTCCCATCTGTATACTAAGGGAGATACATAACTTTTATTTCAGACAGAAGCATTAAAGTTACAATTATTGTGAAATGAAAACTTTCGTATTTAGGCTTGCAAAGGACGACAAGTTTTAAATTAGTATCTTTTAAGACTAATAAGTTTATAGATAATTTAAAAATAAAATGCAGAACTCTGGAACTCCAGGTGCTCTGGAAGGTCATCTGCCTTTGATATAAAGTGATTCTATGGAATTCTATGGTTTATGGGTGTCTGACATTTGAGTATCTTATAATTGCTTTTAGGAGTGTGTGTCTACTGATGCAGGTAGCAATGCCCTGTGTGCTGTTTGCTGCTTCCCCATCAGAGCTTCATTTAAAAGGTGGGACTAATGCGGAGATGGCTCCTCAGATAGACTACACAGTCATGGTAGGGAGAAATTCCTTTGTCTTGGTGCATCTTCCCTGAATATGTGTGCAATGTAACTGCTGTTCCTCTTACTGCAAGTCTATTTGTGACTATGGAATTAGGCATGGGACTACAACACTATTAGTGTACTGGATGTAGAGAGCAACCAGTGTTTCATGGAATTTCCTGAAACAGCAAATAGTTTCTTTGGTTTTAATTACTACAGAAAATTTCAGTTAAAATGTATTCTTTATCTAGAAGTGCTGTGAATTACTTTTCTTTTTTCCCATAAGAAAGTCCTTTTACACAAGGTGACATTGAGAATGAAGTATGAGGAATGTCAAATAAGCTATATGGATGAGACTGGCTATCTTTTTTTTTTTCAGTAATGTAACTGAATTTTTTGTGTTGAGGTTGACCTTTTTTTTCTCTTTTAAGATTGCATGAAATAGTGGGAAAATATTAATGCAAAATAAATTCACTCTGTGTTTTTATATGTGTTTATTTTTCAGGTTTTCAAGCCAGTAGTTGAAAAGTTCAACTTCACATTTAATTGTGACATAAAAAGAAGGTGAGTTGTGGAGCTGTGCAGCAGATCTGGGCCTTACTGAACCCGTGTGTGAGCAGAGGCACACACAAGGGGCTCTCAATCAAACTGAGGGATGAATTTATAATACATGAACTAATCTGCATTAGCTGTCCCTGTGTGTACTGTCACCCTGTGATGAATGGGATATGATTCTTTGCTGTCTTCTTTTTTCCTTGCTGGGTCCACAGCTGCTGTGTAATGTTTCCTGTTGGCTCCCCTGAGGGGAGCACATGCTGAACAGGCAGTGCATTACTGAGCTTTTTCCAAGGTGCCAGTTAGGTTAGTGTTAGGAAATTAGTAAGATGTGCGTTACAGAGGATTAGTGTTAGAGAACCCAGTTCCATTATATGAGTTTCTAAGGCACACATCAAGAAAGTTTGTACGTTACAGTAGCAGGGAACATAAAAATGTATGATGAAATATAGGAAGAGCCTCCTGGCCCTTTTCTTGGTTTCCTTGTGATCATTGTATTTAGTTACATACAATTACTGTTTCTAAATAGGGGTTACTACCCTCAAGGAGGTGGTGAAGTTGTAGTCCAGATGTCTCCAGTCAAAGAGCTGAGCCCAATAAACTTAACAGAACGTGGCACAGTGACAAAGATTTATGGAAGGGCATTTGTTGCTGGAGCACTGCCTATCAAAGTAAGTGCTTATCATGGCTCTGGTAGAATCCAACTTTATATAGCTACATAAAATTGCATGCGATCTGCTTAACATTCTTCTATTCTCCTGTCTTTTGCAGTCTTACACAAGCTAAGCAACCTTATTAAATTGTTTTGATTATTCAGGCTGTAGAATATTATATTGGACATACCTAAAATTCATTCATCACACAGCAGTGTAAAGGTGAAACAGGAAATGAGAACAGTAGCCTCATCCTTCACAGGACTACTCAAAAGTCTTTAGCATATATTGAGGGATATCTTATATCTGATTTATGTATTCTTCATATTCATGTGGATTATTTTAAATCTGAAATTAGGGCCCTCGTTCATATTTATGAGCACAGGTGGAGGCCAGACTACAACAAGTTTTTCAGCCATTGCTAAGGGTATTAGAACAAGTTAAGGGTAGGTTTAGACAAAAATTAGGAGAGAAATTTGCTCCTTTATATCTCCTTCTTTCTATTCTTCCTCTCCTGAGTGCTGAGATCTCCTTAAGGTTCCATCTCACATACAGGCTAGGAATTAGTAGAGGAAGGAAGAGGAGAAACTGAATTACTTTTTGAAAAGTTGTGGACTGCTGGTTTTGGTCTTAAAATCTCCAAATCCATGAATATAGCTATGATTAGATCACAGGAATGGGATAAGCTTCGTATGCCCCCATTTGCTTGTGATGTAAAATTGCTATTTTATGTATTCTCTCTTACAGAGTATATTCTGTACGTAATAATTGTGGGGTGGGATTTTTGCACTTGTTTTTGGGGTGGGCCATTTTTAGAAGCTAATGTTTTGCGAGAAGACTAAAATCAAATTGTTTTCTCTATGAATGAAGAAAAGTTATTGAATTTCTATTGATATTGAAGTTTCTATATACATTTATATAACTATCATTTGTACAACATTTAATGTTACCTTAATTTTGTAGTAAAATTTTCAGAAAAAAATCATGTTCAGTTCTTGTAGGGGTTTACAACAGTCCTTTGTTTTTCTAGTTAATAAAGTAGCCCCTTTATTTAGGGATTAACTGTAATAATTGAATTTACAAGGAAAATGTATTGCTGTATTAGATAATTACTGGGTTTATGTCTTGTCTTGTTAGCTGGCAAAAGACATGTCAGCAGCAGCAGTGAGATGCATCAGAAGAGAAATCAGAGATCTTTACATTAACATTCAGCCTGTCAGAGAACCTGATGATCAAGCTGTTGGGACTGGAAGTGGAATAATGTAAGTTGAATCCAAGCTGTCTATTGTTAGCTCTAATCTTGTTGGTTGATTAGCTAGATCTTGATTACATATCTGGTAAATAAACTGTAATATGAGTGATTTTGTTCTTAATTTTAATTATTTTTGTTTTTCTGCTTAGTATTATTGCAGAGACTTCAACAGGTTGTTTGCTAGCTGGGTCATCACTTGGCAAGAGAGGTAAGAATGCCATGAATTCTTTGGGACTTAACTGAATAAACCAAAACCAGATAGGAATCTGAAGTATAATCTGTTTAATGATCTGATGCTTTGAATGTTTCATTTTTAAATGTATGTTTATAGAAATAAAGGACAGCAAAAATTAGTAGATTTAAATCATAGTAAATGGAAATTTACAAAAATTACTGAACTGTTAACTTTACCTCATATCAGAATGGATAATCACTGCAAATATTTCTGAACTTTAGGAACACAGGCTTTGTGTTCCTTTACATGTGAAGATTTTGGTCAAGAGTGAATCTAGATTAAAATAAATGGAAGAATAAATTATTTGAATCTAATGTTTTTCTGACTAAATGAGGCTACTTTCTTTCCACTGCTTAGGATGTATAGACTATATATGAGCATAAGATGGGAAGGGTTTTTTAAGCAGACATTTGAGGCAAGAGCATAAGATTTAAAAAGTTGATAATTCCTTGGGTTGTTTTTTGGGGTTTTTTTTTGTATTTTTAAAATTTTAAATAGTAATTTTCAGCTTTCTGATTTCTCTCTTAGGAAAGAATGCTGACAAGGTCGGCATTGAAGCAGCTGAGATGCTGCTTCAGAATCTTAAACATGGTGGAACTGTGGATGATTCTCTGCAAGACCAAGTAAGGTTACTGTATGTGTTTACAGGAAGTAGAAAGAACATGTATGCACTACTTGTAACCAGTATAGATCTGAACAGGGAAGGAACAAGATGTTAGTAGTCTCAGAGCTATGTAGTCACAACATCACTAGAATTAGCAAATTTTTAGTTTTTAGGAACCACAAATGCTTTTAGCTTTGCACCAATACCCTCAAATTTTCCCTTTCTCCCAATAAGTATGGAAGAAGGAGGCAGGAATTTGCTTCTATTTGGCATTCCATGTAGTGCAGTGATAATAGCTCCCTCTTTACATATATAGAATGATGCTAAAGGAAGGTATCAGAGAATATCTAGGACATGCTCCTGATTATCTTTCTCCCCTAATTTAATTTAAAAATGAAGGCCCTTCACTGCCTTATTTTAGTCTGATAAGAATCTTGGGTTGGTTTAGCTAGGATGATGCTACCTTTTAGCTGTAAACACCTGGGCACACATTAATATTATGTAGCATAATAAGTATTTCAGTCTTGGATTCAGCCTACTTTTTTCAAAGCATGCAAGTACAACTGATGGGAACAAGCCACAGCCAGAGTCACTGTGTATGAGAACTGTGAAGAGTTAATCACACCTTGTAGTATTCTTGTCATGGTGATGTTTTTAAGTCAAATCAAAGGTTTTCAGGTGTCTGGTGAATATGTGATCAGGAAGTGTTAGAATTAAAATACCTCTTCCTGAATTTTTCTCCATGTAGATAATCTATTAATCTGGATTAGTAGATTACCTATAGTATTTAGTAATCATTAGTACCTACCATTAGTAATCTACTAGTAACCATTAGTAATCTACTAATCTGATGTGATTTTAGGGGAATATACGGTGGGGGAAAGCAAAGTTAAATGTAGTAGCAGGGATTCAGGGGCAAGCTCCACTGTGGAAAAGTAGCTTGTCTGTAATAGGCATTACAGTAGCAATCTCCAAACTTCTGGAGCCTTGGATCACTCTTCAAACTCAGCTTCATGAATTTTTATGAAACCTGGAAGACAATATTTTTATATCTACAGATATTTTGCATGTTTTGGTTGGGTTTTTTTTAATCAATAAATTACTAGAATCTGAAGAATGATTTAATAATTACCTTTCTCTCCCTTTCAG
The DNA here is from genome assembly GCF_030490865.1 of Poecile atricapillus. NCBI lineage: Eukaryota > Metazoa > Chordata > Aves > Passeriformes > Paridae > Poecile > Poecile atricapillus. Next base: position 15,135,079 of record NC_081255.1, on the reverse strand, counting down.
CTGATCATTTTTATGGCACTAGCAAAGGGAGTGTCTAGAGTGAAAAGTGGACCAATTACACTTCATACTCAAACAGCTATACATTTTGCAGAGCAGCTAACAAAGGTGAGTCCATTCCAGAAGGAAGTTCTTCCAGTAACTTGGCAATGTACAGTTCATCAGGCAGTGTGAGCTGAACTTGATCGTGGAGAACAAGCATTGATAAAGCAATTGCTATAGTATTTACCTGGGAGATCTCCTGTAGAAAGTGAGCATACTCTAGAGTTAAAGGCTTTTAGAATGGTTAGATACTTTCATCACCTTTATTTAAATTTAAATGGCTTTTTGAGTTAAATCTGTCAAAGCTGTAATATACATAAACACATGGCAGTACAATTATTGGACATTGGATATTGAATATTTAAACTGCCCTATGTGATAATTTAATTAGTGATGTATTTCTAATCCTCTTTTAGGCCAAATTTACTATAACAAAATCAGAAGAGGAAGATCCCAGTAATGATACCTACATCATTGAGTGCCAAGGAATGGGGATGATAAACCCAAACTTATAGTGTTAAAAAAAAAAAAAATAGGCAGTAAGCTGCCAACAGCAGCACTCAGCATACCTCAGTGATGTATTGCACTACACTTCATTGGATGTATAATCTGCCTGAAGAGGAGGAGCCTTCTGTCACATCAGAGTGATTTAACTTGAAGGTTGATGTCAAGCTTTTCCTTGGTATGATGAGAATCAGTCATGTGAAAAATTAAAACTTTACCTTTTTTTTTTTACTATTAGCAGCAAAATGAGTAGCAACAGGACAGCAAATAGAATATACTGTATGTATGCAAGAGCTTCAGTTAGAAGCTTTGAATTTTACCCAAGTAGAAAATAACTATTTTAGTTCAGTATTTCTTTCCCTTTTAACAAATGAAAGTTTTGTTCTCTGGAAACCTTTATGTTATGAGGTACATGGAATGAAATGCACCATCAAATCTGTATTGCTGATCTTCCTTAGCCGTTTGCTAAATAATAAAGCAGTATCACCCTATAAAAGGCTTTATATGTGGTGTTATCTCAGTAGGTTGTGAGTGGGAAAGGTGGATACAAAATAACTTTTCAGCAGCATAGTTTCTTTTTCTCCCTACAGAAAGAATCAATGCATAAGATAATATTTTAAATCTTTTTTTCATCTATTTTAAATCTTTATTTTCATCTATTTTATAAAGCCTTGTCAGGCAAGCTTAATCAATCATATTACAGCCCAGACACCGAGTATTAACTCCATGATATGATTTTATTTCCTAGCTGTAGTTGTCCTTGTCACTTAGCATACTAACTGAGGCTATATATTCACTGAAGTGATGTTCTTTTTGAAGGGAGTACTTAATTTCATCTGAGATTAGGGTGCTGTTGAACACACATATAGACACAGTAACTATATGTATGGACATGTAAATACACATAATTTATGTAGGCATATAAAATCCAGGTGTTATCCCCCATCTGGGGATTAAGTAGAGCTTCTACCAGGCTGGTGTTGATCACGCTACAAAAACTTTTTCTGAAGTAGAAGGAAGGTGAAAGGAGAAATAGGGCGCAATTTGTTTTGCATATGAAGACCCAAATCACAGAGTTGGAATCACGTAACCAAAACTGTAAAAATGCACTCTGTAAGCTTGAATTGATTTCCAAGTTTCCCAGCCTGTACTGCAGCCATTGCTCTTAAGACGTTTTCTCCTCAGTTGTGACTACTGAACCTAACTGCTCAAGATGTAACTTGAGGTATTGTTTGCCGTACTAATTAAGATAATTACTTAATGCATTTCTTTGCATTTCTAATACCAAGAAAAACCTTTGCTAATATCCAAAAAAGTTCACCAACTATCTACTTAACAATACATTTCTTCTTAGGGTTTTTTCCTTAGTACAAAGGAAAGCTCTCAATTTCCAACTAATTATTTTTCTCTAGTACTGGGAATAGTCTGAAGGGGGCAATAGACACCTGCTGAAGTATTTTTGGGACACAGCCTCGACATCCTTTGATAAGCACCTCTCTGAGTTACTCGTCTGTCTGTTAATGATTTTCAGTGTTTCCTTTTTGAGGAATTCTGAATGTGTTTTTAAAAAAGACTTGAAAGAAAATCCCAAAGAAGTTGCTGTCTGTGCTTAAGGAAACAAGCTCTTATAAACCACATTTGAATGAATATTTATCTGTTTTCAATATTCAAAAAATTCATATACTTGACTTGGTTTTTAAATGTGCCGACTTTGTTACCAGTGAAAGTTTAAAAATAAAATTTTAAAAAAATCACTAAGTACAACAAAATTCAGTTGAACACAAGAATCCCATTGAAAAACTGAAGTGCAATTTTTGTCTTCCAAATATAGAAAAGCATGTAAATGCTCAGCCAACACATTTAACAAAGATTAACAAACCCAGGTTACCAGAATATACCTCTTGGTAAATGTGCAGTAAAGGACAGCTCAGCAACCCTGACACCTCTTGCTGCTGCTCCCTGAGCTCCACAGGTGTGTTACAAAGAGCAGCTGTCATTGCTAACTGGCAGTCCTTGCTGGTTTCCTGGCAGGCCTGGTCAAACATCCAGCCCTTGCTCCTTGTGGCCCAGGGGCCAGCAGTGGGCAGCGGAGAGGCTGCAGAGCTGCTCTGTCCTTGCCTTGTCAGTGTGAGGGCTGTTCCCTAATGCCATCCCTGCTGTGCTTCCTGCCTTGGGGAAAGCTGGAGCTCATTTGACAAGCATTTGCAACCTTTTTCTCCTCAGGATTAGAAAATCTTTAGATGGGAGTCATCCACAACAGGTTTTACTCCTCAATGGGATTAAATTCCCCAAATGATTGTTACCCCCTGCTGCACACACACACACACAGACACACACATACATAGAATTTTGTTACCTGGGCTCAATTCACATCCTGTCACCTCACGGTTACCTCTTACCAGGAAATGTTTATCGTAATTCCTCTTCTTTTTTCATGTATCATAATTGCTCTTCATTACATATGTAATTGTAATAGTTCAAGAAATTGAACAAATTTTAACTGAGATGATAAAAACCAAAATGAATTTGGGAATACGGGTATCATTGATATTCTACCAGGTTCCTACCTTTTTCTTTTCAATGCAGTTCTGCACCATAAAACTTAATTCCTCCAGGCTTACATTTACTTTCAATTCACTTGATTTTAAATCTACAATTCAAAATATGAGCTGCAGACCTTGTTACATCACACTCCTACATTGCACATGCTGTATGTACTTAAGCTTAAATTTTACAGCATAAATAATTCTTAAAATTAATGCAGTGTGTGCAAATTATTGGTAGTTAGTGGTGTAACTTTTCTCTTTTTTCAAACATCCTGTCCTTTTTGAATATTAACTGATATTTACAGGGCATTACTTGGAGCTTTTTAACTTTCATTTTTATCTATTTACAATCACATAATTTTTAACTATAAGGTTGGATTAAGTCACTTGTGAGATTGTATTAACCTTTTGTTCAGGAAGAGATGAGAAATTGCTTGCACCTGCTCTACAAATATTCACAGGGTTTTCTTATGTTAATTAGGCACATTTGAATCTTATATAAAAACTTCAGTGTGGGTGTACAGATACAACTAAGATGCTTACATTTAGTACTGCTCAAACAAGTAGTGGCAATGACTCAGAAGTTCTATGTAGCAAGGAAAGGGGATAAATCCTCTCCAACTGTGTATCTCTGGTGTACTTGCATGAGAGAGAATTGTGTTTGGATGAATGCAGTGATCAGAGGTATATCACTCAGGTATGTGGGGACTGGAATTGCAAGACAAGTAATACAGGCATTATATGCAGCCAGTTACAAAATTTTCTCCAGGAAGTGTGCACTCTGGTTCTGGCTGAGCTCTGTTCCTCTCAAGACCTTTTCTCCTTTCACACCCTCAGATTGACAGGTGACCATTCCTCTTCTGAGCCCCCGGGCATTTTGTTCTGGTCACTGAAATGTCACTGACACATTCACTATTTTCTAGCCCATGTTGGGAACACTGCATCCAATTTTGGGCCCCTCCATCCAAGGAGAGCACCAGTGGTGAAGCTGGTCTGGGGCTGGAGCTCTGTGAGGAGGGGCGGAGGGAAGGGGACTCGCTCAGCCTGCGGAGGGGATGGGCTCAGACACCTACCAGCAAATGGCCAGCTCCTGCACAGAGGTGAGGGAGGAGATGGAGTCAGGCCCATGGTGCATGGCAGAGGGTGAGAAACAGAAATGAGAGATGCTCTGGCTGGCCAGAGCCCTGACTGTCCCAGTTTGAGCTCAGGGCTTATCCTGCATTGTGCAGCAGTTTTGACCAGTGCCCACCTGTGATCCCACCTCATCCTATGATCCTGAAATCCCTATCTGGCAGGTAATGATCATCCAAATATAGTGTGGAAGAATTCTCTAAGATATTCCAGCACAGATTATCTATAACTGACAATGCTAAAATCAACCAGAAGTTAAATAAAACACTACACTAAACAAAGGTGTATATAGGAAAAAATTGCCAACATGAGTTCTTTATAATGGGAAAAATGAAGAAATTTTAGAATTAGAGCTACACCTTGAATTCAAAAGAAGTGACTGCAAACACAGACATCAAATCTGCTGGCAATTGGAGAGAATAGGAAGTAATATCTAATAATCAAGTAAAATAGGTGAGCTGAAAAGTGCTTCTCTAATATTTGACTGCAGAAAGGTCAGTAAAGACAGGTAAAACAAGTGAGAACACAGTCCTGTGTAAACTTGGGCAGAACCAGATTTTTTCTTTTAATCCAAGATTTTCTACTGACTTGAAGACCAAAGTTCAAGGCTTAGGAAGCCTACTGATAAGTGCACTTAAAAGCTAAAAGCTCTTGTGAAGTGCGCATATGGAGAATTTCCCAATGCAAGCTGTGAGACTTTGAATTTTTGTCCCACCCAACTGTCTCTCCTCTGCCCAGGAGGCTTTCTGTGCAATGCTTTCCAAATCCAAAGTATTTGGGATCCCAAAATGATAGGACATCTGCTAGAACAACAAACTCTTACTTGAAAATCACACTTTCAAATAATAACTGAATCTTTTTTTCACATAAAACTTTTTTAGGATTAAACTTTAGACCTTTTATGTCACATTGTACAAGTTTTCAAAGATCTATAAAAAGAACAAATATTAGCTCAGAAAACATCTAATGTTATTTTTCTTTCCTTCCAGGGATATTTTTCTAGCTACTTAAGACTTTCATTACCAGGTAAATGATTCCTATATAAAAAGACAATTTGTGAGAGGATTTAATGTTTTTTTTTTCATATGTAAACCTCTCTATAAACAGAATTTTACATGCATTGCACTCTTCTAGTTTATACAACACCAGCTGACTTGAAGTTTATCCAACTTTTGTAACCCAGAAATGCTCTTGTAGATCATGTTTTCTCAGACTATAGGAATTTACATTTGTTTAACTGAAGATGGAACTTGGGCTGTAGACATAAATTATAACAATTATTAGATTATATCATTTGGAAGGAAAGGAAGGGAAAGTAAGCAGTTAGTCTAAACATCATTTCCATCACTTTTATCCTACCATCATCTACCCCTAATTCTCCACAGACAAGTATGATTTTGCATTCTGCTTTGCTGAAATGGCTTGCACAGAAATACTTGACAGCAAATGTTTTATGCTCACTGAATATACCTTTCAGCCATGAAAATTTACCAATTATATTGCTTTTTACAAAAGTTAGCCCTTTCTTCCCCTGCTCTGTTTCTCAAGATTCCTTAGATTTTTCTTTTCTCCCTGATCAAGGATAGGTTAAAAAGTTAAGTCCTCTATCAGCACCTCTCTATTCTAAGCTGCAAGCACAAAGAAAGAGTCTCAATTCATAGCAATTAAATTTACAGAATATCCAAGTAAGTCAAAATTGTTGCTCTGAAGCAGCACTGGGAAGCACTGGCCCTGACTGAGCAGGGAATATCAGCATGTGCTGACAAGTCTTAGATAGCTACAGTGGACTCGTCATCAGAAATGAGGATAAGCACATGGCCCCCTTATGTTTAAGTGATTTGGTGGTGCTGTATAAATATCTCTTATCAGAACAGGATTGCTAGCATTCTCTGCTATGTGGGAGAGTTCATTTTCATAATCAAATTATCAGATGTAAAACTATAAAGAAAGACTGTAAGCTAAGCTGAACTCAAAATAGGACTTAAAAATTAATTACATTTCATAAAGACCAGCAAATCTTGGGCCTTCTATCTATTCAAACCTTTCATCTTTTTATCCCCACATTATAGCTCTGGGCTTTGAACTTCAGAGTAAACTCCTCAGTTCTACCAGTGATCTTGCTACACACTATTGAGTTCTCAGCTGAAATGTTCTTAATAATACCACTTCCAGGTTTTTTTATCTTTTTCCATTCCAAAACATAGAAGTCTCTGCTCTCAAAAACATTTTAAAATACCTCTTAATTCTGTTTTTGTTTTTGTTTTTTTAATCTCTTTTTCAGTTGTAAAATGGAATTCCATTTTAGGAAATAAAATTTTATTTTCACTTATAAAAAAATCTGTCTAAGCTGCTGATTTTGTTGGAGGGAAAGACCTGTGCAGCCATTTCATGGAAATGTTCAGACCTGCTGATTTCTTTCACCTTATTAATTACAACTGGAAAAATATTTTTAGACTCGATGGACTTCTGGAGAAAACCAGTTAACTGGTTTAGAAGTTTATCTTTTTCAATAGGACAGAGCCTGCTGCCAGGTAAAGCTGAGAATACATACCTGCATGAAGTTTTGATTCCAAAGTGGCTCTTTGTATTCTCACTGAAGTTTACAATTGTTGCAGTGTGCTCAGCTCCTCTGAAATTGAGAATATATTTAAGTTTTCTTGCCTTTTATTTTTTTTTTAAATCAGTTGTAAAACCTGCACAGCTGAAGAGAGATTTAATTAGTAACAATGAAATAGACTATTCAGAATGGGTTAAGATAGCACAAAAGCCATATACTACATTAACCCTTTGTGCTTGCAGTGAGAAATTAAGGTAACAGAATCAATGATAGCCACCTTCACAGAGGAAAAGGTCGATGTGATAGTGAACTAACTTCCTTTTAACATAGCATGGTCAGTCAGCAAAAAAAGTTTTTAAATTGTGCTATTAGATAGATTTGTTTGCTTCCGTCTCATAGGATGGTGACCTTCAGGACAAGATTTATGTCCTCTGACTGCAAGCCAGATTCCTGTATCCTGTTTATTATTTAATATGTGCTCTGTAAAATAAGCACAATTCAAATGCTTTGCCATTCAGTCAAGAATCAAGCCCAAGCCCATATTTAGACAGAATTTAGGTGTTTTATGCAATGATTATTTAATGATCTTGAAACAGAACCAATGAAACTTTCTTCCATATGAACATGTAAACACCCCAGTGATCCTGGTTATCATGCAGGAAAAAAGGACAGGCTCTGTCCCACAGCAAATTGGACAGCTAGTGATTGTTGCAGTTTGGAGGGAAAGGTAGTTACATCTGTTCTGGCAGAGGAAGAAGTTACACCTGAGAGATGCTTTAATGCACATACTGTGGAAAGAAGGAAACCCTACAACCTCTTGTCCTGACTGTTAAATTATTACTGTGTCTTTCTGATCAAAAGGCTGTTCTCCCCCAAAATACAATCATAAATGGAAGGAATGATATTCCTGCAGGGTGAATTGAGTTTTGAACTTACCCCCATACCACTTGGCATCAGTAGCAACCACCAAGGGTTCAGATGGTTGCCTGCTCCACTACTCATGGGCTGCACAGTGAGCCTGGGAGCACAAACCAAGGCTCCCAGTGTCCAGGAATTTGAGTCTCAGAGCCAGCCACCACAATCTAACCATTTTTACTTAAAGCTTCTTCTCCCACATATGAGTGCATGAAATTCAAGTTTCCAGTAAATCATAAGCAAGCTGTTTCAAAGATCCACTACTCCCCTGGATGTATAGAATGGGTAAGAGAAATAAAGACAAAATTCAGCAGAAGGAAATAAGAAAACCTCAGCAAAAAGTGCACAGTTTTCCATAGGATCTCATGACATATTACAAAACTTCTGACACTTAGCAAGTTTAAATTACCCTATTTATCTAAGCTTAACTTTCTTTCTTTTGCTCATTTGTTATAGCACGTGAACCTGTGAAGAAGAGAGCAATGCCCATTTCCTGCATTGCAGCCTATCAGTGTCTCCATCTTGCAGACTCAGTTGCAGTTGAGCCAAGTACTTATGACAAATAGAATCAATTTTTTTAATTGTCTTTTTTACTTCTTGTTTTTTCTTTTATTTCCTTTTCTGCTTCTATTTTTATTTTCTATGTTCTGCTTTCAAGTTCGTTTCTTTCCTGTTTTATGTGCATTTCTCACCTTCTCTCCAGCTTTCTAGTTCCCTCATTTCCCTTTTCCCCCTTCCTCTCACATTCACATCTACTTAGAGAAGCATTACAATATCAAAGTATTGTTAAACTACAGAATTAGAAGTACAGTCTGGCTCCAGCTAACCTTGGTCCTTGTAAAAACCACTTTACTTCCTGAAAACCACAATTGGAGATGCAGAAAATATTCAAGGACATCTCTGGAAGCCCCTCCTACAGTGTAAATGAGCAGAGGCTCAGTTCCTGTGAAAGCAGCACCAGGCTCTGCCTGCAGAGACAGCTGCAGGAATGGTGGCTCATGACACCTTATGAAATAGAAGGAACACTGAATTATGGGGCGCACGTTTTTTCTGCATAGCGAGACATGTCCTCCCACAGAGCTGGCTTGGGGTTTTCTGCATCAAACAATTTGTTATTTAAACCACATGAAACAGGCCAATTAAGCTCATGCATATAATGCTCTAGCTGAGCCTATGTTTATGGTCAAGTTCCTGGAGGCAGTTGCACCCACAGAGCCTGGAGGGATAGACTTTCATGGGAACCAGGCTATCCTCATGTCTGAGTCACTTCTCCTGGCAAGTTCTTGGCTCACCTAACTTAGACAAAGTGAGATTTAATGTGTAGGCAGGATGAATTATCTGAGAGTTCTGGCTTAAGGAAGCTAAAAGTAAAGTTAGTCATACCATTCTAGCAAAAATGGATCCCCATTGTATACATGGAGATTTCCCCATGTATACATGGAGATTTGTGAGGGCTTGTAATTACCTTCCAGTCCTTAGCAAAATAAGTTACTGGCCCATAGACAATAAACAAATTTGAAAGAAAGGTGTTTTTCTTTTAGTACTCCTTGTTTAGGTGGCAGAATATTCTTCAGAGTATGACTATGACCACATCTAAACTAATGAGAAGATGGGATGGAAATTTCACGAAATTACTTGTGTGAGATTCCTGAGGTTTCCCAACTTCATCCAGGAAAAGAACTAGACTGATTATTCTCACATAAATGCAAGACTTGACCTTCAGTTAAACACAATATCCACAAAAAGCCCAGAAATAAGAGATTAAAGAAAATATCTTCAAATTGTAGAATAGTCCCTTTCCCAGCATTTTACTTCTATATATGCTTTATCTACCCTGCACTAAAATTACGACCATATGAGGAAGAGCACTCTTCTGCCTCAGCAGAAGTAATAAACAGACCAAAACTTACTCTGGTACAGCTTTACAACTGCATGCAGATAGAGACATTATTTCCCCCTTTAATTTTAGAAGCAAATAGTAGTAGTGTTGGTGGTACAACCAACATTGTGCATTTTTGCACCCAAATTTTTTTCAGGGGATGAAATAGCTGCAAGGATGGCTGGCAGATCACACTGTAGTTATGATCCTCTAAAGAGGCACTGCTGTTGGCTGACATGAATTTTGATGTTACACACATATGTGTGTAAAGAAGCTGACTCTAGAGTATCATGGAAAGTTATTTCTAAACAATTTCTTTATGAGAAGTAAGAAGACAAACAGCAACTATTTGCAGATTTATGTGCTCAACTCATGGATTTTAACAGAAAGTTTTGGGGGGTTTTGGCATTTGTGTTGAGCAAGTGAGAGATAATACAAGACAACAGGAACAAAATGTGTTCTTAATTAATTTGCTGTTTCAAAACAGTGCTGGGAAGATGCTGACATACCAATATGTAAAGCAAAACTGCTGAAAGCAACTCAGAGCACCCATTCATCTACAGCACTGTATCTGCTCCCTGGGCTCCTTAGCAAGAGGTCCTGACTCCAGGCTTTCTCCAGGGGCCGTGGACGCTGAGCCACCATGATGCAGCTCACAGCCCTGGGTTTGTCCTGGTGTCCTGTTGTTGTTTCACCCAGCTGGGCTCTCGGTGAATGCCTGTGCTACGATGGAAGCCACTGAAGAGGTGTTACACCAGTAACACAGGGAGGCACTGGAGTTCATGGGATGTGACTGAAATGGTCACATGACTGTAATCCAGAGCGGATGTGCAAGTGAGAATTTTCAAACAGGAAAGGAGCAGAAGAGGTATTTCCTGTAACTAATACTGAACAAGAAGTGAAAACTTCTCTTTTATTCAATGCTTATTTATTAAAGCCAGAATATTCTGACCTTGCCCTACAACAAAGAATCTTAGGACTACATTTTCATGGGCTTTTGATTATATTGGTGATTTATGGATGGCTGATCCTAAATGCCATTTGCAATAAGCTGGAAAGCGATATGGCTGCAAAGCACTGCAGGGCAATTGTAGGAGAGATATAGCCCATCGTTACATCTTCCTTTGTAGGGGCTGAATTCTGTATCTTGTGTGATCTCTGACAGTCTCATTAATCTTTACAGTACAGGCCTTTGCACTTAAAAGAATTTAAAGGCAATCTTAAACTCTTTCTGGGAATGTAGATTTACTTGCATATGCTTTTCAATCAGGGATACTCTAAAGGAATTATCCTAAATGTGGTTATCAAATACACGGAAACTATTCTGGGAAATGGAAAATATTTTTCAGTCAACTTAGTTGGAAAATTCAGGTCAGGCTTTATAAATATCAAAGACTTCCAGAGACCAGCTAACAGGAAATTTTTGCTGACATGTTGAACAATGACCATTTAGATGAAGTTATTAAGAAGCAGGCAATTAAAAATCGCTTTTCTAGTTGCAGTAAAAGTCTCTGCTGATTGTGCTTCTGTGGTTAAAAAAGGTCAGCTAGCAGGGGTAACAGGTCACAGACACTTTCAACTGATGCAAGAGTGGAAGAGATGGCTCTGTCTTCATCCTGATGGTCACCACCTCTGCCTTGGTTATGCTAGCCTAAGTGCAAGATCCTATAGCAATTTTAATCCAGGACCTGATCCAGTCTAAAATGAACCCAGAAAAAAAGAAAAAATGGAGGGGTGGATGAGAAATTAGTTTTCTGTAAGGGGCATACCCTCTTTTTGGCTTGCTATGGGTGATTGCAATTGGAAACTATGGATATCAGCCAGATCATGTCATCTTAAGACAACAATATTACAAAAATATTCCAATGCAAGGAATGAGATGCAGAATAATCCAAGAGACATTATAGCTCCTTTAAGGTAAGCAAATGATGAAGGTTCATTTGGAATAAAAAGTACCACACTGATAAGTGCTTATGAAAGGTGACACTGCACTAGAGGTTTTAGAGAGGGTGACAGATTATTCAGAAACAAGAGGACAAAAAGGAGAAGTATTTTAAACCGATCAAAGGAAATACTCTTCACAAAATGTCTTATTAAACTGTGCAGTTCTTTTCAACAGGAAGTAATTAGGAAAGCACTTAAAAAGGAGTCATGAAATGACTGGACTTTTAGACTATGCCATGGATTTGGAAGATAGACTGAGTCTTACGTCTGCATTTAGGCAATATGTATCAGATTTAAAAAAAAACCCTTAATACTGTAGTATGCTGGTCCTAAATCTGTCTTCAGGGATGTTTCTTACATCCTCCTGTGAAACTTTGGTTGCTGCTTACTGCCAAAGAACAGTGTCTGTTTAAATATTTTTCATCTGATCTCATATGGGAACTACATTGCTCCTTATCAAAAAACAATGGTATCTCATGGAAGCCTCTGTCATGCATAGTTACAGAAAAATTTAGGCAGGGATGATCACAGGAGATAAGTCCAGTGTTTCACTGGAAGCAGGGCAAACTTCATGGTTAGATGAAATTGATCATGGTCTTTTCCAGCTGAATTGCAAAAAACCCTAAGGGCAGAGGTCCTAGAGGTGCTGAGGTCCTGTTTTGGCTGCTGAACCACCCTCTCCATGTATTTGTAGCTCACATACAACTGGAACTTCCCTTATCACATGTTTTGGCCATATCCCCTTGTCATTTTACTGTTCACCTCTGGGAAGGCACTGGCTCTGTGTTCTCTTTAATCTCTGATGACTGGAGCAATATTGAAAGGCTTCAGTCAGTCCAGAAACACACTTCTCCCTTCTAAGACGCATTTTTTCCCCTAGCATGAGCACTTAGACATATCTGCATTTTAAAAACATCAAATTGCAGAACAGACTAAATGGCATGGAAAAGTAGGCCTGCATTTGCCACAAAATTTCTCATACTTTGCTTTTTAAACTGGCCATCAGTGTATTTTTGAAAAAGTCATGTTTTTAACTCAGTCTATTTGTGACATCTTGAATGTTCAGAAAACAAATTATCAAGAATTAGGTTGGGCAAGTATATTAAATGAAATTTAAGGTACTTCTTTGCACAATTTGTGTTTGGGCCATAATCTCGGGGTGACCTAGAATGTGCACTGCACCACATTCCTTTAGACTGCAGACTTCTGTCTCTTTCTATCCCAAGAACAGCTCTTTTAAAACACTCAAAAAACATGCTTTCAAGATGTCTGTTCTTGACAGTTCAACTGCAGGAAAGATAAGTGAAAAGAGGTATTCATCTTTTAAGTACAGGCAAGGATGTTAATCTGGTGGTTCAGAACTGACAGTTTTTCTTTTCAAGTGTCATAGACTTGAGCTCTGATTACACACTCTTCAGAGGCTCCAACAAAAGAAGCTCTTGTTTCCTCTGTACTTCATGCTATTGGTCTATTGTTTCACATATTCATTTTGATAAATCATACAAAATGCTACCTTGAAATTAAATTTTTGTCATTAACAGTGGAAAAAATACCTATGTAAACAATCTTTTATAAAATTCTATAATTTTTTTATATGTTCTACCAATTCAGCAGGATTCCAGATATTCCTCTCTTAACTGTTTTGTAGTCTTTACCATGGTTTATTATTACTCTTATTAAAATAAGAGTAGAACATTTAACATTGCATCAGCAATTCATTAATGCTCTCTGGTCCAGCTTTCTACATACCATAAGCATTCATCTCTCCTATAATCCAAGTAACTTACTTCAAAAATTTTCCCAGGGTTTTTGTGGAAACCATTGGGAAGGTTTTCATTTTGTTTGCAAAGAACAAGAGCAGGTGTGGTGGCTGGTCTTGCTCCTGCTAGTCCTGAACACGACTGTTACAGCCATCCCCTGCTTCATTGTACTTGAATATTAAATGTACAAGTGAGAGTTCTTCAAATGTTAAAGTAATTGATTACTCACCTGTACCATGTTAAATACAGTAATCGGCTATATAAATTGTATGCAGAATTACTCCTTAATAGGTCTTCAACATTCAGCTCTCCAGCTAGGTTGTGGGATCGCTGCCAAATCCCTCTCTCCTGCTGCTGACAGATTGTGGCAGTGCTGTGCAGAGTTCTTCACACTACATTCTCTTGTGTCCCAGACATTATCTAGAAATCTAGATAGCTCAGTGTTGAAAGATGGCTCAAATTTTCTCCCAGTTTCTTCCATTTTGAAAAGAACACAAACCAAAACTGTGTAATCCAGAAATTTCAAAAGCTCCCAAAGATACCACCATAAGATCTCAAACTCAGCAAAGCAGCGCTTGTTCTCTTGAAAACAAGATGTTGTGCACGCTGTGGATTTACATAATTTCAAGTGACAAAACAGAAAAGAAACCCCTTGCAAGTTACTAAATGCAGTGAAGAAAATTCTGACTCAGGAAACTCCTGAGCTTCAAAGCAGCTGGAGATGGGAGTGAATTTAAAGAGCATATTACCATGCTTGTTGATTTTACAGCATTTTTTAGGCATTCAGTTTTACCTGCTGCTGGTAAAAAAACCTTGGCTTGACACAGTGTGGTCATTGTTATGCTCTACATCATAATGAACGTCATTTTCCCTTCACTGAGTCTTTCTACAATTATCTTATTATCTTCTTAATTTAGTCTCATTCAAAGATTATGCATATGCTTCCATAAAAGACTGCAGAAACCTTGTGGGTGATCCAGCACTAAGCTCACATAGAATTTATCTGCTTTTCCCTATAAAATCAAGCCCAAGGCCAAACAGGTGCCTTGATCGCATCTACTCACCTGTCTCTCATTTTTGCAGCAAGAGGACTTTGCTAATTAAAAAGCAAAACAGCTTTTATAAAGTAGATTTTCATGTTTGAAGAAGCAAATATTGGAGGTTTATACCTTCTCATTTTATTGCATTAACAGTGAGCTAGATACAGGAAGGAAAACAGGAATAATCACACATATAGCCTACAGGTAAAGTGTGCTCTTCAACTGCCTGCTACCACAGACACAACTAAACAGCAAACAAGAGTGAGAAGACGTAAGTTCTAACAGAAAGTTTATACATGCAATAAAATAAATGGGATATTTTAGTACATTCGTGTTTTGAACACAGAATTTCAGCCTAGGAATTTACTTCTAGATGTGGAATTACATTCTCCTGCATTCTATTAATTTCTTTATCTGCTCTACAGATATACCACTTTTTAGGCTCTCAGACAAAGAAAGCAGAGCCTGATTCTTCCATATTCTTGCTTTTTACTTCCCCTCAGACAACTTGGGAGAAGTGACTTATGCCAACATTGTCACAATTTCTCAAAAGAAGTGATCTTTAATCAATACAAACAAAATCTTGCTATCTGCTCCATCCCTGCCCTGTTATCAGCACCAAGACATTGTGATTATGAACTAGAACAAAAGCCTCAACAACAATGTGGTGCTGGAAGTTTATGTTGTTTGTAAGAAGGGAATTTTTTCCTTTTTCCCAGAGCTTATTTTCAAAACCTAAATTAGCTCACTAAAATATTTATTTCTGCATGGCTTTCAGATACAAGTGCCTGAATGATTATTCAACAATGAAGAATCATGCTGTCTTGCCTCACTCAACTGTTTTGATGCTTGAGAATAAATGAAGGGACAAAATATTCAATTTTAGTTAAACAGGAAATCAACAGAAAAAACAGTAGATATATTTTCAAAGTAATTTTTAAAACTGAATGCATTTGTGTTTTAGCTCTATTTTATATGTATTTCTGATATTGAAACAAGCAAATGAATGCACTATTTGTGGTAACATTTTGTTGTGTGAGCCCATTAGTTGAAAGTCAAATAAATATCACAGCCCTATGCTCTGAAGTTCTCTGTTCAGCTGCATGTTAGCAGCGGCGCCAAAGGGTCAAGTGCTGTTTTCTGCCCTGTACACCAAGTGCTTGGGAAAGTAAAAAGCTAGTTTAATCTACCAGGTTTGACTAGCAAAGGGGCCCTGTGCCTCAATTGGTAGCAGTGTCTCAAAGTTACATCACTGTAAAAACTGATGGTCTCCATCACTGGAAATCTCCAATAAATATGAAAGAACAACATGATTTATAACAGTTGGAAATACGTGGGAGTGTTCAAGACATGACATCTGTGTTGGAACATCATATGCCACCATTTCTTTCAGCTGCTTAGAACAGATGTCCCATATCTGCCTCTCATTCAAAATGAAAGGAAAAATATTTAGGAGAAAAAACTAGCAGCATTAGGACAGAACATTTTAATTTTTACAATCACTCACAGCAAAGAGGATTAAAGTCACATGATCTCACTTTCCTCCTATGCTCCTTTCTCTTTTAACACATACGGATATAATGTTTATTACTGCAATTACAAAAGAGAAAAGGAAAGTAATTATTATTCTCCTTCAAGTCACGTAAGCACCGAGTGCCAGACCCCATTATCACATCTATTTATAAAATATATATTTACCTTTTGAAGAAATAAATCTTCAGATTTAAATTTCTCAATTTCTACACATTGCAAAAAGTAAAAGGTGCCCTTAAAGGGTAAATTTTCAACCTGTCAAAAAACTGTTTCCCTGGTTCATTTGCAACGAACCTGAAACACAGCAGAACCACTGAGAGGAACCAAGGACCTTGTAAACAAGGGGAACTTCACAGCCCTGTATCCCACAGCCACACATTTGGCCATGTGTACTTCAGCAGCACCAGAAGGACTCCTCAGGTGAGAAAGGCAGAGGGACAGAAAGGAGATTCCCTGCTTTTGTACCCAGGGACTTGGAAAAAAAGACTACTAAGATGCCTGTAGCTAACAGCAAAGCACATCACTCTTTTCACAAGCATTTCCATATTTCTGGAAATACGGAAACTGCACCACTTTGGTGGCAGGATATGTAGCATGTGGATCCCAAAAGACTGTGAGGCTTAAAGACTGTTGAGCTGCACAACAGACAATGGAACAAGAGAGGGAGTTTCCCTGATATAACCACTTCTCTCACTTCTTTCTTAAATGTGAAGTGACCTTCAAACTGAGTATAGTGTCAAAAACTCTTGTCAGGTTTTGATTCCTAAGTTGAATGGTCTAGGTAAAATTCGGACTGGTTGGTTTGACAATGTTTTTTTGCCTCATGTTAAAAGGTATGTGTAGTGCTGGAGGGGATTTAGAAGAAATGACAAGGATTATTTAGTGCTGTAGAAAAGGCCTGATAAATGTAGGCTTCCAACAGCCATATGTCTTTAGTTTATCGAAGACATAAGAGATGACTTGATTACAGCATGCAATTATCATTTGGGGACAGTGGTGTAAAAGGAGAGAAAAATTAGATTCGGAAGTAGGCCACATATATGTGGCAGGAAGGGCACCACTAGTAATCAAGGACAATTGCATACTCTCTGTTTGTGAGGAATTTCCAGATCAGATCCCTTACAGGTGAACATGCTCTGCTTAAAGAAATTACATGGTCCAGCACAGCAGCAAGTCCATAAAGCTGAATGGCCTGCCCTGTTCAGAGACACCAGATCATCATTTGCTTTAAATATCCTGATCAGGCCTTGCTAGTCCCTGAAAGCAGGAGGAGCCTCCCTTCAAATACAAGGCCACCAGTGTTATCTCCAACAGATAACAGCACCTCTCTCATGGGATGTATTAACTGTCCCCTTCCATATACCTAAAAATTATTTGAAAGCATTCTTGGAGACATTTAAAATATATATATTTTCCAGTTTGATCTTTACATGAAAGAATACATCCTGAACTGACTTCAGGGAGTGAGATTTTGCAATCACCTCTTAAAATCCAGACTCATATGAGCATTGCCCAGTAGTATTTTTGGGCTAAACTCCTGAAGACAAAAAGACAAAGTTATGCTTGAGCCACAGATCAGATAGAGGAAAATGCAAATCTATAACTTGTGAAATGACTTTATAGAGAAAACCTGAGAGGACCTGTCACAGCACTTTGCTTTACAGACCACTTTTTTGATCATAAAGACAGGCCCTGTGGCAGGGATTCTTACCTAGACCTCCAGGCAGCTCTGAAACCACTTGCTGGGCTGGAGCTGCTATTCATGACTTTTTGCCAGGGCAGAGGCTCTTCAAGTTGCCTGATGAGAAAATGTGTAAGGAGAAGCAATATTCCTTCTGTAATTTTGAATAAAAGGAGAAGTTGTTTGACTGTGAACTTTCACCCTCTGTGAGACAAGCTTGTACTGATATCATTAAGTTCCCTGGAAAATACCGAGAATCAGGCAGTAGGGGAGGAAATCCCCTGGCAAGATCCTTCTTTGTGATTTCACTGCTAGGAAGCTCACTGCCCACACAAGAGCAACCTCTCCTAAAATGGGCACTAGAACTTCTATATATTCACTTAAAGTTTGTGGGGGGAAAGCTGGCCCTGTTGAAATCAAAGAGCAATTCCTATTAGCTTAAGTCACTTAATACCTTAATGGAGGTCCTGAGAGGGCAGACAAGCCACATGGACATTAACATCTGTATCTATATGGGAAATACTGAGAAAACCAACAGCTGAAAAAATACTGGAAACTTGTGGAGGAATTTCCAGTAAAGACTACTCAAGCACCAAAGCACTGTTGCAAGATGGCTCCTATTTCTCTCCCACCCATCTTTCATCTTTACAGTCCACAGGAAAGGAAAAAACAACACAGGGACTTTTATGCCCCTTCTGCAAGGTCTGGCCCATAGCTGGCTGCTCATAGGAGGAGTAAGTAGGCAAGGCATACATAGGTGGGACTCACCAGTAACCCACCAACACCAGAATGTCTTCAGCAGTGACAGACACTATTTCAGGATATCATACAGTGGCCACTTTCTATGGTATATATCCTGATAATTGCTGAGCATCAATGGACATTGAATTAGGGGTGTTGTACAGTACATTTCTGTCTACTTGCTTTCATTTACATTTATGGACCTTTAGTCCATTCGTTTTTCCATTCTGCTTTTGAACCAAATGATACTGTTATCCCCCTGACACTTCTGTGTAAGCTTCCAGGAGATTAACATTCACCCTGTAAAAAAGTACTGCTCTATTATTTTTGTTAAACCACTTTCTCCTTAGTTTGCATATCCTGTAGTTCTGGAATTGCATGATATAGCAAACAGTTTTGCATCTGTTGTTTGCTATCAACTGCCTTCACAATTTGGAAAACATCAGTCAGAACCCCTCCTCCTTCAGCATTCTCTCTCCAAACTGGAAAGTCACAGGCACTTTCATTTGTCCTGTTTACCAGTCCTCCTCTCTATCTTTCCTAGCTATCCTTCCTGCAATCCAGACACCAGAACCTCACTGAAAAAGCAAAATGTGTATGCACCAAAGTTTTGCACAGTGCAAAAAATCTTGCTTTCTGGTTTATTCACAAGACAGCACTGAGACAGGCCTGACATTATTCTGAATAAATATGCCTGGCACCACCTCCAAGAAATTTATGTCATGGGCCTGTCAAAGCTCTCCTCCTCCTCTGTCTTCAATCTTTTCTTCACCCTCCTACTGCATGCTCACATTCCTCCAAGCCAAGTCCACACTGCTCTCCCATTTTTCTGCTACACCCCCACTTTCCAAGCCTCCCTTTCCAATCTAGATAGACATCCTGCATGAACTGATTTATTGTGCACAAAACACTACTGAACACACTATGAAAGAATATGGGATATGTGCACCACTGCCTCATCCCAGAGCTAGCACCCGCATTTGCACTGCTGTTGGCAGCAGTTGTTTCCATGTGTATAATGTAAAGACATATTTTCACGTTTCTCTGCTTGAGCTTTTTGTGTGCAAGCTTGGAAGGGCCAGGCTTACCTTCCTGTGCTTAACACTGTGGATCAGGTCACAGTACATCAGGATGCATTTCAACATCTCAGCCACAAAGCCTGTACCTCCCACAATTCTGCCTTAGGTGCTGAACATCAGCACCCAGATGAGTCAAAACACCACTGCTAGTCAGGAGAAGGGAGGCAAGGAAGAATACTATCAAATTCCACCTCTCCTTCCCTCCATCTTTGCCTCTGCACCAGAAGTCCACTATTTTCACAGCCATTTTGCCTGGAAATTTCCACACTGGAAAGTGTGTGGTGAAAGAGGCACTAACCAGAGTGAAGCATGCAGACACCAGTTCTCTGTTAAAAAGAAAATTGTCAAGCACGTGGTTTAGATTTCCACAGTGAGTAGCTTGGGAAGGGCATTTGTTCAGGAAACAACTCACCCATTATTGCCGACGTGCACAGATTCTGGCTGTGCCTCCTGCCTATGCCTTGAGGTTGCTGCCGGCCTTATTTGTGCCTTTCCCATGACACCCACAACTGCTGCTGCCAAGGACAATTTCCTTCCACAGTAATATGCATTCTGGCATAATCTTAAAAAAGCATCACTAGGGGGATTTAGTCAATTAAATCTACTGGTAGTTTTATTTTGCAGTGGAAATCTGTAAAGCATATTTACAATCCGCTTATATTTTACAAGAAGGTTCTGATTTGGCTCATCACAAAATAACAGAATTCTGACATTGATCTGAGAATGACTGAAGCCAGCAAGAATATCTTAGCAGTCCTAGAATTTACTAGATTATAACCCCAGCCATTTTTTGACTAATATTTAAAATAAAATGTTTCCCAAATGAGTCTCAAAGGCTTAAATTAGTTTAAATTCGTTAGAAATGCATAGCCCATCAATTGTGTAACTTCATTGGAGGTACAGAGTTTATGGCAATATCAGTGAAAAGAGAACATTTTCCAAACATTACCACAACCAGACAAATGATATAAAAAACATTCATGCTTCAGAGTAATACAAAATAAAATCATTGATTTTTTTTATGAAAAAGCCAATCACCTGATCAGCTCAAGCAACATTGATTAATATCTTTGAATCAACAATTTTTTTCTGTACACTTGTAATAAGACTTCAGTTTCACAAACTGATACTTAGTTGAACATATTTATAACACAAATTATACACTATGTACAAACCTAGTTCTCCACAGAGCTCTTTGTTCAGAATGTTTCAACACAGAAGTGATTTACCAATTTCTAGGTCAGGATTCTAGCTCTTCCTTTAATTTAAATACCAAAACACTTATCAAAACATGAAAATAAGCCCATTTGTTATCACATGGTGCTGTTCTTAAGTCATTTGTTTGTTACCATATGTTACAGAAGAGTAGAACCAGTCACAGCAATAAATAAATGTGCTTATTATCAACTAAAGACTTATATTCACATAATCAGACTTTCAACCTGAGTGCTTTTACAAGACTGTAGGATCCATTGATCTTCGCTTGCCTTGACACGTAGATCAAAATTGCAACTGCAGGTACCACTACTGCTGCTACAGATGAGAATGTGATAATCAGTGGTATCATCTGCACTGGTTCTTCCAATCTTGCTGAAAATGGAGACAAAAGGAGAAAAAAAATGTGTAAATATTGTTTGAAACAGATATGTGTGCATCACTGTAAAAGCAGTGTTATTAATGACATTCATTTGCAACATATTTCTGTTTTCATGCACAAAGCTTACTTTTTTTGTTTTCCTTACATTTTTTTATTTAGTAACTTCATATTACATACTGTAATTCTTAGCCACTATCTTGGTCTAGAATTTGCTATGCAAGTTCAAACCTATCTGATATCATCTATAATGAAGAATACCATGAAATTAATAAAGAATACAGGAGGAGTACCACATATTATACCCAGGAGACATTTGTGTAGGTTTCAACCTCTTGAAATTCATCCTTCAGAGGAAGACCATGTTTTAAAAGCTCAATATTTAGATTTTTTGTGAAACACAACTTTCTCTGGATTAGTCTCACTGTCCATGCATGTGGACAGAAACACAGCCAGGAATCACCTTTTTGTGACCCTAGCCTTAAAGCTACCACACCAACTCAGGTAAGAGAGATGATAGCCACACTGAAAGGAGGTTAAAATACAGCTTATTCTGACCAGGTTGTTTGGTTTGTTTTTAGGTAAGGGGTTTTTTTTAGGTTAACCACACTACTGTTGTGGAAGGACTAGCTATGAACTAGTTGTGCTCACCTTGACACAAATTCCACTAAAAGGTACAAACAAAATAGGTTTAAGGCAATAGACCCAGCTACCTACAACAACTATCTCAATCTCTGTATTGTTCCAACCTCACTGAAAACATATATATATGAAGGACATATATGCTTGTATAAATTTTGGTTTCATTGCAGAGTATAAAGTTTCCATTCACTGATGGCAGAATAATTTCTCATAATGGTCTTTTTTTCAGGACCATCTCTGAGGGTACATGTGCTACATGTAACAGTGGTATCTTCTTCTTCAACATTTTCTGATGGATATACTAATAGTAATATTTTGGAGAGGAACTGAAAAGAAAGGCAAGGTAGGATTTAGCAACAAACAGAAGCAGAACTCATGAGGCATCAGCAGCTTTTACATGCAAAATACTAATCCAGTTAATGGGCCCACTGTAGTAGTTGAGCATGTAGCTTTAGATGCTGCTCTGTCACCAGCTATCCTTCATCACTGAAACCAACAGCAGCTGGCAAAAAAGAACATTTTATCAATTGATAGAGTATGTTGCATAAGTTTTACATTATATGAAGCCTCTTCTTTTCTTATTCCAAATTCACTGTTTATTTGTTTGAGTTCATGAAAGGGCACAGACCAACAAACCCAGAGGCTGATGTCCTCTTTCAACAGAAGAGAAAAAAAGGCAAAGGGCCTAGAATTGCATTTTTTTTTCCACAAGGTTTCGCAATTTTATATCCTGTTTACAAAAGATGAAGTGGAAATACGAAAAATTTTGAAGCAGCAATTATTTTATGCATCTGCTATTTTGGACAGAAGTTGTCATTAGCATTAAGACCCTATCACTTATGACAAGTACCTGTGCAACTCATGTCAGTCTTTTAAAAGACAATTAATTCTTAATGAAACTGAAGATGTCACTCTGTCTAAAACAAATCCTAATATGAACTCTGGACAGCAGTTATATTAACTAACCTTTGACATAAGTACTGTGTGCTGAGACTGCTCCCTGAGTTCATTAAAGGTATGCATGTGTATTTGCCTGCATCCCTTAGCCAAGCCCTGTCTGTGGTATATTTGCTATCTACTGTTTCAAGGGTTGTGAACCCATCACCAGCTTTCTTTTACAGACTACTCCTAAGAGATCTAACATCTGCAGATAAGCGAGGAATGGTAACACTTTGTCCTTGTTTCGCTTTGCTTGAAGGGGAAATCAAAAGTGTATTTTTTAGTGCAGCTATAAAAATAGTAAAGAACAGGGAAGAGAGCTGAATCGGTGGCAGAAGTGATCCCTAAGCAAGACACTGTTGCTATGCAATAGGCAGAAGCAGCAGAACTAAAGCAGAGAAGTCTGATTACTATTGGAAATTAAACTTTGCTATCATTCCATCTAAACTGAGCAATCAGCATTTCTTGTAGCTTAAATGCAGCTTATAAGAGCAGGAAACAGAGTTGTAGCTTAGGGAAGAAGCAAGGAGCTGTAATACAGTGCTTGCACAGAGTAGCTTCAGCAGGTACTGTCTCCCTGACTCTTTCCTATGCAGTTATGCACTGAGGCCTGCTTGGAAGGATATTTCCTTCCAGGAATTGCATATCTTCTTTACCTCATGCATACATCTGTCAGTTGGAAGGAGTGATGGAAGCCCCGCTGACTTAAGAACTTTTCATAAGCTATCTGTACCAAGGCAGACATCATGCTTTATTGTTTAAAGCTTCCTAAATCACTTAGTGACATTAGGGCCACCTTTTAATTCCACTGACACCAAAGACATAATTACCTCATTCTTCACAAAGAAGATCTGGACCTAAACTATATAAACCAAAAAACTTGTTTTCCATCTTGTTCTACAAACCTTGAACATATAATTTCACAGCTTTTTCTTCCTTGCCAAATGGATTATAAGCTTCACATTCATAAAGCCCCAGATCTTGAGTTTTCAAGTTCTGTATAGTTAAAGTTGCATTTTTAGAAATTTTCTCAGACTCCCCGGTGGCCTTCTTTTTCTTCCAGGAGATCACAGGAGCTGGATTACCAGAACTAATACGTTTCATTGTCACAGTTTCTCCTTCACTAAGAGCAGCAGTAGGGATAACAGTGATCATTGTGTTCTTTGGTCCATATGAAAGGAAAAATCCTATATTTAATCATCACAGGATTTTTTAGGGATGGATCCAACATGAATAAGTATTGAATACTAGATTGCCACCCTCCCAAAGGTAATTGCTTTTTCATTCTCAAACCAAAAGTAAAGCACGTGGTATCAGAGTTTCCATACAAACCTTCCATAACCTAAACATTCTAACCATGTAGATCTACATGAAATGTACTAGTTCTGGTAATCCATTCAGATCTGTACTAAAGACTGTCATCACATTAAAGATTTCATGACTTTGTTTTGTTCATTACCACCGCTCCTTTCTTAGGAAAAGCAGAGGACTATGATGATTTTTTGTTCTCATAGGGTTTTGTTTAATTTGATGGTTATATTTATCACTGAAGAACTAATTATTTTTAAATGACTGGGAAAACTTTATGCATACTTACATTTCACATTGAGTGTGATTTCCCTTCTACTGTTCCCAAACTTATTTTCTGCTACACATTCATAGTCTCCTCCATTTTGGAACATCACCGATGGAAGAAGAATACTCCTGCTACTGTAAGGCCCCATGTTTGCATTGTCAGATTTTCTCCTTAAAATAATCTTGGGAGGAGGGTTACTCTCAGCCGAACATTGTATGGAAACATTTTCCCCTTCTTTAACTGTTGTAGAAGGTTCAATGGAGAGTTTTGTAATGACTGGGGCACCTTTATGAGAAAAGAAAAGGCGGTTAGGTACTAAAAGAAAATGCAAAGGTACTAAAGGTGGAGAGAGTTTTAAGAAAGCAGGAATTGCTTGCTCAAGAATCTGTTAACTTTGTTTTTGATCCCAGATTCAATCTAAGACTTTTGGCTCTGTCAGAACAGTAGCAATCAATCAATCATAAAATATTACAACAGCAATAATATTATTATGTCCAAAACAGTTTTACCATTAAACATCTATTAAATTTATTATTAATGACTAAAACTGCTAGTTCAAAGGAGACTGATGTCCTGTGAAACTGGAACACACATTATATTTCAAGGAAATATCAGGTGTGTGTTGCCCCACCACTTTCTCAGATTCTTATATGACTTTTAGTGTTGTATTGTGGGAAATGTATAGAAGTGTGCACGTACAACAGCAGTACAGAGAGAATTAGCTGAAAATTAATATAGAAAGAAAAAGTACAGCCCATGAGGAGCAGCCTTAAATTGAAGCTGAATCCTGAATATGTAACAAGGAAGGCTCCATATTTTCCTAATTTTCAGTGTTTCAGCATCCTCTAACATAACAGAGATCAGCCAGTCAGGTACTGGATAATACAAGTGAAACTCAAGGAGAGTTGTACCTTGTACAATAATGTCCACAGTTGCTTTCCCTGTTTTATTAGTTACCAGATTAATTACTTCACAGATGTACAGTCCCGAATCACTGAAATGGACATGGGGAATAGAAAGAACATTATTTTTTATCAGATGCTGAATGCTTTCTTCAGCCAAATATTTACTCCAAACTATTTGTGCTGGTGGGTTACTCTGAGTCACACAAGTGAGGTTCAGAGATTCTCCTTTCATTGGCAAGTTGCTTGGAGATGCAGTAATGACTGTATTTTGTGGACCAACTGTAAGAGAACAAAAGGAAGACAACATCAGTATGTAAATGAAGAATGACATGCACATCTCTAACACTAGCTTTTCTAGAGGTACATGTCACAGAATACCAAGAAAAAAATGAATAATGTGTATCCCAGTAGCACAATAGAACAATTTCCCCAGACTTTGTTAGATGTTTTGCTTGCAGCTTTGAAAGTTAACTAGCCAAAGCTCTTGTACAAAAATACTTACAATGTGCATTAAGTTTCTGAGAAGACGTTCTTTCTTTGGGCTCAAAATCCATATCAGCAATTGGTAACCTGGCCACACAGGTGATCTCTTTCCCAATATCTTCAGCCATGGGATGAAATGTATATGTCACAATTTTGGTCTCTGTATTTATGCTGTCATCTTCCAAAAAATCTTCCCTATGAAGAAGATGTCCATCTTTCTTTAGAAGAACTTCCAGGTGATCAGAAGGATACACATTAGGAATTTTACAGATGACAGTAGCTTGTTCTCCAGCAACTAAGGATGGGCTGATCTCAATGATAGGATCACTGGGGAAAGCTAAAAGAATAAAATTAATTTCTTTAGACTAGGAGAGATGAATTGTAGGGTCAACATAAGAGCAAGATCCAGACACCAAATATCATCAGTTTAGATGACATTCTATCAACATTATTACAAGACATGTCTTGATCTGAAGACTTACAAGTCCTTTATTAGCAGTTCATGTACTAACAGGAATTTTATTTGTACAATTTCTGAAATGTGATCACAAAAGATCTGGTAAGATTCAGCATGGCACCTAGGCAGTGATACAACTGCCTAACTGCAGGCATTCAGAGCAATCCATACATCAGTGCTATCCTGTTTTCTGTGCTGGTAGGTTTAGACATCTGAATTACTCCCCTGCAAACTACAAAGGCCTTGATTTTTTCTCTCCAAGCTCTGGGAAAGCATTCAGGCAGTGTATGTTTTGGCTTTCAAGAATTACCAAAAATAAGAATAAACAATCTTCAATGCAGAAAGATAAGCAAGAAAGAGCTAAGAAAGTGCCCTGAACAGACACACAGAGAAATCTTAGAAGGAAGTACATGTTGAGCTATAACAGACTCATTGTCCTAGAATTAAAAGTTAACTGGTAACTGGTAACCACAATATCTAAAACAGTTATTGAGTTTTCTATCAACATGTACTACTTAAAGAGAATTCTACATTTTTACTTACAGTAAAGTTCAACTTTGACACTCTTCTCCTTTTTCTCTCCATCATCACATATGACAGTACAAAGATAAGAATGAGAATTCACAATGTTAACTGGATTCATAGTCAATGTAGAATATGTCCTGTGGTTGCTGACTTTTCCTCCAAGGGGGCTGTCCATCTGTGTTCTCCAGGAAAAATTTGGTGATGCACAGCCAGTAGTATTGCATGTGAGTATGAGCGTGTCTCCAATCTGTGCCACAATTCTCTCAGCAGGTATAATTTCCATTTCAAAAGTTTTAACTACAAAAGTAAAAGCACACATCAATTCAGCAGCTTTCTCAACTTTTATCTTCCTATTTCTTCTCAGGTTCTATTGTGACATGAGGTCTTTAAGCTTCAGTTCTTTATGGTTGTTTGGAAATTAAACTAATAAAGCTCATACAGTGGTTTACATATTCAAAACACCTCATAAACACTGCTATTTTTGTCAAAGACAATACAGACTCAAATGACTAACAGTTTTCATCTATAAGATGGCATAAACCAAATTGAAATAAATTCATTGGCACAATATAACTTTTTTTGTCAGGTGGACCTGGTTCTAAAACTTTGTCACATTTGAGGGGAGAGGTAGCAGGTAGATAGCAAAGACAACAGCAGAAACACTTTCAACAGGACATTTAGTACTAAGCTCGCCTGATACTGTCAGGAATGACAGTAAAAAAAATCAAGCATGCAGTGATATATTGGAGTTGTCTCCTAGACTGTCTTTTAGCAAACTCAATAGGAAAATGACTGAGTCATTGCAGAGCACAGAAAAGCTCAAAGTAAATGTCAAAAAAAAGGCTTCCTGACATTTTGACAGAACTACTTAATTGACAGTTGTATTCACTGAAATGAAAAGGTAACTGGAGAAAAGAGAAATAAAGATCAAGCAGTAAATTTTAGGTCATTTTACATTTAAAAAAGTTAAAACACTGAAACAAGCACCACCAACTCCCACCTTCCCCAACTTACCAGTCCTTAACACACACAAAATTACCAGCACAGCCTGGCTTGTTCCTCCCATCTCTTTAAACATATGTAATTGCTGTTACTGGGTAATTAAGGTCAATTAAAGTAAATTCAAAAATTTACTTTCTATTTTCTGTGAAGAAGTACTGTGAGATCTTGCTTCTCTGCAACAGTTTATTACAAGAACTCTTGCGTGCTCTTTATAAAGGCTCTCCTAAGGCAGAGTGGGAAATCCCTGGACGGGGAAATCCAGAGCAGGGAGGAAGAGACTCACATCGGGCGGTGTCCTTTGGCTCAGCGCCCTCTGCTGCTTTTGTGAAAGCCCAGGAAAATAAATAGTAACACTTGTAAATACAGCGTCTAAAAAATCTGTTTCAGATCTGATCCTGCAAACAATTGACAAAACGAAAGGATGTAGGTGTGTGTAAGTCCGAGTAATTGAATGCAGCTCTATCTCAGATGAAAAAGTTATTTAAATTTGCTTTTAACAAAAATGTTTTTGTGGGACTGAATCCACAGAATGCTTCTTATCATGCTTAGCTCTGTAAATAACATTGCATGACTCAATATTTCCTTTGAAAATGTGCTACCAGTTCAAGAGGTGTTTTCACTCATGTTCCTAAGTATTTTTGATCTCTAAAAATTAAGAAATACATCAGATAACAGAAGTCTGAAGATCTGACTTTATCGGCTTGAATCATAATGTTCAGTAACTAATATTCCCAAAGCCACTTTGCAGCAGATATAAAAATCCAGTTTGGAATATTTCTGAGGACAATTCTTACCATATAATATAACAGTGATGTTAAGAAAAAAAAGTAAAATAATGTTTTCTTTGTTGCATTTTGCAAAATGCTGTGAATACAAAGAATGGGTAAAGGTTTCTAAATCTCAGCTGTTTATCTATACAACAACTTAAGTAATTTAGGTACTACAGAGGGATCTGGACAGGCTGGATAAATTCGCTGAGGCCAATTGGATGAGGTTCAATATGGTGAAGGGCCAGGTCCTGCTCTTGGCTCAAAACAACCCCTGCAGCGCTGCTGGCTGGGGAAGAGTGTCTGGAAAGCTGCCCAGGGCAAAAGGACCTGGGGTGCTGGTCAGCAGCTGCTGAACATGAGCCAGTGTGTGCCCAGGGGGCCAAGGAGGCCGGTGGCATCCTGGCCTGGATCAGGAATGGTGTGGCCAGCAGGAGCAGGGCAGGGATTGTCCCCCTGTACTGAGGCACCACCTCGAGTGCTGTGTCCAGCTGTGGGCCCATCACTGCAGGGAAGACACTGAGGGGCTGGAGAGTATCCACAGAAGGACAATGGAGCTGGGGAAGAGGCTGGAGGACAGGTCTGATGAGAAGTAGCTGAGGGAGCTGGGCTTTAGCCTGGACAAAAGAATGCTCAGGGGGGACCTTATAATCTCTACAACTCCCTGAAAGGAGGCTGTGGTGAGGTGGAGGTTGGCCTCTTCTCCCAGGTAACGTGACAGGACAAGATAAAATGGCCTTAAATAACACCAGGGAAGGTTTAGGTTATATATTAGGAAAAATTTCTTTGCTGAAAGGGTGGCCAGGCATTGTAACAGGCTGCCTAGGAAAGTGACAGAATCATCATCTCTGGAAGTGTTCAAAAATGCGTGGCTGTGCTAGGTGGGGAGATAATTTGCTGGTGATCATGGCAGTGCAGGTTTAATGATTGGATTTGATCTGAGGGTTTTTCCAGCCTAAAGAATTCTATGATTCTATATTGGTCAATTAAAAATCACTAAATAAAAGCAGAAAAAAATTCCAAATGAACATATATGTTTTTAAAATGTCTCTGGAAAATCATTTGGTATGTAATAGTTTGGTCATTTGGTGTCTGTATTTTATAAACAACACAGATTCAAATACCTAGTAAGTGAATAATAGCTTGGAAAAATAACAATCAAGTAACAATGCTGTAAATGTTAAAGAAATGTATTTCCTGAAAAGTTGGCTCTACATCAGTACATGTTTTAAGTCAGAGTGTCTATGGTTAATAACCTCATGCTAGCTCCAAAATACTATGCTCAGGTGCGACTTGTATCAGAGCATGTAAGGGTCCTGCTGTCCTACTGGAGCATGCTGGCGTCAGGAGCTATTTTTTATAGCTTTTTACCTGACTGCAGCTGCTGCCATACCTTTGCATCCTCATCAAAGGATAGTTGGACAGTACAAGCTGCCACAGAAACACACTGGGTAAAATAAGAAGCATCAACGACTTTTTTCATGCACTCATCATACACTCACAAATAAAAAAGGGATGAAGGATCATGAAAAAATAAATTTTTGATCTTAGGCAGAAAGTATGTAATAATAAAAATAAAACATAAATAAAAATGTTATAATAATTATTATTATTACTTTAAAACCACCCCAATTATTATTAAATTAAAAACCACCTGAAGACAATCCAAGAATTACCCAGAAGGGAATAAAACAGGGAAATCTGAAGCGTCTAGAAATGCCTGACCAAAAGTCACTAAAACTAAAATTAAATGAAGTTGTTTCTACAGTGAAATCTACCATAATATTTTATTTTTATTAGCACCATCATAATTTGTTAGAGGAGGAGGAAAAAGAGGAGGAGGAGGAGGAGAAGAAGGTGGGTAAGGAGGTGGAGAAGGAGGAGGAAGAACAAAACACTCCTAAGTGTCACACAATGCAAGTAGAGTACTGTTCTGGAAGTACGGCTATCAAATACAAAAATCCAAAAGCTACCCAGGATAAGAAACAACACATCTACACAATGTGATTTCACTGCAGAGGAAGTGGTTTTGTTGAAGGAAAGTGTACTCTCTCACTTAAGTTCCAAATAATTACTTTTAAATCATAGTCAGAGAGAAGCAAGAAATGAAACTCTTCTGCTTGGACTACTTAAATAATCATCAGAAGCTAAGCTGAAAGAGAAAGGGCAGTATTTCCTTGTTTCTGGGAAATCAGTTTCTAGATAGAAAAAAAATTAAACATAAGACGCCGTACCTGCATACTGGAAAAGTTTTAATCAAGTCCTTCATCAGATAACATGAAATAGGAAATAACTCTGATCCTGTAAATTAAACTGGACAGTTGCCATTAACTTTAATGGAGCTGGATCCTTACCAGAGAGACTACTACACTGAGTGATAAGACAAATTCAATTCAGACAGTTTAGGTTAGAGCAGAGTTAGCCAACAAATATTACTAAAGGAAGTACAAATCTGCCAACAATTTAAAAAGTTTTAAAAAACTTTCCCCTTTACACAAAATTCAAATGTGAACCTTTGATATATTCTAAAATGAATATGTACATTACTGTTGCTCCTACTACCCTCAGCATCAACCTCGAAATAGGAAAATGGGCACCAAGTTGGTTATTTTCAGAATTGTCTGTTCTGTCTGTAAACAAACAGAGATAAGATGACAAGTTTTAGCACTTAATCTTGAGAGTTCAGATTATCTAGCTTTTTATTCAAACAGCACACAGGAGGATACTGGGGGTAAAAATAGAGGGTGCATTTACATCCACAGTGAGATAAGTATTACAGGATCAACGAAGAAATCTTGACACATGCAGAATGTAATGAGGACTGGAATGAAACAAGTATTACAAGAATATTACTAAAGGCAAAAAGGCTAAAAGAATTAAGCACTGGGATATAACTACGTGTTTTTCAATACATCTAGTAATCAAAAGAGACTTCTAAGGCTGTGATGGACGAACAAAGAGAAAACAATTATTATGTGTCTCAAAAGGGAATTTGGAAATACTGAACACAATTTTTGGCCTGGCACAAAAAAACACAAGTGTCCTTCAGGAAACTAAAATTTACATCAGACTTGTCTGGAATTTAAGAGAAGAAACCATTTTAGAATTGTGCTAAGAATTTGCTTTAACTCATACTTCTGCAATCCAATTCCAATATGATTCATTTATTAGTTTCCTCTAAGCAAAAGAGATAACAAATCCTTGAAATCTTACTGAATTATTTGAACAAAATGCACATTATCCAACATTTATACACCGCATTCTCATTTTTATTATACTGCACTGTGTAATGGAAATTATGCTATTACGGGAAAGCTGAAAGGCTAAACTTTTGCAGAATTTGGACACTTAAAACCTTCGCCACTGGTTTTGTGATTTATGGCCAAGGAACTGTGGGGAAGAGAGATGATCCTTTTGACAGAGGAAATTTAAGAAAAAAAAATGCATAAGGAAACTCATCTAATCTGATATTCTGTTTCCTGTGTCAGCAATAAAATTCTTCATGGCACTTCATTCCTGTATCTGCATCTAGAGGCACAATTTGAGCCTTCACTAAAAATACTCAGTTCTGGAATCATAACTTCTGCACAGGACCCCAACACAGAAACATATCTCTATGTCCCATCAACTTGAGAGGTCAGAATCCTTCTGTGGAAGGCTTGACATTCTAGTGAGAGGATGCAGCAAAGTCTGACTCAACAGTTCTTCAGCTTCATATCAAAGAGGTGTTACAAAAAGTCCATACTTAGGTCTTAGGTCCCCCATTCAAACTGCAGCCCTCACACATCTCAGGAAAGATACTCTGGGGGTGTGCACTGGGGGTCTGAGTAAAGAAAGCCTCTTACAGAGTTTCAGACGCTTTACAGAAGCAGCTGGGATGAAGAGCTTTCACCCCATGCAAAGAGTGTCTGATTCCTCTGCAGGACGATCGTAACTAAAGGAAAAGAGCCAGAGGACTGTGATGTAACTCAGATGAGAACTAATCTTGGAGGGAAAACTCACATGCATCAGCAAAGAAGGAATGACCTTCAGGCACCACATGCAAGTAGTACCTTTAATATGGTCATATCTTGATAAAGTAACTGAAAAAAAAAGGTAGCTAGAGGACATGTATGAAGACTGCTGATTACATGGCTAATACAGCAGGAAATGATCTGCTAGCCTCAATATTTTCAGTTCTCAGCAACCTGCCTGCTCTATGGGTTATACATTCTCTCATTCCTCAGAACACCTGGATTTTTGGTTCCCAAAGCTTCCCCAATACTTTGCTTCTCCTGACTACCTCCACCTGCTTTCTCACCACCTGACAATAATACAACCTCTGTATAGCCCCAGGAGGGGGAGGAGAGCATCACTGACTCCCTATAATTTTCATCTCCGGATGGTAAGGATGAGATCTACATTCAGATCTATTTAAAGGGTTGTGTCTGTTTCAGGAATTGTAACTTTGTACCTAACTACAAAAAGAACACCAACGCATTACCCTGTAACCCACATCACACCTCACAATTGTACTCCACATCTAACTTGTCATCTATTGCAAGAAGGAAAAGAAAAAGAAACATCTTAAGAAAGTTTTACCATCTGCTTCTTTTCCTTTTCTGGAATTTCTTAAATACTGTATACAAAAATAAATGCCTCTACTTCCTGCATTATCTTTCTCAGGCACCAGCTTCTCAGTTAGGACACTTCCTGTCTGGTCAGTCTGAAGGCAACCAGAATCCACAAAGGTGCCAGATAAAATAATACAGAAGTCTGATAACTTGAGTAGATTACAGAAAAGCTAATTTCTTATTTTCTTCTATTCAAAGGCACTGTCCACTTTACAGAAAGAGCAAAAACTTCATCTAATAATAAATAAAAGCCACTAGAGAAAAAAGTCCCTACTTTTTATCTTAGTCTTTTGTTAGTGGCAAAAATCATGCTGTGGAAATTCCAAACTTCATTTCTAAAAAACTGAAAGTATGATTTTAGTGGTGCTGAATCTAAAAATGAAACTGTTGGATAGCCTTGAAATCCACATAATTAAAGTGCCAAGTGCTGTATTCCAAGACAAACTTTGTTTGGATAGCTGAGCTCCTGTTGTCTTCATAGTGACACAGGTAAAAAGAAGTTTATGTCCTGAAATACTATTTAGTGTATAATCAGAGTCAAATACAAATATGAGCCTTGGAGTATTCAAAATGTCTTTGGAAATTCTGAAGTAAGGCTTCAGATCTACTTTTATTTTGATCTGAATATAACAAGGCATACCAAAAGCATTTGTTCTCACTGGAGAAAACAACAAAAAAACTCCAGACAAAACTCATTTGAAATGCACATAGTGAAAAATAGAGTGGGCTTTGGGTCAACATGCAGATGATAGCTAGAACTTAGGATATAGCAAGGTAAAGTCAGAAGAAAACATTTAAGAAGGAATATGAGCAAGTTACTTAATTCCCCCAACATTCCACAGGAAATTCCAATACCATTAAATCTTGTTGTGTACTTTATTAAGGCCAGTATTTCACATGGTCAGAAGAAGTTTATCAAGACAGTGGTGGAGAACTGTTTGACCAAGGTTTTTTCTTACTCACCAGCAGCAGCTGTCCAATACATTTGTAGGTCAGTCACTTCCTTATTTCCCACGTCCTTCCTCCTCTCTTCAGCCATGAGGAACATGGATGTCCCTATGAGCCAAGAAAGAAAAAGGGCAATGATGAGAGCAAGATCTATAACTGACCTGCAAGAAATACAGCACTTGGATTATCCTAGACAGGATACTGAGAACTGCACTGCTACTAATTGATTATCCTTCAACTTATCTTCTAGAATATATTCTTTTTTATTCTCTTACAATGGTTCATATTCTGAAATACTATGCTTGGCTGTGTATTTTTGCTGTCATGTGTTACAGAAATGTTATCCTTGTTGTTCCACAGTGGACTGGCTCACTAATATTAGATAGAGATATTACACAGATGTCAGAAAGTAATTAAATTACTTAACTTTGCAGGACCCAAGATTCATAATTTTTAAATCTTACATATAGGTTAAGAATTACAGGGATTGCTCCATTTATTTTATTTCTTTTTTTTAAAAGAACCACAAAAAGGAAATCTTTCTTTTACCTAGATTTTGTCACCTTCTCCACTCTGCAAGTGGACTGGAAGTCCTGAAGAAACTGACCTTCCAAATAGAAACAACTGGGAATGAGCCAACTTTTACTTCCATCAAGCCAAAAAGACAAATATTCAAGAGGAAGTATTTTGTAGTAGCAAAATATGTATGTTAGTGTGTCTGCACACAAACTGATAAATCAAGTGATGCTTGAAACCAGCTGCAACTCTATTAAGGATCTGGGACCTTGCTTTTGTCTCTTGAATCTGCTCTACCCTAAATAAAAAATATGCTATTTTGTTATTTGGACTATTTATCTCTCTTTTTTTCCCTTCAGACTATTAGGTATCATCTTAACTGCTTTGTTTGTTAACACTTCCATGAAAGGAATATGCCAAAGTAGGAGTGGCTAAGTGATAAAAACCATAAGCAGCTGAATTTTTCTTGACAGGCAAGAAAGATGTGAGTTACTGGAATTTATTTCCCCTTCCCAGACAATTACTTGGCTAGGCATCAAAGCCCTTGTAGTCTGATACAGACAACTGAGAAGGAATGACTTTCATAGTTGTGTCACCTTTTATCACAGAGCACGTTACTCTCTAGTGATAAGAGAGGCAACTTGAGAAATGTGTCACATGTTTGGAATTGCTCTCAGGCAGGATAAAAGTCTGTGCTGAATTAGTATGAGAAATACCTGACTTCCAACATTTCAATACTTCTTAGCCAAGGGTCTCCCCAGAAATTTCCCAAGAATTGTATGTGAATACCAAATCATAAGTAACAGATGTTTTAATGACCCTCTTGGTTGGATAAATTTTGCCTTTTTCAACTTAATTTCTTACTATAGTTAGCTCCACACCATGAGGAATGGATATTGGCAGCTCTCTTTTAACAGCTCAGCTCCAGGCAAACCTACATGGCTCCCTTGCAGCTGAATGAAATCACTATTGACTAAGTGAGAGGCCCTTGCACCTACTGCCAGGGCTTTCACTTGGAAGCTGAGACATCCTAATGAGAAAGGGAAAAATTCTGTGCAACCCACAGTTTCCAACTGATAAAAAATACCTAAATATTTCATAAGCAGTGTTGAACCCTTTTGTAGATCAAGGATCAACCAGTTAAGTTCTCATAGGTTCATGAGCTCAAGATTAATCTTACCTCTGCAGCACCTTTCAGTACTCAGGATATCAGTAGCATGGTGACTTGGATCTGCAAGACCATCAGGATCCAGGCACAGGAATTTCCAGAGATGTATGAGGGTGAATTCATTAAGATTTTAAGCAAATCATATTACACCGAGTTTCCTAGGTTATTTGAATGAATGTAATACAAACATCTCACACTAAAAAGAAATACACTCTGTGAATTCTATATTATTGATTTAAAGTGTTTGATAGAAACCCATCAGCCTTTAAGTGATTTATTATTAGATTTTATTATACTGATTCATCTGCTATGGCACCAAGATCCAGCTGCTGACTTTGCTTTTCTTGCACTCTCAGGTCTCTTGTGCCATGACCATTGAATTTTAGTGGCATAAAGAGATTTTCATTCTACCTCTAAGGTCAGTATATGGATAGTGCTGTAGCTCACGGTTTCACAAAACATCCTCTTACATAGCAAATATAGTCTATCAACAATTTAGGATCTCAGACAATTTAAGAAAAAATGTTTCATTTATCCTGCATATTGTATATATTAAAGGGGAAATTTAAATTTATTTTTCTAATTAATTAACTGGAAAAGTAATAAATAAAAATTACATTTAAAGATTACCACAATATTTGCACATCTAACATAAAGGAGGACAAATTTTCAGGTCTAGTCTATAGTACAGAATGATTACAAGAATGAAGAGAAATTTATCACATGACTGAAAAGTAAGCAGTGTATATGTTCAAAACTTCATAACTACTCAAGAGGAAAGAAATTACTAAATTAATCTGCACTATTTACTACTTCCTACTAGCTCACCATATTCCTTTTCTAATAAAAGAAACAACTGTTTTCTACGTTTTTGAAAGGATTGTACAGTTGATAAATGCTACTAATTTACACTAAAGCTGCAGATAGTTATAAAGATGATTAAACAAGGAGACAACAATCCTGCACAACATTCCTTGTGAAGTTAGTTTTGGGTTTGTGAATCACCTGTAAACTTAACTTGATCTTTTATTTTCTTACTCTTCCTAATAAAATCTAATGTTTCAATGAATGCATTTCATATTATGGCACTAAGCCATTTTTGTGAGGATTTCTATAATGTGCCATTTAAGATTCAGTTTATCCTTCCAATGCCGTTTTAGACAGAAAATTAAATCAAAAACTCAGACAACCACGTTAGTGTTTTGATTGGCAAACACAATTACCTATGGGACTCGAGTGCGAATAGCACTTTTCTGGCACATGGCTGTAAAGCAAACCATTGCGAATAACTGGAAATCCTGTCAGGATCTAATTAGTAAAAATAGGACATAAAACCAAGCGAGAAGTCATCTGTGACTTCTTGGTAATCTCATGATAACAGAGTGACATCAGTTGCAACAATTTCATAGTAACTCCTTAAAGTCACCAAAGGTAAAACACAGTGCAAGCCTAACTTGATATGTGATTGCAACTTCAGTTTCACCTTGACTGTAATTGCTGGCTGTCTCAAAAGTGAGACTTCTACATTATTCAGAGAGCTCTCTGGAGCTCGTGGAATGTCAAGAGCCTGCAGGGAAGGCGAGTGTAGCCTGGATTGTCACGTCTGGGTTTACAGCACACAGAAGTGTTCAGTAACAGTGAGAGCAGCTTGATGATTCCCACATGAAAATAGAGGAACTATCCAGGAGCCCAAGGCAGCTTTAAAATCTTACTGTTAAAGAGAAATTAAATTGGCTATTCCTGCCAATGTAACAGTGCTTTACATAGAGATAAATTTCACGGCTTCTTCTCTGAGAAACTTACTACTCAAGGTATGCATGAATGTCAGACTCTGCCACAAATGTCTTTGTAAAATTTCCAGGGTCCACATATTGAGAGGCTATTTGAAAGAGTATTAAAACAATTTATTTTAAAAATTGTAAGTTCTCCCTATGCTAAAACTTAAAATCTTTCTTGAAAAAACAGGAATCACTTACCATTACTCCACAAAACACAATCAATAGTGCAAATAGATAAAAGAACAAAAACCAGAAAAATGGAAAATGGGAAGAAGTATTAGGAAAATTCTGAAAACATTATTATATAATCTTGCTTCAGTATCTTATGTATTGCAGGAAAACTTTTTTTCTTATGAAGTAGCTCAAATTAAAGGACAAATGGTGCTAGCACATACAGTTAAGATAAAAAATATTATTGAGACTATTCCTATTCTCCTATTATTATTTCCACATATTACAAAACACATTACATATTCTGTGTTGGAGGTTATGATTTTTAACTTCTTTCACCAAAAGAAAACTTTTTCACAAGTGCTGCTGCTGTTTCTCCCTTACATTTACAACTACTTGCTTATTATCTTTTCCAGTGTATATTAAAAGAAACACAATCGTACACCAAAGCATTTGGCAGAAAGGTCTGCTTTTGCAAGAGAAAGAAGGTTTTTCTAGTTAATTCAGTATTCCTCTAAACTTTGCTAAGGATCATGGGAAGTGTGCCAGAAGCTGGCTAGTATCTGAGCTCTCACCCTTATTCCCCCATTTCCAGTCTTTTGGAACTAAAATCCTGTTTGGATGTGCTCATCAGTGTAGTTGTTACAAGGAGACAGAGATGGACAGAATATGCCTAGAATGGGTCAGTCAGAATTTTTTCAAGCCAGAATCCCATCCCTGACACAGGCCAAAAGCATATTAAAAGATAAAATCTTGAGACTGGTGGAAGCACAAGTGATGCAATTACTTACACATGGACTCAGACAGAAATGGTCTCTGCACTGAGTCTGTGTTTTTGAGAGCATAATTCAATACAAGAAAAATCCTATGAGGAAATGAAATTTGAGAAATAGCTAAGAGATTTGGAAATACAAGTTTATGGATGTATTTCTAAAGCTCACAGCC
Organism: Poecile atricapillus; assembly: GCF_030490865.1. Classification (NCBI taxonomy): domain Eukaryota; kingdom Metazoa; phylum Chordata; class Aves; order Passeriformes; family Paridae; genus Poecile; species Poecile atricapillus. The sequence continues at coordinate 15,096,701 of NC_081255.1, read as the reverse complement.
TTTTAAAACTTACCCTAAACAGAATAGAAAAATAGAAATTAATAGTATTAACTTGTTGCTGTTGGACACGAAATAAGTCACATGGACACAGCTCAAGATATGATGAAGGAAAGAGAGAACTTTATTTCTTCTCTCGCAATTTATAGGTTTCTGAGCACGGCCAGGGATTGGATAGTCAGGATAACACCTTTCCAACTGCACTGGCCATGAGAGATGTCCATCAAGAGACGTGTAACAGAAGGAATGTATACATATCTATATTTATAGTTACTGTCCTGGGGAAGTTCTTTAAAAACTATGTCAACAAGCCCCAAAGCTGAGTTTTCAGGGCGACATTAACTAACATTATTTCAGTTAGAACTAGGCATCACATGCTCTGTTCTGCCACTCTAAAATCAGCTCTGCTGCTTTACTCTCCTCTTGCACTACTACTGCAAAACCTTTTTCTCCTGCAACTTCAAAATAATCTCTGTCATTTCTGAATCTAGAATGCCACTGAACTTTATCAACTGAACTCTTCTTATTATCCCAGCTTTGCACAGAGCCTCTGTCAAAGTTTTGAATTGTCCCAAAGCTGTTGCTGCCTGCCAGGGCACTGTTCTCAGGCCATCTCAGTCCTGTTACCACAGTTTGGTTGTGTCACCATCCGCTGAAATTGCACCATAAGTGTCACAGAGCTGTCTGTTGGCACCCACCTGTAAAGGTAAGATTTCCCTAAACTAATCATATCACCTTCTTAGGTTTGCATTCTGGCCTCGTCTACAGCCCAATGGACTCAGACAGTCTTCTAGATATACAATTAGACTTTGCATTGTCTTCTTCAGCTGTGTAATGACTTAGTAAATTATTTTTTAACACTGAAAGCATCACATTTACTAACACTGCGAACTGGAATGACTGAAAGGCCAAGGAGGTGCTTTGCTTGTTTCTTTGCAACAAGGATTGGTATAACCAAATCATGAGGAACATGACAATTTATAGAGCTCCAGCTCTGCTGGTCTGCCCAGCTCATGGCTCAAGTGCAAAGCACGGATGTAGTTCAGAAGGCTGTCTTTGCCACAGTACAGAAATTTGCAAATTTTGTAGCAAGAATACATATATTTACTTGAAGAGTGGGAGTTGGCTTAGCAAAACAGTTTGAAAATTATGTCAAAACTGATCTCAAAATGAAAAGATGTCTCAAATGAAATATATGAAATAGTAAACCTCTAATGCATATAATCAAAATCACCTTTCTGCGGTGTTTCTTTCCATTCTCCTCTTGGGAGAAAGTTGGCATTTATCATTATAGTAGTATCTATTATCTCTCTTTAAACAATTCTTAATTTTAGCAGAGAAGCCTCCACCTTCTCTCAATACAAAATAGATGAAACCCTTCTAAGGCTTCGACCCTTTTCAAAAACCCAAAGTCACATATGGGATAAATAAAGAAACAGGATGTTCAAGTAAATTAAACAAAAATAGGAAGAAGACTGTTTATGGAATGGCAACCAGAGTCCTGACATACACAATATTCTCACTGTTTTTTCCTTTGCCATAAGTTTTCTGACCCTTCTGGTTTTTTGTTTGGTTTTGTTTTCTTTCTGGCTGATTTATTCATCAGCTTTTTCTATCACTATGGCAAAGGCAAATATCCTCTGGAAGGAAGACGTTTTCCCTCCTCCACACTTCCTCTAGGACAGAGAAGAAAGAACATCAATTTATTATTCTGCCAAAGGTGGACACCTGGACAGTGAAACCCATCATTCTCAGAACAGAAGTTCGAGACTGGAGTGTGCTTTGGCAAAATCTGCCTAAGGAACAGATCATTTCCCACATTTGCCTTTACTGTAGGTCCAGTGTCTAATTTTCAGCAATATTTAACAGCAGTGGCTTTAGCTTTGCTCATAACCAGCAAAGTTCATCATGCAGTTCTTTAAATAATGTCATTATTTGCTGAGATAATGAGTCCTTGTTTGAGGTATGACTTCCTTCTTTAGCTTGTCTTACTTTACTGCAATTATTATTCCTTCAACAGTGAAAAACCATAAAAGTGTTTTAAAAGTCAAAACCCATTCAGAATGAACAATGCATACAAACAATGGTAAATACTGGTGCATATAAATTTGTCTAATCGGAACATTTTATCTCTGAACAGAGGAAGAAACTTCCCAAAAGTTTCCCACCTACAAATTATTGTATAATCAGACAGTATCAGTTTCAGAAATCTCAACATACTTAAATCAAGGAAATTCAAAACATTTACTGGAAATGAGAGGAATTTAAAACACAGTTCATGCTAATCTTCAGATTTAAAAAAGTAATCTTCCTCATTTCACCTATGCTGTGATATTTATAACATTTGCACTGCCTATATTTAGTCTGTGACCTTTACATTTGACCTTTAATTAAAATAAATCATAGAAAAGCAGATAAAAAGATATTTTTTTAAAAAAAGAGGAATTTAAGGTTGATTTAGCAACTTATTTATATACTACAGATTACTCCTGAAAATGTCTTTTGTACACTACCTTTATTAAAGGTATATAAACACAAACTTGTTTTCTGGTGCCACAAAAATGATTTATCTGCATCTATTTTGTCAGGATTAAGATTAATTTTAACAATGAATTTATTAGTCCTATTCTCCCAACAACAGGGAATTTATAGCTTAAATAATCTCAGATTTATTTAAATCTCAGTTAATTTAAATTTTTTTCTAAATTTGTGGGTGAATGCCAGTATCACCAAGGTATTTGCATGCATACAAGTGGAGGCCAAGGACTACTCTTTCTGACGGAAACTGTCATTTGATTTGCCTAATAAGCTCCAAGGAAATGGAAAACACTGTAAATGAACTACACAGGAAAGTTTAAGACGTATCTGTAGTAGCAAAAAGAGAGAAAATGCTTCAGTATTCCAAGTTCTATTGGAATCCTTCTGGGCAACAAAAATGTTGAACCAATGTATCTATATGCTGAATTACATCAATCTTCAAAAGTACTGTATTCCCTACAGGCCACATAAAATCCATATACAAGCAATTAGGGAAGTCATTATCAATTTCACTTCTCTTTAAAAAATGGTTGAAAAACCTTTTTAATTGAAAACCAATAAATACTCACCTATCTCTTCTTTTGATTTTGATGTAGCTGTCATGTGTGTTCTCCACCAAAACACAGAATTGGTCTCCCTGATGCAGGTACCAAATTGCTTTCAATATCCTGGCTGAATTTTTTCCTTGTGCAAAACATTCAATTTCTTACCATATTATTATAGTTGGGGTCTTTTGGTTTATATCCTAGTCATATCTTTACAAATGTCTATCAGCATTGTCATGTAGTAAAGCATCAGAGATAATAATAGTAACAACAACAACAACAATAATAATAATAATAATAGTAGTAATAATTTGGAGGGAAAAAATTAAGGCAGTTGAGAGGCACTAAAATTTCTTATGTTCTTCTCTATGGAGAAATGTGTGACCGGGATGATTTGGCCCTACAAACATCCATGAGTCTTTCTTAATGAGGGCCCTGTAAATTGTGCCACCAATCAGGTATTGCAAGTTCTTTATTTGCAATAACGTCAGAAAATTATTGACAAGGATTAGCACTACCCACTGAATTTTGATTCTTTTGGACCAATTCAAAGAGTGTTGTCTTCCTTTGGAAGGGCTTCAAAGTTATGAATGACTGCCGAGAAAAGCAGCCTTTGCTAGGAAAAAACAATACAATGCAAGTCATTATGCAATAGAGGAAGTTTCCCTCTAAATTTTTTTACATGCAGCCTTTCAGGGAGCAAAGGGAGGGAAGGCTTTCCATTTGAAATAATGAACCCCAACTACGTTCCAGAAACCTATGGTTACAGAAACACAGGCATTCACACTATTATGTTAAAGAACATTAGGTGCATCTGGAGTCTCCACCCTGAAATGGTTTCCTGTTTTTCAAAACCTCAGCTACTGATGCTAAATGCTAAAAGATTTGCTTTAATGAAGCTCATCTCATTACAGCCCCTACATCCTGTTTGTAAATCTGTCACTGAAATTAAGCTTTCATCCAGCTGTGAGGTATGTCCAAATTGACCACTGTTACATGCCAAACTAGAAACTGGTGTGAACTTTCCTGACTTAAGAACATGTCTTCTCATTTTCACCGTTGGACATCTCATGTTTCTGAGATCTGACAGGAATAATTAAAAACCTTAAAAATACAAACATAAAGGAAAATTGAACCACTAAACTCATCTTTTAATTCTTGAAGAATCTGTTCGTACAGCTATAGGGTTAGCTATAGACTTTAAAAACACTCATTAAAACCATAAAGATACATTTACAGAAACACAGCTTCACAGGATAAAAGCAATTAGTCACAGATCAAATACTGTTAATAAAATGGAAGTGCTTTGTACTTCCAAACTTATTCTTTTGAAGATGACTATTGATCAAAACACTTTCTTAGAAACTCCCACATCAATAGCTATATGTAGAAACAGAAAAAAATTACATAGTCAAATCTGTATTGACATCATTTGATTAAACAAAATCCATCTCAGGGTCCTTTCCAAGGCATATCTCTGTTCTAGCCCATTTTCTCTCTTTGATAAAAAGAGACTGAATCAGGTTTATAAGAAACCTGGAGAACAGGTTTAGGAAGTATTGCACTTCCAGGTTATGCCAAAGATCTTAGAAGACTTTCAAATTATTTATCCCCTGACATCCCAAGCAAAGTCCAGGCTGCAACAGCATGAAATCCACTTAGATATGCACTGTTGCATCACTGAACTGATCTGATTTTCAGACTTTCATATAACCTCCATGGTTAAAAAAAAAAAAAAAAATCAGAAAATTCAAAGCCTCACTCACTATTTTTACAGTTCATGAGATAAAGCACATTGATGGGAATTACTGTATTTTTTCCTATAAAGGCTTTTTGGCTTTGAGGTATCCTCTGGCAATTTAGATTATTTTGAAATTGTCTGCACTCTTAACTCCACTTGATTGTGTAAATTTCCATACTACCAACATCCTTAAAAATCACTACAGAATCATGTCCTAGATAAAATCTGAAAATATTCAACATCCTTTTTGATATTTTAAATTTTTTTCAATATGTTAAACATTGAATTGTGATAATTTCCTACACAAATTAATGCCTGCATAGATCCATATTTTACAAATACAGCAGAAAATGCATTTTACAGTTCTTACTCATTTAACCATACTGGAATATAAATCTATATCACCAGTATTTTATCAAATCTCATGAAAAACAGACAGGTCATAGCAAAGTCCTCAGTAGATGTCATGGTATAAATGCTACTCTTACAAAAAATTTTTAATATCCTGCATCCAAAAATATATAGTTGTTCACATTCCTTATTTTAAGATGCTCCTTAAAGCACTCACAACTCTGCGAATTTTCACTGTTTTATTTTTTTTTTTTTACCAAAAACTTCAGTTATTTCCAAATGGAGGTATTATCCAAGTATAGTGTATGACCAGACCATACACACAACCCATCAATCCTTCAGAGCTAATAAACCTGTCTCAACTCTTGCATGTATGTGCCCAGGATAGTTCTAAATGCACCTACATTGTACCTCAACAGCACAACTGGTCTGCTGGAGGTGCATCCCCATGGTCTCTGTCTATGGCATCCTATGAAGGAATTTTTGCAATGAGATATTTTATATAAAATTGCTATTAAGGTTGCAAATCCACATGCTATAAAATGGAAAAGAATATAATTGAAGTTTGTATGTTTGTATGTTCCTATATATATATATATATTTATTTTTTTTTCCAGGAAACCTTCCATTTCTATACTAAAAGAGATAAATTGATTGTGGTAAGGAGTGAGAGGCTGGACTATGAAGGAGACTCTTTGCACCTGCACTTTGTCTCATTTAGCCACAATTAAAACTACTGAACATTGTCATTTGCCTAATTAAAGTAGTAAGGAATGTTCATTACTCTGAAAATTCAGGTGTTTAACTTAGGCAATCAAAGTTAATAGAGTTGAGGTGCTCCAGAGAAGTGGGTAGAAAACACCAATAAATTAATCAATGGCAGTTGTCTTTCATGTTTTGGTGATCTACATCAAGTATGTTGGCCTAGGTACAATAAAAACACGCGTTCAGTTCAGTACATCTATTATCCTCTGAATAAGCTGCAAAGGAAGAGGTTTTTGAATCCTGTTACTGATAGGAATTGCTGTAATATCCTCATGATTATGAGGAAATGCTTTGAGATTACAGACAAAAAAGAAGACAATAACAGAGCTACAGAGAAAAACAGTTTTAGGCCATATCCACCTTCTAAACATTTTTTACATGAGAAGTAACACTCATTTTGTCCCATTTCCTGCATCCACCACCACTTGTATGCTTGGGATGCAGTGATCATGAAATTATAGAGTTCTCAATATTTGGTGAAATAAAGAGCAACATCCATAAGACTTTTACATTAGATTTCCGGAGGGCAGACTTTGGCTTATTTAGGAAGCTTATTCAGAGAGTTCCTTGGGAAACAGCCCTTTAAAACAAAGGAGTCCAGGAAAAGTGGGTATGATTCAAAACAGATCTTGAGGAACAGACTGTCCCTGTGTGCCAAAAGATGAGTCGATGAGGCAAACCTCCAGCCTTGATGGGCAACAAGGTTTCGAAGGAATTTAGGAATAAAAAGAGGATGTATCATCTTTAGAAGGAGGGTCTGGCTCCTCAGGGAGTATTTAAGGGGGCAGCTAAGGGATGTAGGAAAAATATTAGGGAGGCCAAAGCTCAGTTCAAACTTAATTTGGAAACTTTTGTAAAGTTATTTTTACTTTTTTTTTTTTTTTTTTTTTTTTTTTTAGAAAATGTTTTTACAAATATATTCATGGTAAAAGAAAGGGTAAGACCAACCTTTTTTCTCCATTGGATGCAGGAGGGAACTTAGTAACTGCAGATGAGGAGAAGGCAGAGGTGCTCAATGCCTTCTTTACTTCAGTCTTTAGTGGGAAGACAGCTTGTCCTCAGGACAACTGTCCTCCTGGGTTGGTAGATGGTGTCAGGGAGAAGAATTGTCCCACTGTTATCCAGGAGGAGGCTGTCAGAGAACTCCTGAGCCACTTGGATGTTTATAAATCTATGGGACCAGATGGGATCCATCCCAGGGTGATGAGGGAGCTGGCAGATGAGATTGGGAAGCTGCTCTCCATCATTTACCAACAGTCCTGGCTCACTGGTGAGGTTCCAGATGACTGGAAGCTGGCCAATGTGACACCCACTCACAAAATGGGTGGGAAGGAGGATCCTAGTAATTATAGGCCACTCAGCCTGACCTCAGTACCTGGTAAGGAAACGGAGCAGTTTATACTGAGTGTCATCACTTACAGGATGGCCTGGGTATCAGACCCAGCCAGCATGGGTTTAGGAGGGGCAGTGTTGCTTTATTGGGAACGGCAAGAAGAATGACACAGACTCTCTTGGGAGTCAAACAGGAGAATTTCTCAGTTTATTGCCTCAGGTCTGTTTTATAGACCGATACGTGAAAGTACAGAAAGGAAAACTCTTATTGGTTAGTAAATTAGCACATCACTATCATTGGTCAGTGGGGTTCACCACCCCTCAACCTTCTCCTGCAAGAAAACAAGGAACAGACAAACAGCACCTGCAAGGCTGTTTTCTATCTCTGAGGATTGTTTTTATTCCTCCTTATGATTTCCCAGGCCACTTTCTCAGGCAAGACTGAGAAAGTTATGTGGCCTTCTATTCCACAGGCACTATGCTGCCTGCTTCAGAGTTAGCGTCCATAGGGCAGGTCGTGTCTGACCAACCTGATCTCCTTTTATGACCAGGTGACCCGCCTGGTGGATGCAGGGAAGGCTGTGGATGTTGTCTGTTTGAACCTCAGCAAGGCCTCTGACACTGTCTCCCACAGCACACTCCTGAAAAAGCTGCAGTCCCAGCTTGGACTGGAGCACTCTGTGCTGGGTTAGGAACTGGCTGGATGGCCGGGCCCAGAGAGTGGTGGTGAGTGGGGCTGCATCCAGCTGGGGGCCAGTGACCAGTGGTGTCCCTCAGGGGGCTGTGCTGGGGCCAGTTCTGTTCAATATTTTTATTGGTGACATGGATGAGGGTATTGAGTCCTTCATTAGTAAATTTGCGGAGGACATTAAGCTGGGAGCATGTGTTGATCTGTTGGAGGTTAGGAGGGCTCTGCAGAGAGACCTGGAATGGTTGGATGGATGGGCAGAGTCCAATAAGATGAAGTTTAATATGTCCAAGTGCCAAGTCCTGTGATTTGGCCACAACAACCCCTGCAGTTCTACAGGCTGGGGATGGTGTGGCTGGACAGGGCCCAGGCAGAAAGGGACCTGGGGGTGCTGGTGACAGCAGCTGGACATGAGCCAGCAGTGTGCCCTCAGGGCCAAGAAGACCAAGGGCATCCTGGCCTGGATCAGGAATAGTGTGGCCAGCAGGAGCAGGGAGGTCATTCTTCCCCTGTATTCAGCACTGGTGAGGCCACACCTGAGTGCTGTGTCCAGTTCTGGGCCCTCAGTTTGGGAAGGACGTTGAGACGCTTGAGCGCGTCCAGAGAGGACAACGAGGCTGGTGAGGGGCTGGGAACACAAACCCTGTGAGGAACGGCTGAGGGAGCTGGGGTTGTTTAGCCTGGAGAAAAGCAGACTCAGAGGTGACCTCATCACTCTCTACAACTCCCTGAAAGGTGGCTGTAGTCAGGTGGGGGATGGTCTCTTTCTCCAGGCAGCAGCTGACAGAACCAGAGGACACAGTCTTAAGCTGTGCCAAGGGAAATATAGGTTGGATATTAGGAAAAGTTTTTTACAGAAAGGGTGATAAAGTATTGGAATGGTCTGCCCAGGGAGGTGGTGGAGTCATCCCTGGATGCGCCTAAAAACAGACTGGATGTGGCACCCAGTGCCATGGCCTAGTTGGGGTTAGGGCTGGGTTGGACTCAATGATCATGAAGGTCTCTTCCAACCCTGTGATTCTGTGATTCTACAAGGAAGAAACAGCAAGCAAGACCCAGATCCTCACAGCAATTTCCCTTGACAGAAGTTCCCATGTTTTGCTATACTAAGTAAACCTAAATTCCAGACAGCTCAAGGGAATAACATCCTTGAGCAGAGACTGCGATTTTAGTCCCTGGAACAGCACACCTGTGGAGTCCTTTGGTTACACAAAGAAAACACTTATTTATTAGAAATAGGCCTGATAAAAAAACTGTTCTGTGACAGGCCATCTTATAAAACACAATAAATCTGAGATCAATGAAGTTTGCATGAGGAGGGACTCACAGCTAACAGCCCAGCACCTGGAGAACCTAGGTGCCTGAACTCAAGCAGCCAGCAGTGCCTGCAGTGACCCCCTCCACAGAACAGACTCCTCTGGGTTCCTATGAGAAAATCTTCCAGTTAACCATTAAAAATCCATCCAGAGAGCTCATCAAGCAAAGAGCAACAATTAGACTATGGAGAAAAAAATCTATTAATTTAGATTTAACAGTGATTCCTAACTGTGGGGGATATTGTGTGATGCAACACTTGTCGTATGGAGTTTCAACAGGGAAAAACTACTGAAATTGGGCCTGTTTAATATCAGGTAACTTTATATTTTTTACCATAAATAGATTACAATAAACACACAAAAGTATATGCTTTGGAGGTTTCAAAAGCTTCAGAATATTCAAAGGTTAGATTTAATCTTGGAGATATTTTCCAACCTTAATGATTCTGTGATTATTATTATCTCTATTTTCAAACTCAGATGGGCCTATGCTATGAGGCAAAACTTTGCTCACATTAGACTCTTCTGCTGCAATAAGTTGTGGTACCAGTCATTGCAGCTAGACATCCTACGAACAACAGGCCACGTTATACAATGATAAAAATAAGAGCCTGCCTTTTAACATGTTTACAACATACACAATTTTATGTACAATAATTTCCTTTTGTTCTTCACCTTTTGAACAGTCTGAAGTTGTGAAAATTCCTTCCAAGTATGGCAGTGGTCTCCACTGATGCACTGGAGAATAGGAAGTCAGTATAAATATCTAATGAGCACAAATATATAAAAACCCTTAAATAAAAAATCATAAATACCTAATGAGAAGATAGTTACAAAGAGAAATGCACCCCTGGGAAGCTCCCTCTCTGCCAAGAAGTTTTGCAACAGCAAATGCCTCAAGTTATTTTGGTGAGATCAAAACTGGGGAAGCACAGCTGTGCAAAGCACTGAAACAAATTACATGCTACTGTCTGAAAAGTATCTGCACAATGCTCTCACAAGCATATAGATCTCCAGATAGAAAAAACTGTTCTCCTACTGAAAGGAACTTAAAATATTTCCTCCTTCACTATCACATGTATACACTTCCTTCTTGATTATTATGGGCACAGCATCCTCTGGTTCTCTGCAACTGTTGGGCACTTGTGTCCATGCAAACAACCTAGAATGATGAAGACAATCTGTTGAATAAGGTAACTTTAACTTGTTCTGACACTCTGTCTTTACAAATATGTAAAATTCAAAACACTGGCTATTCTCCTGCAGTAGGTGCAAGTGCTAACATTTAAAGTCACAGCAGGTATATAAAACTTATATAAAACCAATATCATCCCTTAAGTACCTGAATTCTTCTTTTTACATTTCCTTTCAGCTATCAGTAAATTAAGAGTTATTTTGAAATTCTTCTTTCTGGTAATTAGTTTTTCATCTTATTTTCAGTAGTTCAGTTTGACTATCTTTTTCTTAATTATGAAATCACCTGCACATTTATACACTAGTTTCAGCACATCCACTTTTCCTTTGCATATTTATTTTCTCTTCCCAGTTAATCAGAGGGTAACTTCAAAACTGCTTTTATTTTCTTTCAAGACTCTCTTCTACACTGACAGGTCTCACATTTCCTACCACCATAATGGCTCTTGGGACTTTTTCCAGTAATCTCAAAATCACATGCTAAATGTTCCCGTTTCCTTTCCAATATGCCTTTCCAAAAGTCAGTTTCTTACACTTTGAATTACAGCCAATCTCTCATTCATTATGCCGAACACCTTTCTTATGCCTTTGCAAACACTTCCTCACCAGCACCTGGAAAAAGTTAGCAAGATCACTCAGATGACTACATTTTCACAAACCATTAACGGTTTCAGGCATTACTGAATGTAGCCTGCAGTTGCCCTGATAGTTAAAACTAGCAGAACTGTAAGATATTTTATAGCAGGCATATTTGCAGGCATTTAACTTCTCTGCATGTCCTATAACTTCCAATACTAGCTAAATTCTCAAACTCCTTGCTTCCAAATACTTCTCAAATCGAGCCCTGTATTATTTCTTGGAATTGTGAGCTCACACTATTTTTTTTCCACCTAGCTCCTGCTCAGTCACTCAGTCACTTCATTTGTACAAAATCAGTACAATTAATTAAGATTTCCTACTCTTCTTTCTCTCAGTTATCCTGTTGGAATGCCCCCACCTACTTAGAAACATGGAAAAAAATTTCTGAGGTACTGAAACTGAAACCTACTCCAGGAAAATAAAGAAAAAGAAAAAAAAAAGGATAAAACGTCGTATTTGTGAAATGAAACAAAGCAAGATAGCATTAAAAAAATGTTCTTGATACTAAGTTCAGTGTAGACTCTCAGCACATCACACAATCTCAAAACTGAAAAAAAAATATTAGATGTTACTTCACAGGTATGTATTTCTGATTATTTGTTGTGTAAAATATTGAAATATATACATAATATCAGTAGAGGGTATTAGTTTCAGTTAACTGTGTAATAGAAGCCTCATATATGCTTAAATGTTTTGCTAAAAAAATCCTTACTGTCATTAAATAAGAATTGTAAATCGAGGTATAAAAATGCAAGAAACCATCCCTTTAGCTGGCAGAGCATTCAGCAATGAACTCAGAGGCTCACAGGCTTTGTGTAAAAAATCTCTAACATTTTCTACAGGAATCACATCTTAATAACTCTGAACATGTTTTTTACATATGTACTAGAGCAGACACTGTTTAATGAGGGTTTGAAATCTGTGGAAATACCCTTGCAAAAGAGAGGAAATGGAAATCCCCTTTGTGTCCATTATTACTTAAAAATATTTTATATAAAATTAATATTGTAGTCATGATGGAGTTCAATGTTTGGGGATACAGAAAAACCTTCCTGCATTCTGGATATTTTATGAGGATCTCTAGGGACCCTTATGGTTCCAGAAACTCCTGCTTATAACTACTTTCTCAGCAAAAACTTAATCTCTTTTAAATATTGGTCCCTTTAACTTAAGTTGGAATAACTCCAGTATTTTGCAAGACTAGACTAGAACTGAAAGAAAAAGAAAAGGTATGTACGTGTTTAAATTAACCCGTGCTTCAAGCAAGTGCTGCAGACAGACCAGGCACAGGGAGGCGAGGCTCTTTCCTCTGCCTTTTTACACAGGTTATGAACGTTCTCATCTTTTTCTTCAGTCCTCACCTGTGCTGGAGCAAGTTGCTTTTTGACATTCCTGCTGATAATAAAAATACTGCAGCTTAGAACTTCAGTAGTGGCCAAACCTTACATTCAGAGAGAAAACACAGAGAAGAAAAGCAAAAAAAAAAAAGAAAGAGGGGCAGGCGGGAATCTCTGTCGTTCTCCCACAGCGTGGGGCCCGGGAGGAAGGCCGCTGCTCCCCGGAACACACACGGCTCCTGCGTGAGGAGCTTCGGGGACGCTGTGTTTAGTCCTTGGGCAGGCAGACGAGGGTCACCGCACATAAACCTGAACAGCAATATCAGCAGTTGCAAGGGGAGATGAAAAGGAGGATTGTGTGGCTTTCCACAAGCTGTCCCTTAACTGCAAATGCAGCAACAGGCTTGGGTTTGAATCCTAAGCCGAGGCAAGCAGAAAAATGGTCTTTCAGCCTCAGCTCTTAGTCTGTGCTCCTGCCTGCCTTCCTCAGCAGGCAGCCAGGGACACACACTGTACCCGAGTTAGGGCAACCAGCCTCGGGTGTCTCTGGAAACAGCGAGCCAGCGCTGGGAATTTGTCATGGAATTTGCAATGGAATACACCAGCGTATATTTACAGATGATTGAAATAAACATAACTAATTTGGCACCTTCCAATGATGTTAAACAAATTAATTTACCAGAAACTAATTTTTATAATAGAAGAGTGATTTTCAAGTGACTATTGCAGTACAAACGTATTCATAATAATAATCTGAAATTCTGATCTGCTCTTCAAATCAGTATGTTGCAAAATGCCGTGTCAATGAAGAGCCTATTCAACATCCCATTAGAATGCTGTATATTTCTAATGCACTTCTGGTATTTCCAAGAAACGATCTTCATTGTAATAAATAATTGTTGATTTATTCAGAGCAATTAACAAATTCAAGAAATGTTAATGTTTTCATGTACTGTCTGTGTCTTCTGCTAGAAGATTCATAAGGCTCTAGGCCTATTTCATAGACCCTGTTCGGACTTACTCTGAACAACCACCAGCCAAAATTAAACTATCCTGCTACTTTTGGTATTTTATAAACATATAGCCCTTAAAATACACTGCTTTGATGAACCATCTTGTGAATAAATTCATACAAGGATAGTAAAGTAAAATAAGCAGTTTCAATGTGTGATGAGCAGCTTTAAAAATATTAATGTTTAGAACTCATTTTTAAACACATTCACAGATTGAAGGTACATGAAATTTATCAACTCATGCTATCTTCAGTTCACCTATGACACTAAATCCAAAAACAGTCATGCTGGATTTCTTGCTGAGTGTGCCTATTTTATGGCTGTTGCTGCAATCCAAAATTAGTACAATATATAGTATCAGCACTTTCTTGAAAACAAATACAAAGTTGACAGTTATTTTTAAGAATGTGCTGCATCACACATTTAGAAAAAACAAATAATGCCAGCAAACATGAAGGAGATGTACCTTATAGAGTGTCACAGGAAACAGAAATCTCACAGAACAAAAACATCTTCCTATCACCAATAACTAGAATTTAGACCTATTGTTTATTTAAAACATAGGGAAAACTCTGCTTCCTCTCACTATACATGTATTTTGCTCCATATACAACATGACCCTTGACTTAAAACAGACATTAGAAACTCCTTGGCTTCCACTCAGTTTAGCCACTACAGGCTGAACCTGCAGAAGGTTCAGCCAACATCCACACTACTTTAAAAGGATTTGACAAATCATCAGAAAAAACCCGAAATATGAGTTTCCTTGAATTCTAGGGGGAAAGCACTTGAATGACAAAAAGAAAAAAAAGAAACGGATAGAAACATTGCCAGGTCAGACAGTCCTGTTCCTTGCTGCTGAGGCAGCACAAAGCAAAACTCCCAGCTGTACAAGTATTGCATCAGCCCTACAATATTTCTTAGGGCTTTTGAAGGCTGAAACCTGCAGCCAGTTCTCCAAAGTCCAGAACCAAGTGGCAAACTGCATAGTACAGTCCCCACTAAGGGAAAAATGTGTCATTCCTAAATAAAGTAATAAAAGAAATTTAAAAATTAAGGCAAGTTTTTAATAAAGCAGCAGGAATCAACTGTTAACTAATGACAAGGCTCATGATCTGCCATGTCTGAATACAAGCTGGAGGAACGGTAGTACTCACTGGATGGTGCTCCCCTTCCCAGGTAATCTATAGCATCTCTGTATTCGATGCAAATGGGCAGAGCAGCAAGTAGGCGTTGTCTCTAAAAGGTGTTAACAGGAACAAGAGTTTTTCATATGTTGCTGACAGAAGGGAAATATTTAGTAACTTATAATTTCCTCTGAATTTTATTCCTAAATCCCACATCTTCACCATTTTGGTGATGGAGGCCCTTTATGTTTTCAATCTCTTGGGAAGCATCATTCTTCCCATTTAAACTTCAAGTACATCCTTCTAGTACACTGATACTAAGTACAGGAGTTAAAAAGGACATATGGAATGACTAAATACACAATAAAGCAGTTGTCAAATTCAGTGTATCTTGAAATGGGAGGAAGATGTAAAAAAAAAATGCTGTGAGATTAATTTTTTTTTCCTTATTTTTAAACAGACTGCCATGCTAAAAGTAACTGATTTTTTGCTCTTTGCTAATCTAAAGGATATTTTTTTTTGCTACTACTAGTTGTTCTAATAACCTTAGGTTCTTCAAATTTGCAATCTCACTGCCCAAAATAATATGCATCTACCTTTCTGCACACTTTCTACAAACTTTTGAACTTTCTCCACTGTGCCTTCTGTCAACAGATGATTCCTTCTCTCTAGCCTCTCCTGAAGCTTTTTTAATAAACTTTCTGTTTTCTGGACAGTGTTGGCTATGTCCTTATCTCATTTTCAGTTCCAAGAAGGTTTGTTGCTCTCCCGTTCCTTCTGATCCCGTTTTCTCCTCTTTGTTCCTACTTCTTTTCTCAATTTGTTTTCCTCCTTGTTCCTTTAACACTGTCCTTGTAGGATTACAGTTCTATGAATTTGCTTCACTGACCATCATATACTGTCCTGCAAACATGCGAGCATTAAAATTCTGCAATTATATTAAGCTTTTATAGTCATATTGCTCATCCTCTTTTTGCAGGATTTGTAGAAGTTCTGCAAGTGTCTTCCTAGCAAATACTAGCTACGAAGCTTTCCTAGCATTTCCAAAGTAGTTACATGCTCATCCATACTTCTCACTGTCACATGAGTGACATACTGAACTCTGAAGGAACACTATGGTATTTTTTAGTAAACTTTCTGCCATGATAAAATCCTACTAAATCAGTTATTTTTTGCATCTCCTTTGTGACAGATGCACATTTGTGTCATTTGTACAGCAATACCTCACCTCTAAGACAAAAACTATTGAACTACTCTAAAACAAAAGGGCTATTTCTTTAGCAAAAGACCGTGGTTCAAACATGACATGCTGCTGTGCAGACCCCTTCACTGCATAAGCAAAAGATACAAATTAAAAAGCCTAGAGGCTGGCTTTATTACACATGCCAAGTTGTTTCTCTGATGGGGTTCTATTTACTTTCAAATGTTGAGACTTTAAAATAATTATAAATTGAGACCTCCCCAGATTTCCAAAGCTCACAGATGGTTTTGTTTATTTTTTTGTGTGTGTTTTAGCAACTTTGACATTCTCCTAAGGAATTCTTAAGCTTAAACTGCTTACTTGTGCAGACTTCCAAATCTTCCAGATGTTTTTGTTTATTTGTTTTGTGTTTCAATAACTTTGAAATTTTTCTAAGGAGTTCTTAAGCTTAAACTGCCTAGTTGTGCTCTTAAATCGTAATTACTGGTTAGGTAAAGGCTTTGGTTTGCCTTACACTTTTAATAAAAACTATATTAATATATTCTTGTCTGACTTTCTGATAAAAATACAAATAAATGAGTTACATATATTCATTAATTACAAAATAGCAAAAAGTAGAGAATAGAGAAACTGACATATCATAGTGAAAATATATGTATATAAAGACAACTTAATGAGTGTCTTACAATAACCCAGATATATGCCTGACTGAAATGTATACTTTGGTATTGTAGGTCTCTTTACCTCTATACTTAAAGTTGTAAAAGGAAGGTTTAATGAGTGCTTCGGGATGGATTATTTTTCCCCTCTAGGCTGCTGGACCAAATTAAACGAGTGTGTTGGTTTCCTGTAATTGCACACATGTGGTATGTAGCTTATCTACTTCCATAACAAATAACATGTATAAACAGATATATCTGAGCATATGTTTAAAAATCACCAATATGTTTAAGTTATGCTAAGGCAATGATGCATAAACTATTTCTCACAGCTTTATCTGTGTAGGCAATCTTAAAGCCATTTTACATCTGCTTTCTTTTTCATGTCTATATGCTTAAGCCTGTTTGTGTTATAAAATCCAAAAGGTAACTAATTGTATCAGCCTGTTCTATCCCTAATTCCACTCCAAAAATTCTGACTCTGTCTTTGCTGATATTTATTGAATTCTAGAGGCATTTTAGACCAGTTAACTCTCACAGCTTCACCCTGTTCATGATCCCTTTGGACCATAGTGCCATCTAGCTTCTCTTTCCCTGACCTCAGTAATTCCACATGCAGAACACAGTTGAGTGATGTAGCAAAAGAAGGGCCAGGGAACAATCATTAATAGAATTGTCAAGTTTGTTGACTATTTATCTAGACATACAGCTAAATTAGCTGACAATAAACCCCTCTTTGATAATCCAAATGTGAGACAAAAGCATGTATTTTCCTTTGGAATAGGTCTTACTGCTTCCCTTCAAAAATGGGAAAATCAAGATCCTTACTAATGCTCTAGGCAAGGTACCAATGCCTTTGGAAAAGCTCTGGCACCGTATCAATAGTAATACACACTTTACAGGACAGCAAGGACAACATGGCTAAATCCTCACGCATTGCTGAAGGCATTTGTCTCCTACAGAAAAATCTCTGCTTTCAAATGAGTAAAATTTGAAGAGACTGGGAACATTCCTTGAGGTACCTAGAAAGAAAAAATGCTAGAAAAAGTATCTTTCCCTTCACATTATGTGGTGGTAGGGTACTGGACTTCCTTGCATACATATGGAATCTGAGATCCACTCAAAGATGCCTGGGTTTCATTGGCCTTTGCAATATATACAGGATCTAACTCTATGCAACATACCACAAATCTAGTCCCTTTAATGAGGGCATAACTTCAGAACTAGAGCTGCAGTTTCTGTTCTGCAGAACAGAAAAAGTCTTTTCCAGGTCTAGGTCTGACTCATGTCCTTGGCAGCTTCTGGTGAGCCAGGTCTACAGAAGATCCAATCTAGATTGCTTAATCTTTCTTTCTAATTCACTGCTGTGCTCATTAGTACCAGGAGGGATAGATATTTCCTGCTATGTCCCATGTCCCTCCACTGGCACCATTACATGAACTTCTTAATACTGGAATGCCAAGTAGTTAATGCTGTTAATATCTAATAAGAAAATAGCTGAATCTTCAAACATTTACTTCAGAATGAATGTCAAGATAAAGATTTTCCATTAAATCCTACTAATCAACCAACCATTAAATGATTGGGGTATATATATTAAGGCCTTAATCCCTAAATAATTAACAAATTAATTGAGATTTCACTGGTCTTATTCTTTTCCATTTAAACCACCTTAAGTCTGTGAAGAGATGAGGATAAATGGGCTACTGAACATATAAAGGTGGCATAAATGTGCAGCTCTCAGAGATACGCAGGAGTTGTGGCCTTTTGCAATGGGCTTGAATGAGGGAGAGCAACTTAGATCGCTGGCTGGCCCCTGTAGAAGAGCAGCTGCAGCTCAGCAGCCTTCTTGTTCCCAAAGAGCTGACAGACACAGCTGTCTGCACTGTGACAGCTTCCACCAGCATCAGACACCCTTGGCTAACAGCTACGGACAGCCTTGGCATCACTGAATGTTTTTATGGAAATTCTTGCCAAAAGCTTGTTGTCCATAGACTTTCTGAATAAAATTATTTATACAATAGGTGCCATCCTAAGAATGGCTGACACATAAACAGTTTTGTAGACTTCTGTTTGAAACCAAATATTGATGTCAAAATATTACCAAATACATATGACAACAGTTCACCAACTTTGTTCTCAAAATCAATTAGTAGAAAACAGTATTTCAATATAGTACTGTGTAAGTGAAGAGAATAAGAAACAAACACTTCAGTATTTCAATAGGTATCTCATTTACAGATATACACTTGTATGGGCCATTCTACCCTGATTAAGTTGATCATAATTACTTTCAGATTACAGGTAAGAATAACATAAAATAAGCTATTTTATTCATTAGGGTAACATAATATTTATAGTGTTAGATGTTACTAAATGAGAAAATGGTTACTATATTCTTAGTTTAACATGTAGTGGGTTTTTATTCTGAATTATTTGCTCCACAAGTTGCTCTCACACCGATTCCTCAATATGCTTTTCCTAGAACCTTTTTTACATTTGGGAAGAGATGGTTTATACATTTGTATACTTATGAGATCATATTTTTTCTTTATAATTTAATGAAAATTGTCTCTGAAATCTAAAAGAAAATAGGCGAACTGTATTAATAAAATCTGAAGAAGCTACCAGATAATGCCTTAATTTTTTTTTTTCTCAGAGTTCTGCCATACATTCTACAGAAATCAGGCATATTTTATCTTCTGAGAAGCCACATTCTCTCTGCCACCCACAACCTTATGCAGTAAACGTGTGTCTCCCAGGAGTCCTGATCTCCAGATCAGCTTCTGGGCATTAGGGCTCACCAGCTTCTGACATGACAGAGACCGTGGGAGGAGCAGCCTGAACACCTGGGGCACCACGTGCTCTACTGCAAAAGGGTATGGGCTCATCTACCACTCTGACACATGCTGTCAAACAAACAAGATTTCTCTGAGTAATAACTCCATTTTTAAAATATTCCTAAATTCCCAAACTCAGCCAAAGGGATGCTCATCAAGGCATATGAAGTTCTGACAAGTTTTGTCTACCTCAAATAAAATAAAGCCATGATTCAAAAGGCTACATATTTTGTAATTACATACACATATATGTACATGTAAGTACATAATTCTTGAATGTTAATAACTTAGTAACAAAATATCTTCCCCTCAACAGTCTCAAAATGTATTTTTGTTTGGGCTGATACCAAGTATGGGGCACTATCATCTCAAGGATTTTTTTAGCATAGTATGACTACATTGCAGAAGGGACTATAATTATAATCTTGACATTACCATAACGACCGTGGTTGCTATCAGGTGACAGGTATTATATAGATAATCAGTAGACAGCAATATTTAATGATGCATGAGATAAAAGAAAATTAATTCATGCCTTTAATTCAGCTTAGAGCCATCATTTGTTAAATCTACATGTGACCTAATCCTGTTCATATGTACATAACAGTTACATTAAACAACAAAGAGCCGAGCAAAATATCTGCTGTGAAATTTAGAGAGCTTATATTTACTCTTTATATACAATGAATAGTTTTTGTGTTTCTATTTATTTCTATTTTTAACGCAATAGAGTTCTACTGCCTTGATTTAATTAGCCTACAAAACAAACAAAAAACCCAAAGAAACAAACAAAAAACCCCAAAACCAAACAAAACCAGACAAAAAGCTAGTAGCCACAGTGAAAGGTATAAAAATGTCTGTTTGAAATCAAATAGAAGCAGTAGTGAGTTTCCCATGTTGCAACCTACCAACTCTTTCATTTAATCTGTCCGAGAGAAATAATGCCACAAACTGAGAAAAACGAATCTAGAGTAAGGGAAGATGTTCTGTTGACTGAAAAAGGGACAGTTATGCTCACTGGAGGAGCTAATATGGCTGAAAATTTCAAATCCTACAAGATTTTACCACTACCTTTATAAAACAGAATTAATTGAAAGAGAGATTTTTATGGAGAAGGATACCCCTAAAATGAAGCTATTCCAGTATGTGTAGATGGCCATGAGTGACATGCAACAGAAGACAAAGGAGTAATACACAAACATAGATATGGAGAAGCACTACTCACATATCTTCACAATATTTCTGGTTACTAACTCTGTTCAAACCTTGGTGCTCCTGTCTCCACAGCGACAACACTGCTACAGCCATCTCACTGAACCTTAGAATGGAAGATGCAAAGTTTATAGAGAATCACAGGAACAGTGTTTAATGAAATTACATCAAACTCAGTGTCAGAGGTTCCAGGCTGAGAAGAAACTGGCTATCTCAGCACTGTGGTACACAAAGGCAAGGCAGATAAAGGCATCAGAAGAAAACACAGAGCATGTGCGAACACACATGAAGCAAAGTGTGCACAATGTTTTATAAAACTGACTATTTTTGAATGCATCATCTTTGTCTCTCAAGCTCTTCCTTTCACAGTTTTCCTCTGTTGCTAATGCTCACTTTGTTACTTTGCGGCTGACATTACACCTCCATCATATCATCAGCTTCGAAACAGACCAGGAGGGATGCAGGTCTCGCCTGAAGCATAGCTGTGTTTTTAATTCTGCCCTGAGACTATGACACTGCAGGTGAAGACAGCCTGAACACAAGGCATCTTTAGTCTTAAGTGAAGCTTTACAATAACAGCAGCTCTGTTCTTATTCTGTGTGCCTTGGCTCTTGAACCACCAGAGCTGATTCTGTCCAGTAAGGATGAGATTTATTCTTCATGTCTTCATGTTTCTTTAGTAATTAATACTAATTATGCTTTTCATCAGCTGTCAATTCTAGAGCAGCAGTAAAAAATGCTGAAAAATTTTGGCAGAGGCACATTTTTATTATTCATTATTTAAACCATTGTCTTCCAAGAGGATAAGTTCAGCATGGTGAAGTCTAAGGTGCTACACAGCTCCCTTGACTGGCTTGAGCTCCCCTTCCAAGTGGCAGTTTGCTTTTCTTCTGAACAAAACTCTCTAAACTGATGACAAGACTGGGGTTTCAGGTTAGACATCCTACAGTTTTCCCTAAACACCAGTTAACCTTCCTGAAGTGGTTATTATGCCTCTTCAGAAACCCAAAGCTTCAGGCAAGAAAGCAGCCACAAGTGGTTTTTTCTCAGGATTGTTTCTAGTTCTTTATTTTCATGACTATCCATCCATGGACAGTGTAGGGCAGGCTGCACAGGGACCCTTACCATATTGAACTCCTTGACAATGAACAGACAAGGTGGCCCACACTCTAAGTACAGCTATTTTCCTGTAAGGTCATGTTTTCCACACCAGAAGAGATGTAATGATCTAGTGATCTAATGATCACCATGTATGAGAACAGATTGGTTTGAATACCTGCATAACTGTGCTTATTCTGTAATGATGTCGCTTTTGTTAAGTTACTATGATTGAACTCTTCAGCCAAAAAGGTTTGTTCTCTAGCCTTCAAACTATTTTTGGATTTTTTTTTTTCATATTACCCTTTTTTTACACAGCCTTACTCAAATACAAATATCTGTCAATACAGACAAAGCATTTGTCCACTGCTCTGCACATAAAAGCCCAATTTCAATACCGACTCACTCTTTAAATAGAAATTTAAGTATGTGGGATTTGTCCATCATTTCTTTAGTCTTAGTTTACAATTGTCTCCCAAAACTTACCCTGCTCAAGCAGTTGTGCCCTGATCAGCAGAATCAAGAACTTTTCCCTTAGTGAAGAAAATTACAGAAGATACTGAAGAAAGGAGAGAAGGAAAGAAAATAGACTATTACCCTGGTAAAATGATGACAGTGCATGGGAAGGATTGACATAAAAGAGCAAAAAAAAGTAGCTTTCTTAGAAGTTAAACAGTCACGAGAAAAGCTATTTTCGCTGCCATTTGAGAAAGGGACTTCTGAATTTAAAGAATATTGCAATAATCTAGTTATGTGATTTAAGATGAAATAGAAAGCTAAAGTATATGTTGTCACTTTTTTCTTTAATGAAATGCTACACTTAAATGTCTTCATTTGAAAATAATCCGTATGTGGGTTTTTTTAAAAATAGCATCAACTTGGTAGTTAGAAAAAAAAGTTCACAGTGTGCTTATGGCTGACTGAATCTGGAGGTTAGCTAAGATGTTATCTCTGCTTGTCAGACCAGCACTGCTGTTGAATGCGGTCTCCACAAGACTGCTAATGCAACTCATACCTTTTTTGATTTCAGAGTTTAAAGAAAATTTGCTGGTGTACAGAATGTTTTGTTCAAAGAAGAAATCGAGATTACAAGTGCATACTTTTATTTATTAAGAAAAGCATTGAATTCTATTTCCTCACATACAAAGAATCAAAGAATTTGAGATAGTTCATTTTATCATAATCCCAGATCTCTTCTGGCTTTCAGATTTTTTTCTGTTGTTTCTCAGGATCAAACTCTTAGTGCCTCTGTCCTGCTTTCTTCATCTCCCCTTGTCATAATTTCCCAGCTTCACCTTGCTCCCTGTACTTTTTTACACACCTTCTTTGAGGGCAGTGATTGCCCAGTTTTGATGGAAACTCATATTGTTGTAGCTATCTAACTCCACAAAGCAGCTCTATGGTTTTTTATGACTTTTTTGAATTAAGGGTGACTTTAAAAGATTGAATCCAAACTCTCACTTCAGGAACACACTCTACAAGCAATTTTCAGAAATAACCCATGCCTCAGGGTGTTATTTTGAGGCATCAGAATTTAACTTTCAAAAAGCAGGTACAAAAACATGTATTTCTGCATGGACAATCCACAAACAGAGTGTCAGATTTATTTGGGCCATAATACACCACATGGCACTTTTCAAGCACAGCTGTGCAAGTGGCCACAATTCATCCAGACTATTACTAACTCCTACCTGCTCTTGTTTCCAGAAGCCCTGAGAAAATAGCAAGGAATAGGCAACTATTGCACGTGAACAGCATGGCTGATCTGCATTACTGTATCACTACTGCATTGTAAATCCAATGCTTTAATGAGCTCTCACCTCCCATCTAAAGCACATGAAGCCAGCTAATACATGTCAATGCCAGCCAATCTAGGAAGGGCAGCTTCTGGCCGTGCTCAGACAACTTGCTTGGCACAACACCAAAGGAAAGGAGCAACTCAGTTCAAGGAAACCTCATTTGAACTGCTGACTGAATTTTCCATTATCTTCATTTACACCTCTAGAAAGAGGGTTTGGTTGAGACATTTTAAAGGATAATTGTCAACATATCCCTTGTGTCTGTAAATTAGTTGTTCGAGCATGACAGAAATTCAGATTGAAGAAAAGTCACCATTAAACTAGCAGAGGACACATATAAATCAGCTGTAAATTAAAGCATAGAATGACAAAAACTGAGAATGAAATCCATTTCCTTAACCAAGAAGCAGTACCACAGAGCCAGGAGAACTTAAGCCAAGCCGAACTTCCATTGCAATTTACCATGGAGTATTTACAATGTGGAAATACAAAGATTATGGCTGTAGAACAAAGCATACAGGACTTTTCAGAGCAGTAATTTCTAAGAGAAACTGATCTTGAGACAAATACTCTTTCTTAATTACTTTAAATTAATTTTTCATCTGTGTAATGTTATTTAGGTCACCTGAGTATATTAAAACAGTCAAAGATTTACAGTCAGATGTAATTACATCAAACTTTCCAAGGGATTTCCAGTTGTTTTCTGGAATTGATGCATAGCAGAAGGATAGCTGTCTAGTGTTTTGTACATCATAGCATTTTTATACATGTTTGCATTTAAAATGTGGTCTATATAAAATACAGGCATTTCAGATTTAACTTGCATGCTATTTTACAGGGGAAGATATCCAGAAGTTCCGGTTATCTGATGGTTTGGACATTGAATTCTGAAACATGTTATTGCTTTAATTCCAGACTAATGTGTTCCATAGCCAAAAACAGGGGAGAGGAATTGTCTAATTTTTTGGTTTATAGTTTGATTTTTATTTATTTTTTTATTTTTTTGCTTATGTATTTTTGCTCAGTATTGTGCTTTACCAAGTGTCTTGAGTTCCTTTAGCCATGGTGGGAGGTGGCAATATGCATTCTTCTGTGGGTTCCAGCCTAAGGATTATTTTGTAATTGAACAGGGTATTACACTTGGGTGGCCCTTGTTGAACTTTATTTTGGAAGTGAATCAGGATATTTTCCAGTATTGGGATAGGTGAGGTCAAAGCAGTTTTCCTTCTCCATTTGCTACACAAAGACATCTAAAGCATGGCCTCTGCAATTAGGATGAGATATTACAACAAGGATATAGTGGCTCCTTCACTCTCCAAGATATGTGCACAGTGTTAACAAAATAAATCTTGCATATCTTATATGTTCAATGTTTCCTTGCTGGGCCTCCCCATCTTTCTGATGCCATCACTCGGAGGAACACTGTCTCCAAGATGAAGAAGCTTTCTGTATGCCTCAGACTCAAGGAAACTTGTTTTATTTTTACACAGGTACTTGCAAGTGGCTAAAGCTGTTTTCAACACGTTCATACATTTTCAGGATGTCAGTTAAAAAAAAATAATTCTTTTGAGGCCTTCATTGTTTGTGTTTTTCAAATCATGATCTTAATAAGTATCTCTTCTGTGATGATGGAGATTTTTTTATGCAGGAAACCAAAATATTGGTATGGAGCTTTTAAACACATCATTGTATCTCAGATACCAGCAGGTCCCAGTTTTGGGAAAAATAATAAATTATTCCCTTTCTCTTACAGTATTTTTTGGGGAAACTCAAATTCCATCAGGTAAAGTAAGCAAAGTGTGTGGAGCATTATAAAATATGGCCAAAGGGCCTTTTATGTTATTACTTATCGTGCATGTCTTTTCCTTGTTTTTAAAATCATTAAAATATCCTCTTGAAAGCTCTAAGTTTGTGTCACCAATGCAACAAACTCTTGTTATGACAAAGTTTCCTATGTTCCCACGAGTCCATTCTTCTCAGGACAGCACAATTTAGGTGATACTGCTTGTGGATGCAGATTCAGAAAACAACTACCTTCTCCAGACGTTTGTGCCAAAAGGCAAACACAGCACTAAGTATCATCACCATGAGAACAGCAACTGCGTTGGAAAAGAAGGAGGAAGTCAAGCAACAGAGAAGGAAATACAAGGATTTTAAGACCATTCCTGGGGGGAATGGGCATGCAGCACTCACCACTGCAGTTTTGGTGTGAGGAGCTGTCTCCTTTCCAAATGCCACACAGAATCTGTTATTTTGTATCTGGTAGAGGCTGTGAAATCATAATTCTGAAATAGTATATTTAAGAGAATCACAACAAACTGGTAACTGAACAGGTGACAAGGTTAGATGGACAACATCAGTCTTCATATTGCATTGTATTTTATCGCGTGCCCGTGGGCAGAGGCCTTTGTTAAAACAGGCCTTAAAGAGCATTCAAAACAAAATATCCAAACGACATCACCACAAAGGTGCATATGTTTTTGTTTTTAACAGTTTCCACAGACAGCATCATCCTGAAGTTTGCCAGAGAAAGCTGAAGGAGGGTCTTGCACGGAGCAGAGATCAGATATGCTGGGGGAAAGGAAGCAGCTCCTGATGTCTGTGTGCGTGTGTGTGTAATGAGACACCTGCCAGCTCTTCACGAACGAATCTTGTGTTCAGGGAGCTCACTTCAAAGAACTACTTTAAATGCTGGAAGAATTACATCGATTTTATAAAAACAAACTTGCATATGTCTCAGAAAGAGCTGTCTAGTTGCCTGTCTCATACTGAAATCTTTAGAGCATAACAACAGTTACGTGCGTTGCCATATTTACCAGTTATCCCAGATTCCCATATCCACCGCTTTGGCTGGAGTCCTGGCCGGCTCCCGGGGGCGGACAGCAGCCGTGCCGGGAGCGGGGCTGAGGGGGAGGGCGGGAGATCCCGCCCCAGTGTCCGTCCCGGTGCCTCGGGAAAGCGCCCGGCGCTGCCTGGCCGTGGGGTGGAAGAGGGAGCGGGCAAGAAGTGCGTGGTGTCAGACAGGAGCAGCAGGAGAACGTGTAGAGGAAGAAACGCTACCGGGGCGGGGGCCGGGGCGGCTCGGCTGCCCGACGGGCGGTGGCCGCCGGCGGGGGTGGCGGAGCGGCCTGAGGGGCCGCGCCCGTTCCCGCGCGCGGCCGCCGGGCTCCCGGCGCTGCCCCGGCCCCTCAGCGCGGCGCGGCCGCGGCGCTGGCGCTGCTCCCCGTGCCCCGGCGCCGCGGCAGCTGCGGGCAGGGCGGGGCGCCGGAGGGGCCCGCGGCGGCGACGGAGGGGCGCGGGGCGGCGGCCGGGCCCTCGCCGCGGGGCAGGACGGAGCGGGCCGCCCGGCGGAACTCCTCGCTGCGCCACGTGTAGAGCAGCGGGTTGAGGGCCGACAGCGAGCAGAGCAGCAGCCAGCTGGCGGCCTGCAGCGCCGGCGGCGCCGGGCGCAGGAAGAAGCCCAGGAGGCTCACCCAGACCAGGGGCTGGGTGCCCAGCAGGAACACGCAGCAGAGCAGCAGGACGGAGACGCTGCTGAGGCGGCGCTGGGCGCGGCGAGGCGGCGGCGGCGCGGCGGGGAAGGGCAGCTGGTGCAGCAGGTGGAAGTTGAGCACGCTGACCCGCTTGGCGCTGCCCCGCACCCGCCGCACGATGCCGAGGTAGCAGTGGAGCAGCAGCGCGGTCTGGCCCAGCACGGCCAGGGCGAGGAGCAGAGCGGTGTAGCGAGAGCTGCCGTCCGACTGGGCAGAGCCCAGGGTCCAGAGCCCGGGCAGCAGCGGGACCGGGAGCAGGGCGAGGGCCCAGGAGAGCCCGATCATGCAGCCCGTGTGTCTCCGCTGGTAGAGGGCCTGGTACACGCTGGGCAGCTTGGTGATGAGCACGTACCTGTTGAAAGCCACCAGCAGGTGCGAGGCCAGGGAGACGGTGAGGCCGAGGCCCAGGAGCCCCCCTCGGAGCAGCCGGTACTCCGCCGAGCGAAGGGAGGAGGAATTGGGGGGCAGCAGCCCCAGCACAGCCTCCTGGGGCATCCACAGGGCGCACACGCTCAGGTCTGCCGCACAGCCGTTCACGATGAAGGCATTGCTGGTTGTCTGCAGCTTTTTGAAGGAGAAGACTAAATAGATGACCATCACATTGGATAAAGTCCCTGAGATAGCTAAGACTGCGTAGAGCAGCGACAGAAAGATGCGGGTCCCGGAGGAGTCCTCCCAGAGCAGCAGCAGAGGCGAGCTAGCACTCCAGGAAGAGGCGTTGGGCATCTCGCTGAATGCAGCTCAGTTTTGACTTTGCCCTGTAAATCCCATCCTTGTCTGGGTCAGAAGTTCTGCTGCAGGAGTCCTCACCAAACACACGGGAGGCTGTGCAGCTGGGGGACTCTAAGGCAGGTTTCAGTCATAGAAGCTGTAAGGTCCAGAAAATGCTATTTGCAGTAACCATCCAAAAAATAGCAGTGTCCAAGGCAGGTAGGCAGCAAGAGAGTCCACAGATTGTAGCTGGTGAAGGTGGGTCCATAGGGAGGCAAATGGCTGTTGGCAGACCAGCGCACGACTGAGGTTTCTGTAGCTGTGAAAACAGCAAAAGCAGCAGCACCTTGCAATCGGCAGCAGAAACGGCAGCAACTGATACAAAGCTTTGCAGTTTCTCCTGTGCCACAGTACGTACACTGTATATCATTCCAGGAAGATTCAGCCCTTCCACTCTTCATGAATTATTCAGCAGATTTTCAACTTGTTAAATCAAGAAGGAAAAAAAAAAGAAAAAAAAAGCCAAACCCTATCATGCTCCAGAAATACTCCAACTACACAGTCTGACTCTTTTCTCCCTGCCTTACCAGTCTTCTGGGTCTAACCCATTTACACAACTTCCATTTGAAGCAAGGTTTTATACCAGTATCACTCACTTCTGTCTGAAATACAGTCCATAAACTAGAAATTCCTCTGCTGGATACTCGCTTTTTAACAGTTTTTCCTGATCTTATTTTTGTTGAGAGAAAGCTCAGTATGCTTCAGCAATTTTAATTTTAGAACTGGTCTATAATAACAATATACTTTCCAAATGAAATCTTTCAAACACAGTAAATAGAACAATCATTATAAGACAGTACTTATTTGGGGAAGCTGGTTCTCAATCTGAACATTTTACATCTCTTCATAAACCTCAGGCTGTCCCAACCCATAGGAAATCCTGCATTAGCACCCTGCCAGAGGTGAACACTGGTGTTGGTGAGCACACAGGTAACACAGAATCAGTGTAGTATTTGAAACTCCAAAATTAGTTCCTGGAGAGATGAATAACAGCTCCTGAGGTGGACTAAAAACTGACTGAAGAGAAGGCATGAACAGCCAATTCCCAAATGGAGAATAGTCATGGGATTCTCCCAGGAACTCTACCCTGCTTTACTCTAACAGGGACAAAATGTTAACTGTCCTTAACCTGGACAAGACTTAATAAAAAACTCAGTAAGAGAACTAACATTTACTTTGAAAAGCTTTTCAGATATGGAATACTGATTAATTTCATGATGAGCTTAAGAAAAAAAAGCTGCTTTTTCAGCTAGGTTAGATATTGGCTACAAAAGCAAGCAATTGCAGTTCATAAGGTATTACCTGTACCAGAGACCTTCAGAAGGCATTTCTAAATGCTAACAAATGGCAGTTCCAAAATAATATATTAGGAGGTAGTTATAGTTGCAGTATACATTTTATCAATTTTAAAAAGTTAACTTGTGTGGGTTAATGGATGTTGCAATACAGCACATCTTTTATTTGACAAAAAGGCTCATGTTAACAATGGGCAGAAATATTGATCCAAAGGTAGATTTGTTAAGAACATGAATATCTGTGTTCACTTTTAATTAATTAGATGGCTCATGTGCTTAAGGTTAAAGACATACCTCAGTGATTTACTTGATCAGGCCCTTAATTACCATATTTTTTGCCTGCTGCACTTTACAGTGTAGATCTAATCAAGTGTCAAACCTTTTGAGGCCTTTCATTGTTTAGCTGTCAGTAAAGAACAGTTATTATAGAAACTAAAATCCTCCTCTTTCTGCAGTACTGTAATTGAAAAATAGTCTCTGAATTTGTAACAAGAAATATCTCCCTAACTGAAAAGCTTCATAAAGCATACTTTAAAAGAAATGATGATGATTAACTGTTTCATAAGATGTTAGCCACAGAATAATATGCCCAGTAGAGACCTTTAGATTTATTTAATCCATCCATTTGTGTTTTTAGAGATCTTGTGTGCTACTGCTTGTTCTCCCAGAACCAGATATATTCATATTTGAAGGAACAGAAATAGCAAAGTTCAAGGACAAGTGAACACAGGATCTGAAATAATTTTCAGGCTATTTCTTAAAAGCTACAAGGTTCTAAAAGACCTTCTTGACCTTTCACTGTTCCAATTTTTTTGTAGTAGTTAAGAAGTTGATTGTTGCAGAATATTGACTTATTTATGAATAAAAAAATTGTACATAAGCTGGTATTTATGTATTTCATCTAATAAATCAATACAAGTCTAGAAAAAAGGCCAAGGGAGAGGTTAAGTCCTATGTACTAGAAACCCTTTAATTATCTATTCTTCCTGTTTATTATTTACTCTGCACATCCAAATCACCATCCATTATACACCCAAATGCAGTGGCAGAAGCCTTTCGTTGTCTTTTTAGATCAGACTGTCACCAGAATTTGGACAACTTGGAAAGCATCTGCTCTATTCCCAGCTTTCCCATTCCTTTTGAGTAACAGTTACACACTGTCCAGCTATTTCAAGAGGGTGATAGGAATACTAAGCACTAGTAAATAATAGATAAATAATCATGTAATATAACAAATTTGCTGAAAATCAGCAAGAGTTAAACAAATGTTAGAACCATTTGTGACTACATTTAAATTGAAGGAAGGAAAGACAAAAAGCTAAAGAAAGCTAAATTGTTTAGGATTCTTTTGCACAAAGAAACTGCCATTGGTGGAACTAAGGGACCTGTTGCACATGCAAAAGTCAAGGTATATTACACCTGTATAACAAGGGGCCTCACCCAAGAAAGATTCCTCAGTTCAGACAAAGCTTTGAAATTACCGTATTTTGAAATATAACCCCATCATTGTAATTTCAACATGTTGATTAAATACCTGGCATTTACAAAGCAAATACAAGAAGGTTTAGAGAGGTTGTTAAAAAAGGTCTCTCTCTTGCTAATGGCCTTTTGCAATGTCATCCTACTTTTAAGTATATTATATGGTGTACAGGAAAGAAGGTGATTTTGAAGAATTATATTCCATTAGAGATCAAATAATCAAAAGATCTAAGAAAAAAACCCATGAAACAAGGAAGTTTATACAAGCATTTTATTATCAATTAGCGGTATGTATATATATATATATCTACATTTCAAAATTAATCAGTATTTTATTAAGGAAAACTATTTATAACAAAGTACATGAGAAAATTCTTTATGAGAGGTAGAATTACCTTACCATTCATCTATAATTCATATACAGTATATTGTATATATAAGCACACACATATGCTACTTTGTGCATGTGTTACATATACACACTTGCAAAAATGTACAGTATTGCATGTAAATTTTATTCAGTGATTTTGATTTTTATAGCTGCTCTCAGTATTGCTTTTTAACACTTTCAGAACAATTTTCCATTGCAATTTGTGATCTGATCCTTTTAAAAAAAATATGTAGCAGTTCGGTTGTAAAGCAAATGGATGGTATTCACAGGTCTTCAGGAACAAAGACTGACTATTCGACTAAGTTTTGTTTTCAAATTTCTGCACATACTGCAAAAACAACTGGATAACAAATCCGGTTTTGTCTTGTACATGGGGGGAAAATCAAATCTTCACAGCTGCTTATATTATTTTCCTTACCATGCACTTGTGAGTTCTGAAAATTTTACACATGATCTTTAATACCTCCCTGTAACACCATTTCATCCTAAGCCTCATTCCTAAACACATCTGCCTGAACTGTACATTCCACAGAGTAAAGAGCATCTTTACTATGACAAAAACCTTCCATGATACAGGAGGCCACCTCAGCCATTTGCTTAAAAGCAAATGTAAAGATTTATGAAACATCCAATTGATAGATAAAAATTTAATGTATGTCCAACATTTACTGTGTGTTGCTAAGGAAATTGTACACATACTGCCAAATGTAGGTTAAAAGCATGCAAGTATGCAGTAATACCTAATTCATTGTACATTTTTACCAAATTCAGTTTGGTCTACCTTCGTTCTGCAGCATATATTGCATAGCAAAAGTTAACATTCTACACTGAAAATAAAATATAAAACCTTTAAGACAAATTGAAAGTGTGTTAACTGTACAATTGAGTCATCACAAATTTTTTTTTTTTGCAGTAGAAGATGCAATTAATTACATCACATCTCAACAAATATTTTCCCTTTATTTTTCTTTCATAGTGTTCCCTTAAGAAACATTAGCAGCTGGAAGTGGAAAGCAGACTGTGTATCAAGTGCTTTTAGTTGATATTGTAATAACAAGTCTCTCACTAGTTAGACTTCCATCAAATTACCAGAAGATCAATTAGTAAAAAAGTAAATTACATTAGGGTTTAAGCAATAATAATGGACCCAAAAAACAAGAAAAATCTCTTGTTCATAAAAAAAAAAAAGGTATCTTTGATAAACATGTACAAATTCTTTAAAATATACATTTTTGTAGCAAAGTAGACTGTAAATTAAAATATACTCTAGTTTTTACATAATTTTTATATATAGTTTACCAAAATATTCTCTTAATACATATTTTAACACTGTACACAAGTTAATAAATGTCTTAATGGAACTCATTAGAAATATATTTAAGCTGTCTCAACATAAAAAAATTTAGATTTGTATATAACATGGGGTAGTAATTTCCATAAATTCAACTTCAGTGCATCTGCAGTAGTCATTAACAATAAATTTCTGCCTGTTAAGAAGTCTCCTCTTGGTGTTAAGACTTTAATACATCTTGTATTGAAGGTTCCTCCTTTAATGAGCAGCTTGATTTCTTCATTTCTTCTCCATCATGAAGGACAGACTTGAAGAGCTCAGCAGGTTTCACCAAAGCAGCAAGGCTTTAGTACTGAACATACTCAGACTGAAGGGACTGTGCAGAGAAGAAAAACTGATTAAAACTCACTGGAGAGGTTTTATTTATATATAACATGTATTTTTCACTTAAAGAGTAGAGGAAAAACAGAAAGGAGAAAAATAAAGAATTGAAGGAGGACCTGAATCTCTACATAGCTAAAGATGAATAAAATAGAAGAAATTAAAATCTGAGTAAAGTCCATCAATTTTCCTATATCTACACTTTTCCAAATCAGTTTCTTGAGTATTAAAGGAAGTGTTACAACTCTTTTAAAATACCACTGCTACTGTAACTGAATTGTTTCCACTCGTCCTGAATGAGAATCCAACTGCTACTGTAAGAGTCAGCTTACTTTAGATGTCCATTCAGGTAATGATAAAGGAAACACACGATTTAGCTCATTATTGAGGAAAAAAGCTACATCAGTAATTACACAGATAAATTTATGTATGATTACCAAAACCAGATGAAAATGAAGCACTGCAAATGGTTCATCTGGATTAGTAATGAGTCAGTATAATTAACAGAAAACCATAACGTGCTCTACTGTATTTATTTACATTTCTGTTTCCACTCAAGTTTGAAGCTTTATTAAAAACTGATTAATCAGCTTAGACAGTATCCAATCATTTTACTAGCTCCTATACAGATGTTTAAGAAGTCATTCTATTAATATGAATCTTGTACAGTGATGAGCTGTCCCAGATTAGTATGGTTATAAAAAAATAGCAAATAAAACCCCCAAATGTATTTTAAAACCGCATCAGTTCTTCGGAATTAGAGAACTATGGGAGAGCAACATGACTCCTAAGACAGACTGGATCCTCACCGTCTTCTCTTCCAATTTCCTACTATTCCTAAGTAATCATTATAGAAAATGCCCTTTGGCACCCATAGTGGAACCTGCTAGTATAAGTGTATAATAGATTTATAGATACCTTTACAGCTCTAACTAGTATCACCAACTACTTTCCCCCTATATTTTAAGTCTCAGTGTGTATTTTCAAAGTTGTCTTTTAAATGCATGTTTACATCTCAAAGAGTTGAGACCATCTGGATATTCTTCCCTAGGTAGAAAAAGTGATGTCAGCATATAGATTTGAATACCACTGACTAAAAAATGTCTGTTTTTAGTAAGAGCAAGGCAGAAGGAATAGCCCTTCATTAACGTGTGCTTGAAACTTCTCCTCTCTTAATAATCCTCAAAGGCTTCACATTTTAAGAAATGTATTTTAACAACTGGAAAGATGGTTACACTTAATTAGCTGATCAATAAACACTTTAAAAGGCAAGAAATGTAGTTATTTCCTCTCATATGTTGTATAGTAATAGATTACGCTTTGACAGATGAAAGATGACCAGAAAGCACTGTACACTCTTAAAAGCAGTTAGTAACAAAGAACCGAGAACACCAGCCCTTCACTCAGCAGACAGCAGTAACCAGGAATTCTACATCATGACTTTAATAAAAGAAGCAAACCATAAATGAAAGATTTTGAAGTTCAAACTGTAATTCTTAAACTGTTAGTAATCCAAGTTACAAAAATATGAGAAAAAAAATTTCAGAAATCATATAAAAAGCTGCCAAATATCCAGCAGCATATATTATTTGGAAACAGGATAGTGTGTTTCGGCAATTTTCATTACAGATGGGTAGGCAGAGTTTATTTACTTTCAAATGGAGAAATATGTTTTTCAGTGTGTTCCCACCCTCATCATAACCCTACTTCACATCCCTATGATTTCTTCCTAATGTCTCGAAGTCTTCCTAAAGTCATAAAATCTTTATATAGGGAAATTATTAAATCTGAACAGCACTTTTTTCAGATTAATCTATGTGACTTCACATAAATTTTTATTACTAAAAGCATAGTGATAGGTGCAACAACTGAGCTACTGTAAAGTGTGTGGACTCACGTTTGAGAAATTTAAATATAGCAGGAGAGGCTTGTTGTTTTGATTTATTTTGCACTTTAAGAGCACGTATTACTTCTCTGAAATCTCTTCACATGTCTGAAGAGATTGATTGTAAAGTTTCAAAGCCTGTAATTGTGGTTTTCTCTTCCTTTTTTCTTTTAAATCTTTTGAGGACTTTTCTATTTTAAAATTTACATCTGCCATGACTCAAAGTATGGCCTATGGTTCTGAAAGCTTTATTAAAAGCAAACAAAAAAATCCAATCCATTTTTACAATTTGCTGGATTTAACACAATCTTGTTTAAAACAGAATTAAAAATAGAAGACAAAAAATCCAAAGAAAATTGACTGCTGAATTGCAAAGATGAGAGTATCAAATCAGTTAATGGAGAAGAAATCTCAGTGTGTATTCCTACAGTGGTCCCATGCCATGTCAAGCTTGTGAATTTATACTCAAATAACAGACATTTCTACAAAGAACTAAGAATTAGATAGTTTCACTACAGTTAAGGATATCTAATGAAGTTTATGCTGAAACAAGTGCTTAGATCACTTTCACTTTTCCTCTTCAAGAGAAGGCACAGAAAGCCTCGTGGAAGAGAATATAAGCAGCAAATCCGCTGAGACACTAGAACTGTATTTGCAGACATGAGACTGCAGGACCAAGTCAGCCTGAATTTGAATTCTGTTTCAAGACAGAATAACCCTTATAGCATTTAGGCTTATTTTTCAGGATTTGAACATGCCCTTTCCCCAGATAATTGCAAAAATGTAAGTTATGTTTTTGAATTGTGCAGCAACTCTCCCAAAACATTGTTGCAATAGAAGTGTTGCCACAGGCAAGAACTACTGGGAATACACAAGAGCCACTAAACTAACTCAGGATGCATTAGAGAAAATGCACACACATGAAGTGATCCTGACTTTACACATCAGCAAGATGCACTGGTGTTTGTCTGGTTTTTGCAAAGCCTGTCCTATTTTCATTAACGGTAAGTTCTTATTAAGAAAAACCATGCTACAGGTAAAGATTATGTATATGAATTTTAAAACACTGCCAACACTTCTCAGTTTTTGGCAATGTTTCCATCTTGCCAGTTTCCATGACAGCTATAGAAGCAAAAGGTGACTCATCTTAAGACTACCCAGTTACATATTCTTCAATAAAAATACATTTTAAAGAGCGATATTTGGATTTAGAACTATCGTAAGAACAAAGCCTTATAGCAGTACCTTAAGTGTGATTATAGCTGAAGAGAGTAATTCTGCAAATTGTTATTGTGAGAGATTCTGTTAATCAAAACACACACTTTGTAAAATAAAATATTTATTCTATTTGACTGAAACAGCAGGGTTTTTCTTTTCTTTGAAAATCAAGCTTTTCTTCCAGCTCATCAGCATGAACATGATAAAGTGGATTATAAGCTTGCACTGATGAAGGACAAAATCCTTACAGAGAAATACATGTCTGACAACAATAGTTATAGTCATGGTTATTTTTTATTCTTCCTTTTTGTTAAGTGGAACATGGAACAGCAGCATTAATGCTGTTTCATTGCAAAACAAGATTGGTGAATAACCTTCTCTTGCATACTGTGGGAAAAACTCCCTAATGAGCTTAGTGAACATAAACTAGAACTGAAAAATTGCTGTCCTAGCCATCTCAAAATGCTCCTGAACCACTTGTGATAACAAAGATATACAAGTAAGAGTGATAAGGTGATTTTCTAAAATCAAAGTACTGCATGATTACAGCTGGTTAGCTTGATATCTAACTGAGGGAAGGGAGATTTTGGCAATTAAGAGAAAGGGAATTAATCAGTATCATTCAAGAGTCCTTTGATGACCCTAGTGAGTAATCAAAGCACCAGGACATGTAATAGACTTCTGTCAGGTACATCACCTGATGTGCTCCAATTAGAAAGAACACAAACACTGCAACAAGCCTAGGCTGGGCTGTCACGACTTTCAAGCATCTAAAGCAGTGAAGTGGAAATGATTAAACAGAATTCTGTTTTTAAAAGAATTCTGCCAGAACTGGTATCTTGATACTATTCTGTATTTTGCTGATGAGCTTCAGACCACTGGTAAGTGCCACCAAAAGCAAAACAGCTGCATGTCTGTGGCTGAAGTGGTAAGGAAAAACCAATCTTCCTTGGTGGGTTAATTGGTCCCAGAAGAGGGGAGAGGAAGGACTAAAAAAAAAAAACAAAGATAACAACCAACCAATTAAAAAGAAAAGACATGATGCTTTTCCACAGTTTCACATGAAAAGAAAAAAAAAATCCCAAACCAAAACAAAAATCCCTTGAGGAATGCAGGGCATGGCACTTAAATACAAGAAACAGAAGTCACTATTATCAATGGCAAGAACTTTTTTTTTCCTCTCAGCTCCCAGTGCACTACAGTCAAAGAAAATAAAAGAAGCTATGTATTTATAAGCAGGATAGCACTGAGTAGCAGCTTTCTGGACCAGAAAGATTTAAAAAAACTAAAGAATTTGAACACTTTCCAAAAGGATTTTTGAGCTAACTTCACTTGTCAAAAGAAAATCAAGTTGAGATGAATAGCATGAGATAACTCCACAACAAGAAAAGAAGATAACAAAGGGCTATAACACTGATAGAGAGACAAGAAAGTTTCAGGTTAAAAGTGAAATAGTTTTAAGCATGACTCTGTTGAATCACTGGGACTAATCTTTCCAAAAAATTATGTTGTCCTCAAAATAAAGCATCTGTATTTGCCAGTGAGCTGCTCACTACCTGAAAGCATTCAGAGATTAAATGATTGAAAAACCTACTCTTGTCTTAAACCTCAGGACATCACAGTAACTGCACTCAGTCAATTGTGCATAAAACAGGTAACAATTTAATGCACTCCTCTGTGACTGGCAGAGATGCACAGGGCTACAGGGTACATTTAGAAGCAAATGCATTAATCAGAACATATCTGAAAAACATTACAAACAGGAACACTTTTTAGCCACTATTATGTATTGAAAAAATATTACTTCACAGGTAAATCATTGCACTTTGTTATGTAGACTTTGCATGGCATGACTCTTGCTAAGAAATGCTGCTTCTCACATCATAGCATCGAATATATAATATATAATATTTTTAGGTCACCTCACTCTTCAGAGAAGATTAGAGTAGCATCTTGTTTAAAGATCTTGCTGCATTTAACTGTGTATAACCTCTACTCCTCAAGAGCAAGCAACATCAAGCTAAGAATTATCCAAAGGTTATATCCTTTATACCCCTTATATCCTTCCATGCATCATTAAAGTCATTAAGATAGGGCGGAAGAAAATTAAAGATGTTCTTCAAACAGGAGATTTGTGCATTTTAGAAAATTGTTTTTCTTTAAAAATGTTTTCCATTCAACCGAAAACTTTACACTATGCCTCAGATATTTAATTTAAATTAATGTGTTAAGTGACTTCATAATTCTACTGCAAAGAGAGAATTTCCTTCCTCACTGTAAGCACCTCTCTGCTGTGAACTTGGCTATTTCACCTGTTCATGAATTGCTCCTTTCTTCTTCCTTAAACTACACAGTAACCAACATTCCTTGCTTTTCTCCCCATTCCTAAGTCATCCTTATCTAAGAAAGGCATGCTACAATTCTGGAAGTTACATTGTAAACCACCCCCTCTCCCCAATCAGATCTGGGGAAATTTTGTGCCAATGCCAACTACGTTGTACCTCGAGGGTTTATGAGATTAAGGAGAAACACAGCACTATTCTAAAATTTTGTAAATATCTAGACAAAAAATCCCTGAAGTGTCACACATACTTAATTTCCTGTCCTATGCTTATGGAACAAGCCCAAAAACTTGGTTCTCACTGTTAAAAATAATTTGTAGAATTAAGTTAGAGCAACTACCTCTCCAAAGGAGGTGACAGTTCTTAGCTTTTAAGATGTTATATTTACATTAGACCTTTTAAGCTTCTTGAGGAAAACAGGCTTACTGGTTCTGTAATGCTTGACATTATCATTTGGTATATCCTTGCAAATTCTGGGCTATTGTGAATGATGTCAGTTTATTTTCATGACTAAGTCATGTTACAGTTACAAGGAGTTTCTTCCTCTTAGGGTGCTGCATGTAATATTATGCATAGTATGCAGCTCTAAGTAAAATATGGAAAAAAGCCTTTAAAATGCTGCTGGTAGCATATAATTTACAAAAGAAACAACTGAAAAGAATGGGAATGGGCTGACTCTCCAAAGCATTACTGTTCAATACATAACTATGAGACAGTACTGAAAGTGAGACATTAAAAATAAAAATCAAATCAGCCAATTTACCATTTATTCAGATGAGTGATTGCTCTCACCCACTGTTGGTACACTGACTTTTAGTTCCAGTATACTCAACAGGAGCAGAGGACCAAACTCCTGAGGACTGAATTTCTGTAAGCATGTTGAATTAAAGACTGGGAACACCTAAAAAGGATGACTTTCCAGAGCAATGAGAATGCATGAACAAATCTAAGACTCATCAGTGTATCTCAAACATTCCCAGTTTGCTATACAGCTTTTCACTTCTCTCCTCATCTCTATGCCTGAAGCAATTAAATTGAATTAGTTCAACAAGAACAGTCCTCTTGTTCTAGAACTTGTTTAATCATAGAAAAACTATGATTTCTACATCTTACTTGAAAAATCTCAATTATATATAGTTTATTACAATCCCATGTAGTAGGGAAAAACAGAGTCAAATTTAAGAGATGAAGATGTGGCAACATTCCAGAATTCCCTTGCAAACAAATAAATTACTGCTGCTGTTTAAAGTAAAGTTTAAACTCAATGCCAAACAGTGATTCTAAGAACACGGAATATC
Source organism: Poecile atricapillus (assembly GCF_030490865.1). Lineage (NCBI taxonomy): Eukaryota > Metazoa > Chordata > Aves > Passeriformes > Paridae > Poecile > Poecile atricapillus. The sequence goes on along the minus strand of NC_081255.1, from coordinate 15,057,425 downwards.
AGCATTTATTTCTAGATAAACTGTAGTGGATAAGAAACTAATTTTGTTGTTTTTTTTAAACAAGGAGTCTGAAAGCATCAAATATTCTGAAGAGCCACTTTTGGTCAAGTAGATTCTACCAGGATAGAAGTAGGAAGAACACATTGAGTTAGAAAATACAGAATCACATTCCCTCAACTAACTTTAATGTTTTGTTTATATAGATTAGGTTTCAGTCATACGTGCAATTTAATTCCACAATGGAACAATGAGATTTTATTTCCTACTGTCATCTGTCCTCAGAAATAGCAATTCATACTCCCAAGCTACAAAGATGTGGCTTCTGAACTGTGAGTGCCATAACTGGCGCCACATCTCAGCTGTTAACAAGAGAGGAGGGTCTCCACTTCTGCAGGAAGAAAACACAGGCCATGAATGACCTTTCTCAGGACATCCCAGTTACGTGCAATGTACGTTATTAGCTGTCTTAAGACAGACTCATCACACTCAAAACCACTAGCAGGTATAATACCAGAACTTTCTTTATATTGAAACAATTTATCAGTGGTAAGGAGACAGAAGAGTGATGTGCAATACTCCAAAATTAATTTTACACAAAACCTATTTTATTCCCACCCAGTAAGAAAAATAAAAATCCTAAGTGTCAGAACTAATTGAGAGAGGCTGACAGGCTCCCTTAATCATAGGCAAAATCTTAAAAACAGTGTACTATTTTTTATAATTAGTAGGTTATCAAATCCTGGGAAACCAGGTATTTTAAACTGGTTTTATATTTATTGTAGTAGATATGATTATTTCTTCTCTAGAATAGATGAAGCTACTCCTGATTTCATAACTGAAGTTTCTCTAGTCTCTCTTTGAATTTTGTATAGAAACACTTTCAAGTTGCATTAGTTCATCTGTACATCCTCTTGGTACCGACTTTTATGCAGAAAAGAGCACAAAATAAGCCCAAGGCAGTAAAGCTGTTGAGGGATGAAAGCTGCAATGTGAAACCACTAGAAATATCTTGTTTATAATACTTTCTGCATTTGGTGTTAGCAAAGGAGTAGGTTTCAAGTTAAGAGCACTAATCGTTCAAATAAGCCCTATCTTTAAGGATATTCTACCCTCTGTTTACTATGATACATACTAAGGCTTCTTAGAATCTGTTACTGCAGAAAGATGAAGACACGTAATTAATTTACACACTGTGTTAAGGATAATTTGAAATAAAATCTAAAGAGTAAGAAGGTCCATAAAAAAAGTTAGAAAAAATGTTAAGTTTAGGTGTGATTTATTTTTATGAAGCTTCCATATAATAGATGCTTAGAAGAGATGGAAAAAAATGCAGCTGAAATGACAGGTAACAGACAAAGGTGCTGTTCAGAAACATTGGTGGAAGTCGGAAAATTATGCTGAGTTAAGATTTTTTTGCAATAGTTTTGCTCTCAGAAGCAAAGGAGAAAAGCATCAGTGAGCTGCCTGAATGTGCTGTTGGGACTTACAGGAATGGACTCTGGTATCGTGCTGGAGGACTTGTAAGGCCCATAAAGGAAGGCTGGCGCGTACTCATCTGTCACGGCGCTGTGAAAACTGCTTTGGCTGCTCAGGTTGTTGCCACTACTGCTGTTTCTGTTGTATAAGTTGTTGTTCAGTTCATGATTTTTTCTGTGTGGCAGCTGCAAGCTGCCATTCAGGTGACTGGAGATATGGCTTATAGTAAAACCTGTCCTAGAGGACGATGATGTCATTTTGCTCTCATCATCATCTGAAGCAGCATACAGGTTCCCTAGAGAACTGGCTAGTCTGGAGTTTATGGAAACGCTGAATGGAAAACACATGCAGGGAAAAAAAATATTCACAAGGTATGTAGAGACATATACAAAAATGCAACAGACAATTAGAAGACATTAGGTGAATAATACAGACCATTCTGAAATAATCTGTGTTGGCACACAGGTTCACTTTCTAGCTCCTAAGTAACGAAAAGCAGAATTCTTTGCAATGACTTTCCAAGGGTTGCTTATTCAAGCACTACACCATGGCCACCTTTCACCTCTGTCAAACCATACACACATACAGGAGATGGTGTTAAAAAGGTTTAGGCAGTATCTGATTTACACTGAAGTACTTTGTGGATGTGGAACAGTTTAAGAACTCTTTTTCTAGTTCTTGCAATCAGCTTTGTGATACAAGCCTTCAAGTAACCAAGAAGTAATATAACAAAATTTGAGACTAGAAGTAGGGTGTCCTGAAATACCTCAAGCTGGTTACTCTGTTCAGGCAAATTTTTCTGCACACAGTTATTAAAAATGCATCAATCATTCTGAGTGTCATTCAATATATACAATTACTTGGGACAATAGTAATAATGGAGCTAAATAAATAGTAATAATGGAGCTAAATAAATCAAAGGTTCATAAAAAATTAATTATCACTCAGTATTCTGAGAGTAACAGTATATAGACTTGTGAGAATATGTGCAAAACATCTGTAAACTGAGATGAATGAAAGAAACCTTAACAACCCACTTGAGCAAGACAGCACTGTTTCTGATGACACAATCTCAATAAAACTCTCAAACTAGTTGGATAGATTTTGGGTTTTGCTTGTTTTTAAATCTGCAGGCAACTAAAGTTTGGCTAGAACAGCAGATCACTGTTCTTGTTGCAAAGAACAGCAAGGGCTTCATAGGCTGCAGATGCACTGATAGCCAACCACCATATGACACTGTAAGCATTTGTACCAAAATGAGAAGAAGAAAAAAACCTTTTAAGGTTAGAGCCTGAGGACGCGGAAAGTCTGCTTATTCTTTCTGCAGGTGGTGAAGTAACTGCCATCACTCTGGAGGCCTTCAGAGGAGATATGAGTCCTTCTGTGCTACCTGAAGTATTGAGTCTAAAAAAAGTGCAGAGTTCCACTAAGAAGCAAGATTTTACAATTAAAATATACATCTCCAACACATATAGTCTTTCAGTACATAGACTGGTATTTCAAAAAGTGTGAATTATCAAGTCTGTGAACTCAACAGCAAAAACTCAAGTTTGCCTGCTTAAACTTATTTAAAAAAAACAAAAAACCAAAAACTGTCCAGATATCCACTCCAAGTATTTCCCCTGTGGCACCTTATTAAAAAGTTATAGGCTATTTTCACCTTGCTAATTTATGAAGGCCAAGTGTCTATTTTTTATAGATTTAAGTTTTATCATAAATTTTAGAACTCTAAATGTGAATTTGATTAAGACTACTTTTTGAGTTTGTAGAACAAGTACAAGTAGAAAAACCCAAAATTTTAGCTTTCATGAGGTCAGCATCATTTCCAAATGAAAAGTTTCACAAAGTTGCACAGAACATGCAGCTCTTTCTAGGGTGGGATTCTTAGTGACAAGATCCTTCATGTGTTGATAATGAGCTGTATGTATGTTACACTGGACTACTCAAATTATTACTGTAATGGCTGTCCACATTAATTAATTTAAAAATGAGTTTTCTCTAACCCTAGATCAGGGGATACAACAATCAGACCTTAAAGGATGAAAAAAACTTGGGTACAAGTCTCCAACTACAAGCATAGAAGAAAAATTACATTGAGCAGCTTAAATTACACACCAAGAAAGGGTAAAATACTTGTTTTTAATGCTAGCCATCTGGCGAAATCCAACCAAAAATTCAGGTCACAAAACTGAAAAAAAAATGTGCTCTTTTCTGTATTAATACTTGGTAACGACAGAATTTTGGTCTTACATTTGTATTTTAGATTCAATGGGGCAAGGCATGCAATTTGCAGGCATTTAAAAAAGTTTGTTACCTCTCTATGGTCAGAAGTCTGAAAATAGTAATTACATCAAATGATCAGCAATAAGTCAAAACACTGAAAATTAAGACCCTATTCAAGTGATACACATTTAGAAGTAGAATTTTAAAGTCAGTACCTGAAGGGTTGTGATATTGACCTGCTGTGCAGCTTCATGTCTTGCAGCCTAAAGAAACAAAAGCAGCAATCTTTATCCAAGGATAAAACACCTTTCCCCTCTGCCAAATCTTATCTGTGTCTCTCAGGTTGGCTTAAAATATAAAAATAAGAGTTTGAATTATTGACAATCAGTGTTTTAATTTACAGCTAAAGAACAGACAGTTACTTCAGGTTTAATTTCAAAGTTCATATTTTTACTGATTCTGAAAAACTCTTAATTTCTATAAGGAGTACTGAAAAGTAATTATAGAAAGACAACTAAGTTAGATTAAGAATATTTTGTTCAAGTTTTAAGTTTTAAAATACTAGATATAAATTTGAAAATTTTGAAGTATTTTTTACATTATCTTTTATTGCTACATAGTAAGAAGGCATCCCTAAACAGGAAGACAGAGGGCAAAAAAGGAGAGAAGATCAACAAACCAAATGTGCAACTAATAGATACATACCTGGAGAAGTTTCCACCACAGAAGGTGGTACAGGTGGTACTACTGCCTTAAACAAGAGCATGTACTTACCCACACAGATCTGATAGCATGGACTGAATTTAAAACTGCAAATTACCTCAGATTGGTATAATTACCTCAGAGCTCCAGCTGTAATGGAACAAGGCTGTCGCCGACTTTTTAAGGCATTCAGCTTATCTCCCTGTGTCATCCCATCCTGAGCTTCCACATCTTTGTCTTCACAATCATTCTGGGAAAAAAAAGTATGCAAGCAAGGGAATCTATCAACTCCTGGGGGCAGCGTAGTTTCCAAGCACTGAGTATCTCCTTCACAAAGATCAGAATCCAGAAGGCTGATCTACTGTCTTCTGCAGACATGGCACTACTCTGCATAGTTCTAGTACATTAAATGTGCCTCTGTACAAACATATTCATGTAGAGCTTTTGCAGAATCTAACCTCAGTCAGTTCATGATGCTCAAGCCTAATGCTAGCATTTATTTACTTCAAGGAAGTCTGTTGGACATCTATACACACCTGCATTATTAGTTAAAAACTTTGAATAAACAGATTTTTTGTTTCCAGGAGGGAAGCTGACTTTTTGTTTTCCTTCATTCTCAAGAAAACAAATGAAAATCCTGAGAGAATGACTTGAAATAATGCAAACCTTTTGAAGCTTGAAAAATCACCTGTAACAGTTTTAAATATTATTTGATCTTTTTTATTTTTAAGTGGATATTTGTTCTAATTATGGCCTATAAAAAAGCTAATCTGAGAAAAATCAATCTAATACTAATACAAGTCTGAAAAAACCACAAATCTAGAAGTTATCTATAGCTAGCTATTAAAAGCTCAGCTTCAGTCTGTTTGAAATTTTTCCTAATAACATTTACCTCCTTGTATTGATCCAGGTCTTGTGCTTTATTCAGACTGTCACTGATGGAAATGTCATTCAAGCCACAAAGAACTCTGTTAATGTTTCCATCAATTCCTCGCTGTTTCTGCTTGGATCGGACGAGATCCCCCTCCAGCCATAACATTGCTTGCTTCCTTCAGGATACAAAACCAAAGCCATTCTGATCAACAAATTTGCATACATATAAAAAACAGTATGAAAACATGCATACAGATTGCTAACATCAGAATCTTCTGTACATCTTCATCTCAAAAATAATTTACATGTCTATCACAAGAAATTTTAAAACCTCAATACTTAAAAACAACAACAAACAACCCTCCAGAATCACCAAATTAAGTCTGTAGTCACCACAGTACTAAAACTTCATTTTATCAAATCTTCTGGGGAAAGAGGTTAACTAAACAGGAATCTGTAACCATATTTTAAAGGCTCTTAAAATACAACTTAATAATATAAAACAGTGCTTTCATAAACATCATGTGTAGCAAAACTGATGATACGAGACTTTGCAACTCACTAGCATGAGTTTTCTGGATACAGATACTGTGCAGTGAAACTACAGCTGACCTGTGCAGTACAAGTGGATGTAGTCATCTAAAGTCCACCAGGGCTTTAATACCAACTTTTAGAAACTGAAAGACTATATCCTTCACACAGGTGGTAGAATAATAAAAATTTCTTCGCTACAATGTGCATGGGCATAACAGACTTTTTTGATGAGGCTGCATTATTCCTTGATAAGGAAGTTTGCTGGGTAGGTACCAATCATGCTAGCTCCATCCAAGAACTGAGACCCTATTACATACTCTTGAAACATTAAATTCCTACACTGAACAGAGAAAAAAAAAGTGAGGAATTAAATCAGAACACACTTTCACTGGAAACTTTTGTTTGGAAACGAAATATTATGGCAAACTGTAAGAGCTAAGGGATCTGAGCCAATTGCCTAAGCTTGCTCAATAATAAATGCAAAAGGTTAAGAACTTCAGAAAAATTTCATTACATCCCTAGTAAACATCATGAGAAGGCAGAACAAATGTGTGGGGGCTTAGAGGGAGTTCCATTTAGTCCACCTAACAGAAGTACCCTGTGTTGGGGGTTAGGTGTCCTTCTTTTAGCTACCTGTGGAATTTTTACCCATTAGTTTTGGGGAAAAAATAACTGTGGGTACTTGGTGGGTGCTTGAAGAACACAAAGAGTTCGGCTGGACCCAGGGGGGAAGGGGGCAGGAAAAGGGGAGGGTGGGGACAGTTTGGCGGCTTCTTCAGTTTCGGAGAAGGACACTGAGTGCAGAGCTGTTGTGGTGGGGAGAAGGGAATCTCGCCATCACCCAGACAGAGCTGCGGCTTCTTCTCCTTCTTCCCTCTTCGTTGGTGGCCTCGCACCCCCTGTCCTGCCGGGACGTGTGGCAGTGCCAGGCACCGCCGCGGAGCTGCTGATCCACCTCAGCCACCGGCCCTGGATCTCAGCTCATCCCTGCTGTTCCAGCTGAGTGTTCCTCAGAGCCCTGCAGGAGCACCGGCACTGACTGCCCGAGGGAGTTTGTGAAGCAAAGCCTCTCCTCCATCCCTTCCTGTCTCAGCCGAGAAGGCTGTCACGGGGTCCCTGGTTCTGTTTTCTTGCTAATGCTGTAGTTATTGTTGTTTGTTTGCTTGGTTATAAATACTAGTAAAGAACTGTTATTCCTATCCCCAGATCTCTGCCTGAGAGCCCCTTGATTTCAGAATTATAATAATTTGGAGGGAGGGGGTCTACATTTTCATTCCAAAGGAGGCTCCTGCCCTCCCTAGCAGACACCTGTCTGCCAAACCGAGACACCCTAGAAAACATGCTTGAATTTAAATATCTTTGAAATCTTTCAAGATTATTGCATACACAGTAATACACTGATCTGATACACATTTCAGTGGAAGAGTTTCTATAAAAAATGCCCCTAAACTAGTCAAAGCTCCCTTATCAAACCTCAAAGAACCGAAGAGATTAGACTTTGACACCTATTAAGCTTGGGAGATTGAAATTGCAAGAAAGATGTTTCTGAAGATGTTGTTCTACCTTTTTGTCAGATGCAACTTTGCAGCCCAGAGGGCAAGATATTTAATACTAGGAAGATGTAACTGACATTCCCAATCCCATTTTGACACCACTGGTGACATTGCTGGACTTCTGTTTGATTGTTGAAACAGGTATCTACTACCCTTAAGAAAGTAGAAAATTCTTACTGACCAACACTACAGCTCTCAGCTATGACAAACGTTGATAGATCTGAAGGACCTTTGCCTGTCTATAAAATCAAGCCAAGTATTCCTTCAGTCAAACCGAGAAAAGACGTGGGCTTTGTTTTTCCTATCTTGTAGCATAACCTACTACCTTTCTTGTAATTTTGCTCTATTGTGCAAGTCATTTTTAAGAGTGTATCATCCAAGCATCAGCACTGTCTGAAGAAGACTTATCTGGCTCCAGTGAATACCTGTAGTTTAAGAAAACTTGTAGTCTGCAGTATTTTGAATAATAGCAAGCCACCTCTCAAACAGAGGAGTGTCCATTTAGTTGCACTGGAAAATAAACCCCTCATTCATGCTCTATTTCTCTTGAATTACAGTAATTACAGAATTGCAGTAATGCATCTTTATCTCCAATATCCTATCAATTTTAAGATGCAAGGTCAGTGAATCTTTTACAGTATTTACACAGTACCTAGCAGAGTTTATGAATTCTTTTTCCTACTTGTAGTGGATTTTTGAAAAATGTTTTGTCCCATAAAAGTGAAAATGCCTCCAAGTAAATATCATCATGCCATCAACTCAAATATATCAGCATAACCATTACAATAGTAAACACACAACACAGAAACCACTATGACATTAAACTTTCTGTCTACATCACTGTCATTCATTTCCAGTCAGGATCAAATCTGAAGCTGTATTGAAACAATACATTTGTTTGGCAACAACTACTAGTTCCAAATGAGAAATGTTTCATACATCATCCTGAAGAATCTGATGGAGATCATAAGCTCCCTGCCAAGTACTTATTTAATCTTTAGTTACAATAAAGAAAAACCATACAAATTATACCATTTTGAGATTAATTTTAAGTGCCACAGATGATACATAAAGTATTTAAAGACTACTCTTTAAATGCTAATATTTAATAAATCCTATTTGTTGATTTAATCTTTTGTACACATCTGTCTGCTTCCAACACATTTGTCTAACTCCTAAATTCCCCACAACAGAAACATGCAGTCTTGGGGTCCTGTGTCCCTTTAAGGGAACAAAATGCACTGAACTCCAGAGAAGCTGACTGCTTCTGAGTAACTCAGATTAATCACATATTAACTAACCTTAAATATATTGAACAGGCAATAACTTACAAATGTCAGTAGACAAATTAGACCCTATAAATAGTTCAAGATGGATAGGGATGGAGAAGAGCAAAGAAAGTATATATATACATACTCTTCCAAGAAGTGCTGCTGGGGTCCTATAATGGAGCCTGGGCGACATATTCTTATCCAAGCAATGGCTTCAGCATGTGTGAACTTGTAGTGCTTCATTATGTAACAGGCAATCAGTGTTCCTGTTCTCCCCAGGCCAGCTGCAGAAACACAAGTATCAACAGCCACACATGAAGGGATGAGCATTCCAGAATTATCAAATAAAAGTATGGGATGTAAGAAAACTTCCATGCAAAGTTATTCACCATATTAGTATTTGAAGAAATAATTTCTGATTCAGTGTCCCATTTATCACATAATTCTATTTCAATGCTGTAGATATAGGGACAAATCTTTCATACTTAGGAAAAGTTCATGTTTAAAAGAACACCAGCAACAGCGATCACTTGTGGCACTTCAAAAATTCTACTCTGACCTTTGTTTAAAAAAAAGGCCAATATTTTTAAAAAAGCTGTGATCAGGCTGGAGACCAGCTTCATATTTATAGTATCAGTAAAAAAAAATCATAGCTCCTTTAAGAGGCCAGCACAAGTACCTAAAAACCATGGTGCAAACAACATCACATTTCAACAGAGAGCAACTCAGTGGGTTTTTCTTTTTGAACCAGTTTTGTTGTGAAACCAGAACATAAAACTATTCATTGCTATCTATATAAACAGCAATGACTGTTGACCAATGTGTAATTTTAGACATCAATAGCGTAAAATAATTTAACCCACTGCCCAACAAATCCTAAACAAATCCTGTTTTTAAGGGGAAAACAGAGACATATAAAAATTAGCTTTTACTAACAGTGAAATCTCAAAATACAGAGTGAGAATTAATCTCTTTCTAGCTTTGTGTGCCATCTACTAGTAAATTGCTTCCCCATTTAAATCTTATTTCCCACAAATACAGTATTTGTAATTTACAGTCTCACAGTAGCCTACTATTCTTTATACACCAACAATAATCCAAATGGAAACTCTCCAAAGTAGCCAGACATCTCTGCTGACAATTTTATACACAACTACAAGCTCTTCACATTTAACCAGTAACTAACTGACTTTTTTGAAAGTTAAGATTTACGTATGATGAAGGTAGAAGTTCACACATAGTGAAGTCCCATAACTGTAGCTTGGCTGACAAGCTCTAAAGACTCATTTAAAAGGTGAAGTATCGATTTCAGTTCTTTCCTCCAACATTCTGCTAATGTACAAACTTTCAATTACAGCCCTTTGCAATTAACTGTTCTATCTCATCTGAGACTAGCAGTTTCTAGTGTAATAGCTGTGCCCAGGATACCTCTGCAATATAACTCTGCTTAAGTAAAGACTGACTTAACTGTTATTAAACACTGCAGAGGATTATTTAGGTTGGTGTAAAAACTAAAAAGAACAAGATTGTTGATTTGCTTACTAAATATTCAGACAAAAGACCAAAAATACTTCAGTGTAGAAAGCACATCTCTAACTCATCACCAAGTATGCAATCCTTTAGCAGCTAAGCCTAACAACCTCCTGCTAATCAATAACTTATACTCTTATTTAGCCAATTAGCAGATGCCCAGCTTATCAATGCCAGAACTTCTGGGTTCTAGCAACAACTTGTTGGAAAATAAATCTGTTTAACTTTGATATGCACATTTATTGTTCATGGGAAAATTATGAATAGTATTATTCTTGCTTCTGATCAGGCAAGACAGTCTCCACAATGTCCTTACACAACTCTAAACATAAATCAAGCTGAACCCTTAAAGGCCTTTGTAAATCTCTCTCTTGACTAAGCATGTTTTGTGCATTTTCTGGCTGGTTTGCTGAATTAGGCTGGTTTGAAATGCTGGCATCACAATAACTCACATCAACTTGAAATGTAGAATTCATACTCCACAGAAAAATGCAGAACAGTCAAAAAGCACAAAGAAAACCTTTTAGTGTTTTGCATTTCCTAGCTAATTATCATAATGCTGTGAAAGCATAATGCAAAAAAGAAACCAGCATCAACTAAATCTTGAGTTTTCAAGTCACATTAAAAAAACCCACAGAACAATGAACAACAGATTGTCAGTTCCTGCAAGTAACAGTGTAGGATGTAAGGGCTTCATATCCACAGGAAAATAACAAATATTTGGCATATATTTAGTCAAGAACCATAAAGCATTATTACTCTCACAATCTGAAAGTGTTCTTTAATGTTGTATTTCTGGGATAAACTCTATGTATTTATACTTATTTTGAATTTCAGTCTGAGAAATGAATAGGTGCACGTACCTTTACAATGTACTGCAATGGCACCATCAGCATTTTCACAGATGTTCAGGAACCTCTGGACTATACTGTCACTTGGTGTGCTGCCATCGATGAAGAATAGATCATAATGCTCAAAACCAGCATCAGTAAAGCGTTTTGCCTCATAAATTTTTTTGTTTAGTCTTATGATTGATGTGACATTATGCTTCTTGAAATAGGGAAAGTAGGCTTCAGGTGCATGAAGAGGATAACCTATAAAAAAATAAAGCCACAATCATTTAAGGTTTCATGTAGGTTCATGAAGTTCAAAATCCCACTAATCAAAAACTTTTTTGAATTATAAACACGCTAATACTAAAAATGCTTTAATACTTTATTCAGAATAGGCATGTTAAATATTATTAAAAATTGTCCAAAAAATGCTTATTAAAACCACTTTTATATAGAAAGAATTAGGAGTTAAAAAGTTAAAAGAGGGTCTATATGAAACACTATACTGTCTCCCATTAAGCCCCCATTCTTCTCTGCAAGGGGTATTTTTACATAAAGCTGGGGACATGTATGAAATCAGTGTTCCAGAACAGCTGTTTATCTAGAGTCAAGCTGCAAATCAAAGAATAAAAGCATGCTTGAAGAGGAAACACAGCTTATAAGGAAAATAGATGGCTCATCTATATTATGGGCAAGAGAGACAAAGGATAAACTGCAGTACCAAAAATATTCCTGTCCTACTAGGAAGTAAGAGAGCTTTACTGCCTTGATTCTCAGTGGAGAGACAGAAGGATCCTCTAGATGAAGATGGGGGACAGGGAGGCAGGTCAACGACCAACCACAAGACAGCTGTTCAGGACAAGTCGTATACGGATAAGTAAATGCAATTCAAGCCACAACATAAGGAGAAAAACGTACTTGCAATCACCTGGGAGAGGGTTATTTACAGTTTTGTAACTGGATTTTGAGTGTGTTAATTTAATCATTTTCACGATTTTCATAACATATACATGTTATAAATAAAATACAGGTTTTCCAAATTCCATGGAGAAATTTAAATAAATTTAGAAAAAAATTCTGCAAGAAAGGGCTGCTACAATGATTGGGGAAGAAATCCAAACCAAAATATTTTCTTTCTGGATTTTGTTTACATTTTCAGTGGACACTATGTAACTGGCAGCATTTCAGTCATAAAAGAAACATGAGAGAACAAAGAACAGCATGGGGAGGGTAGATATTCAGAAAATATGCTCACATAAATGAAAGGACATGGCACAAATAATATAGTCAAATTCAGAAAAAAACTGATGATAGAATTTTCCTTTTAGCTGGACCAAATCTCTACTTTCCCTCTGTCAGTCAAACAGTCAAGTTTCTCTTGTTTTCATTCCACTAGAATCACATTCCCTAGGTTCTTCACATCACCCCAGGTATCTTCAGTAGGAAAGGCAAGCTTCTTTTAAAGGTCTTTCCTGGTCTGTGTTACAAAACCCTTAAAACAGTCTTCTGTGTTTAATGCAACTCACCTTTAATTCTGCACACTTACTGCATCAAGTGTCAGGTTCCCTGAGAATAGTAAGCGACCTGAGTCTCTCAGGCACTTTGTCACAGGATGAAAAGTCGCTGACTGTTAGAAGAATTGAAATTCTTCTGGCAAAGAATTCCAAAACATTTTGAATTAAATTGTTTGAGCATATATAAAATGCTCACTGGATAACTATTTCTGAAGATTAAAACTGACTTATAACCCTCTATTAATCTGCTCATTTGCTGTGATGCTAGACATGCTGGAAAAATAAGATCATAGCACTGCATTATACATCATACCATTTTCAAGTTTGCTTTTTGGGTGTGGTCCACTAAAAGCCAAAAATTTTCCTGGAATAATCCAGTTGAAGTCACCATTTTCCACTCTCTACAAAAATTTCAGAAGAGAAAAACATTTTAGTATCTGTATATACAAGGTAAAAATAATTACTCAAGATTTAATTTCACTCTTTACTATGTTCTTGTTGTATTAAAACAAAACACTTGAAATGTAATTAACTAGCTTTACTATATGGCACAAATTAATCATAAGCTGCTTCTCAGATCTATCTTAACAAAATTAAATGTAAAGAAAATTTGCTTAAGTTTTCCAATAAAAGCAGAAAGATCCTTTATGTAAGGTATTTCTTCTTGAGAGGGTTCAGTGTTTCAGGACACCTATTAATACCACTGACAAACACCAACATTCTTCTATATTTTAATCAAAGTTATGGAAAAGTGCTTCCTTGTGAGGCACTACCTAAAAAACCCAATTCACAGAAAACAAATTAAAAACCAATTAGCCTTCAAAACAATTACCCTTTGCCTGTAGAAACTGAAATTTACATATTGGCATAAGCTCTGATGAACCAGTAATCACAGAAGAAAAGTGTAAATTAAATAAAGAGACTAGATTTTAATAAAACTTTCAAACTATGACATTTTACATTTCTTGCTCACTTTTAAATGAAAACCTAAAAAGGCTCTTCAAATTCTGTCACTGCTGAAAATGAAAGCTTCTTTGGAAATATGTAACATGAACTGTAGTTCTAAACTGCCTTCTTTTCTTTCTTTAATTGAAGACTGCTCATTCCTCATTTGGCAATGCAGTTATTCTCAGCATGACTTTTAAGGACATGGCACTTGGTTCAGCTGCATTATTAAGCTTGTGTTTTTAGCTCTCAGCTCATGAGAACATCCTAATGAGTGAAAGGTTCTGATAATGGACATCACTGTAATCAATTCAGCAACTGTTTGCTTAGCTGAGCCCATTAGGCTCGCTCCCAATGTCCCTGCACAATGGAAACTCCTGGAAGTTGCCCAGGTTGCATAAGGACTAGAGAACCAACCTCAGTGCCAAGCCAGGACCCGTGCCCCCCACTGGTATCACACACTGACATCTCAGCACCACAGCACCTCCACTCCCTTTAGGGAAGAAGTACTGTTCAGTAAGCTAAAAATATTTTTGTATTTGTATCACCAGTTTTAGTTGTGGATTAAGTTCCTTACAGTTACAGGAGTCATGGTGAATAATTTCAATTTTTATCAATATGAACTACAGGATTCTCTGTCTATGTGTGTGTGTATATATATTCTCAACACTACATGCAAACATCATTATTACTAAAAAAACCCAACCAGTAATTTACTTTCAGTCCAACAAAAGGGGAATTAGCTGCCTTGATAACATAGTAAGATGAAAGAACTGCAAACATGAAATAAAATTTCCTTTCAGCCTGCTCCATTTAAGTCGTATGCAACTTTTGTCAATATAACCACACATCTGAAGACCTAACATAGCAAAAACCTGTAACATTTAAAGTTTTTGAAATACAGCACGGGACATAACTATACACAAAGCTGACCACGATGTGTGAAAAAAAAGAAGACATACCAAAAAATGGACAAAAAATTAAAGATGATTCCAAATTCTTGCTTCTTAAACTCAGCAAACAGCATACTATAAACGTCATTCACATGTATGTACTTTTCACATTCTAAAATAATGTTAAGCCTTAAACAAGATAATGGGATAGCTTTAGTCAATTATTTTAGGACTCTTTTTTAAGCAGACTAATGCCTACTATACGTACAGAATTCCAAACTACCATTTGTTTATAGTTTTCCTTTTTGTACAGTCAACCAGAAAGCAAAAAGCAGCCATTTCATATTTTAAATTTCAGTTCTGTTCATTTAATTCTGCAAAGAGTATACCAATTTTTTTAACCTAATCATTATGGAACATTGCAGGATACAGAAATCCTTCTACAAATGCTTTCAAGTTTAGGGAAATAGGGAGATTTGTGGTACAGACTGCCTACTGCAGACATCTATTGTATAGATGTGCTGTCAATTAACTTTTCCCACTGTTTATTCCACTTCTGACTTCTCTTTCTTGAACTTTAATGAAAAATTTCAGTATGTACCTGAAATACATACAGCTACAGGAAATGCTTTTAAAATGGTTATTTTCAAACTTAGCAACTTTACTCTCATTACTTCCAAGTTTTCTGAAAATTGCAATAGAGGGGAAAAATATGGGAAGAATACTGGCTACAGTAAAGCAACTCAAGTTTAAAAAGAGATTTAAATTTATATTCAAATATTTAGTACACCTCTAGTTTATAAATCTTTCTCCTTAGCCAATACAACTGCAGGAATTTATAGGTGTTCCAAAGATAATGTCCAATAAACTAAATGATTGTCACTGATTCAGTAAAAACCCTTTCCCTTCCTTTAGGTGAGATGTGGTATACAAAGACCATGCAACTCTTTTGGACCAGATGCATGTACACCTTCTGTGCCTGAGAGTTCCTCTGCACACAGCCCAGTCCACAGGTACAGCATGGCATATTTTTAAAGCTCCTCTAAAGCAATGTAGCTTGAGACAACTTTCTACTACCAGCAGATAAAGTTGTGCATGTTACAGAATCCTAGAAGCATTGAGAGCCAACCAGAGTATCTACGCCTAGGTTGTAATAAAGCTGGCAGAACAGTACATGACACCTGTTAGCTTTCTGAGACTTCATTAGGGAAATATTCTAGCTGTACTTCCTTTATTAGGACTCCACATAATGCATCCTTACTAAAAAAAAACCCTCAAGATGTGCATAATCTATGTAACTATAAAAAATTCATCATATATTTGGGACAAATAGGAATGGAAGACAGAGCTAACAAGTGCTGGAAGAAAACATATTTTGTGGGTCAGCTGAGAAACCTTGGATTGTGTCCTGGGAGAAGGTTGGGAAAGCATGAGAGAGGTCCCAGAAGCCAGAAGGGCTACAAGAAAACATTAGATTTATGATATGATGCACTGAAATTGCAAAGATAGTAATCCTGCATGTTCTTCACCAAGAGCAGATAGGTTTCCATGTACATACCTTACATATGAACACTGGGTTTTATTTGAATTAAAACGTGTTTCCAGTATGTTTTAAGTTAGGGGATACTGTATACTCTTATTTTAGGTAACTCAAACACATTCAATGCATTATTAAATGTACAAACCTCATAGTGTTCATATTCATCCACATCAAATGTCTTAAAGTCAAAAAATCCATGCTGCAAGGCCTAAAAGGCAACAAGGTGTCAGTTTACACTGAAATACAATATACAATCTAATTTTATAATATTTTTTTGAGCAAAACTAGATCCCTAAATGTTTGTGGTTGTGGTTTATTGAAGCATTTACATTAAGACAACATTACATTTTGCACAGATTAACAACACAGACAACAAAAACTCCAACAATGTCACTGAAACATGTTAGGCTCAGTATTTCCCCTCCAAAGACATGAGGATGGGACACAAAGTTGTTGCATATCACTTAAATCGTGATTCTCCACACCCCACCATGAGGGTCTTTTTTTTCTGTAAGGCAGATGACAAGTTAAAAAGCAATTCCCTTTTTGTCATGCACTTATTTAATGATTCCTATGCCAAACATATTTTCATGCAGCTGGACATAACAAAACATTGAACACTCGAGAGTTTTTTTATTTTCTGCACTTAGTATGATATTCTGGTTATACCATCATAATACCTAGGCAAAACAGCATATACAAAATGCAGTGCCATGTATAATCTCTATTTTATTATTTCTTTTAATACACATTTCACAGGTATAATAAAGCCCACTAGACTACATTAAACAGTATTTATTACAGGACTGAAAGAAGTTTTGTATTTGATTACTGTATTATTATTAATTATGTCACTTCTGTACTGAAGATTTGTATATAATAACCATATTGAACCATATTCAATTCTATGAATATGAAATTCATAGCCAAAATTTATTCCAAATGGGTGGAAGACATTTCTGCAGCATGTATTTATACTGAACCTATTGCATTTTGAGAAATACAAGTATTGCACAAAATTCTGGAATTAAGGTGTGATAAGAACACATCACTTATCTATGATTTAAAACCAATTATCATCAGACTGCCATTATTTGCTACATACAGAGCACCTTTTTAGGACAAATGAAAAATAGCTTTGTTATAGACAAGATAATTTTTTATCTTGTTCAGTGACTGTTATGAAACCTAAGATACTGAGAGGTTTGTCTGAACAGCTGATTTTGAAAAATGTATTTCATTGAAACATGGTTGGATGGCTGCACTCTGGAACTTGCAGGTCCCCTGAATTACATGTATATGATATACACACATACAAACACCAAATTTATCCAGGTAAATTAAGACTACTTTCAATTAAGGCATACATTTTCTGCCCAAAGTGTTTTAATCTCTGTAAGTGAACTAGACAAAAATTCAATAATAAATTATATGAGAACAAAGGAGGAAAAACTGATTCTCACCGTCCTTTTGATGTATTAGCTGCAGATAAATTACAGTGACTGCACTGACTACTTCAGATCTTCAGGATCCGTAGAATGCCTCACAAATTACAGTCTTTCTGGTAAATGACAGCTCCTTTCCCACCCCCACAGAACTAAAAATATTAAGCTTGATCTCTCTTTTTCCAATTTTTAAAAAATACTTGTTTTGCCATGCTTTTAAGAATTACAGGTGGTCTATAAAGCGTCTGTACAGAATTGTTCCTATAACTTGCTCCCTTAATCAAGGCCAATGGGAAATGAACAAAATTTAAATGTCACCAATTAGGAAATTTAAAAAAAAAAATTTAAAAAATCCCCAAACTGGAATTTAGTAATTCAGGACTACTTAAAATGACACATCAAACGACTAGTAAAGACACATTAGTTTTCACTGGTGTTAAACAGTATTGAAAAGATCAAACACTGAACCAAGTGTTTTGGGGAAAGCTGGGGCCAAGTACCTGCAAAAACAGTTCTGATTAAATCACAGTGTACTTAGGTATCTGCTTCAGTTGACTCCATCAACCTGTCATTCCCTCTCATCAATGGTTATAAATGATCAGATTTAAATAATGTATATAAATACATAAATTCATCTATCTATATAGATATATATATGCATACACACACTATATATATGTGTATCTTAAATATCTATACATACACCATATACATATATAAAAATATATATAATATATATATATAAATCAGATATAAAGGATCAGATTTTTATATATATATGTATATATATATCTAAAAATCAGATATAAAGGATCAGATTTAAATGCAGCCCTAGCACAGTGTCTTGCATTAAGAGCTGTCCCCAGCCAGGCCTGGTGCATTCCAATTCATGAGGTGAAGTTCAAAAAGCTGTCAAAGGCCAGGCTAGACAGGTCAAAGTGCAACCTTCCTCAGCCCTCAGTACTCAAACACAGGCCTCAGTAACTTAGGCTTCACCACTACTCATTCACAGAGTCTGCTCTGAAACCATGTTTTATAACCTATTTTATATTAATATATATATTTATATGCTCTTTTAACAGTATTTTTCTTCATGTTTTAAAAATGAATTTAAACCTGTTTTGCAAGGAAAAAATGTTGTTACCTTATTTACTCCCTGTAAACAGTCCAAGATCGTAAGATTGTATGTGCAGCTCCCAAATGAAGCGTCCCTATAGATTTAATACAGATGAATTTAATATACACAGAATTATTTTAAGAACTAGGGGAAAAGCAAAACACAACAAAATACATTCAAGCTATTTAATCCCCTTTGAGAACTCTGAATTAAAGCTCAAAGACATCTTTTTAGAAGCTTGTTCAAGCTAAAGTACTCCCCTGCCCAAGATGTAGCTCAGACTAAATGCAGTTAGATACTGCAAGCTACTTTAGGTGCATATTTTACATCAGGTAACTACATGCTCTTTACAAAATTATTTATGCTATCCTAGAACATGAAGGTTTGCATTGTCTCTGGATTGTGTAAAGATAATAGCAATTAAAGTACAGTTTGCTTTAACCATTATTCAAGTCTTAATTGAGTGACACTAACAGGCAGGCAAATAGGACTACCAGCTTGGAATTAATTTACAGGCTTTCATTTTGATGCCCCATTACAGATATGATTAAAAGTTATACCAATATAATTAACTTTAAAACTACTTAACCTTAGTTTACCACGTGAAAATTACAACTTGTATGTAAAAGCCGAAGTGAGATTCACCATCAAACACACACCACCAAAAAAAAGCATTGTGGAAAAATGAAGAAGTACTTTTTGAAGTGTGCTTCAGATCACTCCGATTTTAACAAAACTCTGCCTGAGCAGATTATTTCCTTACCACTCTTTAAGGAAATCTTTTATAGCTGTTCTCTTAGCTACCTTAGAGTCTTAAGAACTGCAACTTATCAGAACAGTAAAATTTTATGTTCAGACAGATACATATATAATCTCTAATTTATTCAAAATTTCAATTTCATTGAAAACTTTCCTTTTTTGATAAAACTTGCTATAAGTAGTATGAAGTTTTTCATATGCTCCTTCAGTTCTCAAGTACTTTAAGAGAAGAAAATTCACCCCTATTCTTTAAGAGCAGAAAAAGTTTAGCAGTTTTGAGCACGCAGTGCTTGTAGAAAATGATTTTAAGAAAATTAAAAGCTACTGCTTTGGGAGTGTCATATTGCAGACAGGCCAATCTAAAAATGCTTTCAAATTATTACATTATTAAAACACTCTTAACCATAATGTTTTCGAATGGAAACTTTGAAATGTGTATGAATCTTCCCTTTTCAAATCCAACAGAGTTCTAAAAATGAGAAGCCACAAAGCATTTTCATTACATGGAATAAGCAGAACATATCAAAATTTAATATATGAATTTTGCAGACAATACATTTTTGACTGATAATAGATTAGCATTAATATTTTGAATATCACATGATAACAGATCATTTTAGCACAAAATTATTTTAGCAAACAAAAATGTCTTTTGAGCAAAAAAATTAAGGGCCCCAATGGGAGCACATACATAGCAGAAAGGGTTTAAAATCTGTACCAGTTTTCTGGAGGGGCTGATAAAAATAAAATCCAAACAAATGGAAACCACAAAATTATATGTATAGAGAAATATGAACAGAAGATATGGTCACAGAAGACAGGTTCTATTTTATATCTTATTTTATCATAAGAAGAATAACTTCTATTTTATCTGTATATATAATTACTTCTTTGGCTGATAAGGCATCTGATAGTGCTGGACATAAAAACTATGCTGGGGGAAAAGAAACATATAATCCCTAATCTATTAATAAGGAATACTATGAAAGCGGGAGGGAGGATGGTGACCCAGATGTACAATTCCAAGTGTACAATATTCTCAGCTACAGTTCCTACAGCCAGCTGTTACCAGTGACCTGCACACAGATGCTGGCAGCTAACACAAATTGCCTCCAGCGTCCTTGTCTCAAACGTCTCATTTCTGCCGATGTGCACCTGACTAAAGTAGGTTGCTGATCGTGTTTCATTACAGTATTCTTCCAGTTTTTTATGCCCAAATGAATCGCCAGCTTACTTTTCAAACAGTGACAGAACTCCATTCACTTTCAAAATGAGAAAAAATATAAGTATTTCTAAGAGATACAGATTCACTATGAATCTGAGCTGGCATTACAGAGCTGCATATCCCACATCCGATTTCACAGTTGTTGTAGCTGACCTCATTACTGCATAATGCTTTCCCTTTCCCCAAACCTCTAAATACTGTCAATAACAGAACAGTTTGTTTCCCCAGCATTTGCCAATAAAGAAACAACCCCCAGAAGCTATAAACCAAAATCCATCTTTGAAATTCACATCATTATTTAGAGACTGAACATAATAATATTAAAATATATTTGTTTTTTCATCAATACAGAGTAGTTTGAGGTTAAAAATCTGAAACTGCTTCTCAGTAGGTAACTGGTATTCATGACAATTTGAAATGGTGTTAGCACCGCTTTTTAAATGGAAGTGAGAAGATACAGTACAAGATCTTCAAGAGACTAGAGCGTCACCAAGTGACAGCAAATCAGCCAAAAATAAGACAAAAGTGTCTCAAAGACAGTAGTGCCTTATCCTGCCAAGTTATCTTTAGCTTTTCTATTATAAAAACAAAACAAACAAATTTCCATGAATTTTATAAGAGAAGTGATCTGATTTTTCTCCACCCCTGAACTGTATTTGCTGAAGCTGTCTTCAAATGAAGTACCAGCTGAAGACCTAAGCCGATTAGGGCTTTTTGAGGTCACCAAGCTACATGAAAGTAGATCAGTTTCCCAGTGATCACTTCATGTAAATCCACCCCAGTACTGCACAAAGAATCTGACAGCCTACAGCTTTTCCCTATCAAAGCTGTCTATTTTTTTCTTTTCAAATAGAGGACTCTTCAGGTATCAAATTAACAAACTTGTTAAACAGTCCAGTTGTAACACTGAACTGATCATTGCTCACTAATAAACTCTTGAACAGTTTAATTCAAACAGAGATGACCTATACCACAGAAGTTATGTAATATGTAAGTTCCAGGCTGCAAGAATAAACTCAAGTCAATAAATACTGAACAGCAATAACTAGTATCTCCACATTATTTCCTTCATAGACCTTAGAACATAAGGAAAGAGGTAAGGCATTTGGGATATGCTTTTAATTGTACATAGGAGTTATTTTAGTCCTTTTCAAGGCACTAAAGGTGTGCAAAGAGTGCAAACTTCCTCATAGCACCAACTTCTTTCCTCATAGTACAGTCTGATGCCAAGCAGACACAGTACCTAAGGCAGAGCTACTGCTTCCAGCACAGGTTCAATTGCCTGAGGCTCTGTACTATGCTACATTTTGCAACAGAGAGGGTCCAAATGTCTTGGAACATGGTGGAGGGAGGGGGAAATATCTCAAAGGCCTTGAAAAAGCAGGGGGGATGAATAAATTACTGCTTTCCCATTTCCAGCTAATCTAGATGGTCCCACTGCAGACCCTCATCAGATCTAGCCCTTCTCTCAGCACCAGTAATTCTTGAAGTTTTTGTATATACCCATCTCTACCTATAAATTCAACACCCAAATAGCCCCTCCCTATCAGACTTCCCATTTCTCATCTAGCTTCTTATCTTATCACAATCCTTCTGTTTATTTCCTCACTGCTCTTTGTCTCCCCTCCAGTACAGCCAGATTACACACCCATCTTCCCCAGCAGGACAAGCTACACTGCAGATAACAGAATCTGCTTAGGCTCTAATCCAGAGCCACGACCTGAGGTAGTCAAAAGCAGAGCCAAAAGAAACATAAATGCTTTCCAGCCCCACACCATACAAAAAAGAATGCTCAAGAAATCAGGATGTTTAATTCTTCTAGCAAAAGCTGCTAACACTGTGTTCCTTCTAGAGACAGCAAGGCCTAAGAAGAATGTCTCCCTCTAATGTTGCCAAAGCTTTGAGTTAAAAAACCTCAAATGAAGCAACAAAAGCCCTAACATTTACCAGATCCCATCCCACAGCAGACAAAATCTACCACTAAAACACTGTAATTGTCAAAAGCTTTAGTTGCAGACAATCATTTCTTTCACAGCAACCTGGGGCTTAAAACACATGGAAAAAGACTGCAAACTAATGTTTCAGAATATCCTACTCTATGAATTTATTGCTGTCTTCTCCTGAAGCTGACAAATGCAATTAAGCAATTATTCTTTTGTAGGCATTTTTCCAACGCAGACAGCAAAACCCGAGTAGTCCCTTGGCTGGACTTTGCCTTCTTCAATGTTTTTGCATAGCATACTCTTCCCAGCGAAACGCAAAAAGCTTTTTTTTATGTTATATGAAATTCTCCCCAGAAAGTCTTGCTGTTTCTTCTATTTTTTTGATCCCTCCTTTCACGATTCTAGAGTAGCTAACTATTCTATTGTGGAATCAAATTTCATTAATCCAAACACACAAGGATTACATATGAATAATCAATTAACACTTAACAGGAAATTGTTTTGTGTCATTAAATTTTTTACCGTGGTTCCAATCAGCCTCACAAGAAATCAGAGGCAATTACTTTCATTAGCCCTTACCAGTCAAGCAAAAAGAGCATTTTCTTATCATTGCTACTACAATCAATATCAGTATTATAAGGAATTAATTGCAAAGCAAGAATCTATAGTCTTTGATTGCAGCAAACAGGGTGCTGTAAGACTGTTCTGCAAACACACTATTCCTCACAAGTTTTCCTACAATTTTGGGATATGACAACTAAGTTTCTTCACTTTGTCAAAACCTCTTTTCTACCCACCTATATTTGCACCTTGGCAGGGGTGAGAAAAACAAAGACATTCAATTTACTACAATTTCAAACAGCAGATTACTTTAATTGGTCAACATGGGGTGTGATCAGAGGTATCTCCCAGGATCCTGAGGGAACTGGCTGGTGTTGTTCTAAGGCCATTCTTCACCATATTTGAAATGTCACAGCAAACAGGCCCAGTCCTCAGTGACTGGAAAAAGGGAAACATCACTCCTATTTTTAAAAAGGGTAGAAAGGGAGAGCCAAAGAACTGCAGGCTGGTGAGCACCACCTCTGTACCTGGGAAGATCATGGAGCAGATCCTCATGGAAGTAATGCTAAGGCACATGCAAGACATTGTTTAATGTAGATCGTGACCCCTGTACCTTACACAGAATTTGGAGATGTTAAAAAACACTGACATGCTTAAAGTAACTGGTACTTTTAATGCATTGTACCAAGTATCTTTTATAATTAGCTGAAAAAAAATATGGATACCAGTAGCTCAGTAAACTTCTTGGGCTCTGGAGAGGTATCAATGACCAGGTCAGTGTACAAATTCTCTGCCAATAAAAGCCAATACTGATTTAATACCTTTTTTTAAAATGTACCTGATGGTTTAAGATTTCATAGTCAAACTAGTCTTGACATAAAAAAAATCTACCACCCCAACAGTTTATACTGCATCTGGCTTCTGTGCAAAGTATGAAAAGAGACAATCTGATCTTCATTTGCTGAGTGGCTGAAGAATCAGAGGAATTTGATATAGACAAGGTAGGTCTACATTTACAAATGCATTGGCTGACAGTGAACACTACTTGCAAAATGCTGATTCCCCTAAAAGAGAGGATATTGACCTTCCTGAAGTTGACTTTTATTGCCAGTGTTTGCATAAGAATAACATAAGGTATTCTCATTCACAAAGCATAAGGGCATTTTATAGCCCACACGTGAAAAATATTTGGAAGTCTCTATTAGATAAGCATGATAGCTAAAATTCCTTAGATTCAAGCCTCAATGTGACCTTAAGAGAATAAAGACACATTGATAGAAACTATGATTCAGTGAAAACATTCCATGACCTTAGCATCAGTACCCGTTCTGTAAAATAGAGAGAATATAACAGCATAAAACCCCCTTCAATCCTGTAAGCCTCACTAGCTAAGGACTAGGTAATTTCAAATATTTTAATGACTTCCAAATAGCAGAACAAGATACATTATGAAGAAAAGGTTTAAGTACTAATCACAAACAAACTAAGAACTATTTTCACAACCTGACAGTTTGGTAGACTGAGTTTTAAGTAAGACTTATATCAATCTAAATGATTTATTATTCCCCACAAACAGCAAGTAATTACATGAAATGCAAAAAAATTTTTTCTGGAGATCAGTCATTTTGATATAATACCTGTATCAGACATGAAACACCTTTTTGGGAGGCAATCTAAACCCCAAATTTTTAGCATATTTCAAAACAGAGAAGGTAGCCTCATTTCTTATGTTCACGTACCTAAATGGAAGATATGGTGGATTAGATCCAGATAAAAGCATCCTATAAGCTTCTTCTGGTGTTTTCTTCAAGTATATAACCTAAAAAGGATCGGGGAAGAGGGTGGGATAAAAAAAAAAAAAAAAAAAAAATCAGCCCTGCACCTGGCAAAGTCTTTAACCAGACAGCAACTTCCTCCAGCACACTAAACTCCTAAGAATGCATGTGATATTCCTTCCTGACATACATAGATCAGAAAAAGGCATGTCTATACAAAGAAAAGATTCAGATATCAACAGAAACACTCTGTTTGGTGTCAATCCCTGACTTTAAAAAAACAAAATTGGAAAAAAGTCACATACTGCTACAACTGAGAGACTGGAATGTTGCATGAATTACTGTAAAATAGCTTACATTTAAAGCCTAAATTCTTGCTTACAGACAAAAGATCCTTAGAGGGTAGCTCAGAGAACTTCAGGAAAAAGCTGAGATTCCATCTGATCAAGGAATTGTGAATCTGAACTAGGGGCAAATTTGTACCACATTTTTTCCCAATACTGCAGGTTTTATTTGACAGACGTTCTGGCCCTTCAAAGCTGTGTCAGCTCAAAGACATGCATACATGACACTTGGAACTAAACACTGGTCATTGTCTGTCCACACGGCTCATAAAGGCTCATAATAAAGACACCAAGAGGAAAGAGAAAAAAGATATTGAGAACACAAAATGAAAGAGGAGAGGGAAAGAAAGACTGAACAAGGTCCTGAAAAAAATCAAAATAATCTCAGATGTCAGGAGGAAGGACAATGAAAGCATTACAGTATGTCTTCAGCACCTAAAATGTAGTGAATTCCATTAAGAAAAAAATCAAGGAGACATTTTCTGACTCATCTGTATCAACGAAAAGTCAGCAAACAAAACTAAGCTTCATTTTTAATCTAATATGACAAATCTTCAGAGTGCTTTCATTCTACAACATACACAAATAAAAAAACCCACCCTAACAACGCAAAAAGCCCACTGTGAATAATTTGGATAAAACAAATTTATCCATTTGGATAAACTGGCTAACAGAATTGGTATCTAAAAAGCAATGTAAAAGTTTAAAAACTTACTTTACAGATAGTAACTATTCTCTTAGATCTTTTAGATTTAGGATTTTTTTTTGATTTTTTTTTTACAAGGGACAAGGTTTTCTTCCCTTTCCCCACTGTCATTGCTGTAACTCTAACCATGTGCACCACTACTTGTAAAACCTAGATTCAATAAATACTGAACATGAAATATTTTTTTTCTCTGAAATTTTCATTTTTATGTTCTCAACCTTCTGAGAAGGGGCCTTCTGAGACCCCACAGTTAGGCCATTACACAGGCACATGACATATAGCAACACTGGCCCCATGTACTCGCTGTCAAGAAAACTCATATCGTATTTCCTAAAAAGCTGACAGAACAAAAAGGGAATCAGTATTTTCCAAGTCCACCTTTACACTTAATTCCCGTAATATTTCAAATGCAATTAGGATTCATGTTTTTCCCACTTGCAATTTACAAATCAGAAGAGTACAGAACAGATCCCCTCTCGAGCTGCTTAGATTACCAACAAACAAACCCTTCATGTTTCAAATAGGGCTGAGTTGTCTAATTTGAATTTTTAAATTAGGAAAAAAACACTCCTGCAAGCAAATAACTGGGCATGCCAGTAGTTTGCTATTACCCAGTCATTATTATA
The DNA here is from genome assembly GCF_030490865.1 of Poecile atricapillus. NCBI lineage: Eukaryota > Metazoa > Chordata > Aves > Passeriformes > Paridae > Poecile > Poecile atricapillus. Next base: position 15,031,037 of record NC_081255.1, on the reverse strand, counting down.
TATTAATAAAAACTACAAACTTAAGAACTTAACCGTTTTTTTCTCTCATCAGCATTACAGAAATCTAATAAAAGATATTACTTATGATTCCTCTAAGTGTGTATTTTGGTAGTAATATGTCTAGTCCATCTGCTACATAAAAGGGAAAGGAACAGGAACCTGAATAAATAAACCAAACCTCCTCAATTAACTTTCAAACACCAGCAGAGCTGTGGCACACTGTCTATTATCCTGGGTAGGCTATGAAAATTAAATGAGAAAATAAATCAATTCAATAAATACTATGCCTCTGGTTTAGTAACTTTAGGAAGGTTGTGGGAAAAATCTTTTCTCCTTTCCAGTCTGAATCTCACTGATGACACGAGAAACAATTCATCCTAATGTAGGATTAGAGGAAAGTGATTTGGATTTTCAACATTCAAGAAAATGGTATTCAATGGAAAAACATGCAGGGATCTGCCGAAGCCATTCCCTATGTAGTAAAATAAACTGAATTAAGGGATGATGACCAGATTTCCCTAAAATTCATACAACAATGTTTTCAAAGACAGCTAGCTTAGAGACAAATGAAAAGACCATCTGCCCACCTCTCTAAAGAAGCACCCCTTGAGAAGCCATTTTACACACAGGGGAAGTCCCTTAAGGAAGGTTAAAGTATCCATACGATCAAAAATACTTACAGCATATGCACCTATTAAAAACGCTGCATTCGCTCGCTTCCGCTGGTCAAAACTGGTGTAGTACACAATCCTCTTTCTTGATAGACTAAAATACTGTTTAAAAAAAATAAACAAACAAAATAGCATATTTACTAAGAAAAGAATATGCTTTAAGAATACTGTAACAAAATCACTTTTCCAAAACTGCAAAACAAGTCAGAGAAAATTCTTATCAAGTGGTTCTTAAAATTAAAGAAGAAAAAATTACTGACACTCTGAACAATCTTCTTATATCACAGATAAGTAAGAGTCCAGGGAAACAGCCACTGTTTCTGAGCAAATCTCTTGGTTAGCTATACAAAAACATGCTATAAAGTGGAGCTGAACCAAATCTTCAATATAAAAAAAATGGATTTTTCCTCCCCAAGTTAAAATATTTGAAACACTAGCTTATGAACACTGATTAAAGACATTGAAATTTTCAAACTAAAATATCCTCCTGTACATTAAACCTCTTTAGCACATAATTCTGTGGAGAAGACAAAAGAAAAACTCAAGCAATCAACTTTACAGCCATTTTATGTGTTAAACACTTCCATCTATACTTCTTTAGAATGGGGTGATGGACACCTTTAGAAACCTTCAACAGGAAGAATTAAAAAGGAAAAGAAAAAAATGTAGAGGAGAAAAGCCTGAAGGAAAGGCTAGGCAAAGACAAAACTAATTACAATCTCAATTCTTCTTTCTTTATGAAGGAAAGAAGCCTGTGTCAGAATCCTGTGGACAAACCTCCCATTGAACACAAAATCAACAAGCACCAGAAAAGAACAATAATGACAAGCTGCAACAAAACTAGTTAAAGCCAGAGAGAGACAATATTGTCACTTAAAAATGGCGCTGAAAAATTTACTGCATTAACAATTTTTAAAACTTCATTAATTGCCACATTTCCGTTATACTCTGCTACACCATAGCATGTTTTTCCAGACAGATTTTTACAATACCCTTACACTTTTGAAGAAGTCATCAACAAATATATTAGATTATGTTTCTAAATATTTGAAGCATTCTTCTATTTTTAAAAGCTGCATGTTCTATAAAATGCCCTAATACCAGTGCCATTGTTACCCAACTTCAGGTTTTTAACTCTTGACACGGGGAGATAAGCTAACTGCTGCAGAACAGCATTTCATTTGTAGTGCAAACGGTATTTCACTTCCAGAAATCTGTCAATGTCAAATCTCATCTCAAAACTGCAAATTTTAGAACAGTTTTAACCACAGAATCAAATTTAAAAAAAAAAAAAAAAAAATCAAACAGCCAATCAACTCGGGAGAAAACTGATGTAGGTACCACGGTGAGTTTCTTGCTCCCACCTCCCAGAGAAGCAGCACCTTTAGTCGCAGTTCTAACTGTACCTTCCAGTCTGGTCTTACAAGCCACAACTTCCAGAGCTGGAAGGAGTGAGAGTTAATGTGACTGAGTGTAAAACAGGACTGTAATTCCTGAAATAGCTGGTTGCTGTTGATTGGAAGAGGTTGTATCTTGAGGCCAACAGCAGCATCTCTCTCAGTGTATATGCAAACATACAAGGCACAAGTTGTTACTTAATTAGTGAAGCATTCAATTATTATTAAAACTTGACAAAATGAATCCCAGTACTTTAAGATTCCTCCCTTATTCCCCCTCCTCAATTTTTTAATTTTAGTGTTCTCTAACTGCAATTCCACCCATGATGTGTAGGTGGGATAAGATTACAGTAGTTATGCAACAGTGACAGAACTTCAATTATAACTTATTGACTACTACTTATTTTAAAGCAAAGTTCTTTGCAGCGGTTTACAGTTCACCTAAAACATTATTTTAAACTGCAAAGCTAGCTAGTGAGAAGGAAGTTCTATGTAGAAAGACCACATTTCTTGAAGATTTTATTTCATAGAATGGATTTTTTTTAATCATATGAATATATCAAGTCATTCCAATTTTAAGACATTTTTGTACCCAAAGTAGCCATAATCTGAGGCTTCCAGAATATTAAGATGAAAACAATGGATCAGTTTTATTGCATCATTTTCAAAATGTAAGGGTTTAATCCTTATTATATGAAATATTTAAATGTGTTTTGAATCCTGACTAAAGCTTTAACAAATTTAACAAAATTGAAAACTGGTATTAATGCCTTATAGCATAGCAAGCAGTGGAACACAACAGCACAATTTAAGTCTTCAGAAGTCTATAAAACAAATAACTGTTTTTACTTGCACACTAATTACAGAAAATTAAGTTTTACAGTACGTGTTTGCTGAAACATCAATGCAATGCATCTGTTAACATTAGCATGCAATTTGTCAACTCAGTGCACTTTCATTATCAAAACTAAGCTATATGATCTATTTTTAAAAAAATACTGATTTTATGACCATATTTAGTAAGCTACTTCTACTCCTCTAGCCAGGTTAAATAATGAGCTTTCACAACAGTTCTGGGAGATTATACTGCTTTTACAGCTCCAGAGCTCCACCTGAATAGATCAGAGCTTTAGTTCCCTTAGGCACTGCAGAACTCTGAAAAATCAGGAATGTTTCAACAAGGAATTTTTCAATACAGTTTATCTAGGCAATAACTACAGTTGCAGGTAACAGTTGCCAATAGTATTTTTTTTTCCACAACAAAACTAAGGTGCACACACTATGAAGTACTAAAAATATTCTTTAGCAGTGATAAAATTTTATCAGTTTCATACATCATTAAAAGATAAATTTTAACAGCATAACGTAACAGTGTCAGTCAAGGTATATCCCAGAGGAACATACTGATAGACAATCTTGTGAATTAAAAACAGAAGTTACACAGAAAGTGTAGAAGTCTTTGCTTTAGGTAATAAAACAATTCATAAGATGTATGAGAGGGTTATAGAATATTTACTTGCACTGTAAGATGGTATTTTTTCTTTTTTAAAAGCTCCCTATAGATCTCAAGAGAGACTTATTTGCAGACAATCAATGACAGGATTAGAAAGTACTGTGGTGGACAATTACCAGATTGATAGCGGCATAAAATCAACCTATTATTTGACAGTATTTTATATAATGGATATGGTTTAATACAGTTGCACTGCTCAAGCAAGAAATTACTTCAATGTGTTTAATGAGCCTAGATCTATGCAAATTCTACTTTACATATATATACACAAGTGTGTATATACAGGTAATATGTACTTGTAAATAGAAGTGAATACAAGATAACTTAATACAAAATAGTAAATTTAAACACATGCATGCAACCCTGCCTCAAAATCTCAGATATCCTAAACGAGATGCTTTGCAATAACTATAGTTCCATGTGTATATTCAGTAGTTTATTTATATTAAAACAGACAAACAAAAACCCCAAATCCCTTTATGATTCAGCAGCAATACAGTTAGCATACAAAAAGTTAACCCCATAGTTTATAAGCCTGCCAGTAGATTTCCTCTCCTGCCTCTGATCTTCAAAATTTCTATCATTTATATCAGCAACACACCCCAATTACTTCTGCTCCTAATTTACTGAGAACATGTAAGACTATGCATAGATCAAACACAACAGTTTTTTAAAAGCAGCTTTCATGAAATCAGATTTACTTAAAAACAATAAAAAAAAATTCTTTCAGAAATGAAGCCCAGTTGCTTAGTCAAGTGTTTTCTTCCCTGAACAGAATTCAAATACCAAGCAGCAAGACAGCACAGACAAGCATTTTTTCCTTGCTGTTGACTTGGATAGTGCAAATCATCTTCACAGCAATCAACAACTGAAAAATTACAAACACAACAAGGTCAGAAAGGTTTCCCTGTAAGGCACAGCCAAGACTTTGCCTCAAACTTTCTTGGTAAATGCGTATCTGAATAAATTCTTCACCTCTTCAGAACAGAGGTATTCACTGTCTAAAAAAAAAAAAAATCAGTCAGCATAAAGTTACAACAGTTTACTTTAAAATGCTGATCTGCCATTAGCACATTTCAAACCAGTATCCTTCCTCACCCGTCCCCCATGAAAGGGGAAGGAAAGCAGAATACTGCCTCATGTTGAACTTCTCTCCCAAAACAGAAAAAGGTATAGCTGAAAGATTTGAAAGAGTTGCTTGTAGGGTTTTCTAGTTTTAATGCGATCTTATACTTTCACTTCTACTGTTCCTATCAATAGAAGGTTTAAAATTAAAGGAATCTTAAGTCTTTGAAACACCATATCCATACCAAAACCCTCACATTTGTGAGTAATTTCTTTTTGTGCCATACTTCAAGACTCTTAAGAAAATACACTAAGTGCTTACCCAACCAAGCACATCAAATCATCTGGGCTTAAGCACTATGATTGTTTCAGGGTCCCAAAAGTGTTGCAGTATGGCAACAGCAACCATCCCATGATAATCTGCAGTCTTTTTACTTCCTATGATTAAACAATTCCTGCAACTGGTCACAGGGCATCCTTAAGGCAAGGGTGTGCAAGCAGAAGTTTCCCAACAGGGCTCTCTCTCTGTCCATAGTCTGGTCTGCATTTCCCATCTCTGAAACGCTCATCCCAGGCTGTTTACACATCACCTGCTGCCTCATGAGAATGACTATACTTTTGCTGTTGCAGGGTGGAAAGTCACAGATCACCAACTTGTGAACGCCCCAGTTCAGGCCCCAGAACTCATCTTGGGGACACGTGTGAAGGACAGACATGATGACTAATTCTCACCTGGGGAAGCTGAGCAGCAGTCACTGTAGCTAGGCCTAAAGTTCCCAGCAGATCCACTCCTCTGAGGCATGTAAATACACATGCAGAGGCAGGCTTCAGCCCTGGGTGTCCATCTTACAAGCCTACTTACCCACTGCAGATGGCATTTAAATTGAGACAGTGTGGCACAGATTTTAACTACTAGAAGAGCAAAGCTTACATCAGCCTACCCCAGGGGTAGTGCCAATCAGCCAGCCTGGAGTCCATTCATATGTAAGCTCCTATACCATTTTGGCAGTACTCCAAGCTTTAGCTGCTTGATTCCAGGTATTACTTTCAAGTGGTTGTGCTATCAGGTTACCCTTTTCTCTCAGGCACTAGGAGTTTTATTTAACCTATTTGGAATTAGCCTCTGGCAAGCTCCAAGTAACAAACTGCACTTCCTCCCAGTGGAGACCTCTCTGTTCTGGTCCTAGCCAGCTGTACCCTCCACCCAGCAGTGCAAGTACATTCACTCTTCTCAAAAAATAGAGAAGCTACATTAAAATTGACATTACAGTTTGCTAAACCAACTCCACAAATATCAGGGTTAATAGTTCAGTTCCAATTTAGTTCCCTTGCTTTTTTTCTCATTGCAACATCCAATCTTCACCACCATGCTTACAAGACACTTCTGATGATTAATTTGCCTCATTCAATGAGCAAGATAATGGTCTTAGTAAAAGAATAAATACTTTTTAGTATTTATAAATAGCAAATAGTATAAATATAGTATAAATAGTAGCATAGTATAAATATAGTATAAATAGTAGCAGACACATTCCTGTTTAATACCAAACCATTAAAAAAAACCCTGAGATATTTATTCGTTGAACACTTTATTTTCTAGATGAAACTCCCGGTACCTAAGTTCAAGACATAAGGCATACAGTAATATATGAAACTGTATTAAGGTCCCAAACTGATCACAGTCACAACCTGAACCTGGAAAAGACAGAACTGATCTCTCTAGTTCCCATGGGCATAGTGAAATTAGAACAGTAGATTTATTACTGGTTCTTCTCTGGAGTAACTGCTTCACAGAGCAAGCATTCTCCAGTTTTTAATAAATATATAATTTAATATATTAAATTATAATAAACATAAGATCACAAACAGCAGAATTAAGGTGGAAAAAAAATAGATTCATACTGAGTAAGAGTCATTGGTCAGGTGTTTGAATGGAACAGTGGCACTGCAAAATAGGGTGATAATGAATTTATAAGGTGCCTGGTGTTAACAAACGAATTAGCAAATTCATTTTCCCAATATGAGCACAGCCATTCAAAATTACAAATAATAGATTTCAGCTTTTTATAGGTATCATTTTTTAAGTAAGAAGCAATGTAAATTTTCACTAGAAGCACTTTTTTTTCCCAAGAAATTTACAGCAACTCTACGAGCACCTCAATTTGCAGAACTTCCACTTAAGAATTCACTATACCCCTAAAAGCAGCAGGTAGCATGAATCAACTTAACTAAAGTTTGTGCCCCTAGAAATAATGCCATTTTCAATAAAGTGACCCTCTTAACAATGCCAAAGCAATTGCATCCGTTGTCCCATATTCCCCTTCTGTCAGTAACAGGTCTTACATGATAAAGATTTTAAATCTGTTATACTTAGTGAAGGGTCTCCTCACTATTTGCCCCCAAGCTACATTAATCAGCATTTTGGAATGAAAAGATCTTTTAATTCCAAACAACAGTTGACAATTTTTCTATACATGCTGCAGATTACTTCTTCACAGATACCTGGAAAAGGTGAAGCCTGCAGCTGTACATTATATTCAGAGGGTCTGGCTGCAATGGAGCTGGGATTTAGGCACAGCAGCCAGAGTGATGCTGTGATTTAGATTTGTCATCGAAACTGTGTTGATAACACACCCATGTTTTATCTACTGCCAAGCAGAGCTCTCATAGTCCCAAGGCCTTCTATTTCTCTCTCTGCCCCCTTCCTCTTTTCTGAGACTTACTTTAAACAGTGGGATTTCAGGACCCATGTTTTGTTCCGTGAGTACCTATTTTTTCAGTTATTCAGACCAGCATACACACTTCATTAGCTGCAATCCTATGACACAACCAGCAGCTGTTGTTACTATTGCCTTGAAAGTGTTAAGGTTATTCAAAAAGATGAACACAGCCTTCAGTTACTGCCTCACCTCCTAAGCAGAAATGAGAGCATATTATTTTCTTCCACTCTTCAGAAGGAAAGTATCTCAGAATATCCTTAAAGCTTAGCAATAACCATCTAGCTAGTGAACACCTAACAACCACTTTCAAACAGACTAATTTTATTTCAGTTTGAAATTACAAAACTATAGAAACATCATTTTTAAATGAAGCTTACCTTTAATTTCTTATTTAGTTTACAGCAGTATCTGTATAACATTGCCAAATTTAAAGGTCCAAAATCTCCATAGAAACTGAAAAAACAGAAAAAAAGCAGTATTATTTATAAAAAAGAGCTAAGCAAATGTCAATATGCATGTCGTTGATAACTAAAGCTGGAAATAAAGGATACTAAGTAGCCAGTACATACAGAACAACACATACAACAACAGATAAGTCCTTCATTGATTAATTTAAAAGTACATTAGTAATGATTCATTTAAACTTAATTGTAGCTTTAGTTTAAGATAGTCCAGTAAGTACTTTTCCCATTACATACACACGCTAACTACCGAATTTTTTTCTTCATGCCACGATATCCAGTCTGGTTTTGGCCAAAACCACACAGTGAAGAACTTGAAGACATGATATACATTTAAACCATGCTGATGTCATCATAAAGATTCTACAACTGCTTAATATGAACTACTATCAAGAATAAGCTAAATAGAATTTCTTATGGGTGATAAAATTTATTTCATAACATCTAGTCTTGATCTCTGACTAAAGTTTAAGCTAATTTCTTTATATCCATTCCTTCACTATTCCAGAGATTAGATATTACATACACACTTTACATCTAATTATGTTTCATTTTGTCCCCTAAACCCTCTTGCCTCTAGGCTATTCTTCCAATTTATTATTTATTTCATGTTCTAAATATCAACTTCTCCTTGTTCTTGTTTCTCTCTTCCACATTTTAAAACTGTTTTACCTTTGAACAACAACCTCTGGCCTTAAGAGCTAGTAGCAGTAATCTGTACAGGAAAATTATTGCACAACTGGAGTTCCTTGCAGTGATTCAAAGTCCTCTTCCTAACACACCCACTATATAGGCACCTTTACAAATAACAGCAGCCTTTATGCAAGCAATTTACAGCAACATATTCTAGAGCTCCCTCTCCATCAATTGTGCAAAACTGGTCAAAATTTAAGCTGCAAACTTCCTTCAGTAATTCTCCTGTTGTATATAAAAATCTTAATCTCGATGGTCTATGCAAATTTGCTGAAGCACACACTATGAATTACAGTGAGAATGGACTACTAGTTAAACTGTGTTAATCTGATCTGCCTTAAGCCTTTTTGATAAGTGATAGGAAGCTTCCTGCCTCCTGACAAACAAAACAAGCAATCAGCATCTGAACACAGTCTATTTGGGGAATCACAAAGGAAAAAGGTGTTCTGGACTCTACAGTCTTTGAAAGAGTAAAAATGGAAAAAAAGAAATTACATAATAGCTTGATAGGTACTGCCATCTATTCTTTTTCCCCCATGGCAAAAGGTTTATTTTTCAGGAAAACAAATTAAATTCCCGTTGAACATAAAAAGAAAACTTCCACTTTGAGGGCAATCAAACACTGGGAAGCAATTGCAGAAAGGTGGTAATATCAAAACCGAATTGTATAAGGATCTGAACAACCTGTTCTTGTCAACATTGCTTTGAGCCCATGGGTTGCATTACATATCTGCAGATGTGCCCTCTGCTTCATCCATTCTGCACAGACATAAAAATAATTAGGAGTTCTTCATCTTTCTAGTGCTTATAACATCATTTATATCCTCCTCCCCACATTCTCTCAAACAAGAAAACCAAGACCAGTGCAAAAAGAGACAATCATTAGTTTGATCACTAAGACAAGTACCCTTCCTGCCACACGAAGGCTATTTCAGTATCATCTACTTCACAATATCAAGTAACAACACAAGCGTTGGTTAAGATTCAGTTCAGTAGAAAACATTTATGATGTAATTACAGAAGCTAATTAGCTGGGAAAAAGACCAAGCTGTCCAACTACTAGAACTTAATTTGCATGTTGGACAGAAGTTAACCTAACCAGGAGGAAACTGCAGCCCCAGGAAAGCAGGGTTTAACTTCAGAATTCATCAACTTCTCTTGGATAAGTCTGCCAGATACAGTCAATAGTTATCTTTAAAACAAAACCCTCCATACAGTTTTTCATAGAGATTAAATAAAAACATTCCAAGGAAAAGTACGAGTTAAGACAAACAAGAAGCTAAAACTGGAGCTCCACCAACACTGGAGTGAATGTAGCTACTAAGAAAGTCATATAGAAAGCTTCCTAACAACTCCTCTCATACAGCTGCACTAACACATGACTCAACACCCCCCCCACTATCTCACTCCAACTTTAGAGCATTCTTTCACTTAAATGTAAGATAGGAAAGTAAAACTCATGGTATTAAAATTATTTTGGAAAAATAATTTTTAAAGTATTGTGGAAAAATATGGAATGGGATAGTTACTATAATATAGAATACTTTTTTTAAAAACATTGTGAGCGAAGTATCTGAAAGATATAACTAAATATACAATTCATCTAAAGAACTGAGGAAGTACAGCCATGCTTTATGATAAGATTTATTACAATTAATTTGCTAGAAGTACATCAGTATGAAGTCATATATCCCCACTTCTACTTTTTCACATGATTCAGTTTGAACAGTAGTGTAGGAAAAGTACATGAAAATCAATTTACAAATTTATCCACAAGACAAATTACTATTTTGGTGGGTATAAGGATAAAATACATTTGAGTCTATCCAGGAAGCAACTGTCTTCCTGCAAAATGAAGCCATTCAGCTTCTCTCAGTCCCCAAGTTTAAGATGTCACAATCTTTGACTATTTCTCCATCACTGATTACCATTAAGAATCCTGTGCCTCTCAACACAGTGGAGTAAGGGGTAGAAGTATCTGTATTTAAGACTCGTGCACTACCCTTGTTTGTCTATGCTGCAGAAACAAGGTATTTGTCAGAATCCAAACACAATCTAAGGAAAGGCACTTTCAGTCCCTGCTGCATCAGCATTACTACCCATCCACAAAAACACTGTCAATTCCCAAGTTATTTCCCTACTACCACAGAGGCCATATAAATCAGCCTTTGCTGATAAAACATTGTGGTTGAAATGCAAGGCACAAAGTTAAAATAATGTATGTAATATAACCTTTCTCTATTTTATACCTCTAAATTGGAGTAAGTTAATTATCCTTTCTTTGATGGGGCTAAGTGAAACAAGTGCTTTACAAATCCTCAAATCAAAAGAGTTCTTTGAAAGATAATACAAGGCTCTGTACTCAAGTCAATGAACTCTGATCTACAAAAATCTTTCTTCAATTTCTATCCCTAGACCTAATACAGTTTCTGACATGTTTAAGCAGAATGATTTAATTCTATGCATCCTCATTACTTTTTCTACAAAAGGCCATTTTTATACTTGAATTAGTGACACTTGATCCTGATTCACCCAAAGGATTTTCATCTCAAGACCAGAATTTTAAGTAAATGTAATTGGAACATGGGAAATGGGCAGGGTATAGGGAATGGGGATGAAATGACACACCAAGTTGCCAGCTGAATAAAGAATTTTATTTGGCAAAAACTGAAGATCAGCATAAGAAAAGTCAAATAGTCACTGATAACAATTCATCCAGTATTATTTTACTTCCATCTCTTTTACATCTAGATGTTTGAACAAAACATTTAAATCCAGTAAGAGAAACAGGAATGTCTCTGAAACTTAAACCAGTTAAGAGAGACAACATTTACAAAGAGAGTAATTTACAACAGAGGTGGAAACCAGAGGAACAGAAGGCAGGTATGGTATTAATTAATATTTAATTATATTTTGTTTTAATCAAGTACCTAGATGACTCCTTTAATTATTTTCCCCCACATCTCATGGAGACTTGCTATCCATATGCTTCTCAAACCAAGTAGCAAAACCCCAGAATATACTAGCTAAACATTTAAATACTCTACTTCAACAATACTATCATGATGCCACCTGGAAGCAGTAGCATAAGTTTCTAGTATCTGTTTTCTCCTTATAATTGCCTCATAGAACCATTTCTTCCTACCTCTAATTTGTTGCAGTATATCTGGGGCATTTGCTGTACTGTATCATAGGAATCGTCATCCCCCAAGAAAGGCCAGCCCGCTGCTCTACTCTGTTATGCAAACAGTTACTGTAAATTCTTCCAGGGAATTTAATGGTGAAGGAAATGCAGCCCACACCTCTTCAGTAAGAAGTCGTTCCTAAATGCAGTTCCACGGCATGCCACATGAAGGTGCCACGAGTCAGTTCAAGCCTAAACCAGCACTTCTGAATGCAATCACCACTTCTCGCTAAGGATTTAAGTATCTGCCCCTTGTGCTAGAAAAAAATGATAAACTGATTTTCCATCCTGAATGATTATATGGTTCCATGCAACGAAGGAATATCATAGCCTAGCAGACTTTTAACTGAACTGATAACCTCCACAGAATCACAGAGTACGCTGAGGTCCCTTTCTGTGCCCTCCAGGCTCTCGTACATCCCGGGTTGCTCCATTCCAGATGCAGCATCAGGCATTTGCCCTTGTTGAACTTCATACAGATGGTGATTGTCCACCCCCCTAATTCGCAAAGGTGCATATTAATCTCAGTCAATCTATCAGGCCAAGAGACCATGTTGCAAAGATAAATTGCATTACTTGTACTTTACTCCAGACGCCTGATACTTTTCCCCTATAGAGCAGTAGTTTTATACTGCCATTCACTTCCCATCAAGGCATGATGTTTCTTGTGTGCCACCTTATTCAGTCATTGGTTTAGTAACTTGAAAACAGAGGCACCATTTAATAACTGCAACAATTTTCTGGAGTACCTATCCCAGAACTGGAGCAAGAGTACTCATTAAAGTATGAACTTCGCCTTCTTAAAAACTTTTAATCATATAAAGCCACTTTTCTGCCAAAACAGAAGCTCCTCAAGCTTGCAATTACTTAAGTCAAAAGATCAAACCCAAGAACCTGATGAAGTAAGAAAAATACTGCATCCTAACTGCAAAACTTGACTAATTTTTCAGCATTTTACAAATGTCCAGCTTCCTATTAAAATTAAGCAATGAGACTGTTTCTCTTACTGCGATCCATTCTTCTCTTGCTCCTCCCTCCCTCTTTCCTACACAGGAACATTCAGGTTATTAACGCCTAAGAAGGGCCGTGCTGCATTGATTCTGAGCCTGGTCATTAAACAGTACAAGGCCCAGGCACCGCACAAGTGGCCAACTGACTCTTCAGCTACTTGCTTCAAATAATATGCTGAACACTTCTCACATGCAACAAAGTCTCTGGATGAGAGAGCATCAGCCTGTACATTCATTACAACCAAACTGCTGGTTGGGAAATTTTATCTATTCAGGCTTTTTTCTTCAGCTCATGTTTCCTGAAGTGTGGTTCTCCTCCCCACTTCACAAGCAAATGAAAAAATGCGAGCACTGTTTTCATCCTCTAGTCCACTGATTCCAGTAACACGTGAATTGTTAGGAGCTTTCTTAATACTACTTAGGGATTGTGTGCTTCTGAAAAGGGGAAGGATGATACAGCAAATATAACCCTGGAAACATCTGAAGGTAGGAATACTGCAGAGGCCTTGGATTATTACGTACACCAGGTATTAAGTACATTTCCTCTTGGAAGTTCCAAATCCTCCTCAAGATCCTGATTCTCCAAAATCCAACACTTCACAGATTCAAATCATAGATAATTAAAATAGTTATGCCAAATACATGATTTTTTAATTCAGTGCTCCTTGATAACAAAAACAAATTAAAAATGAAGAGGTTCTATCATAAAAAGTTGCCCTATAACCTTCAGGTCATAACAGAAGTGTAGTTCCTTTGGGAAAAAAGTCACCTTGACAGAGGCCAAGATGCACATAAGAGATTTCCTAGACAAGCTACATTCCCATCCAACATAAAACTGGAGCTTAGAAAGCTGCTGTTTTATCCTGGTACCCTTTTACTACAAACAAAAGAAAAATCTCAGTATATTATCAGCAAACACTTTCATCTTTTACTTACAAAAAAGCAAAGACAGAAATGGTAAAGCAATATATTAAATTAAATTGGGAAATTTCCTTGTTTTGATTTTGGACTTAAATCTTACTAAGTTATCTTGGTCATCCAGTAGTCAAGGTTGAGTCTTCAAAATTACTGACGTGAACAAGGAAATCCCTGCTTTCTGTGTGAAGTGACAGCTTTGTTTTAACAAGGCTAAGTTTACTTTTTCCTTTCAAATTATTTAAACCAGAGAAATATCGAAAAGTTCAGGTTTCCTATGCAAGTACTGCTATTGGAGAGCCACAAAAAAGCAGCATTTAACCAAAGCAAAACCAGACAGGCTAACCCTTACTTTTCTCACAGGAAAGACAAACTGCTTCTTTGCATATACACAGGCAGCAGAAGAAACAGTACTCATTTAATATTGCTGTAGCTAAACACTTGAGTCTTGCTCTACTGCTACATAACTGAAATAGCTCTCAAGAAGACTGCTGTGAAATGGGCAAGTAACATACCATAGCTTGAAAAAATGTTTCAGCGTAAAGCACAATTTACAAAGACAATCATCTTTACTACTTCTATAGCTGCTTACACCACGTCAAAGATTAATTTGCTAAAGTTGTTTATACAAGAGATCCAACGTCAGACCAAACGACTGAATAAAACCATTATGATTTATGAAAGCTGTCATTATAATTCATCGGTAAGAGATTCCTGTTTCACACATTTATATTTTGACTTTGTTTGAGAAAACTACTCAGAAATAAAAAGGACATTAAAGTTGCTTTGATAAAACTATGTGAAACTATGTGAAAGCCAAATTAACCAGTCAAGTGTAGTATTCTCAACCCAGATCTGCTTACTGGAAGGTAAAACGTGAAAGACGCTATTCTTAGAGAATAAAAAGCTTCTTACAGGTGCCTAACTCATTAACTGAGGTCTTGCCAAGGCAAGGTTTGTCTATTTGCCAAATGACAGTCTTCATCAAGATGGATTGTTTCTCATTAATTCCATTTTTCTGAAGCAACAGTTACCTGCACTACACTGTCCTGAACAACTGTGTTCCCTTATAAGTAGTGCAGACTTTCTCAGGAAGAACCTCAAAGAGTCTCAGAAAGACTCTGAGAAAATCTTAGAGAAACAGAACTATCAACGAAGAGATTTCAGAATTGCATCATTCCATTCAGGTTTCTTGTTCTCTTTACTGAGGCATCTGTGTATCATTTCTCTGGCATAATGGGTTCAATTGCAGCACATTTAACTACAAAAGTGACAGTTCTAGTAGCAAGTTCCTCGTCAGCTAGCATTTGCTCAGCTTAAATGGTTTTAAGAACATCTTTATTGTCTTTTTAGTGTGAATGTTTAAGTTAGACAGTATTATGAAGTCATTAGAACAGTTGAAAACTTCAAGTGAGAACTGAAGGCTAAAGTGCTCAAGATTACATAACCACACTTCGTGTATAATTCAGTGACAAATCATGTGACAAGCTACAGGAGCAAGTCAACCCCAAACTTCCCAAACCATCAGATCTAGCACTACAGCTCTTTTGTTTAATAAATGGGGTACAGTACTAACATAAAAATTGCTTTCTTATGTCTCTTCAAGAGTGGGGGGGGGGGGCGGGGGGGAAGGGAAGCACGGCAGTGAGTTTTTAAGTACTATGTGATCCAGTAATAGGCTCTCTGTAATCAGGAACTCCAAACCTACATATTCATGAGGTTTTCAGATCAGATACTGCTTCAGTGAAGCAAACTGACACCTCTGTAAAGTCAGCCAAATAAGATTCTGTAACAAAGAAACCAATCTAAACAGAAAAAGAGCTGAAATAAAAGCAGTTTACTTCCAAGCACAATGAAGTATCTTTGTCTAGTCACTACAATGGTGCATCTAAGCAAAGTTAAATCAATAAACAACTGTGTTAATGTAATTACTTACATACCTCACAGGTGCTGAGGATTTCATGCCTGAGTAGACATCTCCTATCCCCCCCCTTGGAACACTCTGAACAAGTCATGTGATTAAAAAGGAAAAGTAGCTGTGGAATTCTGACCACAAGAACCACCCAGGCAGGCCATTTCTATGAAGACACTGCAAACCACTGTTCTGAGATACAGCATTTCAAAAATCACTTCCAAATATTTATTTTGCTATCATACAACAACTTCTAATCACTTTCCCAGAAAGAAGACTTCCTGCATTTCTGAGGAAGTGTGGAGACCATCTGATCTGTTGTACTAAAGTTGCACTCTACTACTACTTACAGACAAGCATTGTCATGCCCCCCATTTCGTGTGCAGCCTGGGAAACACGATGGACTGATGCTAAACTTGTTGGTGAGCTTAAGGGAAGCCACAGTAAAATTTGCACTTCCCCAAGAACTGAGTCCTGCATTCTATTCCTCAATTTACCTCTAGCCTTCCAAATCCAGAAAGATATTAAAAATATATGTAACATGGTAACCCTATTGACTTTTTTATTTCCCTGAGACCATATAAACTTGCTTAGAGATAAGAGAGAAAAAATATATATATATATAAGATCAGGCATGGGTTTATTACCAAATATTGCATACACTGATAGGGATGAGTGCTGCAATACAAATACCAGGGGAAAGTTTAGCAATGATATGTATAAGTTCATTACACAATTCCTTGGTACCACCTGGTAACTATCACTTATTTTCATATCACATTTTAGCATTTTATGAGCACAAAAGGGAGAGTATCTTTATGGTATCAGATACGGGACAACTTTAAAATGGGCCAAACTGATTAGGAACCATCAATTCAGAACATGCATCAGGAGTTACACATTCAAAGTCTTTAGATACCGAGAACATAAAGGAAACTTTGCTTCCTTCCATTCCCTGGTAATTATATCTGGTATCAGGTTGCACCCTCATCTGTAGTTAACACTGGGCTAAGGAATATACCTACAGAATTTCCTTTAAATGTTAAAGAAAATTACTTCCCCCCACCCCCCTCAAATTTCTCAGTACTTTTTTTTTTTTTTTTAAACACCATTGTCCTTACACAAATATCTCAGTTACAGGCCATGGTTAGTACAGCCATCTCTAAATAACTGTACAGAACTGCTCCCCCTTCCTACCCACAAGATCAAATGCCACAAAAGATTCCTTCACACTTCCTAAAAGCACATTAAGAATTAGAATGTAATGATGCAGTCTGGAAGAGATACAAGCTTCCTTTCTTAAAGGAAGTGGAACACTTTCATGGCACACAAATTGCTCAGGACCACCCCCAGTTGAGTTCTGCTTTCACTATTAGGTCAACCCTCCCTTAGGATATTTCAAGGGTTCCTTCCAATCAAAATTCCTTAATGATCATTAAAGAACTTACTCCCAACCCAAGCAACCCATTACAAAAGTCAACTTTCAGAATGAACCACTGGAAACTCCAGTAGAAGACATACAGCTTAAGATAAGAAAACGCGTAGAAAAGATACCCTGAAACTACAAGCTGTGCATAGCAAGTGAGCTAAAAACCAAGGAATATTGGTTTACATCTTCACAGAAGCAGTAGTAGTCACTGGAGAAAGGACAAAAGAATGGTAGATACTTGCAACTGCTTGAAACCATTTGGAAAACAAGTTATACTTGAAACAGGAAAATACTTTTTGTTTCACTTTTGCAGCAGCAAACCCTTGTCAAACAGATAGGTATATATCATCACACTGGAAACAGTTGATCTTGGGATGCAGTCCAGAGCACCAACTTTTTAGCCACAGCACAGAGTAATTACTTTCTTTGTTTGATGTTTTTAATGTCCTTAAATAGTATTTACAACTATAATCAGTTTTATTTTTTACTTTCCATGTGAAGTGTCTAACAAGCATGAACCTTTTACTTCACAGAATATATTTTTTCTGCTGTTCTAAAATATCAAAAGCCATCAAGAAGTGCTATCTCAAAACTCTCTAATAAAACCAGAGTTATAAATAAGTTGCAGATGCTCTTCAAGAGCACATTTAAACATCACATTCTTACAGTTCTGTAAACTTCATACTCTCTATACAGGAAAATACAGAAAATATAAAACAAACTACTGTTTATCTATTCATATGCAGTAAGTCTTCTATTTAAGACACCACCCAATAAAGTGTGATTAGTCCTAATAGACCTCCATCTTTCAAATAAATCTTACAAGGCTCAGATATCCTTCTTCGACCTCAACCACAATTTAAGCCATTTAACTGGCCTTGCAGTTGTTTTTGAGTTCACCTTGTTAAACTAGTTTCAGCGAATAAAGAAATACATTCGGACTAACTTCATGCGCATATTCTATACAAGTAACTCAATGGGCCAAAAATATTCTAGAGTAATGTGTGTTGGGAAGACTCTCAGGTGATCACTTTGAATATGCAAATTACAACACTTACTTTTCATAGACCAGTTCCTCATCGGTACAGAAGTAATGGGTATTTACGGTACTTTTCGGTTTAGTTCGTAAAGTAGCGAAGTACAACCGATCTGAAAGACAGATTAGAGGCACAGCGTGGGACAGCGAAGTCAGCCGGCCGCCGCCTCGGGGCACGCCTGTCACCGCGGGGCGGAAGAGGCTCCGCCGCTCCTTTTTCTGCTGCGTGAGCGGCGGCGGGAGCGCCCGGACCGCTCCGCCCGCGGGCCCTGCCCCTGCCGGGCTCCCCGCACTGCCGGGCGTCCCTCGGCAGCGGCTCCGACCCAGCACAGCAACAGGTGCCGGTCCCGCGCCTCGCCCAGAGAGCGGGGAAAGCAGCGCCGGAGTGCCGAGGCAGCCGGGGCGGGCAACCCGCGAAACCCGCCGGGCAGAGGGGCCGGGGCTGAGCCGGGGAAGGGCGGGAGAGAAGCCAGCGGGATTCCTCTCTAGGGGAGGCTCCAGGACCCCGCGGGCAGGGGATGGGGCGGCTCCCGCCCCGCTCTCACCTTTCACGAACTCTGAGGCTCCCCCCAGCACTTCGGAGGCGGCGGCCGCCGCCGGCTCCATCTTAAAGAGGGCGCGGAGCAGCGAGGTGCGGGGCGGCTCCGAGCTCATGGCGCTCCGGGGCAGCGCCGGCGGGACCGGGGCGCGCTCGCAGGGACGCGACCCGCTGCCCGGAGGGGCCGCCCGCCAGGGCCCACGGTGCTGCGAGCGTGGCGGCCGCAGCCCGCATAGGAGCGGAGCTGAGAACGAGCCCCGGGACTCGGCGGGCAAGCGCCCGCAGGGACTCCAGCTCCACCCCGCCCCCAGCCAGGAGACGCCCCCGGATAAAGCGGCAGCGGGCGGTTACCAGGCGACCGGAGGCGCTCTAGCAACCGCGTTACGGAGCCTTTGTGTCGCCCGGCCCAGGGCTGACGCTGCGAGTGACCGGTCCCCCGCGCTCCCCCCGCTCCCGGCCCCGCAGCACTCCGGCTCCGGCAGGCAGCGGCCCTGAGCCCGGAACCGCCCCGCCCTCCGCCCCGCCTTCCTGGCCAGCGCCGCCGCGCCCCGCTGCGCTGGGGCTGCTTTTCCCCGCCCGAGGGTGGCCCGTGGCAGGGCGCCCCACGGGCTCCAGGCGGGTGTCGCGTACCCGGAGCGGGGCTGAGCCGGTGCGCTGCCTTAGTAGCACAGGCGAGCTCCGCACGGGGACGGGCGGAGCGGCGGGGCCGCCTCAGGCACCGGGGAACCGGCGGGGCGCCCATTGCCCTACCTGGGACAGACACCCTTTGCTGTGACAGACAAGCCGGTTGACCAATCAGAGGCCGCCCTGCTACGCCTGCAGCCAATGAGCTGGCTGCAGCGCGGTGAGCGCCCCGCCCCAGGCCCCCCGCGGCCGCCGCTTCCCGCCCGGGCGGTGGCGGCCGCCCTCGGGCGCGGGGCTGGCGGGGCCGGGAGCCGCTTTGCGAACAGCGAGGGACGGCGCGCACAGCTGAGGCGCGGAGCTCTCCTCAGCCGCTGGTTCGAGCGCTGGGCGCATTCTTCCGCCTCTTCCCTTTAGAAAGAATTGGTAAGAGCCAAACAGGGCAGACGGGCCGTCTCAGTTTTACAACTAAAGCAAAGGTTGCAAAGGAGAGGCTCCTTGAGGAGAGAAAAAAAGGGGATAAAAAAAGTTACGCTTCCCCCAAACAAAAAAAATCCACTCTTGAAATACCTTTAAATGATGTTGTAATACAAAGCCATATGCAGCCCTGAGGTTCACATTAGTATCACCAGCTTTTCCTAACACTATAAATAACCTACTGTAAGCACCAGTTCATATAATTAATCCTGGTGTGTCTGCTAGTGAGGCTAAACATGAGTGTGAAACACTTCTGACTCTTCAGTTTTTAATCTGGTGTCATAAGCACTGGATAATCTTTAAAGCTTTACAAATAAGGTGAGGGACTACAGAAGACAGTGCCGCTGTTTTTGTATTTGCTTATTTAATTTTTGTATTACTTCTAATGCTTTGCACCTTATGGTATTACACTGCTTTTTTTTCAACTTTTTTGGAAAAGCTCCAAAACTATGTAGCAGCAAATTAAATGAAAGTTGTTGGAGGGTATTTGCTTTTCATGGAAATCAGTATTAGTTTTTATTTAGATTGTTCTTTACAACTTTCACTTGTGCATAACTCTTAAGAGAATCTAGTCTTTCACTGATTTTTTTTTTTATTTACAAACAATTCTCTAAGGAGTACTATATCCTGTGTAAGAGATGGGGTATTAAGGTATATTGTCCAGAATATTGTCCAGTTTTTTTGATGTCCCTTTTTACTCAGACTTTCACTACAGTTCAATGTAATACATTTCTAAGTCAGTGCTGCTGCCCTCTACTTAAGGGGAGTTTGAATGAGCAGACTCAAAATAGCTTTAGCAACAGTCTTTGGCAACAAAAGGAAAGACAGAATCGTCTACAGCTTGCTATCCAGTATCTAGAATCTACAGAAACAGTTTGTGTTAAAGCCTAAGATATGTAAACCCATCCAGCTCGACTGGTGAATCAGGAGGCAAATACTAGACTAGAAACTGAAACTGAAGCCCAGCTGTTAAATTTTTGTATACTGCTTATATGCCTTCTGCAAAGTTAAAAACAGCTTTCATTTGCAGAAAAGTTCTGATTTGTGCCAATTAGCCTTTGTAAGCATCGGAAATAAACTAGGCTTTCTTTTCTTCCCTGTAAAAATATGTGCAAAATAACCTCTATGTTTTTTAAATTGCAGTATTGTGTCTCATAGTTACTGCTATGATTATTTAATGAATTTCATTTTGTAAAATGCTAGCTTTAAGAACATTTCCAACTAGTACAACTTAGTTATTCTAATCAATACTGTACACTCGTTATAACATTTGGGATCAAATATCAAGGCTGCAGTGACATCTTGTGGCATTTTTTGGTAAAGAAGCAATTTTCTTGCGCTGTTGTATGATTTTAACACTATATCCTGATTTTTTATGAAGGATTTTTAAAATATACATTTAGATACCATGTTTAAAATGCTGTGTTGCATTAAAAGTAATTTCAACAGAACATTCAGAGGTGGTAATGATTCTGCTTAGACTCCAAAGTATTACCAAATGACATATGGATAATCCCTCAGAAGAAATAATCACATGCATATTATTTTGTTTAAAATACAATTTTTTGGTAATGTGTTTTCAGTAAAGAATCTTAAGGCATTTTTATAATTACCAGGAGATTAAAAAAATCCACTTTAAAAAAATAATCAAACAACCCCTTTTTGGTTCCAAAGTACAATGAATTATGGCTGGAGCTTAAGTCTTATCTTTGTATTTTCTTTGCTAGGTAAGACTAAATGATTAAGGCTATTGGTTTTTTTATGTCTTTTCTTCCTTCATAAGTAGGCCCTACCTAAATTCAATGAATGTATGTGCCAACAAGTACACATTTTTTTAAAAAAAGAAATCTTGGTGCTGCTCATGAGTATGCAAACTGTGAGCTTACTTTAGACATCTTAACACTGAAGAATTTGGTCAATAATCTGAATATAAACACGTCACAAGTTTGCTTTCTGTATTTTATTTTACAATGGTGCAAATTAAATTTAACAGTATCATTAAAAGCTTGTTCTGTTAATTATTTCACTGATACAGAAGAACAAAAAAACACCCCCCCCAAACCAAAACAACTCCTTCACTCCAACAAGGAGCCCAATACTAAGACTTGGCTGAGTTAACATTTCATGTCACATTTCAAAAGTAAGGTTAACGACAACTGTGAATCTTCACAACTCTAGTTGATACTGCACAGAACAGAAATCATGGAAGAAGAGTAAGTAAATGAAACACAGTAAACTACCACTGGGAAATTTGCAATTCTGGAAAGATCATAGACCTGTTTGTATACGACTTAGCACTACAGCACAATAATTAAAAACTACTTTTCACTATTACAACAAAATTAAGCAGATTTTACATTGCCATGTTAAGATTCTGCCCTTTAAATCTTACAAAAGTACTAGGAAGACTTCACTGAACAGAAATCAAATCCTTTAATACTGATAGAAGAAGGTAAAAGAATCCTTCGTTCCCCCTAAAGACTCACACCCTGCTGTAAAGAACTTCTCGTATATTTCACTCTTTGTTCAGCTAACTTCTTACAAAAAAATGATAAAATTATACACCATTTTTGCAGATGCTCTTTGTGTACTAGGTATTAGCTATGACTGGTTGCCCACAGCTACTACCTTTGAATTGATTCTAAGAATCAATTAAAAGCTGATGGAGAGGAAACTAAATCTGCTTTGGATGTCAAATCTGATTCTGTGATCCAGGAAAATCACTGTCTTTTATTCTCTCCTCCATACTATAAAAAAAGCCCAACCCTTCTGCAATTTCATTGGAAAAGGTTTACTCTTTCTATGTCAATAGAAGGTTTACAGGACTAGAAAGTCCCAATCTAACAAAAGCCATTAACAGCAGCTCTGTTTCTTGCTATAAATAAAGTTAGGGAATTCAGAGACTGATAATAGTCCATCCCTGTCAAGTATCACTGTACCTTAAAGTACTTTTTTTTTCATAATGCTTTACCTATTTATTGTACATTTTAAGTCTGTTGTCATAGCCACCAAAAACAGAGGAAAAAAGGAACTAAAAAGTAAATACTCATTGAAAGAGTAGCTAAAATAACCAATAGACCTGTAAAATCACAAAATCTAATAATGTTGAACACCTTGCTCTTTCTAGGAACAGTAAATAAGAATTTTTTAACAAAAACAAAGTGAATATTTTCCTGGGTGCATGTTTGTAATTACTGTATATGCAAAATATCAAAATAAAAGTAAGTATTAAAGAGAATATTAATAAGTAACATTCCATCCAATTCTTCTGGCTGCTTATATAAGTTTCATATTTCATGTATTCATGTTTCTTGTATTTTCAACCACTAGGATTTACCTTCAGCTGCTTGCAGTGTTTTAGCAACTCTAGGCAAATCAATAATAGAAAAAAAAGCCACATCAGAGATCATTTTCCATTAACTCAGCAAGAATAGATATTGTAGGCAATAGTTTAAGGACTATCTGAGATTAAGGTGAGGTACTCTTCTGGCTTTCATAGCAGCTTCAAGAACATCTCAGAACACTGAGTAGCTTATATACAAACTTCAAAGGGGTTTTGTACAGGAGGCCAGAAGCCTGGCCAGCAGATCACTGTAGCTCTTCTACAGCTTCACTGGAAACTGGGTAGGAGCAGGTGAGGAGTGGGAAGGCAAGGAAGCATCTCAACACATAACTGTCAAAAATATGCCTAGACCTCATTTGACAGGATATGTATACTCAAGGAAAATAAAATCCAAACGTTAAGATCTGAAGAGTAGGAGTGCATTTTTGTCTGCATATTTCTGAAGAACTGGCCTAATTAATTAGAGTATCTTTTCAGATTTTAAGGAAAGAGGATGATTTTATCACAGCTAAGCATGACTATATATTCTTTAATAAAATGTTTTTTTTTTATATATTCTTTTCTCAAAACTTACCTTTGTGAATTAGTTAGAAAGAAAATACATATAAAGCCTAGTGGAGAAAAATCAGAGGCTACAAAGAGGGATGGCCAAGATGCAGTAATTATACCTTCTCTCCTTGAACTCAGTACAATTCACTGAGTATTGTTTAACATTTAACACCTTAAATTCATTGGCTTATATTTTATTTTTGTGATTGGCATAATTAGGAAAACCAAACTGAGAAATCATGATATTAGAATATTTTAAGGGCATGCCATCATAAATATTAACCAGTTTATTTACACAGTAGGATCTCTGTAACAAATGCTCTGCTCGGTGCCACATTCCAGAATAGCCACTGTTAGTGTCTTTTTCTAAATTTCTTATGTCAACAGGCTTCACAAACACTCCTGAAGGCTTTCCAGTATGCTTGGCTACCAGAAAATTCATGGCAATATCATCACAATTTTGAGTTTCATCTATTAAGGCATAAACTGCTTCTGGCTGCTGTTGAAAGTCTTCTAAATACCCACTATGAAAAAATGCTGCACCGATAAGCACCATAGAATACTGATCTCCATTTCCAAATCCAGGGTTCTGCAATTCAAAGCTGCCATAACTGTATACACCTGAAGGAGTAGAAATATGCTTTCTAGGAACAAATCCCACTATATGCTCTGGAAATTGCTGAAAAAGAAAAAAAGAAATTCAACACATATTTCACGGTGGGGTTCACTTAAGTGCATTCATAAAAGAGATTTATGCATTTTTTAAATGAGAGGAGGACAACATTATTGCCAGGAAACAATTAAATTGTTGGCATATAGTCTTTTGATCTGCATAAATGTTTCAATTAAATGCAGTTTCACAAAACTGACAGTCTGCCTCATTCCACATCACATAGTGCCAACAAAACATTTACCCTCAATTGGCAGCTGTGTATTTGGCACTGAAAATAACTTTAGAGACAATTTCTCGTGTTTTGCAAAACAAAAAACACAGACTACTACACATTTAAATAAATTCAGCAGTTAACAATTTCATGGTTTTGTAAAGTAAGAGTTAAAATTTTAAAGTTATAGACTACAGATACAGATACTACTAAAGAACTATTTTGCAATTTCTACTATTCAACACTTCAAACTTCCTAAAATCTAACTTTAAAGCCAGAAAACCAATGGCAAAATAGTATGATACAGTATTGCTCTAATTAAAACTATTAGTAACAAGTGCAGCTCACAAATACTGCCTGCCAAGGTGCAAAACATTACCTGCCAAACAGAAAAGGCAAAAGCAAGGTCATGAGCACTGACTAGTGTGTCATCATCCATCATTAAAACAGCTGAAGGGGGCAAAAAAAGAGAAAAACTTTCAATTGATCAAACAATTATAATATATGAGCACAGTATGCAGCACAATATTTGAGAAATGAAACATAAAACTTCTACAACTGTTAAGCTGAATTGCAATTCATTGAAAGTAGATTGATAAAACATAATTAGATTTCAAAGCTAAAGCAAGGTTACAGCTTTGTGGTAACTGGAAGCAAACCTAAGGTTTAGATTATTTGCCAGGCTGTTACAAAACTCAGCAACCTTTGGTCATCTGTAGTACAGCTGGAGAAATATGTGTTAGAAAACTTAGGAGTGTTTGGCAAAGCAACTTAAAATTTTACTAATCTTGTGTAAAGATGCAACTAGAATAGAGTTAGATACTTTTCTTTAACATATGAGACTTACAAAGGATTCTTAATATAAAATTTTACTCATCTCACTACATAAGCAAGTTAAATTGCCCAGGCAACATTCAGTATTATTAACTACAGAAGGAAGACTGTTTGCCTTAAGTTTTAGACATAAGACTACTAGGAAGTGGAAGAGGAAGGATATTCTTAGGTCCAAACTGCAGATGTATTAAAACTTTTGAAGTTTACAGTTAGCACAGATCTTACTACAGTAAATAAGACACTTGGGAAGTCGAAGTTTCCAGTGTCTTCCTAGAAATCATGTGTTTGGATTTGCAGGCATGATAAAAAGGGGGCAGTAAATACAGTTACCTTTACTAATCATCAGTAAGGTCAGGTCTGTAATGCAACATATGGGGGTTTTTTCCACTTGAAACAAACAGGATTTATTGTTGTACACCTCCTAGAAAGAGCTTAGGAAGAATATTTAGATGAATACCCAAGAGACTGGGGAAAGTACGCTTAAATCAAAGGGGGTGTAATTTGAGATAGAAAGTCAGACAGCTAGGGAGGGAATCTTCTCAGAAGAACAGAACATGCTTGAGAACCTAGTCTTAAGAGAAATGGATTAAATCAAGTCTTTAACAGATGATTTAAGTCCAGTTTAGTGCAGACATTCAACAAATACATGCATTTTAAATTTCAGTTTATACGAGAAGGAAGAAAAGTTGAACTACCTATGTCTGCCTCACAAAGGAAATGGAGAACTGTTGCAAAAGACCTTGAAATGCATTTGACATTCCTTTTTTTTCCCTTACTCTTCACTGACAGACTGGTGGTGGTGTGCATCTGATACCATAACACAGGTTTCCTCTATACTACCCACATTCTATTAAGTGACTCAAAAGATCCACTGATTTATTACACAGTATAACTCAACCATCTCTCTTTTAGCATTCAGATTTCAAGCATGAAAATAATAATATTAGTGATATGAACTGCTGATTACCTTTTGTTTCCAGGTCAGGGAAATTCTGCAGTCTGTTTCTCATACGATTTACAGTTTGAACTTTAAAGACAACAGGGACAGGATGAGGCCCCAAAGAATTCCACATTTCCTCTGGTGTCTTCTCACCAATGTTGTTCCACACAACAATTACTTTATGTAGGTGGGGGATTGCTTGATAATGATTTAAAAGCTTTAGCAGTAAGTCAGTTCTATTGTATGTCTGCATAATAAGAGTGAATGAATCCAAGGCAGACTGACTTTGGGTTTTTGGTTCCCTTCTTGAATTGGGCAATTTGTCATCTTTGATAGTGGGAAGCAAAGCTGTTAAAGCCCCTGCCACAAGAAGCAAGACAATGATCACCACAGAGGTGAAGCGTAGTAGGCGGATTCCCATAACTCTTCCTGGAAGCTTACAGAAGTGGAAACACCTTTAAAACAAGCAACAGGAAAAAAAGTCATTAAACCCATGTACAATTTTGTCTCTTGATCAAAACTCACAAAATATTAAGTACATTTTAATTTAAGTAAGTAAATAAGCAGGACTTCAGCACTTTGGCAAATTACTTTCAACTACCAAGACAGGTGTTTCCGTGTTTACTTGCTTTTTACATTTTTTGGTTAACTTTGGATTTCATTATTTTGTGAAAATAAATCTAGAGTAGTTCTTTAGAGTGTTCATTGTTTCCTGTTTTCTCACTAATACATTTTTGATTGAACATTTACATACCTCACCAAATCTATCCAGCTGAAAGTAGAAAGCAAATTTGTACAGAGATTCAGTGTTTTCAGCATTGCAGGAGCTCTACCTTAACTGGGAAGCAAAAAGCAGAGAAGGTGCCATCTGAAAAGCTCTGGCAGGAAGCAGGAAATAAAATGCTCACTCTTTTTCTGTTGCTCAGGTACCATGCAGAAGGAACAACCTTTATAACTCATTTGCTGGACATTTTGTCAATAGTTTGTCTATCTGCTTGAAAACAGTAATCAGTACAGAAAATGTGATACTGATCATAAGGTTATAACACACAGGTGGAGCAAAAGAAACATGCCAAATGGAGCACCACAGGAATGCAACAATCTCAGCAACACTGAACTGATACATCTAGAGCTCCTGAGAAAATGGCAACATGCTACCTATCAGCTAACTGGGAGTGCAGATTTCATTTCAGTCAGAGCTTTCTGGATCCTTGTGATCTTGGAACTAAACAGCTCTTAAAAAGCAGCTTCTAGAAAGACAGTCCCTCAAATATTCTTCACAGAGTGATAGGATATCCTGAGTTGGAAGGACTCATGAGGATCATTGAAGTCCAGCTCCTGGCTCTGCATGGGAAAGCCCCCAAAATCCTATCTCGCCACGTGCCTGAGGGCATTGTCCAAGCACATCAGGCTTGGTGCTGTGACAATTTCCCTGGGGAGCCTGTTCCAGCGCCCACCCACCCTCTGGCTAAGATGGTTAGACATTTCCTAATACCCAACCTAAACCCAGCCTCATGCCATTCCCTCGAGTCCTGTCACTGGTCACTACAGTGACCACTACACTCTACTAGAGAAGAGATAGGTGCTTTGCCCCTCCACTTCCCCTAGGTAGGAAGCTGTAAACAGCTGGGAGACCTCACAGACCCTTCTTGCCCAGGTTGAAAAGACCAAGTGACCTCAGCCACTCTTCAGACAGTTTCCCCTCAAACCCTTCACGATTTTCGTAGCTCTTCTTTGGACACTCTCTAACAGCTTTATATCCTTCTTATACTGCATTCTTATAAAACTGTACAGAACCACCATGAGGTGGGGCTGCACCAGCGCAGAGCAGGACAATCCTCTCCCTTGCCCAGCTGGCAATGCTGTGCCTGGTGCCTCCAGGACAAGGATGTCCCTCCTGGCTGCCAGGGCAACTTGCCATCGACCAGGACCCCCAGGGCCCTTTCCACGGCACTGCTCTCCAGTCTCTCATTCCCCAGTCTGTCTGTACATCCAGGGTTGTCCCATTCTAGGGGCATTTTGGCACTTGTCTTTGTTGCACTTCATACAGTTTTCCCTTTCTCCTTCTTTACTTGCAAGATTAGTACAAATTGAATAGAAGATGAACATTCTAAGCTTGCTACACACTCATTTTACATATTATTGTAATACCATTACTCATCTATGCATATTACTCATGTTACTCTGTGCATAATTTCTAGGTTTTCAGCAGGAAATTCTGATCAAATTCAGTGGTCCAGGAGAGCCAAACAAGTACAATTTTTGAGAGAGTATCTGTGTGGTTTTTTTCACAGAATTTTGAATCATTTTTTCCAAAGTGCAAATACCATGCTTAAAAATCTGAATGTAAATTTTAGTCTAAAATGCCTCGCAACTTACCTCATTGTTGCCACGTAGGATTGTTTTCCTGGCTTGTTTTTACTGGGCAGTTATTTGTGATCCTTGAATCTGCTGGAAATTAAAGGGACTCATTAACTGGAGTTATAACAACAGTTATCCATATGCTACCCAGCATTCTTTTACAAGTAGAAGTTACTTTCAGTTATTGACTGATACATGCATTCACGGCAATTATCCCATTCCTTTTCCTACTGCTCAGTTGAATAATTATCTCTGCCTTTCAACGAACACTCCTGAAAGAAGTCATTACACCAGATGGTTAAAAAGAAAAGAACAGTCTGTTTCTCTGCTTGTAAAATTGCTGCTTTGTGACAGTGAAATGTCTGTGTGTTCCATCCTTAAGTTCAGCTATGGAGATACAAGCAGGTCTCCCGAACCTGACAGCTGTTCTTTTGCTCACCTGACACCACTAAAATATGTATTTGGCTACCACAGTCAGGCAAATAACATGAAATTTTATCCCAATAATATTTTATTTTCTGTGTCATCCCCTTCACACTCTCCTTTCACTAAGATTATCAGTTACATCAGAGGTTTAAGACACAGTGTTTTGGTCTTCCCAAGAGGTTTGGCAGCTTGGAAAAGATGAGTGCAAGCACATAAAAGAAGAATATACAGGATGCAGGACAGCAATATAAAAAAGCTGTGCTCCTAGATTGTTGGAGGGATTTTCATTCCTTTAAAACTCGGTGTACAACCAGAGTCATTAATTTTGATTTGAGAATGGTACTATGAAAACTTAGAGAACAAGAGTTTGTTGAAATTGTTGAATAATTGAACCTCTGTGGAATTCCATAAGAGTAATTTGTTTGAGCTATCTAATTTTGCTTCCTAAAACTACAGATTTGTTATTCGTGTGTATACCAATCTGAATATGTCCACATATACAGGTCTTCTCAAATTTGAGATGAAATCTTACTATTACTATTATTACTTACTATTACTTTGTTACAAGAGGCCAATGAAACTATTTCCAGTAGCTAATTGCTTGTTCTGGTTGCTTCAATTCATAGGAACAGTCATGCCTGACTTCTAAAAAATTATTAGGAGCAGTGGCAATACAGCATTTATGAGGTCCACTACATCCCCATCAAATGTGCTTTTGAAAAAGTGAACTTTAGATCCTCTTTCAGCAGTTTGCAACCTAGTTGCAACACTTACCAGTGCTAATGTAGTGATTAATTAAACTTTAAAGGCATACTTAAAACGAAAATATAAATACTGTTTATGAGACTTTACTTGCCATACCTTCTAGTATTTACAATAGGTGTAGTGATAGGCAATGATAATATTATTATATATTCTTAAAATAAACATTTATTTAGGTTTTAAAATTAGTATCACGGCACTTTCCAACAAGCAAATACAGATAAGTTTTGCCAATTAAGTTATGGAATTGCAATGCCAGATTGACCTCTTTTTAAAAACTCTATAACACTACCGACAAAGAACATAAAATTGACGAAAATAAAACCCCTATATCAAAGAGCAGTATTTTAACCCTCGTTCCAAGAAAAAGAGCTCTCGAACGAGGTCCCCTCCCTTGTCGGGCAGCGCCTTTTAACAGCACCCCGCAGTAGCTGGGTGCAGCCCGGCACAGCACCGCACGCCCCGCTCGCCGCCCCTCGCCCACAGCTTCGCTCACGTTCCGCAGGCGCCGCTATCGCCGCTTCCTCGGCCGGGCTGTGCTTCCCAGCAGGGCAGGGCAGGGCTGAGGAGGTGCCGGCCCAGCCCCGCCGCTCGGCCCCGCACAAGCCGCTCCGGTGACTCAGGGGCGGCCGTGCGGGACCGCGGCAGCGCTACGGCGGCGCCGCCGTGCCCCGCTTCCTGCGGCGCGTCCCTGCGCTTCCTCCCGGCAGGCTCCGGGTTGTAGTCCGGGGTCCTGCGGCGGGCGGAGCGCTCCGGCGGCTCTGGCTGTCACGTACCGAGCGCGCTGCTTCGCCGTCCCCTCCCCGTGCCGGGCGCTGCTACAACAGCTGCACCGGGAGCAGCCGGCATCTCAAGCGGGACGCGAGCGAGCGGCTGGCACGGGATGGAGAAGAGTTCACGTTCGGGGCGTGTTGTGTTTCATTAGCGGGCGGCGCGGCCCCGAGCCCGGGCAGCCTCGCAGCCGCGGCCCGGCCCCTGGCGCACCCCCTCAGCCCCGGTGCCCGGCGGCGCAGGCGCGGTGGCGGCCGGAAGCGGCGTGTGGGCCGGCCGGGCAGCGCTCCCGCCCCGCCTGCCCGTCCTGCCGGCCCGGCGCGCCGCGGCCCCGCCGCCGGAAAGATGCTGCCCCTCTCCATCAAAGACGATGAGTACAAGCCGCCCAGGCTCAACCTGCTCAGGAAGGTGTCGGGCTGGTTCAGGTGAGTGGCCCAGGGCGGGCCAGGCCGGGCGCTGCCGGCGTCGCGGCCGAGCCCCCGCGGAGGGGCTGTGCCGGCTGGTGCCGAGGCGCCCGGGCCGCCCGGCGGGCGGGTCGGGCCTCCTGGCGCTGTACCGGCTGCCGGTGACCCGCGGTGTGCTCCGTGCACAGGTCTATCCTGGCGGACAAGACTTCTCGCAACCTCTTCTCCTTCCTCTGTCTCAACCTCTCCTTCGCCTTCGTGGAGCTGCTCTACGGCATCTGGAGTAACAGGTAACCGGGGCGGGGGCGCGGCGGGGCGAGCGCGGCTGCAGCGCGCAGGAAGCGCCGCGTCCCGCAGGCCAGTGCCACGTCTCCTCTCGGCGGGGCCGGGCCTCCTGGCCCGCCGTCCGGAGGGGCCGCTCGGTAGAGCCTTGGCGGCCGCTGGAGAGCTTCCCCCGACCGGGACCGCTCTCATGGGCAGCGACCGGCGCCGCCGTCCCCTCTGCCGGTTCCCGGCGACGCGGGGAAGGCGCTCCGGCGGGGGGGCCGCGACTCGGCGCGTTGGGAGGAATGCTGTTTGGAATTGCCATTGTGCTCTGTACTTTGCTGAGGAGGAAGCCTGGCCTTGGCCCGATTTACGGGACTTGGGGGCTGTAGCTGCTGCTTGCCACAGAGATTCTCTGTTAGAGAGTGTGGCTTCATCTGTAATTTGATACCTGGATATCGCTGCCTCAAACATCCTTGTCTTGAGGGAGAAACAGGATTTGACACATTCTTATATAGCTGAGTGGTACTTTACATAGCACAAAAATTCTCAAGAGTGAAAAAAAAAAATTAAGAGACCTGACTAGATTGCTACTGGAAAATCTGTAGCAAAATACAAGAAATCCAGAATAACTTCAGTACTGTTGTACAGTATAAAGGTAGAGAAGAGGCAATGGCGCTAGTATTTCTGTCGTGCTTTACTAGTGGTAGAGAAGTTGTTTTTTGATGACTTCTCAGTCTCTCTTAGTAGTTCAGTTCAGAGTGGAGCGGTGTGGAATGTCATCTAAGTCCACCACTGTCCTCCTTACCAAAAGCTGTAGTATGGACACAAATTACTGGAGCTCTTAAAAGTTCTGAGTGAATGCAGTGATGTGGATTTGGAAACAATTGCTTACTAATGTTTACCATGTTGTTCTGAATCTCTCAAATGGCACTATAAAATTCTCAGCTTTGATTACAGTAATCGTTACTGTGGCACCAGTGAACAAGCAGTGCTGTCATGGGCACAGACTATCCTGGCAGCACCCAGACCATTCTGAATGTCTTTGGTTTTGGCTTTGATGGTGATTTACTTTGCGGTTGTGTGAGTATTATTGTGTGCATAGTCAGCCTATTTGAGTATGGACTTTTTTTCTAATAACTCAGCAGATGTAAATATTTTTCTTAGCTGTTCTCATATAAAGAGCTTTGTGTTCATGTGACTTTTTTCTGATGTCTGCATTTTAAACATAACAGGTTTTTTTGGTAGTATGACCTTAAAAAGTCCTGTAGGTGAGATAACTAAACTGAGAAGCTTCAGTGACACAGGACTTTGTCACTGAAAAAATATGGCATATTGAAATTCAGAAGACACTTGTTTTTGTTCATACTTGAGATTAAAAATTAGCATTTACTGCATAGTTTTTGTGTATATTTCAATTCACTAGTTTTGGGTATCTCTAAATCTAGATTTTGGGCTAGAGCAAAACAGTGCCTTAGCAAGTACTTCTTTAGTAGAGAGGGGTAGCAGAAATTATGATAAGGAATGTCTTCAAAGCAGACAGGTCCTGCCTTGGAAGAGCAAACAAGTAACAAGCAAACAAGGAACCCTCTAGGGAGAATCACTTTGTCATTTTGAAGATACAGTTCCATTTCTCCTCACATGAGAGATTCTCCTGAGCTTCTGTTTGCCAAATAGATTGTTTCCTGAGCTCACAAAGGAGAGTTGTCCAAATGCTTCTTGAACTCTCTCAGGCTTGGTGATGTGACGACTCCCTGGGGAGCCTGTTCCAGTGCTCACCCACCCTCTGGGTGAAAAACTTTTTCCTAATGTCTAATCTAAACCTTCTCCAACTCAGCTTCATTCTTGAGGTCTGTCACTGGTCACGAGTTGCTGGCTGAGAGCTTGTTTGCTTTTTAAAGTTGAAATTTGCTACTTGTGCACATTTCTTTAATTTGATGTAAAACAAATCAGCTGTGGAAGTTTATTTACAAACAGTGTGTTTGAGTACAGGGTTTCTACTAGTTTATACTTTGGATGATGTGTTTGGTTCTACAGGAGTTCTTGCAAGCATCCCATGTTGCTGGTGCTTCATGGTATTGGTGGTCGTTGACTGGATCACTTGATTACTTTAGTAATCACTTTGCACCCATTTTTTCTAAGATCTTGTTACTTTACAGGTCACTTAAAAAAAGCCTCAGATGTAATGGGATTGGTCTCTTACCAGGCTTCCTGACATTTGTGCAGCTCAATCACTTGTAGCTGTACCTAGGGTACAGAGCACAGTTATGCCATGAGGTGAATTGCATTGCAGATGCAATTCTGCTGACCCCTGCTAATAAATCCACATGCCTCTGGCCACCTGGAATTGTTAGCTTAGGTCTTGAAAGCAGCACATCTGTATTGCTGTTGCACTTAAGGTAAGTCTTGCCTTACTGAGATTTGCAAGTGTGAACACAGTGCCGTGGTAACTTGCTGCATGATTTCTGGTTCTAGAACTTGTATGGATTTTTGTTAGAGTAGCAGTCCTTATACACTTCTCTTTCCCAGAAGGTTCTGTAAAAAAAACCAACTAAATAATAATAAAAAAAAAAAAAACACCACAAAACCACCAAAACCCAAACACCTCAGAAAGTAGTAGCTCTCTCTGCTTATTCCTTCCGTTTCATAGTCAGTACAATTTAGGGTTACTGTCTCTAGTTACCTTCTATCTGAATGTTTGATGTGCTTTGTGGTGGGTTTTTTTTCCACACAGGATCTTCCTAACTGCTTAGAACCAAACCCAAAATGAACTGTTTTCCCAAAGATGTCACCTGGTTTTGGGGAGGGGGAAGATGTCACCAAAACCCTTCAATAATTTGATAGTCAATTCCATTTTGCTACTTCACAGGCATGCAGCCTATGAGTCTTGTTTTAAAGTTTGTTCAGAACAGCTTTATCTCTCCTGCTTACAGTACCTAAGAACAATATATCATGCCTTCATCCCTCTACCCTAAATGTTACAGTTGTGTCTATGTATAACTCTGTATGTGTCCATAGAGTATATATATAAATATATAGAGCAAGATACTTGGTCCTTCCTCTCCTTCAAACCTACTTCTTTCGCTGTTGAGATTTTAATCTGAAACATTTAAGATTAATTTTGTAATTGTTTACAGTAAGGCTGAAATGGTTTGGCTCTTTAATGTGAAGTGGTTGGAACTTTGGCTAATGAAACTTTGTATTTGACTTCAATCGGAATGTGTTTCTATCCTCTAGAATTTGTTAAACCAGTAATTGCTTCTTGTGCTTCAGTTTCCAAGAACTGAGTTGTATTTGTAATTAGTCTTAGTTAACCAAAGAACTGGGAAATGGACCTTTCAGGACTGTTGATTAACAATTGCTCAACCGTACCTCACTAGCAAATGTCTTTTAAAATATGAAGTTTTTGTTTTCATTTCAATGCACATTACAGACTGCATACTTACAGAGTCTGTTCATGTGTAATTTGGTAAGCTTTGGCAACACTTGTGTGTGGCGTTATCCCCAGTTTACCTATAGCCTATAAACTGATAGGACTTCTACTGACTGGCTAACTCATGTACTAATTTAAGTTACTTTGAACTTTTTAGCATGCTGTAATTTTAACTGTCTTTCTCAATCAAGACTGACAAACAGTTGTGCATTGGTCTTTGAAATAAGCCATTTAATATGTGGTCTCTCAGCCTTCTGTTCCTTCATCCTCTAGACCTCAGAGGTGTGTATCTCCTAGTCAATGCCTTGCCACTGCTAAGGCAAAGATTTAAAGTTGAATTATGTTGATGAGAGATGTGGCTGTGGGTACATCTACTCCAGGTACTTTGGTTTGTGTCTGTGGAAACCACCTTTCACTATCACCAAAATCATATGCTAGGAAGACTTTTTTGCCGAGCGCACTTCTGAAGTGCCTCCTCTCAGCTGTCAAAAGCAGTTTTGGCATCATATTTGCGTTGGTGATGAAGCGTGGATTTCTCCTCTGTGCTAGCAAAACCATGCCTGAAACTTAGAAACACAGTGTATTCTGCTAGTGAGTAAAAGATTAATGTCTGTGGGGTTTTTTTTCATACTCAACATGTGGCGTATGGAACATAACATTCTTTTTCTGTTCTCTTTCAGTTTAGGTCTAATATCAGATTCTTTTCATATGTTTTTTGACTGTACTGCTCTATTGGCTGGATTAGCAGCTTCAGTTATTTCAAAATGGAGATCAAATGATGCTTTCTCATATGGGTAAGAAATTTCAGGCTGTTACCTTAATGTATTATAGTAAATGCTTAGTTAGTCATTTTTCACTTAAAACAAAAGCCTTTTGCAGGACATGTAAAAATTATGTTGAAAGTGAGGGGTTTTTTAAGGTGAGCTATGTAAACATCAAAGTTAATACAAATAATAAAAAATATGAAAGCATTGCTTTTGGGAAGAAGGTTTATCACTTGCAAGATCTCTGATCACACTAGTGGAAACAAGTTAGAGAGCAGAAAGTTGCCCTGCATTGTTGTGTATTAATGGCAGCAGTGAAGAGCAAGCAGCCATATCCTGGGTTTGTCCTCACAGTGTATTGAGGAACATTACAGGGATTCCCAGACTGCTGGTGTCCCACTTCTCCTTTGGAACAGAAAGCTACAACTGAAGGGAGCCAGGTCTCAGTGATGCTGCACTGGAGATGATATGCCATGATTCTTGGAAGCAGCAGGATTCAGGAGCTGTGGCTGCCATTAACACAGATCCTCAAGGCTGAAGTGTGTCATCCCATCCCATCCCTTGGTGGATTTACCTGTTGCAGCTGGCATTTGACAGGCACTTGGTTCCACTGAACATGGCAGTTGTGCCCTATAAAACAATACTGGTACAATATTATTAATTGGTAATGATTAACAGCAAATAAGTTGTAACATGAGCATTCCCATAGCATTATTGACCTGTCAGCATTTAGCTTCAGCCACCTTGCTTAAGTGTGAATCATATAGTTTGAAACTTAAAGCACAGTTCAATTTAGGTGGAAGCTCCAGTGTACATAGAAATCAGTTTAGAGAGAATCATACCATGAAATAATTGCAGTGACAGCACGTTCTGTATTAATTACTGCGAAGCATTTAAACAGCTGGTGTTTCATTTATCAGAGGACGGCCACACTTTATTGTCTGATGTTTGCTACATTGAAATTACATATTATTCTAACCTGGCAGTTTGTTATTGTCAAAATTTGATGTTTGAAATAATTAATCTTAACTTAAAACTTTTACTAAAAGTCTACCTTTTAGAGGTGAAGCAAATTAATACATGTCTGTTTGATATTATAACACCAGAAAACTTTGATTAGATTTTGCATGCTTATCTTAGTTTATGGCTTCCAAATTATGTTTATACCATAACTTTGAGTAGACATAATCTTAAATGGAAGAATTTTGACATATTGAAAGATTTCTTTCCTCTAGATCAGTGAATGGCTGATCTGGATCAGGTAGTTTTCTGAGTACAATATGGTCAGTTTTATATGCTCATCCCTAATTTATATGCCACCTTCCATTTAGCAAATTCCTGTGTAATATAACTGCTTGAGAGCTAGAAGATTGCACTCCAGTCTCCTAAGTTCTAATTTTCAGCATGTAAATGAAAGTAATAATATCTGCTATTACTTTTTTTTGTTTCTTGCAGTTATGTTCGAGCAGAAGTACTTGCTGGTTTTGTAAATGGTCTATTCCTCATCTTCACAGCATTCTTCATTTTTTCTGAAGGTGTTGAGGTATGTTATGAAATCAATTACGCTATTACATTCTATAATTAATATGGATAAACATTTCTGGTTTTAATAGAATAAATTATTGAAATTAGTGAATTGGAAATTTAAATTATGTTAATAGTTGATTAAAAATCTGTGATTTGAACAGAGTATAGGGCCATGTGAAGTTGCTGTTTCATGACAGAGAAAGCCAGCTTTTTCAGTGTATCTGTACTAGCTTCTTAAATTGTATTTTGTTTATGTGTAAAGATTCTGTGAGATGGAGCCTGTCCTTTTTTGCAGCCAGTTAAGGATGTCTTAGAAAGACCTTCCCTTCTCATTGTTAAAGAACAAATGAGGCCAAGAAAGAAAGGCCCAAACTAGTCATTTAGAGGAGAGAAGTTAGTCATAAGTAACATGATGAGAAGTTGGACCAGCTTGTTAAAGAAAGAGCACTGTTCTTCAAATCTTGAAGTCTGATATATATGGCAAGTAGTAATAGCTTAAACATTTACAAGGGCTCTTTTCTTGCAGGTTTTTTGTTGTTTTTTTTTTTTACATGATGGTTTGGGTAATAATTTCAAGATTGAAATTTAGACATTAAGGGCAACATCAAGGATTAAGAGTAAAACTGATAACTATTTCTAACCAGCTTGAATTAATGCTTATACTTTTTAATGGGAAATACACTATAAATTTGTTTAGACTTTTAGTTCAGAAAAAGTCTATCAAGTTTTTCTTTTATTAACAGAGAATTGGGAAGAACTTTTTCTACATTAAACATTTTTCTACATTGATAGGCTTATTAATACTTCAAAATTAGTTAAAAGTTAAAGCTGGGCTGAAATTGCCTAAAAGCCGGAGAAAGCTTCAAATCTAGAAACAGGAGCAAAACTTACTAAAAAAAATAAAAACTGTGAGGGGGCAAGGGTAACATTGAAGCAAGATTCTCTTCTTGCTGATCTGATCTCCCATGCTAAGTATTCTCATTGCTTGTGATGATGACTCCCTTTCTCTCAGTTACTTTAAAATTTTATTGTGCCAAATGTTTTGTTGTCTTGCTATTTACTGCCTGTACCTTTCATCCTTGTGCAGAGATGGTGAATGTTTTTCTCCTCTATCAGTAATTTACACTCCTCAACACTTAGCTTGAGACACAAATTGTATTAGGTTTGTAATGTCTCATTGAGAAAAAAAATTCCAGAGGAAGTAGGGTAAAAAAAGGAATTGGAAAAAATCAATCTAGATTTGAGAATTTCTAAAAAATGTCATAATTTGCCCTGAGTCTTCATTTCATTCCCCTCATTACCTTACCTTTCTAAGGAAAAAGGAAGAAATGGCATTCTAGACTGTTAGAAGGTGACTTAAGCAATCCACATACTGGAACAAACCTGAAAATTTTCAGATAGTGTTGAGCCACATCCCACAGCATAACCAAATCTCATGATAAAGCTGAGCTAGACTCTCAGAATATTCTACTGTACTTTCACAGCTTTAATAATAGAACTTTATTTTCAGACACTGAGAATTGGTCTGTGTATCATCCCAAAAACTGGAAGTTCTGAGTAATTTCTAATTATATCTATATATATGTTACATATAAGAATGCTCCTTTATCTCAGTAGTTTGTGGTGTCTTTTAATAATGTAAAGGGATTGTAAAACTCTACATTTGCTTTTTGGTTTATTTCTTTTTCTTTTTTTTTTTCAGAGAGCACTTGAGCCTCCCGATGTGCATCATGAGAGACTTCTTCCTGTTTCTATACTGGGATTCATTGTAAATCTTATAGGAATATTTGTTTTTCAGCATGGAGGTCATGGTCATTCACACGGCTCTGGTAGGATGTAACTTCCAGTACTGTTTCCTTTCTTGGCAGCCTGTGTTCCAGGGCCTTATTATGCCCCAGTGAGAGCCCCAGTATTGCATTTGATGTCTTGTTAATGACAATTCCAGCCACATGTGTATGTGACCTCTTGCTGTGTTGACTTCTGTGTTTTATTACCAGCCCTGGTAAGCCACTGTTGTACTTCTCATGTTAATATCCATCAACTGGAACACCTAGGAGTCCAGAAGCTGCTTTCTGGAGTTCATGCACTCTCCTGCACCTTATTGAAAGAGATTTGCAGAGCACCTTTTTGGACAAATTTAAGCTGGTCTTAAGCAAGGTTCTGGCTGGAAAATTTAGAAACAGTATTTGAACCAAATTTTAAGCATGAGATGATTCTGCTTCAGATGCTTCTCAACCCAGTGTCTTTTGAATTGAAATGCAGAATTTATTTGCCTAAATACAGATGGTAAACTGCATTTTTTTCTGCAAGGCCTGTGGGTCTGTCTTTGAGCTTAACATATTAACTTACACAGACTGGTGGAAGAACATAGTCTTTGGTCTTCAAGCACAATCAAAGCTTGAATTTTTAATTATTGACTGTCATTAATGCAAATGACAGACAATTTCTGCTTTCTTAAAACAGCTATTTTTAAAGTTCTTATATCTAATGAAGTACATTTTTCAAATTGTACTAGAAGTCTAGCACAACAAGTTTCAGAAATGGGAATGTATAAAACTACTTGACTTCTCAAACCTGGTATATTTTATGTGTCTATTTATATATAAAATATGTCTATACAGCAGAGCTGTAGATGAAAAACACCTTGTGTTGTTTCTTATTTAAAGCTATACCTTAAGATGACCTAAAAAATGAATAGGTTTTGAGTAGCTGAGAAGCAAATGTAAGTGTACTTTTATTCATCATTTATGTATTCACAAATTCACCCTGATGGTGGTATTTGTCTATAGGGCATGAGCACAGCCATTCTCTATTTAACGGTGGTCTCAGCCATGGGCACAGTCACGGAGATCATGGACACAGCCATGAACATAAACATTCCCATGGACACACTCATGGTCATGGCCATGGACACTCTCATGGTCAGGATTATTGTCATGGTAAGTACTGAGCTGATATCATAGACCATCCTGACTCAATCTAAATAACTTAGAGAAAAATAAAAAGAGAGTGTTGTCAGCTTGTTGTGATCCTACATGGAAGTAGCTTCATTAAATGTCTGGTATGCTCTGCCGTCACTGTGTTTTGTGACTCATTTTGTGTGTTTCGCTTGCAGTAATTTCAATGTTAGTTTTTAAAGATTTTGCTTTACCTCTGGTTTTTGAGTGGGCACTGTAATGTTGCATGTTGGCAAAAGATGGAATAGCTGTACGCTATTGCAGTATAATGAAATTAGTTATCAAGTGCCCTGTTCCAATTATTTCATTAAAATAAATTGACAAAGCTGAGCTGTTTTGCTACTGTTCTCCATTTGTATAATTTTACAACTCAAGATATTAGAAAAATGAACTAGTGAACTTTGGGTACTTACGGATTGTTAGTTGTACTTGGTTTGTTATCTCAAATATGACTTTCTCAATTTTGTGTAGTTGTAATCTGTTTTAAGATGGTTATGGAAAAGATACTTATTACGTTAGCTATGCTGA
Organism: Poecile atricapillus; assembly: GCF_030490865.1. Taxonomy (NCBI): domain Eukaryota; kingdom Metazoa; phylum Chordata; class Aves; order Passeriformes; family Paridae; genus Poecile; species Poecile atricapillus. Next base: position 14,990,648 of record NC_081255.1, on the reverse strand, counting down.
AATCTTTTCTATGAAGGCAAATGATCTGAGAAGAGACATTCATGTAAAATATGGTCAGTAGCCTTCACTACGGGAGAAGAGCTCATGTAGGTGCCACCTATTTGAAACAATGCAAATGAAAAAAGCCTTGTGGTAATGCAGGGTCATCAGTCTTCCTGCCTCAGCCATAAGCTGAGATCTGTCATGACTCAAAATTCAGAGCAGGGGATAGTGTGGGAACTGGCAGACAGGAGGTGACAGTATAAAAATACTTACTTATCCCTTACTTGCTATTCTTAGAAAGCTGGCATTTCTTTTCCAGTAGTTCTCCTGGAATTTGGTTGGAAAGCAGGAGTTCCCTGCTTCTGCCTCTTCCTTGCCATCCACATGGCTCCCCCACTTTGTAAACCAGTGATTGTAGCTATCTGTCTTGTGCAGTTTGATATTCAAATCAGCTGTTGTGTAAATTATGTATATCTTCACTAGAAGCCTATTGCTATCCTTTAACAAGTTTTTCTCAAAATATCTTTCAGATTAGTGCTACAGAAGCATTAATCTGCTTGGATGAGAAGATTTTTTTTACTTACTTGTTCCTTCACTCAGTCTTATCCTTGTTTTTTACATTAGGTATAAATGCTTGCTTAAGTCAAGTATTTCTCGTTAGCAAATTTATTTGAATCTACTCTTCTCGCTTGCATTCATGGCTTGGGTTCTTGAGGGGTCTTATATTGCTATATACTAGCAAGGTCTTACCTCTCCTCTTGTTTTAATTAAGAACAAATGTAGATAATTTATGTTTATATACTTATGTAGAAGTCTATTGTGCAAAGTGATATTATATTTTAAAGAAGTGCATTTTAAGACTTTTAACTTAATTGCTGCATTAAAAACCAATAGCTTGAGTAGAAGCTGATCATTGTGAGCAGCCTGTCTGTCCAAGATATTTCAGAAAGGAGGAGTGTAACAGAAGGATCATTAGAGAGAACCTTTGTTTTGGTTAATATGTCAATAACTGTCTTCACAGATGACCATTCCCTTGAAGTAATGGCTGGATCCAGCAAACAGATTTTACAAGGTATGATGAGAATAAGTATGGTAGTTTATTTGCTTTATCACAGTCTGCCTGCCTGGGTCTGTCACACATCTGTTTTAGAGGGTTCCTCTGGATAAATGCCATGTTTTTCTTGAAGGAGCTGTTTAATGAAGTTCCATTCCCCCTGTAAACAGCTCTGCTGTATCCTGTGCATGACTAGGTGTTGAGACATTCACAGAAGCTAAATGTAATGCAGTGTCAACACAGTTTAAAAGAGACGTCCCAAAAGCTGGGATTCAGCTTCTGTTATTGATGCTGAAAAATCAATGAAAAACTAAGAAAGAGTTAGGTTAAAACCAGAAACCTAAGGAGCCTAATTGAAATATTTGTTCTGTAACATGAAGGTACAGATTGATGTAATGCAGATTGATGCAGATTGATGTAATTGTTAAAGAGTACCTGAGCTTAAAACTTGCATTTCATCAAGTTCTTAGAGTTGGTTTAGAGCAGATGGTAATGCATCTAAATTTCTTAAAGTAGTATTGGAGTCCCTGATCTCCTGAGCATTAGTTATGGATAATTTAGATGTTGGTTTTGAGCTTTGGTGGATTGCTTGTTGGTTTTATTTTGCTGTTTTCAAATGTTCAGAAGTTAAAGGGAGACAATTATGAGATGTAGGAGGTAGTAATTATTTGGCATACCCAAATGTACATAGGGTTTTTTCTTATTGGATGATTTTCTGGTTTGTTTGCAGTCCTTGAGAAGGAATATTTACAAGTTCTTCCAGAATTTACAGTACACTGTATTGTGTTTCTGAATGACTTCCAGTCACTGCCAGCAGAGAGCTCCAAAGGCTAAACTTTGACTAGCTGCAAAGTATGTGTTTCTTTGTACTTGAAGGCAGTGCTGTTCTTAAGAGTAAGGCTTTCCATGCCTGTAGTATTGTTTAATTCTCAGAATTAAATTGTCTTGGATTTCTTTGCCAAGTAACTTCTAGAAGGTGTTGTCAATTAAATATTAGCATGTGTCAAAGCTTTGCAGAACTGTTTCTGTTAACAGTCTGTCCACCTTATGCAGAACTCAATACTGTAGGCATCAAGGAATATGAGTTTCTGTACTAAAATAAAGGTGAGTATTGAGTGAAAGAAGTCTAGCTGCAGCTGTTAATCATTGTTCAAGTTAGTAGCCTTGCTATGAAATACCCATTACTGCTAAGTGCATAAAAAAATGTAAATTCTTCAAATGGCCCATATTCTACAAATACATTAAAATCTTTGTGTGTTTGACCCAAAACTGACCACAAACTTGAAAAGTGTAGATCACATTACCTAGTTCTTGAAAGTCATTTTTGTAAAACATTTCTGAAATGCTCCATTAGCTTTAAGAACAGCAAGTTGTAATGGTATCACTTGATCTCTTACAGGTGTATTTCTGCACATTGTGGCAGACACGCTGGGAAGTATTGGTGTAATCATATCTGCTATACTGATGCAGAACTATGGTCTAATGATAGCAGATCCTATTTGTTCAATGCTGATAGCACTACTTATAGGTGTAAGGTAAGTATTGCCATCACTGGTATTCGGTAGGATTTTTGATGCTAATTACAGGAGAAATCACAGCTCAGAGGAAAAAGGGGTTTTGTTATGCTAATGACTTACAACATTTGCATTTCTTCCAAGAGTGGTGTGTTACCTCTGTTCTATACAGACATTCTGGTGAGCTCTTACATGAGCTGTGTTTCCTTTTTCTACAGCTACAACTTTTGCTCTTAAATCTGCATATTTTGTCCTTCTTTGCATAGTACTACAAAAATGTCTTTCAGGTTCAAACTGTAGAGCTTCATCTCTGTATTTAGTACATGCTTATATAAACCAATGTACTCCAGTAAATGGAGCAGAATGGTTTCAGGGCAGCAGAGCTGGGGCTGCTGGCACAGGATGTGCCCTTCTCCTTGACAAATCAAGGCTGTTAGGTTTTAATTTTGTTTTCTTATCTCAACAAGAATTGTCTTTTCCTTTGTATTTGCACTCTGAGACATCCTTATTATTTTTTTAAGATCTGATGGAAATGTTTCACGTACTTCTGGATTTCACAGTTGTTTCTTACCAAGATCACTGTGAATGTGAAGCTATTTGGATTAGACTGGTCAAGCAAATATTTCATTCAGTGATGTTATGAGGCTTTATTGGCAGCTGTTTCAATGGTGCCATTGGGCAGTGTGCCACAACTCCAGTTACAACCTAATAACTGAATACCTTTGTCTGTTCAGCAGTGGTGAGTGTCATCTGATGAACTGGAGCTACTTCTGCTCCTACCATGTATGGCATGTTTATGGCTTTGCATGGCAGCATTCACAGGATTATTGATGTGAATCTCCCTGCTAGTCAAAGTAGGGCAGCAGGCTTGAGATACCGCCCACAGAAATGTCTGTGCTAGAAATCACTATGAAATCACCACTTTCATATAAACTTCGGAGATTTTGACTGCAACATTCTGTAATTTCACAAAAGACAAATTATTACAAACTACTTCTAGTACTGAAATCTCGAGAAATGGGAAAGAAAATGTGCAAGTTTCCAAACAGGAAGAAACTGTTGCTGAGGTAGAGGTAGTAGCTGAGTAACACACAGGTTTCCATGCATGTTGTATTTTAAGGGTCCAGCTTTGTGTACAGTAGAAAATGACAATTCATTTTTTTCTTCCATTCATACAGTAGTTGAAATAACACTGAATTCCATAAAAGAGGTGTCATAATAATGCTGTTTATAGGTTTTCTAGCACAGATAGAAGGAATGTTTGAGACCTATGTTCTGTGCTGAAAATGCTGGAGAAGTTCACTGTTGGATGTGTCTTTTGATCTGATGCCAGATTTCAGCCTGTAATGCTGTTTTGTTGGTCCACAATGCTATAAATGATCAGTAGAATAATCCTGCTATCAGTGTAGTCAGCTGCATCATAGCTGATAGAAGCAGGCCTTCATTTCTTGCCAGCTGAGACATCCTGGCATATCAGTGGAGCAAACACTAATAGCAGGGTTGGGTGGTTTTGTGTTGGTATTTTATGTGTTTTCTAAGCAGTCCAACAGACTGAACTATTGATGGTTTTGCTTGAAATGCACTTTAATCATAAATAAGATTACTGGCTGTTTCAGATGGCTATTGAAAACTTGAGTCCTTTTTTGTGGTGTTTGACTTTAGTAGTCTTCATTTATACTTCTGGCCATAGAACCACTATTAATTTTGCCTTATTTTTCACTATGCTGGGTTTAAAATGTCCTTTAAGAATTAGTGCAAAAGGGTTTTCAGATTTTCCCATAAGCTGGTCTTCTGTAACAGTAACAGGGGAGCCCAGGTGATGCTTGCTAGGATATATAATACTTTTGTACTTAATCTTTTAAAGTTATCTAAATCTATCCCAGAGGAAAAAACCTACTGAAGTTCTGTGAAATTTAAAACTTGAGGGGAATAACATTGCAAAAATAATTTAAATTGGTAATGGCAAGAGCTGTGTCTAGTTCCAACGGGGGGGGGGGGCGGGGCAGGCTATTTGGGTTTGGACTTTATTTCTTTGGGTTTTTAAATTGTCTGTCTATTCATGACATACTTGTGTATTTGAGGTGGGACAGACTGGGATGTTCAATTTCTAGTACAGGAGTTGCTGTCAGTTTCTGTGGGCCAATTTGAAACCTTGATAAATAATTTTCAGGGTAAATTTGGCTTCAAATGAAATAATTGTCTTCTGTTTCAAATGAATATTTGTTGATTTTGTTTGTGTGCCTTTTACTGTTAAACCAACTTTGATAAGGTAAAGTGGAGTAAGAGTATGTGTGTCCCAACAAGCAGACCCCATTCATGTTTAAAAATCAGGATCTGTTCTGTAATTAGGATCTTTGTGGCTGTAATAAAAGAATCATAGTTTTGAGCCAGAGATGCAAAAGCCAGTCTGATAAATTCATTCAAAAAGTTTTAATGGTGTCTGAGGACTTTGCCCTACTTGGAACTGTATCCTCCGAGTTATTGCTTAATGGTCTGAGTTTGACTTACAGAGTCTGCAGGGTATGAGTAGGGGGGTAGGTTAGATGCAAGACTTCTGCTTCTCTGTTATTTTGTTAGGGCGTTTTGTTGTGGGGTTTTTTAGTTTGTTTTAGTTTGGGGTTTTGTTTTCATTTTTTTAATCTGTATTCTTTTTATGATACTTTTGTACACAAAGAGGGAATAAAGGCAGAACAGCAATCCTTATTACCTTTTATGGAACTATGTCTGGTGAACAGTAGAATATCAAAGCTATTGCATGAGAGTGCAGAGGAAAATCATTGCTCTTAATCCAGGATTGCTTGTGTCTTTGTGAGATAACTATTAATTTGTTTTATATTGAGTGCTTGCTTCACTGTTGGGCAGCTCTCTGGTTTATTTGAGGCTTGTCTCCTTCTATTAGTGGGTCTTCTCCGTTTAGGTTTTTGAAATGATGGCCACACTTGCCAAAGAAATCACAAAAATACCTGTATAAGATGACTAAAAAATTCACTGGTGCAGTGTAAAACTACAGATTTCACCTGTTTTGCCTTGTGCATGTACAGAAGGGTTAAGCAATGCTTCTTCAGAGAAGTCATGAAGTGCTTTTAAATCAAATGGTTGAGCCTTCTTGTAGACAACATCTCTAATTAGTGGAAATTGTCAGCTGCTGACACAGTTGCTCTGTTGCTTCTGTGATCCTTTGCTAAGGGTGCTGTAGGATGACATTCTCTGCCTGACTCCTCATGAGTTAGCACAGAACATTCTCACTGCACAGTGAAAATCCTGTGTGGGATCTGAATTTTCCTGGATGCAGCCACTAATATCTAATGACTCTTTCTTCGATAACTTTGTACTATTTCATGCAAGTAAAACATAAATAGGACATGCTTAAAATAGACAAGTCTATCTTACCAGCATTTTAAATTTTTTTTTCAACAAAAGCTTGACTGTTTCACTGTAGTTTAGGCTGACATTCTTCAAGTTTTTTCCAAAGTGTTGTTCACATAATTATATGTGCCTTGATTCAATAAACAATTTCTCAAGTCTCTAAACTGCTTTTAATATTTAAAACTCAATACTCATTCAGTTTTTAACCTTAGTATTCTAAGCCTTATTCTGAAATCTTGAAGCAATTTTAGTATTTCAGTCAGCTATATGAAACTAGTCATCACACAAAAGCCACAACTCTGGTATAAATCAAGTTTGTCCTAAACCACTATTAGGCCCACATGTTTCTAGAAGGGCACAGCAGACTAAATCTGATACTAGATTGCACTAAGCATGCAGACTTCATATTAAGTGGTCAAAGAAATGAGGCAATTTACTTCAGTCATTTAGTGAAGTCGTTTCCATGGGTTACATAATCTTTTGCATAAAATCTTGAGCTGCTTCAACATGATATAATATGAAAGAGCTTTGGGGGAGGGTGTGCCAGTAACATTGGGAGCATTTCAAGTTTGGGGCATAGCAGTATAAAAAAATTACTTTTTTTAAATGAAGTGCTGCATTCAATAAGATTCAGAATGAATTTTATATAGGAAAGTTCCTCCAAACTAGCATGTTTGTTGTTGGTGTTACTTTAAGCCATTATTGCTAAATGTCAAGCACTGCCTCTATTTACAGGGTAATGGTACCTGCCAGCCTTGCTTGAGAATCAACGTGCTACATTGTTATGAGAACAAAGAATTCAAAATCAGTAAAGCAAATGTTAAACCTGTGGTCCTCGTCTTGAGCAAAGCTTGCAGTTTAAAATTGCCATTGCCTAATAAAAGAATTTTATTGAAGTTCTGAAATAGGCCAACAGTCTTTACACTGTGGATATGGATGGTGGCTGGGAAAAACCCAGAATTTGGAAAATTTGCTGTAGATTTTGAGCTAAACTATTTGAAGAACCCTTGCTGGTCTTGATCCGCAGCAATGTTTGTTTACCTTCCACAAAATCTGTCACAAATAGTCCCTATTTTCTGTAGTGCTGAGAGCACTGAATGCATTTCCTGCTGCTCTCTGAGTGCAATGTCTGTCTAAAGGGTTCTTTACCTAGAGTTGTTTTGAGCTTTGCAGTCCAAGATCGTGACAGTGCCAGGGTCTTGCTGGCTATGCCTACAAAAACAGGGGCATAAACAGGATGGCACTGGAAGGGGAAAGAGTATTATCTGAATTTGATGCAGGTTAAGTAAGAGTCTGATGCTTTCACTCCTAATTTTTAATCAATCCATGTGTAGTAATGGCAGGCTGGATTTATCAGATTCATGTCAATAGTTTGTTTGTTTTGATTTGTTTGAACACCTTTCACTTTTTCTATAACAGTGTTGTGTGCAAATGTGATGTGCTGTAACATTAGCTGCCTTTGCTTTTCTGGCTTTTGTAAAGGATATGTTTTTTTATTCCAAATCTTGCTGTGGGTTAGTTCCTCTTTCAAATTTATTGTCTTGTAAAAGAGTGTGATATTTTAGATTTAAGGCTTGGTAATCAGAAAGCAATGGAATTGTGTCTGCTGTAATAGCAAAGCTTACTGACTGCTTGTGCATGAGAAAGCTTTCCACTTGGTGAGAATTCAGCATTATTTGTTTTCCTCAATAATATTATAAATAAAAACAAACAAGGGGGGAAGCACCAGTGCAACAGTTGTTGTGGAGGCAGACACTTTTTTTTTTTCCACTAATGACTAAGCCAAAAAGAGAAAGCTTGGTCAAAATCTCTAACTGTGTTTTCAGCCAGCTTGGTTTTGTCATCTTCCTTTATGTTTTCTTCAGTCACATGATGTAGAACTGATATTTCTATTGCCTCCTAGTGATTAAGTAATTCTGGTTTTAGTTAATGTTTGAGAAAAGAGCTCCTCTGTGGAGTTTTGGCTTTTATACTGATGGTTTTCTACTTCAGTAGTATGCATGAAACAGTGGAAAACATTAGGCATCATAAAACTGGATTCTGTTGTTTGTTGTGTTAGTTTGGCTTACAGTAAGATACCACGTGAATCAGTATCCCCCTGGATGCAGAGTGGCATCTGTAGCTGCCTTTGCTGTGAACAACATTTGTGAGGGCCTGTCACATCACTGCAGCTGTCTTTTGGCTTTTCAGCTTTGCAAAAGACAAACTTTGTATCTGAGCACTGGCTCTAAGATAGAGGAAAAAGGTGTGACCTGGGATAAGCTTCAACTTTCACCAACAGTATCAAGCCACATCCTGATTCACTTCTATTCTTTGGACTTTTAAGATGTTCTTGTTTCATAGCCTGTCTCTTCTAATCTACTTTACAATTAATTTCTCTTCCATCAGATAATATATATCAGTTTTATTAAATACTGTAAATAAATTGTACAAATCAGACATTTTTATTAGCTTTCTTTCATGGCCTTTCTCACTCTTAGTGGAATGTTTCAATAAAAAGGCAGACTTACTACATTCTCTATTCCTTTAGTTGTTTCCCTGGGAAAAAATATGCAGCCTGTATGTGTGTGGTTTTTGAAATCTTTGGATGCATATGCTAGAGAGGCCTTGTTAAATTTATGGGAATGGAGTAGTGTTCAAAATTCTTGCATTCACTTTGCATCCTGAACTGGTGTATTGGTCTTTCAAGTTTTTTATTAAGAAGCAAACCTGCGTTTTAAATAGGGAGTTAAACTGAAATCAATTCATCAGTAGAGTGTGTTGGCAGCTCCAGCTCTCTTTGATTTAATGCTTGTGACATGGACATTATTTAGTGAGATGGGTCCATTAATAAGAGAACCTTTTTTCCCTAAACTTCTGTAATCCACTGTAGAATGTGACACTCCAATTAAGCTTCCTTTAGACAGATTGACAGTTATTGCATTGCTAAATGTTTGTCTTGGTGACAGGTCTAGTTTAGACAACTCCTGCTTGCCCCTAATTGCTTCTTCCTGTTTCTGAGCCGATGCCTTGGTGGCAGTGCAAACGTGGGAGGCCATGTGCTAGAGAGCACCAGGCAGTGAATTTGGCTGGAACAACCATTGTGCCTGCAAGACTTAATTTTAGGATGGTAGTTTTTCCAGGGGTTCATTAGACAAGAGTCACGCAGCCTCTTGCTCCCTCCTACCCTGGCCAAGGTTTAGCCAGGGTGTGAGCTGAGCAGTCCATCAGCCAGCACTGCCCCATGTTCAAATGGAAATACCTTTCTAAAAATGATTAGGTCATTTGTTCACATCTGCAAATACACAGGCGGTCTGTGCCATGCATTCCACGTCACTTCATGAGATTTTAAACAGAGGTCCTGCAGTGTCCTTTAACAACTGGTCCAGTTAATCTCTTACAAATGTTTCAGGTGTGCTTTTAATCCCATAACTCCATATACTGCAGCTGTGATGCCAGTGCTGAACTCTGAAATGCAGCTTACAGTTTCTGAAATATATAATCATTTTCAGTCCGGAATGTTAGGAGTTGTATGCTCTTGAAATGAAATTGCTATTTAAGCTTTACTGTTGGACTACAGATATTTGTTATGCACTTGAAAATTTTATAATGCTCTACTGAACCAGACATGATGCACTACTCCTAAACAAACAAATCACTACACTGAGTACTTAGTAAGAGTATAACTTATTAGTGGTAGCTTCAGGGTATAGGCTTACTGGTCTCCCTGTTTTATTAAAAAACACGAAGTAATAATAATTAAAAAGGGTATTAAATGTCTTAGCTTGCTGATTAAACAAGACCATTTGGCCAGGAGGAGGGAACCTCTAATTGCTTCCAAATGTTTAACCCTTGAGCTTAGATGAGACCCTACATTTAGTTCACTTCAAGAATACGCCAAGATGTCTGTTTCTGACAAAATAACTCTGTTGTAGCTGGACTGTTCCACACTAATTTTGTTTTATGATTACCCCATTATTATCTTAGTTCATAAGAAAAATATGCCTTAAACCAAACACAAAAGCAAACCAAATTTCAGTTGAGTATTTTTATGGTTGCATGTGAATGATTTGCCATTGCTGTTGGTTTTGAGCTATACAGCTGCTTTGTTGTATAACTTCTAAGATACCAAGAGATTTCATCTCAAGTCCCGTGACTAAACTACTAATCTTTTGTGACTGACCACTTGTTGACTCTGGAAACGATGGGGGAGAAATAATCTTGCCTTTGATAGGACACCATAGCAATTTTGTCAATCCTTTTATTTTCTGTACTGGGTTTTCATGGTGATTTTCTCAGCTTCTGGTGGAGGAACTAAAGAAAAATTTCTCAGCATTAAGTAATCTTAGGTTGCTCCTTGCACCTTTTGAAAATGTAATAATAGCTAATTTCCTTTTTTTCTTTCTAGTATTGTTCCACTTTTAAAAGAGTCCATTGGGATTTTGATGCAGCGAACTCCTCCTTCCCTGGAAAATGCCCTGCCTCAGTGCTACCAGAGGGTGAGCTTTTAAGCTGTTTTTGCTCTGACTGATCAAGCTGCTGACTGACTGAGCCTCAGCTGGGTGTATGACAATGTTTTATGTTTTTCCAGTAATGTCATTCAAAGGTACCTTAGAACACACAAATCGAGGTACCAGTTTAATTTATGTTAGTTCAGAAAAACAGATCCTGAAGCTATTCCTCCCAAAGTACTTTGTGCTTATATGTAACATTGGAAGTGTATTTATAAGAAAACAAAGATTACTCTGGATTTGACCTGTTCTCCTACTTAACTTTTCTATCAGTATGTCATGAAGTGCCTTTGCAAAGTTAATACAAAGCACTTGAAGGAGTGCTGCCTTTCCTTGGGAGTTACAGGTTGTAATCATCGCATGGAGGGTCCACTCAAAGCGGAAGAAGAAAAAACAAAGGGATTGGCAGGACACATCTAAACCCTCACAAAATTGTAACAGATATATGAATATATTTCTGTTAAAGTTAGAATCTTACAAATTGTTTCATGGCAAAATTTGCACATTTGCAAAACGGGCAGTTTTAACTCCATGCCATCTCAAGTCCAAAAACTGATTTTTTGCTTGTGAATGCCTCTATTTTCAGAAACTCTCTCAGTAAAATACATCTAGAATATATATGCAGCAGGGTGCAAAATCACAACACATACAGAAAATTGTGACATGGGCATAAATCTATATGTTTTCATCTTCCTTACAATAACTGAGATAGTAATAAGAAATTTTGGTAAAAGATGACAAAATGCACAGTGAACTAGAAGTAAAAGAATGCATTGGTTTTTATAATACTTTCTATAAGAAAACATAGTATAAACAAATATTTACTGAAATAGACTTTCTAAAATTTGCCTCTATTTTTAGGTGCAGCAGTTGCAAGGAGTCTACAGTTTACATGATCCACATTTCTGGACCCTCTGTACTGATGTTTACATAGGGACTTTGAAGTTATTAGTAGCTCCTGATGCGGATGGAAGGTGGATTCTAAGCCAGACTCACAATATTTTTACTCAGGTACGTCCTATCAGTGGAAATCACATCTCAAAGTGTAAATTGCTTGTTACATTATGTGACATTGTAATCCGTATCAAGAAAGGTTAAGTATTTCTGAGTTTGGTGTCTGTTTTGAAAAGCTTCCCTGCTCCAGCTGTATCAAACAATTCCAAAATACTCAGTTCTGTAGATGAAATTACTGTACCTCTCTGCATTAGTTTTTCATGCCACTTTATGGAAATAACAAATGTAATTGTCTCAGGTGTATCAAATGGGGTTGATCTATATTGACCTATAAGGAATTAAGAAAACAGATGATCCTTCTCTTAGGATAGAGTTTCTCACCACAGACTGGACCTACTCAGGCTTTTCACTGCATTGGCAGCTTGCACATGTGATGGCTTTCTGGATAGATTCATAATGTAGAACTGGTTTGAACAACAAGTCCCAGGTTATGCTCTTGTGCTTAGCTCCATTTTAAACTGACAGTTCTTCAAGCAGCTTGCTTTTCAGGAAGTTAAACTGACACAAAAGAAAGAATTGCTTTTGTGCAGCTTCACATGTGGCAGTTATTTAGGATGAATCAGAAGAGGTAATGCGGCAAAGCCAATGTTAATACATCATTATGTGTGTGCACTTGACTGCGTGAAGAACTCCTTATTCATCAGGTGTTCTCTGAGTGATGTGCTAAATGGGGAGATGAATTACAGAAAATGTTGAGGTTTTTTGCTAGGTCACTTACTGATGTGGGCTGATGCTCAGGACAGGAAACTGCTCTGGCTTTACAGTGTTTTTAACTCTCCTTCCCTTTTCCACAGGCAGGAGTAAGGCAGCTTTACATACAGATCGATGTTGCAGCCATGTAGTCATTTTCTGGAATGGTGCTGTTGGACCAAAGTTTTCAGTACTGTACTGGTGTAACAACACTTCTTGAGACAGAGCCTGCCTCCACCACGTCTGGAATCAACTAAATAGATTTCTGCCCTCGGGCTATGGAGGGAGTTCACTTCTAAGGAGTAAATATTGAATGAATGTTATGGACTTTGGGTCTTGTTTTTTTGGGGGCCCCTAAACTTGTAAGTTTTTGAGGGTTTTTTACTTAGTAAGAATGTGGTACTGGAAAACCTGTCATGTCTTCAGTAAAGCTGCTGAAACCACTGCTCATTCCCATAAAACCAGTGTTATCGGCAATTGGAAACTTGTTTTGTAGACAATGTCACAATGGCTGACATGCTTCAATATAATTGTATGTTTGTACAATTGTTTGTACTTTGCAAACTTAATGAACCAAACCATATTGGGTTTTCAAAGTGCCTTTTATATCAGGAGAGCTATTTGCCAGCATAAATATGGAGCATCAAAGGGTTTTATTACTTTTACAAATAATCTTGTATGCAGTCTGATTATTTACTAGTGATGTATGCGGGGGGTTGTGTACTTACATAACTGTAGATGCTAGACTTCCATTTTATTTGCATCTTACCAGACAGAAAAATTCTAAATGTAAAAGACAAAGCTGTTGTGAAGAGACTTGCTTCTGAGACAAGCTGGGTATTTTGTTGCACATATCTTGTGAACATTATTTTAGTCCAAATATTAGATTTAACTCCAATTCTTAGTCTCTTCATACTGTTGAGAGTAACGGGACATTACATGATGCTGTTCATGTTCAGTCACTTAAAACAATGGGCAGTTGAAGGAAGATGCTGGTGATGGAAGCAATGCTTGACGTTTTTTATTTTCCAAATTATGTGGTGGAAAAAACTAAATCCTGAAATTGTGAAAGCTTAAGTCTCCTTGATTTTAATAGGTTGTTATAATGTTTATTAAAGTGATCAAGTTCAAATTTTTGCCTTTCCAAATGTTGAAAATAGTTGTTTCTGGCAGTTATACCCAAAATGGAAATAAGGACCACTTTTCATGCTGTTTTAGCTTATGCTTTTCCCAGGTTGACAAATCTTACATCTTTGACTATTTTACTGTAGCCTTTTATGTTTTCTTAGGGGAGAAAGTTCTCAATGCAGTAAAGGCTGTTAGATTGGGTTTTTTCCAGAAACATTCTTCTGTCATATATTTTCTAGCATTTGTAATCACTTTACTCAGATATCTGAGTATCACTTTCAAAAGCAACCTCCTGTGTTTGTTGTTACAGATGATAGTTCCACTATGCTGTAGTAGTTCACTTAGTAACGGAAGACTTTTCAAGAGGACATTTTACAAACAGAACATGCTGAAGTAAAAAGACAGGCATTTTGCTGAGAAATTATAGCTGTCACTGATTGGTGCAGATTTTATGTTTTTGGTACTCATCAGGGGTCATAGTAAAATCAAGGCCCTGAAAAGCTGACAATGTCTGTGTAGTAAGTGCTAGGCACTATGAAATTACTGAAGATTGATTTGCAGAAATTGGTTTGTTTGCCATTGATATTGTTGAAACAATCAAAGATGTGAAGAGTTTGTTGCACTCATTCTGTTGTTCCTATATAGCACTTGATTTCTTTTTATGTGAAAACACAACACTTGCCAAATTTGATGGTGGTTCCTGAATTTTCCAGTTGAGATACTGAAACATGAATGTTGATTTTGTCCAAATCTTGCAGGTGTACTCTTGTGATTGGAATTGGAAACTGGGTGCAAAAAAATGGTAGTACAAAGCCACCTATAATACTGGTTTTAATCTTTGCTGCCTCTTCCAGTCTTCAGATCCTTCCATTGCCATTTCCAATCCTGTTTGCCTTCCCTGGGCATGCAGGCACAGAGTGGCCTCCCAGCAGGCTGCGTGTTCCACATCTCTCTTTTCTGGCCTCCTGCCTGGCACTGTCAGGCCCTCTCCCTGTCCCACCTGGCAGATACAGTGCCAGGCCAGAGTGCCTGATGGAAAGATGGAAGTTACAAGGCACAGGGTGGGGTGCAGGAATCTGTAGAGCAGATTTGAGCGCTGCAGTTTAAGACACTATGTGCATGTATGTTCACAGACAAGGTGATGAAAATCTGGTTGTGATTAGAGGGTGGAGGTACTGTTTTGTAGTGTGGTGCATATAGACTGCTGCTTGCTGGCTGCCAGCAGGACTTCCTCATTTTTCAATAGTTACTATTACTGCTATTTGAGGCTAGAGAAGATCAACTGATATCACTTTAAAGGCAAGCACCAGACAGATTCATTGCAACTGTGTCATGATCCAAGAGCAGGCTTTGGTTTAAGTCATCTCTACACCAGCATGTTTCAGGACTGACTGCTCCAGGACTTGTTGAAATACTGTTGTGCTGCCCAAGTTGCTGAGTTTGGCCACTATTTTAGTTTCTTAGTGAAAAGACAATTGCTACTATTTGTTTCCAAGTGGGAACCTGGCAGAGTAGCTGTTTGATGGTGGTGATGGCATTCTTTTAAATGTACATCTACCAAATTTTTAAAATGGGAAATGGAGTGAAAAAGCTTATAAGCCTGTTGTACAACTATTTTAATACTTTTGATTTTTTTTTTTTGCTTATTATGATTTAGCTGAGTGTTGGAAGCATATGTACAAGTCTGAGTTTTCTAGCCAAGCAAGATAGCACTCCATTATGTTCAACTTTTATAGTAAGAAATGTATCATTTGTTTGTCAAATATAATTAGGGATAGTGTAGGGAAGTCAGTCTCAAAACAGGTATTAGCCATTTTAGACTTTCTGAAAAAGGATAAGCATCACAAAATTCTACAAACACATGTTTAGTCAGCAACTGCAGTGACATGTAATATGTTAGTAACCAAGGGACGTCTGATTTTATTTTTCACCTCCTAAGGGGATACTTGCTCAAGTTTTAGGAGAGTACAAACCATGCAGTTGATAGCAAAAGTGCAGCTTTCCCAACCCTGAGAGCCAAAGCACCATTATTTGTGTTTTGCTAATTACTTAGCACTGGCTGCTTATGTAACACTTTGCTATGACACTTTATTGGAGATGCAAGGCATGATTTAAACAAAGACTTGTGTGAATGACTGACATCCAGAGTTGGGTGAATGTCTGCAGATCATGTGCTAAAACTCAGCTTCCTGGTATCCACGTCTTAATTTTGAATCAAGTTTTTAAAGTGTGGTTTTCTCATATTTTCATGTAGCTGATATTTACAGTGGGGTTACTGGTCTGTCTTTGTGGGTTATTTTTTCTGTGACTGAAACCAGTAACTTAAAACCGTATTGTTCCAAAGACCAAGCCTGCAAACTGCATGATTTTTACCACACCTACAGCAAAATAAGAAGATAAAACAAATGTTACAGTGTGTCTGTATTAAAATGCCTCAATGTTTTTTTGTGCTAAGTAACAGTGGAAGAAAACTCCTCTTATGAATATGCACAGTAAGGACTGGTCCTTTATAGGCTAATCTGGTAAGTGTAGAGCTCTGGATAGACTGGCTCCTTTCATCAGGAGGGCCCCTACAGAGAGCTGAGTTACTCGTGTGATTTGCTAAGCTAAGATGAAAAGTAAATAAAGGACTCTGCTTTTTATGTAATAATGCCTACTAAAGCAAAAGTTTAGTTCCATCATTAGTAAAAGCTGCTGACACTATTTCTACACAAAAATTGAAGCTGCTACTACTAATTAAATGGACCTTAGTGACCTAACATTCTTAATTTACTTTTGTTTTAAGAAGTAAAGCTGGGTTTAAAGGTGAAGGAAAATTAATGGTTTCTGTTTTAACTGTTTTAAGTGAACCTGTTCTGGGAATGTAAACAAGATACAAGAGGGGAGAATCTGCTGCTGAACTGCAGTTTTCCATCTTCCGCACAATGTGCAAACAAATTATAAAGTCCATGGCTTTTCTTTCACATTGCAGATTTCAGTTGCAGTTGCACAGTGCAGATTTTTAGTTGCATGCTTTTATAAAATACAAACCCTTATCTTTCTTCATGACACAAAGTCTTTAAATACCTGTTCAGAGCAACAATTTTAGTTAATAATTAAACCCTATCCTGTTTTCTCCAGCAGCCATCGGATTGCTGATTCTTGATTATCGCACCCCTTTAAGCAGAATATTTTTGTTCCTTTCTTTTTTTCTTTCTTTTTTTTTTTAGTAATCTCTCTGATCCTCAATACTGACTCAGTAGTTAATTCCTCCTTTACAATTCTGTGAAAATCCTTATCTGCAGCTCACTGGGGTTCCCTTTTGGATTTGTCCCCTGTTCAAGCTTCGTTGCAATGTCCATCCCTGTGGGGACTTCCTTGGCCAGACACTGCTATAATGTGAAGCGATGCCAGCCATGCTGTGCCTGGCATTCAAAGACTGAGTCTTGCTGTGTGCAAATACTGCTCAACCTACTTGTCTGTTTCAGTGAGCCACAAAAGGTTCCTGCCTATGTGGTAATTTGGCGGAAATAATGTGTAAAAAGAGCTGGGTATTTCACTTCCCATGTGCATTGGAGCCTCTCACATGTATGCTGGGATCTTGTACAAGAGTTAAGTGAATCGCTACAGTATCTTGGCTGAAGTGTAAAATAATGTGAATGAAGCAATTGCCAAAATCATTCCTGGTAGCAAACAGCATAGTGCTTGCCTTTACATTACAAGAATTACTCTTAGCAGTGAGCTTCAATTGAATAGCAAAGTGTGTCAAAGTACCTGTGAAGAAATCTTGCAGGTAACACAAGGCAGCTCACTAAAATTCTGAAGATTATGTATGATTTTGTTCTGGAATGCTAATGTCAGTAGCTTAGCCACGGCTTGTCCCAAGTGCAATATTAAGAAATTTTTAATGTAATCTTTTCTACTTGAATACAGTCTATATAAAATGTTAAATATCCTATATTGCTGAAAAGATATGGGATCAAATTTCTTTCCAATAAATCTTCAGTTTAAAAAAAATATGCATACAGGTCTGCTTTGTTTTCATCATACTGTGAAGAATAGTTG
Organism: Poecile atricapillus; assembly: GCF_030490865.1. NCBI lineage: Eukaryota > Metazoa > Chordata > Aves > Passeriformes > Paridae > Poecile > Poecile atricapillus. The sequence continues at coordinate 14,973,366 of NC_081255.1, read as the reverse complement.
AAATAGCAACCACCATCATCTACAAGCTGATTTTTAAGAGAATTCTTGCAGTCTGTTTGCTGAGAGTTGGCTTGAGGTTAATTGTGGTTGCTGCAGTTGAGTCTAGCTCTTCATAAATGCTAGCATTAACATATGAAGAAATCCAGTTCTATTTTAAGTTGCAGTCTTCTCAACTAAGAAATTCTGTGCAGCTTCTCCCTGCTCTTTCACCAGCTGTCCAAAAGGAAGGTTCTTGGTTTTCTCTGGTTTAGAGCATTCTCACCTGCCTGTATTTACTCTCCCAAGGCAAAGATGGACACAGACCTAACAGGTTTTGCACACTAATGTTCTCTATTGGTAAGAGAACTCCTAAGTTTCTGCAAAGATGAAAGGCCAAATTTATCATATAATGCACTTACAACAACGTATGCAGCAGGCTGGGTTAATGCACTACAGCAAGCGATGCCACACAGATACCTGGTACTCTTATCTTAGTCAACAGTCCAAGACTGGTGTGGATGTCAATGACCTGAATCAAAAGTTTAGAAGTTTCTGGCAGTGTCTGCAGGGTAGAAGCTTATACCAGCAGGTGCAGTTTGCAGCCTTGGGTAAAAGCAGGTCCATGGTCCTGCAGTGTTGTCCTCTGAAGCAATATACAGTCTAACTACAGTTAGACAAGTCTTAAATAGTCACAGCAATAACTTTATGCTGCTATGCAATTAAAGATGGAATAAAAATGTAAATGCCTCATTTTTATTTAAGTAGTCCTTTGACATGCATTATTGTCAAAATTGGAACTATCTACAGAGAAAAGTTTAAGCATTTCCAATTCCAGAGGATGCATAGTGCCTGTAACAATTAAGGAATGTAGCGGATCACCCAATTCCACAGTGGACATCTGCTGTAGCGTGCCTGAAGCAATCTTCTCATCTAGAGCACCTACACGAGCAAGGCCAACACAAATTGTGTTTTCAGTAATTTCTGTAAGAAAGAAGATTACATGTTTATGGACTAATGGTCCTATTATAAAGGAAAAAGTACTCAAAATGCTTAAACCTTAACACTGCTTTCTTAAACTTCCAATTACTAAATTATTGGAGTGGCCTAGAAAGAAACTTCCTCTTCAAAGAAAATAAAGCTTAAGGATGTTGATAAGGAAGAAAGAATTCATTCAGGAATTGTGTTCACTTTGAAGAAACTGCTGCTTCTAATTCATTCTATGTAAAGGATAAAATTAAGAGACTTTAATTTTAACAGTATTGAGGGAATAAACTTTTTAAATGAGGAGTAAAGCTAGATGAATTTGTTAAAAAAAAGATCTGTGACACAACTGCATCATCTTTATTAGTTCCTGTGATTTTACCCTTGGTCTCAATAAATATTTCAGTTTGCTAATGACTAGTGTTAAGAATTCAAGGTGGAAGTCAGTTCTGCATCTTTGGGTTAACCTGGATTCCTGCTGGTGTTCACATAGAGCAGAGTGTGACTAGTCTAAGTAAAACCAGAGCTGAGATTTTTTTTGAAGCTTGACTGATCTAAAATGCTCAGAATCCTTCTGCCTCCTGCAACTTTAATGGCTCAAAGAGCTCACAGTTCCACATGGATAGAAACAGTGCAGGGTTTCCTGACTGAGGCTTTGACTGGAGCCACCAATGCACCTTCATTGATGCTCACTGAACTGTGCTGTGCTCAAGCTTGGCCAAATCCACCTCGTGACCAGGCTTTAAGGCAGCCCAAATCCTCTGCAGAGCAGAATTCTGGGAGTCAGAGGAAGGGAATGGAGTTCAGAGGCTCATCAAGAGGTGTGACTGGAGAGGGGTGGTAACAGACAGAAGCAGTGCAGTCATACCTGGATTTATTCCTTGAAGCCTTCTGTTTTGAATAATGGCAAGAAGCTGTTTTGCAGCTTGATTGACGCTCATGTAGCGTGGTGGCTCATAAATCTTTCTTCCTCTGCAGGGAAGGAAAACAGAGAAATTTCACATACAACCCATTTTCTTATCCCCAGAAATCTTACAGCTTATTTCAAGAGATCTCTAGACCAGCAGGTTGAACTTAAACAGGCCCAGGCTCTCAGGCTGGGTCTTTTAGACAAGAGTAGAATTTTTAAAGAATACAGAAATCTCACCACACCTGTGAAACAGCTGGGCTCCAGCTGTCAGATCATTTAGAGCCTAAAAGCAAAGTCAGCTGCTAGAAGCAAGATGCAGGTTTTGCAGCTACTCTTGAAGGCTGTATTAGACTTAAATCCAAAGGCATACAACTGTTTTTCTGTTAAATGCCCTGTAGACAGATGATTACAGACTAGAAATATATTCTTAAATGAAATGCTGCTTTCTTTGCCAACCGTGGATTCAAACAGATTTTATTTTGAAACTCCAGAATAAACAAACCTCAATGATACTGTGAGACTTCACAAATGTTAATTTAGACCAGTTACAGCATGTGTATAAAGGAACCATTTATATTCACCACTGTCAAACCATACAGATTGCAGAGATGAGTAAGATGTGGCAAAAGCTTTTTGAATACAGTTAAACAAGCATAAGAGCATTTTCTGTATATTGCTTATTTAACTCTTTAAGAAGGGTGTTATGCATTCTGCACTTTGCACTGTTCCAGCCAGTGTACAGAAGAATAAATTTAGAACACTTTTTCAGATATTAATGTTTCAGGAGGTGACAGAACAGTAGAGAAATAACACTTTCACTCACCTACCCCTTTCTGACTTAGTGCTTCTCACAGGAACAGTTACAGAAAAGATCATGTTCTGCTGCAACTCAATTCAGTTACTGTAAATAAAGCCAGGCCCTATTGCAAGGAACAAGAGTTTCACCCCTTGTGAGAAACAAAAGACAGTGGCCATTGAGAAGCACTAGAGGAAAAGACAGGTAAATTCAGTATTAGACTATGGGCAAAGAACCTTTGTTCCTTGTACAAAAAACCTTTATAGGGGCACTGTGTATTTCTATGTATTTTCAAAATGGTGACTCACTTCATGAGATTCTCCAGAGACTGCTCCTTCACTTTAATATCTGTAGAACAAAACACATTAAAACACAGGTTCCCTACAAGTTTCCCACTTAGTTTTCTATGTAGTTAAAGCTTTAACAACATTTTAGATAATTATAATATTACTATATTTCGCTATTAGAATATGGATCACACTGTACTGTTTCATCTGTTAGTTAATCGCAAAATCCTGCGACTTTATGCACATGGTTTTACCCAACAATAGGACTAATTTCACAGATTTCAGAGCAACACAGCCAAATAAAAGTCCTGGTAAATATACAGATGGGCATATTTACCATAAGATAGTTAAATACTAGCACATTTAAGCACACCAGTTCATTGGGTCTACTCTTAAATTATGAGCACATTATGTCACAGAAGGGAAAACAGTCTGACTACTCGACAGTGATTACATCACTGCTATGCAGGAACCTGATTTTCGTTAGCACTTCCTTACTGTCTCAATCAAAATTTAGAACAAGCTTCTGTTACAGGAAAAAAATGGATTTGGGTAAAACTGAAATAGAGAAGAGGGTCAGGTAGGTAAGACTCTGAACAGCTGCAATTTTATGAAACAAGTTGACCATAATCTTTCTAAGAGGAATGCAAATGTTACCTGTACTCAAATCCCACCCCCCAAATTATCATACTGAAACCTGGATACATTTTTAACTGTGAATAAGCATTCCTTGTTGCATAATCAACTTCTAAACCAAAGTGACTCAGATGAAAAAGGTTAAAATGCAAAACTCCAAGATTCTAAGTGCCCAGTTTACCAAATTGCTTCTACATCCATGAAGTCACTTTCAGTTCAAAAGTTCATCAGCACTAACCTTTTTAAATATTACATTTGCTTATCTGCTGACTGAGTCAGCTGGGTAAACACTCAATACATAGACTAAAAGGCAGGAGAGTGGCTGCTGCTCACCGAGTAAGCACAGAGTGTGCATCCCATTCTGACTGTTCTTCTCAATCTTGTCAAAGAAGCTCTCAGGCTTCCATGTATCTGTCCAGAACACTATGGAAACGGTTTCTCCAAAATTGTACAACTGTAAAACAGAGCAAATGCAGTAACACACATGTGCAATAAGAAAAAATAAGAGCATGCAAAAATGTTAAAGACCAAGTCATGAACTACCTGTAAAGTTTTTACTGCATTCACCTTTCCAATGCATAATTAGTAATTTTTAATATACTTTCTATTGTTACTTAATTCTGAAGTCCTTTTAAAGGTAAAAACTTTGCAAGATTAACACCAAAATTATTATTTGTTATTTCTTACTTTGGCTAAGGGGTTTTTATTTCTTACTTTGGTTAAGGTTAGACAGTTTTGAATAACGCCATAATTCGATGTTTTGGTTCTACTGATACAGTAGTGTTTATATTAAAATGGCATTTTGCTGCAGATGGAAGCTCTAGCAGACAAAAGAAGTTACAGTCAGGAGGAGACAGTGGATATGAAGATCTGAAGACAGATTGTGCAGGAAGCAGAGAGGTACAACATGGTTTATGCACATATGGTAGGAATATTGCTAGCAGAACACTCCTAGCAGATCCTATGTCAAGCATACTCACTGTCTCTGTTCTCAGTCTTAACACATTCATTACCCTAAGTCCCTCATCTTGGTGAAGCCATTTGAAGCAATAGTCTTGCCAATCATCTCTGGTGATGCAAAAGTGAAAGTTGTAAGAAAAGTTAAGGCAGTATTTGGCTTGGAAGCAGTTTTTGCCATGAAATAGGGGAAAACCATGCATCAGTTTTGGTCTATTTAGCTCTGGAATGGGGCTACCCCAGATGGATTTTACAGCTTGCCAATATTCTGTCTGCTCAAGCCCACCAGAGAAGCAACAGCTACATGGAATACCCTTCCCACTTTCTCTGTACTCCTGGAAGGAAAAACTGCTTTTCCAAGCCCACAGCAGGAAACAAAGGCACTGTGTGTGCTTTGGCAGAGGACCCTGCATAGAAGCAGCTCTGGCAGCCCTGTGCCACGTGGGGATTCCCCTATACATACTTCTCTTACTGTGGCATTAGGCTGTGGCTTTAACTCCTTTATGCTGGTACAGCAGAACTTGAATCACAGCAGAAACATGTTTATTTTTAAAAGCTCAAATTTTAACCATTCATGCTGATAAAATTTATTCAAAGATTCCTGGAATAAAACTGAAAACATTTCCTCTTTTTAAGTATTTCATTCTAGCACAACGACAAGAACATACTGTGTACATTTCACAACCTAAAGGTTCTTCCAGTAAAGTAAATACAGGTTGAACCAAATATGTTGCTCCTGATGCAACTTGTTAGCTATTTCAAGGCTGTGTTCTAGAAAATTAAAAAAAAAACCAAACCCAAAAAACTATGCTTTGCCAATTTTTCATGTGGCTACCTAGAACTCATTCCCATTTTGTACCAAATCTGAAAAACTAGTAGTACAAGAAGTTTCTCCCCTTCACTGTTACAGCATCCGGGAGCAAGATACCTTTAATTACCCTGGTAGCATTCCTGCAATCCTCCACTAGTGCTGCAATGTCTGATACCAACCTAAGTGCTTGCCTTCAGCACCTGCAACCATTGCAGCCACCTCCCTAAAGCTGCAGTCCTTGTTCAGCACAGAAAGTGCCCTCAATTAACCTTAAATCTTACCCTGTCCCTTTGGCATTTTGATAACCCAAGGAAGAAAAACTTCCACCTCTGCCCTTCAGGAAAGGAAAGGATGTGCAGAAATGGGAAAAATGTTATTATCTGAGAGGTATTTTGTTGGTAATCAGAAATCCTAAACTACTCTGCCTCATTCTGTTACGAATGAGTTGGACATTCAACTTTATAGCCTACAGTGCTTGTTCTAAGTGTTCTTTTTTCCATTACCCACTACAAAGATTCACCATCCTCTTTGCCAACAAAAAGTTAAAGAAGTTATCCTTTTTTGTACAGGCCCTGCCAGTCATTCACTAATCTGTCCTTTATTTACTGGGTTTTGCATTAATACTAAAGCCTGGATGTCAAAAAAGAGTAAAACATTTTTGTTGCCTGTCTCTTTAGCAGAAATACCTTCAGAACATCTTCATGAAGTACTGATATCGTAGAAAACTGTACTTAGTCTCAAAAAAATACACCTGTTTTCTCAGCACCTGGAAAGCACAGAAGTAGTTTCTACACTAATAAGATAAAGTGAGACGTATTTTATTAACCTCCTAGAAATGCTTTTGCAGTTTACACCCCTCTACTAACGAAACTTGTGAATAACAGATTTCCTAGGATTAATGCACACCTATTTTTACTTTAAATTATAGAGGGGGGAATACTACTTTGGAAAGTCCCTGGTACACCATCAATCTGAATGCTGAGGAACTGAAGCAGTAAAGTGAAGACCTCTATTTTGCTTGAGTACTCATAACCAATCACCTTACAAACACCTCTACAGACACAAACCAATATTTCTTTCTCATCCAGTATTTGATCTCTGCAGGTGTGTGACATTTAAGCAAACAAAGGAACTGCTCTTCACCAGGGCAAGCCTGCATTAAAGAAGGAACACATGACTGTATCAGAACTTACACTTAAAACGCTCTCCCTGTATTCATGCAGAATTCAATTTGTTCCTAATTTAGTTTCCTTTGCTGTGTTCTAATTTCCACCCCCTGAACTTGTGCGTAAAGTATCTGACTTTCAAGAAAAGCCTTGTGGCAGAGAGAGCAGTAAATGCCAAAAATTGCACTGCTATCCTAAGGATACAGAAGACAGCAGGTCCTCTAAAGACAAAACCCACTGAAATTAAAAAGCATTTTTTCCACCAACCATAAAAAGCTGCAGAGGGTCCACAAAATTCCAGAAATCATTCTTTTCACTGAAATAGAACTGTCTGATATTTTTGTTAACCAAGGAGTGTTACAACACAACTAAGGATTACTGCCATGCTTTGAGACTGTTCACGAGTTCAGTAAGATGATGAGCTGTGCATATTTGCAGAGACAGGATCAGGCTGTACAGTGGCTGGCACAGCTCTAAAGAGAGGCAACAGCAAATGAAATTTCACAGCCAACTTGTGTGTGCTGCACTCTACATGAAGCACGTTTAGGAGTGGGCAATGTGTGTTCTGTACAAGCCCAAACATCTCAGGCATCACACTTGCACTGATGAGCAGATTTGTTAGAGTGCCTACATTCTGCTCAGGCACAAAAGTGTCAGAATTTCAAAGGGGCGCAGTGAAATGATTGGACAAATATTTTGTGTTTTCAGCTTGAAACCAAACTTCTTACCTTCTCCTCAATGCTCAAAAACTTCACAGAAGTTTCAAAGGTCATTTTGAAAGACCTCAGTCTTTGGAAATACCCCTTTCTCCGCACCCTTCCCCCAAGTAGTAACTGGCTTAAGCAGAACTTTGTGCACTCAAATTTTGCAATGCAATAGCTCAGGTCAGCAAAGGAAGCCAGAAGTCTCTACTCTGAGGCAATGCCCTCCTGCTATTTTGCTTACAAAATACTGCAGAAAGCTGTTCTTCAACTCATAGTTACATCACCTCAGAACAAGATGTAACTTTCTATTTTATTGACATGATATTTTATTGACATGACATGAAAGAATGACAACTTTTGGTGCTTGTTTTCTGTTAGTATTTTAACCCTTCTATTAAGGCCATTTCTTATTTACTTCTTGTTTATGCAAGCAGAATTGATTGCAAATTGAGAGGCCAGAATGAACTGTTAAAGTGCTGTACCATGATCTTGCCTTGGAAAGTCTTCATGCAAGTGGTATTTCAATGAAACTGCTGAGTTACTTTGTTAAAGACCGGTCTGAATGATATCAGATACCTGAAACTGTCCTGATCAATTGTCCTTACTTGACATAGTGGTGTGGTCAATCACCACAAAAATTTAGAGCATAAAAGATGGAACAAGCTGAGACTAAATAGGGAAATTAAAAAAGGAAGATCCACCATCCTCTCTAAAAAGTACTAAAGCAAGCAGGAGAGAAGATGCAAAATAATATTAAAGGTCAGTTGGCCAACAGCTGCAGAGAAACCAAGAAGTAAACATTTCCAAACACAGACATCTATTTTTACAGCATCTTTCCCAGAATTACTGCTGTATCAGCTTCAACAGTGACACAGCAATTTTTCACTTATGAACCTCCCTCCTTTCCTAACATTTCAAACAGCTTCAGAACTGGTCACATATCTGGGGTTCTTCCCAAAAAAAAAGAGTTACTGCATTCTTCAGACCTCCACCCTACATAGCCAAATACCTGAGACCCTGTAGGGCTGAAATGCTATGGAGCTATGTTCCAGTCACAGGTTACATTGCAGATAGTTCTCACAGCACAGGTGAATTATGGAAATTCAGACTCTTAGTTGAATCACAACCCACTGGTAGGAACTAAGAGGCTTTTTCTCCTAAGAATATTCCTCAATGGATTTAGAGACTGCAGAGCACCTTCTATTATCCAGGTTACTTCCTGATAGATCTCAATTAGCACACCCAGAAAAGCTAAGACAGATTATCTTTGTCATAAGGTTTCTGATGTGATACTATGTAATGTTCATCCTCAAAGATAAGGAACCTGAGTTAGGTTTTTCCCTTTATTCTGCCTAACCTGTTAACAGCCCTCCAGACCATATACATCAAATTAAAGGACTCCTACTGTTTTTTGTACTATCTATTGTTGCTTGATAGCAGCTTAAGAGGTAGAACAATTGTCAACAAAGAAGTAGCAAGAATCACTCGATCTTTTTTTTTGCTTGGAATTGGTCGTATGAAACAACCACAAGCCTAGCTCTAGCCCTTTACGCTACCTTATTTAGCACCACAGACCTTTAGCAACTTCAAATGCCTCTCATGAGAACCTTCACATGAAACTGAAATGTTTTACCATTCACATATATGTGTCTTTGTCTCCTTTTTGTACTGCAAGCCAAGAGATTGCCCCAGCTGTCCCAAAAATTTCCAGTCCCCTTAGTAACCCTGGAGAGAAAGGAGCTGCGAGGAAAACACATTTGGCTGAGGGAAACCCACTCCACATAATTGCAGTCTTCAGAAGGCAGCTGAGACAAATCACATAAAATCAGCTGGAGGGACAAGCACATTTTGCTTTGGCTGCTTCTTGGATCTGCTTAGGAAATAGCCACTCCACAAGCAGAACAAAATTCAGCTATCAAAATACTGAAAAAACAAACTTGAATAGGAGAGGATTTGCCCCGCCCCAAGGTAACGTTACCTTATCTTTAAAAACCTTCTAAGATTCTTTCCATCAATATCAAGCAATATTTCCTTCCTGCCCTGAAGGTGACTTAGGTTACTAATATGAAATGAAAATATCTAAAAGAAAAGAACCCCTCAAACCTGATGAAACAGATGTTTCTGGGCCATGTTTGCTGGTGACAAATGGCACTAAGCTGGACAGCAATTGTGAGTAATGAAGTAGCATGACTGATCTAGCACTGATCTAACATTGAATTGGCTTGAGAAACAAATGCCAACTTCTTAAAGGCTCAGAAGCTGGTAGTAACTGAAAAAAACAATCAGTGATGGAAAACAGTTTAACAGTCAGTCATTTTGTGTAAAGTCTCTCCTGTTAGAGCAAAGAGTGTTTTTTAAGATGAAGGCACACCGAGGGTGGGACTCCGAGGCTCCGCTCTTGCAGCTACTACAGGGTTTCTATTTGACTGTGAGCACAGTAATTAATGATAGCATCCTTCAGCTTCTTCATCTTTAAGTAGTATTTTTTTAACTTGACACTGGAAATGTACTCACCTGTTCAGTGAAAACTCAAAAATAAAACAGTAAGCATTGATTTTGCATTTAAGTGATCAGCTGCTAGCAAAAAGGCTATTTTCTAACTGCAATTGTCTTACAAGAATTAAGTGGACTGCAAAAACCCGAGATGCATCACTGAAAGAAATCAGGGCACATACAGATGTTTGTTCTGAAGTTATTCAGGTGGAAAGTGGGTACATCTCAAAAGAAAGGCAGCTCTCTGCTAGAACATGTTTTTTTCCTAGCTACCCAACCAAAGGCTTTCAAAACAAGCAACATCAGAAACACTCAGAAAGGAGCGTCTCAGTTTTGCCTTTTATCTCATCCTGTGACTTGCCTCCAGCTTTGCACTTCAGTTCTCAATCCTCTTTCTTTATGTAAATGTCAGGATCTCAAGCCATTTCAAGTTGCATCATTCCTCCACATGCACCACAGGTCAGCATGATGCAGAATCTTCCAGATGTGTTTGACCACCAATAGTTCTACCTCAAGGATACATTAACAGCACTGGGTCACAGAGAATTCTGTCCTGAGAGCACCATTCTGCCCAGCAACCTCCTCAAACCAACCCAAATGTCATGCATATTAGAAAGGAAGGAGAAATATGCAAACTAGAGATCCTCAGTTTCCTGCCTCTTTATTCTAGGCCTCAAAAACCTTAGCAATCAGCCCTATTCTGAAAAGCTGGGAGTGGGCACAGGTAAAGCCTGTGCTTCCTTGGCAGTGTGTGCAGATAGATACCAAAGTGCCTGACTGTCCTCACTGGTGGTTGTTCTCCACAACAACAGGAGTAGGAGTGACAAACACACCCACGTAGCAGACTCCAGACAAGGGGGTGAACCTGCAGAGAACATGCTAGGAGGCACTCACGTAGGAGCACTTTTCTTGGTTTCTTTCCCATAACCAGATTTATTTGTTTTTTAAGGGAAAATAGCTTCTTCAGCCTCAGAAAGAAAAAATCTGGTACAGTGAAGCACAGCAAAAACAATATAAAAGAGGGAGGCACAGCAAATCACAGAGCCTTATGCACAGTCAGACTACCACTTTGCTGAGTTATACTATCCCAGCACAGTTTATCAATCTGTCAGAACTTCCAAGAAGTTTAATTTTCAAAGTTAAAACCCCACTCTTTTCTTCAGTATTCCAAAACAGCTTCACTTATTCTGTTACACGAGCAAGACAGTGAAAAAAAAAAAAAAAAATTTCAAAATAGATATGCACCCCTCTTTATTATTTGGCAAAAACTACAGCTATTGAAAGGTAACAAACCATCACTGATGCTCTTCACTAAATCACTGTCCAGGAAAACTGCACAGAACCAGAATGTTGTTGGCTGCACAGAAACATTGCTCTGATGACCAGAGACATTCTTTTGTGACCAGACTGTGCTGTAGCTGCATTTCACTGATGGCCTAATCAGCAGTTAAAGCTCACTACGCACATGGCTCTCTGAACGGCGCATAAAGGTGTTTCCTGTTTTTCTCTACTAAAAAGGAGAGAGGGTTTGTATTACAATCAGATTAGAACAAGAAAAAAAGCAAAGCCTTTTCTGTGGTGAAGCAAAAGAGGAATCCCTCCTATACTTGACAGGAACTTTACAATTTGAGACACAATAACTCCAGAAGTAAATCAATGGAAGTAGAAAGGCATGAACTTAAAGGCTTTTGAATGAAATTATAAACTTCCAACACAACTCCAGTTAATCAAAGGCTGTTTTTTTTGTGAGATACACCTCACTTGCTGTTTATGGCAGTAAGGAGCAATCAAGAGTTAAACATACAACTGATTACATTCTGCCTGGCAATATAATCATTATTTCCTAAAATGCCTTATATGACAACAGGAATGTTGACTTAGGAGAAGGCAGCCCCACCCAAGCCAGAATGGAAAAGGGGACTAATGCCAGGGTGAATAACATCCCATTTCCTTTATGGTCTGCTCCCTTCAGCATGGGATAAGGAAATAGCAATCTAATCTCAAAAACTCTGCATATGTGAATAACCTTATGGACTGTTTATAGTATACTCACGTTAGGTTTCTGGTCTATTTTTTTAATTAACCTAAAAGCTCTATACTCCTCCTTCCCATGCCTGGCTGAATTGTGGGGGAAGAAAACTTCAGTAAACTTAAAAAACTCTTTGGGCCTTGCATCTTCCTTCCTAATGAATGTAAGAGAATAGTGAAAAAGAAGCAAGTAGTAGAAGCTGCTTGTCAACAGCCTGACAACAGAAGCAAACCACCACCATCATGACAAAAGGGGAAGGGTGAGCCCCAGCCACAATTCTTGTTTTACCCACCCCAGTAAGTGCAGTCATGTGGCAGCTGCTCTCTGTCTGTAGATTTTAGACACCAAGAAGCTTATTTCCTTCCTAAATTATAATTTTGCCCAAGTCTTGCAGCAATAGGCAGGTATCACTAAGAAAATACTCACAAGAAGAATTATTAAGAGTGTGAATGCTGTACAGCATTCCCTTTAGCATTAGCTAATGGGACAGGTCAGACAGGGCAAGTTAATCAAACTAATCAAAACCAAAGATAATACCCAAACTCATAGCAATAAATTTTCTGCAGTTGGCCAGCATTATTATTTGAATGGAGTTTGGAGTATTGGATTTAGTCAGTGGAAATTTGAAGGTACCAGGTGTTTGCTGAAATTAAAATAAATTGTGTTCTTTTGTGTACTGCTAGGAAGGAATTCCTCCTTCAGTGATAGAAAGACCCCCAACTTGTCTGTAGTACATTTACATTCCTGTGCTTGCTTTGGGCTTTTGTAAAGTGGGAACTTGGCTTAGGGGTCCCATACACAGGGAACCAGTCTGAACTTTGAGAGGGCAGGTTCTATGTTAAAGTGATGAATAAAAACAAGAGGGGGAAGCTTCATCTAATTTATATGTGATTAGTTATGATTTAAACACTGCCACAGTATCTTTCATGCAGTAAAAGTAATAATAGAGCTATACGTGTGTAAAAGGAAATATTTTCTTGGGGATCACTAGACCTTTTCTACTTCAGTCATTCAAGATGCACAAAAACTGTCATTTGTTTTATTAGTCCTTGGCTAGGCAAATCCCTCCTCCCTCATCAGATGGGCAGAATGTGGAGACAGATCAAATTTATTAGAGAAAGAGTGCATCACATTCAAGACTTTGGAATTAGTTATGATCTAAATTGGACATATATGCAGGCTTGTGCATGTATTTCTTATATGACAAGATCAGCATAATTCTTTACAGGATAACAACCTTATTTAAAAATAAACTTATCAGGTATTACCTGATACCTGATGCTAACATTGGTGGTAGAAGGAAGCAAACATGAGCAAAGCTTTATCTGTAAAATAACTTTAAATACCAAAGGCTTCTGGGGGCAGAGGGAAGTTAGAAAGCAGAGCAGAACAGAACTGCTACTATTCATTTTCATGTGAGCTCACTGAAAGGGGCTTTTGCTGACATGTGGCATGCTAAAAGGAAGTGTTAAAAAATTCTAACATTAAGTGTACAGTTGGTACAGATCTTCAAAACTGGGATTGCAACATACACTGCCACAGCAGTAGAAGGAGCACACCAATTCCAAGCTTAGCAGCTGTGAAATAATATATATGCATATAGAAAAATATTACCTGTAAACCACAGCAGCCCACTGCATTCATTATTGAAGCATTATGAATGACCTTGTAAGGAATCCCCAATTTCACTGCACGTAGCACTAAATCACTGTGTGTTGTGGCCCTGTGGTAAGAAAAGGAAGGAATTAAACATTGAAAACATGATGTTACCAAGTGTTACTAGCATTGTAGTTTGTATTGAAATAAAATTAAATTTTTCACAACAAGGAGAGGTGGCAAAATGGCAACGATATCCTATTGGTTACAGGAAAATAAAAACTCCAGTAAGGCTTCCATATGTCATCTGCCACAGATGAAATGCCAGGCATCCTCAGTACGGTAGAGCTCTTTGCAACTTTCTGGCATCATTAAAACTGTAACACTTCTACAACTGTTACTTTATAAAGTAGCCTTGGCAAGTACTTGAAAAGGAAAGTTCCATGTATCCTTTGTCTTCTGCAGGTGTCTGTTGAACACGTGTTGAACTGTAAATGTCAACTCTGGCACAAACTTCCACAAAACTCCAGGATTTCATTACTGACTGCACAGCCAGGCCCTCTCCCATCTGCACCAGTGTGTGCCAGGAAAGCTCCACGCTCAGACAAGAACTCTGAACAGACAGAGGTGAACTGCACGTTTACTTAGAAAAAACATCCTTAGACTGAATCAATTTTCATATTTAATCCAGATTATTCAAATTAACAATGCCTAAATCTGAGTGATGAAGTTTATTCTGAAAGAGTTAAAATACTGTTGTTTCAAACAGAGCTAAGTTCAGCTCCAGGTCTAAAGCTCAAGAAACACCTTGCAGTGATTAACTGTTGCTGGGTTTGCAGTTAAGCAGTTGAGATAGAGCCTTTCTAAAATGGTCAGTACATACAGATTGAGCAAATCTTTGAACTGCAACAATATTTATATATGTATTTTGCTTGTATGTATGTGAAATATGAAAATGCACCTACCCCTTGCCTAAATTTATCAAACCTGATCAATGACGTTAGACATCTCATTCCCAAGATGTACCACACATTTTATGTAGCCATTCCAAAGAAGGAAGGAAAGAAATAACATATGGCCATCAGAACAATGAACTAAGAAAACTGCTTTCACCCCAGCCTTGTTCAGTTACCCTAACAGAATTCCCCTGGTTTTAGCCTGATAATTTCGGTGCTGTGTGTCTGACCAGCACCCAGTCAGCAGATCAGGTGCTTCAGACTGGAACACAAATGTGGCAGCAGCTGGCAAGGCTGTAAAGATCAATATTTAATAAAAGAAATCAATTTCAGTGGAGGAAAAAAAAAGGAATTTGAATTTGGGAAATCTGAAACCCTTATACAAACAGGCTCCCAGACCTAGGAGAAGCCAGTAAAGTGATCTGAACCAATACCTTAGTTACTACACAAACATTGTTCCTGACTTCTAGAAGCAAAAGTCATTTAAGAATGTCTTCTCTAAGAGAAGAGGAGACTGGTTTTACAGCCTTGTGTTATTCCCTGCACATACCAAGGACAAGGAGCACTGGAGGATTTTGTGGTTATGCTAATAATGACCAAGGCATCAGCTGGCTTTATTCACTGAAATTTGCTCCAGCCAGTATTTTTTTTTCTCCCAGTAGGTCTGCCTATAATGACTGTAGCTAAAGGCAGAAGTGCCCTTATGAGCACTCAGTTCCAATACCAGGAAAAGTTTCATGGAGTCATCCCTCCACAGCCAAAACCACAGCAGCATTTTCTGTCACTGATAGAGATGTTAAGTTTGATGGATAGTAATAATATGAATGTTAACACCAGCCTAGAGTGGTGGGCTTTCCACTGTACTACTCAAGTTGTCAGATTCTTGTAGCACATCCATGGGTGTTACCACATACACAGATAAAAACTTGCAGAGAACAACAGTGAGGAGGACAGGGCATAGCCTGCTTTATTGCCTTAACCATGAACCACCAACACCTGGCATCTCCTGTGGCTGCCAAGTATTCTGCTCTCCTGCAAATATACTTGGAACTCTGTGATCAGCTGCAAGGGGCTTCTATCCTCCTCCCCTCTGGCCTCTCTTAGGACAGACACATTCAGTACTCTATCCTAGTAACCTCACAAGTCCCTAAATCCTTAGGGTTCTATGTGAGCATAGGAGCAGTTCTAGCTGTGACAGCAAGAGCTAAGAACATGAACATTTATAGAGAAGCAACTCATTAAAAAAAAAAAGGGTAGTTTTTAACAATTATGTAGTATGTTAACCATAACTGAAGTATTTGGACATTGAAACTAATGATAATGAGACAGGTCAGAGTACTGCTTATAAGTAGCAGCTACATTTCAATCCATGTAGTTCGTATTTTTCATCTTGAGTGCTTGTATCAGTCATGGATCAGAGCACAAGGGTCCAGGTAATGTGGCTCTACACTCTGCACAAATCCTAGTTTTAATGTAAACATGGACTGCAAGTATTATTAATATTTCTGAAATACAGGGTCATCTGCCCATAATTAGTTTAATATAATATTCTCTTGCCAATTGCCTTCAACCTGTATTTACACAAATTATCTGCTTTTGACAGATGTGCACATTGCTCCTTTTTACATAAACTCCATTTTTTCCCTCACAAATAAGGTGCTCAGATTTCATTTTTCTTGTGCCCCTTTGACACTGTGGTATAAATCCTGCATCACCAGCTGGAGATGAAAAGCTCTTCTGCATGGCTTGACATTACAGATTGATGATACCTGACCAAAGAGACAGAAGGAGATCCTTCTGGTCATAGAAAAAGACTATACTTTCCAGCAGGAATAAAAAGTGGAAACAAAAGGCCTAATAAACCAACATGAGAAGACATTTATAATGACATAAGTGATTTTAAAAACTAGCATATATTAAAGCAGACAATACAACCAATAATCTGTATTGATTCTAAAACAACTGAGTATAAAAGCTCAAGTTTATAAGTACAGTTAAAAGAATATTCCCCCAAAACAGCACATTTCTTATTTATGTCATAACCTAGAATTTCTTCTGTTATAAGACAAATAATGAGGCAAAGTATTTTTTATAAAAGGTAGCACAGAGAATGAAATGATAATGAATGAAAGTGTAAGTATCTGCTGAAGGAAAGATTCACACATCCTGGAGGGTCCACATTCCTATCTATAATGGACATCTGGGCAAGGAAACTCCAAAGCAAGATAAAGCGTAGACAACTGCACGTATATTTTTAATACAGTAAGGAATACACAGACACAAAAAGTGTTTCTGGTCTAAAAATCAGTTTCCTCATAAAGAATTAGAATTACAGAGATGGCTTCTTCCTATTGAAAAAAGTGATGAAGCTACAGTAATTATTAAAATGTTGCTCTGTCTTACCCAAAAGGATCACCAACCACAAGAAATGCAACATCACAAACATCAGCTTCTTTTAAAAGGCTATCTGCTTCTTGTTCCACCATTTCTCGGTCAGCCAAAATCAATTCTTTTCCATAAAACTCTTCCTAGAAATTGAAATTAGTAACAAACATCAAAATAAGACACTTAGGAATGTTTTTGTATCTCTCTGAGTGCTCACTCAAGAGCACAGCCAATGGACACTGGAATAAGTAACTCCATTATTCTCCCCAGCAGTCTGCCCCATGTCTTGGTGAACCTCACCTCTGCTTGCAAGAACACCTGAGCTTCCCATAAAGCAGCTCCTGAGCTGACAAAAATTAGTGAATGTGAACTTTATCCTGAAACTGACTTGATTTTCCATGCTTTCTGTGTCAGTTGATGAGCTGCACCTAAAGCAGCTCAGTCACGCTGAGGGCACCTGGGTGGACTCTGGGCAGAGTTAATTTAACCTGCTGCTGTAAGGCATCCCCTCTCACAGCCCGAGCCTAGTGCTTAGGCTACCGACAATACTGGCACCAAACCACATACAAATACCACACTAGCTACACCACAACCTGTTCTCTCAGATTTTTACTTACTACATTTTAGCTAACCACATCTAAGGAATGACTTCATATTAATCCTGCATCTTGAACTCTCTTTAAGAAGTGCTTTACCAAGTATACAGGTAAACATGTATTTGATCATGTCCTTAATTTTTCTTCAGCAGCTCAGTAATCATTGTGTCTCTTTGTACATTTTAAATGCCTTTATTTCCAGCATGAACTTCACACTTGTATATGAAACTTCAGTTAGTTCTAGAACATATTTTCTGATTACACTGAAAATATCTGCCATGTTGTGTCACCATGCATTTTACATGCTCTTTACATGATTAAATTTTTTTTCCAGGGCAAAGACCAAGAGAGGTATTTTTGTTCTAAGTAGTAGTCAGCAAATTTGTGTGGTATTATGAATATTAATAGACTGATAAAACTATTAAAGTCAGTTATCACCCAGAAAGGTCTTCCTCTGACTTCTGTGACTTTGCCCACACAGAACAGTGAATTGACGAGGAACTATCACACCTGTACAGAAGCAGAGTGGTGCTTCCATAAAAAAATCCATCCCATAGTGAGAGTAATAGGTATGGGACCTCTGTTACCAGGTTACAATCCCTTCCCTGAATATGAGTTCCTGCCCATTTTTGGGTAGGTTTTCCTAACTCTATAAAATCAGGATATTATTTCCTCATGAAACAGACTGTAACTTGTACAGGTTCAACAGAGAGGGGACCAAAAAAATGTGTAAGCAAATCTTGCATCTGTGATTTGGAACCACTGATGGTCACCCTAGAATAATGCTGAGATCTGTACTAAACCAACTACAGCAAATTTTGATACCCCACTGGGTTTCATTAGGTAACTCAGCCCAGATGCACATCAGCACAAGGGGAGCTGGTCTGTAAAGCAGAGCACTCCATAACAACACCACACATCCCTTTCTGTGGGCTGTCATCGCACCAGGCTGGCTTTGGCCCAACACTGTGAGCAAATGCACACTCCAGAACAGATTGGGTGCAGTCCCAGGAACACACCTTTCAGTTTGGCTTCATCCAAGGGAATCTATTTGCATGCTTTGAGACTTCTCCACAATGCTAATCACAGCATGCTAAGTAGAGAATATACAGAAAGTAAAATGTAGATTCACTGGGAGCACACTGGGTCCAAAAAGTTCTTTCACCAAACTCAGGGTAGATTGCTATGGTCAACATCAAATAACTTTTAATAAACATTTTAGGCCAACCCAATAAACAAGCAAGTCTTGTCATTTGAATTTTATAGTCTGATTTTAGTACCACGAACACAGGAGGATATCTGTGAAGTCTCTGCAGGCAAATACCTGCTCTTTACTGCTTGAGGGTTTAGGGTTTTCCTCTAACTTTTTGTGGTGCTTAGGAGAGACTGACCTTCAGATTAGTAAATAAACTATTCAGCATTGTCACTTGTATGTAAACCAGGCTGTATTATAAACACTTGGTTATTAACTCCTAAAGTCCATCTTGGGACTTTAGGTGTTTCAGGTAAGACAACGTTTTTACTGTTTTTATTGATCTTTTTTCCCCAGTTATCTCATCTTTGGCATCTCAAGGTTTGCAAAAGCCTTAAAACAGTAAGAAATATATGACAAGAAAACCCAAAATAACCACATCAAAAATCATCATCATTTTCATATTATTCAGTGTTTTCTTTTCAGACGGATAGCAATCCACTAATTTTTCTTTTGATAACAAATGCTCGTTTTGAAAAGTAAAAATACCTAAGTAATCACTTCCATTTAGCAGTTTTCCAATTATCAAACCACAAAAAAGAACATTTTGTTTTGAATGGACTGACTGCAATTTAGACTGCTTCAGTGTACTGAAAAGAGACATAAAACACAGAGCATATCTTCATACAGCAGATAAGCCAGAAATTCTTTCCAAATATTCTAGCCTACCTTGTAGATGGAAACCATATAAGGCTGACTACAAGCTAAAAGTCTCACATACTTTATGAATATGCTGCTCTGGTTACAGGTACATTATGGGCATACAGAACTCAAGAGCCAGATAGCAGCAGCTTATTCAGAGGCAAGATCTCTGGTCTGTGGGCAGCTATGCTATTTTTTTGTATTATTGCAGCATTAAACTTCATCTTTCTGTGACCATCTGTGAACTCCTCAGAGCTACGATTTGCAAATTTTTACTACCCTTGTCTTCCGAGGTGTGTTTACTAATGAAAACTTTATCTCCACGTTGTCCAACAGCCCATCTCTGACTGAACCGTGCCTATTCGGGGAATCCCAATATGCTGAGGCAGCTTGGCCCACGTGGAAACGTGACATAATCAAATTGTAATTCCCAGCAGGCATGCCATAACACCTCAGGCTGATACAGGGGTGCAGGGTTTCAAAGAATGTATTTTTCTGGTATGACTTTTGGGTTTGTTGCTTTTGTTTGTTTTGTTTTAAAACAGATGCGACCCTTTCTAACCAAGTCCTCCACTATCTCAGGGTCTGCATGTATTGGTAGGTTTTGAGATGAAAACTTGTACCAACAGTTGTAGGAAGGAACATTTTATTTTTGCTGTAGTCTTCTTGCGTGGCAGTAAAACAATTTCTCCTATAAAACACAGTATGTGAAGGTCACGTACATACTTCTCCCACGGACCCACCAGCCCCAGCACGGCCCCGGCTCCGTGGCACGAGAGGCCTCGGGCCTCGTGGCCAGACCTACCAGCGCTTCCTTGCCCACGGTGAGCACGGACGTGTAGGCCTCCAGGTACACCCTGCGGCAGCGCCGCACCGCCTCCAGCCCCTTCACCGTGATGTCCTTGGCATCCCCCAGGCCCAGCCCCACCAGGTACAGCATGCTCGGGGAGGGCCCGAGCCGCCACCTGCCTCAAGGGGGGAAACGGAAGCGGGGTCAGCCGGGGCGCCCCACCGCTCGCTGGGAGCCGGCCCCAGGTCCGGGGGCAGATTAGCTCCCCGCTGCTGGCTTCCCGGCTCCCCGTTTGCCGGCTCCCCGCTGCTCGCTTCCCGGCTCCCCGTTTCCCGGCTCCCGGCTGCCCGTGGCGCCGTTGGGGCGCAGGGGCCGCCGGGAGTTGTAGTCCCGGGCCGCGGCCGGGTCATGGCAGCGGCGGGCAGGCTCGGTCCAAGCGGTGTGCCCGCGGTGCCGGTCGCCAGCGGCCACAGCATCCCGGTGCTGGGGCTCGGTAAGTGGCGGTGGGCCCGCCCAGAGCCCGCCTCCCTGCCAGAGGCGTTGTGAGAGGGCGGGGGTCACGCCGGGGCCCGGCCTGGCCGGCTCGGCAGGTTCCACGCTGCCCTTGGCCCGCAGCCGGACTCGCCTCAGGCAGCCCGGACCGGAGCCTCCTGCCGAGCTGCCCGCGCTGAGCCGGGCAGGCCCCGCGCTCGGCCGAGAGCCCCTGTGCTGCCGAGTGAAGCCTCGTGCTCCTGCCAAACGCGACCAGCTGGGCCTGCCGGGGAGCCGTGCTCTTGTGCTGCGAGCACATCGCTCCCCTCCCATCTGACCCGGGGCGATGTGCGGTGGTTTGGTGGTTTGGGTGTGTTTTCTTACCAGGCTTGGGAGCAGACTTTTCTTTAGAGCAGACTCTTATGATAGAATTAACCTTACTGCACCTGTGGAACTGAGATCCCGTGTAGGAACCTTAGCATCTGTGAGGCACAAGGGAATGGTGGTTGATGATGATGAATATTTGATGCAGCTTAGTATTTCTTGCACAGTTGCTATGTAGTGAGCAAAATGGCTTATGTTGTTCAAAAATTACTATTTTTTTTCTCTTTGTGTTTTTTGGTTGATTACTTTAACCTGTAACA
Source organism: Poecile atricapillus (assembly GCF_030490865.1). Classification (NCBI taxonomy): domain Eukaryota; kingdom Metazoa; phylum Chordata; class Aves; order Passeriformes; family Paridae; genus Poecile; species Poecile atricapillus. The sequence continues at coordinate 14,952,285 of NC_081255.1, read as the reverse complement.
CTTACTGCCAATTTACTTTTCTTGGAGATATTTTTATAACATTAAAGGAAAAGGAATGTAAATAGTCTTTTTTAAAGAATGGACTTGGTTGTCATATGTCCATTGTTTCAGTACATGCTGAACTGTGCTTCAGACTGTCTACAGAACCAACTTTTTATTGGAGGTAGTAATACATTTCTTGGGTTATGGGAAGAATAAACTGACTAGAAAGTAGACATGCAGAAAGATTCCTTTCTGTTGTCCGCCCAATAGCTGCTCCCTGTCCTTTTGCTGTATTGGAAAGTTCTGAGTAGTCTATTGTTACACCTGAACTCATACCGCAGTGAATGGGTAGTGGCATACAAGAAAATCCAGTTTGAATTTTTCTGGCCCAGTAACTTCTGGCAGGTATGCCTTTCCAGGAGCTTCTCTTGACTTTCAAGGAACTTCTCTTGACTTACAGTGGTGGTGTTGTCATGAGCAGGATTTGGTTCTTTTGATTTCACTTGTTTGTCTTGCTAGAGTAATGCTTTACATATTGCTTTGTACGGTCTGCAGATCTTTGAGGATTGTGTAATAGATAGGAACCAGTCAGGTCATTTTAGGAAATCATTGATATATGCTGCAAAATGCTGAGAATTTAAGAAGGGAGAAAAGAAAGTTGAAGACTTGCCACAGTTGCATTTGTGGTCAGGCTATAAATACCACAATACGCAGGCCAACACAATGGGATCATTATGGTAGCTGTTCTCATTTCTCTTTTCCACATTAATTGCTTATTTTCCTTTCAGTCTTACTGCATTAACGAAAGATTTACTTGGATATGAAATAGAAGCAAACTTCCTTAAATGAAAATGCATTTTCTGCAAGGCCATTTTCTGCAGGATTTGTTTGTCATTTCTTATCCCTCTAAACATGCAGACCTAATTGTTATCTGGTGTCTCAAAGACAACTTTAATTGATACAGATGTTGCCTCTATTGCTAGATAATCTTTCTAAAAGCTTCAGAGAGATAAATATGCTAAATATGCATAAAGATGGTTTCAACTATGCAGTTGTGTCACCTGGAAGGCAGCTCAGATAGCTTTGCAAGTTGTTTTCAAGGTGATGAAACCCCTTTTTTAGTATCTGAGAGCTGACTTAGGAGACAGGTAGTGTGTTTCTTGGCCAGAACATGTTTCTCAAGGGAATGCAACAGCACACTGGAAAAGCATTCTGTCAAAAATATCTCTTCTTGTTCAAGTTTCAGTTATCAAAAGGTATTTGTGATGGTGGTTTTTTGGGTTTGGTTTCCTTTTTTTAAATGGGTTTCCATGCCACAGCTTGTCATTTGTATAGAAGTTCAGTAAGTTGGTCAAGGTTTGATGCAAAAGGGGAGATGGGGGGAAGGAGGTTAAGTCTTTCATTAGGTTACCATTCTCTTTCTGGGGCCTTGTGCTCTTGCATAAACTGTTCCTACTGAGAAGGATCCATTTCCATTAAAATCTCCAGTGGGCAAGACAAATTTTTACACCAGAGAAGGCCATGGAGTACGCAAAATTTGTGTTTAGTCTGAAGAGCTACTTGGAATAACAGGCCAAATTGTGTACATCTAAAATTTCCTGTCTACTTCGATGCATATTCTTAGTGTCTTGTGTCTGGCAAAAAGACCAGTCTACTTGCAATGGTAAAGCAAGCTGACTTTCCTGAGACCCCAAACAATCATATTATAAGGCAGCTCACCTTTATGCTACTAATATGATGTATAGCTAAAGTTTTAATTAACAGATAAAAATAATCTGCACCTTTTTTATCATATGGCTATGAAAACTGCTGGTAACTTTATGTTTCATATGGTTTAATGCTAACTGTTGTGTTAGCCAACATTATTCATGTGCAGAGGGTCAGGCATGTTTATGGTCAATTTTCATTACAAAGGCTGCTTTCTACTTGAGTAGGCTTAAGTCTAAAATGAATTGACATTTTGGCCCTAATAATTGTCTCAAGTGTAAATCTATGCCCCAGACAGTACATTACCTCACAGTGGCTGTAGATTGCGCTAGAAAAAGGATACATTTGCTATCTTGCTAATAAGATTGGTATGTGGCAAACAACTGATATAAAATGTGGCACTATTTAGAAGTTACAGATGTAGTTACACTTTTTCATAGGAGCTACATGTGTCTGAGAATCTGTTGTCGAGACTTTGTACTATAGTAGAAAAATTTATTCTTACAGTTTCCTAACTGCAGAATACTTGGTGCTTACCTAAAGCAGCATCCTCGAAAATGTATCACTTGTCAAAATGGCATATTGTCAGGTTTTGGAATAAAAATGCAAAGTTTGAACTGTTCATGCTTACTTCTGTTAAGTAGGAAGCTCTCACTTGCACAGTTGTCACTTCCTTTTTTTTTCAAGTCTGAGGAGTGAAAATGCCACTCTCTATAGCATTTGATTATAATTTAGTAGCACAAGGGCTTTTCTTCCTGTAACTGAAACATTACAACCTTTGTCAATGTCATGTGCTGAATTGTTGACATCTCTTCAGGATTGTTTTGGTACTTTCTATTGGAACTCTCTTCATCCCCTTTATATGGTAGTTATATTCCCATTAGAACAGGGTTTTATACGTGTGTGTTTTTCTTTGTTAATTTGTGTTTGTTGTTTTGTTTGGGCTATTTCTAGGGATGGTATTAATTAAATTCAGGTGGCTTGCTCAAGTAGCCAGGGATTTCTTGTAAAAATGTGCTGGTGATACAAAAAATGCATAGAATCTTTTTGTGTAATGTTGCTTCCTACGTAATCTTTGGGGAAGCTGGAATTAATAACAACTTGATGAGATAAAAAAGTCTCAAATTATACCCTCCTATTAAAGAATAAAATTAATTGCAATTCCATTGTTTGGGAAGGGCCATCAGGATGCAATTACTAAACAAAATAATCAAGTATTTGTATTCATTTTGCATTACTCAGGTTAAACACAGTGAGTATTTTATCAGTAGTTATAATGTTCTTTGCAGAAGGTCATTCAAGATTGCCCAGCATCATTATTATAGGTACTGTAGCTGGAAAAACAGTCAGGTACTGCTTAGAGCAGCTTCTGGTCAAACAGCCAAAGCCTGGAGGAAAGTAATACACACACAGTCCTTCCAGACTCAGAGGAAACCACTAAAATATCTCTGTCCTCATTTCAGGGTGTTTCATAGATAATGTTCCTGATACTCTGCTGTACCTTTGTCTGAGTAAATAAATTCATAAAAGTAAGTTTTGACTGATTTTTACTTTGCTGATTGCTTTAAGACATTGCATCATTTACGTTGCAGCCACTCAGGGCTTCTTGTATTGTTCCCAGCTCTTTTCACAACAATTAGACATCCTGGCAAAAAGCACAGAATCAGATTGCTCCACTTTCATTACATCAGGTTGTGTTGGGGTTTTTTTCATCAAACTGCTACATAAATTTAATGCTGAATGGAAGTATTTTAACATTCCATTATGTATTACTAATCCAGTTACTTCTTAATTATTAATCCCAGAATTGCGTATTCTCATTTTTAAGCTTAGCTGTGGTCAAAAAAATACCCAGTGCTGATGGACTGGAATAAAATGAGATTTTTCTTTTCAATTCAATGGCAGTAGAGTCAAGCCTTCACTTTCTTTTTCATTTTCTACTGTTACTGCCTTTTTTTTCTTTTTTTTTAATTCATGTCTCCTGTTTCTTCATGGCTTTGGTTCTTAAGGAAATTTATGGAACAGTGGTCCTGGTACCAAGACCTATGGCACTTGCTGCTATTAATCTTATCCTGTAATAAGAATTGGCTGTTTATTTCTTCCCTTTGTTTTATGTCTCAACCTTTTTTTTTTTTATTCTCTTGAGGCTCCGCTTTTCACCCATGGTTACCAAGTTGCCTTAATAGCCTCTTGTGATGAACAAAATGCCACCTTTATAAATCTTTCTGTCTCAATTCATTCACTGTTTCAGTAGATCTGACCTTGAGAAGTTGTACTTGATCTTTGGGGGCCTCCAGATATTTAACTTCTCTCCTGTGCAGAATGTGGCAATATCCCAGGCAGCTGGGCGTGTGTAGACAGTGGAGCAAAGCAGTGTCCTCTCCCAACCTCACTAAACCTGGTGAGCTCCTACCTTCTTTGCTTTCTTCCAGCTTCACCTCCTTCCAGCCTGGTGCTGTTTTACTCCTTAAAAAAGACTGAACGCTCTACAAGTGTTGTTCTAAGGGATACTAATAAATGCAGCTGGAGCAAAATGCCGGGCCAACTTTTGCTTACATCAGAGTCTACACAGTACAGAAATATTCTCCTTTTTTATGAGGGAATTTGCTGCTTTGTCTCTGCTCTCCTGTACACCTACAAATCTTTGAGGCCAGATTTTTATATGTTTGCTGGGGATTTTGCCTTATATTATGGCATATAAACTGTGATTTAATAGCAGAAAAATAGCTTCCTTTCTCACGCTGGATTCTTTTTGGTAATCACTGTATTGCTGATGTGATACAGATGAATTTTAGATGTCCTTCACTAAGTCTAAGTAATAAATCAATTTAGGTTTCTACCACTGTTTAATAATTAAAACTTCTATGAGTAAAAGCAGAGGCACTTCATGTGTATGCTTTTAACGTTCCTTTGCCATTAAGACTTTTAAATGTTACAAGCGTAATTGCCCAAGAGAAGAACAAATGATTTGTAAGTAGTTTGAAATTAACAGAGAAGCAAGCTCCAGTATATATAATTTTTGTGTTTCAGTGTGTTCGTTTAGTGTAAGAAAATTATATTAAAAAGAAAAATAAAATTTGATATTAAAAAAATAAATTGGGGGGTGGGTAAAAGAAAGCCAAGCTTTATCTTTCATCCTTCGTGCAGCAGATTTTAGTCATCATACCTTTTTTTTCTTTGCCAGAGCTTGCTAGCATAGTGTTTTGGCAGTGTTGAATGGTGATGTCACATGCTGCTGTAACCTGAATTGCAGCAGTTCCTTATGCCACCAAATGGGGAGAAGGGAGGTACTAATTCCTGAACTCTCTTCAGTTCTAATGTTTATGCAAAGTACAGCACAGAGAGTAATACAAAATCCTTGTTAAAGGGGAAGGAGGGAGAGAAAGGGGAAAGCCCTCTTTGTGGCTTTGCAGCAGTTTCATAACTTGAAGGTCTGTTTGTCGTTCTTAGTGCCTGAATGGAGGCGCTTTGCATTCTAATGTGTAAAGTTCTAAGGCTGAATGTGCAGTGTGAGAGGAGGGACTAGAGAAGATGTTATTTGTCATAGAAACTGTTAGAAAATGCATTTTAAATTCTTAAGATGACGTGGGGAAAAATAAGCATTTATTCAGCAGTATTCTTTATTGTTGCACTCAGGGGAGCTGGGTTGTTGCTGTCCTTGGAGCTCATGAACACAGTTAGTTACCAGTAGGACACGTGCGTCTCAGCTCTCATAGTGTCAGGTGGTAGTGCAGGAGGAGGATCTGTCATCATTCACAAGTGCACTTTGCAAGAAAAGGGCACTGGTATGATGTCAGAAATTACCCATCAGCTTGAATTATAGTGTCACAATGGTAATTACTGTACATATATTTTCATTGTGTAAAGCTATGAGTCACTACAAATCACAGTTCTCTTTATCTTTACAGTATTTTAAGTGGCTTTGACTTACTGGCCTCATGTTCAACTGCACATCTCAATTTTGCTGTCTGTCTACATAATTGGATGTTGGCTAAGTATAATCATAAGTAATTTATATAACTTATTTTTAAGTCAATCTTTCATAGGAATGATTTTGATAATGTTCTAATTAAGTACAAAATATGGGCTTAGTGTTTTATTTTCTTTTGATCATTCTTTTTTGTGGAAGTTTTATAGAGGAGAAAAAAATTTGTCGTGGGTTTGTCACAGTGGTAGTATTTGTCTCATTTGTAAAATATTTCCAAATGTCTCATGTTAATTAATCAATATCATCCTTATCAGATAGAGTAGTCTAAGTACATGTTTTAAAAAGGAAGGAAATAATATTTTTGTTCAGTCTGTTTATTTGCTGCACATAGTAAATATCCTTAATAGTTATGAAGTTAAAGTTTCTGTCCAGGTATGGTAAGTATTGGAAGTAATTTCAACTGAGTTTAGGGAATAGAATGAAAATAATTTAAAACTGCTTCACACCAGCAATTCTTCGTGCACTATTAACTGCTAAGATCTAGTCACAAAACATTATTCTAAGGAGAAAAGGTTTAGTGAACCCTAGAAATTGGATTTGATTTATGCCAGAAAATCTGCCTTTTCACTGCTTGAGATTTCTATGGAAGGAAGCCACAGTCTTTAACCAAATGGTTTCTAAGGTAACATCTTATAGCAGAGCATCTGAAACCAATTTGGTTGTTAATGAGAAATAGTTCTCACGGTGGTGGGAAAGTGTGGAGTGAAAGAAAGGCTTCAAGATTTGGCAGTCTGTCTGTAAAGACATTTAAATAAATGTGTGTTGCTGCTCTGCTTATGAAATTTGTACATGAATTACACATTCATAATTGCCTTCCAAATGTATAGATCTCTTTCTGGATTTTATTGATAGATCCTGCATGATTAAAATATTTGACTACTACAGATGAATAATATAAATAGCTGGCACTTTTCCAGTGGTAATCTCTTTACTATTGCTGAAAAGAAAATTTGCATTTTTTGGGGTGATAGTTATTTCTGCTGCCAGAAATCCATTAATGAATATCAGAGCCATATGACCATATCAGAGCAATAGCATCCCACTGATACCAGATGCCACTTGCAGACTTTCTGGGATTGCCACGAGACACATTCTGAGAAGTTACTCTTGCACCTATTCTCTGTTTGAGCTTCTGAGGAGATAAATGGTGGGTCAGTGAACAGAAATGTGTGGTCATTTTACAGTAGATGATCTGAATATCCTTTACAGTCAGAGCCTCTTTGGGATGGAGGGAATAGAGTGCTTCTGTCAACAGTGGCTTGTTGCCATTTCTTCCTTCCTCTCAGGAAGAGAGAAAACCTGCAATTCTGGCTTCCCTTTCCCTGGATACATAATAAACACGTAATGGCTCTATCCTACCCTCATGCCTTGAGGCAAGGCTGTATTCCTGCATTTGTATCTTGGTGCCTGTGTAGACTTGCCTGAGTAGAATTGCAGAGTTTAAAACCATGCTTACTTTTTTTGCTCATGTTACTGAACTCTATTAGTGTGTTCTGAGTTGCACAGGGGAAAAACACTCCCAGAGTGACACCTTTGCACTAAGCAATGGATCATATTCAGTAGACAAACAAGCAAACAGAAGAATGGGAAGCATTACCGAAGTAAAACTTAGATACTAAAAAAAAGCCATTCATAATCCAAATAACTTCTACAGAGGCAAGAGAAACTTGCCTTAACTGACTGAGTTTTAGATAAACCAGTGTGCTGCCTTTGCTCTGACCAATTATAAACCATTGATTACAAAATGGGAGTCTGCTCAGTGTCTTTAAGTTATTGTTGATGGTGTCCTTCCAGTTTTTCCAGAAGCGCTTTGTCTCCATAGGCTCCATTCCCTCAGGAGTAGCTGCCCTATTTTATATGCACATTGGGTGCCAGTCCTGTACTCTGAATAAAATACCCAAGTTACTTTGTAAAAGTAATTGTTATTCAATGTGGATCTCTTACCTTGAAATACTCTCTGGTTGCCTCATGAGAATTGTAGAGTGGGGTAACCTCATTGTGAGGTTGACTTTGGTTTCACCTGCTGCAGAGGGAAGCTCTACACTCTAGGAAGAGAGAGGATCCTTGAATACTGTGTCATCAGAAGCTGCATAGGATTTTCAGAGTAACTGACCCTGTTAGATAAAACTATGCCAAATAGTTTACTGTGGTAAACACTTGGGTTTTAGTGCTGAAGTAATAGAAAGTTAGTGTGACATTATCAGCTTGTCTGAGAGCAGCTGTAGGGATGGTGTTGGGGAATGTAACAGAAAGAAGGGCTTCAGGAGAAAAGTTCATGGAGAAGGTCTTTCTGATACTTTGTTGACTGGCTAGGACACAAGTGTGATTTTATTTTATTTTTTTTTAATTTGAATAAAAGCATTTATTAAATCAAATTATTTAACTGCTGCTACTAAAGGGGAAACTTGTTTTGCTCCATCCCTTGCCCAAAATTTAGTGGGTTTCCTCTCTGAGGAATTATTCAGGTTCATGAATAATTCTGAAACTGTACTCTCTTTTTTTGGCCATTTAGCAATCTTAGTCAGCTTGTCAGAGGATCATATGAATACAAAATCAGAAGGAGGATATAAGACAGACAGCAAGTAAGGATTGTCTGTCCTTGAGCCTTTCCATAGAAGAGGCATGTGGTTTTGTGAATGCATTAACAACCTTGAAATGTGTTATGTTCATTTGCATTATGTATTATGTTTTATCATCGCATTTTCTTATAAGGTAATTTGGAGATCAAACTATATGAACACCAAAAAATTCAATATATTCATAAGATATGTTTTAGTGATGTAATATTGAAATAGTAGTAATAAAACTAATAGAATCAAGTATTTCAAGCCTGGTATGATATACAATACCATATATACACAGTGAGTGTGTAAAAGTTGAAAAAAGAATGTTTGAGCTTTTGCTTTTGAGAGTTTTTAAGTGATTACTTGGAGATAAAAAAAAGCAAGGAATGGTATTTTTACAGGTGTTGTCAACTCTTTAAATTTAGTACTGATGTCAGAAGATCATTAATCTCTGATGTGATCTCTAAATATTCTGGCTGGAGTTTCACCAGCTGGAACTTTCCTAATGTTATTTCACTGGAATCAAGTAGCTAATGTTATTCATGTCACTGGACATTTTTATATATTCAAATGAATAATTGTTTCACATTGCCACAGAGAGAGGGAGAAAGCAGGGAGAGAAAGCAGATCCTGGCTCTGTTTTGAAAAACTGTTGGTGCTTTGGATTTCTCTCTCTGTAGTTCTGAAGCTTTGTGAGGGAGAACAGAAAGTTTAATGAGGCTGAGCTGAGATTGTGCATAAATCTGGGAGGGGGGATAGTGGGTGGCTTGTTACTTGTTTTACATATTTGGTGGGGTCAGGGGTCAAGATGTTGCTGATTTTCTGTTTTTGAGGTGTTGGGGGTGGTGTTGCTGAGTGACATGTTGGGGTTTTTTTCCCCCTGTAGCAGCTGCATTGTAAACAGGAGTCTGTCTAATAATCTTTGTATCATTTTATGGGTTGTCAGAACATTCACTCCAGTTTTGATGGCGGTGTTCTTCAGGGTACTGAGAAAGTGGTAACTCTGACAAAATAACAGCGTAACCAAGTAAGCCTGATTTCCATGGATTTGTGTCCTCTGACCTATCCATATTTTCACTGCAGTATCCTTGTCCCTTACAACCACCAGTTTTTCACAAAATCCATAGGAATGTAATTGTCTTGCACATCTTGCAATCTGTCAAATTTGGCTTAGTTCAGTCAGTGAGATAACAGTGCTATTTCCCTAGGAAATAAGTTAAAATATTAGCTAAAAAATAGGAAGCATTCCCAAACTTGCTTATATTTGAGATAGTTTCATGAAAGGAATTCCTATTTCTTATCAGCAAATTCTAGGGAAAAAAATGTATTAAATATTTTTAGAAATAGGAAGGGGATGGAAAGGGTGCAGGTTGATACTAGTTTTAAATGCATGATTATATTCTGTCTTTAAGTATGTATGTTCAGTGTGAATTAGATCTCTGTGAGCAAAGGTGAATGAATCCCAAACCTGTAAGAATGTTAATGAATTCAAATAGCATTGTTTGAATTTCTAATAGAAAAAGAATTAGTAAGTTCAGTCACTTCACTTTTGTCATCCTTCTGCATCTATGACTTGTAACTTCTTTAATCACATGTGTAAACACAAGAAAACTGTGGTTTCTGAAGTCACGAAGTGTTATATTTGTAGCAAAATTAACTTATCAGCCTATTGTTCATGATTAAGTTGGCTTGCAAAGTGGTAATATTAAATAATTGTTGATTCCTTTTTAATTACTGTGTAGTGCACCAGGACTGTTGTAGTTCATTTTTAGGCATAGAAATTGAGATAATTTCCTCCAGCTTGATCTTGCTGTCTTTATTTCTTCTATAACGAGTGTGCATGCCATCACTGAATGGGGAACAATAACAAAATTATTCTGATTTTTCCTTCTTAACCACTCTCTCCCTTTAAATTAAAGGGTTAAATTTAAAAAAGAAAAAAAAAAGTTGTTTGTCCTAAATGTTCTTACTGAAATCCATTATGCATGAAGAGTCTGAGTCCATTTGCAAGACCTCTAAATGAACTCCATTCATTCTGTGCTTAGAAATGTCCATTCAGCCAGAAACAGACACAATAGTTACAACCTCATTTATTTTGCACCAGTACCAGCATATTAAAAGTGAAGGGTTTGTTGTGAAGAAGTATAGTAATTTTTCTGTGCTAGTTATATAATTCTGTAATAAAATTCCCATAGGATTTGAATAATGTAAAATTGCATATATAGTCTTTGCCCATAATTGTAATGTAGTAGCATTGTAATCATCTAAAATTCTTAAACTAAGAATTCTTAAAATTCATGAGGATTTTGAAATAGCTATTTTGAAAACCAAGTTGACTTAGCTGAAGTTATTTTGATGTAAAACAAGTTTTAGAGACATTTATTTCTAGTTGGCTCAAAAGTTAAGCCAACTAGTAATCATTATTAGTGGCTTTGAAAAAAAAAGATTTAAAGTTTTATCTTTTAGAACATGAAAACTTTGTTTATGTTTGGAAAGAAAATTACTTATGATGTGCATGTCAAAATTGTAGAGATGTAATATTACAGTTTCATCACTTCAAAATCCATGAAGATAACTCAAGAATTCACTACTCCACATTTTGTTGGTCTCAAATGTAAAGTGAAAATTGTCCTTTTGTGATCAGAAGGATGTTGTGATCCTGATGTGTTTGGGTGGGAGATCAGACCATATTTTATCTTAGTTTAAATGACTTTGAGCATTGAAATAAGTACCATGTTTGGAGGGAAAGAGAAGGGTAAGAGCAGGTACACATTTCACTTTAAATAATTCTTTAACCTGGAGTTCTTTATTCATTTATTTAGATTTAGCAGTGTCTGAAGCCCTGTTGCTGTGGCCTGTTCAGGGCCTTGTCTCAAGTCTGTGAGGAGCCGTTTCGTGCTGCCTGTTGTTTACAGCGTGAGGGCCTTTAAGTACTAATCAGCTTGGAAGGAGGTGACTTTGGGAGCTGACTGGAACTGGCTGAGCATTTCCTCCAACAAACTGTAGAAAATACTGTTTGTGGGAAGTGTGTGGAGTGAGGGTGAATGGGTGAGGGGCTTATGGCAGGAAAAACAACTAACAGGAAAGGGTAAGTAGAAACATCATCCTCCTTGCTCTCAACCAGTTCTTTATCTGAAGTCCTCCTGCTGGTTGCTCTTCCTGCTGAGTCTCCTCCTCCTTCCGTCCCCTTGACATGCAAAATACACGTCCAATGAATCCCCACACAATGACAGTGTAACAGGATTTTGTTACTGAAACTCGCTGCATGCCCATTCTGTAACTCATTTGTAGGATTCCATTGTTTTGGTTACTGCTGAATTTGACATTATGTGAATGGCACCTGCACTATGGCCCAGCCTGGGATTGTACAATGTAATAATGATTTCAAGCTACCAGGAGCTCAACAGAGTAAAAATTTCAGGATAGACTTTTTGCAAAGTAAATGATTTTAAAAGTTGTTGAGGTTTTCATGTTTTTAAAAGTATTTTCATCTATAAATGTTATGCTTCTGTATGAAAATTAAGAGACATATACTAATTTTCCATAAAGTGTGTTTTCTCTTTGATGATATTCAGCCTACCTCCTTGAATCACTTCTCTACATTTAAATGCTGTTGATATTTGATTTTGATAGAGTTGCTTCTGATCAGCACCATCTTCTCCTGCTTCATGTATTTTCCAAGCCCAAAGATCAGTCAGTTCCCACTTCTTTACTATTAGGAAATGAAAATTAAATAAGAAGGTTTTCTGACAATATGTTAAAAAAAGAAAAAAGAAAAATGAAAAATTTAAAACAATTATAAAATATGCCACTCATAATTCACTGCTGACAATTCACTTCTGCTTTTGTGTGTTTAGGTACTTCCCACCAGGGTGGCTATTCCCATGCCGCAGTGGTCCATGCCCTGCAGAAATGTGGCATTCGTCATATTGACACAGCAAAAAGATATGGCTGTGAGTCGCTCATCCAAAAGGCCATCAGAGAGAGTGGTGTGAAGCGAGAGGACCTCTGGATAACTACCAAACTGTGGCACAGTGATTATGGCTATGAAAACACAAAAAAGGCCTGCTTGGAGTCATGTGAAAGACTTGGTGTTGAATATCTTGGTATGGATTTTTACATATAGCTCATTTATTGTGCTTTCCATGGGAGTACTTGCAAAGATGAATAAATTCTGCAAAAAATTTTTTTTGTAGTACAGATGGGTCACGGAAACCAAATTCTACCTTTATTTACACATTTGCAGGTATCTTGTTCTGCTCTCTAGAAGTTCATATACATGCAATTGAGAGTAGAGTGCTTTTTCTTGTTGCAAAAGATTTGTAAAGGTATTTTTTATTAAATTATTTGAGGAGCAACTACATTAGTTTTTAATATTTTGCTAAAAACACTCAAAACCTATGAAATAAGGATTCATTAACTTACCAATAATATATTGGGAATGAGGTGACAAAGATGCTGGTTTCTTCTGTGATCTGTTTTCTTTTTCTCAAGGAATGGAGGTTCTTTCTAAAACTTACTTTGTAGGTCTTTTAACTTTTTAAAATTCTGAATACCGTCTTTGGTTTGGTCTATTTGATGGAATATTCTTTGGAGAAAATGTTAGAAGTATCTACAAGAATTTAGAAAACCAAAAGCTTAACTAACAGTGCATTTGTAAATTTACCCTGATCATAAACTCCTTGTCAAATATGTGATATTATTACTCCCTTATTAGCTAGGCAGAGTTGCAGTAATGATGCCAATTAATTCTTTGCAACAGATTGTAGGAGAGGAGGTACATGAAAATAAACATGATATTTGCTTATTTTAGCAATACACTTCAATGAGGATGTGAATTTTGCTGAATTAATAATGTATAATGTTAATGGCAGCTGTGTGCTGTATTCACTGCCTTTTTTTTTGCTTGAGTACTTTACAAGGTGAACAGGGAAAAACTTCTATATGTCAAGGACAGAGATACTTGTGTGCACATCTTTGGCTCCATTCTTTCTGGAGATGTATCCCTTAATTTCCTCTACAGGTACAAAATAATACAAAATGAATGAAAACTCCTTTTTCTTTGTCCTGTACAAATGCAGGTCACTGCTATGAGACCCTCATAAACAAGGTTTCAAGCCCTGAGTTTTTTCTTGTAATTGAGAAATAACATTATTCCTCCTGTCTGTTTTCTGCTTGTTACATTTTGTGTTTGCTTTCTTTTTTCTTCTGCTTGCTCTGGCACTGGTGCTGAATGTTGATGAGAGGAAAACTTGACTCACTTCCAAGAAGTCATTTGCAGTGATTCCTTCTAGTACTGTAAGTTGTACTTATTATCTCAGGTAGTAGATTGGACTAAATGCTCACACAAAAACTGAGTTTCTGCTAAGCAGAAATTCCTGAAAGAAGAAAAAGAGTATCTGAGAGCAAGAAATATGCTGTCACCACGTGAGTGAATCCTTGGAATGGCATAAACAGAACTTGTTTGTCAGATGTGTTCAGACCTGAGACTTCTTGTGCACATATTGCCAAGACCAATTTAGGAATGTACAGCTGCCTGCACTATTAGTCTCCATACTAAATTTGTCCTCTTTTTATATTTTTGTTTTGGTTCTTTAATAACCTCATCTATTTTACCTCCTTCTTCACCCTTCTTCCACTGATGTGGAGATGTCTCAAAAATTTATAAAGCTGTTCCTGAGCCACTTAGTCTGCTATAGTGACCTAAATCAATGGTGATCAAATAAATCAGAATTCTCTAATTTCATTCTATGGTATTAAACAAGTATGTGGGGGTTCACATCATCTGTAAAGATACATAGTTTGTAAAGAAAACTGAAAGATCCTAAATAATGAATCTGTGATGTTAGATCTTTATGTTGGAGGGAAAGTTAGTTATTCAGAAGAGTGCAAAAAGAAAAAGCTACAGGAGCCCTGGCAGCTAAATGTGCAGCTAAGGTCTTTGTTAATTTTCTTGAGTGTTCTTATGAGTTACCCCATTCATCCATAAAGACTGAATAAGAAACCTGAGAAATAATCTAATAGGAATTAATAAATCTGTGCATTATCAGGCTATGGAATGTGAACTGTTTACAGCAGTCACAGCTTTTTAAGAGAAAAAGTGCTCCATGTAAAATACTTTTTATGAAGCCTTTTCAGTGAACATTTTTCAGACAAATGGTACTAGGAGACCAGTGTTCCAAGATTTTTATTTGAGCTGGTAGATTATATATCCATGACATGATGGAAATTTGTATTATTTGTGGTCAGTGGTTGTAACAGATACTCCACTCCTTGCATTTTCTAAATGTGATCCTCAACTAGCAGTCACAGTAAACCAATATGGAATGGCAGCAGATTTTACAGGTTTGGCAGTAGCAGAATACATTCCTTTGGATTTAGATCCAAGCTTCTAACTTCTTGAATGCTGATTTGAGGGTTACCAAATTCATAAACAATTTTATTTTCCTTTTGACTGTTCCAAATTTGTTCCATTCAGGAAAATCTGCCCTATCAAAAATTCCCAGCTGGAGCTGGACAAATGCACTATCAGCATCTTCATTATAATAGATGAACAACATGAAATTAGTGTATTATCATAATTCAGATTCTGTAATGCTTCAAAACACTTTGTAGATTGTTTCACATTGATCCTTGTTCAATAGAAGCAAACACAAAACAAAAGGATTGAGTGAGAAAGAAAAATACATCATATCGATATTAAGTAGAGTGACTGTTGAGAAAAGCAAGGAAATATGATTCCCAGCATTAAGACAGCTGGGAAGCATTGCAGAATATGCTTTTGCTTTTAGGCTTCATAGAAGGCCGGGCTTGTTTTTCATGGGACTAGGTTTGTTTTAGTCAAATTTGACTTTTAAAAAAACATTGTATTAGGAATTTGCATAGAATTGCAGAATTTTATTTCCACAACAACATCATGTTGGCTTTTAAATGTGTAAAATGGCCCTGTACTTTTCAGTTAAGAGGAAGTGTGTTGATTGTAGGTGCTGCAACCCTAAGAAGCAATAAGCCATTCTATTTTAAGTGTCTGTGTGAAAGCAAGTGTTAGTTTTAGTTTTCCTGCACCACTGTGCATTGACATTTAATGACCTTCAGGCCTCTGCTCACTGCTGCACCATTACAGCCTGACTGTCTGCAAAGGATGTTTTAAAATGCTGTTAAATATGAAACCAGATTGTGAATGTTTGGAGGTTTTTCCTTCTTTCTCCTGATACTGTGAATCAAGATGGATTTTTTGATTTAAGATTATTTTTTAAAAATACATTGTTAGAAGGCATCTCAAGATATTGATTAATCTTTCCCATGCTACAAGACACCAACCTCATTCTCAACAAAAATGTAGTCTTTTCTTAAAAACCTTCAGTGATAAAGTTATATATTTCTTGATTACTATAACTTTAAGCTATTTCCGTCAATGATTTAAAGCTAATTTCTTGCCTCCAAAAGGAATTTAAGAGTGTTTGTGTTCTCACAGTAGCCCAGGAGGGAAAATATTTTAAGCAAAAGAAAATGTGTGTGTGGGTGTAAGGTGTGAATGTGTGTACAAATAAAGATGAAATCACAGACCTTGGTTTGTGAGGTGCTTGTTGTTTTTATTGGCCTGCAGGTATGAGGGAAAGTTTTCTAACAGCTGCAATAGAAGTAAGGTCCTGGCTGTGCTGGGGTGCTTTCCACATGACTGGCAGAAGGACTATTCTACTCTTTGTCTATGAGATAAGGCACCTTTGCCCTGCATCTTTCATGAACACTTTTTGCAGTCAGGAAGACTGTACCTGGTGATCCAGGAGATGTTTTCTAGTCCTAAATGCCAATATTTTAAAATATGAAGTAACTTTTATTTCAATGAAAAAGCCTAAATTGAAGTAAACATAATTAGATGATATGGGCGTGGTGTACCTGGTAAGAAAACATTTCTACAATAAAGGACTAACAGCTAGTCTTGTTTGCATCAGAGGCCTCAGACACTAATACAGAGAAAGGGGATGTGTTGCATTTTCTTCAGATGTCCAAGGCCAGAGACCTCTCAGTTATCAAAGCTCTTGAAAGTCTTTCTTTGGACAATGTTTCAGTTTCCTGAGCTGAGTACAATGCGTCTGTGTCTGTGGAAATCCATTATGTAACTATTTCTGTGAGTATTTGCAAACTCTGGTGTCTAACTGTCAGGCTTTTGAAGCAGTAACTGGTGGTGAAATTCTGCTGAAGTTTGGTTATTTTTGCTAAATGGATTTTTTTTTAGTAGTTAAGCAGTTCTTATTAGTCTGGTTTAATTCTGGTGTAATTCTTACATTTTTCTGGGAGGTAGGTATCAGATCCCAGTAATTTACACCTGCTTATATATGACACTTGCTTTATACAAGCAAAAAAGTTTAAAAACAAACATGGCAGTCTCTATGCAGTAAGTAGCGCCAGTAGCATGTATCATTTTGGATCAGAATGAACACTTGATATTAGCGATTCTTAAAGGTAATCCTTTGGGTTTATGTCTGTTATAAATCAGTAGAAATTTTATTGGCAACAGGATGTGAGTACTCCTGAGTTTTGAACATAACTTCACCAAATGCTTTAATCAATATCCCAATACTAGTTTTCAGTTAAATGTCACAGAATTGGTTTTTATTCTAATACCATGTATTGGTATTTACTTTTAACAAATACAGCTTCATTGCTCAGAGAAATTAGTAAAGAAGTAATTTAGATAGATTTAGGTCAATAAGACTGCATGTGGTATTGGAAGTGGATTTTATGGATAAAACGGGAAAGAGCGAGCAACTTTTTCCTTAAATGTGATGCAAAACCAGATGCTGCAGGTGATAATATATGAGTGATTATTGGCTTTTCTGACCTATTGTATTTAACAGTTTGAGAGTTTAAAATTGTATTTAAATGGGTGGTTGATATCAGGAAGTGCAAATGGAGCTTGTGGATTTTGTGACACATCCAAAATAATGTTTTTCTTGCTACATCTCTAATGTATTTTCTGTACAGAATTCTGTACTGTTCTAATTAGATTCTTAAGGTAAGTAAAGCACTTCGTTGTTGCAATGATGTACCAAAATTGGAGCTGGTATATTATGATTAATTTCATATTACATTTTCATCTTAAATCAAGGTTGAAGTTGTATTTTTAGAGGGACCCATGGTTAGAGTAATCATTAGTGTAATCCTTAAATTGTGAATAAGAGGAATTTTGTCTTTTTTTTTCTCCATGTTTTGATGATTCCCAAAGCAGAAGATCTGTATTTTCACAAAGAAGTCCTGTAAATGAACGGCGTAGAGCGTAGTGTATTCTAAGAACAAAACGCTCTTCTCATTGCAAACAAGTTGGGTTTTTTAGTTCTTAACTCTATTTGAACTGACAGAAAAGGGATATTATAAAAACACTCCAAAAATGGTACACATATCAGTCATCTATTTATTTTCTTTTCCTGTTTCTCATCAGACTAATATATGCAACAAAGGCCAAAACCTGTTTTACTTGGATACCTGCAGTTATCTGTTTAATCTGCAGTTAGAATTTAAATAGAAATGTAATTGTTTTCCAAGTATCTCTAAATTTCTCCTTCAGAATGTCTAACAGTGTCTACAAACTTGTAAAGGAGTTACAGATTTGTGATTTTTTAAATTTAAGTCTGCCTTGGAACTCATGAGTCCAGTACGTGTACATTTTTTAATTTATGTTGGAAATGCTTCCTTTTTCAATCGAAGGGCAGTCTTCTCTTGCAGGAAGACAGCACACAAAGAGCCTCCTCACAAGGGGCAGTGGAGGGGCAGCTCCACTTCTCTCTGCTGACCAGTGACCCAAGGGATGGCATGGAGCAGTGTTAGGGAAGGTTTGGATTGGATGTTAGGAAAAGGTTCTATGATTCTATGATAATTTCATCAGTAGTAAATCGTAATTGTGTTTGAAATCATGCTAACATTCAAAAAAATGTAATAAAGCATAATTTTGTTCTATTAAAATATGATTTTTAAAAATTTCTTTAAAAATTCACAAAGGCTGACATGAAACTTAGACAAAAAAACCTGCATGAAGAATGTGCTATAGTTTCCAACAGAAATTCGTAAGTATTCTTTAGAAAGGAAAAAGACAGACCCACTGCTGAGGTTGTATAAAATATCTACAGAACTGTCAAACATATTTATCTTCTGTGAAATGGAAGACTTGCAGCACTTAATAAGTAGTAGTCCACTCATAATTCCAGTGAGCAAAATACTTTTGATTTAAATAGGGCTTGTTATGTGTGGAAAGTTGTATTATGTACATATATGACCATGAAATTCTGATTACAGTGACCTAAACATGTGGAACATGTGTGACTTCAGCTACCCTTAGCTGTTTATGTGATGTTATAGAATTAATTTATTTCAACTAACTGGATACATCCAGTATCCAGATACATCCACTGAGTAGTAATTGGAATTATTATGATGATCATGTGTTAGGGGCCACTGTGGAGGGAAAATACTGTCTCATGTGGTTTGATACATTTATTTTTTGGACACTTTAATAAGCAGTCTGGTTCTGTTTCTTTTTTAGATCTTTATTTGATTCACTGGCCTGATGCACAAGTTCCAGGTAAAAGCAATCGAGAGGTCCGAGCTGAAACCTGGAGAGCGATGGAAGAGCTATATGAGAAAGGTGATATAATAACAAAGCCTGTATTAGAAGAAGGAAGTATAGTGTGCTTTGGGATTGGGAGAATCATAGTGAGAGATGTTCAAAAACTTACTTTGAACTGGATGCTCATATTTCAGTGGAATTTGGGTGTGTAAGTTTTGAATATCTCTTTGAAAACTGCGGCATTATTAATTGGGTCCTGCTTGTAAATAATGTGTTGTCAGATTCTGTCCATGAGATCAATAATGATATTCCTGAGGAAATCTAATGATTCATTGAAATCTCTATGCCACCACAGAACACCATTGAATACTACAGAACATATTTGTAATAACATCCTCTTTAAGTATAAATCATGCCAAGTTTTGTCTCCATTAGATTTTTTTTTATAATTGAAGAGTACCATTTTCCAATTTATCATAAGTTGTGCTATTTTATAACTGCGTTTGTGTTTTAAAAGTTAACAAAATAAAATGGCTAAATAAGGAACAAATACTCAACTGCAGATTCTTTGGTACTAACTTTCGGGAAGAATTTTCAAAGAATGGAGCTACTCTCTCAAGTTTGGATAACTCACTTTTGTTTTCAGTGCACAGCAAACTTCCGTTTATGTTCATAGCTATAGGAAGAGTAGACTGTAGATTTAAGAGGAGGATTTTGCTCCTGAAGTATGCCGAATTATTAGAAATGATGTGAGAGAAGATCCTGTCATGCCATTCTTGGGCCATGTGGACCTCCCTGTTTAAAGCTTCAGAGAAGTTCCACAGGTGGGGAGAAGACTTCTTGGGTAAAGCAATCTGTCCACTGACCCAGCGCTACTGAAGCTAAGTGCTTGTAGCAGGGGAGTTGTACAAAGGCAGTTACAGGCTCTGTGTCACTACCAGCTTTCTCAGAGCCTCTTACACTGCAATCCTTTGTTTACTTTTGCTGTGCCTCTGCAAACACAGAAGTGAATTATCTTTGTACATCTTTTGTTCTTTTCATTTTGGGCATAAATTGCTAGAAGTGTTTTCTACCACGTAAGACATTACAACATTCAATTTTTAAAGAAGTGCTTCACTGACCTAGTATTTCAAAGCATGAATAGCACTTACATCCAAAGATGGATTATTCCACAATGCATTTCATGTTTCCACTGTGAAGGGTTTTTTTGAGGCGTGTTTAAGTTACTGCATGCCATTTGTGCCTAGATATGCCGTCCTAATTTGCTGCAAACAGGTTATATTTTCACATTCTATTATTACTCTTATCCTATGGGTGTCATACAGGATCTTTCTTTCTCTGTATCTTCCTAATGGAAAAGACTATAAGCAATTCAGTGGTCTTTTAATGAGTCACTGGAAATACTATTGCTGTCCTCACAAACATAGGGGAAAATTGCTTTTGATCTTTGTCCCTATGCATGATACCTCTTTAAAGACATCTCATGCTAGATTTATTTTTCCTGTGGTTGCATTACTTCAGTATTGGTATCCAATGTGTGTTTTTCAATTGCCATGTTGCTACTCTCAGTCTTTTTCTGAATTTAAGCATTCTGTAGACTCATGATTTCTTTAGCTGAGGATAAATTTTCCAGCTCTGGTTGTCGAAATTACCTCAGATCATTTACAGGGGAAGGAAAATGTAATGGTCTGGTTGAGTCAAGTGCCTTAGAACCTTAACTGCTACGCTTTTGCTTTAGGGGATATAGACTGTGGATGTCCTGACCATAACTATGTGTTCCTGAAACGACATGCAGATGTTAACCACTCTGGAGTTAGAAATGCAATGATTCCTGAGCAAAATGTTAAATAATATGTTTGCATGGTTAACCACTAGATTTTCCACTGAAGATTAAACACTTGCTGCATATCTTTGTGACTTGCTATGTGTTACGTGAGCAACATGGTAGCCTTGGTTTGAATTAAATGTAGGATTTGGTCAAAATCCTTACTTGAGGAAAATAATAAAATCTTCATTGATTAGGGGAAAAAATTACAAGTTCTATGAGCAAGGGAGTTCTTTGTCTTCTCTGAACTTGACATTAGTTTAGTTCAGGTAGTCATTGGTTCGTGTTTGGAATTCTGTTACTTTTTTTGGAGGGAAATGTTTATTCTGGAAAATAATATAAACTAAATGCTTCACATTCAAAGATTGACATTTTAAACAACTAATTTCCTTCTGAAATCAATTCACAAAGGTAATATTGAAATTATTCAGCTTGGTAGTGGGTTTGGTAGCTAGCTGTGTCCATCCTGAAGAGCATCTGAAAGTGCAGAGACAATAAGAACTGTCCTCTGTAGAAAGAAAATCGGTGTTGTGGAACTGTCTGCAAAAGTCATGCAAGAGGATTAAAAGATGTCAGTATTGACATAAGTCTTTGATCTGGCTGAAATTACCAAAAATTTCTTTAATCACTTCTCTGTATTCACAGATAGTTTGAATGCAGTTATTTGTAAATCTCATTCTTCAATTTAAATCCAGGTTAGTATTTATTCTGCAAAATTCTATCTACCTGGGGCAGGAAACATTATTTTAAAGTACTGTAAATGATTAATTATCTATTATTATTTTCAATTACACTAGAAAGAGAGTAAATAAACTCCTAGTACTCAAGACTGTAAAAGTATTTAATGGAGTTTTTTTTTTTAGCGATTATATTAACTTTTAGATTGGTCACATTGGCCAACAGCTGACACAAGCAAAATACCAACTCCATCTATATTCAAAGCTTGGAGAGGATTTTTTTTAAGTTATGTCTCCAAAGATTGATTCAGGTTCATCGGAGAGCCCACACAGAGCTGCTGGGACACAGGGCTGTCGTATCATGCCTTGCAGGGCTCTGGCCTCAAGTGTCTTCCTATCTGAGGATAGACAGAGCTTCTGGGTCTCTGCCCAATCCAGGTCAGTGTGCACTGATTTATAAGACCATGTCCCCAGATAATATAAACTTTGTGCAACAATTTTTTAAAATCTGAATATTCTTCAGAATTATTAAAATAAATATTTTAGGAAGCAGAAAACTTGCATAAAGAATTAAACAGAACTCATACTATACTGATTCTGATTTTCATCAACTCCCAAGTACCTCTGGCTGCAGAGGCTCTATTGCTGCAGGGTTGTTGCTATTTGAAGGCAGCAGGTACCATTGAACTTGTGGAATTGATGTGCTTTCATTGAGATGTGTGGTTGATATTTAAGTTTACTGTTTCATAATCTGTAGCTGCTTAGTAACGCTACTTATATGTACTGCTAATGCAGGTTTGGAGTTGAGCTGTAACATCAGAATATTATCATAAATAGAAAGTAGTAGTTTCAAGTGATGAGAGAGATCCTTTACTATCACTGAAAAATCGCCTCTCTGGCTTACCGCTGATTTTTTATTTCATCAATAGGGATTTGAGGTTAGCATTTTGTGAAAGACTCTTTTGTCCCGATATGATATGAACTGGAATTATGAATTATTTAAAATGATAATCTGAATAGTGTTTGTAGGGATCTGGTTACCCTTTCCAATTTATTGCTCACCATACTGAAGTTTTGGACTGCACTGCTTGGATCCAGCATGATTTGGAAACTAACTGGAATGTGGTTACTGCCCCAAGGCTGGAGTCTTAGGAGCACTTGAAAGAAGGTTTCATGTTTTAGCACTCTCCCCTGTGCTTGAATCCACTGTTCAGCTGCCTAAGGCAGTTGAGCAGCTATCTCAAGATTGCACTTCAGGTTAAGAACAATTTCCCAGAATCCTCAGGGGTGCCATGGCAGATATGAGAGCTTACCCAAAAACACTCCTAGGGATTCTAAAGTCAGTGTTGTCTTTTACTGTAACACTATGACACACTGTATTAATTATCTGTGTTAAAATAACACACCCTGGAAGTTTTACTTCTTCAGGTATTTTAATCCTTCTGAATTGTGTCTGGGACATGGTCCTGTGTCTTTCTGGTTTGCACTTGAGCTAGCAAGTCTTTTGCTAAACATACTTATCTTTTCTCCTGGCTGAATCCTTCAGTAGTTTCTTAGAGTCTATTAAATGTTCTACCAGCATTTTTCCCACTTTAATCTAAAATTTGTATTTTTATACCCTCTAACTTCTCTTTGCTACAAAGGCAAGATTATACTTTTAGTCTGTTTTTGTAGTATTTCTAAAGTATAGACAGAGCCAAGTCATTAAATTCGCTGGTTTACATTAATGTTTTTCCAGGAAAAAATGTGATAGAGTTTTGGTCAGCAAAGGTAGATAGATATTTAGGTAGGTAGGTATTTATGGTGGTATCCAAACCTATAGCAGTTGTATCATTCCATATCATTAATCAAACAGACAAATTTCATGCACATTTCCCCAAATCATACAGAAATTATTAGAATGCTTGTTTCTCATAGTGATGAATTATAGCACTGCTTTATTCGTGAGACCTTCATGTGCTGATTAAGAAAGAATTCAGTGCAGAGATTTCTGTTTTGTCTTACAGTCTAACATAAGTCTTCAGACCCTGGGATGTGCATGCATTTAGGCCTGACCTTGCCTCCAGAGGGAATTGTGCCAACTCTTACAGTAGCTCAGTAGCTCAGGGATCAGAATTCTGCACCTGGTCTTGGTAGTCAGCCCCAGTGATCAGATTTCTTTAATGAACAGCCTCTTGAGGAGCTTCTACGGATCAGCCATTGCAACTTCTTAATGTTGGGAGTTAAAAACAAGTGAATGGCAAAGAAGAATTAGTTTCTTTACTGGTTTTAGAATTTTAGTAGGTACCTGAAAATATAAAACAAAGGAGTTGGAATGGAATTTAGGATAGTGTTTACCTTAACTAAAAACTGCCATTAAAAAATCCTGTGAGACTTCTGATAGACCTAACTGATAGCTCTCTATTCATAGCAGAAAATATCTTGTTGCTAAACTGACTTCTACTACCTCAGAAAAACATAGTTTTAATAATTAGTTTATTTAAAAGCTGTTAAATTCTTTTTTTATTATTGTTATCTTCTCTGACTTTTTAATCTGCGCCAGTTTCATTGGAGCTGTTTCACAGGAGCCAGATTACTCAGGTCACAGTCAGAGTGAAGAAGACTATCTTTACTGCAGTGCTGAGAGGTAGAGAATTCTAGACCTGTGTCTTTGTTCAATAGTCTGCATTTGTGTTTTCCTTTATAGAGTCATGGAAAAAACAGTGCTAGGGAAAAGGGAGGAAAAAATTTCTAAAACTTGGTCAGTGAGACATTTGTGCATAATAACTGGTTATTTCTGTTGTAACAGCTGAAATCAACTAGAATACTTGTAATATCAAGGCTATGGTTTAAATTTTTGTGGTCTCAAAATTGTCCTTTTGTGGAATTATCTTCTCCAGTACCTCAGAGCAGAGGCCAGGCTGCCTACAGAGTCCATTCCAAGATACATACATTGAGTCATGTATTCCTTTGACAGCAACATTCTTGTATAGGCATTTGTCGGCTGGCAGATGAAAGCAGGGTGGCAAACTGCTCTGACATGGAGAACAGTCACTGTATGTGCTCACTGGTAATTGGGCTGTTCCTAGCAAAGTGACCCTTTCCATAAGCAGTGTCTTTGATGACCTTGATTTTGGCATTGTGGCTAGCTCATCATCTCAGCAAGCTTTTCATACACATATGCACATGATTACTCGTCCCTCTGTCTAAAAATGCTGGGAAGAATGAGGGCTTCCAGCCAGGGCTTTTGCCTGAAGTTGGCAAGAGTATACTGTGGTGGTTGTTGTGGGTTCAGATCCCACTAGAACTTACAGCCATTTTACTAGAATTGTTTGCTTATCTTTTTAATGTTTAGCAGTGCAGCTTATGCATAACACAAAGTATTCTTACTTGCATCAGAAATTCCTTGATGTGTCTTGACATATGTTTATGTTATGATTATGTGTGTGATTTGAAGAGAATCTCATAAAGTAACAGAAATTGTTTAGCCCAGTAATTAAAGTCATGTAACTTTTTTCTTGCAAAAAAGTTGTTTTTTTAAAATTCCAAGTGAGAGGATATATCTAATCCACCTTAATATTCTTACCATCTTCATTGTTTGGTGTAGATCAGTTCAGTCATCATATTTTCTTCCTCCATTTTCTATCTGTTCTTAAAAGTAGGAGGCAAAAAGGTTCAGTGAACCAAATACAGTTTTTGTGCAGGTGGCACATATTTCTAGCACATCCTTTGCTAGGTGACATATTCTGCTTTAAGTCTATATGATGAACACCTGACAATTCGAACTTGCATTATAGCTCCACAAAATGTTTGCCTCAAGTGTGTTTATGGTGGTAGAAGTCAGATGTGAATGTTCATAAATTGCACTGAAGTTTTAATAAGCAAAAGCACATAACTTATTTGCCTAGAAACGGTTCTTTTTCACGTTGATAATATTCTGGCTGCATAAATGAGGATGTCTTGTGGGTTGTTATTATGAGAAGCACAGTTCAGAGATGTGTTTTCATGGGGAGGTGGTTGCAGATCGGTGAGGATTTTGGTTTTGCACCACACCCTCTTCAGCAGATAAGACAGCAATAAAGACATGGAAAAAAAATGTTGCACATATTTATGTTAAAGATCATACAGAAACCTTCATAATTTTAATATCTTATTTAAAAATAAGAAATTACCATAGGAAAAGTTCTTTTGGTGCAGATGTAAAAGTGAGAATGAAGCTAAACTTGCAGTAATGTCTGTGCTCTATGGTTTGCTCATTTTTCTTTCTTCATGTCAAGGATTTAATGGGAAATTCTAAGTGTAAAAAATAAACCTTCAGAAGACTTTGTTTCATGACTTATTGTAGTGTATGGTT
This sequence comes from Poecile atricapillus, assembly GCF_030490865.1. Taxonomy (NCBI): domain Eukaryota; kingdom Metazoa; phylum Chordata; class Aves; order Passeriformes; family Paridae; genus Poecile; species Poecile atricapillus. The sequence goes on along the minus strand of NC_081255.1, from coordinate 14,926,648 downwards.
TATGCCTTTTCTGCTAGCAAGTGAATCCTTTTTGTCAAAACTGTAACTAAGCAAGCTAAGCAAAAAGATTTAAAGCAGATGTTCAGAGTTGTGTACCCACACAGATGTGCCAACAGGTCCCAGTGTGAATATAAGAACTCTTGTGAAGAAGGCAGTGTTGAAATATCTTTCAAAGGAAAGTCCTTGTCCAAAGTAACTTTTTTTTCTCAATAAATAATGTACACGATTTGTGGAAAAGGCATAATTTATCTGTTTTGCTTATGTTGAAGTAAAGCCTTAGATTTTTAACTATTTTAAATCTGTACTGATTTATTAACATTAGTTAGGTTGCTGTTATTCATACCACTTGAGAATCATTATTTTCTCTGATACAAAACTCCAAAAAGTATTCCAGTTCAGGAAACTCTGCCATCATGGTTATAGGGGGAACAAACTATTTAGAATCTTAGTATGTGCTGTCTGTAATACTTTAAAAGTGCTACTTTTAGGGGTACATATTTTATTAGCCTCTAGACAGGTAGCTGAGCTGCTGATAATTTTGGTCACATTTTCACATCACAGTGTGCAGTGGCATTAGTGAATTAAGGTATGGTGAGATTGATTTTGTCCCATGTAATGGATTGAGTTTTTTTATCTGGTCTGATTTGTAATGTCAGCTGTAAGGATAAAAATATGTCAACATAACTAAAATAACATTTCATTGAAGCAGTTAGAATGAACAGCCAGGATCAGAGGCAATGTGCATTAAGCCAGTACTATGCTGCATTATGCCCTTTAGTTAGCCATTTAACTGTTGTGGAAACTGCCTACTTGTAATGAGTTTTCAGTCAGGAAGTTAACAACTGGACTCCTACTCATGGCTGTTCTCCTCTAGTCCTCACAGTTGATCATGATTCACAGGTGATGTGTAGCAGGAGTAATGGTCACACAATTGCAGACAAGCACCTCTACTGTGGCAGAGAATAGGCTAAAAAGAAATCCATTGGAGGAGAAAGTATATTGAGAGCTCCGCCAGCTATTCACCACTCTTCACAGAAGTAATTGTGAACGCAGTTTATTTCTATCTTTAGCACACCTTTTATAGGGTTTTTCAGGGTCTGTGGGCAGAGCAAGCTACTATTGGCTAACACACACAGTTTACATTTTTTCTCTTACACACAAGGATATTGTTTTGCTTTACTCTCTCTTCTGCAGGAAGGTTTCAAGGGCTTTAGCCTTTAATATCACAACTTATTTCAAAGGCTGGTTTGTGCATACAGGCCTTTACTAATATATAAAATATATCAACAGAAGTACGATTTGTGTATTTGCAGTTTTGCCACAGTCTTCCTGTGTGTCTCAGAGAGGGGCACTTAGCCTTCTGGTGTCTGTGTTTTAGCCAGTGCTGTGGGAACACGTGCTGTTTCACAGATTTAGAAGTTAATTCCTCATTGATTCTGTCTAAGAGTAGTCTGCTTTATTTATCAAGGCTTTGGCTTTCAGTCTGCATGTGGGGCACTCTCAGCCTACAGCTTTGATTTAGCAAGTTATGCTGAAATCAAATCTTGTATGGTTTGTATGAGTAGTGCAATTTACACCCAGTGTGCGTGTCAGACAGAGTGTGGACCTTTCCAACCTGAGCAACCTTCGTTAATAAAGATACAGTGACTGCTGTTGACCTGTTGTGAAAAGTAGATCCATTCGTGTTTTTATTCTGTGGCCTGAATAGAAGATACAACAGAATGGGCACTGTTCACTCGACGTGGGAATTCTCTGTTGCTCTGACTCATGTGGAGCAGCAGGGAGGGGGAGGAAAACGGGCTCCACACACCCGGTATCCAGTTTTGTAATTTACAAAATCTTTTTGATCTAAACTTTGCACATTTAATATTCCAGAGGGTATTTGGGAGTTTGATAAAAGTCTGTAGTAGTGCTGGAGAAAGATAAGGCTCACTATTGTACTAAAACACTGTTTTGGTGCCAAGACAGTATATTTATGCTTTTCTGTTGCAAGACTAACAGTGCCCATCAAACTTTGTATAATTTGGTATTATACAGAGTGAAGATAAAAATACCCAATTGTTCTCTAACTTGCAATGCAAAATACTGTAAGTTTAATACTCAACTATATTGCAAACCAGTCCATTAGCATGATGTAGTGCTTCACAGTAGCTGGGAGAAATACAGTGTGATGAAATGTACCAATGTGGTGGGGACCAAGTTTTTTTTGTGTAGAATAGAAAAGATCCTTACTTTTTCCCCCATTCGAATCAACTGTTATTTTGTCCATATGTTTTCGGATGTGTCTTGCAGAGTTTCATGATAGGCTTTCAAAGCTGGATGAAATTTTCTTTTCCAGCATTGTGGTCAGTCAGTTTTTAGCATGCATAAAAGAACCAGTGTTCCTATGCTTTTCTTTGGGCCTGTGAAGTCAGAGTCGCAAGGAACAGAACAAAGCCTCAGAAGATATAACAGGAGCCTTTGGGAGCTAGTGGGGAATTGCAAACTCTTTGTTTATTGCACCTGGCACTTTCTCAAAATCTGCTTCACAGGGGCCAGGCCAATCATTTCCTCAAGCAGATAAGAAGGATGCTTTCTCTCCCTGAGTCAAAGCTCTGTGAGTTTGTAAATAAGACAGTAAAAATGTGTATTTTAAGGGTACTTTCTAGAGGGATTATAGATAATATATTGCAATATATTTTATCTCAGAAAACCTGAACTTCAGGATTAGTTAAAATGGTTAAGTTAAAAAGTATGGACTTTAAAACCACCTGCAATCACAAGAGTTGTAACAACATCCATTGTGCCTAAATTGTCTGAAATGTGATTTTAAGCATTCTAAACAGGTATTAAATTGGAACAACAAAAAATAAAAAGCCTGCCCCCATTTTCAAGAGCATTCTGGTGTATTTGAGACCCATGTCAGGAGTTCTGGGGAACTTACCTCTGTTGGTGTTCCACGAGAGAGGAAATATAAGGAAATGTGTCCCCTGCATCTGCCAGGTTGTTTCAAAGCAATGAGTCAGGACCATTTTACACAAGTTTCTTAATGTGCATGTTTTTTATTTCTGCTGTTGATATGATTTCATGGATCTTGTTTGATAGACATAGTCACAAGTGTCAATCTGTCAGATAAAGCCCAGGAGCTAACCAGACCTTCTGTTTCTTATCCATCTTTTCTTAAATCTTCATTATTAGGAATTAATCCAGAAGATGTAAATATGGAAGTAATTCTGTATAATCTTCTTCTTAAAGGCAGTCTTTCAGAGATTTAGACAATGCAGAGCAACTGTTTTAATCTTCCATCAGGCAAATGGAAGCAGTTCTCTACAGTAGAATCCTTTGAGTGATTGTTCAAATTTAAGCTCAATTTTCCAGTATTATGTATTTGAGTTTCCACCATGGATTGAAATAAAATTTTTAATACAGTTAGAGTGTACAATTGTTTTATTATTTTTTGTATTATATATTGTAAATTAATGCAAAAGTCCAAACACTTTAACTGTCATATATTAAACTGTAAATAACACCAAAGCAATGGAGTTGAAATGAAGAGTTCTAACTTCACCAAAACCAAGTATGTGTATTTAATGAAAGTAAATTGTTTTAAGTGTATTCCCTTAAGAAAATACTGGTTCTATAAAATCACTGAAATTCTAATTATTTCTCTGTTTTCTGGGAAAATGTTTACTTTCTTGGCAGTTTTGAATTAAGCTTTCTCTGTGAGACACCATTCTAAACACATGAATGCTATAATACTGATTTTAGTAGAAATTGTTTAGATGGCTTTTATTGCAAAACATAACTGACCTGAAATTTCTTGATGGGAAATCTAACATGATGGAACAGACTTCAAAGTCTCCTGTGAGAAATATGCTAGAAGCAAAATATCTTAGAGTATACTGTAGGGGGAAAAATTTGAAGCTTTTCATGGAAATGTACTATTTCATGTCTGTGACTGAATTTTGTTTCATTTCAACCTGAAATGAAAGCTTTGTTCTTCAAGGGCAATAATGGCATGATTTTGTAACTCCTTAGCTTTCAACAATAGTGTATAATATTTGGGTTCACCATTGTGTTAAAACCATGTTTTTCTGTGTAGCAACTGACTGCTGTGGCATAATGATTTATTAGTGTTGACACTCCAGGGTTGTTTGTCAAAAGCTCAGCTTTTGCTCCTTCTGGCAGATTACATACAAATTATGTTAATCACTATAGTGCAGATTTTAACCTAATTATGTTATACATCTTGAACAATGATAATTTCTGTAAGGGAAAGACGTCTGGCATTTTATTTGTTAATATATTTTTTCTTCTTTTGGTATTCCACAAAAGAAACTGCATTAAAAAGTGATAGTATGTGTGGAGGTTTTTTTGCTGCAGTTTATGTTTTAGCTTATGCTGCTAAAATATGTGAAAGCTGATTTTATTTTTTAGGACTTTAACAATCTGTTTATATGAATTAGCAGTAAGCTGTAACTTCACTTTCAGAATTTCACAAAGGACTAGCAAAATGTAATTTCTTTTTTTTGTATATAGATACACACGTCTGTGCATCTTAAAGGATTGGTCTGCTCAAATCTGGATTAACAACAGTGATCAGACTTCTGTGTTCACATACAGAGACAGACTTTCCATCTGTAGCATTACAAACTGAAATGCAGCTCAAATCAATCCAGACAAAGTTCACATACTGAAGAAATTAGTCTGAGCCATGGTCCGGAGTGCACAGCCTAAGGAGACCCCTCCTAGCCTAGCCCCAGCTGCTGCCTTGCCAGCTGTGCTTAGCAAAGCAGAAGGACCAAACTATCCCAGGCAAGTCAGGACTGAGGGGTGGTGGCAGGCCAAGACTGGGAGTTGGCCCTTATCATATCTGAGGTTTGAAGGAAGACATCTGATTTCTGGCCTGTCAGCTCTTAATTTGTAGACATGCATGCACACTTGAGGTTTATTTAAAAAACAGACTTCATTTCACCAAGGTCCCATTTGATTTCATTTGCTTGTCAACAGGAGCTGAGAAATCTAGCTACATTTTTAAGCTTCATGTTCTTGCTAGCTACTGCTCATTAAATTGAAGATTTTAGACAGAGTTTTACGTAACATCTTGGAATGATCTAACAGAAAATAAGCAGTATGACATGGTTCATTTGGGCTGCGTGTCCTTGGGTTGTATTGCTTACACCTTATTAGTCTTCAGCAAATGTTCTACTTTCCTTTAGTTTTGGCAAGCTGCTTGGAACACCATTTCCTTCTTTTCATTCTGGTGGAGTCCAATTGTTCTTTGCTTATACTACATCAGCCTTTCCCAGAATTTAGCCTGGAGTTTTTATACACTGGGGAGTTTCCAGTGTGTTTAGATTATAAAATGATTTCCTAATGTGACTGTGACAGAACCATGCTCTCAGATAACACTGTCAAACTAGATTTCACTGCTGTTTTTCTGTGTTTCTTTGTGGTATTTTGCTCTACAGAAATGATCTGAGAAATAATTTTGTCTCTTGAAAGTGATATTTTTCAAATAATCCACCCAAGTAGTTAGGATTGTCCCAAAACTTTTTCTTTTCTATTTTTCTTTAGGTTTGTGTAAATCAATTGGTGTAAGCAATTTTCTTATCAGCCATCTTGAACAACTAAAGGAGGACTGTGTGATTACTCCACATGTTAATCAGGTGAGTGCATACATGTATTTGAAGTATCTGGGTTTGGGTTCTTACTTTGGTTTTTTTGGTTAGCAACCTCCTCCCCTCTCCTATGCATGAAAGGCAACACCCAAACTATTTCCTTAGTCATACAATTTCTTTTTTCATTTCTATTTACATATTGAAAACCATTCAGGAAGATGACCCGAAGGGTAGGGAAGTCCTTCCTCGTATTTCCCCCACCCAGTTTCTACCAGGCTACTTGTTTGTGTCTGGGTACAAGACACAAATGACTGGTCCCTGTGACAGTTTTTTGATGATAAAACAGTTTAGAAATAAAATTCAAGAATCACAGAACATTTAGCATCTTCAGAGAGAACCAGTTTTTGGAAAGCGTATGTTCAAAAACTGTAGTTCCTGTAAGCAACACTGAAAGCCTCAGTTAATTATATATCCATGTAAGGGTGCCCTTCCCTTGCTCCCCCCTCATTTCCTATTCCACGTAAGTTCAGTGAACTCCTCGTTTAGGCAGGTGCTGCGATAGTCCTGGCAGAATTTGTTTTGCTGCCCTAGGCAGATCTAGGACGGCCACCTACATACCGGCAGGCTGCCAGGACGCTCGACAAATGTTCCCTTGTTGCAGGTTTCTGCCTACAGCTGTGCTGGAAGTTCATGCTCCCATTCCTTCCACCTCCTGCCAGAGAAAGTGTGTGTATGCTGACAGGGATGTGGGAACTGGAATGGATGGAGTGCAGGCACATGCTTTTCCCCTTTGTACAGGTGGTCAGGATTTCTGGCAGCTGTTTGTGGTTTAATGTCATTAACAGCCATACAAGGCTTGCTCAGAGTATGACTATCAGAACCAAACAACTCTGATTTTAGCTGTCCACTATGCTAAAGATTACTAAAGGACAATTAATTAATGTTAAAATAGCATAAAACCATATAAAATATTTAAATTCAGTGATTCGAAATTAGCTGTTGAAATAAATGTATGTTAAAGTGGGCAGGTTTATGACTGTTTAATAATTGGTGAATTTAAACAAGGTTCAAGAAACATCTTCGATACACATCTATGAAGACTTACTAGAGGTCAGCATTAAATGTTACTGCCTGTTAAGTAATAGTAGCTTTTCAGTGTTCTACTAAAGCACTGCAAGGAAGAAATGGTGATTTTGTTTTGAAATTTCCTCTTACCCACAGTGTCAAAATGTTTCCAGTAGTACTTTTTCAATGGTGTTCATGCATGGAGACAAGCTGTTTCCTGGTGCTATTTGACAAAACTCCCTTCCTGAGGCTAGAAAAGAGGAGATGAGAAGTTGAAGTGGTGGTGATACTGAGGGGTAGGAGAGGACCCTTGCTAATCATTTCTTTGAGGTGGTACACAGAATCATTCTGAATTGAAAGCAAAAATCAACAGTGAATTACCCACACCATTGACAAGTGCTCCACCTTAAACAGTTCTTTTATAGCATTAAGTTATACTTTTTTAGAGTTAAAGGAATTTTATAAACCATACTTCAGCTTATCCTCAAAAAAGTATGTATTCTGTTTTTTGCCTAGTGTTGAAGAGTTACTGAGTCTGATGGTAAGATTACTTAAGTACCATCAAATAAATAATGAATTTCTAAATTCAAATTGGGACTGGAAATGCTCTACTGAGTTCTTATTTCACTGTCCACAATTTATAGTACAGGTTTTTTACTATATTTATGCATAAAATAGTGTACTGTTTCAATGGACTTAGAAAAATATAAAACATTTGCAAATAGTCATTGTATACAAAGTCTAAATATTGAAGAAATAAGTGGAGCAAAAATACTTCCCTTTTGGAGTTCACGGTGTTCTTACCATTACAACAGTCCCTTTATGATATTAAAATTGAAAGTTGGGTTTTTTCTGTGAAGAAGAGAAAGTAGGAAGGCAGGAGAAATAAGCAATTCTTGTTTTAAAAACCAAGTTTTAAGTACTTCCCTTCATTCTGAGTTCCTGGTGAAAAAGACGGTATCATCGTGTCTTTTAAAAAAGTAGGAAAGGCCTGTCTTTTCAAGAATATGGTATTGCTAAGTTATTTATTTTTAAGCAAGAACCTTTTAAAATTTCAATGTACAATTAAAAGTACTGGTAAGTACTTTATTCTAGCATCATGTAGAGTGAAACTTACAAATTAGAAGTTCCAAGTTTATGTGCCAGAGTTTTGTAATTAACTTGGCAGTAGGAAGTTTGGATTTATGCTCAACTTTGAAGTCTCTCTGAAGGCTCATAGCCCTGTCACTCACTACAGGAAAAAATATATTTTATAAATATTTAATAAAGATATATGTTTCATTTACTAAAGTGATGTGCTGAACCCAAATATAAACTGTTCCACTATGAATTCCATGTAGGAGTGTTCATCAATATTTTTCCGGTCCTGGAGAAGTGTGAATTACTGTGTAATGACCTCAGAGAGACTTGGTTATGTTGCCATTTATATTGAGCTCTGTTGTGTAAATCTGTACAAGTTAGAAATTCATATGAGACGTCAGAAAACAACCCCTTTGTGCATAAACTCACCTAAACTGTTCCTCTATATAGAAAATATTCATAGACTTTCAGTGTTTTCAGTATTTCAGTTTCTTAAAGAGAAAAAATGGGAAGACAGTATTCCCATTGAGAAAATTACTGAATTCCAGATGTGTAGAAACTTTATCACATGAAAAGGACCACAGCAGGGTGGAAAGATTAAGGCCTCTGTGCACCATCATCTGAGGTATGACCTTCTAGGACCATGTATCAGGGTTGTTATTAGGCTCAACTTTTCCCCACTTGCTATAACTGTTGTAAAAAACACAGTGCTTTAGCTGGATGTTCCCTGTGGCTGAGCATGTAGCAGCTGTGAAGTTCTGTAATGTGAACTGCATACTGTTCTATTAAACAGATGCTGGTTTTTACATGCCAATCAATCAGGGTAGAGTGCCTGAAAAGATTGAGATCTTCCTCTGCCATCATGTGACAGCCCTCGCCTGAGAAAAGTCTGGTGACGAAAATAGCAAGGGTGGGGCAAGACAGGAAGCAAGAATTGTTATTTTGAGGGGAAGCAAATGTTGACCACTCACCTTATGCCTCTTGTGGCTCAGGATCCTAGTGCTTTGCATTCAGCTGCTGCTAGAACCTTCCAGAATTTTTTCATTAAAAATAAATTAAATTCAAAAGTGCATATTTTATTTGATGCATTTGATTATTTTAGTAATATATTTAAGAAGAAAAATACTTGCTTCTACCAACACAAAACTGCATGTGTCAAAATTCAATTCACAAAATGCGGGAGTCTCTAGATTCACTGAAAGGCACAAAGTATGATCTTTTCAGGTGGACAATAGTTGTTGCTGTGTATTCTGCTTGTGAAGCAGGCAGGTGATATCTCAGCATACTGCTCTTGATTTAAACACTTCTGATGTAACCTGGAACTGTGCTGCCTAGAATCTTACTAGAACAGTAGGTAAATTCTACGTGCAGTTTAATTAGTAATAGATGCTGAATAAGTCACATGATGCCATAGAGGCACTGCAGATTTTTCATCATTTGATCCTAAATACATCATTCTTTATTTAATATTTTCTGAGCTACTCTATTTGCTATACTTACTGTAAAGAAGATCTGCTAAAATTGCTTATTGCTCTTGTAATAATCTAATAATACACTCTGCTTGTTCTTCCATTTCTCCCCTTGTAGTTTTGTGTAGACACAATGAGACTATTTCATGTCCAGCTTAGTTGCAAACAAGTGAATAACTGTGTGACCTAAGCACTGCTCTTACACATATAAACATGAAATACAAAGGGTACTCAAAGGTCAAGAAACATCAAAGGTTGAAGACATGGATGTCTGCTGCTTGAACCTTGTTCCCAAGTCCACCTAGTAATTTAGATCATAGCAGCTTTAGGCTGACTCAGCCCAGCCTTCCAGGGGCACAGTTTTTTCTTAGCTCATGTTGAATGACTGCCAGCCTATTGTTCCTGACTATTGTTGTCTGAAAAGACAACATGTACTAAAGATGAGAAACAGGAAATATTCATTTGTCCTCTTAGAGGCAGAAGAAATTTTCCAGATTCCATGTATTGAGGTAATTGCTCAGAAGAGTATTTTTTTTCAAAATGCGTAAGAGTTCAATCCCTGGAACAATGCTGATGACCAGTGACAAAAATGCATCACATGATTTTGTATTTTGTAAAAGAAAACATTACCCACTTTGATCTAAATGCAGAGTAATGTATGCTTCTTACAATGAATAGACTGTGAAATATTTATTTAAATAGCTTATTAAGGAACATTATAGAGTTTCTTTTCTGGCTTTAGCTACATGCCAGAGTATGTCTCTCCTCTGAAATCATGAGTGTCTAATAACTTCTTTTTCTCCCAACTACTGTGTCTTTGTAGCTTATTACTTTTCCTCTTTTAACTGGTTCTTGGAAATTTATGATCTTCCTTCCTACAAAGGGTCTCCTTCACACGTCATTCCACAGCATGTCTGCTTCCCTGCACAAGCTGATGGTGACACCACTGAACACAGGATTTGCCATGTGCAACCCTTGCCAACAGACTTTGTTTCCAAGGTCAGGTCCTCACCCTAAGCAAATTGTTCTGGTTGGTTTCTTGCAAACCCAGCCCCTGCACAGCCCCCTCCCCTCACTTGGGCAATTCAAAGATCATTAGAAATAATCATTAGTAAAGAAACAGGAAAGGACATCGATTTGGGGAAGGGAGAGTTATCTCAGAGCACCAATGAAAATGACCTGATGCTGACTTCTGCTGTGCATTTGTATATATTTCTTAAAAACAGAGCAGTAGTGAAAGTCCAGCTGCAGCTCAGGCAGACAACTGCACCTTGTTTCTGAGGGAAACATAAGATATAGTTAACTGTTGTGCCAATTACTGGTAAAATACATGATTAGTACTCTTCATCTGTCTTCTAAAACTGATACCTTACATCTACTTCCCAGAAACAATGACTTAATGCATGTTCTATTTTTAAAACAAGAGAAGAATTTCATTGATATTTTCTACAAAGTGTACTCTCAGGGCTTTTACTAAAAGTTTATTTCTATTTATCTAAGGTTGAATATCACCCTTTCCAAAGACCTCAGGAGCTGGTTGATTATTGTAGGAGCAGAGATATTGTTTTTGAAGGCTACTGTCCTTTAGCCAAAGGTGAAGCACTCACTCATCCTGCAGTCATTCAGCTGGCAAAGAAATATGGCAGAACTCCAGCACAGATTTGCATACGCTGGAGCATACAGGTAATGGAGGGTGGTAATAAAAACGTGTCTCCTTTCTCAGGAAAAAAAGGCAAGTAGTTTGGGGTTTGTGCATCAAAACAGAATTTATACAGAAGGTATTTCTGCTTTATATGTTGATATTGTGAGAACTGATGTCTGTGCTGGAAATTGAGAATGTAGTGCACAAATCATGCCACTATTTCAAATATTATTTATTTGAAATAATCTGGTTGTAGAGAATAAGCCACCAACAAGAGATGTTTCCAAAGTTAATGTTACAAGCAGTACCCCTCATCATTCCATTTATGTCATTCAATATGAAGTACTAAGCAATGAAATAGTGTATTGAGTTGATACACACCATATAATGTGTTGGAAATCAACACAGTGTATATAACTGCAGTTGCAAATGGCATAGAGAAATCTCAGTGTCCCCCAGAAGATGAAAGTAAATATTCAGAATATGTGAGGAATTTCTTGTAATGGTTTGAAGATAGACAATTTTCTTAAAATCTGCAGATTTTAGTGATGAGAAACATAATTCTTTTCAGAATGGGATTGTCACTATTCCAAAGTCAACAAAGGCAGAACGGATAGAGGAAAACTGCAAGGTAAGATTTGGTTATGCACTCAAGTCTGACTAACATCCGAGTAAGAATTTTTAATATTTTGGTTTGCTTTCCCATTTTCCTTCCCAGGAAGGAATGTACTGGGGTAACTCAGTCAAGTTTGGCAAATGATGGTAACATGAAATGACCCCAACGTAGGAAAAAACTATAACTCCCAAATATCAGAAAAGACCTGAAGAGCTAATCACTGTGTTTAAAGAAAAATCCATAGAAGACCTTTTGTAGTTGATTTTTGTAATTATCAGTTCTATTTATTACTTGTATAGTTGTAGGACATCCTAATCTGGTTATGGTTACATTCTTTTTGTGATAGGTGCACAGGTCAAATGGAAGGAATTTGGATGCTATGCATAACAATTTATGGAAGCTTTAAAACTCACTTGGGGATAACTCTGACATGACGACCTTCTAAGGAAATCACAGTCCTGCCAAAGCTGACTCTTCCCCTACCTTCTCCTTCTACTCAATGTGCAGAAAAGCTTCCAGCATGAAGGGGCTGGACAAAGAAAAGTGGGAATGAATGAGAATTGGCAGTGTGATTTCTCCCCTGCACCTTTTTAAAATTTCATTTTAATACCAAATAGTTTTAATTCATTACTTGGTTTGTCTCTCTATTTCTCTGGTCTGAAATTCTTCTCTCTTTAGGGTAGGCAAAACCACAACTGATTTCCAAAAATATCATAGAGATATGAACTGCTACAGCAAATCTGGAAGAAACTTTGCAAGAAGACAGGAAACTTCTGTCTGCTTTTTATATTCTTCTGTGTGTGTGGAGGTGTGAATCAATATACATGTAATGAGTATTTCTGCTGGTGGCCATGCCTGTTTATACAGCTCCTGCTGTTGATTGTTTATTCTGAAATACACACTGCCTTCTGTGGAACAAGCACAGCTGCTTGTGGTAGTGTACTGGGAACCAGATCAGAGAACAAAACCAGTTTAAAAATCCTTCCTTATACTTTTATTTTCCCTATATTAATATATATATATATATATTATATATAATATTTAAAATCCAGGTTAATTTCACTTTTTACAGAGTTAACTCTATGGCATCACCAATTCACACAACTGAGGGACTGTTACATCCAAACTTAAAACTCTTAAGATGGAGAGTGGAAGGAACTGGCACAGTCAATTGAGTGTTGTTCATCACATCTCCCTTGTTTCCCTCATGTTTCTGTGTTGGCCTCTCTATCACTTCTGGTGAAGTTGGTCCTCATTAAACCCTCAGTATATAATACATAGGGTTTATATGACTGGCTTAAGCTTAAAAAGCTTGAGAGAGCACTGAGATTTGAATACAAGAATCATTCCAGAAGAGTGGTTGCTGGATAATGTAAGATGGGAGGAGCTCATTTGGCTACAGTTCAGACTCCACAGAGTCTTTTTATTGAGCACAGAGCTCTGACAAAGAGAACAGAAGCAATTTCCTGATGATAATGTCTCAATAGACCACCTGCTAAGAGAGCACTCACACCATGGTTCACATGGCAGGTGTGGCCACAGGAGAAAGCAGTGGCTGTAAGAACCTGTGTTTGAAGACAGGTGATTGCTTTCAAGTTGGAGTTAGTACGGAGGCACTGTAGCACTGTTTCTGTATTTAGCCGATTTGTGAGAGTTTTGTCAAACTAGAGTCATAGAGAAGACAGTCTTTGGCTTGTTAGCTTTGTGAATGTCCTGATACCTTCTCTTTTTTCTGAAGTTCTGAGAAAGAGAACTGTAACACTCTAAACTGAACATTGGGATGTAAGTGAAATACTGAGCTCATTCTTCCAAAGAGATTGCAGTCAGGGTATTCCTTTACCTACCTGTGGCAGTGACAATAGAGAGTGCTGTCAAAAACAGCTTTGGTATTCCCCTTGTCCTGCATCCTTGCCTGAGGCCAATGTGCTACAAAATCATCTTAACATAGTCTGCAAATAAAAATGAGTCACTAAAGTAGCAAAAGACTCAATGGAGCCTGTCAGCTTGATAGAGCATTTTTTTATGACAAAATATGAGAAGAATTTTTCGAACAAAAAATATATAAAAATTGGGCCTCACATTTAAGTGAATCTTAGTCAGTTAAACACTAGAATATGTATCAGTTTGTTGATTTTCTCTGTGTTCATGATGGTGACTATATATGTATTCCCACAGGTATTTGATTTTACAATAGCAGAAGATGATGTTGAAATTCTGAATGGAATGCATGATGGGAGACATGTTTCCTGGGATCCAACTTCTATTGTGTGAATCAAGGTTTGAGCTGTTTTTGCTTTCGCAGGGATCAGTGAGTCACACCATGTAATTTCAATTCATGGAAGGTTACAGTAACAATCTAATCAAGATAGTGATGTTTGCTTGTAATTATCACTGATTTGAAATGTTTAACATTGGCAACAATGTTAACAAAAGATATTTTTGAGGGCAGCGCTTCTGTACAGAGAGAGTTTATATTTCCATCTCAAATTCTGTTCCTCAGTTCACTGAAGTCCATACAAAGACTCCTATTTATACCACAGACCCTGCATCGGGCTGTTTAATTCAAATGGAGAGGTATTCCATGAAAAATGTAGGGCAAAAGTGCTACCTGTTAGTGTGCAATACAGGTGTTGGGTATGAAATAATTTTTCAAGTACTTCATAAGAGAGATACAAAATATAAAGAAAAAGCTGGATGAATAAAAATGGTTCTGCCATTATCATAACAGTATTTATGTTGTACAATGTACTGCAAATCTCCATCAAAAATATAATCTCATTGCAATACACAATATCTGAACATCACCAAAAAGGTTTTATGCATATCACAGCATTACTATGGCATTGACTCAGAGTTCTATGCATATTAGTTACTAGCCTGTACATAAATCAAAGTAGAAATCTTTCCAGACAAGTCCAGGTCCAGATAAACTCTTTGCACGTCCAAGAGATGAGCAGCAAGCTCCATGAGACAAAAAGACATCTTTGTTATTACCTACTGGAAATTGGGGTGAGCTTCTTGTAGCTTTTTGTGAGAAGTTGTTTAGATTTCATTTTGGGTTTGTTCAGGAAATCCCATTAAGAGACTATACTGTTCCTCAGATTTTCTTATAAAATAGGTATCACTACAGAGAGATGAATATGGATAAATGCAGCTCACAGATCTGTTTTGAGCAATATGCCTGCAGAATCTATTGGCTTAGTATTCAACTTGCAGTCACATTGGTTTGATATTTTAGGAGTTCCTGTGTCTAGAAAGGTATGGAAAATCTGATTATGATTTATATTGTGTGTGGACTTCCTGAGGCAGTTTTCCCAGTGCTGTTCTGCTTTAGTCATATTGTGAAACAAAGCTCCTTAGCTTTTTATCAAGAAATTACTTACTGCAGTCACATATTCTAGCCCACATTGTTTGTCCTCCTAGTGTAGAGCTTCTATACAGCTTGGCTAAAATCTAGACAAATTTACCTTTTAGATAACAGCTCCTCAGAATTAATGTCTAGTTCTTTCTGGTAAACTTGTCCACAAAAATTTGTCTAGATTTGCCTCTAGAATCATTTGTATGAAAAACAAGATAATGTTTGAAATGCTGTTCACTAATACCTGCAAACATGTGGTGTTCTGAGAAATACACACAATCTTCAGAGCAAGGTTATTTTCTCGTTTCAAGCATGGCCTGCAGTCTGGGAGCCTCCAGTACCTGGGGATACCACTCTAGGTGTCTAAGAACAGCTCTGTACCTTACTCAGCTATTGTGATGAGGGATTCCATAGTTCCAAACAGTAAGGCTCATTTATAAAACGGATGTAATTTTTAGGCTTTTTTTTTTTTTTTTTAGCTTTTGCATAAAACTGTGGCAATGACATAGTGAAAGTTGGAAAGATTGTCCAGAAATAAACCTTTCTACCAGTGGCTATCAGCTAATACTGCTTTTGAAAAGTCTCTTTCTAGAACAATGCTTTAGCAATATGAAGAAAAAATTAAAACTGTGCTGTTGAGCTTCGCAGTGTAAAAACAAGGACTAGAAGTGAGTCATCTGCCTGATATTCCCTAAATACGGCTTTAGGCAGGGATGACTTTCTAAGAATTTACAAAACACAAGTTGGAGTTTCACCTCTAGTTCTCTCTAAAGAAACAGACATCACATCAACATACTGCTTCCAACATAAATGATGTGTCAAAGGAACCAAATCTTTATGTAGGTTAGCAAATTCTAGCTCCAGTATTACAACAGGGTCAGTTAGGACTAGCTACATGGCTAGAGCTCCGTGCTTGTTAGAACACTTTTGGGTTTTTGCACTTGATTCTCTGATCACCTCCCTGTTCTGAGCTAATTGGAATTAAACCAGATCTTCTTGCTAATGCCCCACATAGGTGACATTAGGCTACTGTGAGAATTACTTTGAATTCATTAATTTATTTCAGTGTTCCTTCTGGCAAAGAGATTTTTCAATGTTTTTGGTGTCTGCACCTGCTTTTGCGAGGAAGGCGTGCCACTATTTTCTCAGTCTAGGTCATGGTATCTAAGCAGTTCACTGATTAATGAGAGGAGTAATCAGGAATAGTATTACTAAAAAAGCATTCTTAAGGAGCAGCTGTGGCATACTTTTCTGATTACATTCAGGGCAAATTGCTGTTGGTTCAGGACTTTTTTCTTTGGTGAGTTTTTTTTTTTTCTTTATTTTATTTTGTAATCTTTCCTGGCATTTCCATTGCTGCCAATTAGTCCTTTTAGAACTATAGAAGAGTTTAATTTTAGCTGTGTACTAAGTGAGGTGTAATTTGAGACAACACAAGATTTTAAGTGCTGGGAGGAAGCTGACCCAAGCTATCTTTCTCCCAGGTGTGATGAGCAGTTTTACACATTATGCCTCACTTATAGCCATTATTTTCTGCCAGAAGCTATAATTGCCCAAGAGACTCTAAAACCCTGTTATCTCCAGTGGCCTTGGGATAGATCACTGAAGGATCTTCCTTTGACTGTGGCATTCACAGGTTTTATATCATGTTTGTTAATTTAGAATCATTGTGCAAGTCCTCTTAGTTTTGGTCAGGTTGCAGAAGGAAAGACAGACTCAATGGATTCATATTTTATGCTCCTATCTACAACTACATTTGCATTACTCTGGCAGTGATACTTTTCTTCTTAAGCAAAGGCTGCTGAAGAAGAAGCCCACATCACCTCATCTAAATAAACCTTTCTAAAGTAGTCCCAACATTGGTCAAAGAAATAAGACAATAAGAAATTGGCAAGTGAACACTAACAAGATTTAGGAGTAACAGGGAGGATTGATTTATGGTAAGAGACGCAGAACACAGAAGATCAAAAGGGTATAAAAGTGCTGGACATACAAAACCAGAAAGTTTATTTCTGTATTTTATTTCTTCTTAGGTCAGTTAGCCTAGAGGTGTTCATTTTTTAAGACTTTGCTTTGTTTTAAACTCAGAATTTATCCCTCAAGTGAATTCTTGGAATTATATGCATATTCTTCCCCAGGGCTGAAATTTTTCCTCTTTTTCTTATTTCTCTAAAACAAACTTCTCCTAGAGAGAAAATTCATTCACCTTTCTACAGTGACCCTTTTTAAGATATATTTCATCTGTGTAACTCATTATCTTGCCAATAGGATCAGGGAATACACCAGAAAACTAAATTATTCCGTATCATTATGTCATTTATGGTAGTGACTGATTGGGACACTCCTTTTCAGTTGAGATAAACCATTGCTTAAAACAAGATGCAATTTATCAGTGCTATCTACCTAAATGCAGTCAGCTGCCTTTGCGGGAGCTCTGTGGCTCCTAATGGAAGGAAACTCTTGAAACAAACAAGGAAAAGAAAAATATAAACTAAAAATCAATGGAAAAGGTGAGGCCATTTTTCTGTGCAGCCAAGTAGCTTCCTGCCTGACTTTGAGTAGGTCCCTCTCCTATTTTTCTTGCTTCCTTTTGTTTTTCATCTCTTACATTATTGGAGATGAAGGCACCTAAGAATGTTTCATTGGAAGATGATGGAAATGGGTTTTTAAAATGAATATTCAGGAATTTTTTTAATGAGGCTGCAGAAGTGTTTCTATCATACTTGTCCCCCCCAACATGACTTCCAAGGCATTATTTTCTGAGTAGCACGGGTAGAAAATAAACCGTAATACTTCTAAGTTTGCAAATCTACTAGGCCAAGCCAACTGGATGATATTCACAGCTCTGTGGTTAACCCATGCTTTTGAAAATGGAGTAAAGGTGGTGTAGCTCTTGCTGCTACTGATTGAATCCAAAGCAGTTAACTCTTTCCACATTGCCTTCCAAAGCTTTGAAGCTCACCTCTTGCTATTGTGCATGGGGTAAAAAGAACAGATAAGCCAACCTTCTGATAATTTTTTATGTTGCTGTGTTAGGAGACTTCTTCTGTACCTTGTTTGTTTAACTTTCTGCAGCCTCCAGTAAGATACTTAGACACTTGAAAGAAAATGTTGAGTATTTACACTGTATTTGCCAGTGTTGTAACACGTAGCCCTCTGTAAGGCACTGTAGGTGTGGCCAGAGTTGCGGGATGTGCTGCTCAAAGGAGCACGGCACGGACGGATTGGAGCAGGTCTCAGTTGCTGTGCCCAAGAGGAATGTGTGTGATCCTAATAGTGGCTTGGCCAGCCAGTGCCCTTTGAGGAGCATTCTGCAGCTGAACTACTAGTAGGAACTTATATATGTATGTATATATATATATATATATATTTATTTATATATATGTAAGCAGTTTTATCATCCTGTTAATGATTGCTCCATATATTAAAGTGTGTTACAGTTTTGGGTACAATGATATCCATGCAAACTATTGCATGTCACTACTTCAATTCTTTCCCTTCAGACCTAAGCTTTTCCTAATAATATATTCAGCTAAGTGAGCTAAAAATAAAGTACAGATTCTCACAAAAATGAATATAGTAAATCTTTTACAATTGCCTCTTAAAACAAAAGGCCATTTAATTAATATTATTTATCAATATCAAGGACTTAAAACCAGACCATCTAAGTTATAGAATACTGTTACTGAAAAAATGTGTGCTTTAGTCTTTGCAATTTTCTTGTGACTTTTTCTTTTCTCCAAACCAGGTTTTTGATTTTAATCTGAGGAAAGAAGAGATGGAATCTTTGAACACTGACTATCAACAGAAAATTAATTCATTTAACCTATTCCCTGTGGAAAGAATATTTTAAAACTAGATTGTTCTAAACTGGAAAAGTGATGTAACTGAAACATTAATTGGTTTTAAACTGAATAATAAATCTGAATTGTTCTATTAGGTACTCAGTATACTCAAGAATCAATATAAATTGTTTGTATTTACTCTTATGTTAACAAATTAATAAAATACTTTAATTTACTCTTTGTAGCTCTGTTATAGATACAGAAATACTTTCAGCATCTTCTCTGCTCTCTTAGAACTTTCTGGTATAGTCTCCCGTGGGTTGAGTTATCTCACAATATTATAATATTATAATTTTCTTCTACCTGCATGTGCTTCATTTAAGGTGTCATTTGAACCCGTTTGAACAAATCAGGCGTATTTTTTTCCTTACAGATTTTGAAAAGTATCAGTTACTTGCAGGCACATAAGAGCATACTACAATGCATGTAAATCTTGACAAATTATTCAAAAGATGGAATATTTGTCCAGGGATTGCAGCAGAAAAATGAATTTAACTTGTATATTTCTTCTAGTCATGAGAATTTTGGGGAATTCTGCAGGCCATTCTTGATATTTTCTTGGTGACCAAACCTGCACTCTGATAGTGTTTCACAGATCTCCTGTCATGACCAGCACTTCAGAGAGGAATGGCTCCCTTTGTGACCTAAGTTGCATCAGACTGAATAAACATATTTTTTGCTTATATGGACAAAGGTTTTTGAAGGTGCAGAAGAATGACATGTTGGAGAAAAATCCTTTGCTAATCTCTCTTGCAGGGATTGTCACTATCTTTTCAAGATGGATAAGTGTTCAGACACTCCTCTGATGCAATTGTGAGTTGTCCAGCTGCACTGGGAGAGTTCGGTCTGGTGGTGTCAGAGGCCACTGGTCTTTTGATATGCAGGCATTGGGTGGACCCCAGCTTACAGCTTCTTTTCTGACAAGATCAAAGCCTTTTCCTGCAAGGAAATTGCTCTGTGACTAGCCAGGTTTCTGCAATCCTCACCACACTAAGCTCTCACTAGAAGTTCTACAAGAGTTTTTTCTGTCACACACAGTCAGTATTATTTTGTTGTTGCTCATGACATTCCCTAAAACATGAGTTTCTTCCCATCCTGAAAACTACCTAAAAGCATATACATACTTAGGATCCGTGTGAAAAATGAATCTGCCTCTTTATGCTAGACATGTTGCAGAACTTTTTTTTTTTTTAGGCAATTTAGCCAGATGAGTTGTCTGTTACGTATCAGTTTGATGTCCTGACGTGCACAGCTTTCCTGCTGGCATTTGACCGAGACTTGCATTCTGGTTATTTCTGAAATGCATGAATAACATTGTGTTCTTCTTGTTCTGACCATGGGCAATTCTAGAGTCAAGTTCTCAAAGGAACTATATATACACTGGATTTCTGTAGTAGAAGTGCAAGCTTCAGCGGACCAGGCAGTTGGAGAAGGTACTGAGAAAGAGTTCTCATTCTCATGGTGGCTTGTTCTCTGGGTGAGGCTGTAGTATAACCCTGGTGTAAATCCCCTTGCTAAACACTTACCAGCAACTACAGTTTTGGTAGAGTTGGCTGGACCAAGCTGAGTCCTGTGTTTGTGTTTCAGCCCTTGTAAGCAGGTTAGAACCTGTGCAGTTGAGCCGTGTTAACCTATCTTCTAAGAGGGTTTAGACAGCCTTCAGTGCAAATCCAGCTGATCTGGCTCCATTATTTGTCTGTGAAGAGTGAAGCTATATTTCAGTTTTCTCACTGCCAAGGTATCAAGAAGGCTGTAAATGTGTGTGGTCATCTAAGTTTAATGATGCTTTTTGTGATATCCAACTTTTGGAGTGGAACATACCTGCATATTTTTCCAGTGCTGCACGTGGGCTGGGGAAACTCCTCGTATCACTAGAAGCTGAGAGAGGCAGAGATGAAGGCGCTGGTGGATGGGAGGCTGGACATGACCCTGCAATGTGAGCTTGCAGCCCAGAAAGCCAATTGTATCCTGGGTGCACTCTAAGCAGTGTGGGCAGCAGGTCAAGGGAGGGGCTCTGCCTGTCTGCTCTGCTCTGGTGAGACCCCACCTGCAGTGCTGTGTCCAGCTCTGGGGTTCTCAGCAAAGGAAAGACATGGACCAGACATGGTCAGAGCAGGTCCACAGGAAAGATGCAAATAATGGTCACAGGGCTGAAGCACCTCTTATGAGGAAAGGCTGAGAGCTTTGGGCTTGTTCACCCTGGAGAAGAGAAGGCTCTGGGGTTACTTTGTGGTGCTTAAGTATAGAAGGGGGACCCTACAGGAAAGCTGGAGAGGGACTTTTTACAAGAGCTTGTAGTGTCAGGACAAGAGAATAGCTTCAAACTGAAAGCGAGTGGGCTTAGTTTAGATACTGGTAAGAATTTTTTGCTGTGAGGGTGGTGAGGCCCTGGAACAGGTTGCCTGAAGAAGGGGTGCCCATCCCTGGAAGTGTTCAAGGCTAGGTTGGATGGGGCTTTAAGCACACTGGTGTAGTGGAAGGTGCCCCTGCCCATGGCAGCGGAGTAGGAACTGAGTGATCTTTTAAGGTCCATTCCAACCCAAACCGTTCAATGGTTCTGTGATTTTACACAGCCTCTGACAATTAATTTGTTGGCTGTCACATCTCTGAGCTGGTATCCTCTCAGTTGGTAACCAATAGCCTGAGCATGAAAGCCTGCACATCTGAGTAATGAAACCCTGAGTCATTCTATCCTTTAATTAAAGCATGTTCCTTTAATATGTTCCTCTTACTTAAAATTATGTGAGAATTATTTCCTAGAGGAAAATGCCTAATGAAGGCACTTTTATTTAGTGTTTTCTATATACTAGATAAATAAGGGGGAAAGCTTGAAGTATCTGGGGTCTGCCAGGCAGTTGCAGGGGATACATATGTCAGCCTCAAGCATGATTTATCTTGTGTGCCTTTTCTGACAGTTGTGACTTAACGGCTATATTTTCCTCCAGGCTCTCAGGAGGCTAAATATCTTTTCAAGTTTCTAGCTTTGTGGTGGAAGAATAAATGTCTGTTTGCCAGTGTAATTTATCTGAGTCATTCTGGGAGAGGCGTGGAGCAATCGAAGCGTGACTATTAGCATAAATAAGAGAGGGACCCTCTTCCTGAGGGTAGAATACTCATGCTGTCTTTCAGAGGAAAGCTGCTTCCCCATAACAACTGCTGCTGCTGCTAATTGAAAGGCACAATGCTTTAAACTAAAAGACCCAATATACTGAGTTTTGGCATATTGTGATATTCTTCTACATTTCAATTTGGAGTTAACAAGAGCAGAGCAAGGAAGGAAGAGAAAAATTTCTGCAGTAAGTGCAATGGTGGAATACCACCAGAGCTGACATTTCACATATACCAAAGGTGTTTTTTCTTTTAAAAGTTTAAAGGGAGAAGGAATTATAAAACCTAAATTCACTTCTGTGTCTTTCCTTATATAATATAGTGATAATAGTATTAAGTAGTTGCCATTGCAAATTTTGTTTCTAAAAAAATCTATTTAAAACTTTTCTTCATACTTTCAAACATGAGTATCTTACAGCATCCTCTGAACAGAAAGAGGTTAGGTTTGGTGGGAGTTTTTGGGTTTTTTTTTTTTGTTCTGTGGGGTTTTGTTTGTTTGTTTTTTGTTTTCATGTGGAAACACCAACACCTGGTGCTGTTTGACGGTGGCAGGAACTGAGTTTATCCCCCATGGGCCAGCTTCTACCCCACAGAGAGCAGCCTGGCACCATCCTCACCCCATGGGGCTGCTGCCTTCCCGGGGGGGCCGCTGGTGAGTCACTCTGCAGGCCACGAGTGCGGCTGGCAGCTACCGGGCCTGCCACGGCACAAACACACCTTGGTGTAGTGAGAAAATGGAAGAGCTTCTTCCAGGTGTTTCCTTAAACATGACTGACACTGTCCTCTAAGAGGGAGACCGGAGGTAGCATATAGGATGCTCCCTTTAGCCACAGCCTTTCTGTGGCTACACGGGGGCAAGAAAGACAGGCGGGCGGGAAGCTGCCCCTGGCACCCCGCGAGGCGCAGGAGCCGTGCTCGGAGCCGGCCGGGCCGTGCCAACCTCTTCTTCCCCGGAATGCCGGGTGCGCCCGGTGCCGGGAGGCGGCGGCTCCGAGGCCAGGGACGACTGGAGCCCGGCCGCGGCGTCTCTCCCCGCGTCCCCCGGCCGGCAGGGCGAGGGGGTCCCGCGAGGGTGTTCTCCGCCTCACGCCTTCCTGCGCCGCCCGCTGCGGCCCCGCGGGGTCCGTACCGGCCCGGCACGGCACGGCAGCGCCCGCGGCTGCTCACGCCCCGCCGGGCGGGGCAGGGCCGGGGCGGCGGGCGGGGTTGTCCCGCCGGCGCTGGCTGGGCCGGGCCGGGCTTACAGGTCCGTGCAGGGAGGAGACAGGGAATCGGAAACGGGGCGGAGAGCGGCAGCTGCAGAAACATTAAAACCACCGAGCCCCCCAGCCCGCCCACCGGAGTTGCTCCGCGGGCACGCAAGATGTGCGGGGCCGGTCTGGGCTCCGCGCCGCGCTTGAGCGAGGTAAGGCTCGGGGAGCCGCGCACACTCCGCACCGCGGAGACGCCTGAAGTCCCAGCGCTGCGCTCCCTGCTCGGCGCGACCCCCGGGGGCACGAAACGAAAAAGAAGGGGTGGGGAGGAGGCTGCCTGGAGGCTGGCATGCCCGGTTGCATGCCGCGTCCGGCGGAGGCGGTGCGGGACGGGAGCCACGCGCGCTAGAGACCAAAGGGGAGCAGGAGCTGTGCGGGTTCGAGCCCGGGAGCGGTGCGGGTTGGAGCCCGGGAGCGGTGCGGGACGGGAGCGGTGAGGGTTGGAGCCCAGGAGCGGTGCGGGTTCGAGCCCGGGAGCGGTGCGGGACGGGAGCGGTGAGGGTTGGAGCCCGGGAGCGGTGCGGGACGGGAGCGGTGCTGGTTGGAGCCCGGGAGCGGTGCGGGTTGGAGCCCAGGAGCGGTGCGGGACAGGAGCGGTGAAGATTGGAGCCCGGGAGCGGTGCGGGTTGGAGCCCAGGAGCGGTGCGGGACAGGAGCGGTGAAGATTGGAGCCCGGGAGCGGTGCGGGTTGGAGCCCAGGAGTGGTGCGGGTTGGAGCCCAGGAGTGGTGCGGGTTGGAGCCCGGGAGCGGTGCGGGACGGGAGCGGTGAGGGTTGGAGCCCAGGAGCGGTGCGGGACGGGAGCGGTGAGGGTTGGAGCCCGGGAGCGGTGCGGGACGGGAGCGGTGCGGGACAGGAGCGATGGCAGTTTTTACCCGGGAGCGATGCGGATCTGAGCTCGGGAATAGAGAAGGAGGTCGAACCCACTGGTCTCGCATCTCTCGCTTTGCCCCGCTGGGGCTGTAATTTAACAAATCTGCCTGTTCTTTCCTTGCATAGTATTATGGGTTTAATTTTTTTTAAACGTCCACTACAAAACCTTTATATGTAAAGGGAGTTTCCTCTATGTGTGTATTCCATAATTATGCCCATTTCAAAAGCTTGCAATACTAGTTATTTAAATGCAAGGGGTTTTTTTAACATTCTTTGTTTCAGACCCATGGAATGGGCTTGCTCTCTAGCTTAATTACATATTTTTCTTGCTTTTCTAAACTTTTTACTGCTGTGGATTTTGTAAAGCATGTTCTTACTTGTATTTGTCAAGGGCACCCCTTACCTGTTTACAGCTTTAAGATGATCTCTTGTTTATATTTACATCAGTGAATTTACCACTGAGATGGCATCAATAAATTGCATAACTATTCCATAACTTTTCCCCTTCCAAAGTGTATTCAGACTTCATTAATGGAGGAGAATATGGGTCTTCTGTCAAATAATTTCTGTGCAGACTTTCATACATTTGGAGTTAAATGTAATCAAGCAAGCCCTTTCCCTTTTTAAATCTCTGCTGTTGTATTTCCCGCTGAAGAAAAAAGACTGGAACTTACTGCTGGGGAGCTTTGAGATCTTCTGTGTTGGAAGAAGTCCAGTAATGCAGTCCTTGCTGACTCCAACTTGTTGAGTTCTGCATGACAGAACTTTTTTTGTCTTATTGGCTTTATGTATTGATTACGCCTAACCACCTTTTAAACCTATTTTACCAGCTGAATGAAACTGATTCATGTGTGAATATATTTATGACTCTGATGCACAGTTAAACCAGCAGATTACCTTAAACCCTTTAGCATTTGCTATACTGTTTGTCTTCCTTCTTTAAAGTCTGGGTTTTGTGCCTCTTGTTCTCAGGGCTGCAGTTTGTGAGGCTGTAGAGCAGTGCCTGGCAGACTGTGGGGCCAAGGAGCTGCGGGACAGCCACCGGGCTTGCGGTCGGCGTCACCGTCCGGTGGCCGCTGGGGGAGCAGTCCCCGGCCAGGCACCATGAACTCCGGCACCACCACCCCGCAGAAGGTCACCAGCAACCCCACCAACACTGATGTCAACTATGTCATCAAAGAGCATTATAATTACACGGGAAAGCTAAATGAGAGTGTGGACACTGGAATTAAAGTGACGTCGGTGGTTTTTATCATCATTTGCTGCTTTATAATTTTAGAGAATATTTTTGTCTTGCTTACCATCTGGAAAACCAAGAAGTTTCACAGACCCATGTACTATTTCATTGGGAACTTGGCTCTTTCAGACTTGCTGGCTGGTGTGGCTTACACTGCCAACCTCCTGCTATCTGGACACAAAACCTACAGCCTGACCCCTAACCAGTGGTTTGTAAGAGAAGGCAGCATGTTTGTTGCCTTGTCAGCTTCTGTGTTTAGCTTGTTGGCCATTGCCATTGAGAGATACATCACCATGCTGAAGATGAAACTCCACAATGGCAGCAACAGCTTCCGCTCCTTCTTGCTGATCAGTGCCTGCTGGGTCATCTCCGCAATCCTTGGGGGGCTCCCGATCATGGGCTGGAACTGCAAGAACCTCTTGTCCAACTGTTCCACTGTGCTGCCTCTCTACCACAAGCACTATATTCTCTTTTGCACGACCGTTTTCACTGGCCTTTTGTTATCTATTGTGGTCCTCTACTGCAGGATCTACTCCATGGTGAGGACTAGGAGCCGCAGGCTGACATTTCGGAAAAACATTACCAAAGCTACTAGGAGCTCAGAAAAGTCACTGGCCTTACTCAAGACAGTGATCATAGTCCTGAGTGTCTTCATTGCCTGCTGGGCTCCTCTGTTCATCCTGCTTTTACTGGATGTGGGGTGCAAAGTGAAGGCCTGTCCAATCCTCTATAAAGCAGAGTATTTCTTAGTACTGGCCGTGCTCAATTCAGCCACGAACCCTATCATCTACACCCTGACAAACAAAGAGATGCGGAGGGCTTTCATCAAGATTTTGTGCTGCTGCAAATGTCCCCCAGCAGATTCTGGGACCAAATTCAAACGGCCAATTATTGGGGGGATGGAGTTCAGCCGGAGTAAGTCTGACAACTCCTCACACCCACAGAAGGAGGACGGTGACCATCCTGAAACCATCATGTCTTCGGGCAATGTTACCTCATCTTCTTAGGAGTAACCATGGGGGTGTATTTCAGAGTCTTCCTCTGAAATCAAGGAGCTGGGACGCCTCCTGCTCACAGCAGCAGCGTTGGGCTGAGTGAGCAAGTAGCATTAGTTCTAACGAGGCAAACGGTGCACTTGCGAGGCTGGAGTTCAAGAAATGGGACAGACTGTTCTGGCTTGAAAATCTTTTTCCCTGGAGCATGTTTTGTCTTTTCGCTGAAGCAGCTCAGGATTGTCAGGCGCATTCATATCCTGAAATCTCCTTAGTAACTCTGAAAGACTGATGCCTTGGTGAAATGATGCCTGGTGTGTGTGAGAGAAAGAGAGAGGGGGAGGAGGGAAAGGGAGAATGAATCTTTTTTTCTTTTTTCCCCTGTGAGAAGAATGTGAAGTTTTTTCTCTTCACAGCAAACCACTGACACAAAGATCTTTCTGTACTGAATTTAGTGGTGGCTCTGGTATCGTTGGTAATAAGTGTGTTTGTTTAGCACATAACATGGAAAGAGATCACACAAGTATAACTTAGACCACATACAACCATAATTGGCATAATTTTGCAGAGCTTTTAGTTAAGTCATAAGGTTTTATTTGCAGAGTCCAAAACTCTTGGGGTTTTACTTAGTAAGATCATAGCTGTGAATTTTTGCTGTCAGTCTGTATTATATTGAAGACCATGAGCTAGATTCTGCAGTTACTTTCGCCTGTACAATTCCATTGGCTGGATTTAATGAAATAGCTCAGAACGGCATTTGGCCCCATATTTTGATTGCCTTTTTATTCTATAGCATTAAATAAACTGCATTATCATGAAAAATGCAAGGAAGAACTAAACATCATTTCTCTTCAAGATGACTTGAAAGTCTACAAAATAGTAAAAAATACTATTGACAACAGTGGGATTTTTGCCTAAGTAAGAAGAGCTAAAAACTGAAGGTATATTTCAATGTCAGGTTCACAATCTTTCCAAAAGTAAGGATCAGCTGGAAAATCAGAAAAGAGTACGTTGGGTTTCAGAAAAAATAGAAAGTTGAAGTGAAATGACTATCAATAAATGCACTTCCATAACAAAATGTAATACATTTTGGCACATTTTATTAATGTTTATAATTTCAGCAAAGATGTCTGTATTTAATCGTGGAAGAAGTACCTGTTGTTAAATTGAATGTATTTGTTTTACAGCATCATTTTTACTTCTTTATTTTTCTAACCTGTGCTAATGGGGTTGAATGTGTACAATGTAAATAAGATACAGGAGTCTTCATGTGCCTAGAGTATTGCTATAACAAACGTGGTATATCTGGGATAGCTGAGAGCAATTGACTTATGTACAGTCATCAGCAACTCCTAGGATTGGTATTTTGTAAAGAAAATGTATTGCCTTTGTAGTAAAATTTTCAGTGCAATTAAACTGTTGGGGTTTTTTTTTTCTGGTTTAAAAAATAGTATTTAAAATGTTTCTGACTTTTATTGTTCAATTTGCACATACCTTTATTGACTTCTAAACATTAATAAACTGATTTTTTTAAATGATTCTATTATCAGATTACTAGAAGTTTTTTTCTATTGGGGTGGTTTCATGCCAGGTGTAGTTTCCACAGAAGTCAATGAAAGAATTCCTTGATTTTAGGACATGCTGAGATTAAGTCCATTCTGTGGGGACATAATGTGTAATGTCACAGGATCATGTAAAACATAAACTGAATTTTAAACTATAACTTTCTTGTCAGCATGTGTTTTATGGCTGAAATGCCACTAGAAGAATCTCTGCAATAGCAATCCTTCTCCGACAGCCAACGAAGTACAAACAGAAGGAAAAACCTTCAGTTTTTTTCAGTTTTCAGGCTGCCAGTTTTACTGACTGCCTAGAGTAGAAAAGTGAAGTAATTTGCTTGTATCACCAATATAATTTGTAAGTTCAATTCTTAGCTTATTGCAAACAGAACGATGGCCTCAACTGTGTGAGTGCTGCAGCTGCATTGGGTCTGCCGGCGAAGACCGTAGCAGTGTAGCTGAACGGATACTGCGTTACTTCTTCCAAAGGTTTGACTTCCATTTCCTTTCTCGTGGCTGTTCCCTCTCAGAATTACTTTTAAGTTCCATGGAGCTCATACAGGATGCAGTTGGAGAGTGAAGATAAACCTCACCTTCTCGTACTGTATGTCATCACTGTGCAGGGTTTACTGTGGGAAATGAGAGCCTACTCACCGAGGAAGGTTCTGGGTCATAACCTCACTTCCTGAAGGAAATTCCAAAAATGCCCTGAAGACAAAGGAGTGGAAACAGGCTGGAATTTCTCTCCATCTGTCTGCCTGTATGGAAGGAATGATTTCATGTGTGCTCACTTCCTAACCTTTTAATTAGTGACCTGAGCAGGGCTGGAAAAAGAGTCAAATCTGTATTTGTGCACAAGATAAAGTGTCTCTTGGCTCAGACCTTCATTTAGGCAGGGATGATTTACCTTGGGTGCTGACAGTCATGAGGGAAAGCACTGCTTTGTCCCACAGATAAAGTCACTTCTGTGCAGAGTACCAAAAATGCATAAACCATGGAACTTAAACCTTTGTGCTACCAGTGAGTAAAAAAAGACAATGTGTGGGGATGAAGCAATGCATAGGGACATCTGAGTTTGTAGGGGTGTTTTTATCAGAGGGACTGGGGCCTTTCTGCTCCTGAAGCCTTACAGGCATTAAGGTTCTTTGTCCCACACATATGAGATCCTATGACAAGGGCTGAGCTGTGTCATCACAGCACGGTGCCACTGACCCCTTGTGACTACCACCCCATTTCTGTACTGGGAGCTGAGAGCCCACAGGTGAGTCATTTCCCTTCCCTTTGCTGGTACTTCTGTATCCCTTGCTTACCTCATCTATGCACTCTGGGCCTTTGTGGAAAATGACAATTTCCCTTATGGAGATGACTGTGTGATGGGAGCCCCGTTCTGGGAGGGAACTCAAAGCCCTACGAAATTCATGTGATAAAAGATGTGTACACCCCAGAGAGTGGCACTGGGCCATGGGAAGCATTTCCTACATTCCTAGTCATGGTGACTGAAATCTACTTCCTCCATAGACACTCCGCATGCAAGTAAACAAGATTCAGACAAGCAAAAATAACTAATAAAATAATAACATTAGTAACAGTAAGGGTTCCTGCTGTGAAAAAAAATGCAAAGGCCATTTTGTCCTGCTCCGGTGGGGGAGAACCCTGCAGCTCCTCAGCCATGGCCATACATTCCCATACCCAGGTTAGGCCAGAGGTACCGCACGAGTTTTGAGGCTGCAGTGTAGAAAGCACCCTTCCAAGCCCTGGCCTGCCTTCTGTGTGCATGGAAAGGGCATGCAGCTTCATCCTGGTGATGGCCATGTGCCAAACAGGCAGAGAAAATGAACTGAGAACTGAAAGGTGTATTATACTGAACGTCTACCTGAAATAGAATAGCCTGAATTATTCAGAGCAACCTGGTCCTTTGATGTTTATTCTTTTTCCTAGCTGTTCTTCCTATGCAAGGAATAGAACAGGGATAAAAAATGATCATAAAATCTGTCTGTTACTTCCCTGGAAACTCCCTGCCCAGGTATTCCTGCGTGAGGGGCAGGTATAGCAGGGTGCATATTGAGCAAGAGAGAAGCTGCAGCTGGAATGCCCCATGGACCACTCAGCAGGAACTAACCTTGAGCTTGTATGCCACAGGCTGCCAGGACTAAAACTAGGGAACAGAAATGTGTAAAAATACTGTTATCCATCCTTATCTTACTTGTCACCTAAGAAATAGAGGGATTGCCCAAATGTAACATTTCTTAATTCCTAATTTGGCCTGGAAGACCTCAATACTGATTGCATTTTGTATGGGCTGAGGCATTATCAGATGTTGTAAAAAGTGTCAAACCGACAAAGCATTCAAAAACAGGGATACTCATCTAGAGCTGTATAACCTGCTCAGCTCTGAAATGCTGGAAATTCCCCAAGGTTCTCAAGTTTGTTAGGAAAACATCTATTGTATTTCAATAATTCCCCATAGGTTTAGTTTTTTGCGTTTTTTCCCTTTTGAAAATTAGATTAATTCAATAGAACCGAAGTGTCAAGATTTAAAAAACAAACAAAAAAACCCCAAACAAAATCCACCTAAGTAACCCCAAACAAAATCCACCTTAATTAAACTCGTATAATTTGCTTTCACAAACTTTTCTAATCCAGTCTTTCTATTTACAGATGGAGTTTGCTTATTAGCTATCATCTGATTTATTCAGATAGAACCTTATTTCATTTTACACGGTTGGCAAGAATTGCATAGGGTCACAAAATCTCCCTCCAACTATTACTCTATGCAGAGGATTTCCCATGGTAATTAACAGTAATTAAATCCACTCCGCACACAGGAGCTATAAGAGCATGTGGTGCAGTAACTCGTACAAGTTTTCTGATTAAATAAGAAGTACCTAGAGAAATCTGAAAGCCAAGCAGCCAATATAAATTATGATATTATCCAAAAGGTTGTTTGGGTGTGTTTGGAGGGTTTTATTTGTTTGTTTGTTGGTTTGGTTTGAATTTTTTGGTAAATTCGGAATGTAATTAGTGTAGACTTACGTGATCCTCTTAGAAGGATGACAATGTTAAGGACTATCTCCCCTGCGGCAGCAGGATGACACAAACCTTGTGTGTCACAGGTTTGAAATGTATCAAAGCAGTAGCAGCAGCAGCAGCAACTTGTGCATATACAATGCAACATCGTATGGGAGCTCCCCAAGCCCGCTCGGTACTGCCAGATCCCTTACTCTGCTGAAAAACCCTACACGGCAGCAAAGCGGGAAGTGTTTCCTTGCACTTGGAGTTTCCGTGCTACCTTCACGAGACAAAAAGGCAGGAAATCCCATCAGCCACACCCAGGAATGATCCGGCTTGGAAAAGTCCTAATAAAGCAGGGCTCACAAAGCTCTGTCAACCTCTGTGAACCTTCCACTGAGCCTGGGGTAGCAGCCACATAATGGAAACCTGATACAAAGGCCAATATTTATTTTGAGCTTTTGTGAATGATTCCTTGGAGAAGACCCATTTTTAGGTGCACGGTAAAATGACAGTACATAAAAACAGCTTTTCAGAAACGTGTGTGACCAAAACCCCATTAAATATTAAGATATGTCTGTAGCAATTGCAGTGTTTATTCAGAATCACTCTACTAATCTAAAAGTTGGATTAAAATACCAAATGCATGGCTTTGAAAATAAATGGACATTTGGAAAATGGAGGCTAGAGGGAAATCACCAAATAAATACTGGGTTAAAATTATCTGCCAGGCTTTGTGAAATCATGGATGAAAACTGTTTCACTACCTGGGAAAAATCTGTTGTGAACCACAGTTGACAGCTGACACAGGTCCTGACCTGAGCTGTCTGCTCAAGGTAGTCTTGCTCTCTTAAACACAGAAACTCTTGGCATAAGCCTGTTGCTGCTGGAGATGAATAGATCACACAAACCCAGCTCGAGGTGTGGTGAAAGGAAGAGAGAACTTTATTTCTTCTCTCACAATTTATAGGTTTCTGACCACGGCCAGGGATTGGATAGTCAGGATAACACCTTCCCAACCACACTGGCAGTGAGAGATGTCCATCACAAGACGTGTATCAGAAAGAATGTACACATATCTATGTTTACAGTTACTGTCCTGGGAAAGTCTTAGAAAACTATGTCAGCAAGCTCAGAAGCTGAGTTTTCAGGGTGACATAAGCCAAGACTTCTTGAATTAGCAGGGCAGTAGTGTAAATTTCTGGAATACTCTCAGACAGATTCTTGCCCATACTGAGCAGCCAGAGCTGAACAATGTGAAGGTGAGGGTGTGAATTACTTTAAGCAATAGAAATAGAATTTATATGGTTACACATAATGCGCAATAACAATTTTCGTGATGTAAAAATTGTATTTGGCTCAAGATTGTGATTGAGAGTGTATGGGAGAACAGGTTTCAGAGATAATTTGGGATTGCTGAGGGAGGGAGCTGGACTACACTGTGATATTTTCCACTTGAAATGAAGGAATCCTCTGTGATAATGCAGACACAAAGCTGAGGATTTTGAGAATTTTCTCTTGTGAACTCTATCCTTAGATCTGTAATTCTTTCCTGAGCAACTCTGGGCAAGGTCTGATGAGCCCTCCCACACAGAGATATGTATAATAGACACACAGGGATGTTTACAAGTGAATACTTTGAATTTTGTGGTACTATTCAAAGAGCTGGTATCTGTGTCATTTTGAATAAGGGGGAGAGTCTGCCAGGTCAATTATTACCCAGCTACGTGCAGTGTTTCCTTGTGCTTTGATGAACTGGATGCTGTATTGAGTTACTCTAAAGTGGAAGAAAAAAAATTCTACCAACATGTGCAACCCTGTCATGTTTGGAAGAAGGATCAAGATGTTAGCTGGAAAACACGTTCTGATGAAGTGCTGAAAAACAACTCATCACAGCCTGCATTGTTATCTTTCTTGCTTTCAGGCAAGACACAACTATGGTCTAACGAATTCTGCTAATCTGTTCGATGCCTGTTGCACAAGGAATTCATGTGAGCCATTTCCCAAACACCAGGCATTTTTACTTGTTTTTTATTTCCATCACAACTCCCACTTCTGCTGCTGGTTTAGGCATAAGATAAGAAATTGCTTGCAGCTTCTCTCTCTGATCAGGGTTATATGATCCATGCACCTTTTGAACAAATCCTCTGTGTTGGCACAGAGACATTACTTCAAAGCAGCCTACAACTCTACTCCAAACAATGTAACAATTTTTTTTTTTTCTGCCGTTATGCAAAATTCAATACATTTTGCATTTTATCAGTTCTCTTGCTGGTTTTGTATGCCATATTGCAAATGTTGTTTGTGGAAATCTTTCAAATTAACATTCAACTCGGAGACTGTCCATTTCCCAAGCAAAAATATTTGAATTTTATTCTTCTAATAAGTAACATAGGTGTGAGGGAGAGAACTTGTCTGCGCAACTGAGGTGACAGTGAAGAAACAGTGTATCTTTCAACTTGAAATAGTTCGTCAGTGAATGTGGCTTTAGTCAGGACTCTAATGATACAGGGTGAAGTTTTTCTTTTCACTAAACTTGCTGAAAAATGCAGAGGCATTAAAGAGGGTTCAGAGGACAACAAAGCAAGGCGCTTTAATAGGATGAACCAACATAAAAGGCTCAGTGAGCAAAGCCTTTTCCCACCACATCGGCGAGAATGGGGAAACACAATACTCAGCCCAGCAGCTACGCTATGGAAGTATGCTGGGTGGTACAGAAAGAAAACGTTTTAAAGCTCCAGACAAAAAGCAGTCTGTCTATAGAAACCAGAACCAGTTAAAACATGCAAAGTATTTCAGAGTATTTTCAAAGTATTTTGATGTTTGAGGATTCAAAGTACCTTAGTATTTCAGGATACAATTAAGCGCGGTTGTTTTTTATTGTTATTTTATTTCTTTTAAGTAGCACGACTCCTGCACTTGAGCACGGGCTCTGTCCTGCGGCACCCGCAGTCACACCCCGCCGCCCCCCAGCTCCGGACGCACGGCCCGGGCGGGCAGCGGCGGCTCCCAGCCCTCGGAAAGGCCAGCAGCGGCTCCAGGGCCACGTTCGGAGGTGAACACCACCCTCCCTTCCTCTCCGAGCCTTTTCGAGACCACCGAGACCGCTCTGGCCCCCGGGCCCCTTCCTGCGTGCTGTTCCTGCGCTCCCCACGGTTTTCCTGCCGGCCTGGCCCGGCGCTTCCTGCGCCGCGTTTCCCTTCCCCGGCGCTTCCCGGCGCTGTCTGAGGCCGCGGGGAGCCCCGAGCTACGGCGGGGGAACCGCAGCCACCCCCGAACCGGCAGGACAAACCACCCCGAACAGTCAGAAAAGGCACTGAAAATAGCTTCTCTCTTGGTGATAAGCACATGGAAACAAGCGTGTGCTGTGACGGGGGAAGTTTAAAGGGTCTCACCGGAGCCAGAGGCAGTCCCGGGCTGCGGGCGCGCTGCTGCAGCGCTCACAAGGTTTCAGCAGCGCCTCGGAGAGCGAGGAAACGCCGCCTGAGCCGGGTCAGGCAGCGGGTGCTAAGCCCAAGCCCAAAAGGTGAGAAGCCAAGAGCGGCAGCTGTAAAGCTGGCCAGGCTTTCACAGAGACACTGTTTTCGCTGGTGCTTAAGTACTTAAAGAAGTCTATTTACTGCAGAGTATTTCACAGAAGCACCGAATCACCCCCTCCAGAGCAGCCTTTGAGGCGCAGTGAGCGGCTCGGCCCAGCCCGCGCCCCTCAGGCGGAGCGAGGCCCTGCCCCAGACACCTCCAGCCCCACGGGCAGCCTCTGCTCCTGCCAGCGAGGGGGAGCTTTGTGGCAATGTGAAAACAACCAAGAGTCTAGGATTTTTAATTTTTTTTTTTTCTTTCTTCCCCCCACAACTCCAGGAGTGCATTGCAGGTCTAGGATTGGTTGTGAAAGGATTTTTGTTGAAAGCTCGGTTTTTATTTTCACCTGGCTGAAGCAGCACCAGCTGAGCCGCCGGCTGCAGGAGGTGGCAGGGCCGAGGCCGGGCCCGGGGGCCCCCAGCCCCCCCAGCTCGGGTGCAGCTCAGCGTGGGCGCTGCTCCCTCCCCCGAGGCCCGGGGGGAACCCGCGGGCCGGGCCCTGACGGGGGGCGGGTAGGGCTGGGGCCCAGCGCAGGGAGCCTGGGCGAGGCAGGGAAGGGTCTCTAGGGTGTCCAAGAGGAAGGAAGACCTCTGGTCTAGCTTGATTTGTTCCCTCACACTGTAGCGGGCTGTGGTGTTTGTGTGGGAACCGTGTAGATTTACAGTAGTAGTGGTGTGTTTGTGTGCTCTTGTAAGAATTTGGGGCTACAAGACAATGCCCCTGCTGACGTGCAGGCAGAGTAGATGCTGCTATTTGAAATTAAAGCCCAGAGTAATGAAGTCTGGGCAGCTGGCGTTTAATTACAAAATTCATTGGGCACACGCGTGAAAGCTGAGGCACAGATCATAGACAAAGTGTTTATTTCAGTCTTGCCTTTACTCTGGCTCAAACTTATCTGAGTGTTATCTCTGATCCACCTGTGGGCAGCCTTCTGGGAACAGGTTACTGGAGGAACAAGGCACAGAACAGGCTGGTACCACCCCAGCCTGACACCTTGGGAATTATGATACAAATTAGTGCTCGCTCGGAGAGAGAACCCAATTTTCTCACACTGGTTATCAAGCAACCTTCACGATAGCCTTTGTTGATCTTGTGTACATTTATGCAAATACTTTGTTGATAAAATAACCATTGTTTTGATCTTCCCTCTTGAAGAAGTTTCCTTGGGACTGGTTCCTTTAATCAAAGCATTTACTTGTAGGGATAGAAAAAGGACTTCAAACAAACTAAGTCATGCAGGTGCACTGGAGAAAGTGTAAGTATTCCTAGAGGTCATGCTTTCTGTCCTGTTTGACTGTGTCCCTGCATGAAATGAGGCTATTATGGCTCTCATCTACACTTGTCTTCAGAGCAAAGTTGAACAAATAGCACTGGATTTTTAGCTGTAGTTAAAGGCATTTTGATATGTGCCTCTTGCAGCCTCAGCCTTTTGTGTGCCCTCTACTCTCTTTCTGTTATGGGAAATCAGTGTAATAAAACTGCTCCTTCCCTTCGAAGTGAATGTCATTGTTATAGTACAATGAGTCAGGAAAGAAACAATATTAACTTCAAAATAATGGCAGTCAGAACTCACCAGCATGAGTTCCCCCTCCTTCCATCAATCAGCTGGAATGCCTTAACTGTGTTTCCTCACTGTGATCAGAATTTGGCAATAATTTAATGAAACTGAAAGTGGAAGAGTTACCACAAATCAGAAGTAGGATTTTCACTGATATGATTGCATGCATGAGACCTCCTATTCAGAGTCAGGAAACTGAAAAAAGCTTGTCCCCTGGGAGCATTGCTTGGGTACATCAAGCAGGTCCACATGTACCAGGGTTTTGGAAGTAATATAATTATGACTTTAACATGTTCTGAGTTTTAATAGCCTTTAAAAGCCTGAGAAACTTGCACATTCAGGCAACACTGTAATCCCTACATTTTGTTTGGTTATAGGTGTGGGATGTCAAAAAATGAACCTGCATGAAGAGAGAAGCAAACATGTCTTAGGATTCTGCTCAGTTCTCTTCTAGGGTGGCTGCCTGCTGAGCTGGCTTTGGTTCTGATTGTGACCCTCTTTGCTTCCTGGCATGCAGGCCTGGAAATGCTATGTAAATTGACTGTCTTTAGAGGTTGTTTCTACTCTATCATTAGCCCTGCTGTTAGACTTGGAATTTTAGACAAAGGTGGAGGTTGTGGAGGATAAATAAGTCCTGCAAATTAAATAAAATTTTGGTCCAACAGAGATGGTGGCAAACATAATTCATAAGGGGTTCATGAGCAGATTTCCCACGTGGTCAGGATGATACCCAGGGGTGCAGTCACTCACAGACCGTGTGTTACTGCTGTGTCCATTACAAAGAAATGTCTGGCCTGTTTGACTAGTTGTGGTTGAGTTACAGCAGTTTCTGTCGCTGATGATCTGTGAGAGGAGAGTGTAAACACTGTCATTTGCCTTTGACTCCTTGTTCTGAGTGGCTGTGTGTGCCTTTGCATTTCAGTTAAACGAGCTTGATCTGGAGAGTGATTTAGGAAAGAGGCTTGGACTTTTGTCTGCCTTGATCCCAGCAATCTCTAAAATGCTGCCGCAGTATCTGGTGAATTTATTAGTTTGCAAAGGTGAAGTTTGAAGAGTAAGTTAGATGAAAAGCAAAAGAAGACCAGAATAACAGGCTGCCCTTCTTCTTTCCATTTGTAGCTACACGTTTCTGGAGGTTTGTGTTTGAATTTAATTTACCTTTCACATGGAAGGTGCGTCAAGTGCAGACACGTCTCCTCTGTGCTTTGACCTGGTCAGCTGAGCCTGAATGCTGTAAAGCTGAGTAACCACAAGGCAACCTAAGCTAATGTATCATATTTTGCGTGGCTTACAAGTTTCAGCAGTGCTAACATGGCTAGCTTCTGTCTGGACTTGATTTCTCTTTCATCCCTCCAGCACTAGATACTCTAATTTATCTGCCCCCAGGCATGCAGATGTACCCAAAGCTGTTTTGATTGCAGAGGCATTACTACAGTTCCGTTTGTGGTTTCTCTGTGAATTTCAAAAGCAAGCTTTTATATGTAAAGTTCTAGGGAAGTTGAAATTAAACTGTTTACTTGTCTTCTCTGGAGAAGGATGAAAGTTTATATTTTTTGTCTTGCTTTTCATAAGTGTTTTCTTTTGTTCATTTGGTTTTTTTAAGCAGCTCAGGTGTCACTCCATTGTTCCTTGTTCAGTGGTTTGTCACAGGACTCTGCTGATTGGTCTCTAAAAGGCACTTTTGTTTAGTCTTAGTTATTTTACAACAGTTAATTGGCAGTGGGTCTATGAATGGAAAGCATCATGAAGCAGAAAGGATACTGCATGAGTAGTGCAAGGATGATACTCATTTAATGCAGAACCTGCACTCAGATCAAATTTGTTCTTGAAACAGGTGGAAATTGTGGATGTTCCACCAAAGTTGATAAAAGTTCAGGTCACTTAGACAAGACCTGCATCTGACACTAGGTGGTCACAGCCTAAGACATTGGTACTGGCTCTGGTTCAGACTTTGGACTCTTGATGTCAGTGAAAGATTTTCTATGAGTTTGGATGGAAGTGGTGTTGGAACTGCTGTGAAAATGAGTGATTGATGCATTGTTGTTATTACTTTTCCTCTGCTGCTCCTTGCATGCTGTCTGTGTTTTTGCTCTCCAGCATGAAAGGGAAATCCGGAAAGTTGATCATGCCTGTGAGTTTCAGAACAACAGTCTGAGATGTTTAGAAAAACCAAAACTTCAGCCCCACCCTGTCAGGCATAGAGCAAACTAGTGGTTGAGCAAACTGAGACAGCCTGCATCAGCAAGAAAATAAGCGGTTTTTTTGCTCATTCTTGAGAATCCAGAATAGAGCAAAACAAGTGAATGGCAGCTGTGTGAAGGTCTTTTTCTTTGCATGAAATGGATTCATGTCATAGGCACAGCAGTATTTTGTGAAATAAATATTTGTCCCAGTTTAAGGTACAGAATGAGCACTGCAAGTGGTGGGGTCCTTTCTCTGAAGGGGGTGGTACTTAACTGAGTTGTAAGCAAACTCAGTCTCTGCTATCTCAGTTAACTTGCACTAAATCAAAAAATCTCAAAACAATAAAAAGGGTAAGTCCAGGTAGCTCTGAACTCCCACCCTGTAGGAGATTAAACAGTTAACCAGTAGTTTAGGAGGTAAAGTTGATGGTTTTCCTGTGGGCCAAGGACATCAGCACCCATCTGTGCCAGATAGAACTTTTCTGTCTCAAGCCTTCACACATCATAAGAACGATAGGATTATCCACTTAAATATATTTTATTTTTCTTTAATCGCTAAAAATGTGTATCTTTGTTTGAAACTCAGGTTGTGGGGAAGATGAACTCCTTCTGATTCTGTTGTGATTTTGTTCACTCTTAAACTTAGGTGATTCCTGGAACCTGACTTCTGTTTTTCTTCCAGGTTTTGGAACCTGCCTCTGCCTTTCCTGATTCTGCCGGGCATGAAAAGAGAAATAGTGAAAGTCCAATAAAAATGAGCATTCCAATGGGGTTATAGTATGACTGGACACAGGGGAAACACTGTTGTATGTTCCATTAGGGATCAGTCAACATGATCTACAGAGCTGTAAGTTATGAAACTTGCAATATCACAAAAATCTTAGTCTTGCATAAACTCATGTAACACAAAAGATGATACAAAAATAACCTAATATGTTGTTTTACCTTTAACCATAAGGAGGATAGGTCATCCTAGAGACATTTTTAACTTGTTTAAATTATCTTTGTGGGTGAAGATTTACAAGTTATTTAGGCCATCTAGAACTTTGCATTCCTTACCACTAAAATCCCTAAAATTCTCTTTTTACAGTTGAAGCCCATCACTTCTTATTCCATCTACTTTGCCAATAGAAGCTACTTTTCCATTTGCAATTGTGGAAAATTTGTTTGTATTTAAAATGTGGCAGGCTGCCACCTCATTCTCTTTGTCTTTAGACTAACTTTTGAAAATAATCATTCCTCAAAGGTAATTTTTTTCCTAAACCTCCACTGATTTTTATTTTTTCCCTCTGGACTCTCTTTAATTGAATAGAACTTGATGTAATCATGCATATACATTTTTTAAGAATAAACTACCTGGTCTTAGAACTTTGAACAGAAAGCATCATGCACAGCAAATGACAATGTGAATACATCATGTTACTAGTTTTAAAAATGTCTTTTAAAATGAATGAAAACACCCCCTTTTAACACAAACACCAGTGAAGAGAGTACACACGACTGTTCCAAAGGCAAGCAGACTGCGTCACCAGCCTATCAAAAGCTGTTGCATCAGCTCAGATGAATGAGAAATACTGGCTACTAGTGGGGACAGTTTTCTAATAAAAACAGGAGAAATGTTCCTGCCTGCATTTGGATTTGTCTACAGATGCTCTCTGAAATCGTTGCCTGGTTCTTCTTGGTACTTGCTAGGGAAAGCTGATGGAATTCTGTGCTACTGGAAACTAATTGTCTCTCTTGTTTGGTACTTTGCTCTCAGCCTGTGCCCTGTAAAAAATTAAAGAGAATTTATTCAATCAACTGAGTGTATGGCAATTTAGCAAACAGGAACTTTTGCTGTTTTCATTGTTTTCTTCCCCAAAATCTAATTTAAACCCACGTTCCTCTGTGACTGCTGAGGGCAATGGAATGTGTTTTCCTATAGATGTGCGTTCTGTGCCTGCCCAATGCAATAATTTCTGCTACCCATATCTTTGTTACAGCCTTCTGACATCTCCATATTCCAGCAGCCGCCGTGCTCTGGAGGGGGCTTCTCCAGGATTCAGCAATAGTGACAGCACCGGGAAATCCCACTGGTCTGGCATCTTCCTGTTCCTCCAACCTCCACCACCTGCCGGTGTTAGCCCCCTACTTCTAGTCTTCCCTGCTTCTCCTTTTCCATCAAGAACTCACTCTGTAGGGCAGAAGAGGGCTGGCAGGAGGGGATGCTTACAGCACTGATCCGGGGGAAAATAGAGGGAAGTGAGTTGCTACTCTGGAGGGGGCAAACAGCTGGGTCCTACCCAGCTGTCAATTTTCCCATGAGCCTGAAACAGCTGTCAGCAGACCTTTCCCCATTTCTGTTACATTCCTGGTGTATCCTCCCACTCCTCCTGTGTTCTCTCTAGAAGTGTTTGGTTTGACCTTACTTAGATGCCAACTTACATACCCAAACAAAAAAGGAGAGTTAGCTGTTGAGCCTGTGATTAGGCAATGTGTAATCAGGTAGCAAGTGATTAATTAGTTCACTTCCGAGCTAATATCGCTTACAGGTCTTGGGTGCTTTAGTCACAGTGGCTCAAGCAATCCCCCGCCGTGACTGCGCTTGGCCTTCAGCCGCGCTCCGAGAGCCGAAGGACCCCGTGCGGGAGTGGAAGTGTCCCTGGATGCATTCCAGCCACCCTCGCCGGCTTCCAGGGCCACAGAGCGGGCGGCTGGGATGGGTCGGGATGATGCCGGTGCCGCCGATCGCTCCCCGGGCGCGGCGCGACCGACACCTGGCGGCGGGACGGACACTTCTCCTCCTGCCGGTCCCTGAAATGCGGGGCTAGCCGTGCTGCGGGCAGGGGGTTACGGAGCGCAAAGACCGGGTCCCGCGCGATATTTTGGTAAAGACAGAAGTGTGATACAAAACCAAATGTATGCAGGGAAGTGATTTAAAATAATCTAAAGTAGGTCATAAAATGTCTTTGTTCATAGGAGAACTTTTGAGACTCAGTGGTATTTAACTTTTCTGTTGTTCTCACTGTTCTGATTTAGTCAGAAAACGATGGAGATATTAACAGAAGAGAGGATACTGTTACCAGATTTTTGTTTGTCAGGCAATAAAAAGTTGAGACAATAGATTTTACAAATGTCTCATGGGGCTGTGACTGCAAATCTATTTATAGATTAGCCAGAACGTGCCACTGAATCTTATGGAATCTCATTGGAGACAGTAATTGTCCCAGATTCCTAGGATTTTTTATGGAGGCTCTGTATATGGTACTTAGATGCAGTACTAAACTGTTAAAAATACATGTATCAACTTTATGCCTCTATTAATGATATTTCTTAGTATTGCTATGGGCCATTTTCTTCCTTGAAAACAAGCAATGTTCCCACTGGAAACAATGAGAAATAGTGAAAGTGGCAATTTGTAATGAAATTATCTGAAATTACATTTGTCAGCTTCATCTGCTAGGAGGAAACTAAACAAAACAAAGCACAAAAATGCCCAATCTTAGGCTATGTAAAAATGCGATCAATTATCTACAATTTGGTTTTAAATGTTACTTAAGTATAAAAGTTCAGTGAGATTCAAATACCTAGAAGAATTCTGCTGCTCTTATTAAAGCCAGGACAAAACCAGACATTGAATCTTGTAATGATTAATCTCAGTTGCCTAATCTACAAATTAGCAAGGATGTTGGAGGCTGATTAAAACCCCTTGTTGTTAACCTTATTTCAGAACAAAGCCTTTTGCATTGGACAACAACCTATGCACAGGGAAAGATGCAAATGCAATGAAGGAAAGCATTAAAGATGTCAGTTTTGAGGAGAACAAAAGGTAGTGCAGGTGTACAGCAGTACAAAATCCTTCTATCAGCACTCCAGATTTGAGGATTCTTGACATGTGACAATTGAAACCAAAAGGGGTACACTAAAACACTGCCTGGAGAGTTTCAGACAGTCTGGCAATACTACTGGACTTGAGGTGTGATTTTGAACCTGTCTGAGCATCCCATGAGAAGTGTGACACTGGGTCACCTGTTAGTCTGCGGTGAGACAAGGCTGGCTGATGGCTGGGAGACTCCATCCAGTTCTCCTGTCTCTGTGTTCTCTCCTGTCCCACCCTGCACAATCAGGAGGAG
Organism: Poecile atricapillus; assembly: GCF_030490865.1. Classification (NCBI taxonomy): domain Eukaryota; kingdom Metazoa; phylum Chordata; class Aves; order Passeriformes; family Paridae; genus Poecile; species Poecile atricapillus. The sequence goes on along the minus strand of NC_081255.1, from coordinate 14,884,511 downwards.
TGGGGGCTGCCTGCCTGCTGTGCCTCTGCAGAGGTTCTGGCCTAGAATAAGTTACTGCTGCTTTCATATGGATGAAGGAGGGTTGGTGTCCTGAAACTGTAGTCTGTCTCCACCTACTAGAACTTTTGAATAACACTGCAGTAATTACAGCCCATACCTGAGAAATTTGAGACTCCACTGTCCTGATATTCTCTGGGAGGAGAGTAGATGCTATTTTGTCTGAGACACTCTGTGTATGCATTCTTTACTATTTTAAAAACATTTATGTATCTTGATGTGTACAGCTTCTCCTCCCTGTGTACTGAAATGTGGAGACTGGCACACGCACAGAGGTCAGGGAAGGTCTTGGGATGCAATTAAAAAAGGGAAGCTTAGGCTTAACACAAGAAAAAACTCCTGCAATGGAAAGTATTCTGTAGTGAGCCCAGCCTCCCTAAGAGAAGATGGGAAGTTCCATTCACTAGAGTATTTAAAACTACTGTAAAAGTCAAATAAATATTCAGTAGGAAAAGTTTTGCCTTGGCAGTGAAACAGAGCAGATGGCTTAGCAGATATCATCCATCCATAACATCTATGGTTTTGTCAGTGAGATGTTAAGTCTCTAAAAATAGCCTGCACAGAGCTTGTGTCAACTGGAGCTGTCGAAGCCATTACAGAAATCCATATCCCTCTGGGGTTTATTTAGTTTTCCTTTTAGAACAGCAGTAACAGTTAAAGTACAGAGTATACACTGGAGGTAAGTAACTAGCTGGGATTAATGATGCTTGGTTCTGTGCTGTGCCATCAGTTTTTGTCAGCTGATCATGAACTGAAAGGGTACAACTTCTGCCTCAGTCACAATTATTTGATGTTTTTCTTCCTTCCCCCTCTGGACACAATCAGCATGTAAAAACTCATATGATCACCTTGGTCCAAAAACAATGAGTTCAGAAGTTGTATGCCTGTTTCTATGTGTTTATGTAATCTAATTGTCCCAGACATTCTTGGCAATAGCTTAGAAATATACTGCTATGATAAACAGTTTTAATAAGTATTTTGCATCTTTGTTCTAAAGAATAAATCTGTACTGGACCCCAAATCCTCTGCTGAGCCTCACCTTAGGTGCTTTGAAGCTGTTGTTAACCTGAAATATTTAATTTTGTTAGTGTTCATTTTTATGGCAAGACTCTAAAGATTCGCAGTGGAAGTTGGCCTGGTAGAGAATATAATAACAATATGAAATGTTTTTGCAAAATGCACATATATTTTCATACATCTTATACTGTTATCATGCAATCACTTCATAAAGGCTACCTGGAAGTAATGTTAATGTTGTAAAGACAAACACTGAAGAAATCAGAAAGCCCAGAGTACCCCTTGCACCCTAGGGGAGCCTTGACTTTGACAAGGAACTCCTGGGAAGTCCCATCCTGGGTGTTGCAGCCTTGTCTGTAGCTGATGTTTCTATGGTTTCATTGCCTGGTAGGAAGTGCTGGAATGAGCTAGGTGGGAGAGACTCCTCAGAAACTTCAACCACTTAAGTCCATTGCATTTTTTATGGATTAGCACTGGTGAAGATTTAAAAAGATTTAGTTGGGTTTTGGTAGTGACCAGGTCCAACAAAAGTATACTTCTCAGCTGGACCCATTTCAAAGGTAGAGATATTAGAACTTCACATCAGAAGAAAAATTTGCCGAAATGAGAAGGTGATTTTGAGATCCTTTGTGTTTTGTCTTTTTGGTTGGGGTTTTTTTTTTTTTTCTTTTTATCCTTCTCCCTTCTCCCCTGCAAAAATCCCTACAAGAACCTAAAGTCAAGCACTTAGTCTGATGCAGACAACTCAGTGATAAATGAAGGCAAAATGTCTAAATGCCAAAAAATCTGGCAGTGAGAAGCAACAGGAGAGTTCAGAATGGAAAGACAGTTGCTAAGCAATGTTAGCTGTGTCTTTTGTCATTTTTATGTATTAGGAATCATTGACCTCTTCCTCTCCTTTTATGAAAGAGAGAGATTCAGTCATACAGAACAGGACCCAACTTCACAGCAGTGTAGCAAACTGGCTTTTAAAAATACTTGTATGTTTTGATACACATAAAATATTAGGAGAAACTTTCTAAAATATGTGTGGTAGATGGATTTCCAACTGCTCTTTGCAGCTCTGAAAGCCTTCTGTTTAATAGAGAATCCCTTCCAGCAAGCTCAGAAGTCTGAAATGGACCGTAATCCAAAGCATAGCGCAAATACCCCTCCAGCACCTTGTGAAAAGGAAGAGCATCATGGTTGATGCTGATACCAGGGATAAATGTGAATTAAAGGGCTGCTAAGGGGTAGCTTTGGCACTGTGTTTAAATTGCCATTTTAGAAATGCCTTTAACAGTATGTGATAAGTGTATGTTTAAAGGGGGGGATGTATCTGGGGTAGAAACTGATTAAAAATTAATTTACAAAAACAGCATGAAAGGTAGAAGAGGACAAGCTAATGTTTTATTTAAATGTCTTTACCAACCTATGTTTCTGCATTGTAGGTTTTGTTATGAAAGTGAAGCCCATAGGATGCAATTCAGTCACAGCCTCACTGGGGCTCTGTGTGTGAAATTTTACTTTGAGGAAAGCAAATTATAAAAAAAATTCTTTTACAGATATAAGACTAGCAAGATCAAACCATCACGTAGAGGAAAATAAAAACAACTAGGAGACATCTGTGTTAGTTTTGAATATGATGTAGTTTCCATTTAGTAAGAAAAAAAGCACAAAGGGTAAAGTCACTGTATGAAGCCAAGCCCAGAATTGCTGCACGATGGCCAGAGTAGTATTTTCTATTTTTCATTATGATAATCCGCACCATCTGAATGCTGAAGATCTGCTACCATGCAGACTAACTGAATTAATGTCAAATGCATACAGAGTGCAACACAAAGAGCAATGCTGTTTTATATGCCTCATAATCCTAAAGGTTGTTTTTGGAAAAAACATCTGGGATCTTTGAGGTCTGCCTGGTCTGAATCAGCTTATAGGAGATGAGCAAAATGCAGAGCAGGCAAAAGAAGTGGTGTGATTTTTAGAATACAATTTGCATGTTAATTAGTGGGTTGTTTCTGTCAGTTTGAACTAATCATGCTTTTTCCTATGTTAGCTAGAATTCCGGGTTATGATGCTGGCCTAACAGCGCAGCTGGACCTGGGTTAAAAAAAATAGTAGCACTGCAAGACTGCAAGAAAATCTTCTCTCTTATGACTGCTGTTATTTTAACTATCAAGTTATTGCAAAACTGCTGGAAAAATATATTTCAGTCAGATCATTGAATTCCTGTGTGAGTCTTCCCTCAAAAAACCCTCAGAAAGTCATGGACTGAAGTCAAGGAATAGAAGCAAATTCTTAAGGAAAAGTAATATTTTCTGATAATGTCAGTTATGGGAAGGAATGACTTCAGAAGAAGGGTAAGTGCAGTAATGAGGCTGGATATATTTGGTGTTTTTGGCAGGTCCTTTGCTTCCTCACTGTCCTAGTGGTGGCTGGTTGGTATATGCAGTGCCTCCGCCTGTGAATGTGGCAATGTAAATTTTACTAGTTCCATTTCTAACAGTATAATTAAGCTTTCACTTAAATAGTTTTCTAAAGCATAATTTCCTTGATTTCCACAGAGATACTTTTTATTTACTCCAGTTTTTGAATCCCAGCATTTATATAGAAGAGTAAGCCAATACTGAACAACTAAGACGAAGTTTATTTTGACTGGGTTCATTAAACAAAATCCAGTCTGTGGGTGTGTAACTGCTGAATCCACGATGAAGCTGATCTCTATGTATTTCCAGCAGAGGGCACATAAACACACCTTTTCCAGTCTCTCTACTATTTGCAAAGGAAAGTTCCACTGTGAAAACAGGAACATCAAGTTTTAGATATTGCAGATATAGACTATGAATATGTGAAAAGAAGATGAAATACAATCAAAACAAGCTTTTTATATAAAAGTAAGGACAAATGAGCAAAATTTTGCAACATCAGCTTTTCAGTTGATGCTTTAATGGATGTGAACCTTTTTTTAAACATTAATCTCATGACTTCAGCTGTTTTCTTTCCAATTTTTCCCCTCTTTGGTTAGTAATCTTCTAGTATTATATAAAGGATACATAAGGATGGGAAAATTACATTTACTTTCAGTGTTCTCTATTGTGCAAATTCTACTCTTTATTTTTCCTTAGCTGCTGATTCTGATTATCCTCAAGTTTCCTGCCAGATTTCTTCCAGCTGGTACTTCAGCACTCATCCCATGACCCAGCATATGCTTCTCCCTTGGACACCCATTACTTCTTTCCTGAAGCACAATCTGAGTAATCTCTGGATCTGTGGATTTCAGTTTGGTGAGTTACAAGCAATTTACCTGACCTTCCTTCTCAACATCACACCAGAATGACCCTGGTGTCTTCCCACATAGAATCTGCGCCTTCTGGGAGAGTGAAGGATGTCACTATTGATGTGAGATTAATTTGCTTCCTGCAGAAAACTGATTCCCCAGCCAGGGAAAGGACATGACAGAAGGAAAATTTGTAGCTGCAGTAATTTTACAGGCCTGCAATTGGCATGCAGAGAAATTTCAGATGTTCACTTCAGCTAGTGATACCTGGTGCTTGTGTCTCAGTCTGACTCCATGTTTCTTGTATCCAGATCACCTCTATTTTCCTGTCATGCAAATGCCAAGAGTTTGCTTTTAGCTTTGAGAAAATATTCTGAAGTAGTGTTCATATGAACAAATTTGCTATTTTCTCATATTCATGTGAAGCACAAATGCATACAATGGGAGCATTATGACTTTAATATGTCATTGTAGTTTGCTTCATATGTGCCGCAGTGAACATGTCCTATAGTTTCTGGGACCTAAGTCAGTATCAGAATGCCCAGGTGATTATTTTCGGCATTTGAAACAGACCTGAATTTTTTTATAGGTTTTAGCCAAGTGTATCAAAAAAAGAAGATACTTGACTGACAGCTCTTTAAATGTATACATGCAATATGCTTGTATTTTCATTGCATTCCATGTCTCCAAGTGATCTCCAGGGACCCCAGATATATGTATTTCATCACAGTAAAATACTTCTGTGACTTTGGCAAGAAAAATTGTACCATGTCAGTTAGTAGCTATTCTTACAAATACCAGTAAATGAAGGATATTTCCAAAACCAAATGGACTTTGTTGTGTTTGTCTGCATGCTGCTGTTACTATTTATAGCACCAGAATGTCTACAAATCACAGTGACAGACATCTGTGTTGTGGTGCCATCCAGTGAAGGGCTGCAGTCTATGTCAGTAACTACAGATGCAGCAGAACAACCAACACTCCCCCGTTTGCATAATCCCAGGCTTTGGCAACAAGGGGATTATTTTGATAATCAAGTGTATGACCCAGACTAATGGGCTTTGGGAGTCACAACCTCTCCTCTCTTGGAAAAAACTGGCATATCTAATCACTTATAACAAGTACTTATTCAGCATATGGAGGGAAAGGAAAAGTGCTTGGGCTGGATTTTCCACAGCTGATGGTCACTCAGGGTTGCTGTTGAAGAGGAGCCTAGGCTAAAAGCCTCTCTCTTCTATGGTTAGGTTGGAAATAAAATCACCACAGGCTTCTCAGTCCTCTCTTTTGTTGAGCTCTAACAAGTGGCAACTGTCTGAATAGCCAATGAAGAGAAGGAGAATCTAGAAAATGGCAGCTTTTTTTTTTTTTTTTAATTTTTTTTAATTTACCTTGCTATTCTGTTTGTGTTTACAGTGTAAATTAGTAGCCTTTTACTGAAAATTTTGTCTTTCACGTGCTTGTTTTTTCCCAAAGGCTTATGCCCTTCTGCATCACGTTAGATTACTCCTGTAACTAACAACTGAGTTAAATATGAAGGGACTAAACCTGTAAAAGGAAGCCGGGATAGAGGATGGATGCTGGATCTGGCATAGGAAGAGGCTGTTTGGCTGGCTACAGCCGTAGGCTGTTGTCCAACAAAAAATCAGAAATTAAATCTAAGGCAAGCACTCCCACACAAATTGCTCCTCCAGCCATTTTCCTTTATTTTTTTCATGGCTCAATTTAGTGTCACATCCATCCATTTTCACAGCCTGAGAGAGCTGAAAGTTTAGTAATAGCATATTTGTAATTCCTAAGGCATGCTGACTGTTTCTGTGGCAATGGGAGAAGAGTAAGATGTATTCTGTAATAGAACCACATTACTTCAGTAAGAAAAATGGAGAATATTTTTGTGGGGCAATAGACCAGCTGGATGTTAACTCAGAGATGTCAGATGATGTCATACCTGCATGACAGAGACAGGCTGTTTGCAAGTCACAGGGCTATTTTTTTCTCCACACAGGACATGTAAGGCCATTTGGATAATTTTTTATGGCTTACAGCAAGGGGGTGGTGATTTCTGTGCTAAATGGGACAGGATTTTGAACTATTTGGAACAGATGGAGAGAAAATTGGACTGCTGAGATAAGAATGGGAAGTTTCTATGCAGATGGATTAAGACCTTTATAATTTAAACTGTTTTTTCTATCTCCCACCTGTGTCCAGCATACAGCTAAATATTTGCATTAACTATCCTAACATATGCACTCATTTGCCAAGACAAATAGTTAAAAATTCCACCTTTTCTATGAACTAGCAACACCCGGAGATTTATCTTTCAATTCTGTTGTAACCAAGAAATACTGTTCTGCAAGTGGAGGATAAAGATATTTAAAGAAAAAATGTAAGAAAAACAAAAGCTAGATATTCTGGTAAAAGGAACTTGTTTGTCTAAAGTAAGTGATATCTCAGACACATGCCTTGTATTTCTGTGGCCAGTGAATCAGGAAGAACTTGTTTATGGGAAGGGTGATTTAATCATTGGAACAGGGAGCCCAGGGAGGTGGGGAAGTCACGTCCCCAGAGGTATTCAAGAAACCACTGGATGTGGCACATAGGGCTGTGGTTTAGCTGACAAGGCGGTGGTTGGTCAAGGGTTGGACTCGATGGCCTTAGAGGTCTTTTCCAACCTAAATGCTTCTGTGACTCTGTAATTTGGCTGTAAACTTGTCTTCCTGTGGAGCTACCAGGGGAACACAGCAGTTTACCTGCGGTGCCAGGAGGTTTGGCCACTCCCAGCATGCAGTTCAGTGATTTACTGGTGCTGTTGTTCTCCAGCAGCAAAGAGCAGAAAGTAAAAGAAAAGTCACAAACCCCTTCCCTGCCCAGTCAGTGGGGTCAGTGAATGGTGCTTTCTGCCAGCTGGTAAGCCTTGGGATAGCTGCTTTTGCAGGACTGACCTAAATTACTGCTCTAACTATAGGCTTTCAAAATATTAGCCTCAGCAAGTGGAGGGGACTGAAGACAATGGCTGTAGTTTTAATTGCTTCTTCATAACTGATTTAAAATTTTTTTGACATTTCCTGCAGCCTTACAAGATGACCATTGCTTGTTTGTTTTCTGGGGTCAAGAACATATTTTTTTCAACAGTGTTTCCCTTACACAGGAATTTTCAGATTTTCCCACAACAATTAGTAAATATTTGAATGTGTTTGTGAGAATCTGTAGGTCTGATTATTTGGCAAAATTTCAGGAGCTTTTTTAAAAGCTTTTTAGCATTTCTCAATCTGGTTACCTGGAAAAAGGCCAAACGATAATACCCTTACATATCAGCCTCCACAGTAGCACGAAGTCCTGCTGTTTCTATGACAACAAATAGCTTTTTCAGCTCCCTCAGATCGGTTCTACGAAGTACAGTAAGTAGCCTGTACAGCAGATTAGTGGGAAGATGACAAGCCTTCTGGATTTGAAGGTATCCAGGTACCTCTAAAGGTTTGTATTCCTCAGACCTGCATTATGCAAATGTTACAGCAGTAAAATGCAGCGCAGCAGGGAGGTGCCTGGGTGAGCTCCGGGCTGGGGAGCTCGGGTACACACAGCAGCCTGCCAGTGCATAAGGCACTGTGAGTTCAATTGCTCTGCTGACAAGTGACTCGTGCATGTTGGTTTGTCTTGTCCAAATGACTCCCACTGCAAGCAAGCTGTAGTACAGAAGGAAGATATTCTTAAAGAAAAGCTGTTTGATTGTCTCTGTCCTGTCAGCATTCAATGGTGTCACATATCACACTAAAAGAAATCACTTCAGACTAGGAACAAATTTTCAAGTTTTTCTCAGGTCTTCCCATACTTTTGCTTCCACATTTCTGAGAATTCTTTTTACAGCCCGTTGCCTTGCTCTTCCTGACTCAACACTGAACAGGTTTTTGCAATCTCACTTCTTTTAGCAATTTTTTATTTATTTAATGGTCAAGTTCCAGGTTGCGTTGTCCTTCTAATGCCTTCTCCTACCCTTGATCATCACTATTTATTTCTCCCTTAGCTTTCAAAACATGGCTTATCCCTGGAGGCTGCTTCTCACCATCTTCTCTGGCTGTGTCTGTTCAGAATACCAAAGCTGTGGCAGTTTGTGGGAAATTCCTGGCTGTCCTTTGCCCCTGGCAGTGGCAGTGCTGATAGCATTGGCCTGCTGCTCTCCAGGCACGTCCTCTAAGTCTACTTCATGGAGCTGCCAGAGTAGCAGACCTTTGTGGACTCTTTCTGATGCAGATTCCTTGAAACTGTTTAGAGGAGAAAACTCAGGCAGCTTGCCTTCTCTGGTGGCAATGAGAGCAGTGAACACAGCTACATCCACCTGCACTTTTCACTCTGCATCCAGGACAAACACACTTGTCACCCATCTGTTGTTATGGCTTCAGAGGAATCTTTCTTTGCTGCCTGACTAGGCCAGAACACTGATACTTGTCTGCGGGAGCTCAGGACCTCTGGACAACGAACCAATATGATTTCATAGAAGCCATCTATTGTTTCCATTACACACCTATTTATACATTCTAAAACTACTGTTCATGCAGTCATGCATCTTTTCATTGGTGCCCCTGTCCTGTCCACACGCTCTGCATGCACCCCTCGGGGCACAGGACTGGTTACAGTTCAGGTGTTCAACTGCCCTCTGTTATCTGGCTCTTATGGTCCCGTTTTCTTGTTTTCCAGCCTCTTCTTTCTTATTTTTAGAACAGCCTCTGTCTCAGCAACCTTGAGAATTTCCAGAGGGCCTGATAATAAGCTCTAAATACGGTTTGGCTGGAGCACATCATGGCCCAAGCTATTCAGATACATTGCTACGCTTACCCACAGGAGACAGTCTTTTCTTCTATGTCACCTGTTGAGATTTTAAGCTTTGAAGAGAGCAAATTGTATCAAAGATGGTGCTGAACAGACTGTTGCCCTTACCCAGTTGTTAGTACTTTGTGGTGTGAATGTACATCTGTAAATGTCATTCAGTGTTCTATGGAGAAAAGACTTCCTCTTTAATCTATTTTGTTTCAGCATTTCTTGTACCGTATTTGTTGAAACCTTTTAAATTGTAAACCAAATCAAGACAACAGGTTTACCCTACTGACTTTTAAACTAGCACTCTCATTTATTAAAATGTGATTTCTTTACTCACGTGTCATGGAGAGACAAAATGAACCAATAAAAAAATGCTATTAAAAATCTCTTCATGAAAGAAAATCTGCTAAAATTCCAGCAGGGTGTGAATTTAACTCTAGTATAAATTATATTTTCTTAAGTGCAAATGTACCAGCTGTACTCTGCATTATGTCCAGCATTTTTCACCTAATAATGTGGATATAATTATCAAATGGACTGGAATACATACAGCAAAATATATTAGTATTCCAGAAGCAGTGATGGGCCAGGGTTGAAATACTCTCTTGTTCCTCAAGGAGCCCCAGAGTCATGACAGCATCCTACTGAAATTCAGGTCAGGTATTTAATATATGGTATGAAGACAGAATGAAGGAAAAAAAAAAAAAAAAGATATTTCAATATTCTTAATCAAAGTAAATGAAACTTCCCCTAGATGAAACTGTCTATGCAGGGCTTTTTTAGGAAGAAATATAGTGCTACAAACTCCTGTGGTAGACTTTATGTGTGGAAAACCTTTGTCCAGCCAAAACCAAACTACCTGGAAATGAGATGAGAGACACTTAATTGTAGTGTAAGAAAGAAAACTTTCAAAACCTCCAGTGCAATTTTGTTATTTTCCTGATGAAATGTCTGAAGAGAGGTGTCCCCATGGGCTGGGGATGCAGAGGGCTGATGAGGACAGGCTAGGACACACATATCAGGTGCAGTGAATACAGCACCAGCCTCTGAGACTGCAGCTTGCTTTTTATCACTGCCCCTCAGACAATTTTCAGAGAAGGAGACAAAGAGTATTTATACATGCTGATGATGCCAGTGGTTGTTTACACTCTTGAAGACTGGTCAGATCCCTTGGTAGGGCTGGAATTGTTTCCAAAGACTTCAGTTATGCTCAAATTCCAGGAGCAAACCAGTAATGTTACAGACCTAATATATATTCTCTAATTGCTGCAGAATGGGATGGACACTTGGAGGTATTCTGGTTAGGCACACCTACCCATCGTGCCACAAAATCATGATGTGTTGAATATGAAGATGATTTATTCATGTTTATTTCTCTCAGACCCAGGAATGAAGTCCAGTTGTGTGTTTCTTGTTAATGGTATGTTCTGTTATTGCCCATGTTGATGGTTTATACCCTCCCACCCCACATTGTCAATCTACCCTGAGTCTCCTGTCTTAGGCCCACCACATGTTTGGAATTCCACTTTGGAAATCCCCTAAATTTTGACGTTTGATTAGTCCATGTGACCCAATTTTTCTCCCTACCTCCCTCATTGGATGATGATTTTGTGAACCTTGCCTTTTACCCATCCCCTACCCCTGATTAGCTGATGCTTTGTATCCTCCCTTTGAAACACCTCCCTATTTCAGCTGTTACACGCTCGCATTTTCTATCTTTGGCCCCCAAGATTCCCCACAGTAATAAATCCTCTATTATCCCATGCAAAAGACCTCCCTCTCGTCCTTGCCTCCTCAGAGCACAGACTGACAGCCGAAAGCCGTAGAGCAAGTGCTCTAGTGGCACCTGGGGTCACCCTGCTCCTGGGGTGTGACCCACTTCTGGTGTGGCCCGAAGTGATAGAGCCAGATAAGCTCTGGCCCATGTGTTAGAGTTACTTTTCAGTATAAGAGAAGATACAAACATTCTTTAGTGGAATTTTAAATTATGTCAACCAGAAGATGTCCTTTGCTGTCACGGCAGAAAATGTCAAGGAGATATCCAAGGGCAGGAAGATTGATGGAAAAGGAATTGTCAGGGGAAATGTAGCAGGAGCTTAAAGAAGTATGTGTAGTAGTAAACATATTATATTTTTTATTTGCCTTCTGCTCTGAGACTTACAAAAAATCAAAGCAATTTTTCCTGGCTACAAGCTAGAACTGTAAACCTCATGAATACCAAATACATAGATAATCCAAATATATTTGCAGCCATGGTTTGTACAAGTGGATAGGCCAGTTCTGTGAGCCATTTGAGGAAATTTGCAGGTGATATGGTGGGGTTTGACCTTGCCAATATTTTATACCAAAAGAAGGAAATTTGCCAGTAGGAGGTGCAGACTTGAGAGGGAAAGGTCAGATAATCCAGTAAAGCCACTATTTAATGTACAGTTTGCTGAGCATAAATGTTGATATGTGAGAACCAGCGTTGATTAAATTTGGTGTTTTAGGTCTCTGTTAATACTGTACCACTTAATGGATTGCCATGGAAAATCATAAGCAAGAAAAACCACAGGAAGAACAGCGTGATTCTTTAATTATGCAAGGAGTAAGAGGGTCAGCTATTTTTCCTAATCAAAATCGCTAGCAGCTAGAGAAAATGGGTGTTGTGGTCGTTTAATATGTAAGTAATCTAACTCTCCTTTTGAAAATACTCCCTGCTAATGCCTAGTGCATGACACAAATACTCAGCAGGCCAGTGGGGCCAGGGCAAATGCTGCTAATTCTTGTTAGAGTTTCACTGCCGCAGGGCATGTCAACAGTAACAGTAGGACATGGAGCCCTGTTTTGGCACCCACAAACACTTTTGACATATTCTCTATTGCTTAAAAAATTAATAATGACCCACTCAGATCTGCACTGCCCTCTTAGGATTTGAGCCAGTTTGTCAAAGTCACTGCCATGTTCTGGGAATACCTTTGGAGTTTGCAGCTTAGCTCATGATCAGAGATGAGGCAGGGCATGGAGAAGTTTGCATCCCACTCATTCAGCCTATCAGTGGTTGAGTGGTCCCTTGGAACCTGCTGTGATACGACACAGACTAAAGCAAGCCTTGGCTGCACTGTAAGCCTGAGACAAACTCCCTGTACTCCTGTTTGTATGAGCCTTTTGAAACAGAATTACAACAACAGCAAAAATGAGTGATGGAGCCTTGTGTCCAATGTAAAGGTCTGTAATGTGTGCTGTGATGAAGATAAACAGAGCACTGATTTTTTTAGACATAAGAAGACTTTGCCACAAAGTGAAAGTTTCAGTGATTGTGCAAACCTCTGCTTTCTCTTTTGATTGATAGACTGGTCTCTTTCTGATTACATCACATTGCCAATCTGGATTATTCCTAGGACTCAGAATAATTTTGGGTTAGTACTAGCTACATAAAGAACAAAAGACTTGTATATAGTTTAAGGTGCTCTTTTACTCTGTGGAATTCTGTAGCAAAGTCTTTCTTCTCCCTGCCTTATCAGTAAGTTTTGATGAGAATAGAAACATGTCATAGTTTCTTCATCAGGTGCTTTTCCAAGTATTGATTAAGACTGATGTAAATTTCAGGGATTCTGAATGCAAGCTAAATTTTAACTACAGTTGAATTTTCTCTTTCCATGAGATTACATGTCAAAATATTATCTGTCATACTAATATACACACTAATAACACACTAATATAGCAACCAAGAGAAAAAAGTGGTGAAAACAAACATACCAAAGCTGCTCTTCTCTTCCATGTTGCCAACTCGCTTTTTATGGCTGTGGCAGCAGCAAAGGGCCAAATAGTAGAAGAAATGCTCAGTTTGAAAGGAAGAATTACACAGATCCTTCAGTCTCTTGAAAAGTTTCTGAGCCCAAGTTAATATCCCAGGGAAATCCTTCACACTTGGGATTTGTATGTTAACTTGAAACTGGGTAAATTACATGTTGGATTTAATTGATCGTAACTCTTGTAGGGCCATGCCTATTAGCACAACTCTTCCTTGTAACTTTGGTTCCTATCTCCATGAGGTTAGTCTAGAGGCACAAGCCTAAGGGAAAAAGACTGCCATTTTTATCCAGGTCCATCAGATTTTTTTTTAAACTTACAGCATTTAACAGTTGCTTTTTAGTCTTTTCCTATTTTCTTACATCTGTTCTACTTGACATGCTAGAAGGTCAGACACAGAGCTCTGAAAATCTTTGCTCCTCTGCTCCAACATGCAAGTTAAATGTTCCAACAGAACCCTTGCCTTGGGGAAGAGAAAGAGAATATGGCCTGAGCGTTGTAACAGCTCCTAATTTAAGGCTGGGTAGCATTCACAGCAACTCAAACCTCACTGTCTCACAAGTACCACTACTTAATTTTTCAACATCTCAGAGGCTTTCTCTTGATGTCACTCAGAATTTCACAGCTAAATATTGTGTGACTGCTGCTGCAGGCTGATTTTAATCCCTTCAAAAGATGTGGCTGTTTAAGGCATATCATGGGTCTGCATTGTTCACAAACCTGTTTATAACAGACCCTCAACATCTCTTCACACACAGGTGTCAAAGAAGATAAGTACTTCGTGGAGAATGCTCTAAAAGACAGAGGTATGGGCTTTGTGGCTCCTTTACCCTTGGAAACAAACACTGTTGACTTCCATAAACATTCACAAACTCCAAAACTGAGAACTAAAACTTATAGCTGTTTTGAACATAAACTGACAAGAAAAAAACAGTCTTAGCATGTTTTTTGAGAAATGCTTGCTATTGTCTTGACACAAAGTCTCATGACATTGACAAAAGAGTCATATAGTAATTATCCACTTTTAATTTTTAAATTAAGTTATAAGGGAACAAGGAAATAATGGCTTTGCTCATGCACTAGCAGTTATCTTCTGTTTACCAGTGCTCAGAATATCCCTGAGTCATTTGTTATATCTGTTCTCCAACTGTGTTAAAACTAGGACAACATTGCACTGAAATTTGCATGCAGAAATTTGGTTGCATCATGCTAACTCAAGATATAAGTATGGATGGGCTAAAATACAACTAGCAAATAAGAAGTGTGAAAATGAAACAGGAATAAATGCCAGTTTCACTCAGAAGTGTGCTGCTAATAAATATAGTCTATTAAAAATGCTATGTATAGCTTCCAAATGTGTTCTCCAAATGTTATAAATTTGCAGAAAACAAACTGATTTACACATCCAACTAAAATTATAGTTCTTCCATTTGTGACACATCACTTTCAGTGTTTGAAGATAAATAAAAATCTGCCTTTGGTGTTAAGCCAAAAGCCCTAAAGAAAGAACTGTTGGAGATGTGTTAGAGTTTATAGATTTGCTACTGGTTTCCTAACTGGGAATTAATAATATCTTTTAAATTATTATGTCACTATTTGACTTCATTAGAAAACATGCATGAGTTAGATTAAAATTGATCTTAAATTACAAGCACTTGTTTAGAAAATGTTCTAAAACTGATGAGCTGTGAAACTTTCTGCACACTGTGTCATTTCCAAACCACTGCAAAACAAACTGTTACTGTGAGTTGATTGCTCCAGACTTCATAGATTAAAATGCTGGGTGATGCTAATTCTTGTACAGGTTAGATTGCTCCCTCTAAGTTTGTGTGCTGTGGAAATTAAATGTTGGAAATAGGAAGAAAATTAATTTTGAAATATATTTGAAAGGTCAGACCATTTTATGCTCAAATTAAACCAAACTATGCAAGGGATTAAGGATAGGCTTTTTGTGCTGAAAGAGTTTTGGACTAGGGTTTGGAAATCTTCCTCTTTTCTTTACTGTGTTAGCTCACCATCTGCAGTCTCTCCAAATAGCTCCAACAGCAGGGTACAGAAAATATACAACTCTCTCAATAAGAAGGTGACCTTTCTCCTCTGGGCCCAGTGAGTTAGCTCAGGTCACTGTTATAAATGCATGCTTTGCTAGAAACTCTGCTGGAATCGCTATGGATTGAATAGTGACTGTATTGTATTTGTCTTTTTGTTTTTGAATTCTTTATTTTTTAAAAAAATTTAAACCCTGCTGACAGCCAAACACAACAACTAAAAGATAAAACAGTAATGGAGAAATTGCTTGGATGGAAGGCCATATAAACAACTTCAGCCATCTGAACATATGTGTTTATTAGACACATCTGCCAGATGGAACTTTCTCTGAATTTTATTGGTTCTTTGCTTGCTATAAAACAATTGCCTTTGTAGAGACCTCATTGTTTCTGGAAGAGATTGATTCTCCTTGGGTTTTGAGTTTTTTTCTTTTTTCCATTTATACACAAGCACAATCTAGGTTTCATTCTAAAAGTCTGGTAGATAAGACGGTCACCTGTCTGATTTGTAAAACACTTTGAGTGGTGGTGTAGAATGAGCTTAATGGAAACTCATCCTGGTAGAAAGGGCCAAGTCCTTTCATTTTTACTTTTTGCTGGGAGCTGTGCTGTCCTTTGAGCAAAATTCTTTCCACACAAGCACTGGGAGGGGTGGTAGTGGTAGGTGAGGAAGTGGATGGAAACCCTAAATACTAATAGAGCTACTTAACTGTCATGGAAATAGGATTTAGACAGACTGAGAGATACAGCAAATTAATTTGCTCCTTGTTCACTAAAGATTAATTTTCTGATTTCCCTGTAATGACACTATGATAAATAGAGCACTGACAACACCTTAAAATTTGTTCATTACCAGCTGTAGTTCTTCAGGGTGAGCGACATGCTTCTGCCAACAGCGAGCTTCAACAGGGTGCCATCCCCCTGATTTCAAGGAAGCTTCTGTCGAGTGTCCTGGGTCACTGATAAGAGCCTGGACCAGCCTTACTGGGGACTTCCACCCCAGGAGCAGGATTTAAACTCAACCCTGAGCTGACAGTGTCTGTTTAAGCAGTGCTTCCAGCTGATCTCCACCTTAGGCACTGCTTATCCTTGCCCATGGACTCTTGTCCACACATGGGATTCCTGGCAAGGTGGTAGAGCTGTCCTGTCACTGTGGGTCTGTCTGGAAATCTCTAGACTGTGTCTGACCCATTGACCAGTGAGCCTGGCCTCAGACTTGCCCTATCACCTTGAAGCTACCTGATGGATGGAGATCCTGGTTAAAGCTGGCTGCCATCTCCAGAGCTGCCCTGCTCTCTGTGTCAGGTGGTGTGGGATGGGCCCTGCTGCCATCCCCGGTTCTCCTCTTCACCTTGTCTGGCCTCACACCTCTATCTTCAGACCTCGTATCTTCTTCTGCTTAGTTAGTTCCTCTACATATAACCCCACATTTATTCAAAACCAGCATCTCAGAAAAAATGTTCTTAAGCTTTTGTCAATTTAGGAGAACAAAGAATCATGTAACATATATAAATTGCAGAAGTCAGATGCATAATATTGATTACAAAGACAGAAAATAATTTTTTTACATTTTAAAACTGTAAAATGTTAGCAGTAAGAAGTTCTAAATACCCAATTGCTTTAATGCCTATGTTCCTTTGGTAGCTCTGTTGGATTTAGGGTATTTTATTTCTCATATTGGTGCACTAAGTCTCTTCTAGTTTCTCTAACCCTAGTATCTGTTTCTAATTTGATTTTTCAGAATACTTATGAGTCTGTATAACCAAAAATAATAATGTATCCAAGTATATAAATCAGATCACTAGAGGCTAAAATATGCCTTTATCCATCTAATCTCCTTGCTTCAATATCTGGAGAAGCATAAGGCAAAAATGCCACTGCATGACTTCATAAGTATAGTGCAAGCTAAATTGAAGATAATTTCACCTAAGCAAAGCATTCACAACAGAAATACAATTTGGCTATAAAAAAGGAGGGTATTTGGATCAGGGCTGTAATTTGGCTTGTTTTGAAGATGTTGAAAGGTGTATTACTTCAGTCAGGGAAGACAAGACATGCTATTTATAACTAAAGAATTAGAGCAAGTTGTGTATGCTTAAATATATATTTCTTTTAACAAGTCTACTTATGTTTATGTGACTCTCTGCCAGCATTCAGGGTTATTCTGAACAGGGATGGAAATATAAACTAACTGGAGTTGAAAGAGTGCTTGTGAGATGATAGACTCCACAAAATGCCAAGGGTCCTTGAGGACAATGAAGCAATAATAAAACTTGTGATTTGTTTTTGTAGCCTCTGCTGGTCTGGTGAGGTTTATTCATCCTAGACTTGCAGCTAAGATCAAAGGGAACCTTTAAAATGTTGGCATAAGGAAGAGGAAAGATTGAGCAATTTGCCAGGGGCTGCCCCATGAGCCTTTCTGGGGGCTGATGGGAATGCAAAGATAAATGAGAATGACATCAAGTGAAGCAAACTGTCTTTGCCCATGGCTGAGATGGAGATAACTGGGTTGAATAAGAGCTACTAGTACTTTCACAGCAAGGTTAAAGTTTAGGAAAGGGTCAGAGTGCAGAATATCAATAAATAACACAGGATATCAAGGCATAGTTGAACTAAGTAGTAAAGTATCTTTGTGTCAGGATGATTTCCCCTGCGTAGGATTTTCAGTGATCACTCCATTATAATTTTCTTGTACAAAGAGTGAGTGTTCACTGTTTGTCTTCTTTTATAATTTTTTAATTGACTCAGACTTCTATTCAGAGTACCATTTGTTTCTAAGCACAGAGGAAACTTATCACCCATGAAAAGGTAGTGTAACTTCTTTCTTGAAAGTTTCTTTAGGCTGGATTATACAGGTATTTGTGAGTAATGACATATGTATAGCTGAATATTTCTTTATGTCCACTTTGAAAACTGTTATTCTAGATACATTTGAAGTTAGAGCTGTGGATACATTTTTGAATTAGATTTTTAACTTCCTAAGAATCCTTGTTTTGATGGCTTAAATAACATTTAAATTTGAGATGTAATTTCAATCAGTTGCCCCCCTGCCACACTGAATTTGGCTCAGCATCCTCTATGCATTGTCCATGCATGAGGAAACAGAAGTGTGGGTTTCCAAAGCTGCTGGAAGTTGGCAGTCTGTTTTGTGCTGAATTCCTGTGTCTTGTGAAGACAGATGACACTACATGTGGACAGAAACAAACCAACCCCAGCCATACTACAGTCAGTATGTCTTTTTAGACTGTAAGGCTTCCTGTATTAAGTGTTTGGTATTCTTAATTGGTGTCATACCCTTCTGATGTCTGTGGATTATGTTATTCTTCCCCATAGCCACTAGAAACCACCACACCATCTGCAAGTTGTAGTTGCATATGCTGGAATCTCATAAATTCATGAGATTCATATTTCTCCTTTGTTATCCATTGAACCCTAGCTCTGGGATTTTTATTGACTGGTCCTGTTTACTGCACGCCCAAAACAATGTGATGCAAGGCTGGCTGAGGCAAATGCAGGCACATATAGAGGCTTGTGGATGGGTACTTGAAACTCCACTGGGAGATGGCCAGGACTTCATAAAGCAACCCCTTTGTGAGCACTACACAACCATTTTTGCAGTAACACTGCTAGCTGCCCTACTACCCCCACAGGAGGTTCAGGTGGCAGGGGAAGAGACAGTGTAATCTATCTGTCCTCCTCACCATGGTGTTGCACCTGGAGCCACGAAATAAGTGTTACATAGCATTAGAGGAGTTTTCAGCAAATGTTCAGCTCTGCAGAGCTACTGCAAACTGGTGGTGGCTGTGGAAGGTCAGGCCATCAAGATTGCTGGCTGGAGATGTGTGGTGGGATGACTGTGTATTACAACCAAATGTCTACCTAGCTGCCCCCTCATTCTCCTTGTCAGCAGGATGAGAGGGCAAAATGAAATAAAATGAAAATCTTAGAGGTTGAGACAAAATCTAGATCACTTATCAACTACAATTACAGGAAAAACACGTTTAGTTAGAGGAAAATAATTTATTGCCAATTAAATTAGATTAGGATGGCTACAAACACAGGAAATTAAATAACATAATGAACAATATAGAGGGGATAGGGGATTGTGGTCACTTCATAACATTTCCTATCTGCTGCTCCTTCCTCCTCATTCTTCTCTCTGCTCCTGTGTGCCCTCTCTACAGGCTGGGGTTTCCTTCAGGACTTCTCCACCTGCTCCAGTGTGGGCTCCTCTCTGGGCTCTGTGCCCTTTGGATGCCTGGAGGACCTTCTTGTCTTTCCCTCCTTCTCTGACCTTGGTGGTTGCAGGGATTTTTCTTCCACTTTTTTCTTGCTGCCTGGCAGAGTTTTCCCCTTTCTTCAATTCCCCCCCCCCCCCCCAGAGGCACCACCACCTTCTCTGAGGGCTCAGCTGTCTGGTTCATTGAGCCAGGAGGAATCAGCCCCAGCCTCCACTCACAGTGGCCATTCCCACTGCCAGTGTCCACCGCAGACACCTGATCTAAGGTGTCTGACAGGGCACCCTGGAGCACATGGATCTGCCCAGCCCACGGCTGGCTGCCTGTGGGGTCAGTGTCCTGTGGGAGCCCTGCTGCTTCATGTAGGTTCTGGCTAGGAAATGATGGCAGCTCTTTGGGGTTTAGTGAGTTAGTCCCTGTTGCCCTGTGAAAGTCAGTGAAGCTCCAGCTTCTCCAGAATACAAGTAAAGTCCTTGATTAAAAGTTGGGTTCTTCATGAAGAAAGGCTTATGATGCTGGGGTCCAGCATGGTGTTGGATTTTTTGTTTGTTTGTTTTCCCCAGGTGCCTTAAGTGAGAATGTTGATCATGGCCCTTGTTATTCTGGGAGACTCTGATCACCTGATCATCATTAGTCTTAATTGCTTGCTGCTGATTTCAATCACAGACATAAATTGGGTGAGTATATATGCAGCTGCAGAATAAGAATAATAATGTAATGAGGCTCAGGGGAGGTTGGTTTTGGCTTATGAGAGGAATTAAGGGCTGGTGAGATGAGGGTTCTATAAGAAGATGTTGAGAAAACCTTGTCAAAACTACTGAGGACACTTACTATAAGTACTGGAGCTGATTTTAGTGACTTCTGGAGTTGTGGCTATGGTATGTATTTCTTAGTGCTTTATGAAGCTGTCTGATGTAAACAGGAATGTTTCATGAAAGCATTTTGGAATATTATTTCTTGAGTATTTTTATGAAACCATAATTGGATTTGTTAGAGGTTAAGATTTATTTTATTTATTTATTTTTTTTTTGTATGTGAGCTATTTTCTGCAATCTTTATGAAAAGCTTGTGTGTGTTTATTAGAATTTTGTCTTCAACTTTTTATGCTCCATTTATATTGTAATAAAATATTACTAAAGTTGAAAAGATAATGGGGATGTAGTCTGGTGAGTTCTTAATGGATATTTTTCACAAAATTAATGAACTCTTTAGGTAAAAACAACTTATTTGTTTAGTAGCGTTTTAATGAGAGTTTAAATAATTATCAATTTGAGCATTTTTCTTCAGTGTTTCCACAGAATATTGGAACTAGTTTATGAAGTGTCATGGATAATGCTCTGGAATTATTTACAAATATTATTTAATGAATTTATATAGGGATTTTTTTGTTTGTTTGTTTGATAGTTTCAGCCAGTTTTGGT
This sequence comes from Poecile atricapillus, assembly GCF_030490865.1. Lineage (NCBI taxonomy): Eukaryota > Metazoa > Chordata > Aves > Passeriformes > Paridae > Poecile > Poecile atricapillus. The sequence goes on along the minus strand of NC_081255.1, from coordinate 14,863,870 downwards.
AGTTCTGGCTATTGTGGACCTTGAATGAAAACATTGGTACCTTCTCATAAATACAGATACATATATGTACCCATAAAAATACACTAAAATTATTAGTATTTGTTCTTTAGCTTTGCTGAATGGAATTATTACAACTTTTGTGATTGTTCTGGGGCACAGTCCCAAATGTTTGTGTCAGATCAACAGCAGTTAAAATGCTGCAAGCTGGGAATCAATAGCAGCAGAGTTCACATTTAGGTACTCAGTACAGGAATATGCCAATGCTAGGAAAAAACGGTGCAGACAAAGGTTTCTACCGTGCAACTTGCTTTTCAGCTTGGCCTGCTGCAGGAATGTGGGTCAGCTGTGGCAGAGAGCACCAGCGCACAGCTGGAGGCACTGGAGGGCTCTGGGCAGTGCCAGGGGCTGGTGGGAGGCAGGAGCTCGCTGGGCCCAGCTGCTTCCAGCACTGAGGGGCTGCACCAAGCTGCTCGTGGAGAAGCAGAGTCTTTGCCTGGAGCATGGTCTCAAGCCAAGTGGGCTTTTTGTTCCTGAGCTCCTTGCTGTTATTTTCCACTGAGCCCTGGCTCAGAGGAAGGCTCTCTGCAGTGAGCTGTTGAGCAGTCAGGCTGTTGGCTCTGTGGCTCTGGTGGGTCCTGCTGTGTCACTTCACTGCCTTCTTGGCAGGTCCAAGCTTCCTTGCTGAGCTGTCTGGACCTCAGACTTCGGGGGGCATCTTCAGTCGCATTTTTCCCTTCCTCCTCTCAGCTTCCCCTGCAGATCCCTGTGCAGTTTTTGAATCACTGAAAGGCAAAATGTTGCATCATTCGATACAGTGTCCACAAGAGAACTGAACGTAGCAGATGGTTGTTATTCTTTCCAATTTTCAGCCCAGATTAAGAAAAAAATCTTTTATTTGTACTACCGCCCCTTTGGACTTTTTCCAGTATTGAGACTAAAGATTTTGGGTTTTAATATCTCTTCTCTTACAGCTTGTATTTGAAAGAAAGTTTACCCCTTGTGTCTTTGTATGGTATGCATTTGTATGCTTCTGTATGGCTGTTCAGGTGAGCTTGGTGCTGAGAGGGGCAGCAGGGTGGGGACGAGCTTTAGTGTGAGGGGAAGTGTAGGAAGGGCTCAGTTCGCATTAATGAGGTTGGCAACAGTGTAGGTATCTATTTTGAAGAATCAAATTTTTTTCTTTTTTTGTAAATTAAGGAAATCAGAGGGTTGATTGTTTAGAAGTAAAAATGAGCAAAAAATATACAGAACAAGATAGTTTGCCAGACTGCTTCTCCTGAGGTACAGGAAAAGCACAGTAGTCTAGTCTAGAGCAAGTGGTAGGGCAGCTCTGCTTTGCAATGTCATTACCATTATGTAACACTATTTCTTAAAATTCCATTTGATGTCTTGGGGAAATATGGTAAAATACAGTTCTACAAGAAATGGTTTGAACAGAAGGGGCTGTTTGCCTCTTGTTCCTACCACATAAATACCTATTTTTGCAAATTCTCATGTGAATGCAAATCACTGTTCTCACAAAAGAATCTCTTCTATTAATATGTTGTGTGACATGAAATATCCCGTTAGAATGCTGTGAAATACACTTACTAAGGTGCTGCGATATATGTTTTGTACATATGTTATATATGTTTTGAAGGGTGCAGTGCTATGAAATGTTCCTCCCTAGTTCTAATGTGCAGTGGAACCTGTCCCAGGATGCACAAACTGTTTTCCAACCAGGGTTTTAGACTGCCTCTGGCTCTTGTGTTCATCTGAGAACTGAAGTAGAAGTTGAAGTCTTTCCCCCATCCCCAGCAGTTTGTGAGTCCCTATCCTCATTGACCTGTGTATTGTGGCTCTCATCTGGGAGGGGATTCTATCTGTGCCCTCTGATATTGACCAGCAGCTTCATCCTTGCCAGAAGTCTGCCTGTCTTGTTATGATTTGTTCTTGGATATCTTAGAACTGTCATTCTGTTCTTTGATCTGGAGGACCTTCCCATGACCCCTTTCAGCCACTCCATTAGCAGTAGCTTGGTATGGGATCCTGTTGTGTTATTTTTCTGAAAGGCTGCTTTTTTAGAACGCCACAGGATAAAGAAGAATGTTTCAGCCTGACTCCTGCTGAATGTGGGAGTGCTGCAGCGCTGTGGTGATGACTGTGGTTATAAACGATTGCAAATGGATTTCTCCTGCCTGCTTTGCTGTGGCTATGGAGCAGCAGCCAGCCTAGAGGTACCCGTGCTCTGTGTCACTCCTAGTGGGATGTGGAGTACTATGTGGTGGTAGCAGATGTGGGTCTAAACCATCACAGCTGACTGCTGTGACATGGTAATTTTATAAGCAGGGAATTTAGTGTACTCCAAGAGGAGCTTCAGAGGCAATGTTGTGGCAGATAATCTGCCTGAGGAACTGTGTTCACACATAACTCTGTGGAATTATATTGAAATTTATGCCAACTCTTTTCCCCCCCTTTGACCTGAGTGAGCTCTTTGAATCACAGTTAAGTCAGCTGTGACACTAGAAAGTTTCCCATTGTTTTTCTGCATTTCTGCAATTGGGCACAGCAGAATGTGTGCTGTGTGATTTGAAGGAGGGACGTATTCTGGCTTTTGATGCGACTTGAATGTAATCTGCTGCTGTTGGAGTAGTCCCGGGGGGATTGTGTTGCTGCTTGCCTAATTTGCAGAGGAGGAAAAGCATGCAGATTTACTCTGCTTTTCTCATAGAGGATATTATGATTGTTTGGATTGTTCACATAAGGAGAAGTAAGCATTTTGTATGGACACCTTTGTGAAGTGCTTTAAAAAAAGGTCTGTGGAACTTCTATGCAGAGAATGATTTCTGTGAAGAAACAAAGTCCTCTGTATAGGGAGTTCTTGCTTCCTAAACTAAAGACAAAACAAATAAGCAGTGCTTTGAATAAGTTCAGGGGAAAAGAGAGGAATCTAAACCATTAAGAGCAGCTTAATGATTTGTCCATAGCTGAGTCAGTAGGTAGCTACTCTCAGCTGTGGGCTGGCTCTTTCCAAGGCTATGCTAATACTCTAAACCTGAGGGTTTTGGATGCTTTGACTGTGTGACTACTGGCTTAGTTTTTTGTTCTCAACAACAGGAATTTTTTTTTTGTCATTGAAATTTTGTGGGGGAAGAAAGAAACCCAAACACCAAAACCCCAAGCACAAGCAACTTTCTTATTTCTAACATCCATTACATGCTCTTCAAAGTGTTCCTGGCATTTCCCATAACCTGTAAATGCCTTTGTAGGGTAGGTTGTTTCTGTTACCATACATCAAGGATGAACTTTTCTTGTGCTGTGAAGTAATAACTTTTACTTAAAAGGATACAAATATCTGAATAATATAGCATTCTAGTCTGTATTATCCTAAATCATTGGACACTTCAGAAGCTTATTGAAAGTTTTAGGGTGTTTTCCCAAATACTAAGCAGGTCAAAAAGAAATAAGAAGCAAATGGAAAGCTGAAGATTGTGGCTGTGTTCTCAATTACTGATGTCAAGAGGTGTCTCAATATTTGGTTTACTAATAACCTTTTTCTGTATGTGGAAGAGTATGTAATTTTTTCAATACATATTTATTATGACTGCCTATTGAGAACAACACTGAAATCTCATTTTGCTGTGAGTGAGGGCAAGAAAGCCTTTCAACATGAGGTTTGTTATTTATTAGAGAATAGAGCTGTACAAATTATTTTATGAGTTCTGATTAGGAAAGCATTTTTAGTTAATGTACTGTTTGCCAGCCAGTCCCAGCTTCTGAAAACCCTCTTGTAACACAGAGGTCACTAATAGATAGTTTTTTAATAGTTCTTTTTAGGTAGTTGTGTGAAAGTGATGCCTTGAGAAGGCTGACTTAGAACAGAGACTAGACAGAGTTAAGAATAAAGAAGGAATTTATTGAAGGGCCTTAAAGGATACACCTTGGGCAGTACAGGAGCCTGGCCAGGGCTACACCCAAGATGGATCTAGAATGGTCACAAAATGGATGTCTGGTCACGAGGTCTCAGATTTTTATAAGTTTTGGTCCATCTGCATATTGGGGTTAATTGTCCAATCACAGCTTCAAGTTATGAAGTCCCAGCCTTCTTGTTTTCTCTCTTCAGTCCACTGTTGTTTATGCTTTTGGGCCTGAAACTTGTCATGTTTGTTGTTGGTGTCAAGAGAGGAAAGGAATTGTTTTGTCTGCCTACTCTGTGAAGAGAGCTCATTAACACTTAATATAAAGCTCAAAACTACACACCTAGGCAGCACAGAATCTGAAAAATATGAAAGCTAAAACTTAAGGCATCAAAAGGACTCAGAGTCCCTGGCTCAGTTTGTTTTTATTATGATTGGCCAGCTAACTAGGGTAGGATTTGAATTCTAAATGCAGTTGCTAGTTTTCAGGGCCTTGGTATTTGAAGATTCTGCTTTTGACAATGTTGTCCTATCCTCTTCCACCCCAAACTCCAATGTCACCTAGATTGCTCTGACGGATGAATATTGATAATTTTGATGAAATATATTAAAGATAAATTGTTTAAGATATACCCCCCCCCCCCATTCATTCTGCAATGCTATAATTAGAAACTATGGCTGGATATATGTGGCATCATTTCCTATGCCTTCATGGAATATGAGGTATAGAAATTATATTCCTAAAAAACATCTTCATTTCATGTTATATCTCAAACTTTGTGTGTGCCACTGTGCCAGAAATATTTGAGCATGCCTAAAAGCCCGTTAGGAATTTGGGGAGTGATCTAATTTTCACAAGCCATGTGATCCAGCCTATGTCTGTCATGCTGTACTGTAGTAAATGACAATTAAGAATATGCTTATATTTAAAGAGATCTGGCTATTAGCTTTCTGCTACTTTTCATGGAAAGCTATGCTGTTTTGTGACTTTTGAGAAGAGCAGTTTTGAGGTTGGGTGTTCAAGGTGGTGTTTAGAGATGATTATTCCTGTGGCAGTTTGATACATTAGCAAGTAAATCATGTGCAACCTATGAACTGTAAATTAAAAAAAAATTGACTGTTTCTGATTTCTTTTTACTACCTCAGATGCACATACATCTGGATCCATTTACATGGGAGAATCTACTACATCTGTAAACCCAATTTTTTAATGTGTCACCATTTCTGTAAGGAAAGACATTGTTCTTAAAATGGAATTGGTTTTTTGCAGTAAATATCACTTGTCACCTGTCTGGTGATATTAGCTAATCAGCTGGCTTTGACAGTCACTGTTCCCTTCCTTCAGATGTGGAAGTGTGTGTGTATTGCCCACACAGCTGTTTCTAGCTGTCCTGGGGAAGGCTGCAAGGCCACTTGGCAGTGAGCATGTCCTTGGCTCAGGATGTGTGCACTTGTGGGGATAATTGTCATTGCTCCAGGATCATCTGACCAGAACTCTGAGAGAACAAGAGAAGGTCTAAAGGATTGAAGGTCAAGGCTTTAAAATGCTTAGATGGGCAATCTGCAGTGGAGTGACATTGCTTGCATGGGAGGAGGTTGCAGAAAAGCTGACTGGCTTTAATGTCAGACCTGTCCAGGCCCCAGTGGGCAGCTGTTCCCTACAGCAGCTGGATGTGTAAAGCAGCTTGAGGATGCCTGACTCCTACAGCATATTGGCTTTTAAAAGCAAATAGTTATATGTTCTGGGTACCATAGTCAGGAACACCATGAAAAAAAGGTTCTGTAATTGTTTGAATACAGCAATCACTTGTTCAAGTACTTTATATTTAGGTCCTAATGAGAAAATGACTGCATGTTAAATTACATAAATCCACTAAGTGAGAAAATGATAATTTGAGGATTATCTTTGGAATGGATGTCTATTTTGTCAGTTGCAGAGATGCTACCTGAAGTTTATGCTTTGGCAGGCAGTCATTCTTTAACTGTGGTATTTCAAGCGTTGAGTTACTGTTTCTTTGATTGTGGCAGCTGGCAGATATTTCATTATCATTAATAGCTGTAGGTTATGAAGACCCATATATTTTTCACTCAATAAGAATTTAACATATTTCTACTTGCCTCATGGGGTTGCTAAAACCTTTTGATGAAGAAGGACTGAGTTTAGCTTTTCTTTTTCTTTTGTAGCATGCCAATAGTACATTTGAGAACTGTTTTTTTCCTAAGGATAGATCAAAAATACTATGTAGAGATTCTTAGTCATTCTCCATCTCTGGAGGTTTATAAATAAATTTTGTGGAATTCTGTGTGACTGTTTCCTATGAAATTTTACAGAACTTGTACGCAAGTTACATTTAGACCTCTGGTCAGAGAAAAATCAGTGTACTTGTGCTAAGTTCAGTAAATCTATGTAGATTTCTACCAAGTAAGTTTCAAATTTAAGCAGTCTAATATTTTCAATATGTTTAGAGGTTTTTTAAAAGAAAAATTTTACGACCTGGATACTAGTTTTTATCACTCAGCAGTGAATGTTTTTCTTTGCCTGCAACTTGCTCCCACATATGCTTATCAGAACCTTCAGAACTGTTCCTACTTAAGCTGCCACCTTTCTGGAGAGATGCAATGCTTCCAAAAGAGAAAAAAGAGCAAGAGTCACTTCTTTGCTGCATCCCAAGTGGTTTTCTGGGTTGGTGACACCCATTTGTTCCTGGAGGTGTGGGTGTTGGATCCCTAGCCATGAAAAACAGAGTAGTGCTTGTTCTGAGCTTGGTGTGGCTGCAAGTTGTATGGTTGGTCCCACGTTATTTTTGAGACCATGAGACTTAAGCTTAAAAGATCCCAGAAAGCATCCCTTTGGCAACTGTAAATATGAAAATAAAATCCAGTACATGTGTTTTCATTTAAGTTAAGGCTGCTGTTTTTCCCGGCTCTGGCTGCTTTTTCTACTTTGGTAGATTTTTGGATGGCAGAGCTAGGCTTAGAGTTTCTAGGTGTCTGTGGCCATCCATTTTGGCTGTATCCAGCACAGATACAGTGATACTGCTGGGATTTTCAAAGCAGTAGCAGTCCTCAGGTGCTGCCCTTGCTGCCCTGTGGTTAAGGCCATGTACGGGTTTTCTATAAATACCCTAAGATCTGGGCATGGCAGAATACCTGTCAGGTATTTGGGAACAGGAATTTACTACAGATAGCAAAAACAGGGGACCTGAAACCATGAGTTGGAGCAGCTCTCCATAGACCATTGCTGGATTGGAAATCTCCAGTGTTCCCTTGCAGATTCAGCTACGTGTGTTTCTCACCCAAAGAATTGCCTCTTCTTGGCCTCTAACCATTCCTATTTGTTAGAATTGTGTCCTTTACATGCAGTTTATTTTTTAAGCATTTCTTGTGATCACCTTCCTTGTACTTTCCCAGTTCTATGTAATGTGATTATGTATCAAAAATACAATTGATATTTTCAAGTTGGCAACCTAGAAAAGGGGCTGAAAGGTAGAAGAATTGACTTTCTGGAGTTGTTTCTTGAATGGGCTTTGGTGTCTGATCAAATGTGGTTTTGTGTATGTAACTTTAAGCTTCTTAACATGGTCTAATATCCCAGAACTAGGTCTTAAAACTTGACATCCTTGGTGTTTTAATGTCTGAAATACCTGTTTAAGGGTTACAGTAACACTTTTATACACCATTTTATATGGTAATAGATTTGGGTTTCTGGAAGAAATTGTCATCTCTGGAGTCAAAGTATTTATTTTCTTGATTCTCTTTTATGTGAAGTCTGGTCTATACTTTTCTGTGTCAGTGTGTGAGTTCAAGTTAATTACATTGACCTTTTGCTGGACAGATGGCTAAATAGACTGTAGCAGTTATAAACCCTCCTGTATTGCCATGCAGTGTTTTCCTTATGTCCATAATATCATGTTATAGGGTGCTTTTTTAAAATCTAGTCCACATTCAGCCATTTCAGCTGAACACTGTCACTGTTAATATTAAAAAAAATTCTGATTTAGTCAGAAATGTTTTCCTGTGAGCAGTTACTCCTTGTAGCATCCCTACAGGTGCTTTTGCCAATAAGTGATTGCTTCCATGTGACAGGAGAATGGCTGTCCTTGTAGTTAAGGATAGTGACTTCCAGCCCTTGTGTATAAGCTCAAGATCATGAATAAGTGCCTCATGTTTCTATTTTATTTCATCCTAATTTAATGTTCCTGTTGATAGCTCTCTTTTCAAGGGTTGTCCACCTTATACCCACTGTACAAGTTTATTGCTATGCACTAGCCTACTGATTACTTTCCTTCCTCACAATTTTATTTCATTGAGGGTGTGAGTTCAAAGTATTTCTGAGTTTTACCTCAGTAAAACCTTTTACCTGAGTTTTACCTTCACTAAGGGTTTACTTGTTTGCTACAAATCCTGCTAAGATATATATCTGATATATATCTGATAGTCTACATCTTATGAAAGAGTTTAGAAACCTAGGCCTCCAACTATAATTACTGTGAGGGTAGAGAATACAGTGAACAGCTCCTTTTTGCCATGAAGAAGTTACCTGTTTTGTAATGGATTTCTTAAAATCAATTGGGATACAAAGTTTCATTGCTGTAAAAGACACTTTAAATTTTGTTTTGAAATCTGAAACAAATGAAAACCTAGGTATATTTGAAAGAAGTAGTTTTCTGGAATTGTTTGTTTCGGAATAATATTGTATGACCAGGTTATAGGAACCAGATGCCAGGGCTATTATGTGTTTAACCTTGAGCATCGTTGCTGTCCAAAGGAGAGAAGCTTTCTGGAATTGCAGCAGAATGCCAACAGGACTCAGACATGCAGAAGGTGCAGAATTCTGCATGCTGTGCTCATGTGACTGCTAAAAGCTCTGCTGGGGTGTCTAGGGGCTCGAAGGTGGAAGAGGAAGCTGGCCTCGGCTGTAGAGCACAGCAGGACTGTGTCAAGCATTCAGCAGCACTGAGGGGGAAGGCAGCCTTTGCCCCCACCTGGGCCAGGACTGTGCTGGCAGTGGCCACCAACTCCTTGTGCCAGCCAGAACCCCCTGTAGAGTGATGGCTTTGGCCAAGTTCACAATATGATATATCAGAGGGCTTGGAGGCTCTGTACTTATAGAGTCTCTATATTTAAAGATACTTGAATTTTACTATACAGTTTATGGTAAAGTTAACTGGATGTAATTGCTGAATCAGGTTATAACAACCTTGCCCAACACTGGCTGAAAATGATGGAACTTAAACAGTGATACAGTAAATGACAGGGCTTGTAAGTTCAGTTTAGAATGATAAACAACAACAAAAATCTGTGTTTTACAATATACTGGTTCTCTTCCCCTGAAAATGTTGTCTTTATTGGCTGTCAAATTAAACTGTAGTAGAAGAGAAGCCCTTAGGTTTATGTTCCCATCTTCAAATCTAGTTTCTTTTAATAAAGAGGAAAGCATTGCACACATGCTAAGAATATTTTTAGGAATTATTTGCAATGACCATATGTAAATCTTTGGGAATTGAAGGAAAAAAAAAAATCACAAAAAGTCACAATAGCTCTGACTGTTGTCTTAGAGTAAAAAAAAGAAAAGGGGGTGAAAAATGAAGCTCCTGTGGAGATAATTGAAGCTGAAATGTTTCTTGTGCTCTTGAGATGAGCTGCAGAAAGCAAATTATATGAGAAAAACAAAGGGGGAAATGTCATGTGTCAGCTCTCCTCATTTTCTTCTTGGTTGCATGCCCAGTCTCTAAACTCGTATTAAGCTTTGCCATGGCAACAATATCAGTGAGGTGCTTTCCCGTCAGGAGTGTTCTTCTTGCTGCAGGTTTAGGGAGTAGAGATTTGGAAACTGTTTGTCTGTAATCTTATACTTCATTAAATGTGAGCCTTTGGAAGAAGTGGGTATTCTGTGTGACAAGAAAGGTTAAAAAAGAAAAAAGACATTACTTTCAAAAACGCAAATGGAGCCAACTCTGCATTACAATAGCTTTACAATTTTTCCTATGGAAAAAACTACAGACATGCTATGCTTGGAAGGGCATGGAAACAAAACCAAGCTGTGGGTTCTCTGATATTCCCTACAGAAGAGAACCACAGCAAGGCATTGTTTAGAGCAGCAGACTGAGGATCAAAAGGGTGACAGAAATTCCCTAAGAGAACAGCTGGTACTAAAGAATTTAAAGCTATCTAGACACATGAATTTTCTAAGGACAGGGCATTGTATAATCTTAACCTGGATTCTGGCACTGAATCACTCTATAAAACCTGTGAAGACAAACTTTGAAGAGGCAAGGATACAGCTCCTAGCTGCAAATGAATTTATGCTGAAGCTATACAAATCCAGAAATATTCTATTTTGCTGCCATGTCAATTCATTGAGAAGTAGCATTGGAAAGGAATGATTTCAGTATCAAGTGTCTTAAAATTTTGTAGAAACAAATACAAGATTCCTTAATTTTCAGTTTGTACGACAGTGTTTTGGTGACAAAAACAAAACACACCATGCCAGCTACTCTGAGGAAAATCAGATGTACCCCTGACAAAACCAGTACAGTCCTCTCATTTCCTCTCTCTTAGCAGTTGTGTATTTGCAATTATCCAAGAAACTATTTAGTGGTCTGAGTTAGGAAATGGAAGGCTGAGAGAAAAGAAATGCTCTTTTACCAAGAGAACCATCTCCTTATGTGGTTTACAGTACATGCTCACAAGGAGTTGTGCCTCCATGAGTGAGGCAGGACTGGTTCATCAAGGTGCTGCTCATCAAGGCTGAGCCTAACAAGAATTTCTCATATCACAGAGCAGCATGGAAAGGGGGGAAGGATGCACCACCATGAAAAGATAGGATTTTTCTGAGGAACAAAATGTATTCAGCTTTTGCAGTGAAATGTGATTGCATGTTTTGTTCAACAAGTACAAATTGGGTTGAAATAGCAGTTCTTTGTTAATTTTGAAATACATTTCCTTGATAAAAAGGAAATTATTTTCTTGTATCAGAACTCAGAATAGTGTGCTTTAGTGTAACTGTTTCTATTTCTGACATAGCAGCTTTTTAATATAGACTCTAGAAGCAAATATTACTGTTACTGCTGCTATTTACCTGAAGGACAGGTCTGTTTTAAGAGCTCTGGATATGGTCATGAAAAATCTGTCTCATTCTAAGCTGTCATGTGCCTAAAATTTACTCAAAGGTAATAACGTATTATGCCTCTTTGAGAACCTGTATTCTCAAGGGCAAAACAAACAATAAGGACTTGTTAATCACTCTGATTCACTAGTAAATAATGCTGTTTGAAAGCCAAGTATGCTGGTATGACTCACTAAATTAACAATTTATTCAAGCACAAAGCTATGTCATTCTATAATAGGCTTTCTTTCTAAGAATCTATGAGAAACTGAAGTTATTTTGAGTTAAAATTATCTTTTGACATTATCAAAACTTCTTTAGTACCTATGCCAGTCAAGATAAAGAATATTTTAATCTCATTTCTTGGCCAGAATCTACCAGCTGGGGAGATTTTGACTTTTTCACAGCCAAGCCATGGAATGGCTGTATCTATTGGAGGGCAGATGCACTCTCCTGTGCCCTCTCTTTAGGATGTCCCCTCCTAAATCCTGTCAGTGTCACATTACCCAGCCAATACTCCTCTCCTTTAGAAAGGAACCCAAGCATTTGAGCCAAAAGATGATGGGAAATGAGAGATGTACCTCAAAGTTTTTACTGGTTTCTAAAATAGAGACAGCTTATCACCCAAGACCATGTAAATGCATTTTATTAAGCTCCTAGATTCCCAAACATCTTCATCACCCTATCAGCTGTTAGTGCTGAGGAGGCTTGTAGAGCTATCAATGGGGATTAGGGCATCAAATATTTAGCAAATACAATTTAAATGGTGGTGTATATAGTCAGTAGTTCAGGCTGACCTTTCCAGGTAGCAGCTTCAAATCGAAGCTTGAGCTCCTTCAGAATGGCAGTAGCATTAAAAGCCCTCTCCCTCCAAAACCCCCATGTTTCTTACCTGTGTGTGCTTGTGCGCATAGTTCTACACAAGAGTTAATAATCTATTAAGAGCAATACTGAATGTTTAAAACTCTTCTCTCTTACATTTAGAGTTTCATTCTCATTTTACTAGTTTCTTTGCAAGTTTGAGCTAGTTCCTTCCAGAAGAATCCAAGACATGTATTCACGGGAATAATGCATAATATAGCTGGTGTGGCCACAGCAGAATGAGGCCAGAGCCAGGAAACCTGGACTGATGGCAGAGCTTAGCCTGGGTGCAGTAGAATAATGTAAGGCTTTATGATGCTTCACTGCACAATATATATGTCCCAATAGTGCTTCTGTTAGTTTAGATATCGCCGCGTTGCCCTTCATTTTGTGATAGAGGCATGCCTGAAAAAATGATAGTCTGAGGTATTATTTTGATTGCATATATTTCAGTCCACGAAACAGATAGTTCTAGCAAGGAGCACTGTAAAATTTTGTATTTGGGTATTGCTTCTTCCTGGAGGGAAAAAGCTTTTGTCATTTTAACATGTAAACTTTTTCTGATATTATATAATTAGATGGGGAAAAAAAATGGCAGTTTTGTTTTATAGTCACTCTGGAGCTGAATGAAGGATGGGGAGAAGATCAAATGGTGACTGGAAGCACTGATTTCTCTGAATGTGAGATCATTCTACTTCTGATACCTTTTTTTTTTAAACTTATGCAGTAAAAAGTCTAGCCAATCAGGTCCATGCCAAAGCATCTAATTAAACAATTTATTTTCCATAACTAATAAGGCAAATAAGAGCAGATGGTTCTCAGCACTTCAGAAGTTTAGGCTGTTCCTTTCTGGTCCTCAGTGCAAATGGAGATATCTAGCTTTATAGCCTACACTTGAAAATACTGATCTTGCCCATTAAATACTGTTTCTAATCTATTTGCTAAGTATGGCTCACAAAATGTTTAATGTACCTTTCTGCATGAAGGGACTCAATGTCAGTACAGCATCTTTTTATAGCTCTGTGCTGTTTCTTTGCCATTGTTTCCTGTGAGGGTGGGTATGTTCCTCAGCCAGCACTTACTAGTATGCCCTCAGCAGTGGGTACTCATGAGCGCTCTGTGGTGCCACTTGCATGACACTCATCAGTTGGTGACACTGAGTGAGAGCAGGAGACCAATGAGACTGGGGCTGGCACCTCTGAGAGAAGAGCAAGAGGCTGTGGGAAGGATTGAGCAGTGCCAGTTTCAGGGTGCTGGAATGACTGATGAGGGAAACAAGGAGTTGGGGTAGCAGTTGTAATCAATTTCGAGGCAAGCAGATCTATTATGTAGCTAATTTTTTTTCTGCCAACAAAGAAGAAAAAAGTACATCAGATGCTGTGGCTAATGTTCCACCCTGGTTCTGATGCATTTACTGTAAACATCTCTTCTGTGATGACCCCAGTTTTGGCTTGGAATATTTCTCCCTATCTCTGTACTGCTGCAGTGATACTAGTTCCACATTCATAGAGCCCAGAGATTCAGCTGTGCTGGCGTAGGGATGAGTAGGGGACAAAAATTACCACCTTGTCTTGCTTCTGGTGAAAAAAATTCTGAATCACATTGGAACTTGAAATAATATTTTTAAATTAAATAGAAGGAAAGTGAATTTGTAACATGGATACCTTTGACTGTAATGTATCCTGAAGATGGAAAGTGGGTTTTTAATATTTCCTTGATATCTTGTCAATACCTTGATAGTTATTGTTGTCCAATAATTAGGTCACACATAAAAAAATCACAAATTTGGCATTCCTGTATCCATTGCTAAAGCAAGTGAAACAGAGCAAGTTTTGTTGGGTTGTTTTGTTTTTTTTTCTTTCCTGTGCAGCTATTTGAATACTTTTCTTTGTTTTTCTTGCAACAAACGAGGGAACTGTGACAAAACCGTCCTACTATCTAGCATTTGCTATCATCTCAACAATTCTTTTAAAAGGATTATTGAAACTTATAGCAAAGTGCTAGGAAGACATACTAAGTCCCAGAACTGTTCTATGGAGACGGGTCTCCTCATAAATGCTTAGCACCCTATATAATGTATTTTATTAAGATGTCTGGTTTGTACAAAGTAGCCCAACAATAGTGAATAGCAGTTCATTGCTTGTTAGTAAAGGAGCCCCCTGGCCTCTGGTCACTCCTTTTTATATCCCTAAAGGTTGCATTCCTTTCTTAATAACCCTTCTATTCCTTTTGAATAATAAAAGGCCTGCACTTGGCTGGTGTTGTCAGGAGATGTCCTTTGTTTTGGAAAAGGACAAGGGTCACTGTCTTAGCGTGAGAAATTGCCTCAGAAAAGTTCTTTTTTTGTATTGTTTTTTTTTTATTATTTGCAGTTTCAGGGAAGTGTATCAATTTCCTCCTTGTCTATTTCTTCTTTTCAGCCCAAGAAAGAAGGGAAAATTCAGTTTTGAGCCTGGATGGCTTCCTGATTGTCTCAAGCTTGTGCTGTTAACTAACGTGCTGGTTAGGGTGGATCTCCAGTAAGATTGTGAATAGCACACATTATCTGGGCCATGATGGGATTTTGCTTCAGCTCTAGCTTCTGCTCAGTAGTTGGAGTCTGTCATTATATACATGCTGCATACTCCTTCAAGCTAATAAAGCAGCTCTTTGCTATGCATGATCTGTTCTGTGGTGTGACTGATAACTGCAGCATTTTAAACCTGGCACTACATTATTAGACCTGCTGCCAGGTCCTGGTTATTTATCATAAATATTTCTTGCCACTGGAACTTCAGATGGATGGAAAATAATTTTATAGAGTCATTGCAAACTTGTGGGATGTAAAGTGCTGGGACGTGTCACAGCTAAGACATTACCTTACAGATGGGGAGATATGTGCTCCTATGAACCCCCCAAACAATGTGTTCCTCATGGTACCGTGTCATTCTGTCTGTATCAAGTATGAAATCACTTCAGCTTTACTCTTTGCTCTACAGAAGTTTATCTAGCCACTGAGAGACTTCCCACCCCCCCCCCCCCCCCCCAAATATAGATACACCTTAATGTGAGACAGGGAAATATAGGATGGCTGTATTCCTGTCTTTGATGGAAGTGTATTATTGCTTTTCATGGGAGCTAGGTCCATTTTGCGCCTTAAGGAATAAATCTCTTCAAAGGCATCCTTATACATATTTAAGATAAACAGTGGACTTGGTAAATCTGATTTAGTAGTGTCTATTGAAGACCTAAACAATGTTGGAAAAGCCTTCTTCTCTTACCAGGGTGCCTTAAGCCCAAAAGAATCCCACTGAAGAAGCCACCTCTTTCCTCTGACATTTAGGGTCAGCTGAGATCTTCAGTCTGAGTTCTGTGAAATACGAAGGCAAGGAAATGTCTGGCAATGTATTCTGTACAGGGAAGTCTGTCTGCCTTTTCCAGGCCACACTTGTTCAGAAAGGCTTGTCAAGCTAAACTAGGAGTTACTGGTTCACTGAGGAAGACAAAGGTGAAGGAGAACTGTTTGCTTTATGCAAAGTATATAAAACATTTCTCTTGTTAAGCTGTTTGTTTTTTAGTATATGGAAGTGTTTCAAGAATATTTATTATATTTTCCTTGCAAGAATGGAACTACTAACTTAGACTTCACCAGGAATGACATTTTGTGGTGTGATGACCTCTGTGTTATGACTGCCAAGACAGGTGTTTTGAGGGTAACAAAGCTTCTTTAGCAAACTCTTTCACTTGCTTCATTGTCTTAGCTTGTGCAGGTAATTAATAAAACGAGAAAAAATATGTTAAATAAACATGTAAAAAGCTTACAATGATGCTCTGTTCTTACTAGTGAGAGGTTCTATGTAATTTTTTCACTTTAGCTGAAAAAAAAGGATCTGAATGTGTTTCAAATGAAACATGACAGTAATCAAAGCAATGAAAGTTACCATGATTCACTGTTTGTTTTATGGTTTCTGTGTACTATTTTCTTTGTAGTCCTACATCAGCCTAAATAGGCCCTACTCTCTGACCAGGTGTTTTTTAAAGACAAGCATTACATCAGAAGGACTTCTCTGGAAAGAAGGTGGAGAAATAAACATGATACCCAGTTATGAAGGCACTGAGATGCATTTGGGGAAAATCAACAATGTGCTGAAATGGAGACACAAGTGACTTACTTGGTTTCTGTGTAATGATTTTTTTCTAGCCTCTCACTCTGTTCTAATGTAAAAATAACAAGTTTTGAAAGGCAGACTTGAAAAATAGCACATTGGTCCTGTTTAGTAGTTTCCAGTCATGGATAAAGCAAGGTGCCAATAAATAAATAGCAGAGAGTATGAGAATACAGAATAGAAGCCATACATGTGCATGAAGAAACTATTTATAGTAAAGCATGCAGCCTAAACCTTGCCCTACATAGGAGGAAATTCTTTACCTTACATATGCAAATATCCTTCATTTGTTACCACAATATATAAGTGCTTCTTGCACATGCTGAAGGCCAAGACCTTTAGGGTATGTGGAATGTAATATACTCATAAGAAGTACTCACATCATCCTATTAGGGACTTCCTGGAACATCTAATAACAAAGTAAAAATACAAAGTGGACCAGCAGTGGAGGATCTGTGAGTATGAAGGATTGTTACAGAGGCAGGCATACTTGGCCTGTGACTGCTATGCTCTAACCCAAATATCAGATTTGCTCTGCTTTTCTAAATGGTGTGTTCTTGAAGAGAATGGATGGAGAATAACACACTGTCAATAAAATAATTTAGTCTTATTTTCCCTGTAAGTGTAGGCAATTTTATAAGAAGTTGGTGCCAAGGACTGAGATGCAAAAGCTTAGATGATTTGACTTCTGACTGTCCATTATCACATGCATGAAATTGGCTTTATTTTCAGGGGTGCCAAATGCAGAGATAAATATTTTTATTTTCATAACTTGTAATGCATAATAGGTTTTGAAACTCCATCCAATATTCATCTAATTTTCCTGCAAGAACCATTTTCATGTTAAAATGGTACTCCAGTTCATGCTATTTTTCATTATGAGCTTTTTGAATCCTGAGTTACAGTGCAAAATAATTATAGTAATTTGAGGAGTCTTAGTATATGAAACAATGGCCTTCTGAATTGCCTCATGGTGGCTGAGAAAATGAAATGATTAATGTAGCTACTTGAAAAACATTTTATAGAATGTCTGACCCTGAAAGAGAAAGTAAATAAACCTCACTTTTCTTTAGACAATGTCTATTTTTTTCTCTTCAGTGAGAAGTAATCCGTTTATAGTCAGTTACTAGGTGGCAGATGTTGTACAAACATAGAACAAAGGCAGGATCCCTGTCCCAGAGACTTTATATCTGTGTACAAACAGGTAGCAGGTGTGTGCAGCAGATGTGTAAAACTAGAACAATGTGAAGAGAGGGGTCAGCACTGGCAGGATCAGAGCTGACTGTAGGTTGTTCAGGTTTAGATGCCATTGTGGTGAATGGCTGTTTGGGAAGACTTGCAAGGGTATAAAGGGTTGTTCTGGAGAATCCTAATTTAATGGTTACTTATGCTGCAAAAACATTATTAGCAATTCAAAGCAGAATTCAAAACAGGTTTGACATTGTTTCTGCAGATCTCTTTGGTGGTTTGAGGTAGAGCTTTATGGAATGATGTGTAAGATTAACCATCAGTGTCTCAATGCTAATAATCATTTAGATAAGATTGCAGTATGCTTCTAATAAAGACATAATTCACAGTTCTTACCTGCAGCTGTTTCTGGTTTATCTTTCTGAAGTCTGTGGTAATATCTTATCATGTGTCATGCAAAGTCTGGGTTTCTGAGTTAATGTACAAAATCTGATCAATACATAATGGGATTAAAGAATATCACATCATGTTTAGTTACTCCGTTATTGTGGCCAAAATATTTGGTTAATTATTTATTATTGCATACTGTTTATGTTGAAGTTCTTTGACTCATGTTGAATTTGACTTTGACTCTCAGAAGCTTCATCCTTTTTAATGTCTTGTCACACTTCCTTCCTCTTGCCCTTAGAACTCCTTTCCATTCCTTGCTGATATGAACTCAGTTTCCCTGTAAACAGTAGCCATACCTTATATTTTTTACTCAGTTATTAGAGTATTCACAAAATGTATTTTCCCTTACAGCTAGAAAATTGTCAATTCCATCTAGTCAGTATTTGTGACATACCTTTAATAGCACATAAACATATACTTTCTAAAACGGCTGCACAATTTGGTGATAATGCCTTTCAGTACTAATAGGACCTTTTAGCATTGAATTTTCCTACTAATATATGAAAAAATATGTCTGTAAAAAGCAAGCTGTGAAGGTAAAAGGGAAATATTCTGCTTCTTCCTTGGAGCTGATGCCTTTTTAAAATAGCAATGACTTTCCTTTTTGTATATCGTATAATCAATGTCACCACTCAACAGTTAAAGCTGCCTGTTGTGAGATATTCAGCATTAAAGTCTCAGAACAATGGATTGTTGGAAGTTGAGGACGATTATTCAGAGGAAACATCATTCCACACTTACTCCATTTTAATGTTTTTGCTGTTGTTGGCTACTGTTGTAGGGGAGATAAGACTAAATGAGCTTCTGTTCTGACACACCAAGGCTGTTATGCTCTTAGTGCACACTGATGGGAGCAGTATTTTTGAGGTTCTAGAACAGAGAGATGAAAACTTTCCTGTTATATTTTAATTTGATGGTATTAGGGTTAGTCTGTCACTTCACTAAACAGTAACTTCTTTTGCCAGATCTAATTACTAACTAATATAGTTATTAAATGAGGGAAAGCAGGGAAAATTAAAGACCTTTGAGCCTTAGGGAGAGACTTTGAGCCCAAGGGATCTGGTATTAGGGGTGAGCTCAATGGTATGTTTGGGGAGTCCTTATTATTCCAAGCCTCAGTTTCTTGTCTGTAAAATGTGCCTCATATTATTTCCTTCCTCACTTCATTTATTGGGAGCTCAGATACCCAGCTAGTTTTATTAGCCTTGACTTCAAGTGGAGCCTGGAAGCTCACATTTCATTATAACTGCTTATGCTAAAGCAAAGTAATCCACCTGTTATTTAGGACATACAATGTAACCTATGTAAAGTTAAGGAATCTAAGGGCATGCTTTTAGGAATTTTTATAAATATTGAACTATATGCTATAATTCTAATGTTAAGCATTTTTTTTTACCCTGGGAAAAAGCTCACATATTCAGGTCAGCTCAATAGGAATTTTATCTGAATAATAGCTTCAGCACTAAGTCCAAGGGGACATTTTCCAAAAAAGAGGTTATTGGTGGAATCACAGGTTGCAGGCTTACGACCTTCAGGTAAAAGTAGTCAGATTCTGTAGTTGAAGTGGAGCCATAGTTTTATTTAGTTTATAGTTTATTCTGTATTTCTGCTCTTTTACTACCGATTCTAAACTTCAGATTTAAACAATTGGTGCAGTTTATTAAGTATATGCTAACAGTCACTGCACAATCTATTCTGTTTGGCCAGACTCATGCTTACAGACACCAGGTGATAAAGTGTGAATGACAGCTTTTTTTCAAGTATAACAGCAAAAAGAAAGAGATGAAAAGCTGGTAGATCTCTTCAAGCACACATTTACACACACTTTTAGCCTGTGTGGGAGAGGCTTTTGTATTTTCTCTTTGCTTACCTGTGCACATTTATATTGGTACTTGGAAAACTAAATTCCCACTCAACCCAGTGCCAGTACTTTAAATGTATTTACAGTTTGGCACACTATTGGATATATTGATATCTGACATGACATTAAATTACTTTTAGTGAGAGTAACAGCTGAAGTAGAGTGCTACTATGTTGAAATTAGTGAGAAGTTTTTAGTTTTTATTTTATAATAGTCAAAACTTATGAAGCATGCCAGGGTTGTACCAGCCCCTTGTCCATAAAATAAGACAGAAATAATATTATTCTTTAGGGGTTTTTTTCAGAGTTCCATTACGTATTCTTATCACCTTTATCCTGTGTGGGTGTATTTTATAATGCTTTATCAGTGGTACATGGTATCTGCATTCCAGTCAGTACCTACACCACACTCAGCCACTCTGTTGCAGCTGGGATAGGGCAGAGGAATTATTGGGGTGCTGGGCTGTTGGAAAATCTGGCTGGGGACATGACAGGAGAAAAAACTGTAGGCAGGGGATTTTTGATTCTGAGGTATTGTTGGAGAGAACAGTGAACAGGGTCTTAGGAGAGCTGGGCTTCTGACGTGCAAAATAAATAAGGAAAGCAACTGGGAAAATGAAAATGAGGATCTCACCTGGGAGACATTTCTTACTTCAGTTTTCCCAGCTACCTCTCCCAGCAGCCGTGCTGCTTAAAGAAGTGGGATGCTGTTCCGAGGGTGGAAGGAGAAGAGTGTAATGTGAAGACAGAGGCAGCTTACTGATGAGGAGGAAGCTGTCAAACTTCATAAATCTAAATATCTGCTCCTAGTTATGCTTGACTTTCTACACATAGATGGTGTATGCAAACAGTGACTTTGGGACTCTCATGTGCTGTTCATATATAAACACAATATCTTCTAGAAGAGTTCTTTTCTTACAGAAACTGTCACTCATTACCTCTTTATGCTTGATGTTATTCAAATTGAATGCAATGCTACAGTTTCTTCAGAAGTTTCTATTCAGAAGAAGAGATCCTGGAAATGCTGGATCGCATTCATGTCACCTGAAGACTGTCTGATTTGTATTCCAAAATGGAAGAAATTTTAAGCTGTACTTATTTGGAGGGGACCCTCCATCCTCCCAAACCCTCTTCTGAAAGTAGTGCTATTAATTGAACAAGGGAACAAAAAATCAGCATTCAAAAATATTTATTCAGCAAGAATTGTTTTACCAACTTTGCCTTCTATAGCTTGAAATTCCACTAATGAAAGTCTTCAGTATCTGTTTGTGTAGCCCATTGGTTTAATAGGGCACCAAGGGTTTCTGCTTTCTTTGAAAGATCTTCAAGGTCTCTATGTATTGGGAAAATGTTGCTAACCTTGGCATAGCATTTCAGTGGGAAGAGCTGTAGAGTGATGATAGGCATTTATTCTGAATGCTTTCAAAGGGGAAGTGAGTTATTATGAGGACTGTGCCCCTTGTCATTCTTAAGCAGCTAAGAATGAGCCTTTATTTTGCAATGCTGCCAGGTACATCAACTACTGTATTATATGGGGTTTTTAGT
Organism: Poecile atricapillus; assembly: GCF_030490865.1. Lineage (NCBI taxonomy): Eukaryota > Metazoa > Chordata > Aves > Passeriformes > Paridae > Poecile > Poecile atricapillus. The sequence continues at coordinate 14,842,817 of NC_081255.1, read as the reverse complement.
TATGTTTTGGTTGGTCTTCTTAAAAAAGTTTTTGTTATTATTAAATTGAACTGAGATGTTCTTAAACTTATTTGAGTATTGGTACTTCTATAGGACTGGTTTCTTTCAGTGGAGCTTGTGTACCCAAATACCTCTTAAAACCACGGTCCAGGTACTTTTATGCTTCTTTAAGTTTTTGAATACTTTTACAAATAGAGTTTAAAATGCCTATGCAGCTCTGTTCCGCTCTCATCTTGAAGTACGGAAGCACAGGAAGCTACTGGAGTGTGTTCTCAGGGAGATTGTTGTGGCTGTCTCATCAGAGATGCCCTAGAGCCCTCTTAAAAGCTTACTGAAGTCAATGGAAAGAATCTCTTTAACCTTGTAAGCTTTCTATTTAGCCCATGAGCTTGTCAGGCCTGTAGCTGTCACTTCATTTTACATTTGTGGACCACAAGACTATTCTTCATTGATCTCTGGGCACTGTCACAGCAATATGCAGTTAGCTTAAAATACAAAGTTTTTCATTAATTATTTATTATATCTCATTTCAGATATAAAAATTTGCTATACTTGTGTGCTAACGATTTAGAGAGAGACAGGCAGTGGAGAAGTTCAGCTTTCTGCTTCCACTCTGGTGACCTTTAGGTTCTAGAAAGCATTTTTGAGGTCAGAAAATTGCAGTTTTGGAAATCCATGAAACCACAGTATCTCCTTGTACTGTAGGCTGGAATAAAAGCAGACTGTGTAATGTGTCACCTACCTTGCCAGTGGCATGGCCAGTGGTTCTAAGTAAGGGATGGGTGTTGTGGGAATCTCCTGGAAGCAGACATGGATCAGGCTCCTGGCCTGTGCAGCAGCATCTGGAGCAATGGCTGGTTGGCCGTGACTCCTGGACTCTGCTCCAAAATGTTCTAGAGCATCTTATCTGTGCTGGGAACAGTACACTGCATTGGAAGTGGCTGGGACTTAAGGAGCTGTTGTCATACTGCTGCCCTGCAACAGAAGCAAAATGCTTCACCTTGGTTTCTCTAAGGACAAATGCTCCTTTCCTCCCAGAGAGCAGGAAGAGTGTGGACTAGAGCGAATGATTCATAGAAACTCCTGAACTCCCTTGTGTTCTGATGATTTCTCGCAGTGGTGAATGCTGGTCAGGGTGTTGGAGAGAATGTAAAAAACACCTGTGGGGGAAAGCTAAGTTTTGTGCCCATGCTGCTGTAAGTTTTGGCAGCTTGTAGAAAAGATCAGTGTCTGTTATACTGCATAGTAAGATAGGGAGACAAGACTGAAAATCAAAGAAAAGGAAGCTTATAAGGCAAGACCTCCAACAGTTTAATAGGCGTAAACTTAAAGACTGCTCTGGAAGCAAGGGGCCAGACTCCAAGTGCTTAGTGTGGTCTTGGGCTATGTGCTAAAATAGCTGTGCATCAAGCTGACCTGACATGCAAGACTGTGGCTGAGGCTTTGTCATGCTGGCAGGCAGCAAAGGCCCTTTCCCTGGCTCAGCTACCTCCCAGCAGCAGGATCTGACTGTAAAGTCAATGAGGATGCATAAATCCAAACATCCCAAGGATTCAGGCCTAGGTCTTCCCCATAAGCAGGTAGGATTTTCTGTCTGGATGAATTTTTGGCTCTCAGATCTTTTACATCTCATTCAGCCCATTGTGAGCATCCACAATGTTCAACATCCATGTACTGAACCACACATGTCTAAGCAGGTAATGCAAGAGGTCTGCACTTCTGCAGCAATTTTGCAGTGCTCAGTATATATTTGTAACTTGAGTCTGACACAGTCCCCTATTATGCATAATATTGGATGTTTCCATAACACCTTAAAACCATGCTCAAAGTGCTGGAAAAACCTTAACAAATACCTCCAAATAACACTTTATTCAGCAAAGGAAAAGAAGCTGAAACAGTTCCTCAAATCTCCCAAGAAAGCAGTGATGCAGTTTTAAATATTTAGAATTTCATGACCCTTGGGGTCTGCTATCAGTGTTTTTGGATACCAGAGCTGGTAAGAGGGTTAAAGAACTTAGAATTGACACTCAGGTAAATATACTGCTTCTAACAAGAGGTCTGCATTTTCTTGGTCTAATTTACTATTCTATTTGCAGGGAATACTTGTGTTGCAATGATAAGTAATACCTCATTTTGTGTGCTGAAATTTAATTTCTGGATATTTTTCTCTGCAGTTTCTGAATTAAACATTTGACTTTTGCAATGAGTTTTAGGCTCAGGGATGGAGCTTGTAACATGTTTCTCTCTGTAAACTGGGCTTAATGTCTATACATATGTCTATACATAATGTTGAAGAGCAGCTATCCTTAGATTGACTAAATAGACAGCTGTATTAAAAGTAGTGTAAGATTTTTCTGCTTATCTCAGAAAATAAACTTGTGTGAAATTACCTTTTCATATTTGCTTCTCCCTTTATATTTATGAACACCTGGTCACAGCTATAGTACAGTTAAAGTTACCACATTCTGCTTTCTATTACCTTCATCCAGCTTCTGCAGGGGCAGGAGTTGAAAGCTTTTACAGTGAATGGTAAAACGTGCCTGAAAATAGCCCTACTTTTGAAACACTAACAAGATGTAATGTTGGTGGATCTGGTAAATAAAAGCATGCATAAAACCCTGCTGCTGTGCCCGCAGTTTTTCTCACAAATATAAAATTCCCTAAACTCCAGCAGGTGGCAGTGAGCAACAGCCTGAAATTAGAATGCTGCAAAAAGGAAGAATAATTTCCACCACTCAAACTGGAAAGATACTGGATTCATTTAGGAACTAAATGACACAGATGTGGCAGGTACCTGAAAACATCTAAACAAATGAAACACATTTTTCACAGACTGATAGCTTCTAAGTCAGCCCTCAAAGGTGACATTTTCCTGTTCCCTACATGGCCTCTATTTTCTCCCTGGGTGGGTGCTACAGCTTTATGGTGTGATGCAGTGCTGTGCAGGCAAGCATTGTTGGCTCTACTGCATAGAAAACAATTCACTCTGTTAGATTAATAGAAATGCAGAATGTGTTTTGAATAGCTCATTTTACATCTAGGCCTTTTTTCATGGAAAGCATAATGAATTAGATTGGGATAGGCAATTTAATTTATTACAGCTGTCAGCCAGTGAGCACTGCTGCATTTGATTTGTTTCACTGCAAGTTGCTGCTGAGGTGGTCGTCATTATACTTCATTTTGTGAACTACTCAGGTGGGGAGAACATATAAAGGGAAAGGTTACTGGACAGAAGGGAGCAGAGCTTCCTTTTCTATAGATGTGAGGAAAGCATTAGGAGAAAAAAGTTATGTTTTGGTTAAGCCCTTTTGTACTGAGGTACATATTGAGCCTTTGTTTAATTATATGACATTTGTGGTTAAATCAAGACCTAAATACATCCTATTGTTCCCTGGTACAGTTTACCTTGCTCTATATGGAGGAAATAAATACCTTCTCTAATAAGTGAAACAGAACTGAAAGCCAGATTTAGTAACTGATTTTGTTATTCATTTGTTTACCAGCCTAAATATAAGAATCTAGGTCTTGGGTGCTACTGAAAAATAATTATATCTGTGAGCATGGAAGTCTGCTTCTGGTCTTCTCTAGCTAGGGCATCTAGTCTGAAGGGGACTATCCCACTGAAGGGGATTTTTGTGTTTGAGGTTTCCTGAAAGGTCATTGATTTTTAAGGATCCACACAAACTCCTTGAGTCTGCAAGGTGCGACAAGCTGTCTTGCAGAGGTAGAGAGCTGTGACAGCCCCTCTTGCCTAATTGCAGTTGGATTAACCTGTGCTCCAGAAAAAGGAGGTGGGATTTCTTTCCCTTCTGTCTGGACCCTTCCTGAAAGTCAGTGTGCATGTGCTCCTTAGCCCGTGCCATAAAAGGAACCTACACCTATTCTTGATTAGAGTTCCAGTGTGCTTTTGAGCCATACTTGTCCTGGAAGGAGCATGGCTTAATTTCAGGGGATAAAGGTGTGGTGTAAAAGGTGAAGGAACATGTTTCCTTCTCTCCAGTCAAATTTATGCGGGAAATTGTGACTAAGAGGTGCTTAGCTTCTGTATGTTGTGTGGTGAAGGAAGCACTGCTGCATAATGGTGCTGTTGGAAGAAAAATGATGTGCAGGAAACCACATCAATAGAAGGTGGCAGCCATGGCTGCAGCCACTTTGGTGGGATGGTGAGATGAACTGTATGACCATAGTGTAAAACCACCTGAAGTGAAGGGGGTAGAAATATTTTCTTTGGTTCTTAACCTACCTCTCTGGGGATTAAAAGAAATTTCTGTAGCTACATGTGTAGTCCTTCATGTAGGAAAGGAAGATTTTAGATGTGATTTGAGGTGATTTTTGTGGATTAAATAAAGTGGGGGAAAAAAAAATCCTGTGGCTAGAAAAAAGAGGGGACTTAAAGTAAGCCCTTTCACTTTGGCATGCTCATAGCATTTTCAATATTCCAGTTCTACTATTTTTCTCATTTATATATGTAAAAATAACAAAAGATGCAAAGGGTAAGTCACTCAAAACAAAGACTTTCTGGATTTATCTGAATAAAATCTCTCAGAGCAAAAAGAAATGTAGAGAGGTTTTAGTTTGATTTAAGATAGCATGCTTTGGTTCTGTTACTTAGTTATTGCCATGGAAATAAATAAATATAAAATAAATATCTAACTAAACAGCTTAGCTTACTATTTAGCAGTGCATTTGTTTTAATCAGGTTAGTTTGTTATTGAGAAAAGCATCACTCCTGTGTAGTGTATCAATATGTAGATAATGTATTTATTGGCATCCTAAGGAGCTGGTTATCAGCATCAGAGAAGGGCAGCCCTCCATTTGTTTCCAGATGTAAATTAAGCAGCTGGTTCTAAGCATGTAACCAGAGCTGGACAGGTATTGGAGGGTTTAATATACCAGAAGTCCTTAATCTTATGGACTAAGTAGTAGTCCAGAAGTACCAGAAGTTCTTAGTCTTTCTGTAGGTATACACACCTTTCCTGCCATGACTGAGTGCCAGTGCCCTGGGGAAAAACAAAATCCTCCCCTTTCAACTCTTAAAATTCTAGTTATACTTGGGAGCAGTGAGAACCCTTCTTTTCCTGGGTGTGAGCCATGAGAATCCCTGCATTTGAGATGAATTAAGTTTCATATCATGGCATGAGAAATAAAAGTGCCTCAGCTCAGTAACTCCAGATGCTGCTTGAGGTGTCTGCCTCAGTGACCTCTCCTGCCATCACCAGTGCATCCTTCCTGAGTGATGGATTGAAAGGTGCACTTTGCAGCTTCACATGTCAAAACAAACAGAGCAGTTTCAGTCTTTGGATACAGCAGCCAGTCTGAATGTAAAGAGAAAAGTGAATTATAAAAGATGACTTATGCCACTAAGGTCATCATGGTGAACAGAGCTGAATGTTCTTTTCTTAAACTGGAATACTGTAAGAAGGACAATGAAGAGCCCAGCTCCTGTTATGTGGTGTGATTCTGGCAGGGCACTGGTGAAATGAGTGTATTGCTGTGCATGTGCTAATTCAGCACAAAACAATCTGGAGAGAGTTACACTGAGAGGAACTGATTTATGTGAGCTTCAAATACACCTAGGTGATCTGTGTTTAAAATTTTTATTGGAGTCAAGCTTTGGACACTGTGGAGACAGCAGGCTTTATTACCAAGTTGCTATGGATTAAAAAATCCATTTTGAAACACAAACCCCAACACCTTTCAGATGTGCATTCCCATGCATGTGTTCCCACTGCAGTAAGCTGGAAGTTTTTCCGTGAATGTACTGTCAGTTCCACACAGCTCTGTCTTTTGGGAGCTGGTGAGATTATACAGGTGGTATTTTGGACTTTGTCAAAAGTGGAAGAGTGCACTCTAACCTAGCCAATCAGTCAAGTAGCATGTGAGCAGACTGTGAGGTGCTGAATCCTAAATAAAGGTGATGAATCGTTTTTGTGAGGAAGTAGGTATTTCAGATGTGTTTTATATCCTAAAAGAAAACATGTGTTTAAAAATTTGTAATTAACAAAGGTTTAAATGTCTGGAGCCAAAGCTTGCATTTTCAGAAAAATTAAAGACAATTATTTCTTTGTAAGCTTAAGGAAATGTTTTATATAGCAGATTTTATACAAGCAGTTTCTAAGTGGTGTCTAGAACTGTTGAAAAGGTCAATTTTAATTTTCTTCTAGAATTGAATTAAGAAAAAAATTTTGAAGAGGTACTTTGATTTACGACTAATTGTCTGTCTTGCTTCTGTCCCTCTAATTTCAGCTAAATTTTGACTCAGTAGAAAATAAATAGACATCTGACTGCCATCTTTCTATAGGGCTGAGGCTCATAAAGTTGGGTTCACTTTGTTCTGTCTCTGACTTGAAACTTACAATAACCTGTCTCAACTGTCTGTTGCAGTGAGTCACCTTTCTTTTGAGTCTTCCCAGAATGTTAGTTTTGCACTGACAAAATCTGAAAACCTCATCCAAATCTCCCATGCTTTTTAAGATGGTTCACTGTAATTGCAGGCTTGGTCTTAGGAAAAGGACTTCATTTTGGTGTGGATGGAGCAGGTTTCTATTAGTTTTCCTTTTTGGAGCCGTGTACATGGAATATTTTTGTTTCTATCATTGTTTATCTCTTCTATTGAGCTCTTTGGTAATCCCTGTTGTGTCTTTCACTTAACTTTATGCATCCAGCAATATAAAACTGAGTGGGCAGAATCCTGCATGACATTAGCAGTGAATTCCAACAATATAGTTCAGTAAGCTCTTAGTCATCAAAAACCTGTATTTCCAGCATATTCTAGACTTGTTTCTTTGAGTAAAACAAATCTTACTTAAGCCCCTTCTTGAATTAGTATTTGAAAAATAAAGGAGACAAATAATACTGAACAAAATTTTTTTTTGGCTATGTTAAGAGAAACTACATTTTTTGGTTTATTTAATATTGAGACTGTAAGGGGAGATAAATTACATAATTTTTGACACACTCAAGGATGAAGCCAAGAACTGGTGGGAGATGCTGCAAGCCTGTCAGTGCACTCCTGTGAGCAGCTGCTCTGTCTGGATGAGGAAGACACAGATGCTTTAATTCAAGTGTTTTAGATTATTTATCCTATATGAGTGCTAAGCACTAGAATGGATTTGGAGATGCTTCTGCTTTCTCTACTATTTGAGAAACAGTGTGATGGGAAAGCATGGGTTCTAATTAAAGAAGTGCTTGGATTCCAGTCCAGAGAAAAATGGCTTATGTGTCTGGCAGTTGTCGCAATTTGAGAGTGTGGGCTCCCAACCCATATCACTGAAGAATTTGAATCGCTCCCTGAGCAGCTCTGTACTCCTTTGAGTTGCTTGTTTGTGTACAGTCCTTGGTTTAAAAAAATGAAGAGACACAAGGTTGCAAATAACACAAATTAGCATTCAGAGAAGTAGCTGTGTGGTTTGCTTAACTCATCTTTTAAGATGGTGGGAATTAATATAGAAGTATTGACATTTTTCTGAAGTTAGCTGCAGTAGCTAGAGTCTTCTTGAGGGCCTGCTGAACTTGCTGCTCAATCCTTAGAATTGCAAATATTGGGAAATGAATATCTAAGAGGATTTGATTAAGTAATCTCATGTTCAATGCTTTCTGAATGGTTCAATAGGCTGTTTGGGCTCAGATTGTTTGAAGGAACCTGTAGTACATGGCATAATCGACTGTGCTATCATCTGGCTGAAGTGGTATCCTAGTGATAGGTTTAGATGATGAGCAGATAGGGGGAAGGAGTATTGAATATCAAGAAGGAAGGTGAGGTGAATCCAATTATATTTCATTTTCTGTTGTTCACAGTTTTGGCCCATCTGCTGCTTTTATAAACAGAATAGGTTGGCTGCAGATGCATATGTTGTTGTAGTTAGCAGTGCAGTGTGATGTGAAAAATTCAGTCAAGTGCAGCAGGATGGGTGCCAGTCAGACTTGGCTTTTTTGGCTTGCTGACATCTTATTGTAAGTGGCACTTTCATTAGCTCATTTATTGCACCACTACTTCTGTAAGTGATTGTCAACTAGGAGAATATATCAGGCTGTTTACTGCAGCAAGGTGATTTCAGGATGATCAGGATTTTTTTAGCCTTCTCCCTTTTTGTGAGGAAGGCTGACAATCAGTCCCAGCCAGTATCAGATTGATGGCTGCATTGAAACCATTTCCTGTCAGTTTTAAACTGATGTGGCCCCTGGGTGGCTGGAGGATTGAGTGGGCACAGGAATTGATGGCCCTAATTCTCTAGTGGGGTTTACTTCTGCATTTGCAGATAAGTTGCTGTTGACTAGTTTTAGGAGTAATTTTATATCTCATGTTTGAATTACTCAGCTGCTTTTTGCCAGAGGCTTTTTTCTGTAGTTAATTATAGGATTATAATTGCCAATTAAGTGATAAGCCACAAAAGAGCTTGTATTCCTGAACTGCTAGTGCTTGCATTTGGTGCAGCACAAATAGCATAGGAAGTGACATAGGATGCTTATGGCTGTTTTGTACAAGACCTATCTTTTCTATAATATATTGTGTATTTAAAAAAGGTAAGATGTGGAAAGGAGGTAGGATTCCTTTGTGGACAGTGCAATTACAAATGATAACATAAACAGGAGGAGGAAAGAATGATTTTTATTTTCTCTCCCCACCAATCCTCCCTCCCTCCCTCCCCTGCTCTGAGTCAGTCCTTGCTTGTAGTTTAACTTCAATTTGTGCCACCTGGGGCTCAGTTCAGTTCAAAATACTGTTAAAGTGGATATACTATATAATTCTTAGGTTAAATTACAGTGGTAAGAAATGAAAGTAGTAGAGGCATTTTCTTTATATCATTCTTTGTGTTCTTTAAAGATCTGTTGCAGCAGCTCCAGCTGAGATGCTCCAGCAAAAATCAAAATTGACCATTGTCTAGCATCAAAAATAGTGCAATTTAGCTGAAATGCTTATTCTGAATTTGCTTCTTCTCCAAGGCAGCAGAGCAATTTAATTGGAGTATAGCAATGGAGAAAAGTGACATTTCTTATTTTCATAGCACAAGGTGGGAAAATAGCTCTCCTGTCCTCTAAATGTATTAGACTTGAAAATGTGTTAATCTGCTCGTTGATCACAAAGAGATGTCTTATCTTGACAGAAAATGTTAAAGGAAAACTTTGTTGTGAGAAACTTGATACAAATGAGTTGCATTTTGTGTGTGTGTGTACAATAAGGAGGGGTGGAGTGAGGAGAAGCTTTGTCATTCAGAAAAAGTAGAAATTTTCTTCAAGAAAGAAAAATAAGCAGGCAACATTTACTGAGGTGGGATGCTTCAGTTGTTTCACTTAATTATGAACGAAATCAATACTAACAAAGTTAAGTTGTGGTAGTAATCAGGTAAACCCTGATTTAATAGCTGTACTTCTAAGGCAGGATGCCGGGTTAAATGTCCTCTCTGTGCAGAGTGAAGAAATTAACTTCAAGCAAGAATTTATTCTCAAGTATGATGTTAACCATCTGGTCAAAGGATTATTACTAGACCAGTCACAGCACTAGCAATATCTAAATTAGCTTGTTATTACAGCTCACTTGTGCTGATAATATAAATATGTACAAACTTCGTCATCTCTGTTTTTGGCATTGCCCTTTGTTCCCATGCTATTTTAGCCCCTAGTTTGCATGAGTTAATTTTCCTTGAAAGGAAGGGAATGTAGTTTTAAAATGAATTGTCAGCACAGTGAGCCCTTTGCTGAGGGAAATGTGACGTTGGTTTCCTCCCCCATGATTTTGCATCTCCTTTGGCTTCTTTTTGTGTGATTGCTGAACCAGTCTGCTCACTTGCTTTTCCTGCAGTCAGTGTAAGTGATTTTGTACTGAAGATCTGTTATTTGTGTTATGTTTTACACATGATAGCTTTTTGTTCTTTGGTACTCCAAAACAGGTTTTACCCAGCTCCTAAACTTGCATGCATGTAGTGACTGTAAATCAATCTTTTGTGATTTGTTTTTGTAGTTCTGTGGTCTCCGTTGTCATTCTGTGGTTGCTGTTTCAAAGCCTCTCTTATAATTTTCTGCCTCTATTTTTGGGCTGGTACAACATCTGTTTTTCTTAGATGTCAGTCAGGCTGAGGTTAACTGATCTATGAGCACAAGAAAGGCTTGTGTTTCAGTTCTTGGGTCACTGAAAGTTCACTCTAAAAATAAGAGATCCACTAGAAGACACACATAAATAGAGACACAATGCTTTGGTACCTCCTTGCTACAAATAATCTTCCTCTAGTTATGCCAATATAATTTCTGTTATAGAAACTGCAGCAATAAATGATCATATAAAATTGTAGTGGCTAGGCAGTAAGAATTATTGTTTGAATATATTAGTGGGATTGTATGCTTTGAAAGTAGGAGATAAAAGATGAAAAATCATGTCTGAGGATGTGCATCTGTGGAGTTTATTGAAGGGTGTGCAGATGATTTTGCTATGTCAGCCATCTTTATTGTGCCTTATGAAAAGCAAGGTATAAGGAATAATTTGATTTTAGCAATAAATTTCAACTCTCCTTCTGGACCTCATTTCCAGAATTCTGTAATACTTTATTGTGACTGCTCAGAAACAAGCCTTGTAGAAGGAACTCTAACATCATCGTTGCTTTGGCATGAACAGAGAATTTAAGACAGTAAAATTTAGAATTTGACTCAGAATAATAAGGGTTTTTTTATCTCTCACAGTTCTTGGCAATTACAGAACACCTCTCTTGACAGGGAGAATGCTTTTCTGTTGATTTTTCATCATCATTAATATATTATTGCCAAAAAAATAATTTTATTTCCAGTAAACAACATTTTCTAGGCATATATTTCACTGTGAAATTCCCGGTCTTGTCTAGGTTTTGTGCATCTGGACTCAACTGAATTCCTGTTAAAGGGAATGCAAAGGTACCCAGGAGCTTCAGACAACAATTGAGTAAGCGTTTGAATTAATCAGGAAGGTGGATTTCAAAGATCATAAACGTGTACCTTTTTGAAGTGGTCACAAAGCTTTATAGGGTCTTGGGCCTCTGCTAAACAGCTCCATTTCACAGAGAGGCATTAGAACAGTTAAATCTGAGCATGGAAAGCCAAGCACAATTTCTGTATTGTGAACAATGAAGTGGTATAGTTCAAATTAGGTGAGAGTTTCTTATCACCAGGTTCTGAAGTCTGGATTTTAAATCGATGTACTACTGGAACTGAGAGCAGTGCAGGCCAGTGCATTTTAAATGTTTTGAGGAACTGTTTTTGGAAGACAATATTGATACCACTTACCAAAAAAGTTTAACATAAATGCAATTCTACAAAGAGAATGAAAGAGAAATAACGAGTTCTATGTCATCTTAAAAAAAAACGAATTCTGTCTACTTCTCTTGTTTCATAGGTATGGTATTTTTTTGTCTGATCAGTCATGTTTTCACTATTCATACAGATCATATGCTTCCTGTGCAAGTGCTGTGCAGTTTGACCCTAAGATTGTCTTCAGGCCAAGAGATTCAGGACTGGGATCTTATACCACGTCTTTGCATATTTACGTGAATCCCAGATGAGTCTGAAAGACCTAAGACACTTTATCCATCACATTGTATTCATCCTCCCACACAGCTGGACATTGCTGCAAAAAGGGTTATTACTGGGGAACAACATCCATTCCTGGTAAGGTGTAATGTTGAAGCTGTAACTCTGACTAATAAATGGAAGGTTAGAGTCATAGTTGCTCCCATTAATAGGAAAGTTACTAGAACTTAGAGGTTTCCAATGGGGAAATATAAAAAATGTAAATGTTAGAGGCAACTGAAAGTTTATACATTCCTTTTTCTAATGATCCAATCTTATTTTAGTCACTTTGCATGGGACAACCCAAATGCCCAAAGATGTATCTGGTACTGCAGTCAATGTAAACTTTACCTCCTTTTATTTGTGTTTTTGTCAGAAGAGAACTTTAATTTTGCTGTTGACTTTAGTTTACATGTATCTGCTCTGCTTATGACTTTGAACATCTAGAGTGAGCAAGAGCACTTGTAGAGTGTCAGATGAACTGTCATAGTAGTGCTCAGCTCTGCAGAGCCATGATTCCAGCTGCAGATTTGGCACAGACCATTGGGATAATGAGCAAATAAGGGCTTGTTGCTTTTGATTTCTTGCTGTAGGATTCCACACCACTGTGGGAATAATAGCTTTAAAAGCCAGCAGGAAACCCTGTGATTGGCTATGGGTTGCATGGCAGAGGCTATGCTGTTTAAAAATTGATAAATCACATAATGAGAAGAAATGCCCAAGGGCTGCCAAACCTGGGGCTTGTCTTGGTCACTTGATACACTGGGTCACTGGCAGTGGGTTCATGGCCCTTACTGAATTCCTTTTAGCACTGTTCTTGATGCTTGATTATTTCCTTATTGAGCCAATGGCTCTGTGCCATCTTCAGGTGAAGTGTAATAATATTTTATATTTTTAGCAGCTGGGGGGATGAAATAAATAAACTCTTGGTTGATTTGTCATTTTCAACTTTCCTGTTTCAAGTCTCATTTTGCCTCTAATTTGATTCTGGCCTTTTTTATTCTAGCAATAAACTAATGACATAAAAGCATAATGAGCTGGCATTGGCTGTTGAAAGTCACAGATATTGTTTTTGGAAAAGAAAAGGTTGGTGACAAACAATTATTTGTTACAAAACTCAACCCTTTGGTGACTAGTGCTAGTATGGAATATGTTGCAGTGTGTTTCTTGTTAATGGTATATTCTATTATTGCCCATGTTGATGGTCTGGCCCAAATGAGACCCTCCCACCCCACATTGTCAATCTACCCTGAGTCTCCTGTCAATCTCTTAGGCCCACCACATGCTTGGAATTCCACTTTGGAAATCCCCTGAGTTTCGATGTTTGATTAGTCCATGTGACCCAATTTCCACTCCCTACCTCCCTCATTGGATGATGATTTTGTGAACCCTGCCTTTTACCCTCCCCAGGATATCTCTGATTAGCTGACGCTTTGTATCCTCCCTTTGAAACGCCTCCCTATTTCAGCTGTTGCACACTCACATCTTCTGTCTTTGGCCCCCAAAATTCCCCACAGCAATAAATCCTCTGTTATACCATACAAAAGACCTCCCTCTCGTCCTTGCCTCCTCAGAGCACAGACTGACAGCCAAAAAGCCGTAGAGCAAGTGCTCTAGTGGCACCTGGGGTCACCCTGCTCCTGGGGTGTGACCCACTTCTGGAGCAGGCCCAAGTGATAGACACAGATAAGCTCTGGCCATGCGTTAGGTGGAGGACACCATTTGAGCAGACTTTGCTGTAACAGTGGGGCCTACACTTACCCTCAGTTCTATCTGTCTCAACAAGAATTTTGTTGCAGACTTAAAATGAGCCACGATCATGTCTTGGAATCTGGGACAAATGTGTTGATTAAAGGGAGCCACAGTTTGTAAATACTGTTCAGTGTTGTCAAACAGGCAGCATTTTTTAGCCAGAGATTTTCTTTTCTGAGCAAACCGGAGAGGAAATCTCTTGTGCTGTCTAACAAGTGTGAGAGGGACTCTGCAGCAGGGAAGCAGATGGCCAGAGCTGCGTGGGCCTGTGTGCTGTGGAACGAGCGGAGCGCCAGTGGGACAGACGGGAGAGAGCTGGGAGAGACAGTGAGCCTTGGCTGCCTTTGAATGGCAAGCAGTTGGAGCTGGAGCTTGTTTAGCTCCTGAATAAAAATGCTCATGTTTCATGAATAACAATGGCTTTTGTAGGAAATTTATACTCTAAAACATAGAAAGGTAAAGGAATTGAGACATCTACAGCTGCTGCGAAAGAGTAAAAAGGCATTTTGTCATTGGCAAGAATTGTGAGTAAATTTATTGTGCATTCATAAAATAGTGAGAGTTCTTTGGCTGAAAAGATTTCCTTACCCAAAATGAAATGGCACAAAAAGGTGCTATGTTAGTGAGAATAATTTTTTTGTCAGTAATTTGATTTCTTTGTCTTCAGTTCAGTTTTCAAATAAAATGTTTTTTCTGTAACATAATTTAATATGATTTCTCCATATTTATTAACAAGATTTTCAAGTTCAAGCACACACAACTCTTTCTTACTCATATACAAAAATAACACTTTTTAATCTTCAATTATTTTACATGTGAAATTCTTAGAAGATTGGGGAAATTTACTGTTCCTAGTTCTTAATTATATCTGAAACTCAGAATAATGCAATTACTTGATAAATGTGTTAATTTAGCAATAAATACACTTATATGAAAAGTCATGACCTATCTTTGTTTAAAAAAAAAACCAACCTTGTGGCTGAATTACTCTAAAAGTGCTTAAATATGCAATTTGGAGATCAATCATATTCTGAATATTAAGTGGAGGGGCTTTAACACAGCAGTTGCTGGTAGATAAAGATTGCCGATGTCTGAAAATTCTGTACAGATCCTGAGAACAGACTTGGTTGGTGCTTTTTTTTTCACATTTGGAAAATGGAGAAGTGTTTTATTGTAGATCTGAGTTAAATTGACAGCTAAATAGTGAGCTGTAAAACAGATATCTCATGTTCAGTATAACAGCAAAGAGTTTCTCATCAGTCTGACCAGAGTTAAACTTTTTCTCATGGTTATTGTTATCAGCTGGAATTCTGAGAATGGCAGTTCTGTATTTTTATGACTTTTGAGGCTCAAGATAAAGAGAAAAATAAGATGCTAGATGTTACGAATGAGGCTTTCATTAGTCTCCTGCTAATATGTTTTATCCAAATTGTTGTTATTAGTCCTGCTAAGGTCTGGAGTGATTTATTCTGAGTCACAGAATGTTGTAATTGATTTCCATTAATCAGTGCTACACCTATATATATGTGGGGTCTGAACAATATAAAGCTGTAATGAGGCATGATGTTTACTCTGCATTTTGCAGGCATACTCATCTCCGAAAGAAATGGACTGAAACTTCTTTCGAGGGGTACTTATTAATGCATTTCACTGAATATACTTTCTTGGTCTCACCTCCCATAGGAGAAAGCTTTTTTCCTTTGGTCAATTGAGTATGGCACAGGGGTAATAACAAGTCTAATGAATGCTGTAAACCACCACTTTTTAATGCATAATGTAATTGAATCAGAATATAGTGTCTAGACTGATGGAGTCCCTGGTGCTTTAACAACTGAAATTATGATTAGAAAGATCCAGATAATGCTGACTTTTCTTATATTAAGCACCTATTATACAATTTCATTTCTACAGCACATCACTTTTACTTTTGAATTATGTAGTACCATCTTAAACAGTCTAGTATTACACTGGAATAAAATTCAGAGGTTCAAGAGAGCTTTATCACTTCTGTGGAAATACATACAGAATAAATTTGTAGTGGTGCTGTATGACTAATAATTCCTCCATACAGCTCTCACATCAAATTCTGCATTTAAAATTGTGTTCTTTAGCAGAAAGCTTATTGTAAAGTCAGTTCTCCTCTGCTAGCTGTTACTGAACGGAATGAAGAGCAGGAAGTGCCTCTGCACTGTGTGCTGAGTGTAGGTGATAGGTGTTTCTGCAGGCTCTGGGATAGCTGAGCTCTTTTCCTTTTATCTAAAGGACAAAATCTGAAGGCTTTTCCAAACGGAAGTAAATGGGAGATTGTGCTCTTAAGGCTCCACAGATCATCTAACCAGTGAGCTGCACATGAAATACGTTGTGCTTTCACAGAGCAAATTTCTATACTATTAGCTGACAAGATTCTTCATATAGATGGTAAAAATAAAAATGTCTAAGGGCCCAGCCCAGGCCAAGATGTACATGTGACACAGCACAAGGTTAGCTGCGAGCTGAGCCTCAAACTCCTTGATATACAGCAGGCTTTGGGTTAGGGTCAGTGCAGGAGGACACACCTCAAAAGACATTAGCTAGAATAGCACAAGCTGCATGGATAAACTTTTCTCAGTATTGTATACTCTGAAATAAGTGTATGCCAAAGTAGGGAATATTTTATCTTGGAAGTGCCTACTGACAACTGGCTAATCATCATCCCTCTCAGTTCTAAGCCTTCAAACAGTAACTAGGTAATTAAACTCCTTTCTGTTGTATTAGACTAGAAGATACGCCTTCTCAGTTTTCCTGTAGTGGGTGAAACTGTGGTGTGATGAAAATGAGTATTGGCTCATGCTGGCTGCCTTTCAAATCAGCAAACTGACCTTTTACTGTGGCTTGAGAGAGGTAAAAGAGTTTTGATTTATGTGGTAAGAAGTGCTGTACCTTGAAGGAGAAGACTGCAGAGTCAGTGGACAGTGCTTAACTTTAGAGAGCTGGAGAAAACCATGGGAGTCTTCATGGGCCAGAGCACAAAAATTTACAGTGAATTGACAATGAAATTCAGTATGAAAAATCTATTAGCCCTGAGAACATAGACTTAATGTAGTACCACTTGGTGTTATGTATTCTTGGAGAATTTGGCATAATGGGCAGAGGCTGAAACTTGCTTTTTAAATCTTAAACCTTTGGGATTTTAGTCTAGCATTTATTCAAGAAGCTACTTTCATCATCTCAGTGGATATAAGACCCAAGCTTCAGTGAATCAAGCATCTATGTTCAAATTAAAGCCATGAAAAATTGCATGAACATTTGAGGTGGCTGCTAATATACAAGAACGTTGTACTGAAAAATGCTATAAAATACATCTGATGGATTCATAGTTCACGTGCTAGAATTATCACTTCTGATCATATCTGATAAGCATGTTCTTCAAAGAAATCTGTATTTGTACACTTAAGAATGCTTTCATCAGCACTGTAGGCCAAGTAAGATTTTTCTGAAGATCCTAAAATTCCTAAGGAGCTCTGTACTGAGAACAAAAGCAGAAAGTTTTGCTGAGTGAGTATTTCAGGCAAATTTAGGCTGATGAAAACCATCCTTTATCTGACTGAACTGTCTGAGAATGTGGAGGTCATACTTAATTTTCAGTCTCAGATTCAGAGCTGCTTCTTTTCTAACAGAATGATACAAAGATTCTGGTATATGCATCTGTTTCTATCATTGATGCTGTTAAGATCAGCAGGCCACACCTTTTGGAATTGAATGAAAAGGTTAAGTGTCAGGTATGCTCTGGAAACACTTGTCCTGCACCACTCTTTGTAGGCATCTGGAAGTTTGTGATCTAAGGCTCTTATTCCAATTATACTAGATGTCACAGAAATAACACAGAAATACAGTATGAAAAATAAAGCAGAATGTTCCTTTGCTTCAAATAGAGCAGTGTTTTGTGAATGAGAACCTTCATTTTAACTGATGTGAATGACTGAGGCTGCAGCAGCCCCATGCCAAAAACAATCAGCCAAATAGATTGGCAAGTGTTCTGATAAATTGCTTTCGCTGGCAGTAGTTTTGTAACTTCAAATGAGTATTAACCAAATGACAGTCTTAATTTTTCAAGTACTAGCTGGAAATAAAGGTTTTCAACTCTATTGCATGTTCAGTACACAAAACACTAGGACTGCAGTATGATGTGTGTATGTACACAAATAGATTCAGAAAATCAGTTCTTAATACATTTGTGACTGTAAATCCCTCTCCATGGGGCTCAACACATAGCACAGATGTTGCTGTCTGTTTTCCTTTCTACAGAATTGTTATACATTATGGAATGTCTTGGGATGTTTTTGCTATTCACAATGTTTATTACAAGTTCCTGCTGTAAAATCTTGTTCTTGCTTCTCAGCAGCATTTTCCCCCCCTCATAGTAACAAAATTCCCCAAAGTCAGCTATCACAAGGGTAAGTTTCATCTACAAGGAAACACATATGGTCTTGGTGAGATTGCTTGTGGCCTCTCAAGTCTTAAGTTTTTAATTAAACACAGGTGGAAAAATGAGACAAGTATTCCTTCACATTCATGACAAACGCACCACCTCATGCTTGTGTATCAATCCATGTGCAATCCCTACTGCCCCATTAGAACCCTACAGTCCAGCACCTTTGTTTTTCCCTAATGGCTCTTACTGAGATGTGCTTTTACAGTGGAACATGTTGGGCTTTTCTACATGAGAGTTTGAGTATTAATCCTGTATATCTGGAAAGTTCCCATCTGAGGTGGTGTGTGGGAGAAGATGGGGAAGTATCTCTAAAGCTCTACTGTTTCCCTCCTATTGCTGAAAGAGGAGACTAGTTTGTCTGGAGCTAATCCACAGATTTTCTGGTTCAGTGGGGCTGTTTCTTTTCTCTTCCACACACGTTCTAGTACAAATCCCAAAACTGTCTTTTCAGGTTAACCAATAGCATGGGTTATGTGTCTCTCATCCTGTGGGATGAGACATATGAACTAGAATAGTGGAAAACTTTTAAATGCATGTGCTAAATTATACAGCATCATATTTGTTTGGAATTGTACCAGTGCATACAGATATGCACATTACCTGTATTGATTGATCTTTTAAAATATTTTCAGTAACATTTAGCTTTCAGGAAATGAGTGGTGCCCAACCAGGGTATTTTATTAAATTCTGCAGTGTTTGATTTTCCTAGTCCCCAGAGACTTCACAGCCATCACAAGAGATGGATGTGTTTTTGTACATTCTTCCTCGGCTGCAGTAATCCTGTGAAGTTAGTATACATTCTCAATCATAAGGGAAAAAAGGGAAGAAAAGAGTGAGGGAAAAACACAGTACTGTATGCCTGATTCTCACTCTGTCTCTGAAAGTAGCTGGGGCACTTGTATAAATGCTGAGTTTATTTTGCTCTAAGACTCAGTGAGAGCAAAGTTACAGTCTGCAGCAAGCTGAGAAGCAAATTTCTGTAAAAGTTCTGTTGAGCAACACTGGGGTTTTCGTAATGCTCGCTGCACTGCTCAGGCAGCAAACTTATGCTTATAAGTTAACAAAAAACCACAGAAAAAATTGTCTTTTTGACACTAATCTTAGAAGTTTAATATTAATTCTTTTAGCATATCAGTTAGGCTTAAAGTAGTATTAAGGAATGTCTGTAATATTCCTATTAACAGTGCTGAGATTTTGATTCATTGATGATGAGATGCTTGATAATAGAATTGCTTAGATAATATAGTAAAAATAATAAAGAATTAAATCTGAGAAGTGGAAAAATAATCAGCCCTGTCAATCTTTTAAAATCATAAGCCATCCCAGGACATGGTAAGTAAGAAAGGTATATAAATGCTATGTATGATTAAATTCATCAGGTGATCTTAAGCAGTAGATGTATATTCTTATGATCTCTTAATTGTAGCAATAAAAAAGGATATAAGATGATATTATTCAAGACCTTTGTATTAAGCCTAAGAAGCACCTTTGAAGTTGATAGCCTTACTCATGTATGTGGTAGTATGCTACTTGAAATGTTCTGGTGAACTATAGCTACAGATTTTAAACTCAAGATCTTGAAGTGATTCTTGTGCATGCAAAAATAGTAAATTTCAGGTATCATTGTATACATGGGTCTTTTCTCCCTTTTTTTGAATAGTGAAGTCTCTTATTCAGTAAACTTTGTAACAGGTCATGTTTCTAGGGATGACCAACGACAGAAATTCTTGGTATTTTGGAGTCCTTCCACAGAAAAGCCTGTTTAGTTTTGTGTGTATGAATGTATATATGCACACAACTCTGTATTTCTCAGCTGTGCATGTGAGTTAGTTAAGGTTGTGGAAGTGAGCAGATATTTGCATTTGTGCAGAGCAGGTGTAAATTCTTACATCTACAGTTCCAGTTCCAAAATAACTTAACTCTAAGACCAGGAAATTTATTTTTTCATCTTGGGTTTCTCTGGATTTGTGTTAATTACATAATAGCATGGTGCTTAGTGATGACCCAAACATGATAGCCATTCATATAAGTGTGTAGGCTAGTTTAATAAATTCAGCTTCTATGTTAGGCAGCTCTCTCTAAAAATTTTGGATTAAGATTTTCAATTGTAATGGCCACCAGCCAGATCAACACTGATTCATGCTCAGAGTTTGTCTCTGTTGTACCTGAGCTGCAGGCAGATTAATTTTTTCACAAATGTATCTTTTGCTTTGCCATTGATTTCATCAGAGACTAGGACCTGCATATTTTTGTTTAGTGTAATCTTAGGGTTGTGAAAATCAATCCCTACTTGTATGAGAAGTGGAGAAGATCTGCAAATTTCTAACTATAAAATAATTGTTTCAGCTTGAGTTATTAGTGTTCAATTGCATTTATTTTTGAAGTGAGTATGCTCAGTTCCCTAGAATATAGTACAAGGCCTTCTTTGTAATGTAAATTTGATTTGATTGAAGTTAGAATCCAGATGTATTTGGCAGTGATCTCAGGCATCTTGAAATGAAACCGCAGATATGACATAAAAAGCAAACCACTATGTTTATCTGTGTACATTGTTTGGGAAAGATTTCCAAGGATATTTAAACTAGATACACTTAGAAGATTTTTAGGGCTCCTTCCAACCTAAACCTTTCTGTGTTCTAATTCTTTACTGCATTCATTTGCTAAGTATTAAGAAGGCTATCACATCCTATCTTCAATATTAAGGTTATGATTTTCTTTAAATGTTCTGTTATTTGACTTCAGCAACCAAGTTTTTTTCATGTAAAACTATGCCAGCAATTTTAGTAATTTACATCTCAAAGTATACTGTCTACCACAGAAACTGATTAAAAGAGTTAAAAAATAGAAATAATAGAATAAGAGTAAATTGTAAAGGAAATAAAATAGCTGATTTCATTCTTGGGCTCTGCTGTGTCATCAGCCTAAGCTAGAGCAGTCCTAGTGATACTTATGCTGATAATGTGTGATTGGCACTTATTCTATCAGCAAGCGACTTTGAGGAGGAGAATGGTGTACCTGTAAAAAATTACTCTTCTGAAAAATAGTGTTTGCAGTATCAGTGGTGTTATTGGCAGCCTGTTAAGGTTATACAAATGTAATGCAGACCCATATTCAAACACTGGCAGTGTGGGAAACAAAAGAATGAGGTGCTTTACTATGTGATGCCACGATCTACTGGGGAAAATCCAGTCATCCTTGGATGATTCTGCTACAGCTCAGCCATATGCTATCAGGGCAGGCAAATACTGAGAAACAGAAATATGTCTGTATTTGGCAACTGGCTTTAACACTATCAAACATTAACTTCCTCTGAGAGAATAGCAGTTTCTCCTTCTCACACCAGTAACAAATTTAAGAGTGTGGAGGAAAATGCCATCATTATGTTCTGCAATTAATAAAGACTAAAGCATAGAAATGAGAAACTCTTAGTTTGACACTTAGCCAATGGTCCTGGAGTCTCAGGGGAGTGTTTATGAAAAATTATCTATCAGAAAACACATGGTAACAGCATGCAACATCCATCTTCAATTCTTTTTACTTTTAATGTATCATCCAATCAGTTTACTAAGAAAGCAGATTTTCTTCTATTTTCCCTCAACAGGTGAAGCCCAAAGCAAGGAATGAATAAGTTATAACACAAACATTGCATTAGTTGGTCACTAGAGGATTAATTATAAAAAATCAATTATGTTTAACACTGGAGAAGATGAAAAAAAAAAGAAACCTCAAGAAACCTGACCCAGAATAGAACTATAAGGAACACTCTGGAAAAGAAAGAGGCAGGCAAGACAAGCATCAAGAGGTTTTGAGGTGAAAGGCAGAATACCAAAACAGAAAAAAGGGAAGTCACCACATATGAATGCTTATCCTCAGGAAGTGGCAGGATAATAGATTTTATAGTCTGAGTATGAGGCTTCCAGAGTCATTTGCAGACCAAATGACCAGATCCTGTGCTGGGTCTCTTCCCAGCTTTCCCCCCACAACTTAGTGCGCGTCCTGGTTGTTTCTTGCTCTCTCCCCCTGACCTGCTGGCTTTCCCTTCACAGCAAGTGAAAGATTTCTCTTTTTTGCTTGTTGTATTCCTAGAGCAATTTTTTTTCCCCCTCAGGCATAGCTATTTTGATAAATTTTGCTTTGTAACAATGTCCAGATAAAGTTCTCAAGCATCATAATATTTGCTTTTAGGAAGTGTGATTTGTGTGGAATTTTTTTGTACTTTCACTGCAGTAGGTGCCTACAAATACAGTGGAAGAAAATGAGATGTCAGGTTTTTTGTAAAGCTATTTGTCAGATGAAAGATTTATTTCTCAGAAGGATGGATAGCTGAATGCACTTGCAAAAATAAAACTGAATTCTTTTGGGACACTAAAGCCTGTGGCTCTCAGAAAATGGAATCTGCAAATAAAGTTTTTTGAAGGCCTGCACTCGTATTTTGGCTTCTACTGAAAACTATATCTGATTGTGACATATCTGTAAAAACACATTTTCATGGGACTGCTGAAGTGTGAACAGTTTTGTTTTTTTAAAAGAGATTGATGAAGCAAAGAACATCTAGCTTTCAGTTGTATAATATGGACATATTGTTGTGTTTGATTATGTGATGTCTGTGCTTGGGTTATCTTCCTTGAGATGGTGCAGAGGCAAACTGAGGTCCTCTTCCCTTTTGGGAAGGAGAAATTACTAGACATGAGGAAAAAAATAAGTCTTATATTGAAGAAGAAAAGCAAATGGAAATAACTTCTCAAATGTCTGAAAAATTAGAGCAAGATAAGTAAGACAACTTTTCCAACTACTTCCTTTATGATGCTGCAATGATGATGTAATTCTTGAGACTACCATATCCTTTGGGCATCACATCCCATCCTGCTCTGTCCTACTCAGCTGCCTGTGTAACGTTTTTCAATCTGTTCACCTGCAAGAGTAGAAAAGATGGGCTACCTGGAGCTGGCTCCTTTATTTAAAGTGCATTGTACTATATACACAATTTATGGATGCTGCTAATAAAGCATGCAAATAATTCATTGCACCTAAAGAAAAATATTCTGAAACAAAGATATGAGGAAAAAAGAGCAAGACTTGAAAGCAGCAATATGAAAAGATAGAAGTTAACTTACAGCAGAATAGATGACATCTAAGGAGACAGATCACTTTTTGCATTAGAACCAAACTGGGTGTAAGTTGGTATTACTGGTTTAATTATTTTTTACATAGGACTTGCATCTATTGTTGATTTCTATTCTTACTATTAGAAATAGTTGATTTGCTTAGAATAGTTATAATATGAATTCAGTTTAAATATTTTTTGTCTTGAAATGGTTATTGATTTCTAGGGATCTATTTGTAATTTAGCAGTACTCGCCAGACAGCTCAGCCAATACATTTGCATGATTAGGTTGTTTGGGAGCTGCTCATTTTGAATTTTCATGGTGTGTGACTAGTAACTTAACTCATGCATTATTGCTTCTGTTCCATTTTTCAGCAGCAAGCTTTAAAAAGCAGGAGAGTAAATGGCAGAAAATTTATAACACATACACGGAACATCTTTTCATGTGAACCTTAGGTCTTCTTAGGTGCCACCTTTGAAAAATTTTAGGCTCAATGTTTCTGTGACTAAACCGAGGCTCTAGAACAACTAACAGCAGAGCAAATGAATAAAGTTCCTATATGTGAAAAAATGTTGAAAAAGTATCTGAAGAATTGCTTTCCCCAGATGTACGGTGAGATTGGGCATGTGAAATACTTAATGTGTATGTTTATATCAGTTATGTGTTTCAATATTCCCTATATACTTGTTTACAAAAATTGTGGAGATGGTAATGACTGAAACCACTGGACTGAGTGTGGATTAGTAAATGTTAGATTTTCCTTGTTTAATTCTTTCTAAAATAATGCACATTAAAATATTTTTAAGACAAATATAACTAAATCTCTAAAATTGCATATGTAGCTTCAAAAATCTTCAGAGGCTATTTAAAGGTGTTCTTCAAATAGTAGCTGAAAAAGATGTGTTTATTTCCTTTTATTTTACAAGTCTCTTATCTTAGGCAGACCATACTGGCACCAAATTCTTATATCTGTGTGGTACTCTGAGAAAGAAATATTAGACTGAAATAAAATCTTTCCAACTGGTTAATGAGTTACTTTAGAGTCATCCCTGTATTTGCTGGTGGATGCTGACAGAGTGAAGTTGCAGTAGGAGTGTTGTTGATCTGTTTGTTCTAACAATTAACTTGGTTATATCTAAATTTAGAAAAATACAGCTTCTGTTTACTTTTAGCTAACATTTTTAAAATAATCCCCTAATGTTAATGCAAGTTATCAGTAATGAACTTGTTTATAGGAATTAGTTGTTGCTAAGAGATTTATTTCAGATGATATTATATTCATTGGCTTAAGCAACTGATGAAGTTTTTGAAGAGAAAGTCTTACAGCTCAGTGTTAGCCTGGGATTCTGACGAGTAACAAGCTTTAATGTGAGCTTTGTCCCATCTGCTTTGTGCTTGTGTTACTGCTGAGGTCAATGGATTAAAAAATAAAAATGTAGAAACTGTAAACTTTACAGACTTTTGTCTCAATGGATTGCTTTTTGCAGATGTATGAGGCCATATTTATTCTTTAGCCATGTTTATGGAATTTACTGACTATCATGGGGATAGTACTGGATGTACTTCAGTTAGGAATTAAAACCATGTATTTTCATTGTTTGGAAAGGAAGACTCCCTTCCTTTCTCTAGTGTATTCTGTAAAGAAGTATTAGACAAAGAAAATAATATCTATGCTGTATAGGTCTGACTCTGCTCCCATTTGAGTCAATAGTAAATCTGTTGCTGAATTTAATGAGGGTCACTTGGGACAAAACAATGCCTGAAAAAAATAATTATTTTAGGCAATTTAATAAGAAACTGTAAAAACATGTTGAAACAAAACAATTATTTTGGTGGCCACAAATGGAAGTTACTGCTTATAAGTGCAGGTTTTAGAATGGGTTTATCCCACTTGTGCAAAATTAGGCATCTGATCAAGTGTAGTCATCTGGACCTTCCTTCTGATGCCAAAATGAAGCTGAACACCCTGAGTGGGTTAAGGGTAATTCTCCTTTCTTTATCCCAAGAAAATGCCCTTGCAAAAGTTTTGATGTGGTTTTGTTTAGCTGCAATCCTAATTTCTAAGTATCAAGAACTCTTCTAGGAGGAAGATTAGGTGTTCAAATTAGGAGGAAGATTGAACTTCTGTCAGATTTTTAACAAGATTGTAATGATAAAATGGACAAAACAATGAGATTATTGTATCATGAAGCATATAAGCTTGAGGCAGTTTTAAAAAAAATTTTGCTGTAATTAGTTTAACCATAAATATCATAAAGCCCTGTTGTGTGTGTGCTGTATGACATAATGTGCAAATCAAATTGTAGAGACAGTGGTTTAACAACACTTACCTTCAGCTTCTTCCCTGTAACATCCGATTTCAATAACGTGAATTAAGCAGCTACTTCCCTAAC
The DNA here is from genome assembly GCF_030490865.1 of Poecile atricapillus. NCBI lineage: Eukaryota > Metazoa > Chordata > Aves > Passeriformes > Paridae > Poecile > Poecile atricapillus. The sequence goes on along the minus strand of NC_081255.1, from coordinate 14,817,567 downwards.
TGGCAGAATTATATTATTTCTTTGGTTTCTGTTCTATGGACACAAAATTTCTGACAAGTGCAGCAGTGGCAAGAAAGGCTGCTCAGGTTGTGTCTCTGTAACGTTTGTCAGATGCCTCTTCATGAAAAACCAAGGTGCCGGAAAGGTGTCAGCTCTGCAGAGCCAGCAGCAGCAAAGGCAAGGAACACTGTGATTGCCTGTTAGAATACAAGAGTGGAGTAGCATTTTTAGTGAACAAAGATATCAGATTTGCTTCCTGCCTTCAAGTTTTTCAAAGATTTAAAATAGCAATTTCTGCTGCTCTTCCCCACTGTGATTTTCAGTTGACTTTTGTGAGATTTTTGTAACAAAATGCATGGAGAGATGGAGCAGCTGAGGAAATACCGATATAAGGAATAACCAAATTTTCATAGCAATAGCTTTCCCTAATGTGTTGCAGTTAGTCTTAGGTCTATTTCTCTTGTATAATCATGCAGAAATAAGAAATGTATAGAAATTGAGCAGCTTTAAATTTGAGGACTAAAGGATAGGCTCCAGCAAGAGCTGGCCCTCACCCTCTAATTTGTCCAGTTATGATGAGTCACTGTTACTCAGATAAATCAATACAAAGAATATTTTTATACAGGGTTAAGAAACAATTATGTTCTTCAGAATGTGTCCCCTGTAATTTCTGCAGATTTCTCTGCGTGCTTTTCAGGGCTGTGTGTTGTCAGTTCTGATGTTTCCTAATTGCACATCAAGAAAGTTTGCCACTTTAGCCAAAGGTCTGAAATAACATCTTATAGAACCAATTCCAATTGAACTTACTGAACATTAAAATCTACTCAGCTGTTCATGAAAGGAATTCAAGTTGTTCCACAAGACAGAGTCTGAGTGAAAAAATCAGTGATGGAATCAGGAAGGTTTCTATTTACTGTAGCAGATTTTGGATAAGGCATTTTGCATGAAGGCATTTTAATTAAGAAATATTTTTTTTCTTTTCCCTTGTATGTGCCAGTGGGTAGGGGATAATTTTGCTGCATCACATATTTAAAAGTCATTGTTACATGCCTGATAACACAAATTTTAATTTCACTGGATACAGATCATGAAATCATTAAGCCACTTCCATTTTACAAAGCTTTGGTTTTGGAAACAATAAGGACTGCTGGGTATACCAGAATGGTTTGTGAATATTGAAGTAAAAACCTGTGATATCTGTACTGCCTTAGGGCTTTGGAAAAAACAGATAAGGATATCTTGGACCAGCAAACTCAGATAAAGTGATGTGAATTCCTTGATTCTCAAGGAAGATTCTCATTCTCTCTAATCCCCCAAAGTAAGCCTCCTTATTAATAATGCTATATCATATACCAGTTTGTCCCTTATCTAATGTAATTAGCTGATAATTAAATTCCTCCATTTTTCTCCTGCTGTTATCTTCCTGAGTAAACCGATCACCAAGTTCGATTGGCTTCCATTTGCACTTCATTGCCCCTTGACAGCAAATACACTATAAAAATGAGCTGCCTCAGGCTCTTTTTAATCTCCAAAGGAGGAAGGAAAAAATGCATATATAATTCCTGTATTTTTTTTTATAGTTTTCCACCAAACATAGTATTTAATTTTGAGTGCAAAACCATTTTTTCAGTAAGCTAATATCAAGGTTACAATAATATATTTTTTGTAGACAGGAAGGCATAAAAGAAATCCATCAGTGTTTCAAATCCGTTTCTGTTACAGTCCAAATTGTCTTCCAAGAAGTGCAAGGTAATTAAAAGACCAAAACAAGGCTAAGAAGTATATGGCTTTACTTGCATGCAGTATTTAATTTAGAAATAACTCAAAGCAAGTTAAACAGTGAACAAGTTCTGCTAAAATGTGTTTGGTTTCTTTCCTTCATTTTTAGGGGGCACAAATACATCAAGATTTCAAATACATACAGCCTTTCCAATAGGGAATTGTAATGTGGGATTTCTATATTTCTGCTGCAATATACTAACTTCTTTGAGTCTTTTCAGCTCATTTTCTTTACCTATCTGATTGGGGTAGATTATTACTTGGTAATTAGTAAGGTGTTAAGGAACCAAATTTTTAAGAAGGTCTTAGAATTTTGGCCAAGAAATAGCCACAAGCTGATAGTTTGCTAGAGCAGTTATTTTACCTGCGAAACAAAAAAACACCCCAAATTGTTTCAAGATTCCCTAAAAAAAATTGAAAAAATAGCTTAATGTTTTGAGTTATAACATATTATTTCCTCTGTAATCCTTGTCCTTTCAAGACACTTTCCATTCAAGAGATTTTATGAAATAGTGAAGATAACTTAAAGCAATATTCTGGAATTCCCTTTTTTTTTCTTTTTTCTTTCTTTTTTTGTTTTTCTTTTTTTCCGTAAGGCAGACAACATGAGTGGCAGTAGAGCAATTCAAGGTGTGTGGGGTATTTCATGCCTTTACACCTTTATTGGAGCTAAAGGGGTCTTCACATGATTTTTGAGTGTATAGTGCTTGTAAGATTGAAGGAAGAATGGCAACTGGTTGTCCTCCACTTTGGACATACCAGCTTTCCCTGCTGGAAGTTCAGGGTTGTGAAGGTGTTCTGCTTATTATGGTCTGCTAAGTTCTTTAGCACAAAGATGTTGATGAAATAGAACATTTTTTTGTTTCAATGAAATATGTACAATGGTAAGAATACCTCAATATTATCAACTTTTTTAGTGAATTTTCTAAATTAGTTACTAATCAAAAACTCTAGAGAAGTGTATTTTATCTGTTATTAAAAAATGTGAACTAAAGTAAACTTTTGCAAAATCTGTATTTCCTATGAATAATTTAAAATTGATTGACAGAATATGAGATCTTAAACTCATATAAAACTAATGCCAAAATTAGTCCAAACAATTACCCCCAAAGCTAATGCAAAACAAATTCCAATTTTCAGAATCATAAGGTTCACTGGCACTGGTTAGAAATCCACACGTGTGTTCTATTTATTCTGTCTGTACAGTCCCTTGCTGCTTGGTTTCTTAACCTCCCTTCTGAATGTAAGGCAAGACTTCCCCCTTATTGACTGGTGCTTGTTTATATAAACATGAGCTCATCTGCATATAGTAAAATATATGGAAATAAACATGCATATATGGTTCTTCCATCACATGTGGGTATTACTTTTGCTGCTGATGAAGTCTGCAGCCAAAGGTGGTGTAGTAGGTGTTAGTATCTTGTTTATAAGGATGGAATGGATGTGGCCATGAACAGATAATTTATTTGCCTCACCTTTTTTTTTTGTGCAATCATATTTGAGTTTTTTTAAGGAAATTATTTCGTGTTTGTGAAGATGTGCAAGAATATATTAAATAAAAGCTCTAAGAGTTAGAGTAGAAACTTTCAGTGTCTTCAATACTGGAGTAACATGAGTTGGGAGAGTAGGAAAATGTCCTTGAATTTAACTTTTTTGAAGTGGAAGAGCATTCAAAACCAAAAAACCTGAAAAGCATGCTGCATGTACCACCCATGTCATTCAGCAAGAACAAGTGTCCTTTTCTGAAGAGGCAAATTGACTGAAGTAGTCTGTGAACATCTGTCAGTAGCTGGCTCAGTCTGTTCTTGTAGGTCCTTCATCACACCAGACCCTCTTCTCAGGTTGTTGTGTGATGTTTAGTTCTTTTTTCTTTTCTGTAGAACTTATGATCTACTGACAATCTATAAGATAAAAAAAGAAATAAGCCAAAAATGAGTAATATTGCCAGTCTGATGTATTCTCTTTGAAGTGATCCCTTTTCGGTACCTGTCTGTACTTGTTTTCTGTTGTTTGATATTTGATCTCTATCTTCATATTAAGACTAAATTAACAAAAAACCCTCCAAACCCAATTATATAGTACGATGTTTTAACCACAGTGCCTTTACAATGTTTCAAATATCTTTTTTTTGAAACTGGTTTGATTTAGGTGTGAGTTAGCTGGAAGACTCATTAAGAAAGATATATCCCGGTCTAGCTATTGTCCTTGCTTTTCTTTCTGAATATAGCAGAAACATTTGTGCCAAGGGCACAAGAGAGAGAAAGGGTTATCCCAAAATAAATGTTACATGAAGGATAGGAGCCTGCAGAGGGCCAGCCATCTCTGTGAGCTGCCTGGATTCATGTAGGGAAAGGACTTGTCCTCTTGTGCTAAGACAGGTATCCTGATGAGGGTGCAAGGGGAATTCTGGCTCCCTATCCTGGAGACTAACTCTGCTCTTCTGACTAGGCACTCTGTCCAGAACTAGAGAAATCCTTGTTTTGGTGTTATTTATACAAGATATAAAATGCTATTTTTTAGCAAACTGCCAAATGTTGGAGAGGAATGCCTTATTGACCCAACCAGGTCAAATTTATGTGTTAACTCAATTTTAGAAGTACCATCAGTGCAAAAATGTGGGATGCAATTGTGAGTATTGATAGGAGAGAAATACTGTGCTTTTACCATTCTTGATTTCATTAAATCAAAGAATGGCAGGCAGGGGTTCTCTGGTTTAATTATGAAAGAGGTAAAAAGGAAATTAAAAATGATCTCTTTGGGGCCTATTAAAGAAAGAGGGCAGGGAATACCAGAAGCTAATGAGATTGCTGTAGTGTTGGGAAAGGAGCAGAGGGATAGCTCTGATAGGAACTGGCAATATGAGAGCAGAAACAGTTTTTGAATATTTCAAGGCTGCAGTGTTCACTTTGGGGATAATACTCAAGCAGCTAATGGAAACAATAATTCATTAGTATTTTATATAGGATATTTATGCAAATCATGTGTTTTCAAGTATTTCCAGGCTATTTCTATGAGATGGGAATGCAATGAGGCAGAAGAATTGAGGAGCAATAACATATCTGAAGCAAGTTTGCTAATTGAGTTTGATCCAGATCAGCCACTTCAAACAGTATTAAGTGAACAGGTTCTTGCTGTAGGTTAAAGCTTGTTGCAGCATGGGAAATCCCTGCAACTCATACCCAAATAATCCCACCATTCAGAGAAAGGGAAGAGTTGTGGGATTCTTGTCACACAAAGTACTTCTGTGGTGTATTTTGACAGAAGTTAACAATTCAGGAGCCTTTGGAGAAGATTGTTCTTAATTGTTAGTAATGAAAATGGACAATCCCAGCTACAGCAAACTGAGTTGCTGAAGTGCTCTGTGCTTTGCAGTTGCCTGCATGTGGGATCCCAGTAGGGTTAATATTAAGGAATGAATGAACAGGAGACATGCAGTAGAAAGAGGAGCCGCGTACTTTTCCCCTGTTCTGCTTGTCTCCTCTGCTTTAGAGCAAACTGTCATAATAATGACATGGTACATGCACAGCCTTATGTTAACAACTTTCTGGAGATGATATTCGATTCCCTTTGGGCAGCCTGCATGCCAGCATTTGACATATGCACAAAGAAAGGAACTGAGAAAGGGAGAGTGGGTAATTCTGTGATCAGCAAGTAGCTGGGAAACTACAAGACAGCAGACTATTTCATACAGCTTACTGATAACTTGATATTTTTTCACTCCTTTTCTTGAAAAGATAAAGAACCTACTAGACTTCAAATCCTGTTTAAAAAAACCCAAACTATTAAATAAAAGGAACTGACAAAAAAAAGCCCCAAACCCCAACCAACCAGCCAAAAAATCACCTCTAACCAAACCAACAACAACAAAAAAAGCAAACTAATCCTTCCTCTTCTCCCCCTGAAAAACTAAGCCCACCTGAAACTGTATCCTAACTGCTTTTTTTTAGGGAGTGTTTATCCTCAATGGAGGTTAGCCGAGATTTGGAAAAGCCTTTTGCAGAGGTGTGATGGATACCCTGAGGCTGTCCCCTGAGTGCCCAGTGCAGAGGTGAGGCTCTCAGAGCTGCACTGCAGGACATGTGAGAATACTGCAGGCTGCAGAGCAGTCTGCAGAACCTGAACTACCCAGAGCTCTGAACAGCCTTCCTGAGAGCTCGAAACATCGGTGAGCTCATGTACACAGTACACTAGTAAGATAATTCATTACAATTATTTTTCTTTATATATATAAGGTCCAAAGTATACAGATGAGCTCAAATTTAATCCAGGCTTTTAGTTTTTGTGTCAAGAACAAAGGTTATTGAAAAAACTGATGTTTATGCTGTAGTCATCATCATGCTCTGTTTGGAGTTTGTTTTATTTTAAGGTGGATCACTGAAGACAGTTCCTAGCATAGCTTTACATTGTAAATATCTTTTTTGGGTATTGAGATGAATAGTCTGTGCCTCGGACAAGAAAGTGGAGATTATTTGTTCCATTTACTCTGGAAGTGGCAAGCCCTTAAATTCCTCTTAGTCCAAGTTTGTGATTTCTAGATATAATAGCCAAGTTCTACCTGATTGCTATTGTTCAAAATACTTTGTCCATTTCCTCATATTTTTTTGAATAATGAGAAAATAAGCTCAAGCAAATCCTTCTGATATGGGCTCCTGACAGTATATGAGCACCACTGACCACATTTACAGTCAATAAACCCAGATTTTCAGAGACCTTCAGATTTCTGATGTGTTCTGTTTCAGTGGGAGCTGTGTACCTTCACATACCTTGAAAGCTTATATTATAAGAGTGTGCTACATTGTTTTTTAACTCAGTAAGCCAAAATATAAATTCTGGCATAACAGCTATGCTTAAATGGCTTAAATGCTATTTCTCAGGAGGTTAGGTAGCTCCTAATGTTTTCTTTATTTTCTTATTTCCATGTGTTTTTTATGTTACAGGTGAACAAGATCTCAGCAACTGTTCTTTGCCCTGAACTAAACTATTGGCTCAATATTACATTGTCTAACCAAACTGAAAGGAAAATGGTTGAATAGTGTGACCATTTATTTCACTCATTCTTAAATTCAAAGGAAAGTGTACTATTTCAGAATAAATTTAAGGAAAAAAAAGATAATTCCAACATACTTGCCTGAGGTTTCCTTCATAATCTGTAATGCAGAGGGCAGGGGTTTTTCAGAGCTTAAAGGAAAATATTTTCATTCCTTTAGCATTTGGTTCATCCCATTATTAAGAATTTCCTTTATCAACAGAAATATACTGTTTTCCTTGACTAGCTTGATTCTGAAAAATTTAATGTTTCCAGAGTAGCAACTCTTGAAATAATAGATATTAACAAAAAAAAAAAAAGTAGGGGTGTTGTCCATCATGAAGTTAGCAACAGCTTATTGTCATAAAAAACATAGATGAAAAGCTTTATGTGCTACTCTGGGTTGTGTGTTCCAGTGATATTTGAAGTGCTGTGTTTTTGTTATTTCAGTCTGAATTTGTACTAATATTCCTCACTTTCAAGATCAAATGTAACTCAGAATAGAGTGCAAAAATAAATTTAAGAGTTTGGAATGTAGTAGCACCTGTAGATTAGGGTTACAAATGTAGTAAAAGCAGTGTCCTAGCAGAGTTTTAGACTGCCAGACTCTGCTCTGACAGCTCGTAAGAAAAGGCAATAATGCATTAAGTAAAGCTATGTAAATGCAGTTGCTATGGGAACAAGCCTTGGGTTTGGAAGTTCCCTGAGTTCTGTGGACTGAAATTTCTGTCTCAGCAGTGCATCAATATAGTATTTTAAATAACATCTCTAAGTTATCTTCTTGAAGATGTTAGAATTGTCATGGACATTATTCAACATAAAATAACCTCCTCTGCTATAATTCTTATTAGCACACAGTTGTATGCACTGTCAGTCAATCTACCCAGAAGTAAAAAATTCCACTGACACTTTTATATTATTTTTTTTGCTTAATTGTTTTAAATTTCTTATTATTTTTTAGGTTTTATATTTATTTTTATAATGAGTACTAAATTCTAAGAATTAACTGACATGGTACTTCTTCCAGAGCAACTTAAGCTGTTATTTTTGAAGACTTCAGAGAAAATGAACCGTTTTTCATCTTAGTGTTTTTTGAATGACGATCATGCAGTACTCCATACAGGAGTCACTGGAACATTGCAAAAGAAGCAACATTTCCTGATTATAGGCAAGGACAGATGTAGTATTTTGGGATTTATCCATGTGTTGTTTATCCATATGTTGTTTCTGCAGACCAGAATGAAGAATTGATGGTTTTAGCTCAAGATTTACGCCCTCCATTGATCCTTCTGGAAAATACCTTAATAGCCAAAGCCATTGCCTTGCCCCCACATGCAAACTATCCCATCAGGCCATTGATCAGTGGGTGAGTTTTATCTATTAATGAGTATACGGAAGTTCATGCCACCTGGGTGGAGCAGATAAGTCATGACAGACCTGTAATCACCTGCAGCTTGACATATAACGGCAAGACAATCTCAATCCAAGGGATGATGGACACAGGTGTTGATGTCACAGTCATCTCATATCTCTTCTGGCCCCAGGAACGGAGCTTAAAAACTCCCTTAAGTACCCTTTCAGGCATTGGAGGGAACACCCTGTGCCTGCAAAGTCAATGTCCCATCATCATTACAGGGCCAAGAGACAAGATGGCCATTGCTTGTCCTTTGTGGTGCAGAGACCTTTCACAGTGTGGGGAAGAGACATTTTATCCCAACAGGGAATGAGAATAAAAATGGGTTTTTAATAGGGGTCACTGAGGCACTCACCACCTTGAAACTGACTTGGAAAACAGACAACCCTATTTGGGTGGATCAGTGGCCCCTGGGAAGAGGAAAATTGAGTGCCCTCAAAAAGCTGGTCAAAGAACAGTTGCAGAGAGGCTGCATTAAGCCAACAACCAGTCCCTGGAATTCTCCAGTTTTCACGATTCATAAAAAATCTTCAGGTTCATGGAGATTGATTCATGATCTCTGGAAAATCAATGAGGTCATTGAAGAAATGGGACGCCTTCAGCTCAGACTTCTGCCTCTTTTGATGATTCTGAGACATTGGCCAGTCATGATCTTTGATCTCAAGGACTGTTTCTTCAACATTCCACTTCATCTGGAAGATGCTCCTCGATTTGCCTTCTCTGTTCCAAGCATCAACAGAATGAAACCTCTGCAGAGATACCATTGGGTGGTACTTCCCCAAGGTCTCTGCAATTTGCTGACAATATGTCAGTGGTTCATGGTGCAAGTCTTGTCTCCAGTGTGGAAAAAACATCTGAAGGCATTGATCATTCATTTTATGGATGATCTGCTCATCACAGCTTCAACACAGCAAGAACTAGAGGAGACTTGCAGCACAATGTTTACAGAAAATTCAGAAGGCAGGACTTCCACTTCAAAAATTCAGGAAACCTCACCATGGAGTTACTTGGGATGGAAGATCACAGCACAAGTGATAAGGCCACAGAAAATACAAGTGAGGACTCAGGTCAACAATTTGCAGGACTTACAGCAACTGTTGGGTGAGATAAACTGGGTCAGATTAATTTTGGGAATCACAAATGATGAACTTCCATCCCTTTTCAAACTACTGAAAGGAGACAGTAATATTAGATCTCCCAGAACTCTCACGTCTGAAGCCTGAGGTGCCCTTGAGAAGATCACTGAAGATCATTGAAGACAAGCACATTGTTTTTCAATGACTCTCCCCTTTTCCTTGGGGGTGTTAGGGGAGGGCATTCAATTGTATGGTTTTATATTCCAATGGGATGATTCAGAAAGAGATCCTTTGTTGATAATAGAATGGGTATTCTTGCCCTACAGATTTCCTAAGATAATTTATACTCTATTGGAAATGGCAGCCCAGATTATTATCAGGGCCAGAATCAGACTGCTAACAATGGCAGGCAAAGATTTTGCTATGATCTACCTGTCTCTGAAGAAAAATTATTTAGACTGGGCATCACAAAAATCAGATGATTTGCAAATTGCACCACTAAATTTTTCAGGTGTTTGTTCAAATAATTTCCCAAGCCACAAACTGCTGTACTCAAAATTAAGTTACAGAGAGAAACCTAAAATAAGTGAGGTACCATTGGATGCAATAACGCTATTTACTGATGGTTCAGGAAAAATGCATAAATCAGTCACAGCATGGCAGGATGCAACCACAAAAAAATGGGAATCAGATATTCAGACAGTACAAGTTTCACCTCAAATTGTGGAGTTAGCAGCAGTGGTCAGAGCATTTCAATTATTTCAAGAACCTCTCAATTTGATCACAGATTCAGCCTATGTGGCAAACATTGTCAAAAGGATAGAAGGATCTCTTCTGAAGGAAGTTGATAACAAGAATTTGTACCGTTATCTTGTGAATATGCAGAAATTATTAGAGCAAAGGGATAATCAGTGTTTTGTTTCTCATATTCAGGCACATTCTTCTCTTTGAGGGTTTTTGGCAGAAGCAAATGCCTGAGCAGATAAGTTAACCATGTTATTTTGGACACTTTGCCAAACATTTTCGAACAGGTGAAATTGAGTCATGCATTCTTTCATCAGAATGCTCAAGCATTCACATTTCAAAGGAGCAAGCAAAAGCCATCATAGGTGCTTGCCCAGATTGTCAGCTGGCACAGCCTCCTGTATCTACAGGGGCAGTGAACCCAAGAGGGTTAGAGAGTTTACAATTATGGCAAGCGGACGTCACGAAATATCCACCTTTTGGAAGATTCAAGAATGTCCATGTGTCTGTAGACACTTTCTCAGGAGCAGTTTTTGCCTCTCTTCACACAGGTGAAACAGCAAAACAGGCATGTAAGCATCTTCTGCAGGCATTTGCATCATTAGGTGTACCTTAAGAAATTAAAACAGATAATGGGCCAACTTACAAGAATTGCACCCTTGACAAATTCCTGAGAAAATGGGGTATTTGCCACACTACTGGCATCCCCCATTCTTCCACAGGTCAGGCAATTATTGAAAGAACACATTGTACTTTAAAGTCTATTTTATAGGCAGAAAAGAGGAGAGGCAGAAGCTACACCTAGATGTGATTGAACAAAGCTTTGTATGTTTTAACTTTCTGAACAGCTCCTTTACAGAACCTACTCCACCAATTATCAGGCATTTCTCAAATAGTACCCAGGCAAAGCTGAAGGAGAAATCTTTGGTTTTGATCAGAAATTTAGTCAGGACAGATTGAAGGTCCATTTCAAATAATAACCTGGGGAAAAGGGTATACTTGTATCTCTACAGGGCAGGACCAAAGTGGGTTCCCACAAGGCATGTGACACCATATCAAGCTGAGAAGCAAGCAGACAGAGACCCTGGAAACCAAAAAGCAAGCACACAGATGTGATCCAGCATGAAGACAGTATCTGACATCTTAAACATCAGACCACCTACGTGCAAAAGTTTATGGACTGGGAACTCTGTGAAGGAGGGTTGTTTAGAGATCTGAGAATTCTTATGAAAGAAAGTTTTCTTGGCAAAGAGAAGGGGGAGATATTGGAGTCAGAGGCATGGAGTGTGTGCCCTTATCTCTGATACCTGACTCTGACATCCAAGAAAACACTGAATTTTGCATAACACCATGAAAACAACTGTTAAATAGGAAAACTAAGAGTTTGAGTATGTAAATTAGAGAGTTTTCTTAAGTCACTGGATGAAAAAGTTAAAGTTTAGAGTTTAAACTAGTTTAAAGAACAGAAGACAAGATGGATGATTTAGGGTGTTGGCTCTTGTCCTTTCTTCTTCATCTTCTTCTAGAGGTTTTTGGGTAGTAGTAGGTAATTGGATAGAGAATGCTACAGTGCAGCATACAGGTGTTGGGTCACTAAGGAAAATAATTTGTATCTATTGTTAATTGGGTGAAAATGAGTATAAAAATAAAAGAGCTGTGTGTTTCAGGGCCATTTTGTGCCTTTTGAGCCAATTTGAGCCAGTTGATGGTGGGTTGAACTTTAGCAGGAAGTCTGGGGAGGACTACCAAGTCTTTTGATAATATATTAATAAACATGAGAAACAAGAACCTAACAAGCCTTTGGAGTAGTCTTCCTGACTCAGAACTAAGATAAGCAAAACTCCCTGTGGAGGAGTATCCGAAGAGAACTTGGCCCAGAAGAGACCGAGATCCCACCTCACATGTAAAGTAACTAAGGAATATGCTTTAAAAGCAATTCAGAGGAAATTTTTTCAAGTGGTGTTTCCTGAAATCAAAGATATATATCTTTTCAGTTTTTAGTTTCTGAGCATTTCATTAAGGATTGAAGGTCAATTCCTAAAACAGCACCTGTTTCCTAGATTCTGTTTATCCACAGCTTTGGCCAAATTTTCCAGATTAAAAATGGATACTTCTTTATGGTTATCCTATGAAAAACGAAATGCCATCATGTTAATTCCCATTAGAATTTTTAGAGACTATTTTTAAAAAGAAGCCTTTTGAAGAGCCACTTGTGATTTTTGTTCTCGTTTCCAAATCTCTTCCTTAGAGGCTCAAGTTGATTTGTGGTGAGGTATCAGTTGGTGCTGTTGGCAGAAACACATTGTGCATTGAAATATGAGAGCTTGCTGGGTGAGCCCTCCACCCAGGACCTGCAAATTTCATTAGCTGTGGTTCCACTCTGTATTAATATGCAGTGGCAGCTTGTCCTGCACTTGTTAATGCACTGCATTAACAAGGTGACCTTCACAAAACCTTTCCTAATCTATTAGAGACAGAAATAATGTAAATGTAATCCATTAGAAGTAATTATATGTGTGCTTTCTCCATTACTTTGTATCACGGGAAGCTATACATAACATGAGGTAATAGCACAATGCAGATAAAAATGAGGAAGTTATGGAGTGGTTGAGCATCTTGCTCTCTCTGATTGCCATTCTACGTTGTCTTCCCCAAGGCAACTGCATTATTTCTTCATTGTTATTGCAAAAGGAAGTTAGAAATACTGGGAGATAATCACCAGGAGAAATAAAAGTCATAGAGCATGTAGGAGATAATGTGATCCTGCACAGTGTGGGGAAGGGAGGATGCAATGGCAACCGTTTTCCTGACTACATAACAGGTGACATTTCATGGTATGTACAGCAGAGCACTGATTTGAGCTCCTGTCATTGTTCTGACAGCCACTAGGCTTTCCCTCGTCCTTCCTAAGGAAAACTTCGTGCTAAAGGTGGACAGTACCCTGTGTTTTGCCACTGAGTGTAGTTTAAAAATAAGCAGCAGGGGTTTTGTGATGTCTAGTGCTAAGAAATTCAGCAAACTGCCAAAACAATGGTAATAACTGATAACTTTGAAGGCTTTAATTTGCCAGAAGGAAATACATCTGGATAGTCATATCCAAGAGTAGCAGCTGCAGCACAGCCTTTCCTCTCAGCAGTTAGGTTTCTTCTCCAAGTATGATTTCAAAATGTAACAATACAAAAATTGTATTTTTTAATGGCAAAAAAGCCTGGCCAAAAATACTTCCATCATTTCCTAGTAGCAACATATGGCCCAGGTGAAATAACAGGTACATGGGGATATGAGAAGTACAAATACTTCCATTTCAGTACTGTGATATGAGGAGTAAGATATTGTTCAGCATGATAATCAGAACCTGGTCCAGAATGAATATTCACAAGCCTTTAGCCTAAAGTTTCTGATTGCTGGGACAGACTAGTCTCAGGGTTCAGCCTGCTGCTTTGTGCTTGGTATTTTTTATTTTCATTTAAATTGGGCATCTGAGATGTGGCAAGCAACACTTGGGCATGTTTTACAGGAAGTGCTGTTCGGACACTTTAAAAATTGTGTTTTGAAAAGAAAAACAATTTTCTGTAGAAGTACTCAAGCTTCGCATGCTTTTATGATGTTGAGCTTTTTCTCCATTGACCATGATTAGAAATTCTGCAATTCTCTGGTAGGCATAATGAAGGAAACTGGACTGATTGTGGAAAAGGATATTTCCCACCTGAGTTTAGAAAGAACAATAGGTCTAATGGTGCTCACATTTAATCTCTCTTGGAGGCTTACCCCCACGAGCTTCCTTGAGGCTATACTGGGTCATATGAGAAAGATGAAGCTCCTAGATCCCTCTTCATAACTTTGAAATCTAATCCCTGCTGTGGGAATTCAGCCCATGCAGAGGCTGTACTCTATTCATTACTCAGTCACTACTTTTGTTTGGTAGACCAGGGTAATATAGAAGCATAGGCTGCAGGTAAAATATTATCCAATCCTCCACAAAGGATTGCCAAGAGAAATCCTAATTTCTGGAGTTGCTATAAAACACTGTGGAAGTAGTCTAAACCTGTATAACCAAATGTTAGTGGTAATCTCCGTGCAGGTGCTTTACTACCTTGGCATGTTTTTGAAACATTTCTTCTGGTTTATTGCAGTATCTCTTCAAGAGTCTGAAATGTACCGTGGGTCATTTCACATAATCAAAAGTCCCAGTTGGGGTTTTCGTAAAGAAATTGCTGCAGCTCAGTCTGGGGTGAAGTGATGCCTTTTCACTGTGATCTGCCATTTTTAAACAACTGTGTTCTTTAGATCAGTGTAAGAAAGCACTCATCATATAACCTTCAATCATGCTGTTTTTCAAAAAGAAATCTACATGTCTAGGACTACTAAATTATACACATTCATTGTGTTAAAAATGAGAGTCTAGCACCTAGTTTAATTGGACAGCTAAGGTTGCTTATTGGTAAAATAAATCCCTATGCACAAAAAAGGTAGGTTTGCGTTCGTTCTTTCTTTCATTCTTTATTTTGTTCTTTTGTTCTTGGAGTATACTGGCTTGTAGCAGCCTTTGGCAGGCATAATTTCCCTGTTTTTTGCAGAAAAAGTGGAATTTGGAATATCTTTGAAGCTATTCTAATTTACATCAGAGAATTAGTATGTTCAGTGTGTCCCTGCAAGGCTTTTTGTTAGGTCAACAATATTCCCTTTTCCCAATCTCTGGGTAAAATCTTTTTAAAAAATACAACCATTTGAATATTTTGGGCTTGATCATAATGAATCTATTCTAGAAAATGTAAAATTCCTTACAAAAATAAAATAGGAAACCCCCTCAAACATTGTTCTTTCACTTCCGTTTTTCCAACTGAAATGCTTCAAGGCCTCTGCATGAATGGATTATGTTGGAGAGCTGGAAAAAGGATCTACTACCATGGTCACCCTTACTGTAAGATACAGATGGAACCAACCCAGTTTTTGTGTTTGCAGTTCAGGTTCTGCGCTTGTACCTTCATACACATCAGAGGGGTGATGAAACTCTGACTTCCACTCTACAGATTGTGTGCACACTTGCAAGCATCTCACAGGAGATGAGACTGTCCTCCAAACTGTTTTTCTTTGCTGTGCAAATGGCAGTTCATTTTTGCTTTCTGATCTCGTCTATACATCAAGGAAAGACTTTGGTTTTCAATACCATGTGGGTTTTGGGAATGTCTTTGAATGAACTCCACATATCAGAATTTCTTTTACTTTGGGCATCCATATTGGAGTAGATGGGGATGCTAAGGATTTTCTAACCTTAGATTTTCTAATACCTTAGATGTATTTGTAATAAAGTATGACTTTAGTTGTGCCCATGACTTCAGCAGGTGAGATACTTGAATAAGATTTAGTAACAGCGGAGAGCTGGCTGAGTCATGGTTATAGCCCTATTAATTTTGGACAGATTATGCTATAAAACACATGGATTGCTGAGTGATTTTGTGTTTCAGCAAAGAGAAGTAGTGAAAGGAGTAAAAACTAACAGACAACATACCTGATCATATCTGCCATCCCTATTTTAATCTGTTTTTAAAACATTGTAGCTGAAAACATCTACAGAATTTTCATGCCAAGTGGTTTCTCTTTTTGCCAGCATTGTATTTTTAAGCACATTTTAAAATATTTTAGTCTTTGTATCATTCTGAAGAATTTTAAATGCCACATTAGAAACCCACTATTTACATTTTTCTGTTGATGTGTGAGTGTTTTTCAACTTCTTTAAATTGCTTGTAAACAAGTATTTTTATCAACATTAGGCTCCTGTTACTGGTGTTGAGTTGCTGCTGCCTTTCCATCCATTTCTGTGCCTGCACTATTCATGGAAAATTAACTATTGAACAAGCAATTAGCCTTGGGTGTCTTCATTCCCTCTACTTGGGCAGGGCATCCAGAGAAAGAAAAACCTTCAAAGCTTGGAAAAACTTGTGTTGAAGAGATGAGATATCCTCTCATCTTCCATAGTCTAGAATGAGACATTGATCTGACCAGTCTGTCAGGCAGCTTTTTGTACAGGCACAATGGAAACAATATACACAGTATGTTATGCCAAAGAACTGAATTTTTCTTTGGCATATGCTATAGCAAAATCTATTGTACTGTCTACTTTTATAATATTTTTACACCATTTAGTAAGTAAATGCATTAACATTATTTGATCAGCTACACAAATAGTGTTATAAAGGACCAAAAATTAAGAAATCTGTGGCATATTGTAGAGCAATTAAAATTGTCCTTTAGTGTCATGTCGCAGCATTTGATTAAGAAGTATTTTTTTACAGCCAAATGTTGCTGAAGTTAAAGGCAGATGCAGCAGTCAGGGTCTGGAGAACACACAGAACCTGACTCTTACAACTGCTCATGTCTTTAGCTGCTGTCCTGGGAGGAACCTTAAAGGCCAAAGAGCCCCTACCACTGTAGATCTGTAACTTCTCTTAGCAAATGTGTAGATATGGTGTTTTCTACTTAACTGAGTGCAGAATTAAGAGTTTCTCATCTTGCTTCTTATTCTCAGTTTCTTGTCTGAGATCTGCCTTTGTAAAAATCCCATAGAAACCTGCTCCTTTCCTTTCACTGCTTGTGCAGTAAGGGTGAATTGAAGTATACTCTGTAGACTGCTGTGCAAGTTTTGTGTTTCCTTCATACTTTCCTTCTTTCAGCTTGACCAAATTAAAATAGAGAGGAGCCAGACAGTAACATTGTGCTCTCCCACTACTTCTCTGCCAATTCTCATCCTGCCTGCAAAGGAATATGTAAATGGGAGCCCAGATGACTCTAAGGCTTCTCATCCTGCTCCAGCTCCTGCCAACCGCCTCCTCGCAGCTGGTGTGCACACAGGTCTGCTACAGCCTTGTGCTCTTCTGCCAGGCCACTTCATTGCAAAGGGAGGCATTGCTACCTTAGAAATGGATAAGATTTCTCTGTTGTGGAGAACTTTTTGGCCTTGAAGAGAAGTGTGCAGAATATTGTGCCAATATAATACCAACTCAGGAAATATTTTCTTAGGACAACAAACACAGATCTAAGTTTGTGTTGCTTCTGCAGTACTGAAGTTCTTACAACATCCTCCAGTTTTTGGACTCGAAGTTGTCTGGGTGTGTAAAACCTGGCTGGTACTTCAGTTTATTTGTGGTATAATTTAATTTATTGTTTATCTAAATGGTGTTTTAAATTTCTAGGATTGGGATTCCAATTTAGGGCTGCTTTTTCATGGTCTGAAACTATTGCTTCCTAAACATTTTGGGAGGAAGAGCAAGGATATTTTCTGGCTCATTGATTCTGTGCTTGCACTATATTCAGTACTACTTTCCACAGCTAAGTTATCAAATATATTTTGATTAAACACCTCATTAGAAATAAATGAATTGTGCACTTGGTACTAGAACTGACTCTTAGTCTGGATACAGTTGAAGAATAAAGCTGTCAGATCATGTAGAGAGATCCCTAACAGCAGTGAAAACAAATCCATTAGTGTCAAGTATGTGTGTGTTCCTATAACATCATTGCAGCACTAATTATTTCTAACATGCAGTAATAAAATTGTACCTCAGTAAGGAGATAGTCTATGGACTATATATAAAAACTGGATAAATGATAAATAACTATAGAAATTTAAATAACTTTGAATCAAAAGGATCTTAAGTTTAAATAAATTGAATAGATTGGCTCCATGTGTCAACAACTTACTGATTAAAGAAGCAGGCAATCTACAATGAAGAGTTAATGAAATGCTTAGTATAGTACAACTGTTTTTTTTATTGCCTGAATTCAAGAGAATGGTTAGACATATTTTAGCAACATTCATTAAAATCTTTTTTTCAGCAGGATATCTCTTCTAAGTGAAAAACTTTGGCCAGAATATATTAACAAGTGTAATCAGTGTACAGCATACTATATTGAAATTAATGAGAGGTGATGTTTCCTAAAGAAATGTTGAAGATATAGTGTTTATATTCTCAAAATTAAGAAGCTTGTCCAGTAAAACTCTGTAAACTCAGATAATTTCAGACAGAGTCTAAGCTTTACAAAACTGTCAAAACAGTAATGATCATTGTCCTATTTTACAGGCAAAGAATGGTGGCAGAGGGAAGAAAACCCCCACAAGGCTTTTAATATCTAACTTTCAATTTAAAACACTTGTTATCTGGGAGGTTTTGTTATATATAAGCAGACAGAAATATATGTTAATCTGAAATTTGGCCTAGTTCTCAGCTGTAATTAACAAGATATCCAGAAAACCTAAATGTGAACCACAGAGGTGTTTGCTGTGCATTTAAACATCTGCAAGCACCATTCTCTTCTGCTATTTTAGCATTCAAATGTACTCTTTGTAATGCCCAAACATAACACAGAATGAGCAGTTATTCACCAGTACAATACCTGTATGGAGCAGCATAACCTGAAGGTGGTATAAGAACATCATAACTGGGGTGGAGGGACAAGCTCAAAACTGCAGTCCCAGTGTTGCAGAGGCTTGTAGAAGTGTTTGAACTCTCAAATCTGCAGTTGCTCTGAATGCAGACCCATGGGCACTTCTGGATGTTGTCTCCATTCACCTGCACTGCCGTCAGAACCAGCTGCTGCCTCAGCAGCTGCTACAGCACTGTGGCCTTAGAACTTTCAGGAGGAAATGCTGGGTCAGAATCCAACTTTGCCTTGATTTTACCAATATGTCTGCTTTATGAATAGTAACAGTAGATTAAATACAGCAATACAATCTGTTCATTCTATTTTATTTCAACCCAAATATAATAAAATAAGTATAATGGAAACCATTGCTTCACTTAACAAGTTGCATTATGCAGTCACAAAGTGTCAGCATGTTGCTGATCTTTTTGAGTACTCGATCAAGTATTTAGCTGTGACATAGTCTATAAAAATTGTTAATGTTCATATTTAGCTGTCATTTGTTACTGGCTTTTTGAGAACCTCCCACCTTAGCATTAGTCAATTTATTATCCAAAAATTCTTTGTACTGTCAAAATAAAATATATATCTATAAAAAAAAATCAAATTGAAGTACTGTTAGCAATGTATATCTAAATCTGCTCCCAAGATGGAGGAGTTTTTCTCCTTCTAAATTCAGAAAGATAGGTAATTGAAAACCCTAACCCTAACAAAAATCCCATCAGTTTTGAACTAATAGCCCAGGTACAAATCTTCAGCCTGATTTGATTTGAAACTGTCTGATAGCAAATTTACAAAATTGGGGGGCAAAATTCTTCAAAGCTTACAAAGCATTGTTTGAGCTCTTGTCCAAATAATTTTGAAAAATAAAGGGTTTTTTTCACCCTGTGTTTTTGCATTTATCTGTAAAATATTACTTTTGAGGTAACTGCAAAGTGAAGACAATAATTCTGTGATGCCCTGTATTTTCTAGATGAGTGCAGGGCTAGGATTCATAGCTGTTTCATTCAATTACTGCTTTCAACAATGTTCTTACCAGGATATTGCTTTTTGGGCACTTAAGAAAACGGAATAAAATTGGATTTTATGTAAGATGAACCATAAAGGGAAAAGCTACTCCACCAGCACAGGGTTATTGGCCTTCAAAACTGTATATTTTAGCTTAACACTTGCTGTCTCATGGAAGTTCTGCAATTTTAATTTTTTTTTAGTATCAGGAAAAGGAGTTATATGAAAAATTAGCATAATCCACATGCAACCTATTAAGTAGTATAGTAATTGCCTTTTATATGTTTCAAAACACACATGTTGTGGTGGCTTCACAATGTTTGACATTTGGGAAAAAAGTAAGAAATTATGTGATTTCTTTAAGGGAAGCTGCTCGGAACTTCCTCTGGCCTAGGCCAATAGCTGGCTCGTTCTGAGAACTGACAACATTTTGCACCATTGAGACATTAGATCCACCTCTGTGAGATCCACAGTTTAAAACCACAAGCCCCAGAACTCTCTCTCTTTGCTTCCAGCCTCAAAAGGTAGTGGAGCTTTGGTGGGGCTGGCCCCGCTCCCCTGTGGCCTGTGTGTCCTGGGGGAGGCCAGGCCGGACCCCAGCGGCTCCCGGGTGAGGGATGGAGGCTGCAGGTCCTGGCCCCAGGCTGGGCTGGGCCACGGCTGCTGACATCTCACCTACCTTATACCTCCCCCTTCCAGCAGCTGCCAGGTGAGGGAGGTGCCCAGCTCAGCCTGAAATCCAACACCGTGACTGCTGTGGCCACTGGGCAAGGTATTGACCCTTTCACTCCACAGATGAGACCTGCAGACCTTGTTCCTCTCTCCAGGGAGAGAAAAGGACAGAGTGACGACAACATGAAAACACCAAGGTCAGTAAAGAAAGAGTCACACCTCAGATGAAAGGAGAATGAGGAGATGCTGAATGGGGCTGAAATATTCTTTTGGTAGGGCCATGGAGGTCAATGATATACTGAAATATCTCCTTTTATTCATGAGGGAGTATGGGGGGGATGAAGTATTCAAACTGTAGATGTGAGCAGAGGCATCCATTGATGAAGCTGAACAGATGTTGGAGTATCTGTGATCCCATGAGAAGCTTCAACAGAGAGAGATGAGAGTTGATGAACACCCTTTGCCCCCAGGGAGATAAGAAGAAAACCTCTGTTCTCAGAGATGATCACAGAGACAGATGAAGAGAACCTTTGCCTTTGAACAACTCATCCTTAAAATAATACCCCATGAGTTCATGGCCCATGGACACACCTCTAGGATGGCTGTGAAAATGGGAGGAATTTCATGATGCAGAACGTTTTTGCTTGGGTGGCTGCTATTCGTGGAAATGAAAAGCTGTGAGAAAACTGTTTCTTGTAGAGAAGTCTCCATGGCATGAGAGGAGAAAACTTCTCTCCCGACAAGGACCGATGAAAGACTATTGTATAGTTGGTACTGTGTTAATGTCCCAGGTTTTGTCTCTATGTGGTCAGTTGGGAAAGGAAAAAGTTGGGTAGGGGGAGGAAAAGTGTTCTGGAGGTTTTATTCTGATGCCTCTTATACTTGTAGTCCTGTTAATAAAGTTTCTTTATACTTTTTAAGTTTTAAGCCTGTTTTGCCCTTCTCCTAATCCATATTTTACAGCAAGAAATGAGAAAGAGCACTGGTGATTTTAGCCAGTACTAAAACCCACCACACATGTGGTTCTAATTTTAGAAAAAAATGAATGTATTTGTTCTAAGCTGTGGAGGCTCTGGAGCCAAGGGCAGTAATGGTGTGGAAGGACGCCTCTAATGTGTGAAGTTCAAGCACAGAGAGGTTTTCCTTCATATAAGAGCAGAAGGAAAAAAATCTTCTCCCTTAGTTCTTTGCACCACCATTCCACTCTCCCCTGGTCATATGTACCCACTTGGCCTGTTGGCCGTCCCTCCCCTTTTTACCTTCTATGTCCTTCCCCTAGGAAGTTCTCCCTTCCCTGTTTCCCCATTGGCCCCAGTTTGGTGCAATCCTCCTCCCCTGTTATCCCACTGGTTCTCCCTCTCCCTGCCCCGCCTATGCACTGCTTTGCCCTGTTCCTATTGGACCCTGACCCTTGGATCCACCCCCGCAAACCCCTATATAACCCTGGACCGCTGCAGTGTGCAGCTGTAATAAACCCGCTGGAACGCTGTAAGAAGGCATTTTCTGACTCTCTGCTGTTGCTCATCTAACCATGGCATGCTTATGAGTGTGAGTTTGATTGCAGCCTGCCCAGATGCCCTTCTCCCTGGAGGTGCTTTTGGGAAGGTAGCATCACCTTACCATCACCACCTGATGCTACACTAAGCATTATGGAATTGCTTTTGATTGGCTGAAAAGAGTTAATATATATATTCTGCAACTATTGCTTGTAACATTAATTTCTGCTGTGGAGATTATGAACTCACTAAAATATTTTTTACTCTGTCTCTTTTTGCACATTATCAAATGGGAAACAGCTATATCAAGACTGAATCTTCTGCAGGGACAAAATCCTAAAACTACAAAAGTTGCTGGAATTTTTTGCTGCTGTCTTTAGTGAACTATGTACCTTTTTCATGCCTTTTTTTTTTTTTTTTTTTTTTTTTTAAATTATTCTCTTCAAAATATGTGAGAGTTGGCCACATATTTGATTTACTCAACTAACAGAAAGATAGTTGAGGGCTGGGACTTGAAGCAGCTTGTCTCTTTAGTGAGAATGTTTTCCATGGCCTGAATTTCCTTTTGCCATTTAAGGTTGTTACTTGTTCTCCCCACACTGAACATGGAGCAGAGTTAACTTCTATCTTCTTCAGTGCAGTCTCATAATCACCTGTCATCATCTGACTCCTCAAGTTTTTATTCTCCCATACAGTAAAGAAACCAAACTCTTTCAAGAAGAGGCCAGATTTTCTAGATTTCAGATGATGTGATGATCTGGGCTTTGCTCTGTTATTTTTTATCTTCCTTGACACAAGATGCTGCAAATTAGATACAGCATTACAGCCCATGTGATGAATTCCCAGAGCCTGTAGGATTTGGTTCACGTATTTGTCTAACACCTCTACTTCTCTGTGACTTGTATCAACATGCACATTAGTAAAGTTGATTATAATTCTTTTTCACAGCAGAAGAGTTTTAATATTTTTTTTTCAACTGCAGAATAACACTATAAAATTTCTTCTTCAGAACTGCCATCGCTATCCTGTATTTTCATAGTAGATTGAAAATACTAATTAATCTTCACATTTATTGCACTATATTGCTTATATTTCATACCTTTTCCCCCCAAGAATAGAAGAAGCATTTCTTAATGCAAATAAGATTAGAGATGAGGCATCTAAATGGCTGTTCATTAGAGAGGTTTTGTTCCTTGGGCACAATAGGCATGGGTACTGTCTGAACGAACTATTTCTGGGCTTGGATGAATGGAAAGCAGTGTGAGACAGTTTGGTGGGTCATAATAACTGATCAGGCAAATTTTGAATTGTGCCAGTATATTTATTTTCCTCTGACTCTCTGATAATTATATTCCTTTAATAAGTAGCAAAATATATAGTGTCCTGAGTGTGAATTTATTTTCAACTTCTTGGTGTTTTAAATAGTTCTGCAATACCTTTCAAGAGGCCTCTCCCCAAAAGACAGCCATGAGCAGACACCTTGACATATCTGTGTGCCCTGAACCTTGTACTGGTGCAGATGGGGATCAGTTTAGCTCAGCTATCCCTAGGCAGGGAACTGAAGCACCAAAGTCAAGATTGGAGCTCCCTGAAGCTGTTATACTGAGGGATTAGATGAGTTCATATAAGAGTTTGGGGTTGCCACATCTGTAGGTTAATAATTTTGGTTAGTTACTTAAAGGGGAGGAATGGCTCCAGGCAGAACTGACTAAAACTGCCTTTCTTTAATGAGGTGCTATCTGGCTGCATTCAGATTTGGCAGTGTTTAACCTCTTTGAATTAACCTGTATGCATGGAGTCTAGGGCTAGGAATGCATTTGCATTACTTGTTCTGCTTGTCCTAAAGGGACAAAGTCTGACAGAGGTGCTTTATGTATGTAGCAAGGTTTTCTAGCAATGATATTTGCTATAAATGAGAAGTGCTGTACCAAAGGCTGCTTTCAGCACAGTGCCTCCCAGCTAGTGCTGCTAACAACATGTCCAATTCACTTCACACAGAGGTAAATTGCCTTGATAGTAAAGTTGGATGTTATTATTAGTTTTAATTATTTAAAATTTGTCTGCAAGGAAATGTCAATGGAAACAAATATCAACAAACAAAATATCTTCAGTAGATATTTGAAAACTTTCAGTAGATATTGAAAAATTGTTGCTTTTAAATCACTCTCATTGACTCTGAGATGTCAGTAGTTGGACAGATTTTGATTAAGTGTCACACATGATCACTGT
Organism: Poecile atricapillus; assembly: GCF_030490865.1. Lineage (NCBI taxonomy): Eukaryota > Metazoa > Chordata > Aves > Passeriformes > Paridae > Poecile > Poecile atricapillus. Next base: position 14,793,705 of record NC_081255.1, on the reverse strand, counting down.
CATGAACATATCAAAATTTAGAGTTTTTATTTGCTCTAGACACATTTTTTTTAAATACATGTCACTAATCCAAGAAGCAATATATGCTGCAAGATGGATTAAATCCCTGTCTTTGATCCTGGATGTACTGTTCTCATTATTTTCTTACTCATTGTCAGTCTGTGATTTTACAGACTTGGAAAACTGAATGGAATATTAGAGAAGCACATTTGTGCTTCTCCTACACCCTGAGGGAGCCTATGCTCATATAATTGTAGTCTAATCCGTGGAAATGTCCTTACAAGCTCGGAATCAGTTTGGCCTCTTAAAGTTCGGTACCTGTGTGATGAACAAAGAACCGGAACAATGAAATACAGGTGCCTGTGTATGTGGTAAATGAGCAGATCTGAGAAGCAGCAGTTTTCTGGGCAATACACTGGAGATGAGATGTCTCTGAAATGCCTTGTTAAAGACTCTCCTTTACTTTGTACTTAAGGCAAGATTTTTGTCTGGAGGTTTGGAACAGTTCTTGTTATGCTTAGAACTAACATTTCATTCAACTATGCAAATGGAGAGGAAATGAATAAACATTGATTAAGAATGAGAATGGGTATTTTATGTTATATCAGGCACCCAGGAGACACTGTATGTTGCTAAAATAATTACTGCTGGCATATATGCATAGCTGAGGCACAAATGGGAAAAACTGAGAAAGCTCTAAATAGAGGTTTCAGCTGTTTCCTAACAGTATGACTGCAGACATCCCTCACCCTTAAGTGTTCTTTACATTCCTAATGCTAATAGATTTTTTCCCTATGAAAAAGCTAATGAACTATTTAAATTAATGAACTATCAGGCTGATTTGTTTATTCAAACAGCTATGTTATTGTTATAAAACACTTTGGTACTTTCCTAGACCTTTGTGTTTACTCTGTTGAATTATTGTTTGAGAGATATTCTTGAATGATTGTAAGCTTGTAAGCTACTTGTTCAAATATTACTTCTTAGGGTTATTTTAAAATATTTCTGTATGTTATTTTTTATCTACTAATTGTAATATTAATGATATTGCTTCACACAATTTTAGATTTGAACAATGAGAAGAATAGTGTGAGTATGCACAGGTATGCGCAGCCGCAGAGGGGCTTTTCCAGAGATACCAAACCAGTGGTTTTTTACATATTTGTTTTTATGGATCTGATTTCTTTGCAGGGTAACCACCCTACCTTAGAGAATCAGTTCTGTACTGTTTCTATACATATCTGAAAATTATTTTATGAAGTCCTAATTAAGTGCGACTTCTAATACACAGCATTTGATTTAAGCATTTGAAATAAAGTTTGCCATCTGAAAAAAGCCCACTGATTCTTAAGTGAGGGGTTTAAGAGGTTTGACCTGGAATATTTCTCTTCAGGCATCTCTGCTCTTCCAAGGGTGGGGCAGCTTTTGGCCAGTGGACCTGTTAGCAATGCTTAAAAGGCTGCAGCTTGATCAGACACCTGAGGATGAAGTTTATAATCTAATTAGGGCACCCCGTGGTCACCGGCAGGTGCATAACGAAAGGCTTGTTTCCCTTGGAACTGTGCTTGAACGGATGTGCAGATATTGAAACGTATACATGGAGTACTTCCTGAAAGGACAAAGCAGGAGGAGTTCTCAGAGATTTGCTGTGCTGCAGAACTTTTATCAAATATCCAGCCTGAGTCTGCCAGCAGGCTTGCAGGTATGGTTAATGGCTTTGAATTTGCAAAAAACTTCAAATGCCTGTGGAAGTAGACAATAGACATCAGCCAAGAATATCCAAAAAGTATTTTGAACTCTCCCTATTTTTTCTAAATGCTGATGGGGACAGAACAGAATTTAATTTTTTTGTTAATTTGACATGGACTGTTATCTTTCAAATGTAGACTAGATGAATATTAAGCTTTTGTAATGCCTAATTAACTACTTTTTTTAAAACCTGGATATTAATTTCAGTCTATGCCTCAATAAACATATGTATACACATTTGAAATGCTGTGAATTTGAAATATTAGTCTGTGAAATGTAGCAGGTAAATTGACAGTAAGAATGAAATTTATTCTCCTTTCTCAATAAGGGAATCAGAAAATCATGCGTTCAGTTTTTTATTTTATTGGAAAAATAACAGTGCAATTTTAATGCCACAGTCTGCTCAGGGGCAGCATTTTCATTGACTTATGAGACATAACTTCAATAATTTCCATCTGCTGCAAGAAAACTTCTGTAATATTAGAACATAATTAGAATGACCTGTGACTATTTCCACAGGTCTATTTCTGTGGACAAAAGATAATCTGTGCAGTATATCCCAAAAGGTAGTAAGTGAATACATGCTTTACAGCCACAGCTGTGAAATGTAAAGAGAATTAAAAGTCCTGGAAAACAGGTAGGCATTACTCAATTTTGCCACTTGTTTATTTTTAATCTATGGTTAACACTATGCTGTGTTTCACAGAGACTACCAACTTCTCTGCAGTGTTTGATGAGGCATAACTAAATCTTTCACTATCTATAACAAGAGCTTTTATCATGTAGAACCAGAGAACTTGCACAGAGGCTGACAGAACTTCTCTAGTGACTGTAAACCAGTGTTTAGCTGCAGGGAAGTAGGGAACAAAGAGTCTTTTAGTGGCTTTATTGATCTCCTGGAATAGGTGGACAGATAATGAGACAAAGCTCAGTATGGCCCGATGTGTTCACGGGACAGGAGGAGCGAGAGGCAGTGTCACTGGGAGGAGGGATGATGTGGCACATGTATGTGGTGTCTGTTTTTCATTCATTTAGCTGATCTGGCTTGTCTTTTGTACTCCTCAGCTTCTATGTATAAATGGGAATTGAAGGCAGCGTTTATTTTCTCTTTTTTCATCCTCTTATCCCTTTTTTCTCTGCAATGGCGGGAATTCCAGGGGGTAATGTTCACCACACTTCTACTCTACTCCTCAGTCTGTGTAAGGAATCCTGTCTTGGAGAGGCTTACCATAGGTTTGGGAAAAACACCAGCACTTGGAGTAGCCCGGGGGTCATGAGGGAAGAAAGGACAGGGGGTGACTCGCCCAATGTCCTTTGCTGTATGAGGACATGATTGCAAAGCACTCCTGGTTCCACAGCTAAAGTCGGTACTCATTCTTCTCTTTGCTGTTTTCCAGAGTGAATTTTAAACTGCCTGAGACTCTATTGCCATTCTGTATCAAAGCACAGAAATGCAGGAAAAACACTATGCAGGTGCAAAAAGCCAAATTAGTTCTGGCAGCCTAGAGTGCAGGAAAGTCTCATTAATTAGAAATTAATTTTGTTACAGGAAAAATTGATTCTGGATTTATTCTATTGGGTTTTTTTGGCTCTTTTTTTTGTCTGACGTACGACACTACTGGATAAATAAAAAGGAATTAAATACTTTTAAATACCACTGCTAAATATTTCTCCTTTCAATCTGAACAATAGATGTTGTCTATTGCCAGATATTATGTAGCAAAATAACACTTATTTTTCAATCATGTTTAGCATTTATTGGAGGAAATAATAAGTTTGTGTCTCTATCTACTCATATAGATACTGTAAATTTCCCTTTCATTTTTCCAAAAGTGAAAAAGAATTGTGGCACTTTGATTTTCAAAATATTTTCCATGTCATCTTTTAAAGAAAGACGGGTATTTTAAGTGCCTTCAGCTACAGACTCTTCTATTTCAAAGAAGGGAAAAGAACAGATACAGTACTTGATATTTTTCTCTGACTACTCCAAACACATTGTTTTTTCTTCCTGCTGTGGCAGTTTAAATTTATGTATGGTAGTACTGTCAATGCAGTGTCTATCCATCATATATGCCTGATAAAGGTCAGAATAGAAAAATGCCACAGCTTTAGGACAGGAGGATTAAAAACATTTGTCTGAGCTAAAGCACTGGAAAATAAGACCTAGATTCAGTCAACTACCGTTTAACTATATATTTTGATAAAATTACTTAATTTAACTAGACACCTTGTAGGGTAAATGAGCTCTATTAAAGTAATCATAACTGATGGTTTTGCAATGCACTGAAGTGAATGAATGGACTTCAGTGTTAGTTAACCTTCACTGCACATGTAATTTTATGACTATAATTGACATTAGAGTGTATATTTAATCTATTTGTCTTATTTATCCTCATGATCAGTGATGGCCAAGGTATGGAACTCTGTATGATGGTTAGCATTTAAGAAAAAAAGTAGAAAACACAGAAATGAAGGTTTTGAGAGAGGCTGCTGGGAGTTTCTTCTCTGCTTGAGACCTGGTCAACAGCTGGCCATTTCTGAGAATTGACAGTATTGTTCACCACTGAAAAAGTGAGATCAACTCTGTGAATAGCACCTTTTAAACCTAAGCCCGGGAACTTCTAGCTCTCTTTGTTTCCAGCTTTGAAAGGTAGCAGAACTCTGGCTGGTTCCCGTTCAGCTCCCAGGCCCGTGCAGGGGTTGGGCTCGGCCTGCCATGGCTCCCGGGACGGGATGGAGCCTGTGGGGATTTCCCCCTTCCCAGGGCTGGGGCCGGGCTCTGCTGTGGCCCTCCCGGGAAACCTCTGGTTCCTGTTCCAGTGGGGTGGCTGAAGCCTGTCCCAGGGGGGCCCTGGCCCCAGGCTGGGCTGGGCCATGGCTGCTGACATCTCACCGATACGCTCTCGCCCCACCATGGCCTGCACAGACCGACCCGGGCTGAAAAAGCGTTTGCTGCCTTTCCAGCGCTGCAGAGCTGAAATCCCAACACCAGGAATACCTGCCACAGCCTGAGCCATATTTTAACCCTTTCACTAGCCACATGAGACCTGCAGATTTAATCTGTTTCCAGAGAAAGGAAAGCGAGAATGATCAACATGTAAAGAGACAGCGTTAAACCATCAAAGTCAGTAGAAGAGGGAGTCGAGCTTCAGATGGAAAGAGAATGAGGAGATGCTTTAATAAGTTGAAATATTCTTTTGGTAAGGCTATGGAGATGACAGTAATGTTCTGAAAAACTCCTTTAATTCATAAAAGAGTATTTGGGGGGAATGAAGTATTTCAAAGTGTAGATCTGAGCAAAGGTATCCATTGATGAAGCTGAGCAGATGGTGGAGTAGCTGTGATCCCATGAGATGCTGGAACAGAGAGAGAGAGAAGTGAGAGTTGATGAAGACACTCGGCCCTCAGGGGAAAAAAAAGAGAGAACCTCTGTTCCCAGAGATGATCACAGAGACAAATGGAAAGAACCTTTGCCTTTGAACAACTCATCCTTAAAATAATACCCCTTGGGTTCATGGCCCATGAACACACCTCAGAGTGGTGTGAAATTGGGAGGAGGGCATGATGGCAGAGTTTTCTTCTGGGCAGCTGCCGTCCTGAGAATGAAAAGCCATGAGCAAACTGTTTTCTTGTGGAGAAGTCTCCATGGAATGACAAAAGAGAACTCCTTTCTCTACAAAGACTGATGAAAGACTATTGTATAGTTGGTACTGTTTTACCCACAAGGTTTTGTCTCTATGTTGTCAGTTAGACAAGGAAATGGTTGGGTGGTGGGAAAGAAGAGTTTCTGGAGTTTTTATTCTGGTTTCTCATTCTTGTAGCTTTGTTAATAAACTTTCTTTATTCCTTTTTAGTTTTAAGCCTGTTTTTCCCTTCTCCTAATCCATATTTTACAGCAAGAAATGAGTAAGTGCACTGGTGATTTTTAGCTAGTGTTTTTAAACCACCACACTCTGAAATAGTCTGTAGACCACACAGTTTACTGTGTCTTGTCAGTCAATCATCTTGTCAGCTGCTGTACTTTGGCTTTTTAGTAGCATCAATTTGGAAACTGCTGAAGGAAATGATCTTAAATCCAGGTGCCTCTAGAACATTTTAAGACAAACACAAGAGGATGAGGACTGCTTTTGAAGTCACACACACGGACACATCTCTTTCATTTCTAATTTAGTGTTTTAGAGCCAAAAACCTCCTTTCCCTTCAGGATTTTATCTCCAGTGACACACATTGAATTGTTACCTGGGCTCAACAAAAAACATTGGCTTCAATTCAGGTTTGATGCTTTTATGTTGCTTGAATGATCTGATTGACTGTTTTACATGGTTTTCCTGTGTGGTGTGATGTGCTCTCTTGTAATTTTCAGTCATGTGTCAAGTGAATTCCACAAAAGCACAAAAATCCGCCATTTATGTCTTATCAATACTGCCATAAAGCCCCCAAAAGGTCCCTCAAACATTACTTGAAATACTTGATGCTAGTCAGTGTGAAGAAAATGGGACAGTTTGTTTGAATCTAAATATGGCCATACATGGAGTGCATTTGGAATTGCTATAGAATGTAGGAAAAGGCTGTTAATACCAGCTATCAAAATGAAACTCCAGAAGTACTTTAACATGGAAAATATGAAAATTAATCATGGGAAAACCAGCACTGAAAATGCTATAAAGAAATTCCTCCTAAGGCTGAAGACTTACTCTAAACTGGTTAAATGTGCATCCACGGAGTTTTTCTTAACCTACAGTCTCTGGAAACAAGAAATACATTTGACTCCGTGTGTTTGTCTTTACTCGTGCAGCAAAGATAGCCTGCTTGTGCAGTCACTACCAGGGCATTATTCAAAAGAAAATGCTGTTTCAGTGTTGGGACTGAATTGAACACTTTTTTAGGACACCTTATAGAAAAGAAGGAATAGCACCAAACCCAATATTTTCTTTCTAGAACAAATTATTGGAATATTTTACTTCTTGCATCTTCTTTCTTCACCTGTCAGAAGTGTTTCAGAAGAAATTTCTCTCCCTGTTGGATAAGTTCACACTGTATTAAACAAATAAAAAAGTTTTTTCATACATCATTCTATATGTTTAATGACATATTTAATTTTCAGCGTTCAGAGTATTTGGGGGCAAATCTGGTATAATCCCTTATTCTGTATTCCTGGCCATTATGCAAGTTACAGCAAAAAAGTGCTCATCTTCAGGAGTTGTTCTTGTGGTTTGATCTTTCTAAGGTTCTTAAAGGTACTTAAGTGATTTAAAATGGTATTATCAGTAACTTCTTGATTTAAGGAAATTAAAACTAATTTTTCTTAGGAATCATCGTTATTTTGTTACTAAGGAAATAGCCAAGGATGGCTGATATTCTTTCACAAACATAATCCCTTATAGCATTCTTTCTATGTATTTATGCACAGAGCTGCTGATGACTGAATGGAAATAGGATTTAGTGGGATTTAATAATATTCTCAGTAGAAAAGCTGAACTTAATATGCAAGTTCTAGTGGGAATTTTCTTTCCCAAAGATATTTTATAAGCATTTAAATACTTTAAAATATACAAAATAGAGATCCAACTCTCAAGCAGAAAAAGTGAGTCCCTCAAAGTATTATCATATTTAAATGTAGACATTTATAGAAGCTGCATACTAAATTCACAAACAAAAATGTGGGATTATTTCTTTAAGTGTTTAAATTGCTGATTCTCCTTCTTGTTATTGACTACATTTAATACAGTCTTTGAATTTATGCTTGGTATCGTCCCAAAATAGTAAAAATAAAATGAAATTTTCCACAACTGGTCAATGATAAAGAGTGATGAAGTAACCAGCACCAGCTGGGCATTCCTCCTCATGCAATCTGAGCACCCTTCTGTAAGATGTGTAGTTGTTATCAGCAGTGATCCTGAGAATGTCTTCCATTCTCCTGGAGTGAAACAGCTGCTCCACCCTGGTGTGACAGCACAGGTAGAAATAGAGCTGGAAAGCTGACTATTTATACAGGTTTTTGCTTCCACACAGTAGCTGTAAAGCTGGTAAACATTTATTCTCATAAAAAGGCCTTGGCCTCAATGGTTGTGAAGAACATGATGGATATGGTCTGGCAACTTCAGCTTCTGTAATGAATTATTAACAAGAGAAAAGCTATTTAATACCTCTGGAAGTTGTAGCTGAATGCTAGGATAGCATCTCAGTATTATTGTAAGCGATACTGGATGAATGGACTCTGTAAAATTGAAATAATGGAAGAATCTTTAGAATATTAATGCAGTAAAAGCTGTCTGGCATGAGTCAGTGACACAGCAACAATTGGTTACTTAGTACAGGTTTGGAAATTCTTGAAGATGGTTTACTGAGCCAGAAAATTGTCTAATAAAGTGCCTTTTTTGTATGGATCTTTTGTATAAATTCATGGTTATCTTTTAAATTACAGTCCATGTAATTTTGTAATATAGTGTGAAAGGTATTTATTTCAGTCTTTCTGGCTGAATTAGATGGATGGGCCTGGATAATTTATTCAAGAAAATACTTTCTGAAGAAAGGATAACTATTTTAGAAAGAAGAGAGCTCAGATACCACATAAATAATCAGAAAGGCAAAGCTGTTGTCTTCATGTGTTCTCTTGGAAATATTTCTATCCATAATATTTTAATGTAGTGACTTGGAAGCTGAGTAGACAAAGAAAATATTCTCATTGTACTACTATTGCATCTCCAAGGATGAAAACAAGCAAACAAAAAAATGCCAATAAAATAATTGGATTACTCTCTTTGATGTTAAAATAAAATGGAAATATGGAGGTCTCTAACTCACTCCTGTGTATTTGTAAAATAAAAAGCGGTGGTTAGGAAAGATGGCTGTTATTTGCAAACACGACCCAAGCACAAATCACAGTGATTAAAAACCTAGACATAACTGTGTAGAAGTAAGGGTCGGGTTATCTGGTGTCTAATACCTGCCAAGATTATCTGGCTTGTGGTTATTTCAATCTGTTTGGGTTTCTGTAAGCCATGCTGGGACAGGGTGAGTCCCCTGCCTGATATTTGCTTTTTTCTGTTCGACAGGCACCTAGGCAGAGCAGAGCCACTCTGGAGATCACTACTGTGGGGACTGCTGGAGTTCAGACAATCCCTGTAACACTTCTCTCCTTACCCAAACAGGTTTAGATTTACTCAGCCTAATCCATCAGTAGCTCACTGGACCATCAGATCATCCATCTCACAGAGATCGTCCACGATCTCCTCTTACATAGCTATTTTAACATCCTTATTTATTTTTTTTTTAAAGGCAGTTCTCTTAAATTTCTCCAAAAAAAAGAAGGTCCATTTGTTGCATCCCGCTGTTGTGGTTCTTGCTTTAGCATTTATGTTCCATGTGCCATGTTAACTTTACTACAGTCAAGACAGAGGCCTGAAAGAATCTATAATTCAAGGTTGTAATCATGTTCCAAAATCTTTCTTTTCTGTTTAACTTAATTTAAAAACAAAATAAGTGTCTCATTCCATATAAATATGGCACTCATTTATCTGGAATGAGACACTTATGGCTGTTTTTGTGTTTATGTGGCAATATCTATCAAGTTGTCTATGTTCTATATTCCCCCTCTCCCCCATTTTTTTGTTTTTGATTTTTTTTCTATTTAACTGTACATTATTCCATTTGTCAATTGCACAGCACCCCACACAGTTGTATCAGCTCAAAAAGGCTGTGAGTAGGAGCAGGGAGTTGGAAAGACAGAGAAGGAGAAAAGTGGGAAGCTCTTTAATTGAATTTACTACTACTGAAATGGAGTGTAAAACTATATGCTTTAAAAGCTTGTGATTAGTCTTGATTCCTGGCAAGTCTGTAACAGTCATTGAAAAAACCAGAAATCATTCTACAACATTTACAAGTAAATCACTTATTCAGTATACTCCCAGTCTGATTTTTGTATTAATGACAATTGTTAAAATTGATTAAATTCTGGTATCTCATGTATATTTGCCAAAAGACAGCCCAAAGTAACCATTGTTTAGCATTATCAGACTTTTTGAAGCAAAAACTCACAAAGGGTTACTCATAACAACTTTCATGTGACTTTCTAGATCAGTAATTTCCATAAGTGCAGGAAAGTCCAAATTGATGAGACAATTTTAAAATGTTGACCTTTTTATGTTTCTTCGAAGTATTGCTGTGTGTTTATTCAGTCTTTATAAATCTGAATGGAAGAATGCACCCCAAAGTGCTGATAAATGCTGTAGATCTAAATCTATAGATATACAGAGATTCATACAGTCAGAGTGTAAATCTATACTGTATAATGAATTACCTAATCTGACCTTTCCTATTTCACAGATCATTACACTTCTCCAAAACTGACTCCAGTACTGGCTCTTTGCTGAGTCTGATAGTTTGGGATTGACTGAAGCAAAACAGAGTTGAAACTTCCCACCATTCACACATTCTCAGCATCACTGGATACACAAATAATTCAGTCAGTTCTTCTACAGCTCTTACTGGTATAAAAATATTTTCACATACAGTTTTTTAATGCCCTTTTAAAAGTTAATAGACAGCATTGCTTATGTAGAAAGGAAACAGAAGAGTATTTTTTGAACAGATATCTAATTAATTACTTGAGATGCCAAAGGCCCTTTTCTGTAACTTAGTGAAACACAATGTAAAAGGGCTCTGAAATTTTATAGGGCTGGGCCCAGTAGTGTCAGTGAAAGATAATTTAGCTGTTAATATTCATAGGTGGATTCACACAGACAAGACATCCAGGCATGAAAATGGTGCCAATTTCTATTTCAATATATGTAAGTGTATGCTATTTTAAACGGGTTATTTGGCAGGCCAGAGAAATTCCTATTTAATAGCAGATGACTAAGGTATTCCAAAAGAATACAAGTTAGAAAAGAAGTTGTAAAAAGCCCTAATTAGCATTTCTAGACTTGCTGTAGCTATCTGCTTACTTATCAGAATTTCTGTAATAAATCTAATAAATCACCCCAGTTTTTCTCCCCTAATTCCTGGGTGGACAGGTGGCAGTCATGGACAAAATGTTCCTGAGTCTGTGCCAGCAAGTGGACTAGCTAGACAGTGGCACAAAACTTTGGCAAATGACTTAGACAGGAGCTGTTTACACAAAGATTGTTTTCTTACAAAGCCTGCCACACTGTACCATTTGCTTGAATTTATTACAAAGGTTCCTTTGATAATTCAGGTGACCATTATGTGGAGCATTAGGATTTCTCAGGACTATCTGCTGAGAGCTTCACAGTTTCCACAGGATGAATATATTGCTGTTTGCACTGTGTGGTGACAGCTGCCAGGACGCTGGGGGCCGTGGCTGTCCCAGTCTCTCTGGCTGGCTGCAGCCTCTGCAAGGCATGACTAATTTTGTTCCAGATAGAAGAAATACCTCCATTTTGGGAAAGCTAACAGGGGAGTAGTTTCTTTATGTTGCATATTGTATTGTTTTCTGGCTGTTACTGCTTCAGTCAGTGTGTAAGCTCTTGCCCAGACATGCTATATTCTCTCCAGGCATGGTTGTAAATATAATGTACAACTCAGGTACAGTCATGTATGTGTATTTACATCTGCATCTGTCTATATTATCTGTAAAAGTGACTTTGTACTTTTTCTAAGTGCAGTTTGGAAAGGAAAACACAAAACTGAAATTTATGTAGCTCTTTCATCCCTATGTATTTGATGCACTATACACAGTGATTTATAATTTTCATCTTTAATAAAAATATCATCCTACACTGTGGCATAAAATATTTCCATTTAAATGTGTTTTCTTGTTCTGATTTAATCTGGCAAATAAGCAGTGTTCCATGCTCATAATTATAGGATTTTAAATTTTTTTTGTGAGTCAGTTGATGACATAAGTATTAATTTTTAGATGGTACATAAATATCCAGTTCCATAATTACCTAGTCATGTAATGCATATTATTATTCAGTAATACCAATAAAATCAACTGAGCTGGTATTTGGTATAGTCTGTTGAAAAACTATGAGTGTTATTAAGCTAGACCATATATTGGGAAATACTTAATTGGGATAATATTTTTAATGTTATATTTTACAGTGCTATTGTCTTTCAGATTAGGAGCTCTGCTGTGTGTCATTTTTCTGCTCTCTATCATGATATTGCCTTGCTATTATAATAACAGCGTTTTAGCATTTGCCGTAAGAGTGCAGTTTAGTATTTCAGAGTGTAATTCATTCCTGGGCACAGGGCCAGGATGGGGCCTGTGAATCTCCCAAGTCCTACTTCATATCCCAAATAAGTGTCAAAGCATATAAAACTTGTCATGTTTTCCTCCCTCATTTGGCCTGGTGAACAGAACTGCTTTTGTAAATACTTTGATGAGATTTGTGCTGTGAAGAGAGCTAGTCCAGAGATGTAAGAGATGTGTTTAGGTAGGGACCCTCTGCTCCTCCTGAGCGCGGCCGGGCTGCGCTGTGGGTCACAGCAGAGCTCTGTGACCAAGGTAATGCCCATCCCTGACACTGCCCAGCCATGGGAGCAGCCTTTGGATTCCTCCTCCATAAAGGGAACAAAATAACTCCATATAAAGTGACATTTTTTCCTCAGGGAAATGGAGTCATTACTAGAGGGAGTCAGCCATGGTAGGTGTACCATGACTGTGAATTAACTAGTCAGTTTACCAGTGGGGACAGGCCTCCTTACTAGGCCAAAAACAAAACAGGCAAAGCATTGAAAGTCAGTGTAAGAGTGTGGGAACTGGACTTTCAGACACATATATTTGTCTCAGCAGAAGTGAGCTAATGAGTGATACACTGACTTGAGAACTGAAAATCTAACATCATCTGCTGGTGAGCCAAAGCTCTCCTAGGCTTAAAGCTGAGTGTCCGAGGTGCTCAGCCTTGACAGTGAGATTTGTACAAATGTCCTTTCTTTCCTGACAGACTGGGAAATGGTGTACATTAGTGTCTGTAAATTACCCTGCAGTCCTGAGGAGGTGGCTGCTGCAGGAATGGCAGGTGCTGTGTGCTCTTCCCCCAGGAATGAGCTGTTGTCCAAGCCGCAGTAATGAGGAACCGCAGTTCTCCTGCGCACTTCACTCCAAAAGGCACCTGTCTCTCCCAGTGCTGCACTGACAGGGACAGCCCTGAGCCACCATCAGTCGGGGATGTCCTTCAAGGTGACAGCAAGCCAAATTTGCTGAGATGAGGGAAGCCTAAATAAATGGCCTGTTTGCATGGTGTGACAGACTGGGAGCTTAACTCGAAAGGTCTAAGGACCTTTTACAGCGTGCGCTCTCAATTACTGTGATGCCTGATTTCCTGGAGTTGGAAGTGCTGCTGACCACCTTGAGGCTGTCATCCAGAAAGAAGAAATGGACGTCTAAAACTGCTGGGAACAATGATGAATTTAATTTGAAGTAATTTCTTACCATGGTAGATATGAAACAAAATATTTCCTTAATAATAAATAAAATGGAAGAAAGTTATCTGGAATCTGTTTTAAATTATTTCTGTAGAGCAATCCATGTACAATCAGTATTGCTTGTAGGCAGTTTTATGGGCATGCTTGAGCTAAATTTTATGTAACTGGAAAAATAAATTTATACCTTCTCCAGATGAAACTTGCTGTACTATAAATCTTCTTTGCTGTTTGAGTTCTATCTGAAAAGCCATTTATTAAACATACTGCAAGATGAGAGGGGTTGGGGCAGGTGTAAGTGTAGATCAAGATGATTAGAACCAACAAAAGAAGAGAAAATGCAAAGAAAAAAAAAGCTGGAGTGGTTTGTGCATGTGGCTGATAATGTGTGAGGGAAAAATTACTATTTCTGGCCCAGTGAGTTTTTCCTGTTCATGTTGACTGTAAGAACTGAGTAAATAGGAATTCAAACTTTGGTACAAAAGGCACAGTCAAATCTGTCCTGTTAGCTGTCATTTTCATTTGTCTTCATATACTTGTGTGTGCTGCTATAGTATATCAGTCACACAGTTTCCAGGGAAAATGGTACTTCTGTACAGTGGAAACAGAGGTGGAGGCAGAAGGCGGCTGATCTAAATATTGTATTAATTTATAGTGAGCTGTGTTTAAAACTCTGCCTTTTTAAACAAAATCCTGAGGAAGCTTTGCTTCACTTGGACTGCTAAAATTTTCTGCAATGTACTTTAATTGAATGTTCTGAAGCAGTAAATACAGGAAAACTCCACAGGCTCTTCTGCTGATACTCAACTGACAAGAAGCGTATGAGCTGAGTAGAAATTTCTGATTCTAAGAAAATGTGAATTTTCTTCCATATCAGTATTTCAGACAGAGACAAATATCCTTGGTCTTTAAGAGGCCAGATGCTTTTATGAAAAGCTGGTGCAACTGCTCTTCATATTAAAATCAATAAAAATTACCTGTATTTTAAGACTGAAGATTGCCTCCTGTGGTGGTGTTGGAAGGAACGGAGTTTTGATATCTGGAGTCAATCTCTATTTTTATGAATAATCCCTCCAGACTAATGAGACCTGCAGAAAATATGTATCCCTTGTGTCTGTCACCCTCATGGCCTGACACAATCTGTATAATGTGTATGAGAGTCTTCTGAGGAAAAAGAGAGACGTAGGAGTGTAGAAGCTATCTTTAAATACTTAGTAAATACACTGATTGAGCACAGCTAGAAGTCTACAGGAGTCTACCGACTTTAAGAATGGTAATTAATCATAATGCAAGAATATTCACGAGGATGACATGTTTTGAGAAAACTGCACCCCTCAGTTTAGTGAATCTGTGGTCATAGCTACTGCATCAATATAGAATCTCTGTTTTCTGGGGCCAGGCAAAAGCTACACTATACAAAAGAGTCATTTTTGTATAATTTCCACAACTTGGTGCTAAGTAACTGTCTTTCCTCAGTTTCCCATTAAGTGAATGTAGAAACTCTCATAAAAATGATATTTGCATTATCTAAGTGGTCTCTTCTGTAGGAAAAATAAATTATTCTATAATTCTAGGATTGTTTTATAGGTAATTTATTTGCATGCATGTTGATGTTCATGTATATGTGTGGTTGGAGAATTACTGAGGAAAGTTCAGCTTAGAAAACAGGCTTTGCTTTTAGTTCTGGCAGTAAGGTGGTCTCTATTCTTGGTTGGATAGTGAGTTTCAGGATTTGGCTTTATGATCTGTGGAAGGTAGTTTGCATGCTTGAGTTCTTTTGAGTGTGAGCTTCTGGTAGGATGCAGTTGTGACACTGTTGTGGTTTGGGAGTTGCTCTCCTGGGAATTAGTGGTGTGGGGAGCTGGTCAGTGCATCAGGCTGTGATGCAGCTCTGCCCCAAAGATCTGCAGCTGCAGCCCTCATTTGCCTGTTCTGGAAACGATACCAAATGCTTAGAATTGCCTTCTGCGTGTCAAGGGTTTAAGATTCACAGCAGGGAATGCTTGGGTGATTTATAGGAAGAGATGCGTATCCAAATGATTTCCAAAAAATATTTTCACTGGTGCAAACATCAGTATGTATCAAGACTGTTCCCTAGCAAGTCTTGAACTGGAATAGGATACAATTTATGGGATGAGTAATTTGCTGTGAATGGTTTGTTCATCTCTACTCTAGCATTTTCTAAGCAATTGATTATGACAAATTACCAGGTAACAGGTTTGTTCAGGCTGTGCTTTGAAACAAAGAGTCTTTACTGTGGATCCAGCCTGCTGGGCTGAGTGACAGTGAGCACCCCTGTGCTTGTCTGAAAAGGAGGATTCTTGGATGTAAGCAATCTGTGATTAAAACCTTGTATCAATCCGTCTTACTCATTTATTTTCTTTTAATTTTTCAAATTGAATCCCATCTTTTGCTAGCAGTGATTACAGTGCTGGGGAGGCTCTAGTCACCCTTCCAGTGGTCTGCTTGGCACACTGCAACAGACAGGGCAGGCTGCACAGCCTTCGTGCCTAACAATAGACTTGGTAGCTACTCGCTGGCACAAATTGCCAGAAGGGACTATAGATTATTACTGTGCAGGAAGCTTTCTCTGGGAAGATTTGTTCTGCCCATTTTATCCTGAGGAGTAGTCAGTCCATTCTGGGGAGAGTGCTATGGGCTTTGTGGTGTGCATTGTTCGTGTTCCCTAGGCTCCCTCAGGACAGGATGCCTGGAGGATTGGCAGACTTGTGTTCCTGGGCTAGATTTGGGGTTGTCTGCATCACTGGCTGCTGCCAGCACAGCTTGGTGAAATCTAGGTGTCTTGTTTTGGGTGGAGGAGTGCTATGGTCCTTTTACATGTTTATTCCTTGACACAGGAGATCATTAAGATACTGAAACCGACTCTACAATTAATTTCCCCATGTTTAATGAGATGGTTTTTCCCCCCACCTACTATCAGTACCCCATTATCATAATAAAAAGCATCTGCTTCACCTATAAAACTTGTAGGTTGCTTCTACATTGCAAAGATTTTCTGCTTGTGCTGCCCAAATATGAAAGCAAAGATTGTAAAAGATACCTGCTTATATTGAGGCATGGTGTTTGCAGCCTTATGGGAATATTACTTTGGAATTTCCAATTTTGAAAAGACAGGTGATCAACACATTCACAGAAAAAAAAGTGCTCCTTAGCAAAAAGCTGGGTTACTTGATAATGGCTCGCCATGTTTTGCATTGATTGTATGGAAGCTGTTATTTAATATTTAAATATTGGAATCCAACCCCTTGTTACTAATTTAGAAGGGCAGGATTTATCTTGGTACGACAAACCACCTTAGCAAGGTGCTTTTCCTACCCCTCTTTTCCATCCATCTCTAGCACCCTGCAGTAATGTCTGTTTCTTTCTTTCCTTTGACTAATAGGAGTGTGTTATCCTGTAAATGGTATTGAAATCAGGTGAGTGTATATGTTATCAACCTGTACTACTGTATGTATGCCAATTATAAAGTATGAAATTCTTATAAAGAAATATGGTAGTAATCATTGCTTTCAGATAAAGTGATCATGACTATTTTTCTGCCTTATGATGATACAGTAGAAAGAAGTTTAATTTCTCTGTCTAATTACTAATGTTTTTACAAGTGCTGTATTGGTTGAAAAAACTTCTATTTTATGGAAGTTACTCTGTACAGGGGAAAGGTTGAGGTTTGTTTTATGACTTTTGATAAAAATTGGAACATACTCTATTTTCATAAAACATCCCTGTATGATGTAAAATATCTTTTTTAATGAGTAGTCATATACATTTTGACATGTCACAGAGGAGGTTTCATTGTCAATACAAGAAAGTTGCTTACAGGTCAGAAGTGATTTAATTTGTCTTTTTAGCTGAACTGAATCTGTCCAAATTCTGTGTAAGTTCTTGTATGGGATATGAGCTACCATTTAATCCGGACAGGAGAGGGAGATGGGAGCAAGAAAGTAACTTTTCTCTGGTCATGTTGTAACATAATTCGTTGTGTTTTTTTGGTTTTTTGTTTTTGTTTTTTTTTGTTTTGTTTTGTTTTTTGTTTGCCTCTTCTCAGTTCTTGAAACCTTATTGGCATTTTTTTTGTTTTGTAACTGGTATTCACAATAAGGCAATTTGTTCAGCTTCATGTTGGCTTGTCTTATAAAGCATACTTGTAAATATATATAGACACATACATACATTTATAATAATAAAAACATTAATGAGACTTTAGGTGGTCTCAGCTGGTACATTAGAAGAACCAGCAAATAAAATATATCACTTTTCAATTTCAAAGGATATAAAAAATAGAATTCAGATAGTGTGAGGAACACAGCTTTCACAGAATTTTTTAGATCCCTGTCTTTTCCCATTATATTAGAGCCCAGCTAATAAAAAAGTCTGATTACTAGTGCTAATATTACTTTCTTTCTATTTTTGCCAAAAGAGATATATAGCACCTCATTCCTTTTTTCTCAATTATGCACACATCTCCCTGCCCCCCAGTTTCTAATGATGATACAGCAACCCCCCCCAGCTTTCAGAAATATTTGTTTCTTGAAGGCATCAGTTTGGGTGTAGCAATTCTACTTCTAGAAAGTCCCAAACCTCTTTGCAAGAGCTTGGCCTTGATGTTGTTCCTTAACAAGAATTACGGTGAATACCAGGGGCCACACTGATCATCTCGGCTTTGCACCTTCCCTGGTGTATTTTCTGTGATTACTGTCATCCCAGAGAAGAGTTTTGTCCACAGATAAATGTTCTCCTCTTATGAATAAGAAGACAGGCAGATGGAGAGCAGCTTGGCTTTTACCATTGCTCCTCAGTGCCCCGGAGCAGCACGAGCACAGGATGCACTCCCACTGGCAGCTGGCAGGCACCAGCCCCTTCCAGCTTCTGCCTTGTAAAGCTCACAGCAGGGATAAGCAGAAACAAGGGCAGTCAAATGGTGGAGGGGAAGAAAGTAGGAGAAAAAGACAGAGAGAGAAGCCAGCAGCAGGAAATAAAAACTGGGCAGAGCAAACAATTCTGAAGCTGGAACTGGCATGAAGCTTCAAAGTTGCAAATGTGCCAGTAAGCACGACTGGTGAAGAGGGGATCTAGGAAGCAAAGTTGAGAATAGAAATCATGCATCTGAGAAGCTTCTGGTCTTTTCAGAAATAACAACCTTTTATCAGATATTTACCACTTTCAATTGACTCATAGCCAGAACTGCAATTAAGCTTTGATATATTTTATAAAAAATAGTACTTAGTTTACTTTCACATAAGTGAAGAGATACAATTGCACAATGGTGGTTACAATGGTAGAAATACATACCGTTGATAAAATGTTTGCAAGAGATTTAAAAACATACTGTACAGCACCACATCTGAAATTGGATGATGGCAAAATGAATCATAATCCTTGTCTAAGTAAATTAAATTCCTAAATCTTTTTTTTGGAATAAATAAAAAAATACAATGTGCAATATGTGTCTGACACTACCAAAATGTTTCCTGAAGTTAAGCAATATATTAAAACAAAAAATGAGGTAAAAAAAGACATTCATGCATTTAAGCCACCATTAGTCTCGACTCTAAAATAAGGCAGATCGTAATCTTTTAAACTGTCTTTAGCCATTTCAATCCTCTTTAGTGCTTTTCAGGGCAAGGTCTTAATAGACCTTGCAGAATCATGAGTTAAGATGCTTTTTATTTCTGACAGGTCATTTTTGACAGGTTCAGCCATATTTGAAATGCATTACATAGTAGAAAATGTTGATTTTGTTTAATGAAGAAAGAAATGTAAATTAAAAGGAACTGAGAGAGATGGATACTTTTAGAGTTAATCACAAATGAGACTGCTTTGAGGGAGAGAGGTAAGGGAAAGAAAATTATGTGTCATCCTCAGTTTTAATGATGTGGAAAAGGGTGACGTTAAACAGGACTTGATGTCCATTATTCCAGGCATAGAGAGCTCTATCTCTTGCATTGTAGTCAAGCATGGATATATGAAAATACTGATTATGGAAAGGAATGTCTGTGTACTCATAAGTGGAGGTTTTTGTGGAGTAGGAATAGTAGACCTTGGCTCCTGTTAAGTGCGAGTTAGTGACATACAAGGTGCCACAGATCATGAAGGATTCTCCAGCACTTCTCTTTGGGTAGCCCGTGCTCCAGCTCTTCAGCACCTCCAGCGTATCCTGGTTCAGCTGGCTGATGACAATGTTGCCTGCATTCTGGTTGGTGGCATACACAGCCCACAGCCCAATTTCATCTGCCATCAGGTCGATATCAGAGAAGCCACCCCAGGTATAAGGGTAGACGTTGTGGAAGCCAGCGTACTCCAGGCTACGCTGTGCCAGCACCCGCCCCGTGTCGAAGCTGTACTTGATGATGATGTTGCTCTGGTACTTGTTGAAATAGAGGGAGCCATTGTAGACAACGTGGTTGGTTCCTGCCCATTTGAATGGAAGGTTGTATGTCCTTGATTCGGCCCCGCTGACAAAGTCTGCGATTGATTTGTATTCACGGACAATTTTATTGTTAGTGTAACTATCCATGTACCAGACCTGGAAAGAAAACAAAGACTGGGAGTGAACATCTCAAACACAGTGTGTGGTTGTGTGATCGTGATATGGAATGATGGAGATATTGCAGAGAAAGGAAAACAAGCTTTAGATGCACAGCAGGCTATCAAAGTACAATATTGCCTATACTCCTGTTACAAAAGCAGGAGGAACTCTTGTATTTCTGAATCAAACTTACCTGTACAGGTGAACTCCCAACACAACTGTAACTAACTACAGTGTCTGCATTTTCAGAGAAATTTAATCCTGGATTATTCAGTGTTTGGGCCTCTACTATGTGATGCTTGCCAAAATATATTTCTAGAGACTAATAATATAAGAGAGAGATGGGAAATGGCATGTGAGATAAACTTGAATTTATACTTAGGAATAAATGTGGTTAAATTCTTTTCAGCTGATATTTTATTCAAAGAAAAATAGTCATTTCTTAGTAAAGGAAACAAAAGCAATAGCAATGAAACCAGTAAAAAAATTCAAATCCATTTTTCCCCCTTAAAACAGAATTATTACTTCTTTTTAATGTTCTTTATGCAACTTCCATTCCCCATTTTTTTCCTTCATACAATTTGCTTTTTCTCCTTTTAGTTTCTCAGAGTTTGTTGCTGTCCTAAAGGTAATAGAGAGTTCTGGAGTCAGTAGCAAACTCGAATGGACACAGCAGGCAAGGTAGAGCTGCACACAAATTCTTTATTTATTGTCATATTTCTGTTGCCTTTTCTTTGGGTTTTCTTTCTGTATTCAGAAAATCAATGTTGTGGGTCTCATACAAATGTAACCTAGTGTTTTGAGTTCCAAAGGCCTCTGATGGAGGGAGCATCTTCTCAAAACTGTAGCCAATTTAAGATCCTAATGGAGATCCAAACAACAAAACAATAACATAACTTGGATATGATGGAGCAAATGATCTGACTAGAGCCTTTATGGGGTCTAATCCTGCCAATTTTAACTGTCTGCATTATGGGTCCTGCTCTTGGGTAAAATGTTGATGCTTGTTTTAGATTACTCTGGTTTTTGAAAGACATAAGCACAATTAAATATGTTAGAAAATAAAAAAACTGGGATGTCAGTTCTGATAGATGTTTGTCAACCCTGAAAAAGTTGAAGGAAATGACCCAAAAGTGCTTAGATAACTTTTGTCTTTGGATATTTTTCCAAAAATAGTGTTGCTTTTTCTCTGGAGATCTTTGAGTGTGAAAATGACTGAAATAGAAAAACATGCTCAGGAATGTAACTTTCTAGGGGGAAATATCTTTTAAAAGATTAAAATAAAGCAAGTAAGACTCCAGGACACAAAGACAGTGCCTTAACATACTCGGTTATTTTTCTCTGATGCCAATGGATCTGTCATCCAGGCTCCAAATCGGGTTCCAGATATCTTCACTGTAATGGGGCCGGTAATTTTCATCAATTTGCCGCACGCTGGAATCAAAAAACAAATGCATTAATGCACAACTCTCCTTGACATCAGTTAGAGCACAAGACCAAATGCTCCAAACTACATAGTGGCTCCAGGGGATTCAGGCTTATGTTGAAGATTGATTGTCACCTTCACTGGAGGAACTTTTCCATATCAAAGAGTAATATAAATATGCAAAAATATACACATAAAATTTTATTGGTATATATTTTTGTACTTACACCTTTTGAAGCACAGTTATGGTCACTGGGCATAAGCTAAAATACAACTGGTAAAATATCTTCTGAGCTGAAGAACATTTAATAATAAATGAAATGAAGACATAATCCCCCCCTATCTTTTGCCCTCAGAAAGTTGGGCACAAAGCTGGAATTGCTGTTTCAGTTTTCCCTTGGCCAGGGTAACAAGGGGTTTAAGGGCAGACACAAAAATGAGCTTGTACACACAATATTGCTGTACTCAAAGCTTGTGCCCGACTGCCCCCTGCTTACACACACACGGCTCCTTCTGTACTGGAGGCTGCCTGAAGAAAGTGAGTATGAGAATTATTTAGCAAGCCTGGCTGCATTGGTTGGCTTCTAATCCATTTGACTGTCTGTGAGGAAATAATGAAAGTCAATACCATCTCGGATGCTGACCTTCCTAACAATTCAAAAATCTATATTTTAGGGGACATTAATGAGATATCTGTTAGTAACAAGCTCCTGGTGGAATTCATGTGTTTACCAAGATTTAATGTCACACAGTGGTGTGCACATAATTAGCTTGAATAGCATGTTTTTAAAGAAGAGAATGTAAAAATAAGTGAAACATTTAAATAATATTTTAAATTTAAAAATAAGTGCTTCTCTGTGCTACGTGGTTGTGCCATACTGATAAGTGTATTTATCTAGGAAATGTGGAAAGCAAACAGTATCTGGTGTTGAGAGTGAATTTATTCAGCTCAAAAGAGAGGGTGACATCAAGCCTGAATTTTATACTCTGTAACTGGAACAGAATGTATTATGCCAGCCCACTTCAGTCGCTTGGAATGGGGTTAATGCTCTGGTGAAAACTCAGAGGCTGCTTGGGTAGTTTTTGTTCACAGCCAGGGAAATTGGATGTATCAGAAATGAAGACTGAATGCATGCAGACCTCAATGAGCAGGTTAGGCTGTGTCTATTTTCTGGGTCAGTTAAGAGACATTATTAGGAAACATATCTCAGTTTATGTATGTTGCAGTATTTTGAAGATATTTTTTGAATTTTACATTTTAAAGAATCTTACAGTTTTTTAATACTTGGTTATGATAGGACATAATTTTTGGATTTTTTTTTGTATGTAGGCTGCTAGCATTGTGTGCTGAGTGCTCTTTTTCTACAGCATGAATTGCCATCAGCTTGAAAGGTAGAGGACTATAATCTATCAGGGTAAAGGCTTTTATTTTTAGGTGGTCTGTTAGTAAATAGTCTCAGAAATGGGCAAGAGATAACCCTTCTGAAGGTCTGAGTTTGAATTTGGAATACTTAATTCAGAATGAGTTATCAGAAAACTAATAAGCATAAAGAAATCAGAATAACAATTACTCCTGAACTTGTGGTTTCTAGATAATTACAACATAGTGAATGCATGAGTTATAAAGGGTATGCCAATACAAATTGGTGCCTTTACAATATAGTATTGCAATTAGTGGGAAAGCATAAAAATAATTTGGAATCTGAAGCACTGTTTCTTCTATGGAAAAAAAAAAAAAATCCAAGAAGTTGAAAGTGGACTCCTAGTAAGTTGTGAAATTTTGCTTCTGAATGGGCAAAACCCATGGAAGAGCCCCTGGCAGAGATGTGGAGGCTCCCAGAGCCACCTTTTGTGTCGGGGGGCCCAGGCAGGGCAGGGGTGTGGAGTGGCAGTGAGCCACTCCAGGTGGGCTCAGCAGTGCCAGGGCACAGTGGGAGCAGCATGGGCACACAGCAAGCTCGGGGCCCCGGAGCTGCAGCAGGACAGGGGTAAATCAGGCAAGTTTGGGGTCCCTGTGGGGTGTGCACACAGCTCTGGGGCTGTTTGGGTGCTGCTCTATGTGAGGAGCTTCTGGAGGTTAGAGAGCAATTCAGAGATCTGTATGTTTAAGCGTCAGTATTGTGGTATTTATCCTGAATGTATAGCTCACTGATTCAAGTTAGTTACACACTGCTAATAATTAATGGACATTCAGCCTTCATTTAGTTTAAACTAGAGTTAAACTGTAGTTTAAACTATATGAACTGAGCTGTGTACCCCTGTCATAGGAGTTGGATGCTTTTAGAGAATGATCTTTCAAAATGTATTGAGATGCTGTTCAATGTAAAAAGAGATGACATTGTACTTCAGCCACTAATTAATCAGCAGTTTGAGTCAGGGTATATTTCTGATCTAATTTTTATTCCCAGACAGCGTGCAGTGATCAAGAAAGGAAGACTCTTAGGAGAGCTGCTGTATAGCTGAGGGGCAGCTGAAAGTGACAAAGCTTCCCTTTTTGGCATAATAAAACAGAGCACTTTGTAAGAAGCATGAGGATTTTTTTTCCCTCCTGCCCCATACATTTTTCTTTTCCTTCCCCGTTAAACAGAAGCCCATAGATCTGTTTATTTTATGATATAACTTGATGGAACTGGTCTTTAAAACTAAGGAATACTACAAGTATTTTTTTCACGTATGGTAAGTCATTCCCATTGTAGCAATAATTCATCTACCATCAGCACGCTTCTTCTGTAAACCCCAGCAGTACCTGAGGTCTGCTGCCCTACCTGCTGACAGCATGGACAGTAAAAAGGAAGCAGCAGAGCTGTCAGAGCCCACCTCTGTCTTGTCATCCCAGCTTCCTCATAGCAGAGAGATCCTTATGACTGGTTTCTATTTAATGAGCAAGTAAAAGAACTCAAACCAATCAGAAAGTCCTCTCAGTTCAGAAAGTACTGCTTGAAAAGACAAGGCCCCAGAGCAAGTCTTGGCTGAATGGTCAGCTTGAATCAACTGATGCTGTTTTAAACTGCTTAAGGCTGCAAAAGTAACTTTTGCAGAAGTCATGTTTAACAGTCCAAGAAATTTTCCTTACTCCTCCACTGAAGCTGGTAACAGCTTCTTGTCTATTTAAGAGTATTGATCTAATACCTGTCTGTATTCTCAGCTGCATAATAAACCTTTTAGTTCATTGGATGGCTTTATTAAAGTTGATTTTGCATGCTCTGAGGTGTTTTTGCTAGGGAATGGTAATACTAACATATTGAAGGCAGGATCATTTGCCTAAAATTTTTCTGTCATGAAAAGTATGGGATTTTGAAATTAATGAAAATTCCAATTAGCTTCCAGTGAGGCATTTCTTTAGCTCATTTTGTAAAGAAATAGAACAGAGACAAATATAATGTAAAATGGAAATCACTTCTGGACTATGAGTTTTCTATTGCAGTGAGGGGGCCGACAGTTAAAACTGGTGTACGCAATTTTTTTTTTCCCCCTCCTTTTCTTTTACCTGGTAGAAGAGAACATACAAAAAGTTTTGGTTTATAGCAATTTGATTCCCTGATAGAAGGACCAGATGCTAGTAAAAAGTTATGTCAAATATATCTCCATACAGGCACATGTGAAGAAGTTCAGGTACTCTAAGAAAAATGGGATACTTGGCTTTTTTTTTCCCCTTTATGGGGTTACACAGGAAAGCAGTGGGATCTTTAGAAGCCCTGAGTCTCCTTCCCTTGGCTTTGGAAGAAGCAGCTGACTACATTAGAAAGTCCCAGCTGTAACTGATTGTAGTAGTTGGAAAATCCCAACCATAGAGTCTTTTTACATCCTAAACTGAGCTGCACAAGAAACATCATATGCACAATCCAGGTGTTCCTGGCTTGATTTCTCTCCTGTAACAATTCTGTACAGTGGACTCCTGTAACCTGTTCATGATTTCCAGTATTTATATTAAGGAAGAAGTTGAGCATGAGGTGACCATTAGAAGAGAAAATAGATGTACTTTTGTACAGCCTGTGGGCTGTGAAAGTATATGGGGCAGAACATGTCTGAAAAGCTCCAGAGTGAGCAAGTACCAGGAGGAGGCTGCGCAGTGCAGCTGCAGAGGAGCTGTTTTGGAGTAGCTAGAAATGGGTAGCTAGTGCCATTCTCTGTGATGTGACTGAATATTGGTAGCTACCATAGAGAGAAACTGAGTGTATAATTTGTAGAAGGACTGGCAAGGGAAATAAAAACACAACATTCTCTTCAAATGTTCATAAGCATCATGTTGGTTTGTTTGTTCATTTTTTAGGTAATAAATAGGGGAAATGAAGTGAGTTTTCTTGGCACTTGCACAAATGAATTCCAAGTGTTTTACTGCTTGCACTTTTCTGCTTATGGTCAAATTTGTCATAAAATACTAATATGAGGGAATGAAGAATTAGTTCTTAATGAATGTATGTCTGCTTTCCTGCATATTATGAATCCAGGAAGCACCATGATATAGTTATTAGAGTTTGCTGAGAAGAAGTCCCTGGATATTTCTGCATGGGAGTCATGACTTGCTGTGTAAACTTTGGAAAATTAATTTATGCTTTTGGGCTGCTTGTTCCTTCATCTACAAAATAAGGTTAAGAATCTATATCTCTATTGCCCAGTTTTATACTAAATGATATTTTAAAATTCTTTAAATTTAGAATTTAAAATTCTTCAAATCCTTCTCAAAGGGAAGGATACTTTGGAAGCAGAAGTACCACTGCAATCAATATCTCATGCTTGCACTAATAACTCCTCTGCCACTGATGTAACAGAACTTTGGATACATAGAATATTCTACTTTTGAATTTTAACAAAAAATGTTACTCTAAAATATTGTTCAGTGTCTACAACATAGACATGAATCCAATATATATCTACTCCAATTATATATCAGAGTATTGGCTTCTATGAATGCTACCCATGTAAGTTTTATTTCAATTTCATAAACATGTCATGTCAAGAATAGGAGAGTTCCAGGCATGCTGTGCAACCTGCATTCTCTTATAAATACCCATGACTTACAGGACTATCAGCAAAGGACCCATATATGCATCCTTACATGTGAGTTTGGGGTGTGTATAATCACATGCATTCTATTCCTATGTGTTTAGCTGCATGCACCCCTTAAAAGTTTTGTCAACTAAATTCCCAGCAGCTTCATCTTGAATTTTCTCTTATTCCAAAAAGGAGCAAAATTCAGTCATCACAACTGTTGTGGTAACCATTAAACCTCAGTGAAAGTAAGATAACTGCTTAGTGCACTGTAACGAGCGTTGAAAATGTTCCAGTGCAGATGGAACTTTCAAGTGGCCAGGACAATATAAATAATGCATTATACTGCTGAAAAACACCTGCTAGGGAGAAGAATAGAGAATAGCTATTGCATACACTGATTAGAAAATTGTATTGTGAAATGCAACAAAATATGTGAAGATTCAAGCCAGATCCTGTGGCTTCTGGCTATCAGGCTGGCGTGGACAGGCACAGCTGGGTCATCTCCAGCGTGGCCAATGTGGCCACAAAGCAGGTGTTGGCATGAGAGCTGCTTTCCCCTCATGCCCTCTGATCTGAGCACACAGCCCCAGCTCTCAGCAGTCACAGGAAGCCAAACTGAGGCTGTTTGTACTTCAAAAGGCACACAGCCAGTCCATTAGTAGGGAACCATAAAAGTAATTTCAACTTTTAAGACGAGGGAATAATGCCAGTAAGGATGAATGAATCTGTGTTACATCTTGAGAAGGTCCACTCCCTTTTGATAATGGATATGCTAAATAATTTATTTTATACAAAAAGTTTCTACTGCTAATATATGTAATTTTAATGCATTTTTTTTCATTAGGTACATCAAGAGATTAGAATGTGTTGCAGGAATTCAGGATAGATAAGCTGTCAATACACCTAGTAATTCTGTTGTACAAAATATATCTCACACTGTCATTGCTTCACTAACTGTTGTTACAAGATGCTGTAAAAGCAAAGAAAAACAAGATACTTGTTAAACCGATGATTTTTGGTATCTAATAACTTACTGGAACACTCACTGTCAGAAAATACTGTTTATTCATAGGAATTTTCTTGTTTGCTGCAGTATTGCAACACAGCCATTTTCTCCTGACTGCCTTCTGTCAATGCAGTAATGTGTTATTATGTGTGTATACTGAGGGGAAAATAGGATCATAAGAAATTTCTGTTTGAAGAAGTCTTTCATATATTTTTGCACATCATCACTGTGCTATTTTCAGAATAAAATAAAGAAATAAATTATTTAAGAGGCTAGCTTAACCTAGATTTTTCTTGGTCTACAGTGTCACAAAAATAAGGAGGCTCTGCTTATCCACTTAAGAAGATATTTAATGTCCTTGGTAGCATTTAAAAGTAAACATCCCGCAATTGATAACTGATACACTGATCACAGGCCTAAACCTTGGAATTTCAATTTTATTCATGTTCAGTGTTAAATTGCAAAGTGGTATTTTTTCATAAAGGGGCTGGATTTTTTTCTGTACTTACCCAGGTTGCAATAGCGATCCATTCAGAAATCTCCAAATGCATGGATAGACTGGGAAGAGAGGACACTGCCCTGTATTTGTAAAGCAGGTTATCCCTAATGGAAGTTGAGGCTGACACTTGATATTGATCCTTCAGGCCCTCGGTTTTAGTAGCTGATACTGAGCTAGTGCTGATTTTCAAAAATGCTCAACATTTGACTTCTGACTAAAGGCAGCATGGTAGAGATGGCCTGAGGTAAACCTGGTGCAGCAGTAGCAATGGATTGCTGCTGTGCATCCTGCAGAAATCATGCTTTGGTCCCTTTAAGTTAGATGTGAAGTTAGGTTAACATTTCTACTACAGACTTCACACTGATCTTACAGGCTAAAGACATTACTGTCAGAGTGGCCTCTCAGGTGATACAGCAAGATGCCGGGGTCGTGTTGTGGACATCTCAAAACTGATTCCAGTCTACTTTTCACTTTTTTTTTTTTTGCCACATTAACAGCCCAAAGATGACTCTAGTAGCAGTGTCTAAGCTTTTTTGAAAGAATATTTGTAACTCTCTGAGTGGTTTAAACCTCAGATTTTGAATTTGCTGTGTTATAATTTTTCATCTTACTCCTTCTGTATACAGAAAGGCAGTACATTATGTCATGTACTTAGAATGAGATAGCTGACTTTAGCCTGAGTTACTCTTGTCTTTTATTAGGGTAGCACAGATCAGAATATAATGCAGTTGTTCATAAAAGAAACAAACAAATCCCCCCTCCCCCAAAACTTAATCTTGCTAAAGAGAGACAACTAAAACTGCACAGCCAAGGAACCAAATGTGCCATGAACTTGTTAACTTACTGAGCTTTTTCATGCAGTCACGAAGCCTGGTTTCTAAATTGACTACACGCTGGTGTAGTTCCTCATAGTCATAAGCACCAATTTCTTCCTGAATCCCAGTGAGCACAGTAGACAGATTCCTAATTTCCTCCTTGAACTGTGTGATCAACTTGGCATCAGTTTTGTATTGTTCCAGAACTGGGATCAGTGGCAGGAGCTCATCCATCTTTTCTTTCAACTCCTGTTAAAGGCAATCATATGTGCATTAGAGAAGTTTAAAGGAGTTTGATCCTCTAATTTTCTTTAATGTAAAATTTATGCCTGATTATTAAAACAACTTGAAAATGATTATTTTAGTTACAGATCTATTATTAGTCTACTGTGAAAGTCTCAGACACCTCAGACTTAATGGTGATAAGCTGTAGATTAAATGCATGAGAGAATAGTCTTTCTATTGAAAGTAAAGAGTTACTTTCAAATGATCTGAACCAAACTGACTTTCCATCCAGAGGATATAAATAACCCTAAGTGTGTCTTTCATCAGAAGATGAATAGGCCTGAATGCACAGTACTGTTCAAGATCATACCTGGTTTACAGAGCTGTCATACATACTTGTTGAGCTCTTATCTCTGTTTCATTCACTAGAAGTACTAAACTCTTTGTTTTTCTCAATGTCTTTTGGAAAGTGTTTATTCTTGCTCCAGCCACAAGGATACCTATTTTTTTCTTCTGAAGTAAAAATCTATGGTTCTCAGCTGTGATTTGTACTTGTCAACCAGCTGTAGCACTAAATGCTTTTGAACTTGCTCAGTTGACATCTCTTCTGGAATATCACCAAAGATTTATTTGTACATTTGTACATTTTTTGTACATGCATTATATATGCCATGCACAGTTGTTGTTGCATTGCCATTCCTATTCTTAAACATAGACTGAAGAAAATAAGGCTCCATCTTGAAATCTCAGATTGCCCTTTTCTCGGATTTTTTTTGAGACTCATACTTTGAGAATTTGTCTTAATTTGTAGCATATATTGGTTGCCCATCTTTAATTTTTAAAAGCACTAATTTTAAATTTAAACCAATTGTTTGAAGTTGATTGTTGTTACTATTCTGTAGAAAACCTCAAAGAATCCTTGCAGTCAAAAGATTTTGCTTTACTGAAACGTAGCAGACGTGGAATATATATAAATATTATATATGGATTTCAGAGTATGCTGTTGATTCTGTTTTCAAGGGGTCTTCCAATTACATTATGTCAGCAGAGTTACCAAAATGGACACAAAGAAATGAAGTCCTTTTGTTTACAGTTAAAACTATTTTCATTTGGCTGTTTTTATTAAAATCTTGACCTAAACCTACTTTATACCTGTTAAAATGAATAGTAATTTTTACCTTGATGACAAAGAAAGTAGGCTTAGTGACAGAGATAGAATAGTTCCAGAAGCCATAGTTACTTCATCATGAAATAATGAACTTAGGTTTCAGTTCTTTGGGACAGTGAATAGCCAAAAACCACAGGTAAGCCGTAATGGGAAAAAATGCAAAGCTTGAAAAAATTCAGGAGGATAAAATGTGTTTGAATTAGTGAAGGTAATGTAGTCCTGGCAGGATTTATACCAGAAGGTACCTGCTGCCCTGCATAAAGTGAAGTATGGGCTGGCTATATGCTCAAGTGTGATCTGCACCAAATTTGTACTCCTTGGTTCTGGTCAGCATAAAAACACAGATTTACAATATCTCATGTCAGTAAATCATATAAAGTTGATTCTGGTATTTTCATGATAAAAAAAATAAAAAATAAAAAATTGGCTTCTGCTGACACTCCAGAGCAATGAGTGGTACAAGAACAAATGTCTATTGCAACACAGATAGGCGCTAGATGTGTTCTGGCACTTTGTGGCAGTTCATATGAGGGGTTGTTATATCCAACATGATTTCTTTGTCTCAGGAAAGATAAAGCACTGGAATTTTAGTAGACTAGATTTCAGAACAGCATATTGTATTATTTTGACCTTTTAAATTATTTTATAACTGGATTGGCTGGAACTCTGTTTTATACTCCTGGCAAACTGTCAAACTGAAGGTAAATGACTGGCCAATAGAAATATTGAATATTTAAAAGGTTAGAGCACTGGAGTATTCTTCTACCTCTGACATTGTGTATCAGACATTCAAATTTTGATATTTTGTTCCCAAGGAAAACTAAAATGAGAATACAGGATATATAATGGAATTATGCAAATGTGTTATTATTGTAGCAATAAGGGATAAAAGGGAAAAAAGGTGAAGATGTTTCTTATTTAATCAAAAACCTGGGAGTATGTGCTCAATCATCTCTAAACTAAGAACAATGACATAATTTATAAAGCTTGACATTCAGATCATTAATGTACTTAATTCCTGATGTTATTAAGACCCCCTCGATATTCAGTGGCTCTGAAAAAAACCCTAGACCTCTTGGCTATGTAAATATTTAGGTATCTAACTCTAGCACCAATTGGAAAATTAGGTTCATTTTATATGAACTTTCAGAAACACTTCAAAAAATATATATTTGCTTAACATAATGTAATCCTCAGAATGTATTTTCTAGAACCTATTTTGTGGTCCCACAGTCCTGAAAGATCAATTTATCAGACTCGATATATAAAGAAATTAAATATGCTCTTGAAATATTTTTCTCCTGAAGAGTACTCCAGATAGCTTTTTCACACTACAAAATGCTACTTGTAGTATCTGCAGCCCTTCTTCCTCACAAAAGGATTAGCTTGTGGTTTTTGTTGTCATTAAAATTCAGTGGGAGTCTTTTTTTAATCACACAAATGTGACTGGGAGTGACTGCCCTCCTCCCCATCCCAAATTCAAAACAGCAGGCCTTCAGACATGAAATTAGATCTTAATTCTACTGGATTAAAATTACAATAAATGGATTTATTATAGCCTTTCTTCCCTTTCACTGCAGTAAATGTCATACAACACTATGAGCGCAGAACTCTACTTGTCTGCTATTAATTCCACTGGATCTCCCCCTTTAGCATTGGAGCTTGAAAGAATATAAATTTCTCAGTATGGCATGCATATTGATACAGAAAGAACAGGAATCTGTTTATAGTAACATTTCTTTAATGACTTAATAATTAATAGTTCCTTCCTATTACAATTAAATTGAACATAGCAAAAGATTATTATCATAAAGGAAGATTTTGCTTTTCTTTTAAATGGCACTCTTGTAGGAGCTTTTCAAGCTGGGACCTAGGCAGTCCATGCATTGCTACTTAGTACATTGTTTCCAGCAGACTTGAAAGTTACTGTAAAAATTGAACCTACTTGAAAGTGCTTTGTCATTAATGTCTTCCGATCATCTTCGATCTGTCGAAACTTGGCCTTCAGCCCCTTCATTTGTGTTTCCATTTTTAAAACATACTGGAAATCCCTCTGAGTCCGTAGATTTAAAACTTCAATAGATTGGGACATATTCTGAACCTGTTAAAGAAGAACACTCTCTGCACTTTTTGTTGCTTTGCTTTTTTTCCTGGTTAAATGTCAGGCAATGTACACATTTCAGTCAATCAGCTGTGACTCATTTCTACCACTGTAGTTGTACATTCTGTTCCTGTGTGATGGTAAAAATATTGGGGAACAGGGCAAGACCTCAAAGCCATAAATTGTTTGAACTACTTAGAGGTAAAGAGAGAGAGATCCTTTAAGCATCATTTTCATTGGGCTCAGGAAATGCCGTCAGGCAATAGAGTCTACTTGAGACCTGTCCTAGATGTGGCTGTGGTTCAGAAGGTGCTCATACAGCATATATTCCTTCCAGGCACTTTGGGAGGGACAGGACTGAAATTTGGAGATTTTGCTCAGTATGAGCAGCATGACTTTCATAGTTAGTAAGCATTTATAGTATCATTCAATATAAAGCATACAAAAAACTACCCAGAGATAAGCTGGGGTGTGTCAGTCACCACAGAGGTGTTTCCTCATAATTCTGTAAATAAATGTAAATTTAGAAATTTTATTCAAATGTCTCAGTGGTAGAAATCCACAATTTATTATTTTTTTTTTAAAGATGAAAAGTAGTGAATGTTTAGGTAATTTTTGTAGAGCAAATGACTTTGTAGCTGTAGTGAGGACTTTCACCACAGTTACCGTCGCCCAGAGTAAATAATACATGCTTCTAAAAGTTTCTGTTATGAAGGCAATGCTTTTATCAGCCATAAAAATGACATGTTTTCCAAGTGCTGTTATTCTATTTGAGTAAGTGTTTTGTTTTCCTAAAACATGAGAAAACTAGACTGCTGTAAATGTATTAGGCATCTTACTAAGTTTTGGCTCAAACAAAACATATTGTACCCTCCTAAGAAAAGACAAACCCAGCAGTACCCCTGTGGTTTGTAAGAACATGCAATATTTGAATGGATATTCATGTTTGGAGCTAACTCATTATGATCTACAGAGTGTATGGATTTAGAAACTACTCTTAAAAATAGTATACATTATTTATTGTACAGTTGCCATTAATAGTTCTGAGAGAGGATCTTTAATGAAAAAAGCAGAGGTTTCTTTTTTTTTGCTATCCAATTGTTGAAAGCAGGCAAATAAAGTCCTTTGGGTGCTGGAAGAACTTTCCATTTGGCAGAAGACACATTCACATAGAGGCTCTAATTAAAGGACTGTATGGACTCAGGGAAGTACTAATACAACAATACCTATCCATGATTGCCACAGTCCTGATCATAAAACAATAGCTTTTAGAGTCTGATGGTTTAGGTTCATTTCTGTGGCAGCTCAAAAATTATGTTGTGATCTTAACACATCCCTCCAGTCTCCACCTCAGAAGAAAGATGTATGTTTGTTTTGTTTTTTGCAGTAGTATTTTAGTGTTTGGGGAATATGCTGGGACAAAGACTGATGTTCCTTTCTTAAACAAACAGCACGAGGGGAGGCAGCTCCTTTTCCCTCTGCTGGTCCACCAATGTCCTCTCCATGCATCTCATGCTCAGGACTCTGCCAACTTGAAACGTAGTCTCTTCTGAAGTTCATGGAAGCACAGGGAGCAAAAAATCTCTGGGGATCTGGCACTATATTAACACTGGAATGATTTTTCTATAGCTAGAAAAAGGCTAAAAATTGTGTGCTAAAAAAGTACTTTAAAGTCTACATTTTATGTTGATTTTTTGCTGCTGTTCACTCTCTCAGACCTTAGGTTCTGTACCACTGGCTATGATACAGTGATTATAACCTTGGTTACTTATGCAGGGAGTGCAGGATGTTTGTGTTTTCATAGTTGCAGCATTTTTTCTGTTGATGCAAAACAAGACCATATATGCAATAGTGGATAATACTGGAACTAAGAATTGGGCTGTTGGGGAAAATTTGCACCACCAGAAAATGAATAAATAAACTTGAGGAAAAGAAACAGTGAAAAGATTAGAACTGTTTATGCCCTGCAGAGTTTACTTTCAAGATGCTGTGGTGTCTCTCTCATTATTTTTTGATAAGAGATGAGAAATGACCTTCAGCAGTCTCATATGATCGATGCAGAAGCTGCAGTTTAAATCCCACAGCACTGAGCTAGTTTGAGGTGGGATTTGTAACTGGTCTTACACACAAAAATCTGTCCTGTTGGATTTAAGAAAGAATTTGTGAGGGGTGACAAAGAGAGAAGATGTAGCTTGGGTTGGGAAAGGTGTGGTATAAGGAAAACAGATAAATAGAGATGAAAACACAGGTAGGGGATATACCCTGAAGAGCAATTTTTAGTAGGTAGCTCTTCATTAGTTCATTATGTATTAACTGAGAGGGAAAAGCAGTAGATTTCCATGGGAAGTTTAATGAGAAAGAGGAGGGATTTTTTTGGGAAGACTTACCTTCTCTAGTAGCTGTCTGAGCTGCCTGCTTTTGGCATCTCTCGAACATAGGTTTTGTTCAGGTGCAACAACAGTGCAAATGCAACGGCCATCAGGATCCTGGGCTGAACTATAAACTTGCCATCCTTCCTTGGGGCTAATCTGAGTCTGTAACAACAAAATAATAACAATCAAAGGAACTGAATTGATTTTTATTGTTTGAAACAAACACTGCAACAGAATACTTTTATTTTTGCAGTAAATGTCTGCAATGAGGTTCCTACTGGTCAACAATTATTACTCTTAACTAATTAGTTTGGTAGTTTCCCAGTTTTGCCATATCTCACACCTTTGCAATAATTCTCTAGAAGAGTCTAGCACACACAGTTTCCAGGGCAGATGAGAATCTGCTTGTGATTCAGCACAAACCAGGTGATTTAATTCTTTGCAGTTTTTCATCAGCACAGAACAAACATGTCCTTTCAGCCTGGATGACTTTTACTTTAGACTAATGGAAACAACAAAGACAGGAAAGAACAAACATACGAGCCTGGGGAGAGTGCAGGGTGTGAGTCACGGGTGGGAACTGGCTCAGCAGCAGTTTGGATGTGGTGGTCAGGTTGCTCTTGAAGCTGTGCCACACGGGAACTGTTCTCCGTGGGCCTCCACTGCACTCAGCCAAGGGAACAGGGCGGGATAGAAAAGTGTCTGGCCAGCCAGGGGAATGGGGCTCGTGGTAAGCGAGCCACAGGGAGATTAAGACAATGCATGTCCTTCACTGGGATAGCAGAAATCTGGAAATTCTTAACCTGTTCTTTTTTACAGCAACCATGACTAAGAAAGGCAGGCAAACAAACAAAAAAATCACATTTGTTTGCAGAGCAGGGTAACACTGAACTGCATTTAGTGTTTGTGTGGGATTTGGTATCTCTTTAATGGGATGTACAAAACTAGTGTAGGAGTGACAGGAAACAATGTAATGAGATGATTGAAACATTCAGGTGATGGAACTTAAAAGATACAAGAAGCAGTTTTTGAACTTTCTTTTTAAACTGTAATTTAAAGTTAATATTGTGCTTTATTCTTTCCTAAGTTTGTACTTAGTGATGAATTTCATAGTACAGATACTAATAGATAACATTGAAGTAATTTTGGTCTGGACACAGTTAGAATCAGTTGCTATTTATACTATAAAATTGTACTCAGTGGCAGCAGGGAAAGTGATTATTTAAACTCAGAAGCTTTGATATTGACACTTTCCTGGCAGCTTAGCACAGGAGTTGCAGAGTTCCTCGTCTCTGAAGAGGTGCCAGTATCTGTTGACTGAGGTAAGAAAAGAGCACAGGCTTTTCACAACAGTGACTCCTCTGAAAAAGTCATTGAAGATGGCAGTGACCTTCTACTGCAAAGTTAATAGAAAAATCAAAATTGTGCTACTACCATGTTTTGCAAGGAAAAGCAAAGTGCTATCATGTAGATGACTTGAAGGAATGAGGGAACTTGGCCTGATGAGCTTTGAGAAGAGATGACTGAGGGGACCTCATCAATGTCAGTATCTGCAGGGAGGTGTCAGAGGATGGACCAGGCTCTGCTTGGTGGTGCTGAGCAACAGGACAGGGGCAATGGGCATGAACTGAGGCACAGGGAGCTCCACGATTGACCAGAGAGGGTGTGGAGTCTCCCTGACTGGGCATTCCAGAATCCCTGACTGGATATTCCAGAATCATGTGACACAATCCTGTGCCATGTGCTCTAGGATCATTTTGAGCAGGGAGGTTGGATGACCCAGTGTGGTCCCTTCCATTCATACCCATTCTCTCTCACCTGTAAAAAAAGATGAGATGCCTTAGGTTTTTCTAGAAAGGGAGAACCAGTGTTCTGCTAAATTATACTGCTTCTATGACATTCGCTGCACCTTAATTTTTAGGGCAAATGGAATTTAGCTTAAGACATGGAGAACAATAAAAATTAAATGAAATTACATCTGTAGAGACAATTTAAATAGGTTTTGAGAAGCTACTAAAATTGCAAGCTTTAACAAGTGAAGCCTTTCAAGGCTGTAACCCTTGAAAAGTGTAAGCTCTATTTCCCCCAGTAGTTTCTATGCTTGTAGAACTTAGGGCCAAAGAGTGTGGTCATGTAACAGCAAGGAAACTAAATTTTTTGTGGAAGTTCAGGAACATGTTCAGGAACCCAGAGCTTCTGATTATAATTCCTTTAGTAATTAATATAAGTTCATGAAAAATTATTGTATTTGTGCCTTATGCCTGCTACATTTAGACTATGGGCAACTGTTTTCACTGGATTCAAGGAAGTTTTCTACAGTGGACAATATATGAAACAGCAGGATGATGCAGTCAATAGTAAAGCTGTATAATCCTATCTGAATTATCAAAGGTACTTATTTAGGCCAGAGAGATGATAAGTATCTTTCTAGGCTTTATCTAAGGAAATAAAAAACACTGTAAGGATTAACTTAGCAGATATTCTCTTATGGTGTCTAAAATACATCTGATTAAAAACTTCTGTTTGAGAAAATATTTCTCACAGTGAGAGAGACTGGTTAACCAAGAGCATGGTTATTGACTGCCCATGAATAAATAAGCACCCACATAGTAACAAAATGTAGGCTAAAGTTTTATGAATTTTCCTGTGATTCCCTCTATTTGGAATTTTAGGCTTCCTTCATTAATTAAGATGGGTAATGTGAGTGCTGGCAGAGAAAAACATGCATGTGTGCAAAGACGCACTTTGCTTTATTTTTCTGTTATTGTTTTAGCTTGACATTTAATCCCTACTTCAAGCAGAAACTGCTGTGCAGAAAAAGAGCTAGAAGTCATCAAAACCTTCCAGAAGCTACTGCATCAACTTTTCAAATGCAGGCTTACTGCTGACAGGCCTTAGTAAACAAGCAAGAAAAGAAATAACAAGTGGAAAACAGCAATAATAAGTTTTGCTATAACAATAATAAATTTTCTTGAAAATCTGGGTAAAACAGAGAAGTCCCTATAAAGCCCAATATTAACCATTGCCATGACAGGCCATTGTATTAAAGATTGATTTCACTTCTCAAAGATTTATTTTTTCCCTTGCACTTTTATACATTCTGATAAAACTGTTAGTTACCTCTGTTGTTACTATAGTGACAGGTCAAATGACAGTACCTTACTTAGGATGTTTGCTTAAACAGTATTTTCTGGTTTGTCTTGCAAATTCAGCTGTGGTACCGAAACTCAGAAGAGGAGGCCCTTTACCCGACCCCACATCCTTGTACAACTCTTCCAGCTGAAGGGAGGAAACTGGGAGGGTTTGTTCATTTTTCACATTGTACAATATACACAATTTATGAGCTGTGTATGTGTTAGGAGAGAAATTCTGGAGAAGTGCTCATGCTGCAGAGTTCACTGGAGAAGCTGCCCATGGGGAACTCTGGATGGCAGCCAAAAATCACTCAGTGATGACCCTGGTATTACTGAGCACTTGGGGCATAAAGTCTTGCAACCAACATCTAAAGCTTTAAGAAAGGTACCAGATTTGTAGTGCTTGGTTTTGTGCAAAAAGAACCATACATGATTGAAATTCATATTTTCTTTATTTGACAGATGTTGCCAAGCTCAGATAATCAAATTTTTATGATCACTTTCCCCGCTCTACTGGCACTCCTGCTACCCTTATCAAAACAAAAAATATGCACATAGCTCAACTTACTGAGTGAAAAGAGCATTCTTGAAATAATATTTAGAAGGCATTTCTATCAGCAATGCCCTGTTGTAGCCAAGGGGAGCATGACAGTTTTGTACTACTTGGAATCTGAACATATCAGTATAAACACATATATTTGTGTATAAATGTATATATATATATATATATATCATAATAACTAATGTGCATCTTGTTCTTACTTGTACTTACTCAGCTGCAACTTTAAACTTGGACGTAAATATGATAGGGATTTTATAATATACAGCCACAAGAACTAGCAATATATACTGTAAGTCACTGAGACAATATTACTTGTAAGGAAAATAAAATAGAGCTTTTCTTTGTATTCTCATCTTGCTGCTCTAAAACATAATGACATTTTTCTTATAACATAATTAATTTTGAAGTAGTAATATTTATAGACTAAATCCAGTGATTTTCTGCAGTAGTATTTTTCCAGCATGCATATATTCAATTATTACATTGTTGGTTAGTAAATGCATAATTTTTAATTAAAAAATTCTGAGCTTTGAGAATGGTGAACTACTATACAAATAGTTAAATTTATGTTTTACGTAACCTATTATTATGTAAACAACTGATTGCAGTTGCACAAAAAGATCCACAGACAAGAGTGTTTTACTAAGCATTTAGGAAAATTATGTTCTAATTTAATTTATGAATACCATAGGGTTCCCTCTCATCCTATCAAAGTGTTACTTGACTTTTTAGGCTTCTCCTGAGTTCATATCTGTTCACAGCTTTCCTGTATGTTTTTATTAACTGAGGCTGCTGATATGAGTGTCAATGATACAAAGTGATATTTCTGTCATTTGTGTTATTCCCATTATCAGCCTTTAAAAATTTCTGGTATCTAACCTCCTAGTACCAGGAGGTTTAGTACCATAAAATGTTATTTTATTTCTAACAACTATTTATTTGTTTAACTGCATTCCAATAAAGAAAAGTAGGGAGGAATCAGACCCTTTGCATATTGTAGTGAATAGTTACTAGGTAACATAATCCAATTTTCAAAAAGAAAGCTACTGCCAGATATAATTTTTCTAGACAACACAATGCATTTTTCTAGAGCAGTAAAGATAGGAAGAACAGGCTACACAAACAAAAATAAATTGCTGTACCCTTTTTAGTATTTCATGCTCAAGATAAAGGCGTTTGTTCTCACATCTTTAATGATACTATTTTGAAACCTTCCCTTTCATAGTAAGACCACAACATGCTCACCAGTGTGCAGTTTTATGATGCCCAAAAAGAAGCATGCATTAAGAGATGATAGGAAGATTAGTAGCTAAAAAAGAGATTTACGAAGAGGCAACAAACTAACGCTTTTGCTGCCACTTAAACGCTAATTCAGCATTAAGATGGCTTGCAACATATAACAGCTACTTACTAGAGTATCTGAAGTGGTTATTCTTGTGGTATTTAGTCCTACCAGAGAAGGGAGAGTTTGGGACATCCAGTTAGAGATCATTGCCATGGTACTAAGAACAGCACCAAGCTTCAGCAGCGGAGGACTCATTTCTGTGGAGCTAATGAGTTTTCATAGTGAGTGATTATCATCCCAGTGCAGGCTGGCAGTGAGAGGCGTGACTGCAGCACACAACATGCACAGCATGAAAGGAGATCAAGCTACCCAGATTTAATCATCCATTAAAAACATTCATATCCTCATTTGCCCTCTTTCTGCTCTTACTAACAAATAGTTACGACTGTCTTATGCTGACCACTAAATAAACAATCCTTTCTATGCTAATAGTCATTGCAGTTTCCAGTGGGAGATGGCTGGGTGAATTATCTCTTTATAGGTGCTAGACAGTCAATTAGCCCTTAATTAGTTCAGTCCAGGCACAGCAGTGTGTTCCTGTCTGAAATGCAAAAGCCTGAGCACAAATAACCCCCCACTCCTCATCAGTGCTTTGGCAGAAATATGCCCAAGTCTGTTTGTAAATATGGTTCTGTACTTGCCCATGAGGAAGGGGCAGAACTGTCAGCCTGCTCATCAAAGCAGGAACTTTTCTGGACCTCCTGTGGTTTGCTCATCTCTCATAAATGACAAACATCAGTGACTTTATTATTGACAGTTTGTTATTAAGATCTTTACTGTTCATAAAAGAACATTGAGGCTGTGAAGAGTCACATTTCTCAGTGTTATTAGTTTACAAGTTTTTGTACCAAGACTTATTGCATTACTTCCAGGGTTGGCAGACTCACTATGTCTTCATTGGTGCTTGGATGCGAGCAGAAGATAAATTTGGGATCGCATATTTTGAGACTCCTTTTGGCTTTGCTGTTAAATCTACTGCTCCCTAGTGCTGTAGAATGAGCTGCAGGATCTGTAGCAATGTATCTTACTCATATATTGAGTGTAGGGGGGGAAAGAAATGCAGAAAAAACAGTCTAGAAATCATTGTGCCATAGGGGCAGTTTTACTTTTTAAGAATTATTTGTTAAAGAAGTGCTGAGTGAGGACTTCTATTAGTTATTTAAGAGAAAACTTACATAAAGTTTTCTGAGAGACAGGCTACTGCATTTTCCCCAGGGCAGTTATGGATTTAGTTTCTGAATTTGCTTCAAAAAAGCAAATTACTTTTTCTTAAGGACTTTTGGCAGTTCTACGAAGGAACTCTGCATGCAGTGAAACTGAAGGGATGTATATTTATGTGTGTGCGTGTCATCACTGATGTATTTATTAAAGCTACTGTAACCCTGCAAACAGATTTTCAGATACTCAGAGCTTGTACACCCATTCAGGCTAGATATTTCTCTTTCAGTATCCATTCAGAATGATTTCCATAAATCTCTGCAGTTTAAGGAAGACACTTGTAAACTTATTTTTTAAAAAAGAAATTGAAAAACCCATTGAGAGCTATTATATAAACTTAAGGAGTCACCCAGCAATAGAAAATAGAAAACCTGTGTATCCAGGTGTTAACTATCTTGTGGTAGTTACACAGTAAGGTGAGCTGTGAAATGTTTAAAATACTCAAAAAATTAATTCACTGAAAAGATATCTCAATACAGTGGAAGTATGATTTTGCTTATGTACAGCTTCTGCACAGGAAAATGAGCTTTTTTTCTAGTTTCCCTGTATACAGAAGCATTGCAGTAAAAGACCTAAATATGCAAATAATTAAATACTAAATATATCTTGGTTTTATTTACCTGTAGCATACCGACTGCATACAGTGGTTTGCCTGCTTTTTGACTTATTTCACATACTTTTTCCAAAAAGTCTTGGAACAAACTAAAACACAAGGGCTGTTCTCTGCAGAGAACTAGAATTGCTTTGAAACGATTAACTGATAGTTGCTGATATCTGAAGAAAACATGATTTTTTTTGCTGATTTACAAGAAAAGTATCCCAAGTGAAATAAAAACTGCACTGGATCAGTCTCCCTGATCCATTTAGTTCCTTTGACTACAATGGGCAGCTATAGGTGCTTACAAGAGGAGTGTAAGAGCAGAACAGAGGCACAGTAATACATTCCTTGGTGTAATCTTCCAGCAAACTGATACTTACTGGGCCAGAAGGTGCAAATTTGTGTTCATCATGCTTTCTTCTGAATTTATCAAGTAATTTTTAAAGTCATCTGTACTTTCAGGAGGCACAACATTCACCTGCATGGAGTTCCACAACTGAATGACGCCTTTGTGAAAAATGTTATTGCTAGAAGTTGTGCACAGATCGCAAATTTGAGAAATGCTATGTGATCACAGCTATTTTACTCAGAATATTTTCTGTATTTCAGGAGATAAAGTTATATAAGCTTGGATTGCTGATGGTGGTCATTATGTACATTTCTCTGTATGAGAGAGTCCCTGTGATCCATTCTCAATATTGTGATTTTGAGACTGAGAGGTGAATCAGGCCTTCACCTCAGTTTGGTAGGTGGAGGCATTTGAACCTTTCCCTGTGGAGAAACCTCCCTTCTCCCTTCTGTGAGAACCTCCCTTCTGTGGAGAGGGGCTCAAAGCTGTCCCCTGAACAGATGTCCAACTGAACTGTCCAGACTGACATCAAAAGTGATGCTTTTTGCTGAACCGTCACATTTCATTGGCAATTTGTCAATTTCCCAAGGACCTGCACTGATTATTTCCAATATGGATTAGGTAACATTTGATAATGTTGGATGATTTTCCAGTTTTATTAGATTTTCCTGAAGTGTCTCAGCATCTATCTAGACCTAATATGAAAAAAGATTCTAATTCATCAGTTTTATCACTTTTTTTTCTTCTTGTTCTCTTTCAGAAGTTTAATAAGCACACTAATTACCTCAATTCCAAGACACTTCCTGAATGTAATGATAGAATTTTGTTTTACCACACTGAATTGAAGCTTTTGACATTTTTGGTATTCTTTTTAACATTTGCTCTTTCACAGAACAATGTAGTTCTCCTCCTGAATTTTAACATTGGACAAAATACATTCAAAAGGCACTAAAAGACTTTTCTGATGCCCAGATTAAAAATTACTGCTAATTATCCTTCATCCAGGGTATTTTCAGCTCCTGGAAAGAATGCTGTTTGCCAAGTTATTATGATTATTCCTAACAGCTGACATGCTCCTTGGTTCTTGTGACAGAATATTCATTAATGCAGTTTATCACTTTATTTTCTTCCAACTGGTTTAACTGTGAAAGTTTGCTGCCATGTGATTCCCAGTATTGCTGCTGGATACATCTTTCCAGAACTCAGCAGGAGGTGATCCTCTATTCCTCTTGGCTGGTTATGTAATTTAACATTACCAGAGCACTGGCATCCCCGTGGTGCTGAAGTCAGATCTGCTGTAGCAGCACAGGGGCTTTAAAGGCTCTTTGTGCTGCAGTGCAGGGATAAGGGCAGCTTGGACAAGTGTCTGGAGCCAGGGGCTGCAGGAGTGAGCCTCGCCCTGGGAAGCTGCAAACCCTTTCTTCTAGGGCTGCAAATACATGGCAGCTGCATCCTGGGCTGCTGCAGATGGAAGTGTGATTACACAGGCACAGCACGTGCTCCGTGGAATTGTCAATATCCTGTGTATCAGATATTTCCCTTTTTGTGCACCCTTTTGCCAAGTATTGCTTCAGAGCGCTATTGCAAAGAAGAAGTGATGGGAACACAGTCTTAAAAATGTTTCCCTCCTGAACAATGGAAATACTAAATGAAACTATATTTTGTTTGTGTTTTTACCAGAACTGTGTAAGTGTTTGAACCCTCTTTTTGTTAAGGAAACAAAATATTAAAATAATTTTAGCTACATTGTACCATAAATAATTGGGTAAATTAAAAAATAACAAGCAAAGAGTAGAAAATTTTTCTGTCGTATCTGAGGTCACATATACAAAGATCACACCTGAAGCCAGAGAGTAACTGAAGACTTATTCTTGTATTGTTAGGAAGTAGAAGCAAAACTTTATGACCATTTTAGCTCTGTATTTTCTGTTTTGTTTTTTTTTAAGCTGCAATTTCACATTTCTGGTTTATGATTAACTGCTGTGAATTAGTCTTCTGAACAAAAGCTAAATGCAACAGCAATTCTAAAATCTGTACAGTATTCTTTATTACTATAAATATCTGCTGGTAGGACAACTTCCTCTTTTAGTTAACTTCTAAAGCCAGTAAAAGCTGAAGCATCTGTACAGAATAACTTCAGATGTAATATTTTGATCTTACATAAAAGTCTGCCAATCTGTAGCAATTTCAGTGTTGTTAATGTTATTGTATGCTAATCCTGTAATATTCAAGTACTATATTACAAATTGCTAGGGTTATTAAAGATATTATTTAAGACCCTAATTTAATAAATAGTCTTAAGGCTCTCCTAGTCTCTGATATTTACTTTCACTTTGAGATCCTGTTACATTTTGATAGGGATTAAGTCTACTGAAAATGAGAATATATCCCAACATTATCTTATTACAACTGAGGTAGTAGGATCTCTGTACTGTAAAAAATAATTAACATCTGTATTAGGAATAGCAACAGAAGAAATGTCCTGAGTCAGCAACATGTGAGAATATATCCAGACACACACCCCAAAATTAATTTACTCCTTTCCAGAGGAAAA
This sequence comes from Poecile atricapillus, assembly GCF_030490865.1. Lineage (NCBI taxonomy): Eukaryota > Metazoa > Chordata > Aves > Passeriformes > Paridae > Poecile > Poecile atricapillus. The sequence goes on along the minus strand of NC_081255.1, from coordinate 14,749,654 downwards.
TACTGAGCGTAAGAAAGAGGAAATAGTGAAGTTCAGCAGCAGTCACTTAACCCTGATATCAGCATATTTAATATATGTAAAACACAATGCTACCTTAAATAATTCTTACAATTCAAAATTGTGTTCGTGGGTAAATGCTACCATGTAAACACCTGAAACTTGGCATTTTTTGTAGAAATGACTGCATACTCATGGCTCAGCTGGCTTAACTAGATTCCTTTGAAGCAGAACAAAATGAGGAATCTTAATTCTCAGGAAGTTTGTATTTTGACAGGTTAGGTTTAGAAAGTAAGCTCAAGAAGAAAAGCCAAAGCTTCCCTCACTGCACTGTTGTTCTACAGTGTATTCAGTTCTTTATCTTCATGTGATATATTGTGCTCAGTAGTACATTAGTTTAAAAAAATGCAGTACCTTAGTCATTAGTCACGTTCCTGAGCATGATTATTTATTCACATTAGGTTAATGCATGCACAAAGCAAAGTTCTCAGAACTGGAATGGCAATTAACATTCAGAGAGCTGCAGATGGACTGAGAAAGCACAGACTTGTGCCATCAGTTCAACTGCAGTTCTCTGAATTTAGAGAACTGTGCCCTCTTCATCTTTCTCTGTTTTTGTTCAACAAAACCCTGTGACTTTGCAGTGCTATTTGTGATAGCAATATCCAGGCTCGTTTAAGGGCAGTTTGAGTGCCCTTTCTAGAAACTCTCTTTTCACAGCTCATCTGTGCATATACAGGGACATTCTGCAGTCAGGTGTCTCCACTTAGGGAAGTATTGAGCAAGGGATTTTTAGTGTTGTCCATTACATGCTTCTGTACCAATGCTCTTGTGGTGACCTTCCTGAAATGGTCTTAGCTATCTGCTTGTTCATTTTTCAAGCTTCAGGGAGCTTCTTTTGAATGAAAACATTAAAGAACGTTTTCATGTTCTTCTCACACCTATTTTCTTGTGCTCTGCAAATCCCAAGTGTACAGAATAACAAAGTAGTGTCTCCACAGAAGAATTAGTTCATTATGAGAATTGACTGAAAGAGGAAGCAGGATGGGCAGCCTGATTTAGGCAAAATCTGCAGTTAATTGGAACAGCTGGGAAAAACCAATGGGTGGGGAAGGACTAAGTCAAATGAAAAGAAAAGCTTCTTCTGTTGATTTTCTGCCACTTTAATTTTCAATCAAATTTATATCGGGTACTCAATAAAACCTCATAATCTTTTCTCTCTAATGTGTGACATGATGATGAATCTAATGGGAGAAAAAGCATATTTTCTAAAATATATGGAGACATCTATTTGGTAGATAATTACTAAATATTGTGCAGACAGTCCTTTTTCCTTTAACAGAGGCTGGAAACCTGCATTTTAGAGGATTTTGGGATCCCTTATCTTGCTCTGAACATCCACAGAATGGATGGCAGGGTGCAATGTTGGATGGTTCTGGGTCTGGAATTTGTTGCAGTTTTGCTTTCCTTTGAAAATTGTATGGACTGGATATGAGCATTTATACAGAATTCCTCCTGGAGTAATTCTCATTCTTAATGTACAATTTTGGTTTTCCATCCTCAAAATACATATTATTCTGTTGAGGCTGGGTGAGGTAGGTGATCTGGCTTTCACTGAGAGTAAATTTTAAGAAATTAAAGGAACTGAAACCGTAATTCCCCATAAACTTAGATTATATATAATCCTGGAGTTTGAGCCATGAAAATTAGTAAATTCCATTGTAATTTAATAAAATAAGTTGTTTCAGCTGGCTCTGACTGCAGCTAGATGTTTGAAAACAGAAACCTAAGCTTTTTAGAGCCAAAGTGTATTTAGACTGTGAGAATGGGCAGTGTAACTGGCCCTTCCTCTGGTTAGTACAAGCTTACAGCTTTGCAGTCAGCATTTACAGACCCCTCAACTGGAGCTTGCCTGTGGACTGTCACATTTAATAGATAACAGGGAAATTTGTTCAGTGCCTTTTAAAAATCTCCTTCAATCTTTGCAAGTGAGAAGACAGAAATGAAAGTGGAAAGGGTTTGCAAAATACAATTCCCTGTCAAAGGGGAATTTTGTCTTTGGAAAAAGACTGAGTGGGGTGTGTCTGCACTTATAAATACAACAGGGTTGGGGTATGGGGTTGAATCCTAGCCCATAGCAAACTGCAGTGTTTGTTGGTGCCACACATCCTAATTACCTTTTCCTCTTATGCCTGGGCATGATTCAGTTAGGTGGCGTGGACACAGATGCAGCATTTCAAGAGTGAAAGAGTAGTTCTGCTGTGTGGAAAGGAGCTGTTCCTTAGAGTCCAGAAATCAGCTCATCTCCTTTTTATTTAGCAGCATGTATTTGCATTTAGCCAAGTGCTGTTTTTGAAACTGAGAGCAAAGGAACCATCTACTGTTTGATTTCAGCTGCATTCTGACAAGCAAGTCTTTGTTCTTTGTAAATTTACAGCTCTGCATTACAGAAATACTTGGCTGTATTCTCCTGTATTTCCCAATGCAGATAATTGTCAAGACTGACTAATAAATAAAGTAAGGTGAGAAGGGTAATCCTGCTGACTTGCCCTTCATCCCACCATGTTTCCAAACATTCTTTTGGCAAGTCTCAAACTGTCACATCAAGCTGTTACCCTTTTCTAACATCCCTGTCATATTCTCTGTAGAGATGAAATAGGGAAAAATTCTTCAGAAGTTTAAAGCTGAGCTTACTCCCAGAGGTCTGGCAACCTACAGGCTCTACAGTATTAACCAAGAGTTTATAGGTTTAACCAGCATGGCACTGATAATGGCATTTAAAGTCTGTAGCATCTTCCTGTTTGGATTTTCTTACAATGGTGGCATTAACAACATTTCCTTCTTGAGATATAAAGACCTTTTTCTGTAGGCAGAAAGTCTAAGAAAGAAAATTACATTTCTATTCAGAAAGCACCACATGTTTCCTGCAACATCTTCAAAGAACAAGATTTTGTGAATGTGTCTCATTTCAAGCAAATCCATTTTTAATGTATACTGCTTCTTGACACCATCCTGGAAGGCCTAGTTTACTCTTAAACTTACAAAGCTTACAAGTACTGTGAATATTGAGAAAATTCCGTGGGCAATCTTGCTTGCAAGACAAGAGATGTGTTAATCCAAATATTGTGGCTGAATTCCAATAGTTAGCTATGTTCTGTCTAGCAAAATGCTGCTTGCAGTTTCAGTTGGATACTTAACCTGTTCTCAGTGCTGTATGGTGCTTTGAATACAATGAGCCAGGTGCTGTGTTTCAGCTCAGTAAAACAGGCTGCATTTCAGCAGTGGCTACGGATGTGCCAATGTACATGTACATGTACAATGTATGGATATGTCACAAAGCATGATCCCAGAGGCTGTAAAATACTTTTATGTTTAAATAAGGGCACAGAAAGCAAACACTTGCTATTTTTTAAGGCTGTTTAATCCTGGAAGTTTCTGAACTGAATAATGCTGAGAAGAACTGAAGGTGTTTATTTGGGAAAGAATCAAAATTGTATTATTTGAAGAAAAATAGTAGAGAATATACCATAAACCTTACTGAAATTATGACATACTGGGTTTTTTTGCTGCATTTTCAATTTCCTATTTATGTTTTACAGAACAGAAATAAAAGTTTTAAATAATACAACACTGTAAGAGATTCAATTGCTCATTTCTATTAATCTTCCCCTTTACCCTATATTTTTTCTTCTTTTACTGAAATAATTTAAATTGATGTGTGACCCTGAGGGTTGAGTTAAATCCATCCTTGTAAGGAATGGGTGCTGCCTTCCATAGGGCTGCTGAGGGCCAGAATGCTATTAGCAACTACAGCTTCTCATGGATGAGGAGTTTGAGTGTCAAATTAGAAGGTCCCAGCCCCCTGTGAGCAAAAAGAGAAATATATTAAATTGGTGTTGTTGTCTGAAGGTAGTACTGTGGGAAATGCACTTCTGTAATGCACAGCAACGAACAATGCTGAATATAAATAAAACCACCCCAAACATGTCCCAGATCTTCTGAAGATCAGTGTTCTTATCTCTCAAGCAGTAACAGTGGCTTGTATAAATACAGAAAAATTAAAAAATATGTGGCTTAATCTTGGCTACCATTTCCCTGAAATGATAAAATGCCAATTTTCTAAGTTCTGATTTGGGTGATTGAGATTTCTGCATATGGGGGAGAAGCAAGATTGTAAAAGCCATTCTGAACATGAAAAGTTTACCACAACATTGTAAAACTCTTAGGAGGAAAGAAAAAGCTGCAGGAAGGAAGATATGGGGGAAAAATGGCTCTGAAAAAACTGAGATATAGTGGTGAGCTATTAGGGATTACTGGCTCTTTGCTCCTACTTTGTCACTTGAATATAACAAAAGAAAGATGCCTAAAAGACAATTCAAGGCACCATTTTAAATAAATTTAGGATTTATGCATGGGCACAGTGGCAGTTATGATAGTGTGCCCATCCTCAGCCTGGTCATTCTGTCACCTCAGGCACACTGCCTGCTGTGTGAAGGTTGAGATCCTTCCTTGAGAGTTAACAAGATCCTGAACTGGTTAATATTCTTAGTTGCCTCTTTTCAGATATATAAATAAGGTTACTGATGTTCATACAGCTCATGATATTCCAGGATCCCAGGCTCAGCAAATGTGTTGGATAACCAGAGATCTCTACTTTGCTTTGAAAGAAGTGATGTGAATTCTGACTTCCCGTCCTCCATTTCTACCAAGGATTTGACTCAGGTGTGATTGCCACACCACTCTGTAGACTTTTAGTATCAGCACAACATCAGCTCAGAAAAATCCATATGGGCAGCAGTTAACGACTATTAGAGAGGCCACGTTGTTTTGATTACAAGAGTGGTGTACATTGAAAGTTCTTATAAAACTAGCACAGAAAATTGTGAGCCAAAAAATACCTACATAAATGTAGGTATTTTTTCAAACTTGTGAAAAATGAAAACTGGAGACATAATCTAAACAGCTATGCTCGCAATGGTAATGTAGCTTGCACGTAGCAGCAGTACTTAAAGGTTAATAATTTCAACACTTGTGATTCTTCACCCTGTCATGTGTTATCCTTTGCTCCCTCTTTGTGTGTCTAAAAGAGGCACTGAATCCTGTTCTCCGAGTTAGGAAGTTGTGGTCTTGGACTAATGCTGGGTGGTTTTTCAGCTGCTACAGCGCAGGACTGCAGCAGTCGAGGAGCTGGTGGGAAATGGCTGGGCTTGCTGTTGCTTTGCAGTTGTACAGAGCAGTGTCTGGTACTCCAGGCTGTGACAGTGGAAGAGAACAAAGCTGTTACAGCTTGCTAAGCACTTCTGACATCAAACTGATCAATGACTTATCCCACAGAAAAAAATTCATTTTTCATCTTCTAAATGAAGATGAAAATGTATTCTAAAAAAAACGTAACAGTGCACATCAAGTCACATTACAGTTTTCCTTTTACAGTTGTAGTTTATGACCAAAGGAAACAAGGTCATTCACAATTCAGGACATGACTGAAATTTTGTAGTTTTGTGGGATTTAGGGAGCTGCCAACAGTGGAGTGTGAATTATGAAGACTCAGATGATACCCCATCAGAAGCCTTCTGTTTACTGACACCTCCATAACTTATATTTTTACATGTCTCTTCAGCACTTTAAGGCTATTCTTTATCATCTCCAGCACTTGCTTCCCATGTGCAGTCATAATCCTCTGTTTACAATATCAAAATTAAAATGCTGCTATTATCTCATGTGGGAAAAATATGAAATCTGTGAGGAGTAAGTATCAATAAACAGCTCAGAAGCAAAGACGTCATTTATAGAGAAAAAGGTTTCTGTCCACAAGAAGTTCAATGCAGGCCTTCTTTCTAGCTTTAATGAGGGGAAATTCACCAGTTAAGAATCACAAAGTCAGTGAGTCTTTAAAGGACTGCTTGTGTAGCATAGCAATGTGACTAGGAGAATAAAATTCATAGCAATGCTGGTGAAGTTTTACATAAGCTTTTAGATCTAATTAATAAAAAAGGGCCAAGATTTTGATTAATGAATGCATTTACGTAACCTTCAAGATTTGATATTAATTTTACAGGGAGATTTATCTAACTTATTAGCAAATGACCAAGAAATTTAATAAAATATTTGTGCTAAATCTTGTAATTAGTTTCTGTAGCTTGGCTAGTAGTGCTACAGAAAGTAGAGCTACTTGTACAAGGGCAAAAAATAACTTGGACACACAACTGTGGTGGAGCTCCTGAAAGAGTTTTCAATCCAAAAATACAATTTTAAAAACACTCACAAACTCATATCGAGGGTCACAAAACAAGGAAAGGAAATTTCAATCAAAGCCACTGTACAATTCAGACTATAAAGCTCTTACCTGTATTTTATAACAGTCTGTCCTGACAAAGTAAAAATTCTGTTCTGAGTTTTTGTCTTTTATTAGTGTATTCCTAGCCAAGATTCCCATATCCTGCTTCTAAAAAAGCACCAAGACGTTAAACAATAACAGTAAAAGCTACTAACATGAAACTGGAAAAAAAATCTTAGCCAATTTGTTAAAGTGCTTGTGGTGTTAAGGCAATTAAATGGCAATAAAAAAGCACTAAGGCCCATAATTGTTAGCTTTGAAAATCCGTTTTAGATTTATAACTAGAATAAAATGATTTAAGATCTATAAAAAAAGAGATGGTTTGACAGAAGTAGGAAGATGCTGAAGATAATCAAAACATGGGAAACTGAAGAAACTGCATTTCACACATACTTCTTTCTTATTGACTTTTTGCTTTTGATGGACTAACAAATTATTTCTTATTTGTTTTTTTATGAATAGAACCGAGTCAATCTGTCACAAATAAGGACAAAAGTGATTCCAGATGGATTCTACCTCAGTCTGTGCTTTGGGAAAATATTTGTCTTCTTTGGGGCCAGATGGAATGCCATAGGGCTATTTGCAAGAATTACTTTTTGGTTTTTTGTTTTTTTGTTGTTGTTGTTTTTTAATGTGGCATCTAATGAAGAAAAAAGAAGAAATACACTCTCTAGTATGAAAATGTGGCTGCTGCAGGGAAACACCTCCTGTCTGTGTTCCTACTTCTCGTAAGCCCTCGCAGTCAAGGGGGAAAGCAGGCAGGTACATTAATGCGGGATTTTAACGGGAGACCATCAGGAATAACAGGAAATGCCTAACAAACAGGCAGTAACAGACAATTTTTCAGTAGAAATAAACCACAAGAAACCAAGCAGTAGTTTGTTGCAGTTTTCATCTACTTTAGACTGTTTAGGAAATGGATTTCTGCAGGTCTTACATCTGATGCAAGGGATGGCAACTTTAGCCTGAAGACTGTTAATAATACTTTCCTAAATTATCCCTGTTGGGAGATCTTTTTGTTTTACTACCACACATGTTTTACAAATAATACAAGTCATTTCCTGAAGGGTACTTCAACAAAACTCAACTTGAATTTATACCACATTTTCCTGGAAGGATTTAAGGGGACTTTTAAAATAAAGTGCTAGGTTTTAGCTCTGGAGTAACTTAATTACATGAAAGTCACTCTGCAGACAGTTTTTGCTCATTATAGTCAAAATCAGTTGAAAGGTTGAGCGTGACTTGCATGATTTACACCAGAGCTCTATCACAATACTCGTGATTTGGATAGATCACATTGCTCTGGACTGGGAGATTTTTAATACATTGTACAGTGAACTCAGGATACAGAAAAGTTCATGAGTTAAAGGGAAACTCAGTACATAAAGTTTGTGACATGCTCACTTTTCATCCATAGTATGAATGAAAAATATTCTGATGAAATTAAAATATTAAATTTATCATTGGGCATTTTATTATGTGACTGATATAAAAAAGAAATGTTTTGGAAAGCTTCCTTTTAATCAGTTATTAATAGGTGAAAAACAAATCCTTAGGTTGTAAATGACTTTTTGATTCTCAGAAACTTGTCAATCAAATAATTTTACATAAATTCAATGGCATATTAGTAAGAAGAATAGATATTTTCGGCTAAGCAACAAATTCTTTTTCAAAGCATTTAGAATAAATATCAGCTTAGGCACTTTATTCTTTGGAAAAATTGATAGAGACCTTAAAGACATTTATTTTGTTGCTTGTCACATTACTTATAAACCACAGTCAATAGGTATGCTCCAGTGCCTGGAAAGCAGGCTACACAAACACACCTAAATGGGGACATTCAAGCAATCTTCTTTTATACTGAATTCTACCCTCATGTTTTGCTGCTGGCAGTCTTTCATGTTTGTTTATTGTTAAGTTACATGTCTGAGCTATATAGAAACTGTTTTCAGGTCTTGTGTATTTTTGATTCTTCGCAACTCCTGGTTTTGGTTTCTTAAGCCATATAAATTGCTTATTTTTTCCCTTAGCAAACTATTTTCTCTATCTGTTGGTTCAGTAAATGATACAACTTCCTACTAATTTTACCTGGCTCATATACATACGTGAACCTAGAACACTTCCTTAATGTGTATTAGTTTTCTGTGCTACAGTTTGCTTTCTGGGATTAGAACAATTGAGTTCAGATGAGATTCACAGGACCTCTTTGCAGAACTCTGGCTCCAGGTTTCCATCCTCCCTTGCAGGGTCAAAGACTCTCCTAGGAGCTGGAGCTTGAGGGTACCTGTATTAAGTAACTGAGGTATCAGTTTGTAGACTTAGCTTTGCTAAATCCTACTAGTATGATAAGCCTTTTTAGTTTGGACTTTCCTTGTTGTTCCTTGAGGATATAATTAATTACCTATAAATAAATTTTTGACTGTGCACTATGTGTAGATCAGATAGGAAAACACAAAATAGTATCAAGGAACAATCAGTGTTCCTTGAAGACTTTAATTTCTGCTATGAATTCCCAGATGTACAGGAAATGTCACAGCTTTTAAATCCCTTGAGATGATCATCAGTCTCAGAGACAGAATATATTGGATTTGGAAATATTTCTTTCAAAATGTAACAAGATCAGGTAATACACCAGAGCAAGGCGGCAGAATGGAGGAGATAAAAACACTGGTTTACAAAGCAGATGAGACTTCAGCTTTTACCTCAGTAGCATTGTGCTCTAGAGATAAAGCTGGAAAGCCAAGGTTGAATGTATAATGTAAAAGCTATCTAGATACAAATGTCATTTATTGTTTTTATTCTTTCTCTTTTCACTTTGAGTCTTGGAGGAATTAGTGTTTAATTTGGAAGATATTGTTCCTGCATTGCTGCAAGTTTATGTTGTGCTGGACTTGGCAAGGATACTAGAATATAATTAAATCAGTATAGGAATGAAGGTTGGGAATCAGTAGTTGCAAGAGAAAAAAACCTGTAAAATCTCTTGCTTTGACTCAAAAGTGAGGTATCAGAAGTCAGATACATTAAGCAGAGAGCAAATGAAGTCTCTAATGCAGCTTGCTTGGCAGTCAAAAGAATGCTATTATAATAGCTTTTTAGTGGAGTGGAAATATCCAATTTCCCCAAAGACCAATCTGGCTTAGCAGTGCAGACTTTCTGACTTCATATTCTAATGCTTACTTCACAAGATGCCCCATTTCTCCTTATGTAATGAATTGGAAACATTGTTTCAGAGCACAAAGTGCAAGTGCTGCTCCATTGGATAAAAGAATTCTCAAGGAACTTTATGAATAATAAAAAAGAGAAAACTGGCCCTACAGTCTTCACGTGAAAAATTTCAAATTTTAAATATTAGATGCCTCTAGAGATGATAATCAAATATTTTTATCTCTAAGACAATCTGAGGAAAATAGTGTGGCTGATATGACAATACAGACCCTTTAAAAATGCAATAGAAACTGAAAGGGCTGACAGTTGGAACATCAGTATCTTGGAAAAGCACCCCCAAATAAGAACGTGCTTTATCAGATGTTGAAGAGCTGATTATATTCCAAATTACTTAACACTTTTACTTACGCCAAAGGCAGAAGAACTGCAACCCAACTGTAACACTGTACACTGCTTTATGCATTCTGCATGTAATCATCAGGATAAAAGCCTTTCAGCATTCTATACAGACAGTTACATTGCTGCATGAAGTCTGTCTTCAGTAATTATAAAGAATCTAAGGCAATTCACAGTCTGTATTTATATTGTAATTTAAGCCTTCTGGGTTGGCAAATAGCTGTCTGCAATCTATTGTACGAGAGGAAAAAAGAAAAGAAATACTTCACATGCTAATATAAGATTAAAAAAAAAGCAGGGGAGAAGAATGCAAATAAAAATAACAGATTAAATCAACAAGATAATATTCTTTATTCCTTATTCTACATGACCCTTCCTTAAGACTTTTCCTCAGTCTAGTATGGTGCTCCAACTGGATAATACATGTACAGTCTGCCAAAGAAAACTACTGCAGCTGAAAACTGAGCTCTTTCACGGAGCAGGACGGAAGTATAAGAGTGAAGGCTGACCAAGATCAAGAAACAGGAGCTTTCTGATTCGTGTTAGGATGCCTTGGGACTCTCTAGCTGTCCTGCAGTGCCTGGAAAGGGATGGCTGAGCGTGAAGAGCTCTGTGGATCACATGACTCTCTCGTTCACTGACTTCTGGCATTTGTTGGCACCACAGGCTGCACTCAGCTCTGGCTCCTGCTGCAATAAGCATGGAATCCTGGCAATGCCAAGGCTGCAGTAGCAAGTGGTTTATGACCCTGTCAGTCCTCCTCTGGTGTTTTTACTGGACACATGTCAGAAAGGCAAACCTGTAATCTTTAGGAAAATGCAGCAGAAATGCCAGGCTCTAGTACTGAGATACAAATATAAGGGAAAAGGACTGGTGTGTTATCATCTCTCCCAAGTTCCTTATCAACAGTAAAGGAGTGAGCACATATCACTAAAAATCTTGTGTACAGTGGTGCTTTTTGATGGTTTTTATTCCATGCATGGAAGAATCACACTACTCTAGACTGATTTAGTTTTACTGAAGCACAAAGGAATGTAAAGATGAATAAAATTTTTTATGGCTCAGTGAAGCATCTATAGTTCTAATCAACAACTGGAGAGATTTTTCTGTATTAATTATTTAGTCCCTGAAATTAGGAGAGAAAGCATCATATTTCACCTTATGGAAACTTACTGATTGTTATTTCAGCACTTATTTTTGCTTACTTGTGATACAGATTCATGGATATCCTATAACTAAAGGAATATGCGTAAGACTCTGAACATGGGTTCTGCTTCTGCTCTTGAAGTAATATGCAAATTACCAGTTACTCTTTGGAAAGAACACTTAGATTTGAGGAACTTGTACTGCAGCTTTTTAGAGTTTTATAAAATATAATATGAATTTATAAAACTGTTTTTACTTTCCATCAATTAGTACATTGCTACTTGCAATGTTACATGACCAAGTATCATTGACCTCACAGGTATCTGTGTTTTAGTGCATTTCTGAAACAGGAGACCAAGGTAAACCTTTTCAGGCAGTCTGTCCTGTGCTGTACTAAAGAGAAGAGCACTTCCAGAGGACAGCAACACACCTGCTTTCTAAACCCAGACCATGCACCGTGCTGAAGGATGGAGGCTCAGGTTGTTTAAATACAAGCAGCATCCTGTTGGTTGAAATAGAAGGACTCTAAGAAACTTTCCTAGGAAACCAGGGTAAAGTCCCTTCTTTGGACCACATTTTTAAAAGTCACAATGTAAATTACTATCTTTTGTAACTGAGACAACACTAACAAAGGAGTTAATGAACTGGAAGTGATGTAAAGCCTAAAGGGGAACATAAGGAACGCCAGATATCTTTAGAGTAACATTCTTGAACTGCAGGCCGCATATTATTTTTGCCATCTGATCAAGCACTAACTTGATCAACTGTTTTCCTTTCTTTTCCATAGCTCAGTATTTAAATCTACTCAATCACACCCACACATTCCATCAGCCAGCTCCACACATAGTTACATAGTTACAAAGTTAGGAGTGAAAACTCTAATGCTCACACAATTAATTCACTGATTTTGAAGACTTTAGAGCAAAAAGGGAAGATCTGCATGGCCTGAAGTCAGTTTGAGACAAATGTGTTCATTTCACTTTTGAGAAAATGCTCTTATGACATCATCTATCAGCATAAAGCACTGAAATTTTGGCTGTACTTCTAGGATGATGCAGGGCTAAGAGCTTATGATTCAAGTATGTTAAATTGTTCTGTTTTGGAGGAATGGATTAAAGGTATTTTGAAGCTTCTGTTTCTTGTTTATCTTCTGTGATTTTGTGAGTGTTCTGATGGAGGTAGGGAGCACAAGATTTGTTTCTGGGTGGAGGGAGTGAACTGGAAAGGAGAAAAATTTCTGAAGTACCTATGAGACTTTTTTGCTTTTCATTTGAGATTAAAGTCAGGGGATAGGATCCCAAACAACACCATTAAAATGAGCAATGTTTTTACAGGGCAGCAGACAGACAGAAAATGAGCTCTTCTGAGCTGACAAGAAACCAAAGCTAATGTCAGAAACTACTGATTAGGCTCTGGTCCACTAAAAGCAGTCAAACAGAACAATTGTGGGATCTTAGCATAGATAAGGTAGCTGTGCCTCTTTAAATCAGTAGTTTAAGGTTAGAATATTTTTTAAGACACTTTCATTTACATCTTTTCTATGTGTTTGTATGTGAGCTCAGACTATGAAGTGAGGAGAAGGCATAATGAAGGTTAATGGAACTCTCGGGTTCATGCAATTCACATGAATTAGAAATAATTTACTAAGAGGAGGCTCACCAAAATCAAATCTAAAAATACTTCATGCAGAGTTCACAACAGACTAAATACCACTTCTAAACAGCTGCAATGTACTTTTGCCAAAATGAGATAAAATAAATGCCAAGTAAGTGTCAGAGTGAACAAAGGAAGGGTCCCTCCTGTGTCCCTTTACAAATACTTTTTCTTCCACATCATTCCTTTTGTAAATGGAGAAGGAATAAGAATGGAAAGAACAAGAAACATTAAAAACCAAAGTGAGCCCTGGACCAGTCTTTCCCTCCTTTCAATGGTATATACTCCTGAAATCTCATAATCTGAAGTCAAGCACAACAAACATCATCCCTTCTCTTATTTTGGTAAACACTTGGAAGCATTATGAACTCAGCATCATATTGTGAGATCAGCTGTGTGACTCCTGCAGTAGAACGAGTCCTGTTCTTTTGTTCTTCCCACAAGGAGCTATAGAGAATTTCAGAATAGGGAGGAATACAAAACCAAATCTCTTCCCAAGACAATATGCCATTGCAAATTAGGCAGTGTGACAAGAATAGTAAATACTTTCTTTTATTAACAGCAATCATTAACATCTTTGGGATTAAAGGGGAAACAATTCTTTCTTTGTGCTGTTCATATAATAGTAAACCAATCTGATGATCATTGAGAATTGTATCCCCAGGGCATCATTTGGAAACGATATAGTTTCCAAAGGCTTTCTTTACAATTTTATAAAGAGAGAAAGAACGTCTCACTTCATCTGGAAATGAGTTGTACTCTACATGCTAGAAAAGCTTGAAGGTTTTGAAACACAATTTTCATTAAGGACAAGGGACCAACTTGTGTCACTTGGCAAATAATTCTACTGCACTTTCATCTTTTCAGGTTCAGTCAGTAAAGAGTAGCACAGGAGCTTCTCAAAGGGAGTCCACAAAACTGCTTCATAAGGGCTCATCTGAGGTTATCCAAGCTTGGGTTCTTTGGTCAATCAAATTTGAATTCACAGAAAGTATTTAAGTCTGGAACAAGTCTGACTGAGTTATTTACCATTTCACTGTGTGTCAAATTTCTCCTTAATTTCTCTTTGATTATAATAATACTGATTTTAATTTTGACAGAGAATTTAACCTAAGGATGTCATAATATTTTAACATGTTCAGTCCACCCTAGCAACAAAGAGGAATTCTAAAATCCTGTTACTTTCCACGTGATATGAAGAATGTGTGTTCTTGTCAGATATGAACCTACAGTTAAATTGCTAAAACCCTGGAGTGACAGTGAGGGAGGTAGAAGCGACCACCTCTATTGATTGTAATTGAATACACTGGTGGTGAAATCTAGCCCGTGAGGTGCAGATTTGGTATAATTAAAATATAACTTGTGTACAAGGAAGTAGCACATTTATATGCTATTTCACAATGCATAGAGAATATAAATGCATGTGTGAGACAACATCACATATAAATGCACTTTTTTTCTAGATTGAATACAATAAATACTAAACACTAGGTAACAACATATTCTCTCACCATTACACAGGGTAATCATATATTAATAATGTGAAGCAACTGTTATTCAGAGCTAAATCCCTAAATTCGTATTCAGGCAGGATAAGGAAGAATTTTGTTCCATATTGCCTCTTTACTAAACCTAATTACTTGGTTACAAGTGTGCATGGTAAAAGAAATTGTTTGTTACTGTGCCGAGTAACCATTCTCTTTTTCACACTCTGCTATTGCACTGTTCTCAAATTGGTCCCTGAAAATTGAGCTGAAAAAACCCCCTGGAAGCGTGAATTCAAACTACCATATCTGTGTTTTGTAGATATCCAGTCCTGGTGTTAGCAAAAAATGAAACAGCATCTGAATGATAACTAATAGAAAAATGATGAGCAATGAGCAAAATCCTTACTGAATATAAATGATGTTTACTTCCATAAACATTTCTGAGTATGAAAGGCAATTCAGAGTGTACTTTAAGGTGGTTGCTAGTGATGACTAAGAATTAAATGTCACTGTGTTATGCAAGTGTATCTGTCTTCTCAAGAATTATAGAGGCACATTGTGTCCTCTGTTATCTAGGACTAACCCTGAAGTCACTGTCTTCAGTATGGTACCTAGTTTACACCAGTAAGGATATCAAAATTTTGTTCTCTGGAAATTGCTTTTGCTCATTGGTTCACCACACAAATAGAATGAAGACACTCAGGATTATTTTCTTCTCTTTTGAAACATAAAAAACAAGTAACTATTGTTTAGGGTGGAAAAAATCTTTATACGTGCCAAATCAACTCAGAGTAATCTGTAATAGTGGATGTGTTTGCTGGAGTATGTTGGTTTATTTGAATATTAAGGTTTTAACAGAATGAAATATTTATGGAATTTTATTTAGCTAATGATGAACAGGGAGTAAATAGCAGCATGACTTTCTTTGTTAAAAAGGTTTCAAGGAGAGGAGAAAAGGCAATTAAGAATTCCACTACACAGAAACCAGACTTCTTTTCAGCACTAGAATGGGTCCTGACTCAGCTGGACTTCTCTGAGAACCTCTGGTGACAGAAATGATGCAAAAAATATCTTGTTATTTCAGCTTAGGATTCCTTTAGTGAGGAGGAGGGAAGGAAGAAAATGAGGTCAAGGATATTAAATAATAGTGGCCAGATTTTGTCTTATCTAACTTTTTAGGGCTGTGCTGATCTCAAGCCCAGGCACAGCCAGTAATTACTGGCTTGGTGATGGCAGGAGCACTCTAGACTCAGCAACACCACAAAATTACACCTTGGAATTTAGTTAGGGTCAGATCTTCAACTGGAACAACTTGTTTGACTTCTGACAGTGCACAGGGGCTGCAGCATCTCTCAATTAGAAACAGAGACCATGGATAAGGCCATAAGTCAATCCACAGCCTTTGCCACTGTTTTCCTGCTGCAGTGCAGGTAGTGTTTGCAACTAGTTTGTGCAGAAACACTGGCCTAGGGCTCCTAACACATTTTAATTGTACCTCCAACACATTCTCTTTCCAGCTACAGAATAAGGAAATCTTTTGTCTTGAGAGTGTACTATATTAGTCCCTTGTGAATCCCACAAAAACAGTCACGTTGTTTGCTCTGCTTAAGTCTTTCTCATATGGAAGATTTCTTTTATTTCTTCTGCAGTAATGTATGATATCCTCAAAAGACAGAACTCTGGACAGAAACAAAACAGGATGGCTTAGCAGTTTCCAGAAACACAGTAAGAGACAGTACAGTTCAAAGCAAATTCACACACTGAATCCATTCATAATTGCACATTCACAGCAGGCCTCCAGAACAGCAGCAGTGGAATGTGTTAGGCTCTATCTTACTCTTCTCTGAAGTGCTGAGAGCCCCATTGCATAGTTAAAAATAGACTGCACTGCATTCTCAATAATAAGGCTAAGCAGATAATTTGATCTAAACAATTTAACAAAATTAGCTTTCTCTTTTACTAGAATCAGTCTACAAAGAGTGCTATTTTCAGCAACATTTCTATAAATAATTCCTAGTGCACAGCTATTTTATGAATAATTCACAAATCTGACTTCTAAAATTTGAGCAACTGCGGATTGACAAGCCATAAATACATTGGTATTTCTTAAGTGAGTATACAAAATTTGTTATCTTACACAAATGAAAGTACAAATTATAAATGTGTATTCAAAATTACAGTATTCTAACATTCTGCCTTGTCACTGGTTTTGCCTGATAGGAAAGTAGTACAAACAATTTTTAGCCTACATTTGTTTAAAAACTGGAGTAACTATTTGTGGAAGATTTTAATATTTTCTTCATAGGCACCTTGCACTGATGTGCTTGTCCACAATAATCTTCTGTCCACATGATCTCTGATGGGCACAGGCCTGCTGACCCAGCCAAAGGTATGGAAACATTATAACTCACACATGATGGATGGGCAGAGGGAGGTATAGCCAGAGGCCTTTCTTCAGGCACTCAGCAGTGTATTTTTTAATGAAATATATCACAGTCACAATCTACTTGGATACTATTAGGCTTATTTTTATTAATAGGTGAGTGCTTTTATTGTCTTCAGGTATTAGCAAATTCTTTCAGATATTTCCATTTTCAGTGTTTCCAGGCTGTTCCCAGTAGAATTATTTATTTTAACCTCACATTGTATCATTTGGATTTCTTGTTATCTTCCCTTTCTATGCCTATTACCATTTTTCAGAGTACCTAATACATTCTTCAAAATGTATCCACTATTTAGCTTATTACTTTCATCCTTTTTTTAATCACAGACTCAGTTTCACAGCCTGTTCATTTGAGGTAGATTTTACATTTTTATCCTGTAAGGCTTGTGTAAGACCTTTGCATTTTTATAATGTATATATTGTTCTAAATGGCACAATTCAAACCAAATAATTTTGGTGCCTTGTGACAACAGCTGTTGTCTCAAGGGACACAGTGCAGGTGGTCTTGCATATAGCTTTGAGTTGGATTTAGAGCTCACTTTTCAGTGTCAGCAGTGGCATAGCCTGCATCCACAGTCAGGCATTTGTTTTGAATTTCCCATTACTTTCAGTGTTATCTTTGGTCTTTCAGTCAGTGACTCCTCAAGGAAGTTGATCTCCAAGTAGAATCGTGTAATGAATGGCCGCCGTGGTACTCATACACACTGTGGAATCAGCCTTGTCACTCTGTCAGGCAAGAATTCCCCCAGCATCAGTGTCTGTGGGTCTGAGCACACTGGTCCTAATGAAAACAGAAGTGCAAAGCCCTACTGACTGGAAATGGGGAGGACATGCTCTGTTGTGAAGATGTCTCTAAGAAGATGTTGCCAGCTTTAAAATGTTCGGAATTCAAAGAGTTCAGTGGAAAATGCAGAGATTCTGAAGTCATATGACTGATCCCCAAATATGACTTGGCTGACTGGATATTATTTTCAAAATAAAATTAAAATAACCAAGTAGATTATTAAAAATATTTCCTTACCTAATGTTTAAGTTGATGGTGGTAGGTGGGCTGATCATTAATTCCTCACATTACAGTCAGTACTTTATTCAAACAGACTTGTGTTATATAAGGCCTTCCCAAAATAAGAAATATCTAAAATGGCTCCTTAAGGCTGTGGTAGGGTCTTTACCCTCCCTGCCTCCACATCCCACCCTGCCCAATGCCTGACATGAAGCATTGTAATTAAGCTGATACTAATTGGAGTAACTGATCCAGAATTTGGATATGTGCCCTTGGAAGGATAGCTGAAAGGGAAGGATAGCTGAAAGTCTTTCCAGTCCAATAAACAAGTCACTAGATCTGTCTGTTAAATGCTTTTAAGTAAAATCAAACATATATGAGGTACAAACCATAATCATGTGAGTTGTTGTAAGTCTGGGTTATTTTTCCTAGGTAAACAATGAATTAGGCTTGGCATTCTTGGCATCTTATTTGTACCTCAGAGGAATTAAGATCACTTATTATTAAAGAAAATAAAAGTAACAAAATTCAGCATATGAAATAATACAGAAGGAATCTGTCAAAACTTAGAAAAACTCTTAATCTTTCAAAGCCAAAAAGTATCAAAAAGATTCCTGGAAAAAGAAGCCATCCTCTAAAGAAAACTGAATGGCAAATGCAAACCCCTAGCTGTTAGGGGGATCTCTAAGGGACATGTCTAGTCAGAAAGCATTCCAAGATTGCAAATAAGAAGTGTGTGGGTACAGAATAATAATCAGCATTTTGGAGAGAGAAAAAAGTAGAAGCCTAAGGACCTTGGTATTAAATTAGCTAATGATAGCAGATTTTTTGCAGAGGAAGCAGAAATACTAGAATAGAAAAAAATATCCCATTTATTAGTTTCAAAAAATCTGCCTCAGTTTGGGAAACTAATGATGACATAATACAGTAAGTCATTAGAACTTAAGACATTTGACAATGGATAAACAAAGAGTGATAATTCAACACAAAAATATTTGCCTAAAAGAATAGTTTCTGAAGGTAGGGGCCTAGAGAGACTAGAAAGTGAGAAGGTAACATTAGTCATTCTTAAGTATTAGATGCTACTAAAACCAGAAAATCATAAAATATAAGTAGCATATATCCAAGAATGCTAATGAGAACAGGAATGTGACTGTTGGACGATACCTAATTGCATGTGGTTTGGGAAAATTCTGAAGAAGAAAAGATGCAGTTTTGTGTCTGTTTAACAGAACTGGGCAGTTAGGGCTTATGAGGCATATTTTTCCGTAATCAGCATCACTCTTACCATCCATTTAGAAAGTGATTTGGGGAACCACATGAGAAAACATGAATTGCTTTCAGGGTCTCAACAAGGGTCATGTCCCTTGTAAAGACATGGACCCACTGTCCTAATCAGTCTTAAACTTACTTAATTTCTGAGCTATTTCTAAATGGAATAGAACTACTAGCAACAGTGATTAATTTTATTCCTGAAAACACCAGTGAATGTAATATGAATGCAAATAGCACCTCGGTAAATTTTTGCTTATAAACAACAGTGGCAATCTTAGCCATTAGTGTAGCTTGCACGCTTGACAAATCTCGACCTGGGAAAATTTGAATACTTCAACTACTGCCAGTGTTACATATCTGTGAAAATCCCTTTTCCTTCATTTTCTCAGAAAATTAAAATTCCAAGCTCTCGGTATGGCCTGGTGGTTTCTTGTACAGTGGCCTTATCAGAGACACCAGGGAAGCCTCATGTCATTCCTTCTTCTTTTTGTTTTGAAATCTCCAAAGGAAGACTTTTTCTTCACTTCTCATTCAGGCTGGAAGAAACTTAAATGGAGCAAACACAGTCCTTCTCCTTGTGCATCATATCCTCCAGGATAATTTTACTGCCTAATCTGACAAGCAGAAGAACAGATCTGCCTGTACATCCATCCACACACAGATGATGTTGAAGGAATTGGAAGAACAGATGAGTGGCATTTGTGGTCATCCTCGTGTGCTGCTCTCCAAAGCTCAGAGCAGGAGAAGGAAGAGGGGGAAAGCTTCATTGACTGAAGTATAAACAAAGGTATTTTGGGGACAAGAAACTACTTCTCTGCCTGCTCTAAAATTGGAAAATCTAGTCCCTGGTGGTGCTCACAAAACCAAGTTATTGCTTCATTAAATACTTTTAATGATGATTGAGTGTTTAGCCAATAAAGTTTTTCTTCTGAGTGCTTGAGATTAGAAAGACCACTTGTCTCTAAAAAAGATAAACACCATGGTCTAAATAAATGGGGCATTCTGAGAACATTGATTCGGTAAATACTTCCATTAAAAATTTTATTCAGATGCATGCTTTTTATCATTGACATGTAAGAGGGGAACTATATATGTGTGTGTGTGTGTGTGTGTGTGTGTGTGTTTGTGTAGGCTAAAGTTGTATTTTGCTGTTTGAAAGAACGGAAGGAACATTGCTGCTGTTGTGAGATCTTACAGAATGGGAACAGCAACATCCACTCCAGGTAAGGATAACAGCAACCATCTAAAGCAGGGTACCATATGTAAATGCAAGTCCAGAACCCATAACTTTGGATACGCTTATTTTATTCTATCACCATAGTGAAGATATTCACATTCACTGATTTTAACTTCAGCAGCAGACTATTTCTACGAAAATGCAAGTCCAGAGGGCAAAGATCAGCAAAAAACAACTACAGCACAGAAATCTGAGCTTCTTGAATTGCACTGGACAGACTGCTGATCACAGCAAGATGTATGGAAAGGAAACAAGGTAGAAATATATATCTGTATCATCAGCTAATATGGAAGTATTTATTTTAGCAACGTCTGCACAACTGGTATAGCAGAAGGTCATTAAAAATTATTTTTATAAAATTTCTCTTGAAAAATATTAGAATGCAAATCAGCTATTTAACCTTGTATGCATCACAGCTGACAGATTTTTCGATGTCATAAGTGAACCTATTACATCAAAGAATGTAGGATTATGTGATGCATATGTAACTTCAGGTGTTTTAAATGAAAATTCAGTAGAAGGGTAAAGACATAGCCACTCCTACTATTTACATGCCCTTCTACCTTAGAGGAACTTGTTTTATTCTTTGCATCTTTGCATACACTAGTTTCAGTGTATTTTTCAGGGCCAGCTTCCAGTGTATTCATCTGCCTTTCCAGCTACATTTTTGCATATCTAGTTTAACTGCACGTGTTACTATATGTACATACTGTTGAGCTTGTTGAATAGTAAAGTCCGTATGATTTTAATATCAACATATTAATCACAAAGAAAAGCAAGAGCACTTGCAAAATTTTAGTTGGAGACTGAGGAGGTATCTAGAACTCAGTAAATTCCTGCTTGTTATGTGGCAAACAGAGGTAACAGTAGGATTAGCCTCTAGGTTAGAGTCAGAAGTAAGTTTGAGGCTTTAAAAAGTCAGAAATGCAGGAGACCATCCTCTTTGCTTGTGGCTAAAGCTGATTCTCATGGGAGATTGCTAACATGTTTTTAGTTTTTTGATAGTTGTGCATGTATTCAGAGACAGGACAAAAAGCAGGTCAGCAGCAATCTTTGTATTTAGGCAACTCTGCTATATTCTTCTATATATTCTTCTATATATTCCTCTGCAACTCTTCTATATTCTTTATTCAGGTATAAAGAATATTCTATATTCTTTATGCAGGTGCCCAGAAACAACTGTGATCACAGCAAACAATATTGATCTGAGATCTCATTATAAATGCAAACCTGTCACCCACTTGGTTTCAGAACTAGATCTATGTTTTTTGTGCCATCATCGACTCTGTTTACTGTTGGTTACTCAGTACATTAGTTTGATACAACTACACTGCCTTCTACATATTTTCTTGGGAAAAACATCCCAATGCCATACATTGAAAATGCACAGTCTTACTTTAAGAAGGTAGAATACTTTGAATAATATGTAGAAGGTTATACAAAATGAATACAAGAAAATAATTGTAGTAAGGAGGCTGAGACTGAACAACCATATTTAATATGAGTAAGGAAGGGTGCGATAGGTTTATGTTTATGAGATCTCAGATCAATAATATCTGCTGTCAGCACAAGTATTAATGTATTCTGCTTCTAAATGAAGTTCATATTTGTGTAAATCCAATTTTAAAACTGAGTCCAGTCAAATAGCATTTACAATTTCATACATGGAAAACTTACTTGCTTAGTTGTCTCCTTGAAAGGGACACACTGAAACACATTCTGAAGTATATTCCTCTAGCTGTGATTCTAAGAAAGGAAGTCCATGAACATCTTTATAAACTATTTTTTAATAACATGCCCCAATAATTTAAGAATAATATTCACCATATTATGAATGGCCCTTAATAAGAGAGTTCACTCAGTTCTCGCTGATAATGGAGTTATTTTTTTCCAGTTGTTCTGGTTGCTCCCTTTTGGGTTACTTAAGGAGGGTGCAAACACTGTTTCCCAACAAACAAAACTGTAGCAGTGACTAGGGCTATTTGTGCTCAGAATTTGCTTAGGCTGTTGCTATGCTGACTGATATACGCTTTTCAGTGAAACAAGTAAAGAGAATCATTAAATAACAGTTACAAGGATTTGTTTGGTTAGAAGGCAGTGCAGCAGACAGATGACTGTTCTTCAGGGGAATACAGCATGAAAAACATTGCATTTGTGTTATCTGGGGCTGCTTTAAGTTAGTTACTTAAGTCATTTAAAAGTCTGAAAAAGGCTCAGAAGAGGTCAGAATATTAAAGTTTGTTTAATTCCTCCTGAGGAAAAAAATGTTTTAAATAAAGAGGACTGCATATTTTATGAGTAATTACATAAAATGTTTTTCTTTCTTGTGAAAAGACCTAGCTGCAGAAGCAGCTAGGTAGGAATTTACAAAATGCCATATCCATAGGCCTGGTATTCAATCTTATTTTGGCTATAACTCGAATTCCAATTTAAGACTGTTGACTGACTTATGAAAAATATACTTGGTTGTTTCTTTAGCTTTTCTGATGTGCAAACCTCTATCATGAAGCTGAAGGCAGCATAGCACAGTAGGAAAGTATTCCACCATGAACCTTTCAGTATGCAAATTACTGTGTACACTCCTGTATCCATTGATACAGGTCTCAATGTCAGCTGCTTGTATTACCAGTATTTCATGCTCTGTTTCCTTCCCTAAGCAGGCACACAGTTTTGTGGTGTATTCAGTTAATTGGTATGAATCAGTCCCGCTGTCAGAAAAAGTAGTTATTAGGAAAGCATCTTTAGAAGCTGGCCAGTAAAGATGAAGACTAGAGATCATATAATTTTAGACAACATGCACCTAAGTAGACAAACAGTACTAACCTTTTTTATCGGATACATCAGTTATCTTCCTTTTTATTAAAAAATCTTTTAGTCCTATTCCAAACAGGATGGAATGAAGATAAAACAATCTGTACAGAGGACCTTGTTATTTTGCATTTTGTTTTGTTTAAGACAGAAAATATGAATTCTTCAATTCCAAATAAAACCAAATCTAGAATTTAAAGCCCCTTAATGTCACGAATTAAAACAAAGACAATAAAAATAGTAATGCTTTTGAAATAGTTTCAAGTGTTCTAGTACATAATGCTGCGGATAGAAGGTTAGTTTTCTTTGAGTCGCTAAGGAAAAAATTGGAAGCTGCAGTCCATGCTTACAGTGAAGTGTCATTGAATCTTGGAAGTAATGCTGTAACATAAGAGGTCATGTCCCAGATAAATTTCAAAATACTTTTAATAATAATACATATTGGTACTGTATATCTGGTTTCAAACTGACTTAGAGCACTAAAATCTCTGCTGGCTAGGTTCTTCGGTGGAATGATTAATGTGGATAGAACCATGTGCTCGGGTCACATATCTTGGTTTATAAACACGTGAATAACAGATCTGGTCTGGAATTCTGGTTAAATCCAGGAAGTTCTGAAATTCTGAAAATAAAGTTACTTTTTCACTGTTTCTGAATTCTCACTTACAAGAAGAATTTTGTACTCATACCCAGGCACACAAAGTCTTTGCTTTCTCTAGATTTGGTCCTAGACAAGAAATCTGCTGCCTTGTGGAGTGAGACAGTAGGATAGATTGCTGTTCTAGTGAAAGATGGTCCTTGAGAGGACTTGTTCCACACCCCTGCTGCAAAGATTTACAGAACACTTTTGAATTTTCCCTGGCTTTCAGTCAAGATTCACTAAATGATGCCTAAATGATGCCCTGAATCATTTTTGCCATACTGCAGTCTTGAAAAAGGGGATTTCAGTGCTCCAAATACACTGGACCCTCTCAGAAGAGTCCATGTTCAATTCTTAATAGGTCCCTTATGAATTTCACGTATTCAAATTTGCAATTTTAACACAACTGTGTTAAATCTGCTAAATAGACAGCTAAAAACACCATTTTTAGAGCTGACGTTTCGATAGCTTCAATACTGCATTTCTTGTTCCTGATGGTTACCTTCTCTGCTTCCACCTTTTTCTTCTTTGCAGACTCAGTGAATTTATTCTGTTTCATTGGCTCATGACTTGGCCAAGCATAGAAGAAAGGTGAAAACCTGGTTACCTGAAGGCAGTATGCCTGTACTGGAAAAAAAATTGCTTCCTGTGAGGATACGTTTATCTGTGTATTTGTATTTCTGACATTTTGTATAACATATATAATTGGTTTTGAGGGCATTCAAATAAGTAGAAGTCATAACAGTCATGAGCAACAAAGGAATCAGTTTTTAAACAGAGGAAAAAAAATAAAAGACCTCTTCCC
Organism: Poecile atricapillus; assembly: GCF_030490865.1. Lineage (NCBI taxonomy): Eukaryota > Metazoa > Chordata > Aves > Passeriformes > Paridae > Poecile > Poecile atricapillus. The sequence continues at coordinate 14,725,262 of NC_081255.1, read as the reverse complement.
ATAGTATCAACAGTTTTAAAAAGCCCTTAAAGACCACGTGTTATCTGATAGTAACAGGGGAGTTAGCAGTCAGGTAGATGTCACTCACATGTGTTTTTGCATATTCTCTTCCAATATCTTAATATATGTTACTTAAATGATGTAGTGAATTCTGTTATTTTATATAATGTAACAGTGGATGTATATAATTGAGTGTAGATAAAGCGGAAATACATGAAGCATCCTTTTTTTTCCAGGACTGAAAGGTTAGAAGGCACTGTATTGATTACTGCAGGGAGAACAAGAAGTGTTAACTACAGTCTTAGATCTTAACATATTGACTGAAGTTACTAGAGTAAAATATCTGGAATGACACCTGGGAGAGAGCCCAGGGCACATTGATAGTAAAAGGATGTTATTCAGTGGCTATGAAGTCACGTTCCTCAGAAATGGGAGAGCAGACACCACATGAGACTTGACCAGTCAGCAATTAATGATTTAAAGCATTCTTAAACCTTGGAGGTTAAATAATTATGAATGATTTTCATACTGACTAACTACTAATACCATAGGAAACAAAGTAAATTAATTTCCAAGTAGGTAATGAGATTTAATTTAGCAGTGTATTGTACTCCTATGAGTCATATTTTCAGTAGAATAGTTTATTGTGGTAACCCTTTGCTGTACATAGTATTCTTATGAATTCTTGCAATAGGGATAAATTAATTTGTATTGCTAACCAGCACTAAAGCAGTGCACTCTTCAAAGTGACAAGTTCTTGAAATCTGGGAAGAATAAAGATTTTAGTGGCTATTTGTATAGTCTGATTATGTGAGAAAATCACAGGTTTTTAAAATCTAGAAACACAGCCATTCCAAAGATGCAAAGTTCAAGCACTCAAAAACAGATGACTGATTTCAAACCAGCTTTTGTTTTTCAATGTTAATATTCCAAACCATCCCTATTATCCCGTGCAATGAATAGAAATCACAGTTCCTTTTTGTGACTGTCCTTAATAATACTGTACTTAATTTCTGTCTGGAATTGTACTTAGCAGTCATTTTCTGAAATATTTTTTTGAAAAATTCAAACAATGAAAAAAAAATAGATGTAGCATATAAAGCCATTATAAAATTTAAAGGCCTAAAGGTCATTAACTGCACTGAAACATGAACATATTTATCAGATCTATTTAGATTTATAAAATTAAACTTACAAAATGCCATCTAGACTTCGAAAAACACTAAGATTGATTTTCATGTGGAGCAGGTTTATCACACTACAAAATGCTTACTTGGTTGTACCACTGTGATTATCAAATGATGGTCAGCAAAGCAACCCTTATAAAAGAAGTCCACTTTACATACTGTGAAGGTCATTACAGAAAACTCCAGGTGGAGAAAAGCAGCACAGAGATGCCATCTAGCAGTAACTCTTAGAAACTTCCTAGTACTGGATAGTTCCTTCTTTCAAGATACTGCACTTATGAGTAGGAGAAAGGAATATTTTCTATCCAAATCCTTTCACTGTAGCTGGCTTTCTGCTGAATGTCTAGCCACCCTGTTGGAAATAAATCTTTAATGAAATATATTATTGTGGATAATATTTTTAATATTTTCCTATGTAAAAACAGAGAAAAAACTAGAATAAAGTAAAAAATATAATATTTAATAAGTATCTTCAATTGAAATTCAGTAATTAGCACTGTGTTAAAATTTATCATGAGTGAGCTGCCTTCCAGTTAGAGAAGAAGTAGAGAAGAATTTCTACAGTTGAACAATAGTTTATATCAAGTTTAAAAGAGAGAATTCAAGAGCATGGGCAATAAATTACTATGATTGAAATAAAATCTTAATGTTTCAGAGATTAGGGAATAAACTATATATACATTTTTGTTACATATGTTACCATAAGATGGCGATACTTAAGCACTTTACTATCAGCAAAGTTGAGCACAACATCTCTGTCTTATAATAAGAGTGCCTGAAGACAGCAGTCTTGACTCAGTGATAGCCTGGTACTAAATTAAAGATTTTTCTTATACCCCAAGGCATTATTTTAAAATAGTTGATCAATAAAATAAATAATTACCTGAAAAATATCTAGGACATGACTAGGAATGTATTGTGTATACCAGAAATATCTATTACGATTCATCTCCATAAGGTAAATAGTTTGTGAGTGTCAAGGGCACATAGAATGCTGTCCTTCTAGGCATGAGCATACTGCATAATTCTTTCTGGAAAAGAAAGAATTTACCAACCCCTTGTTTCCTACAATTAAGTTTGTATCATAGATTTGCTTCCCAACCTGTAGGGCAGGAAATTATTATTCTATTTCAATTTAGCATAAAGCAAGATAAATAATTGAGCACTAGTTCCATTTCCGAAGTGTGTTCAGTCAGAACTTGTATTTTTTTGCTAGAAAAATTTTGTTAAAAATTTTACATATATAATTTTCCACAGTAATATGAAATATATTGTTCATAATCAAAATTAAATTACTGTTTGCCATTTTATGTTTAATGTGGTATAGGATCCACTTGATCTCACTTTTTTGTTATTTATGAAAACCCAATAAGCTCTAATAAAAAACAGATTTCTAATTAAAATGCAATCTTAAGGACTCTTGGGCTTTTTTATTCCTGACCCATGACAAAGTCAAAGGAGCCTGGAAAGAACATCTGATCATCGCTGAAAATGTCACACAGAGTGATAAATAAAAGGCCATTTTCATGCCCTCTGCACAGCATGGCACAGCAAAAAGGGCTAGAAGCAAAGTTTCCAAAGTTCATTTGTGCCATTTCATTCCAGTGCCTCATCCTGTTTTTCAGTGCTGGATGGTGACAGAGACAAAAACTGGAACATTTTTTCCCAGTGATATTTTTGGGTCTGAACTAAAAAAAATTGTTCTGCCAGATCCGTTTGCTTCATTAGCGGTTTTACTCTCCTCTGGACAGAGAATGATATAAATTTGCTTTTCCTGCTTTTATGCAGTCTCTTCAGTAGATCTTGCTAAGTGTAACAGAAGACGGAAAAATAAAGAAAATGAGTCTGTGGAAACCTGTAGTTCTAATGAGCCCATGTGCTTCTGTTCACACAGATGTGAAACTCCCATGTGTGCACTGCCTGATGAGTCTCCTTACAGACACAGCAATACCTCAGACTTTCAAATAACTCTTATTTAATAGAACTGAGTTCTTAGGTAATGTTATTAATCCTTTATCACCTCCTGCTTTTTTAAGTTGTCACTGTATCTTACTTATTGAAAAGCAGTCAGAATACTGCAGCCGTAAATCAAATTTCCACTGAATTGCTTTTTAGGTCCTGTTTTTGTTTTTAAAGAGGAGCATCCCTTCCATATTGTTGGACATTCAGTATATATTTGTATACTTACAGATGAATATCTTTATTTTAAGTTGAAAACCTGCGAGAATGAGCATTGCCTCACATGGTTGTCTGATACCTAACTGGTATCATTAATATGACATTCACCACCATGCAATACAAATTGTGGCAACACGGCACGGAGTGCTGCTGGTAATGGACTGCAATACTACAGCAATGTTTTCTCTTGTCACGTTTTTAGAATGCTCACAGTTAGAAGACTGTATGCCACAAAGAATGACAAATGAGACATGTTCTACATCTGTAAAATACAGCACTACAGACATCTGCAGACCTGGGGGCTTTCAGTCATTACTGCTTGTAAGTGGTAGAGTGCAATTCTGGTTTTTTAAATTACTTAATCTGAAATCCCCTTCACCAGCCAGGCTACATGGCTAAAACCTATTGTTTACTTTCAGAATTATTTCAATTTCAGCCGCGATCTCTTGGTGACTTGAATACGTTTGTAAATAACAGAACTGCAGCAGCCCGAAGCGTGGCTACAGTACTGAATTCAGTGTCTTCACGTGACGCCTCCAGTTTCACTCTAAACAAATTCATTTCCAGTCGGAGGCTGCCGATCCCCGCTTCCAGCGCCTCGCCGCTTCCCCAGAGCTGCTGCAGTCACCGAGCGCTAGAAACGCCTCCTTGGCTGGAGCGGGCTGGATCGCGCTGGACAGCGACCGGGCACGGCAGCCCCGTCCCTCTGCGGCGGCCACAGCTCAGCTCCTGCGAGCGAGGGCTGCCGCCGTGGGCAGCTGCGGGGTGCGGGGGAGCCCTGCCCTGCGCGCCCGCGCCCAGGGCCCCGCTGCACGGCGTCCGCACTGGGCACCGCGCCCCCCTCCCGGGCCGGCAACCGGGGCCGGGGCCAGCCGCTCCCGACGGGAGCTCTCCTCTCCCTCCTGGCTATTCGGACAGCCAAGGACACGCACCCGCCTCCCGCCGGAGCCATCTGGCGCATCGCCCGCTACCGCATACGCCCTGTGCGGGCAGGCTCCGCCGCTGCGAACTTGCGCCCGACCGGCTCCTACCTTGGAGGGATCGAGGCCGGCCAGCAAGGACAGCAGCAGGAGGTTGAGGATGCCGGCGGGCGCCCGCATCCTGATCCCGGGGCTGCCTCTCCGCGCCGCTCCTCTCGGTCATTCACTCCGCTCCCGCCGCAGCGACCGCGCCGGCAGCCGCACTCTCCGCCCGCCCGCCGGAGCCCGAGTGGAGGCGGCAGCGGCAGCCGCCCGGGGGACGCTCATTCCGCGGGCAGCCTCGGCGCGGGGAGGGCGGGCGAGGACGGCGCTGCCCGAGCTGGCGGAGCGGCTCCACGGCCCCGTCCCACCCCGCCCCTCCCCTCCCCCCGGCCAGCCCACCACAAAAGTTTGGGCCCGGGAGACGGCGGAGCCAGCGCGGCTGGACGGGCGCGGGAGCGGGCGGCGGATGTGACATCAGCGCCGGCGGGAGGGCGCGCGGGCGGGGGGCGCGGGGGCTCCGGGCGGCGGCCGCGGGCTGAGGGGAGGCGTGGCCGGGCCGCTGCGGGGTGCGGTGCCCCCTGTGAGGGGCGGCCCCACCGACCCCGCTCCCGTCCGCGGGATAGCGCCTGATCCCGCACCCGGCCGGGGGTCAGCGACTGATCCCGCACCCGGCCGGGGTTTATCGCCCCCAGCAGTGGCCGGCTGAGCGAGGCCCGCTCCTGTGTGGAGCGCAGCCGTAGGCGGGGAGGAGCGGCTCTCCCGAAAGGAGTGCCTGGCACCATGGCAAGGGTGGGTTGATGTGGGGAGCTGCGGAGAGAGGCTTTTCCTCGGGGGAATCCCTTTCACATGTTTAGAAAGTTAAGTCAGGGCTTGACTGAGCTCTGGGGAGAGTAGAGCCACCTATGCTTTCCAGCTGGCCCATGGGCAGTAAGGGACCATCGTGTCTCCGTGGTTTGGCCTGTGAACTGAGGCGGGAAAGCCTGTGCAGGTGCAGGCAGGTGGAGGTCATTTGCTGAGAGGAACCCTTGAAAGCTTTCTCAAAGGCAATCAGGAGTTTCCTTTTCCCATCAGCCAGCATCTTTGCAACAAGACAGCGCTGCTTTGCTAGCCAGGGCTCTGGCTTGGCTGCTGTCCGCCTGTGCAGGTCAGTTTCACAGGACAGGTAGCGATGGTGTTTGGCTTCCTCAGGGATGTGCGTTCAGCACAGCTGAGCTTGGCCCGAGTGTAAATAACAGCATTATCCTGTTAACGTGGGCGAAGCATCTTAATGATTCAGTTATTTTTCCTTAGAAGACTCAAGACCTATGGTCAGGGTAATCTTATTTGTGACACAGTCAAGGTTATTATAAACATGCTTTTTAGCTTTGTATGGTAAAAATGTATTAGCTTTACAGTTGGCAATTTTTTGGTCTTAACCAGGTTCATTGTGTGATTTTTCAGCATCTAGTAGAGAAAGGCCAACGTTGTTATGCCCTTTTTTAGCTGCTGTATAATATTAACAAAGGGAAAAGTGGGCTAAAGATATCCTTAATAAAACAAAACGTAAGTGCTAAAATACCAAACTCCAGACAAAACAAACCCCCAAGTTTGGGAGGGTGTTAGGGGAAATGTGAGCAGAACATGATTTTCTAACTATCTCCAAGTCTACAAGATTGGTGTCATTTGCCTTCAGGAGCTAAGACCACTGCTGAAAGACAAATGGAGCTTGGTGCTTACAGGCTATCTGAGAAGATTGCATAGCCTTGACATAGTGTTCCCAGATCAAAAATGCTGACTTCACCTGTGATTTCCAGTGTTTTATTACATTTTTGAATTGCTTTTAGGATTACAATAACTAGATTTTGTTTTGTGAGTGAATTAAAATGTATGTTTTATGCTAAGATGTCTTAGACACCCCCTTTTCATCAACAGTATCTTTTACTGATACTGCTGATGAAAAGAGATACAGTCTTTCATTTCCTTGCAAGGTAGGTCTACAAATTATGTTTCCTTATGGCATGGAAAGGAAATTATAGATGATTCTTCATTGACATTCCAGGGTCAGCAATGGAAAGAGACTCCCCTCTGATACAGCTGCTTTTGAATTACATTCTACAAGGAAAATATAAAAGACACAGCAAGGAGATTAGTTAATTTTTTTTTCTTTTACCCTTCTGTAGAAAGTATGTAAAAACCCTATTTTGTATTAAATAGCACTAAAAAAATATCAAAGGGGACAGCCACATATATTCATATGAATTCAATGTAAAGTAATGGTTCCATTGCACTGAAAACCTCAGGTTGTCCAAAGGACAGTAAATGGTACTTACAGAATAAATGATTTCATATGAAAGAAGAATGTAGATTCAAAGCCACAAAGGCAAGATTGAAGGTATTTAAATCTTTTCTAGAGCATCTCAATGACTAGTTCTCTAATTTTCCCTAGCTTTATTTTCTCCATGCTTTTCTGCCCTTCTTTTTTTTCTCAGTCATAGATAAAGTTGGCAAAGCATGTGAACTATTAAATTAATCACAGAATGCAAACTTTTTACGGAGCTTCAGTGATGCAGTATGTTTTCCCACTTCCTATGCTGCTTGGAATATCTGTCTTTGAAATCAGTAAAATATTGAAGAATAAAGTTAAATAATAAAAACAGTGGTTCCCCCAAAAATGTAAGCCTTCAGAACTCCTGAACTTCTCAGATGCTTTTATGTGTTACAAAATAAAATTTGTTTGATATATGAAAAGGTAGCAAAACACGTTTCAAAAGGATAGCATAAAATGACCCAATTCTTTTTTGCTTGATTTTAATAATCCATTCAGAAGAAAATGAAAATATGCAATAGACTTATTCCTCCACCCTCTAGCAACCTGACAAGTAATTTTTTTTTGCCAGAAAAGACTGTCTGAAGACTGGTGACGATCATTAGCAATTAGTACCTGAAATAATTCTGTTTGTTGAAGTTTATCTGAAGAATTAAACAAAATTTAAGTTTTCATAAGAAGTTTTTATTTCTGCTGTATGCCCTGAAGCAGCAAGAGAATACCCGATTGTGAAGATGTCTCTAGCAAAGCTTTTAATCATCCTTAAAACCTATGAAATTCTATGTGAATGACATTTCTTGAGGTCTTTGTATGGAGACTGACTGCTGCAGTGAAATACATGATTGTGAGAGAAGAGATATCAAAAGCTTTCCTGCAGGCATCAAGGGACAGAGTATCAGCAGAATGGAGGCACGCTGTGAATACAGCTTGTCTAGATGGGGAAGGATGTTCTCAGTGTGTGCCTAAAGTTATAACAACTTTTCTTCACTCTGTATTACAAGATGTATTGCTGGCAATTGGAGTAAGACAGAGACTTGTTCACTTGGGCACACAGAAAGCAAAGTTGATGAATTGGCTGTAGATACCAAATTATACATAAATAAGTTCGAAGTTCTGCAATCTGAGTTTGGCAGCTCAATAGTGATGGGAGTTATGAACAAGGATACCGTAGTGTGCATCTGTGGAAAGGCAATCTTTGTAACAGGTAACATCTGAAAAATTTGAATTGTTGTGCTAACCAACTTTTTCTCCAAACAGGAAAGTTCTTCATTAAATTGGTCTTACACCTAATATTTCATGGGTTTTGAATTTTCTACTAAGAAGGTAGTCTGGATTTTGAATTTTAGGCATTCTACTGATTGTGAGAATGAAAAGTTTAGGGAATTGGAAAGAAGGACTGAATACTGACCCTTGTCAACATCTGAAATGTCCTTGAGGAGGATAAAAAATCTTTCACTACATAAAAGATTTTGATGTCTCAAGTCAGCTAAAGAGAGAGAAAAAGGTACAAACAAAATTAAGCTATCAATGGTACAAAGGCTAAACTTTTTGACAGATTATATTTGTTTATATTTTTAAGGAACATGACAGAAACAGAACACATGAAGTTTTTAAAATCAGATGATTATATGAATTAGTAAAAACTTCGTTTAATTTAGCCAGTGAAGAGTACATAGATGTTAAATAAAGTACAAAAATATTACACTTGTGGAACAGAATTCATGGTGGGACTTTAAATGACTAAATTTCCTACTAATTGGCTAGTTTTTACTGTCATATTGAAGTACCATTTATAATTCTCAGTCATATTAGCAGAGTAATTTTTGGAATCTGTCAATACTATGACCTTGCTTTCTAATCCACATCTATATTAGATAAAATATCAAAGTGAGGCTTTAGAAGCATGTTTTGTCAGTGTAACTGCCCTAGTGATGATTATTTTTCTAAACAGAATTTTTTAAAGTCCTACTATTACCTGAAAAATGTATTTTGATTTTTTTGTATGCTATCAGAATTAAATAATAATTGAAAATAAATTTAGGAGTTTGTTTTTCTTACTCCTTGCTTTCTAGAAGTGAAACTTTCAAAAGAATTTTTGTTACTTAGAGTTGTTTTAGGAACTTTTCTGTGAACATTACCTTTCTTTGCATATCTCTGTAAGAGTGCACTGAAAGCAGTTAAAATCCAAGTTTCTGCAGATGTGCAGTGCTATTATATCCTGGTGAGCCTGTGCCGTAGCCAGTGAGAGATGTGCTGTGAAGTGAGGAGCTGTGAGTCAGATCAATGTTACTGCCTCCCTCAACAAACACAAAATACCTGACAGGTGATGGAAATATTTAGGTACTGGGTGATGTGGACAGGTTTAACAGAGAACCAGTGAATCAGGCACCTCTTTAACTATTTGTTTAAAGCTAATTAGTATATAGAATTTACTTTCGTCAAAGTTTAAGTTTGACCTCAATTTTCATTGGCGAAGAAATGGCCTTAGTAAAGTATTCCCACGTATTTACAGTTCATAGGAAATACAAGAAAGACTTAACTCTGTGGAAGTTTAAATTGTATATAAAGCTAAGATCAATATTTTTAAACTTTTCTGTGTTTTAGCTTGCTTTGTTTCTCTTTTATATATCATGCTTACTTATTTACTTTTTAATTCAGGATTTCATCAGTGTATCAAGAACAAATTTATAAAATAAATCCTATTTCTGGGCTTTTAGCAGTTAACATCTTTAGAGTACAATATAGCTATAGAATATTCAGATTTATAGTTCAGTTGTATTTGAATCACTATGAATGGAAATGAGGAAACGAAATGAAAGATTTCATCAGTGTGAAATGTAGGAAGGGCATTCTTTGTAAAAGTGACAGAGTCTATAAAGACTGTTTCTCTACCAAAAATGCTTTTACTAGAAGAGTATGGAGCTCTGCTCACAGGTGTTCTGGCACTTCCCCCTTCCAGTACGGACAAGTATTTTACAACAAATCCCATCAGAGTAGCCTTTACTTGTATTGTTGGCTATGCGTAACTTTTATAATTTTAAATATTGTAAAAATTAAAGATTAAGATTCTCTTCTACAAAAAGTATCACAAAAAAGGTATGATTCCATAGAATAAATGACACTTGGAGAATTAAGATTAAAATACATTTTATTTCAGAATAAAGTGCAGATAGAAATATCTAGAAGTTGTTTGATAGAATTTGGTTTGTCTGACTCAATATGAACAGGAATAATATGATTTTTAAATGCTAGAATACTCACTTGGCAATATTCAAAATAGCCTATTTTCTCTAAAAATATGTAATTTTTAGCCTGTCAAGTCACAATTAAAATTTGGCTAAGTAGCTGATTAAGTCTCCCTCTCAGTCTCAGGAATCTGTACAATTTTTAATATTAAATACCTCTTCTAATTTATGTATTTTTAATGTACTTTGCAAATACAACTGCAGAAGTAATAAAGAGCAGTGTTCTGTATGATGACACATGTATGAATTTATTTTGGTATATTCTTCAAATATTTATACGCAGACAAAACTAGTTTGTGTCTCATAGAATTTATATGAATATTTATTGACCAAAGTGTCATAGTAAAGAGGCTGCTTGCAATATTCTGGTGTAGCAGCATGAAGTTTGTGAGAATTTAAAGGCCAGAGTATGCTCAGCTATTGATCATTGTAGAGTTTCTGGGACTCAGCATCTTACAGGACTGTGTCTCAAAGAAATAAAACAATAGTAAGGAAACACTACTAAAAGTTCAGTTGCAATACCAATCTTTGTCATAATCACTTAAAGGTACTTTAAGTACTAAGGGAAAGATCAGGTCATGATTACAAATGATGGTGCAAACATTCTGATGGACTTTGTGTTCTGTTTCATTTTAAGGTTTTGAATTAGTCATCATACCTGATATTTTTCCCCAAATGAAGATTCAGTGTATGTAGTACCTCTTTCATGGGTCTAGAAATTTCTGCTGGAATGGAGAAAGAAAAGTTTGCATAAAAACTTTTCACAAACACAAATGGGCTTAAGAGGTGAGTGTCTTCTGTAATACAGTAGTTCATTGCTTTGATTTTTAATAAGTTTCAGTTTTTAAAAGAACCTACCAGTATGATGCTATTTGAGGTACTATTACAATATTCATGATTCTGTCCCATATAGCCAGGGCTTTTTACAGCTGATGACATAAACTCAGGCACTGTTAGGGTACTTTTTGTAATTTTACATATATTTGATATTTTAATTCCAGGTAGATATTAGAATATAATTAATTTGAAAAAAAAAAGGTAGATTTTCAAGATGATGCTTAGTGGAATCCCCTGGGTGCTTCTTTAGGACTAGATTTTGAATAGTGATGTGGGTGCAGTGGAAGACACCTGTCAGTGTGCTCTCTGAGATCAGTTTTGAGTAGGTAGGCAGCTTTTTGGGAGGTAAATGTTAGGAAGAGAAATAAAGGTGGCTCCATCCAGGACTCAAAACAGTGCAGTGAGCTAACAAAGGGTTGCGCTGGCTGGGCTGAACAGCTCAGCTACTTCTTCATTACACAATGTTCAGTGTCCTTTGGTTTTTATTTTCTCATTACAGTATCAGATTTAGGAATCTGTAACTTGCATGTGAGACATATTATCTCCTTTTTAGCCTATTCCACTTGCCCAGTGTTACCCCAGATGCTTGGCTTTTATCTTGTTTTCATTTTCCCCCTCCAGTGCAGCAGCCACAGAGGGACAGATAGGATGATTCCATTCATTCCAGTTCCACTCATAGCTCTGGCTGTGATACATGGTCAAAGTAAACAAGGGATCTCTTCTTTAGAGAAAAAAGTTTATAAAGCTTTTATTCAATTTTCTGTAAAATATCATCCCATTTATAAATTGTAGAGGAAATAATTGGATTAAAAATTCATAAAAGAGTATTGTAATAAAGTTATGCTTTGGAGCAAAATGTGATGGTTTTCCCGCAAACTGGTTTCCATTCCAGTAATTTTGTTATCTTTTATAAAGCTACTCCTCACTTATAACTAGTGTGTCTAAAAAGTGAAAGTGAATCATACCTACAATATTTAAAATTCAGGAAACATAAAAAGTACAAATACCTCACATTTTAAGAAATAGGAAACTCTTTTTCAGTATTAAGCCAAGCAGTAGAAGAGGTTGCCTAGCAAGGCCATACCATCTGCCTTCCTGGAGGTTTCCTAGATCAGATTGAATAAAACTTTGAGTACCTTTGAAGTCTGACTTCACAGCTGGCCCTGCTCTGAGCAGCTGGAGACCTCCTGAGATCTACAGCCTGAAATATCCTGTAACAATGTGAATGGTGAACTACACAACTGCCTTGTCTCTTCTGCTCTGAGCAGGACTTGGAGCCAGCCACCTATCTTATTCCTCAGCATAAATGAAAAAGTATAGGTGCTGCATTTCCCATCAGTATGGATTTTTTGACCAATATGATGTACATTATATAGTTTTATGTGTGTATATATATATTTCTATATTAATTATTTATAGATATATATTGCTATGTAGACCAGTTTGATATGAATTTTAATTACAGGAACAATACTGTATAAGTTGAAGATGTGTGTGTTTTTGGAACACCTCTGCTTTTTTTCAGAAGCTAGTTGCAGTCTTTGTATGAATGGTGTCAAACTCTCTCGTAATTAATTATTTTAAAAAGTTGCTTCTCTGTGCTGGTCCCTGATCACTGTTTTATAGGAACTTCAGCTTACACATTAATACCACTTTTTTTTTGGTCTCAAGCCAGAGGAGAGCGTTTTAAATCAGAGTAATACTGAGGGTGGACAATGAGGTACATAAATTGTGAAATCCCTTTCTCACATCTGTACTGGATGAATGTTCATATAAATCTAATGATCTTTTTGAATATAATCTAGCTTCAGCTGTTAAGCAGTGGACTCAACCCCAAAGTTCTAATGAATTTTCTGAGATAGTCTTGTTTTTAGTTTTAAGCCCATGGGTGAAAAAAACCTATGAAACACTACCAAGTTTTTTATAGAACATGAACAGTCATTATTTGACTTGAGAATGAGGAGTTTGAAAACATACTTCTTGGAAAGCAACACAGCTTTTCTTTCAGAGAGAGTAGTACAAATCCCTTGTTGTCATATTCAGCAGATGGCAGCATGCATGTTAACTGGCTGGGTATCTGCTCAAATCTTTTAGCTGCTGTGCCATATTGATGAGCAAAGTAATTAATTTGTGAGTGTCTTTAAGGTCAATCACAGTGGAAGCTTTCTGTGTGTTAATATAAAATACCATATTTACCCTGAGGGTGCACTGTCACAGCAGGTAGAAGTTAATTGTAGAATTATCTAATTTTTTTTTCCTAGAATACAACCATGTTGAAAGAAAGAAAATGTATAAAATGAGTGCAATTCAGAAGCCCAGTGTTTCAAACATTAAAACACAAATGTGACTTTTCCACAAATGCGTATCTGAGTGGCACCTGAGTGGATCAGGGCTTGGGATTAGGCCATGAAAGGTCATTAAAAAGAAAAAAAAGGCATTCACACCAAGTGAATGTTTGTCTATGATTAATGTCAATGTGTCATTTGAATTTGGCCAGTTCTGGTTTTTAATAGCAGATCAGGTACGGAGTAAATGACATCAAACTCTGGATATAAATAATAAAGGCGTATGATTGACGTGGCACTGCACCGGAGCTCCGGCTGGCTCTGTGGTGCTCTTCTGCACCCTGGCGCAGGCGGGCGCCAAGAGTGGGGAATCACTGGGGAGTAGGCTTTTCCCTCAGTGAAACCTCCAGAGTCTTGGGCCACCCCAAGCTCTGTGGTGCACGGTGTCAGGGGTGGAGGCGAGAAAGTAGAGGAGTCTCTCTTGGATTGAAGTTCCCAGTTTTATTAGGTCGGGGAAAAGGCAGAACCCACATTGGAAGGGTTCAGGCCCGAGAGAGCCTCATGCACTTCCATGCAAGGAGTTAAGTACAACCCAATCTCCAGGGGAGGATGCAAACCGTGGACCAATGGGGAATCTCGAGTAAGGGGAGGGGATCACAGATTCAGGACCAATAGAGATACAGAGAGGGAGGGAGCAATATACATTAACCAATGGAACCTCAAGGGGAAAATGATTGACACAGAAGGGTTTGGAGGAAGGGGTGGGGTTTACAATGATGGATAGGGAATAGGGGCAGGTCTAAGCTGACTGGCAGGGAACATTTAGGAAAAATAGGAGGGGTTTACATAACTGACAACTGGGGCCAAACCGATACAATCAATAGGGGGAAATAAGAATTTACCAACAAGCTTTAACGAACCTTTAACAAAATTAAATAAACGAACTATAACATATGATAACTGTATAAAACAAATTGCCATATTAGGTAGAAAAAACCCCTTTTTCCAATTTACATGGTGTTTTTCATTGTAGTCTTCCTGTCAGACTTGCAGAAACAGTGTAAAGGGATACTTAAGACAAAAATCTAAAATGCTGTCTGAATTTTTCAGCTATGTTGAATTTTGCACAGGGCTCTTAAGGTGAACTCTTCTTTGTGAAAAATGCTATAGATTTTGACTATTGCTGAATGCTGTAAATATTCCTTTTTAGTTTTTCAAGAAACATTTCTTCTGTTTGTGTGTTTGTAGAAACTGATTTTTAAGGCCTGCTGGTGGTATCTTTGTGGATATTAAGAAATCGGTGACTCACTATCTTTCATTTATTTAAAAAAAGTTAGCCAAATATTGGAATCATCTAACATAAATGGATCATTGTATTGAACCAAAAAAATCAATCACACAGACTACTGTTAATTTATGAGTGCCTGTTGCTGGTTTGTACCAAGTCCTGCATACCTCACAAGAAATCTTACAACTCAAATTTGTTCAGAAAATTGTGAAAATTTTCCACTGAGTAGATATTTTTATATAGTTACAGAGAATTGGCTATAAAGGAACATGCTATTTTTGCTCACTGATTTAATGAAAAAATTATTCATTACAATGTAAGTTCTCTCTGAAGCAGTGTAAGCTCCTGATACTGAAGAGATTTATATGCATAGTTATTATAATCATAGATAAAGTTGGTAGGAACATCAGCCAGTGAATTTAATAAGAATGTTGCCTGTCTGCATTTCCATCACTGTGAAGTGGTTGCATTCATTACAATTCGGATGAAATGTGTTTGTAGATTTTTGTAAAAATAGGATCTTCATTTAACTAGGTTTGCTGGGGTTTTTTTTTGCTCCCCAATTCTTAGAACTAAGTTCTAAACTAACCATTTTTGATTGCAGATTTTTGTGTTATTTATGCAGGCAGAATTCTGAAGCTTTTTTGATGCCTTATTAAAATTTTATATGGAGATACAGGGATGTGCATAACCTTCAGCTAGGTTTCCAGTAGAACCATAAAGAAATCACATTGTGTTTCCACCCTGTGTTTCATATTATGGAGGCTCCCCTTCTACACCCATGCTTGGAAAATTCAGGTCCTATAATATGGGACATAATGGGTTTATTTCCCAACTAATTGATTTCTGCAGTTAATATGGAGTGAGTCAGGTGGATCTCCTGCAAAAGTCAAGAACAGACTATTATAGTATATTTGACAGGATTTAGGGAATACAATGCATAAATCAGTGTTCCTGTCTTTGTTCAAGTATATTAATTTCTCAACTGATTAAAGACAACTGGAGAGTAAGAAAAGCTTTATTCGCATAATAACATCTATTTTTCTTTTGTTTGCATTTAAAAGCAAATGTTTGCTTTCTCATGTTTGATCTTGTTACAAAATATATGCCCATATAAAACCAGAGCTCAAAATATTAATGTAATATTGAAAGAATGAGATGAAAGAAAAATAATTACCTCTAGTCTAGGAAGTCTTTAAAGTTTTTTTACAGACAGGTTATGAACATTAGTTTTGATTAATTCATTCAACCAAAAAAAACAATAGTTTGGATAGTTGTAAGCTTTCAGTTTAATTCCTTTACAGCTGTCAGTCTGCTGTGCTGAGATGCCTGCAATGGAATTTGAAGTTATTGGCACTACTAAGGCACTACTGAATAGTTTACATGTAAATCCATTGCAGTGGAAATTCTGTTTGCCTTGTAGAAATGGTCAAAACTGTCCAAATTATCGTAGTCAGTTTTGGTGTGTAGAGTCTCATACTTTAATGCAGTTAAGCACAGTATGAAAAAGGAAAATTTCTGAGTGGGCAGAACTGCAAAGTGAACCAGGAAGAGAATAATAAGAGTTTGTAAATTTTTAATGACTTCTAAATTCTCTATGTGAATTAGTTATTTGGAAAGTTACTGAAGCCCTTACTGCCTTAAAAAAAATAAATTTCTATGGGCATCTGTTGGTTGGTTTAATTTAATAGCTGGATACTAGAAATCACAAAGAAGGCACACAGTGGCTCCAGACAAACTTTTGACAAAGGCTGAGACCTCATCATCAAACCACTGCATCATGTAGTTGAGAAGATGCTGTTTCCTTCTGCCAAGGCATAGGATTTCTTTGCTAAGGTATGAGCCTTAAGTTCAAAAGAATATTAAATACTTGTAAATAATTGTCCAGAAGAGGAAAAGTAATGTGATGTGTTTTGGAATACCGTTTGAACAGTAACAGACTGGCAAGGCATGAACTGTGTTAGAAAGTGTTTTGGTTGACTAGCTCAGAGTTTTTTTGATCCTTTTTTCCTACAGGAGAAAAAAACCAAACACTTTGTTTGCTCCATCCTTCACCTTCCCCTTATTATTTTGAAATGAAATGTTGACTAATTTAATCCAAATTTAAGAGAGGGATAAATGTGCTGAGGAAAATATTTTAATATTAGAATTGGGGGGAAAAGTATTAATGGTGATACAGAGGAGAGACCTGTGTGAGCACTGCTTGCAGAGAGATCTTACATTTTACTGTTCTGTTTCCTAGCAAGATGATCAGCACATCTTTTCTTCTGAACCAGTCATGGGCCAAAGGAATCTCTTATGCATTTGAGATCGAGAAGTCCTTGAACAAGGCAAGCACATTTTGAATGAGAAGTACTCCTAATGTTTTATTATGAATCTTCAGGTGGAGTCGATGATATTGGTTTGATAGTTTCTTGTTAAATAATCCAGTTTCTATGTACAAATGCTTAGAAAAAGAATATCTGGAATATATCAGGTTTCAGACTGATCAATACCCATCAGTATACTATATGGGTTTGTGACAAAATATTTTAGAATAGTACTAAATGGTATTATCTTATAGACCTGTAACTACCACTTGTATTCAAACATTTTTGAGTTCTGTCTTAGGTAGAGGAGGATACAATTACCTTTGAAAGAGCAGGCTTCCTGGGCTGGCATGAGGCCATTGTTACTGTCCTTTCCTTACTTGTTAGATTCTGTAGGAATATGGTTAGCTATGTTCTAAAATGTAATTTCCCAATTAGTTGCCTTCACCTAAATGAAATTAAAGGCATTCTGCATATTTTGACTGTTCAAAAACACTGAACTAGAGGATCTTTATTTTATTATTTATTTTAAATTGAGAAAATGTATTGCCCAACTAGTTTTAGCTAATTAATTCTCTGAATTATGTTGTTATTAATCTAAGAATTAAAAACTACCTTTTTCAATCAAAGCTCTATAGGAATATTTTTAAAAGATTTTTAATGGTCTCACTTTTTATAAAGTAGTAAATGATGGCTTTTAGAAACATGCTAAGGATTTTAATGCAACTTGGGTCTCCCATTATGTGACTGACACAAGATTGAAGCAGGGCCAAAGGCATTCATAAAAACCAAAACCAGATACAAACAGTAGGTCCTCTCTCAGGAAGCTCTGCATTACACAACAAAGATTTGTAAAGATGGCACAGCTCTCCAGGCTAACAAAGGAAGATATTAGAAGTACTTACATAAAATTCTGCTATTTGTATTTCAGAACTTCAGCTATAATCTTCAGGTGGGTTGATGAAAAGTTGGATATGAAACTGTTTATATTAATTTATTCTAATATATAGAACTTATGTACACAGAGGGAAGACTAACTGAAATAGTATTCCTGGGTTTTGTAAACAGTTTTCATTCTTTGTGAGGAAAATTGTTTTTTAGTAACTAAGAGAGCACAAAGTAGAAGGAAATCTTTGTGATTAGTCTTGATATTTTCTGGTCTCATCAGTTACGGATTTTAAAAAAAAGTTTGGAATCATATCTTAGTATTTCTGGAATGCACATTTTTATTATACACATAGCAGTAAAAATTAAATGAAGGTAACAGAAGGGGAAGGGCTGTGAACTGAGGTAAGAAAGAGGGAAATGACTGAAACAAAAAATACTGAGTCACAATGCAAAACAGAAATCGAAAGAAATAAAAAAAAAAGCCAAATTTTTTTCTTAATTTCTGATTACCTGCTTAGGCTAAAAAGCCCTAACCTCAAGCACATGTAAAAACACATGCTTTACTGAATTTGTATTATTTTGAATTATGTTATAAAGTTTGAGTTTCAACTAACTAAAACTGAAAATGTAAAGAAATTCCCATGTAATTGTACTTGTAATATTTCTATCAACTCTTAATCAGCAAGGACTTGTGATACAACCCTGTGTCATAGACTCACTTCTTTTTATAGATACGGCATTCCATAGAGAGGGTGAACTGACTTGAAATTGAGGAACCTTTTGAAATTTACTCATCATTAATTTGCAGTTTGCCATTCCCAAGAGTCTTGGTTTGTTTGGATTCTGACATTTAAGTCACTGTCAGTCAGTGTAAATGACATATATAACATGCATACTTGGCTAAGAAACCTGTTTCTATTGAGTAACGCAGAGCCTTAGCTTTCAGTTTAATGCCATTTAGCTTTTAGGCAGAAGAAAGCAACCCCTTAGGATATGGTTGCTTGTTGGTTTTTTTTCGCCTTGCGTAGGGTACAGTGATCTTAAAATGTTTAATTGCTCAGATGATGAAGTGTCCCTTACACTGGAAAATATTTATGTTGATGTTTTTGTTGTCCTCTTTATATCTTGATGTCTGAGTCATAGTTAGAATTGAAGGAAGACTGTCTTCTCTCTCAAAAGATGTTTGACAAGAGCTCTTGAAGCATGCACACCTGCTGCACTGCTATCATAAAGTAACATCAGGAAATATATGTGAAGTAAACCTCAGGTGTAGCAAAGAATGAGTACAACTAGCTGGAATTTACCCACATCTACTTGGACAACGCAAAGTTTACTCAGTTCTTACCTTTCACCTGTGGTGCTGAAGTCAATGATTTTATCTCTCTTATGAAAAACTAGTGCAGTTTTGTCTGCTGGTTACTCTGCTAGGCTCAGACCAGGAACTATCAAGCAAATACTGGAAACATTTGAGACTAAGTCTACCTGTTGCCAGTTAAAAACAGTGGAGTGCACAGATCCTGGGTATCATTTTGTTTCTTCTATAAATTTCAGAGGTGTAATTGCTGGAAAAATGTTAATTTCCTATGAGCCCGATGGCAAGCTACCCACATTGTGCCCAGTCACAATTTATATGTGGTTGAGATCAGGCACAATTTAGTTGATGTAACAGGTGTGCTTTCCAGAATATTTTTCTGATTTTATGTTTGTGTTGTTATGGTACCCCTTCATATTGCAGTGGTCTAGATCATTGCAAATTAAATGAGATTAGATGAAAGCTTCTTGTTTGTATTTGCTCTACTCTCTAAGTGTGGCATATGGTATTGTACAGACTAGGAGTTATTTCTGTGCCAGATGAAATACTCAAAAT
Source organism: Poecile atricapillus (assembly GCF_030490865.1). Lineage (NCBI taxonomy): Eukaryota > Metazoa > Chordata > Aves > Passeriformes > Paridae > Poecile > Poecile atricapillus. The sequence goes on along the minus strand of NC_081255.1, from coordinate 14,705,911 downwards.
GTCAACAGCATATGAAAACTAAGCAAAAAGAAGCATGACAAGAAAAATGGAAAGCACAAATTAATATCCATAAGTGTAAGCATATAATGTTAGTGTCTTTGTGTTAACAAACGCGTCAAAATCCATATAATTTTTCACTCTCTTGTAGAAATTCAATGGCCCCAGAGCATTAGCTCATGAATCACTTGCAACACTGAAGAAGTTAATATTTCTTATCTGTTACAGCTTCTTTGTGTATGAATCACTAAAGGAATGGGCTAATATGGGATCTGCTAAGGCCTATGAATTCCTTTTGGGAAAAATGGGTCAAGTGGTGAGACTTTCTCAATGGGAGAAGTGGTGACAGAATTTAATGTCATTTGGTTGTGCTAGACCCAAATGTACACTCTATCTATTCTTCCCCTGTGTATTACTGTTATAGGAAGCCAGGGGTCCTTTGAAAGGTGACTTCTCTTGCTAGGGAACCTCTCTAAGAGGCTCTCACAGTTTCAGACATTTAAGCATGTGCCTGTATGAAGAGGGCTATAAATGACATTGATGTAAGGAGGAGGTAAAGGAGGGTTTTCTCTGACTGGACAGAATTTGGTAGTGTAGGGTACCAGAATAACACTGATGGTAAGTGCAGTAAGTTTCTACACAGGATAGAGTGTGTACAAATCCTATGCACTCTCTGGCTTGAACTCTGTCCCACACTAAGAGTACAGCTTCCACCCTTCCTTGTTTGGATTTAGTATGTGTCTGGGGTTTTTGTCAGCTTCAAGTGTGTTAGTCTCTCTGGGGAATGGGAAGCTTTTCCCCTCAGGTTAGTTCAGGTTGGAAGCTTCACACCAACCAAAGCACTTCCGTGTCTTGTCTATTGAGAAGATAGTTCAGAATGCTACATCAGGCAACGGATTGCTGGCACAGTTTGGTCAGAAGGGAACTGGAACCTTAATAAGACACTAGAGCACAAAAAGCAATCAAGAATGTGCTGAGGAGGATTAGAACACTGAGGGAGGAATTGGGTAAAAAGCTTCAAGAGAAGGCTGTGAAGCCTCAACTGCAGTAGAGGGACTGATGACAATTCTCTCATCAAGAGAAGCAATCAAGTAATATACTGTGATCTGTGCTGTTTGAGGCAGTGCTGAACTAAAGATTTTGCTTAGATAAACCATCTCTCTTGCATGGTGTCTTTTTTTCTTGATTTCTGGTTAACAACTCCAACTACCTTTTCTATAAAATAGTGTTCACTGAAGAATGGAATAGTTCAGCTGTGAAAATGATCAGGAATTCATTTTAATATTTGAAGTTTGGAGGAATAATTCTGAAGCTCCATCAAACATTTCAAACTCAGAAATACCACAGCCAAGATATTTACCAGGTTGTGATAGAAACTCTGGCTTCATAATTTAACAACAGCACAGTTTTATCTTTATTGTTCCTTACATGTAGGTGTGAATATATATGAAAATGTGAGTTCAGGAGTACCTTGGAATTTATTTCCCCTAAACCTCAAAATTACAAGCAATTATTTAGGACTAAGTGGATGTGGTAGAGTGTAAGTTAGTCCATAGACCTTCATTTCTGAAAGCACGTGCTGAAGACAAGTGGTTCAGTTCACCAGCAGAATGAATTGGATAAACTGGAACTTTATACACATTCAGTCACTGAGCTGGGATATCCAGGATTTGGCATTAAGTGGGACAGTAACTTATCAACCTTCTAATGCTCTCCCATGCATCTTAGCTTTTTATACTATGCAAAAAATTATCATTTAAGTTGCAATTAGTCTTTCTGATGCTTAATGGATCAAACATTTCCACCATTTTTCCAGTCTTGCAGCTAAGAAAACATGACAACAGTGATTAAAAAACTGAAAACACTGACATGTGCAAATCTAGTGAGAAATGTTTTATTACATTGAAAAAAATTCTGAGCAAAATAAAATAAATAAATAAAGCAAAAAAGCACTAAAATATAAATGATATAAAAATGTTTCCTGTCTAAAAACAGCAAAGTGGCTGTCAACTGAAAAAAATGAATATATTTGCTCAATAATTTCATTATTAGTTCTTGGATTTCATTTGTATGTGTAAAATTTCATGGAAAATTCTTACAAATCAACTCAAAATCAAGACTTCATTGTTTGGTTGAGCATGAAAATTCTTACCTAGTATTCTCAACCATTTGGTAATAACCCTCCAGAGGTACAAGCAGACTAGGAATCCTGGTCAGTGTCCAATTACTGTACACTCAAAATGATTGTGAGCACTTGGAAAAAGTGGGAGAGAAAACAATTGATTGTTGTGTGAAACCAATGACCTGAAAATGAGATATGCCTGGTTTTGTATTTATTGATGGCTCATCTTAACAGCTCCATAACCACAAAGGAAATAGTACTCTCTCTATAGTCCCTTAAAAGAAAGCCATCTGAAGAGGGCTTATTGCTTTCTATCCTTCATGAAAAGATGTGGCTTTTAATGAAATATGCATAAAAGTCGTTTTAGATATGTGACCTACATAATCACATTCATCCTGAGAGGCCAGGGTAAATTTTTTTTCTATTCAGAATAATTAAACTCCCCCTTTGTATTACTCCTCATTAATTCAATATTCTTCTAAAAAATAAAGCTCCTGCAACAGTTTTAGTAATCAGCTTTTCAGATTTATGAGCTATTTTTATGCTAGTATTGTTCTGTGAGACAAGGCTGCTTGATCAATTGCCAGGTAACTGTTTCAGTCCTTTCCCAACACTCTGCTAATCCAGCACATTAAATTATTTTTAATTGAGTAACTTCATTATTCAAAAAATCCCCTTTTTCATGATTCTGTAAACATTAAAAGTGTCTTATACAAACAATTATCTAAATATAGTTAAGTTGCTTCCTTCATCCCCATATCTCTCTTGTGCAGAAAAAAAAGTTCTCAAGCAAAGAAGGAACATACTGGAAAAATTAAAGAAGCTTATTATCATTGAAATAATTCCCCAAAGTACAAGACCAGTTTTAATCAGAGGTCCAGATATAAGACAGCTCTAAGAAACATTTTTGAGAGGTGCTTTCAGTATACTTTTATGTATAAAAAACCAGTTGTTCTATTTGTCTGCAAGGAAATGTTCAAACCTTCGTAAGTACACATAAAATGAGAATGTGAAAATTAAGCAGAAGTGATTCAGGTAGTGTATTTTCAGGTTGAAATAAAGAAGAGATTACAGGAACAGTTTGCTCTTAAGCAGTATGTTTTATGTTACCCAAAATGATGGAATCATTGAAATTAATGTTCATGCATTCTTTGTTGCATAGTTACAGGGCACCAGCTGCCTCCTTTTCAGCTGAAGAGTGGCTTTTTGAGTTCAAGTGCTCCTCCTGAAACACTTTATTATTCCAGCAACAGTCACAACATAGCCTCTCCTAAAAAACACCCAGGAGAAAATGAGAGGTGTGTCTGAAAGGATCGAGAGGGACTGAGGAGGAAGATGGTGTAGCTGCCTTTTCTGCAGCATCTTTGTTCTCATAGTGACTCCAAAATGCTTGACATTCATGACAGAAGAAGAAATCTTTGCTCTCTGTAGAGAAAACTTTATATTTTGAGTTCTTGAAAGAATCCTTCACATAACAGTATTCTTATTTTTACCAAGGGTGAGAAAAAGGTATTTATATCATCTGACATATATTCAAAGTATGTTCTCTTGATCAAAACTTAGGCCTCCAGTTGTCTTGCAGCAGATTAAAAAATGTAGCTGTAAAACATACCTGAGCTGCCATTATAGTTGATTTTCAGCTCTACATGCTGCTGAGGATCAATTATTATCAATTATGTTAATTTTTCACCTAACAGCAGCTCACATAGCAGACCTTGTTGCACTGCTGTCTGTTCATGACCCATGCTAAAGGTGACAAAGACAGGAGTTTCCACCCAGACTTCAGGCAGACCAGTTGTACAGTAGCTGATAGGTCAAATAAACCCCTCTCTTGATGGAAAGAGAAACCTACATGGGTCTTCAGTGAATGTGGTGTAACATCACTTCAAGGAATCTAGACATCTGCATGGATGATTTAGAGCCTCTATAGTGAGTAATTAGCAGTTGATGTGTATGAAAGGCAAACTTGTGGAAATCAGCATAAGAAATTACAATCTGTGCTGATATGATTGTTTTTGTATAGTGCTTTGTGGGAGCCTGTTTAGATTAGATAGAAATAGATGTGAAATTTGGAGGCTGGACTGCTAAACTTTAGGCTGCACCTTAAATGTATAAAATTAGGCAGTGCAATTGTCCTCCCATTCATTGACCAAATACCCCATTACATGTTGAGATATCATATGAATTAATGTCTATTTTTGCTAGTAGTGTTAAGTACGCTTTTACTTTTCCTTAAGTTCTTTGATGAATTTTCTTAAGAAAATGCATCTGGTTTACAATCCAAGTAATTCCTGAGTAGAGGCTTGATCTCCAGTCAAATATTCAGTTGATTCAAACTGATCTTGTGAAGGCAATTCACTTCCCAATAAATGGTTGCTAAACTGAATGCAGTAGTTTTTTCTTAATGAAGTAAAGTGTGTTGTTTTGTGTAGGTTTTTTACCATTTTGTATTCAGTTTTTTAGTTTAAAACCTATTCATAATTTGTCTTTCTGTGTTGAAAGACAAATTTTTTATCCTGAAGAGCCATGCTGCATGGTCTCTAGTTATGCTCTCTGCCTAATGTCTGCAAGTGCATATTAAGGTGTTGAAAGTGCCTTTTTTTTTTCTGTTGATTAGAATGACCACAGTTACACCTAAGAGGTCACATGAAGGGTGCCAAGGAGCAAATAGCAGCCTGCACATTGATTTAAGTAGATATGAGCAAGTGCCACTACCTATGTACTTTACAAATACTGCAAAATCTGAGTGCAGTAGAGTTCTTTAGCTTGGTTGCCATGGGGTAATTCAAGATGAAACCCACCCATCATGACAACTGCTGATCTGACTGAGATTAATACTAGCTATTAATAATGTAGTACTGGTACTACTGCTGCTACTAATGCTGCTATAAGCTATTCCTCCTGCTACTGACTACTGACCATGCAGTCATTTCTAAAATTCTACTTTCTAACAGAAATTACCCTGCTTCCATTTGCTTTTATAGCTGGTGCTCTTTGGCATTTTTGATAAGATGTGTGTTAGAGCATTTAAGACTTCTTTAATGCTTTGCTAATTTAGTCTTTAACAGAAAAGGTGAGTGCCATATATATATGTATGCCTGTTGAGCTTTTTTTCCTTCTCAATTCTGCCTTTGTGCAGGCTTGTACCACTTTATTCATAAACTATCCTTGCAAAGAGTTGTGTGTAGAGGTTGATGGTAAAAAATTTCTCCTGTTGAAATTGCCTTAATACCTTTATGTGATAAGTATGTGGTGGGTGGTTTTCTTCAGTTTCTTTTGTTTGAGGTGACTTGTAGTATGAAATACATAGTCCTTTGCATATTTTTTCTCTACAGGCAGTTCATTGATGCAAAACAAGTTCTCTCTTTCTAACTATCCAACCCCACTCACTCATAACAGTTAAAGACATGAAAAACAGCAAGGGATTTGATTCACTGCCTGTTACAACCCATTCAGAAAAGCATAATGAATGAGATTTTTATTCCTACAATTTAATAGATTAAAAAAAGAGTTCCAGTCTCTCCGGAAATATGGTGTCATGCATGGTAGTGTACTTGATTTTCTCTTCCTGGAAAGTTTTGTGTTTCTTGTTATTCAGTGGTCTGAGTCACCATTTCTGTTGTCAGTGTATCCTTGAATGCAGGCTATTCCTATTTATACTACACTGTGTGAATCTTGTCAATCATGCCTGCATTTCTCAGTTCATGTCCCTGCTGTATCTTCCTGCCTTGTGTGTTTTGTCCAGCTATTTCCCAGTTTCTCTCTCTGGGAGTTTCCAATCACAGTGGCTGACTGTGCTATCCATGATTCTGTGTCGTCCTTCTCATTTGGCCCCTGATATACCAGACTTCTGTAGGACAATACATAGTTGTCTCTGAACTGGAAAAATCACTGGCTAAATACTAAGGAAAGAACTAAAAATGCTCTTTCTATTAAATCCTTCCTGTTCCTGTGGTTTTGATGTTTTTTTTCCTTTGTTTCGTATGATTTCATTGTGAACTTAATTCTGTGTTGATAACTAGTTTGTATATTCAACATCTGTATTTACATTTACATTATACATATACATTATATCTTAGTTTGTATATACATCTATAATTTAAATATATACTACTGATCATCAAAACTGGGAAAACTTCCTGGGGAGAAAATTGTTTCAAAGTCCTGCTTCCATAATAATTTACAGTTGCTAAAAACATTTTTGAATTTTGAAAGGAAGAAATCAAATTATTGGTGTAACATGGATCAAACAACAAAAGATTGATGGAATAAAATAATGCATCACTGTTTTTAGTGATTTCTTTGTACTTGAGAGGAAGCCAGGACTAGAAGTAAGGTTTTTCAAAGGGAGTGTCAATTCCAGTGCTCATGATTGTATACATTTTATATATAGGCACAGTTTGAGGACCAGTTTGAAAAACTCAAAGGATACCTAACACTGCAGCAACTAAGCTAGCTGCCTACCAGATCTCCAGTACTGTAGTAAAGATCAAAGGTTGTTACTGTAGTGTGCTATGTGCAGAAAACGTGGTTACTAAATGATCCTTGTAGATATCTCAAAATACAGTAAATTAATTGAAATGCTGGGAGAGGTATTCATGCTTTACTGTGTCTAGGATGATGAGGGGAAATTGCTGATCTGATGAGGAGAGGAAACCCAAATACCTTTGAAGTTGGCAAATAGCATGCAAATGGCACTCCTGAGGGATATTAATGGAAGCAGGAGTGGGACACCCTGGTTTTGTCTCCCTGGAGAGCTAGTGCCAATACTCTGGGGCTCCTTGTTATAATTTATGCATTTTCTAGAAAGTTGGGATGTTGTGGTACTAACATTAATCCAAGCTTTTCAAGTTTTGTATTTTACTGAAGGAAGGTTGGAATTCATAGAAAGTAGATAGTATGAAGAAGATAAAAGGCTAAGTGTGGATTTGACCTTGTATTTAAAATTCCAGAAATGATTGCTATTAGTTAGTTCTTAGGCTTTTGAATCCTTCTGCTTGATGAAGCAATTTTATTCTTTCCATTGTGTGCCTTTTTAAACATAGGGTAGGGTTTTATGTACATCAAGGCTATACTTTGTTTTACAATATTGATTTATTGTTAATTGAACTAAAATCAACTCTGAATATACATATTTCCATACATTCTCCTGTTACCATTTATAAAATGAGGAAAAATTAGATTATGGGGAAGTGTACTTTTGGATGGGCCTTTTCAGGGACAGAAGCCATGAAATACATTCTTGTATTCATACTTCTCTTTCACAGACACTTCACTTGGTGCACATAAATCTTCCTGCTCCTTGTAGCAGAGGAGCAAGACTTGCCTAGTCTTATGTGGTTTTGCAGGTACTGGAAATGTGTCAGTCCATTTGGCACTGAGAATTTTGGTTTATACAGCTCATTTTTATTATCCAGCAGTTCAAGAACTATATTTTTATTCTAAAGATTTTAAAGGAAGTTTTTCAATTAATAGGTCTGATTTTTCTTGTCTTTGAACATTGTTTTTGATATCTCTTTCACCCTGGAAGCCTACCACACCATTTGGAAGCTGATCACAAGGCTCCAAGTGATGTGTCTGCCTGTATTTACATTCTACAGCTATCAGCTTAAATTATTGTGCTTAAAAGTTAATTTATTATAACACGAAGCCATTCTTTTCCTTTTCTCTCCCTTGTCTCCTCTTGTCTTCTGCCTCCTTTCTGCTTTCATTAACAAAGACTGAAAGACTTTGGTACTCAAAGGCAGATTTACGTTTCCTCTATTTCCAGTCTAAATACGTTCCATTTGCTTATGAAATTAATTTTAGATGAAAAAAAAGTTCCTTTCCAATTACGTAGTAGTGTAGTAGTGGTTTTCTTCATCCATCACAGAAACTTTATGGAGCTTTAGTATTGTATTTATCCTCAAGTATTTATGGATGAAATAATGTTAATTTCAAGCTATCTCTGCCATTTGCAATACATAATTTCTTAAATTAAAGCATTTGTTTCTTTTTCTCTGTGCACAGGCTTTAAAAACTTATGAAGTACAATTTATAGATTAAGTTCACTCTCCTGCATTGGAACTATGGGATCTCTTAAATGCAGGTTAAATGTAGCAGGACAAAAGTAGTTTCAACACCAAAGGAGATAAAACTACACTAAAAGATCAGGGAAGCTGATAATTAGCTGTTGAGGACAATTGTCGAATATTTGGGATTTTAAGTTAGGATTCTGTGTCTGCTTTCCCTAGACACTATTATTTAGTTTGTTTCTTGAGTTTTGCTTGCTGAGTCTAGGACCATATGAATGTTTGATGACAACATCAGTGAGGAAAGAAGAAAAGTCTCCAGACCACAGTGTTCTGGAGTGAAGGCTGAGGAAACCACTGGGCTCAGAGTATGACAATAGCCAGATTATACCCTCTACACTCCCCCTTAAATGCCTGTGTAGTTCTGAGGATACTGACTTCTGGCTTCCTGAAGTTCTTCACTTGCTTGACAGTCTGGCAGTAAAGCAATTGTCATGCTAGCTAGGAAGTAATTTAGCCTAAACCGGCTAAAAATGGTTAGATTATTTTAGATTATATATTTAGATTTTAATAATCTTAAACTTTATGCCTTAGAAGGTGGTAATTTACAAACTGATCCTGAATCTATCTAACTTATCTACCTAATAGATCTGTCTAATCTATCTAATCTATCTATCTAATCTACCTATCTAATCTATCTATCTATCTATCTATCTATCTATCTATCTATCTATCTATCATATCTTTGAAATAATTTTTACAACCTGCACCTTCTAGAATTAGCTATAGCAGAGTATTGAGGGTAGTTACCTGGTAAGAATTTTAATTAAAAAAATGCTCATGTAATTTCACATTTTGCATAACAAAAGATCCCAGGAGCTGAGAATAGAAAACTGCTATTATCATAAATACATATGTCATGATGAATATTTAACATAGCTCTTCAGTCTAAATGTAAGTACATTTGGTTGTGTATTTAATTTCTCCTTCTTTTCTCTGATTTTCACCTAGTTGGCTCTATTTTGAACAGGCACAATGAAGAAATTAGTAATGCCTGAATGTTAGCCTGGCTCAGCCTAAAAACAATGCCAAAAGGTAATCAAATGTTAATGTAGGTCAGCATCATCCCATGAGTCAGCACTGGCATAGAGTATTAGATACTTTTATGCATTCAAGGTCAGCATCAATTTCTTCCTATTAATATTGTTTGTAATATTCAGTGAGGCACAGGTTCTGCTCCTTGTATTTGAATCAAGATTTTCCTTTTGATGCTACATGCAGACATAGAGCATTCTGAGCTAGCATATTTTTTCAGTTATGTGTTTAACCATTTAAAACCTGGATAAAACCACTTCATAATATAGCTTCTCCTTAGATATATCTTTTTAAATAATCTTCATAATTTTTAATTTCTCAGAATTTGAGAAATACAGAACAATGAAATGTCTCACAAAATGGCAAAGCAGTCCAGGAGTGCATGCATTTGTTGGTGTGTTCCTCATAAAATTTGTCACACTGTAAGTGATGATTCCTTATATTGAACTCACAAAACAATTTTAACAGATCACTGTATTAAGGAATTATCTAATTCTACATTTTAAAGCATGCATTGAACAAATTTTAGTTTATGATTAGTAAAACAAAAAAGCCAGTTCTGTTAAATGAATCAAAAGACTTGCATTCTTACCTCTCAACTGTTAATTAAACCCCAAATACTGGAAACACCTGGAACATCAAACATAAAGGATTGTGAGGAATTACCTCTAGAGTCAATTTCCTGTGAATTCTTTGTGAAGAAAAAACCCAGGCCATTTGGTATTTTTAGAATCTTGTTGAACATCCTGACTGAACATGAACATGCCATCAAATAGCAGATGTCAAAGTAAAAAAAATCCAGAATGCTAAGAGATGTTTAAAAGTGGTTTAAATACCATCATCCTTTTATATTTCCTATTGAAAAATAGAATGCAGGGCGCAGGCATGTAAAACCACTTGAAAAGACAGCTTGTCATACTTCTGGATCTATTTGGGAAAATAACACATTTCACTGAAATGCCATGGAAGATTAACAAATTAATTATGTACAAGCTGACCTCTTATATCCTTGGGCTCTCACTGCTATCTCATTCTTTCTCAATGCCACTCTGATACAAATTTAATTGGAAGCACAGTTCCTTATGCCAGCTTGAGTTTGGGTTCTGTTGTTTTTACTGCTGATGCCTTGTATGGGGAGGATTACATCTAAAAGCAGGAAACATGCTTTCTTTGTTTTTCCTCTGCTTCAAATAAGAAACCTAATTTTAAGGAATATGGAATGCAGAAACTGCTGAGCTCCATATTGACATTAGGATTAAACAGAATTTCTTTGTAGATTCCTCAAAAATAAAACAACAGCATTCTGTAAATAGCATTTATTAAGTACATTACATGCAAGAAAGCTTTTAGAGAAGAGCAGATGCAACAAATACATATAATTTGCTCAACTAGTTCACTACACCTCCAGTATAAAGATTTTATGCATGTTTTTCTTTAGTGTTTTAGGGACTATTTAAAAATGAATCAAGTGATGAAGCAAAAGAAAAGCATCAGTAAGCAAAGCTCTGCATTTTCACCCCTGAAATTCTCTCTTGCCTTTGCTTTTCATTAATTCATTTTATTCATTTATTCTCTCTGCTTCTAATGACTTGCTATTCAGAACACTGTCATTAAAATATCATTTGCACAGAAGCATAAATAGTGTCAAGAACAGGCTGCACAAGAAACAGCATAAACAATAGCAGAAACTTTTTGAAACCATATGTCCTTGAACTCTTTACCGCTTACGTGTTCTTCCTTCATGGTACTGGAGGTGTCCCGAGGGCACAATTGTCAGAACACTGTGGGGAGCCACAAGCAGCCACATCGTGTAGCTGCAGACAGGAGCACAAAGTGAGCCTGTTCTTTCCCTCTCCTAACACTGTACTGCATGAGTGAGTGCTGTAGGAAGGAACATGCTGTTGTAAGATGAAGGAATGTACCCATGAATGGAATAGATGTGATTTGAGGTCATAGTGTGGGGGGTAATAATTGCTATTTTTTCCAGAGATTTGCAGTGTGTATTGGTGGCGTATCACAGGCCAAGTCTGGAGTCTAACTTCATTCTCCAAGGAAACCCTTCTATGGTGTCAGTTGCACATACATTCTCCTTTTCCCTTGTTAAATTTTCTGTCAGTTCAGAAACAAAGCTATCTGGTGTAACACAGCAGATATCCTATATCCTGCAGGTTTAACCTGACCTTTAGAGATTAAATTAACACACTTTTATCAGTAATAGTATTTTTTTTCTCTTTAAATTCCTTGGGCCTGCCTGGTCCCTCAATATTATTGATGCGTTTCTGAAATTATTATGTAAATTGTTATGGAAAATTTCCACTTTATGCTAAGCCATAAGGCAATAGCTGTGGGGAATAACAGCACAGATGCTTGAACATTGTGAATCCAGTACTTTAGACTCTGCATTTTGGAGGGAGGTGTGAAGAGAGATAGAGGTGCCCTGGAGCATGCTAGAGAAATGCTGGAAGAAGGAGATAGGGTTGTTTGATGGGGAAGAGGGGTGCTGTATAGCACAGCCCATCTGGGAATGGAGCCTGGGGCTTGCATGGTAGCTGCTGCTGTTGTGTAGAGTCCTAAAGCAGAAGAGACACTGCTGCACTGTGTTATGAAGTTAGTTGATGATTATAGTGGCAGCAGAAGATCAAAACTCAGTAAAAAGGTCTCTTACTGACAGGTTGAGACTGTGGTAAAAAAGTTAGTATATTCCTTCTAAATTCTAGAAATGCATACTTGTAAACTTTGGTGATGTGAAAATTAGTTTCCAAACCTTCAGCTTCAATATTTTCACAGTTTATTTTCCAGCAATGTTTTTCTTATCTGCTCAGCTGCAAGTGAATGTAAGTATGTGCAAGTTAGGGAATAAGAGATTGAAAGATTTCAGCAATGAGAGTATTTAGAATCTGATAAATCAGGCCACTTTGAAGCTTCAAAGAGAACTGTACTAGAGTGGCATTTAGTAACAAGACATATTGCCAGTGCCTCATTTGTAAAATTCATTAATAACTGTCAGCACTTCAGAGCAGTCAAATCTTATTAACAAGGTTGTCCTAAATTAATGGTGGTGCCACAGAGCTGTGCAGTTAGTGCTAATGGATATGGTTGTAATCACTGAGATTGAGATATCAGGCTACAGGCCTCTTTGACGAGAGGAGACGGAAGCATAGTGGGTAAAGCCAGCCTTCCCTATATTTCCTCTCCCACTGTAGGTGTTTCTGTATTCCTTGCCCATTTTGTCATTATGTCTTATCTGCATTACAGAATGGTTATACATGATGACCGTGTATGTTTGTGTTAATTTAGAATACCTATGCCTGTATTCAAGAGAAGCAAATATTAATTATAACCTGCTCAATATATTTCTACTTTATGAGTTAAGCAGGCATCTGCTCTTGCTACAGCAATGTAGAATCTTTTGCTTTATTTATTTTTGTAGCAAGTGTAGTGTGTGATTTTCCTGCAGTCCAAGCCTTTCTAATGTAAAATTTTTAGGTACTTGCTTTGGAAAAAATGGTACATACTGAGTTTATGTTAGTGTCTGGGAAGAGCAGAGATTGCCAAAGCATCCTCTCTAATACAGAGGGGAACATGTCATGGTCAGCCTGTGTGGATTCCTTGGGTTCAAGCAGAAAAAGAGCTTCACTGCTGAAGGAAAAAGTTATTTCGTTCCCTTCTAGTGTCAGGAAGAGGCTGTTCAGATGAGCTGAGTGGGCAGGGCAAAAAAGAAAACTCAGCCTTTGAGAATCGGTAGATGCTGCTAGCTTCTCACTGGAGCTTGAATTCTGGACCTTCTTGTTCATTATGTCAAAAGAACAGAATGGCCTTTTTGCCTTTCTCCATATTTTTTAGCTTTCATGATGTTGTTAAAGTGTGAAGTGTTTCATTTTTACACTTTATGGGCTTTTACTACTTAGTGACTTATACTACTGTAGTGTTGGATTGTGGTGGCTCTGACTTGGTGGTATGTGGCTTTCTGAGCATCTGAGACACTGATTTCACCATGAGGTGGTCTCTTGGCACCTGAATCCTAATGGTTTACAGAACAAAGAGCTTCTTTGTACCCTAGATGAATAATAATAGAAACTGCATGGCAAGCAAAAGCCCTGTCTGGATCAATACAAAAAGGGCTTCCCATGAAAAATTTTATGAATACTGAGATAAAATGTAGAACCAGGTGCTTATTTAATTTCTGTGTATTTGTTATACAGATGTCTCAAAATATCACCTCTGAGTAATTTAATACCCTGAAAAAATATTCTGTTCTTTCCTTACTGCTTGTTTCATTTTTTCTTTCTTACAGTGCTCTTACTTAATAAATAAAAGTTACTAGCCTTATGGTCATCACTTGTCTTTTTCTTGTGTTGTATTTTGGCAAGATTGTAAGTGTTGTGACTCTTGGTTTTTTTCCAATTTCAACATCCCCTTTTTCTCCTTCAGCATCTCCATTTACAAACATGTAGAAATATTTACATAGAAATATATGGTAAAGACACTGAAAAGGTAAAGAATAGGAATTTTTTATTTCAGCTTAGATTTTTTCACATGTATCCAACTGAAAGTTTCTTTAAAACATGGAGTGTCCTGAGCTCTGTCACAATTTAAAATGAGATCATTTCATATTCCTTTTGCTTGGCAATTGCTAAATGAGATCTGGAGCAAGCACAGCTTTGATATCACCTTCAGACACCAATTTTGTGCCTAAGCACAGCAGATACGTTTTTAGCTCTTCGCCTCAGTGCTTCCTATGACTAATCCCTGTAGCATTATCTTTTCTCCCCAGTTTTTAGTTTCCTTATCTGCCCCCATAATTATTGGCAGGTTTTCTGTTTCTCAGCTGGACTATTTCACGTTGTGCTTTTTAACACTATGCTTTGAATAGCAGCTTTCTCTAATGTCTTGGTACTTTTTCTAGTCATTGTGGTTTTGGTTTATAAAATGATGTTTATTTTAGCCAAAAAAACCCAAATCTGAAACTAACCAAAAGTTTAAAAAGAAAATTTAGATAAAATGATAAAGATGCAACAAATTCCCTATTGCTTTACCTAGATGACAAATTCTTCAGTACTGCAAATACCATGAAATTACAAAGGAAAATTTTCTTTTCTGTGCTTTCAGTTTCTTTTTTTTTGTGGGGAAAGTTCCCCCACCAGAACATTTGGTAGCCAGTTGCCAGTTAAAACCCTCAGTTTTCAGTCACCCCTGGTGACAGTCATGTGAGGTGAGTGCATGTAGATTATGGATTCTTAGAACCACAGAATGGTGTGGGTTGGAAGGGACCTTAAAGATCTGTGGGCGGAAACACCTCCCACTAGACCAGGCTGCTCCAAGCCCCATCCAGCTTGGCTTTGAACACTTCTAGAGATGGGACATCCACAGCATGTCTGGGCAACCTGTGCCTGTGCCTCATCACCCTCACAGGGAAGAATTCCTTTCTAATGTCTAATCTAAACCTATTCCCTCTCAGTTTAAAGCCAATCTCCTTTGTCCTAGCACTGCATGTCCTTGTAGATGTTTAGAACTTCCTGTCTGAGTAGCATGACCTCAGCTAATCCTGCTGCAAGGCAGTAAGGGAACACATCACTGTGAGCTCATTGCTCACCTGACAGTGAGCTTTATTGCAGGCAAATCTGGCTGAATAATACTGTCTTTCCCCAGGCTAATATGTCAAGGTGTAGAACCGGCTCATTTTGTTGCAAACACAACAGGCATTGGCATTGTGTTCTGGCTGTGAATTTCCGTATTTTTCACCTGATTATATGTTTCTCCAAGTTTTTGCAGTCTTCAAGAGAAAGAGAAGTTTGGCAAAATGTGAAGTATGTTAGGAGCATGAATGAGAAATATTTTTCTTACTCCTGAGGACTCACTCCTTTTACTAGAGTAGTCTGCTCCCTTAAGGACCTTTTATGATTACAGCTTTGTGCCTTTTAGAGAATTGGTGGCTAGTAAGGAAGGTAAGTTGTTAAATGCCCTAAATCAGCAGGTAATTCAGGATGATAACCAACAGAGTTAGAAGGGAAAATGTGTTGGCTTATGCTACAATATTTCTGACAAGTGTATTTCCCATTTGTGTTATATCTGTGTTTATAGGTAGTTGTGTTGGTTTTTGTTTATTTTAGAGTATTGAAACACTGTCACTGGAGTTAGTATATTTTAAAATAATTTTTGTAAATGAGCTTCTGTACTTGCAAATATTAAAATTATATAGAATTGGGGAGGCCAGTCATAGTAAACAGTGCTGCATTTAATTGTTTTTTATGAAGAATCTTATACAACTGAAATGCTTATTTAGACTTCTGGTTGGACTAAAGTTTGAACCCTAGAAAAGCAAAGCTGTTTTTTTTATTCTAACTAGAAATTGGCCTAACAATTGGAAATCCTAGGCAACTGATTGTGAGATGCCCCCTGCCCAGGGAGGCAAAGATTCAGTTTCAGATAAGCATTGATAAGTGAGAGGTGTGGTTTTAAACCTGAAATTTAAATCTGAATTCCATTCCTCTGCTTTGGGGGATGGGCCCTGTGAATCCAAGAAGAGTTTCCCCACCCCAGACCCCTTGTAAGATGGCAGCCCAGGGGTTTCTCCCTTGCTGTGTTCCTAATGGTCCCTGACCCTGAACTCCACCCTGACTCTGTCCCACAAAACACATCACCCTACCTCTGTTCAGGGCTTTCTGTCTCTGAATCTCCATTGTTCCTGTGCTGAATAAATGGTTTCATGAGCAGAAGCCCGTCTCGTTGGTGTCCCATGCTGGTTCCTGGTAACTGTAACTTCTCTGGGGGCGATCCTGCAGCTGAGGAATGCAACAATTGGTTCCTTTGGTAGGATTCGCTCACTCTGAAACAAGCAATGTCAGATCATCCTCTCATCCCTAAAAATTTTCCATGTAAGTCCAAGCTGAGATGTGGTGGCAAATAAAGAAAATTATGTTCCTTTTTACTTGTGGCAGAAAGTGAATCTTAGAAGAAATTGGGAGAGTCAGATTAGAATTCTTTTTAACTTGGGAAAATAATAGGAAATCCTTTGGTGATCCCAGTGAAGAATATGCTAAATCTGAACTGATAGGAGAGTAGGAAAAGAGTGCTTGAGGTTAGAAGGAGCCAGTGAGGGAGAAGGTCTATAACAACATGTATTGCACCAATGTAACAGAGCTGACACAGCACACTGCAGGTCAGATATATTTTGGAGAGTACCATATTTTACCAAAACTCTAGTTAAGCTCCAAATGTCTACTTATGTGCTTTTCTTTTTACTTGCAGATAGTTTAGATATTTACGGTTGAATGTAACCACTGTGTCATACTCTGTCTCATCTTTTTTCTGTACTTCTGTACTATCAATCCAGTTGTCCTTTCTATCCTGTCTTTATTTGTATCAGGTCAGCAGATCTTGTCCTGCAATGATTTCCTTTCCTTCATCTCTTAATTTGCTTAGAGTTGAGACTTCTTCAGAAAGAGATCTTGTCAGAACTTTGAAATCCTTGTCTGTTTACAGTAAATTAAAAATTGTGTAATAATTGAATTAAAAAATATGCATAATATATATGCACATATTGTGAACCTCTATTGTTCCCCCAGCAGGAGTATTCACAAGGAATGTGAAAACAGAAGGATTTTAATAGCTTTTAGTTATGACCATGTGTTTCCAATAGATGTTAGAAAGTCTATTTCAAATTTAATGTTTTCAAAATTCAAAAGTCTATGGCATATGTTTACCATCAGGCAGTAGAAATAGATTGTTCCCTAGAGAACTGGCAGTGACAACCAAATCATTTGTTCTTGTTCAAACGGTGTGTTATGAAGAAGGGATTGTGGGAGATGATATGAATCACAGTCCATCTCCTCACCATAAAAAGAATTGCAATTACACTGGGAAAATATTGAGTCAGCTACATGTTGTGAGAGGTGCTCTGGTTTTGCACTTTGCAGCCAGAGCCATTGACTACAGCAGATCACTGACTAGTTTAAAGATCTACAAATCAATGTCAGAGCCTATAATTCATCGCAGTGTCCTAAAAGAGAGCTGACAATTTGTTCTGAAAGGAGTTTTCTCCTCCAAGGTGGCATGGGGGTAATATTAATGCAGGGAATTACTGGGTCAGACTGAGAGTCACGCCTGCGAGGATCACCCAGGCTTCTAATGGCTAAACGCCTTGTTCATAAAGAAGTTAGAATCTTCATGAATTTAGGAAATGTAGGTCAAAAGCCTAATCCCTAGTACAACACCATGGACTTCAGCTGGATTTATATATGGAAATGAGTTTTCTTCCCACAAACTTTATGGCTTTGTAACTATTTTAACTGAATGAATCATGCTTTATAAATGTTTAATAATCATTGTAGGAGGGTGTCAAAGAGTGTTCCAACTTATTTATTAATTTTTATAAAAATTGGCCAATATTTCATCTTCCTCAGAAGGCAATTTCATGTTTTCCCAGTACGTGGTGCTAAACAGGAAGATGTTTCAACTGGAATGCTGCAGTGAAAATGTTCCTAACACAAATATGATAAATTTAAAAGAAAAGGATGGATTTATGGTAACAAATCTAATGATGCTGTTTTTTACTCAAGTAGCTGCTATGATTTTAACAAAGGTATCACACAAATAAGGAGCTTAAAGTGTAGTGTAAGTGAGAGCTTGTCATACTATTCTGGGTTATCATTTAGGTAAGTTTTAATGTTGCTAAATGATCTTTAGACACAAAAGATCAAAATTACTGTGTTTTTAAATAACTTACAGTTCTTTTCTCTTAATGTGTCAGTTTATAAATAACACTGTGCTTAGTTTTTATATTTCAGTTCTCATTAATCGGTGAGAAAGAAGGTAAGTATTATAATTTTCTCACTTTCTGTGTGAGAAAAACTATGGTTTTCTTTATGTGACTCATCAGCAGAATGGAGACAAAAACACAATTCTGTTAAGTTGCCTCTAGTATACAATCCAACAAACCACTTTTAAATTAAGTTCTTTAGGTTATTAACATGATTCAATTCAATGATGAAATTCTCTTTAACATTCAGGAGGAAACCTGCAGGATATCCTTCAGAAGCACTTATGCAACAACTGCTAGAACACATAAACACCTTTTATATTGCTTTACATAAAGGCTAAGCACTCTTCATGATCTTCTGTCTTGTTCCATGCCATAGGAAATGAAGTCAGCTGCTTTGTGATTTGCAGATGATTAATTTAACTACTTCAACACTATCTTAAGTAATTCTCTCTTGCTTCATAGAGTCTTCATTTGTAGTGGTGACTATGGTATAAACTCCAGTGGAAAATCTGGCCATGTAAATACCACCGTGGTCTGAGTGTAATTGGGTCTGCTTTGAACCAGACAAAAATTATACAAGAAAAACTATCTGTTCATAATTTTTATAAATTAACTTTTAGGTTAAATTCACTGGAGGCAGTTTCTGATCTCAGTTGTGCTTATTTTAGACTACTCTAGCCATTACTATGTAGCTCACATTTCTCATCAGTGTGAGGAAGGAAACCTGTTCATAGAATGATGTGGTTTGTATTTATCTTCATACTTCAACACTTGCATTTCTTTCTTCAATGAATACAAACTGTATTTTTCCATGTAATGTGTTGGATTGAAGTCTGATTTTTTTAATAGTTTTTTTTTGGTTTGGAATTCAGCACTACTAACAACCAACGAACCAGAAAGCCTTCCTATAAGCTTAAGAAGCTAGTAAATGAAAGCAAGCGTAAGTCTCTTGTGATGTTCTTCAATGCCAGTGTAAAAGGAAGTCAATGACTGATGCTTTGCTATCTAATCAGTAAATCACATTTGTAGAAATTATAGCCGTTTCATAAGAAATGTTTTACTTACTTTTCTGAGTATACAAGTGAGGGATAGAAATAAAACTTAGACCAGTGAGTGTACAGCACAGGAAAACTGAACCTGGACTAATACTTTCTGTTTTGGGTAGCAGTGGAGCAGGAGCATGAAGATTAATTAGAAATAATTAATGGGAAAACAAAAATATGTACAGTTATATATATGTACACTTTAAAACTGTGTAAGAGCTATGCATGTAGCTAAGATTCTACTTGTTGAAGGATAATAAAGACATTCTAGCTAACATTTTAAGTGAGAAAATAATGTTGGGAATGGTCCAGGCAGCAAGGAGGCATTGGCACAAGTCAGCAGCAGCACTGATGTTACAGGAGGCAATGTATATCCATTAGAGACATGAAATTTTGGCATAAGGTGCAGGGAGTTAATAATATTTCCACTTTTTATATCCTCCTAAGACTTTCACTTTCTTCAGTCATGGAGCTGTAGCCATGACAATCTGTGTATCAGGTAGAAGTTTTATGAAGGGAAATACAAAAAGAAAAATTACTTTTTGGCCCTAGTAGTAATGCTGAAAAAACAGGACAATCTTTGGAGTGTTTAGGATTTTGCTCATGTCACTGGAAATTGGGAGTTAGGTTGACTAGAAATTAATAGGTTACAGTTGAGCTTAGAATAAAATAATACTAAGTTCTATGAAAACATGCTTTTAGGTATGTTTGAATTACTTTGATTAAGGGAATCTCTTAGCCATCAGTACTAAATTATCTTTGATCTGAGGGTCTAATGTGGTTAATGATTGCTTACAGAGTCCAATTAATTACTATGGACCTTTCAGTTCTTTCTAGCAGGTAGACAGTTCTCCTTTTGCTCTCTGTTGTAGCATAGGTTGATTGCCCACAAATGGTTCAGTCATCAGATAAAGTTTTATAATGATTTTCTGGTTAATATCTATATAACAGGACAAGTGTTATGTCTGTGGTGTTTTGTGAATAGCATCATATACCTGTTTTTTAGCTGGGTCAGTCACTACAACACATAAACAAAAATTGCCACTACAGTTGAATTATTCTGTTTGTTTTTCTCTAAGACAGGAACTGTGGTGGATGTTTGAATTGTCATACTTCACTCACTTGGCTATGGAATGTGATGGATAGATTAATAGATGCACTGCAGTTATAAACTGAGGAAGGAAAGACTTGCCAGCTCTGAAGATTATCTGTAAAGTAGTAGCGCCCCTGATAATAGTCATGGATGTTTACAAGGCTCTAGAGCAGCCACTGGCCAGTACAAGCTTAATACCCAGGAATCTTTCCAGGGACTTGAAAGTGGCGGGTTCTCTGAATTAATTTTAAAATAGGAATCTGAGCTTAATTTTGTTTTCCATGGAACTCATGATTTATTTCATAATTTATATTAAGGCATGTACTTAGGTGCTTTTCTCTCTGATTGTGTGCATGAGAGCAGAATTCTAAATTTCAGGAATTACAAGAACCTCAGGCATCTCACTTCTTGAGTATGTCATAGAATTGTGGGATAGTTTGGGTTTAAAGGGATCTTAAAGATCACCTAGTTCCAACCCCCTGCCATGGGCAGTGACATGTTCCACTAGACCAGGCCACTCAAATCCCATCTGCCTTGACCTTGAACACTGCCACAGATGGGGCATCCACAGCTTCTCTGGATAACCTATTACAGTGCCTCACCATCCCCACTTTGAGGGATTTCTTCCTATATGTAATGGAAGTCTGCCTTCTTTCAGTTTGAAGCAATTCCAGGTCATGTGATCTGGTTTCTAAGCCATTTAATTTCTTAATCACTTGGCTGATTAGGATGACAAGGATACTGTCAAAGTAACCCTGGTTTTGTCATCTCTGTTTCTTTAAAATATAAAGAATTAAAAAAAAGGGAATTTCTAAATATTGCTCTTTTTACTAGGCATATTCCATATGGATATAAAAATATAGTTTTCTAGCTGACCAAAACATAATAATAATTTGAAAAAAAACCTTACTAGAAGAAGAGCAGAGGAGAAAATGCAATATCCAAAATGGTGTATACTCAGGTTAATTGCTTGTTGTGACACTTGTCAAGATTTTATATTCCAATCTCAAAGTTTTATAAGGGATAAATGTAGCAAGTTAGTAGAAAAATACTAGATCCATAAATTATTTACATTCTTATTTTAGTAAATCCATCTGGGAGAAACAGATTCATATTAATATATTTAGAAAGCAAGCTGGATAAAAAATACCATCTTCAGGGTACAACTGAAAATACTGTGCTAAATACAGATTATTATTACAGAGCAGAATGGTTGCATAAAGAGTAAATTGTGGGTTTACATAGGTGAGATATTATGTGTTAAACTCCCCACTTTTTAAAATATAGTTTTAATCTTATGCCCCATTGATTTTTCACCAGCAGAGCTGGAGTCAGGCTTGGTGGTTCTGGTGATGTCTGGTTATGCCAGCAGAAGTTTTGCTTTGACTGGAAAGTTGGGCACTGTTTATGTACTGAAGTTACCTTGAGGTGATTTACTGTGTGCCTGTTGATGTGATGATGAAAGCCAACATGCAAATTTGCAAGCAGTCATTGAATGATAAAGAAATAAAGCCGGTAATAAGTACTGCTTGCTTTTGTTCAAAGTTGTATTTTTCTAATTTATTTTTTTTTTAATATAACACTTGTAATCTCTGTTTAGGGGAGATTATAAATACACCATCTGTGTGTTAGCTTTTCCAAATAGTTGTTTTTGAATAGGTGTGTAAAAAGTCACATCTTGAAGAAATATTTGAAGAATAGAAGAAGAATTTGAAGAATGTAATTTGAAGAAGAATGGTAATCCAAGCAGTGCATTTGATACAGCAAATGCAAACATACTTGGCTGGGAGGGGGAAGCAGAACTCTTGATATAGAAAAAGAGTCCAAATTTGGACTCTTAAAATGGGAAAGGGCCATGAATTGTAGTGTAGAAGAGAAATTTTAATTTAAGAAAGCATTTTTCAGGTAAATGAAAGAGCTATTATAATTTGATATTTTTCTATGTAAATAGTGACTTTAATACAAATGGTATGCATTTAAATAAATGTGCTTTTGAATAAAACTGTGCACAGTTTATTAATAAAAAATCGTATTATGCTAATTTGTATCTGCTAGGTATTCACTATTTCTCATGCATATAATAAGTATTCATTTAGAACTTTAAGAATACTGAATTTCAGTGTTTAAACAATGACAACCTATTACAGGAATTAAAGGTTACACCTAGCAATTTTAATCTTGTTCCAGCAAGATGTATAGAAGTATTTTGTGGTACTGATATTGAATTGCTGTTAATTTCCAGAGCTCCTTTATTCTTTTAAACAATCAAGTATACAAAAGGTAGTTTTGATGATGGGGTATGATTCATTATATTTTAAGAAGTTACTGTTTCTCTGCTCTCTGAATTTCTTTGCTTTGTGGAACTTGTGTTGAGGGTTTTTCCCCCTTTGCTTCTCAGCTCCTGTATAATAACTTAAGGAAAGTTCTTGTACTTCCTCACAATTGGCTTCAACAACTCTGTATGGAACATTTTCACTGCAGGGTTTCTCTGAATTATTATCAAAGTAGAAAAGAGACACTGTACTGTTAAGTTGAAAGTCTGAAAAATATTTGATTCCTTAAGATTACCTTTTAAGAGCAGAATTCATGCTAGTCAAACAGTTATTTTACAGCAGATGAACAATGATGAATAATTACATTTTCTGTGAAGCTCCTGGTTGGTGTAAGGTGTATCCAGCAAGGCAAAAAACCAAAAAACTAATCAGTAAGATTATAAGAAGCAATTATGAAGCTAACAAGACTGGTTAGTTGAAACAGTGCTTGCAGGTACTTGAAGTCTTTCAGGATTTGGCTGCACATAGCCAAAATTAAAGAAATGTCTGAACCTAAATAATATCTTAGGCCCAACTGTGTCATGACCATAAGGGAAGTGATCAGTTATACTTGAGGTTTGCTAGGCCCCAGTACAACCGCAGTGAAGAGTGAGCTGCAATTGATTGTAGACCAGAAGGCTGTAGTGACAAAGATGCATTCAATAGTGGATTTTTTTAAAATTGCAGTGTAAATTCTTCCTGAAAAAAGGAAAACTCTGACCCTAATTCCTAAATCACTTTGAAAATTCTTAAAATTCATACTTTCCTGTTCTAATACACTGGACATATTATAGAAAGTTGTGTTCTCTGAGAGTCATTACATCTCCAGTTGTTTTATTTAATTGGTGGAAAAAAGTGGTATTAACTGACCACTCATTTAGCTTTTAAACACAACATAAAGTTGCCATAACAGCTTTTAAAGCCATTAGAATTGTTTAAGTTTAGTCAGGAATATAAAGGATTTTGAAACTTTTGATGCACTTCCTATGAATTATACATGCAGTAATTTTTAAGTGCCATGGATGATTCAAACTTGCCTGTGAAATTTTTAATTTTCTAATTATTGCTGTTTACACTTGTCTGGCTGTTTACAAAATTTTGGATTCTCATTTATTTATTCCTTCTGCTGCAACTTCGTGTAGGTATTAAATGGTGTGTTTCAGTAGGAATAGATAGAAGCACACCACAACCTCTATTATAAATTGAAAACTTTAGCATGTATGCAGCATTCACACAATGACATCCCAGAAGGGGAGAAATAACCTTTCCCTTAATTCCCTAAATTAAGGAAGAATTGAATGGATCTGGTAGTCTCAAGAGTACAGCCTGTATGTATGTGTATGTGTAATCCTTTGATTACAATACATGTAAGAAGGCTAAATGCAACTTTAGGACATTGATTATTGTACCTTTGTAAAATAATATTTTGTATTGAATATTTACTACCTTAGTGCTAATCCTTATATGAGAGATTTTTTTCTCTTGATGTCTGAGCAGTGCTTGAAATTTAGAAGTTGAATATACTAAATGAAAAATTAAGATGATGCCTTAATATGCTAATGGTAGAGAAGCATCAGCACCAGCACAAAATACAGATCATAGCTGGAAAAAGACTTGAGGCTTTGTGGGTATTTTCCATGTTTCATCACGCTAAAAGAAAAAACTTTTTTAGTCTAAGCCTAGTCCCATGTATGTGACATGCCTCAGAGTTGTTGCCCGAGACCTTTGTAAGATTAATTACTATAAGATGAAGTCTGGTGATGCCTCTGACAACCTGGACTATGACAGAGGCCATATGAAGACAGCATCTTTACAAATGTACCATAAATCTTAGTGGGTCACATGCTGCATGAAGGAAAAAAAGAGCTTATTATAAGAAATAATTTTAACAGAATGGTTAACCTTTATTAGGTGCATATAAGAGTAAATTGATTTACTAAGAGTTCATGGAAAATGTTTTCTTGTCTCTGTGGATACTAGCTTTAAGATTTGTCTGGGAGAGTTAAACTGATAAATAATATAAAAATAAATGTAACTGCATCCTCTTCATGGTTTTCAGAGTGTTTGGAATTGATCAGTGTTCTGTTCAAATAAGAACAGTGAATTGTTCAATTTAGGGTTATTTTGTGCATTGCACATCTGTGACTTGAATTTCACTTGAAATTACTTGACAGTATTGCTCAGTGAAGATATTGAAGATGTCCTTGTTATCTACTTCTAGAAAGGTCTGGAAGCATTTTAAGACACCAGTAATCCTAAATTCCTGCATTAAGATTAATTCTGTTGCCTACACTTTTAAGACCATCAGAAAGTACAGTAGTTGAAAGTGGTGTGTAGAACTGGACTCTTTTCAGAGCTACAAATAAATTTAAGGCCTTGATACTTGTTACTTTTTATTTCCGGTAGAAAACATGATCGTTTCTCTACATTGATCTAAAGCATCTGATGTTATCACTGGATGAATAAATGATTGTATGTCAACTTTTGACTAAAAGGTAATGGACAGACATGTTCACACCAGAGCTTAAAGATCCTCTATTCCAGATGAACAGAGTCCATAACAGAAAATAACCCCACAATTGCTAATTAGAAATAGATCTGTATATTTCTGGAATCTGACACAAAACACCATCAGCTGAACTTCTCTTTATAAATCCTTTCCAATAGAAATAATTTACAGTTTTTATTTAGAAGGAAATGGGCCATGGCTCTGTTTGTATCTGCAGTCTGCATTACTTTTGTTCCCTTGTAAATGAATGCTGACAGAACTTAGCCAAAATGGTAAATGCTGGCCAATACTGTTTAGACTAACAGTATAAATTAGAGCTCAAGAGCTCTCAGCATCCACAAGGCATGTAATTAACTACTCAGCAGCCTCCTACCACCACTTACTCAGTTTTTATATACCACTAGTGACAAAGGTAATTGCCATGGTTCTTTTATTGGAAGATGTGCACAGGAGCCCTTCCCAGTGTGGTTACCCAGGGTGTTGCAGGTACTCTTACTGGGGTAGATGCTGGTAGCCCCTGATGACCAACAGAGAGGAGGCACTGCCACACCACGGGATGAGCAAACACTGAAGTGTGTAGGGTTTGTCTCAGCTTTCAGCCCAAACTGCTGGGACAGACACAATGTGCGTGAGGCATTTT
Organism: Poecile atricapillus; assembly: GCF_030490865.1. NCBI lineage: Eukaryota > Metazoa > Chordata > Aves > Passeriformes > Paridae > Poecile > Poecile atricapillus. The sequence goes on along the minus strand of NC_081255.1, from coordinate 14,680,328 downwards.
TCCAACAAGCAAAGTGACTGCTGGGATGAAGGAAACGCTTTGATGACAAAGTAAAAGGAGAATGGAGTGGTAGAGTGGCAGTGAATCAAATATACTGCAGAAAAAGAGAGAAAAGGAGCTCTGAACAACCACTTACAAAACATGGGGAGACAGAACTGAGGCATAATCCTAGAGACTCTCGGAGTGTCTGTTGTTGGGCTGTTTCTGCACCTGCTATTTTCAAATTACCTTTACTTCTCCAATAGGATGAGCTTCTAGTGTCCCTGAAGCAAAGGAAGGATTTTCCTTCCTCTTTTGGCTTTTTTTTTTCACTCAGAATTTTTCATGCTAAAACCAAATTAATGATAAATTACTGGATGAAATTTTACTCTGCATTTTACCAGTATCAATCGGATGTTACTGACTTCAACTTGCCTTCCTGGTTTTTTGGGGTATTTTTTCCTGTGTGGATGTATCCAGACCAAATTTTCTAAACAAAGTTTAGCCCAGTTGGTTCCTAAGGGTAGAGCTGTGAATTGTTTTCTGGGGATACTATAAATTCCTGTGTTTGTGCTACCAGTTACACTATGAATAAAATTACCACAGATGGGCCTCCAAATGAGATGTCAAAAAGTGGTGTGATGTGATTTTAATGATAGAAAATAGCAGAATGTGAAAAACAATGTACAATATTTAATCAGTTTATCTCTTATTTTAACTGCCACAGTCTGGAATTCAATAAAACAAAACTAAATAATTTCATGGGCACCAGACACAATGGTAAATTTATTTTTACTTTTTATAATGTAGTGAACATATAAAGTACCTCACATAGCAATAGAAAGTTTTGCAAGAGGACAATAATCATAATACTCAGGTAACGATCAGAATACATGCCATTATCTGAACTGTTCACATTTTGTATAAATTCATGATCCGCTTCAGAGAAAAAGTTACAGTTCACAAGGGGGAACTGTGAAATGGTTCATCAGAGAGATGGGGAAAGTACACTGACCCCTCCCATTGTGAAAGTTCAGTAAAAGGTGTTTATAGTTTAACAGGAAAGGGGCAGCACATGGACAGAACACTCTGAGAATTCAGCCAGTGTAGTCTGGCACAAACACAGAACTACTACCAGACAGGCACCAGACCAAACTAGGAGGAAAGGCATTTTATCATCTTTATGTTATTATTTACCCACTTTCTTTCCTATTTCTGAAAGGCAGAGGAGTAGCAAAGATGATATATTGTCCTGTGCAGGAATTAGAGGTGGCAGATGTGCAGTATTTTGTGAACCATTGTCTAGATGGCTAGAAAGTCAAGGGAAGTAATCTAATTTTTGTTCTGCATAAACCCCTTTTTTTGCTTGTTTCAAATTAATCACTGGATATTTCAAAAGGTAACAGGAATGTCAGATGAGTTAACCTTCATTGCTCAGATGATGTATCAAGTTTCAGGAGCAAAGAATTGGCCTCTTTTCTGCTCCATTAGCTCCACTGGTATCACAAGGACAGCGTAATTATTTACTCAGCTCAGTGGGAAAGATCAGCTGTATTCCATTTAGTGCTTCCTCTGCTTCATATCTGTAAGCAACGGGAACCTATCATTAGGAATACTTTAACATTGTAAATATACTAGACAGGCATGAGACTGCCCAGAGAGTAACAATGCAGTATCTAGTAATTTTTCATGGATTCAAATTTTTTTTCCAGACTGAGACTGCTCCTTGGTAAGTCCCTACTATTGTATGTTGCAGAGCATTTCATTGCAGTGAAGTAGTTCGTAAACATTTTCTGAATTCCTACTGTATTAATAAGTTAGTGCTAAAATATATAGAGCTATAAGTACTAACTGTTGGATCCAATCTTTAAGTTTAATGATGAAAGATTTGTACAGCTTGTTTGCAACTTCCTTGTCACCCCTCAGTTATGCAGCACCCCTTATCTAGTCAATCATTAAAAATACATTTGGGATCTTCATAGTATCTTCAAGATGATGGAATGGAAGATGCTGTAAAATATTTTTACTTGTATGAAAAATAGGTATTTCATTCAATATGTGAAAAACAGCCTGATGGGAGAGAGGAAGCAGTTGGTTTTTTTTTACCTTTTTTCTTTTTTAAGAAGGAAGCTTTAAAACTTTTTCTGGTTTGTACTCCTTGCATTCAGCATTGTGATGGGACTTTACAGTCTGAGCAGTCTTTTCTGTTTGGAGCAATGCAAAATGGTGCTTTTCTGTCACTGCTAGGTCATCCATGGTTCCATGCCTCTTTTTACTGAGTGTGTAGTGTTTCCCTTTGTGAGATGTAAGAGAAGCAGGTATAGTCTTATGATTTCAAAATGTGTAATCCATTATGCTGATTTCACACGAAGAAGCTATTTTTGAAACTCTAAATTAGTCTGCTTAAAAGACTTTGCAGTGAGCATCTTTGGAATGGCAGAATTTTCAAGTATTTCCTTCACTTGTTTCTCATATTTCCACAGACTACACCCTTCTGAGGCCATTTACATCCCTGCAATATTTTGAATATTCCTTTTTTGCATATTTTCTCTGAAGCTGGAATGTGGTAGCAGTCTGGTTTTGCCTTTTGAATTTTTTACTATTGTTTGTTAGTGTTTAGGTAATGAGAAGATGTAGTCCATCCTTCTTAGCTCAATGGAATTTACATATTTTATAGAAAATGCATCTTCTCTATAAGGAATTTTGCTACAGTTGCATAAAAAATAACTGGGATATGATGTTTCTACTCCAAGAAAATGGAAGTGGTACCAGGTGATACTGGGAAGAGTAAAATGGAGGGAGCATGGATATGTAAGAGGATACTGAAATAACTTAAAACTCTGAAACTGTACTTTACATTGTAAGAGAAAACAAATGTTCATCATGAAAAGTTTGGTAGTAGGTTCCTAAACAGCATTGTGTAGAGATGTTAGCAGATGCACATGACAGAATTGTCTTCAAACCCCATCTCAGTTTCTTCAAAATGTACTGTGTTTGAAAGAACAAGCTCTGTTTGCTTTGAGAGAGAGAAGAGAGAGAGAGAGAGAGAAGGGTGGGTCAGCCTTCTCATATTAAAGGAGGATGAGAATTTTGACAGTGGAAAGGCAGTGTGTAGCACTAAAGCTAGGAGGAAGATCAGGAACATGAGATGGCTTTAGATAATTGACAGCCCAGGATTGTATTTTCCAAGGAATGTCTGCATTTTAAAGAGCCCAAATGGTCAACCCTGGAAGCGAATGATTTCAAGTCTATCTACTTAGTATGCAAACCAGGCTTCTTCTTACCTCTCTCTTATGCATTTGGTACCATGCTAACTGTCCATCTGTTTCTTTCACAAGTCCCTGATAATTATTGTGCTTTTCTTGCTTTCCTTGGATGACGTTTTAAGGTTTGGGATATTTTTCCACTACAGGCTATCAGCTAGAAAAGAATAAACTGTCTGGAAGACTGGGTGGGGCCAGGCCACTAGCTCTCACCTGCTGAACACTTGAAGCCAATGTTATTTTTTACCACTTGGAAGCAGCGTGAATATCTAATTTCTTCCATTGTGCTCTTTCCTATTGATTTTCACCATAGCAGCCTCACTTGACTTAACTCCTGGCAGCCAGATGAATTTATATCAGACTGATAGCCTGTGTAGCATCAGCCATCTATAGAAGCAATGCATAACTGCTTAATTCTCCACAGAAGATACCTGTGATACTCTTATATGAAAGAAATGTGAGAAATATGTAAACATACTGGTTTTATACAAATGGTGTTCAGTAATGTAAAACAGTTGTAATTTTGCATCATACTGTTTGTGCATTAAATGAGTTTTTATTAAATTCTGTTATTAAACTAAGCACATCCTTGACAGTATTTCATTATTGTAGCTTAATTAATACTTGTAGAAGGTGCTTTTATAAAGAAGTATTTAAATGCAAATGCAGTTCTTCAGACAAATGTCCTTTCTTGTGTTTGGACAGTGAAACAAAGCACTGCTTGTTACTGATTCACTGCAAGGCTGTCATTTTGCACAGTTCAGTCTGCGCAACATAAATCTAAAGAACAAAAGCAAATAAGTAATTTCCTCATTATGGATGGGACCAAGCATAGCACTATAACCTGCAGTGTCTGTAATGTATAATGGGGTATAGCTGTGTCACATGCAGTATTTAACTCAGCAGAAAACAAGCGCTATGATAAGCCTTGCGATGTGAATACATTGACCTGTTTTCACTTCTGTTGCTGTTCACTGCACATTGATTTTTGCTAACTGATCCTGTTTATATTACTTCATCTTAGTGTATATTCATATATAGCCTTCATTGCTGGGATATGGGAGTGATTAAAACATAAATTCCTGGGTATTTCAGTACACTGTAATGCAAATTCTGTGACTGTTATACAGTGCTTCTCTTCTGCTTTTAGAGAGTCACTCTGATAATTTAGGTTTCATGCTTAGCCCTCCATTACATATAAATTGTTAATGGAACCTTTTAGGGTTTATAAAATGTATCTGAAGCTTATTCATGCATTAGTTTTTCAGTATTTGCACTGAGCTTGAGTGGATTTAGGGAAATCATTTTCACCATGAGGACAGTTAAACAATGCGGTTTGCTGAGAGAAGCTCTGCCGTTTCCATGCTTGGGGATTTTCAAAACCAGACAGTATAAAGCCCCAGTCAACCTGGTTTGGTCTAATAACTGGTCATATTTGGTTTCTAGCATTAATGTGTGTAAATTAAAATTCCAAATACCTTAGAAAAAGCCTGGTCTATTAAATATCTGGCTGTGCTGTGTTGATATCCATTGACTATAATTTCTTGAGACTGGGATAACATTTTAAAGTGGTTGGATAGCCTATGATTACAAAATGACTTTAGTCATCTGGGTGCACAGAGATGAGCAGCAAGTGAGAAATCAACATGAAGTGATTGCAAAATGCCATTGCTACTTTATCATGTAATAGTTGTGTTCCCACAGTAAAGTCATGCCCAATGGTGGTAATTTGACTACAGACCATGACAACATCACATGTCAAGACAGAAGAGCCACTGTTCAGCTGAATTACAAGCATATAAATGAAATGCATGGATATCTGTGAAGTATGATTATGGATCATTTGCTGGAGAACCACAACGTATGGTTGTATCATGGTACTCATGATCACGCTGTGTAATTACTACATACTCTATCTGGTGTCCCACAGCCAGTGGGCTTCATCTCTGCCAGTGTGCATTCCAGCTGCTGTGACATCCCTCAGCCTAGATCTCTCTGTAATAATTTCTATTTGCCATAGGCCAGGAGGATCTTCCTCCTTTGCAATTTTTTGTATCTGTCAAGATATATCATTAGTTGCTATTCCTGAAATAAAACCAGAAAATCAAGCAAAAGATGACGAGAGCCTGCAATTTTAAAAAAAGAGCAGAATGTGACAGATTTATTCTTAAATCTCCAGAATTTTTGTTTTGTGAGAAGATGTGTTTCCTGAGTTCTATGAAACACAGGTAACAAAGATTAAAGACCGTGAGCCACTGTCATGTCAGTACTTTTGACCTGGTTCTTTTTCTGTCCCAGGGCATTCATGTCAGACTGTGTTGAGAGGAAGAATTCTTGTTTTCAGGAAACCAGTGCCCGTTCTCCTGCCAAATACTGCCTTTGATATGAAAAGCACTTTCTTTGTGCTTTCCCTTCTTCCAAGTAACAATGCTTTTCTCCTGACACAGGGTTTTAAAGCATGTTTTTTGTGCATGAAAAAAAATTATTTTTTTTCCTTGGTGTGTCTACCTGGGCAGAAAACTTGTTGCTTCTGCGAATACCCTCATGTCGAATTTAAATAGAATATTGTAATGCAAATTGTAGTAATATATTTCTATTTCATTTGTATGCAGTCTTATCAACTGGATTTCTACCCAATTAGGAAAGGAAACCTATTACAAAGGGATTCTATTTATTGTTCTTTCTGTTATTATGCATTTTTTGTGTTTCTATTTTCCTGAGGAAATGTAATATTACATTATTACCATTCTGTGTTTGCTTTGTCCTTTGTTAATCATATGCTCCTCAGTTTCAATAGCATGAGCGCACAGGTATGATCCATAAAAGAGGGGAAAGCTTCATCCAAATCTGAGTGAAAAATAGTAGGTCTGAATATGGTTTCAGTTTTGGAAATCTATTTTCCTACGGTCAGATTTCAGAAAATTCAGCAGTTTATAGGAGCAGATTGCTTATTTATTCATTCTTTTGGTAGTTTGGCTGAGGTCAGAAATTGTGTGTGCAATCTGAGCATGATTACAGATCAGACTAAGTGCCGCTGTACTGAAATAGTAACAACTTGTGATATACATGGTGTGAAAATTCTTTCTCTTGTATCCTTTTACAACTGCAGTTGATTTTTCTCCAGTATAGTATGCAGGCTTAAATTTTAGGAGTATGCAGTCTATTTCCATATTTATTGGAGAAAAAGCTAGGAAACTGAATCCTTGAAAATCTTTCTGCAAGCATACGTGAGAACTGCAACGCTAGCCTTTCCTTAGACCAGCAGGTCCAATTGCATGAATGAAAAGCTTGTATTGGTCTCTGAATTGTGAAAATTTTCACCTTGAAAATCTGTCTTTTATAATGAAACAAAATAAAAACTGAATTCTGTTACTAAGTTACAGATGTGGGACCATATGGCAATGAACTGAAAGGTCTGTGAGAGATTAATTGTAATATAGTTTTCCAAGTCCAGTTTGACCTATCTTCTAGTACTAAGTCACTCAAGATGTAGGTATTGTCCTGGTGTTGTAATTAGGATGGCTTAGACTGCATTAACCTCACCAGTTGTGACAATTCCTTTTTCTTCCCCCTCCTGTTCTTGCTTTCTTTTAAAAGCATCAATTTAAAAGAATCAGTTTGATTCTTCAGTAGAATCTTTTCATTGGCTAAGCTGGATTGGAAGAAAAATCAAAAGGACATAATTTTCATTTTGTCACCTGTCATGTAATGGAGTTGTTTATAATAGTTGTATACAAATGTTTATACACACACATGCGTGCACACACACATTTACCAAATTCATTAAACTGTAGCTATTAAATATTGAGTTGATTTCAAAGCCTTCAAGTGACAAAATAGAAGGCTAATGCTTCTACTGAATCTGCTTGACTCTTATCAGTGAACAGAGTGCAGCTGTTTTTCATCAAAACTATTTCTAAAAAATCTCTTTTATATTATTCTCAATAGTCAGAATGAATAATAACATATTCAGAAATCTGGAATGCCAAATTATACCTGCTTTGCATACACATAACCATGTAGTCCTTATAAAACAGGTAAGTCATGTGAACCCAGAGATGGATAAGCCCCTTAGTTTATTTATAATAATATATATTATTATTATTATATTATATAATTGTTTATAAATGGTAAAACCCAATCTGTGCCCATATGTGTTTACTTAATAAATTGATTAATATTAATTAATACTTAATTAATTACTTAAGCAATTAAGCAATTACTTAATTATTTGATGTAATTTACTTAATTTCTGATAAAAGGGAATCTTTAAGGTTTGATCAAGTGCTTGCCAGAGAACCAGAGAGAAGTTAACAAATATTTCTTGTCTTGTAATTGACAGATCTTTCTGTCTGTCAGTCTGTCATTTGTAGTTTTCTCTTCATGCACCTAAACTCATATTCACTTTATTCAGGTACTTATGTTTGGGAACAAAAATATTGAAAGATATCTTGAAATAGAAATTTTTTAGGAGAATCAGCAAAGTTGAAAAGCATTCCTATGTTTGAGAGGAATGTCCATAGAATTTATTGTTTGAGCTCACCATCCAAGTAATTTTATTCAGTTCCAGCGCTTGTTTTACAAATGTTCTGAAAACCTGTGTTTGAGACTCTCAGGTGAAAGACAAGCTATTTATTTAATTTGTCAGGTCTGGCATAAATCATAACCCTGTTGCACTTGATGTTGTACAAACAGAGTTAATAAATGATCCTTGCCCCAGGTGCTTAGGAATTAAGTCTAAGACATAAGGTGGTGTGTAGGTATGACAAATAGAAGAGGAAAGAAACCAAATAAATAGTGCCAGTTTGGAAGACAGATTACCTCCTGGCATGTCAGCATCAAGGGTTTTGTAGACTTCCCAGAAAGGCCAGGTTTACATAAAGGATTTAAAGGATAGGGGGAGGGGACTATCTTTACAGTATTTATAGAGAAATCCTAGCAATCATGAGAGGGAATGTGGAAGAAAAGCTGGAGGTGGCTTGTATGGAAGATAAATAAACAAGTAAGCTTTTTATACAATTTTAGGGTGTAACATTTCTGACTGAGGGTAAGGTGTGGCTTGCTTTATTAGAATTTTCCTCTAGATTTAGGACATAACTAGGAAAAAAGTAGGTGGAGGTGTTAAGTAAGATACTCTGGAATTGCTAAGGGAGATTCCAAAGACTGTTACTGTTCTTCCTTCCTTATTTGACTGACAGCCCTGAAGGCTCAGTGTTAGAACACTCTGGATTTCCCTTCAAATATTTCACTTCAAATTGCATGAGCAAAGAGTGGTCTATTGAGAGTTTCCTAGTCCTGATATCAAGATGAGTTTGGGTAATTAATTAATTTAATGAGTAAATAGATAGATATATGTGTATATATATCTATATCTTGAGAGGAACATACATAAAGAGAGAATACTGAGTATCCCATAACAATGTAATAAATGACTTCCTCATACCAATAATAAAAAAGCAAACTGGCAGAGTATCTAAAAATGCAGAAGTAAAAATAATTTTAGTTCATCATTTAGAGGAAATTATCCATTGAGAAGACTGGTAGACTGCCAGTGCCTCAGCCTTCATACCCAAATGCATGGGAAGAATAGAGAGGCAATTAATGAAAGGATTTTTTTTTTTTTGTAAGAGAAAAAGTTTTTTTAATGGTTCTACAGAAACTGTAGTAATTGAAGAACAGCACTTGTTCCAAGCAGAAATCTGAATATATGGGTAGTTTGTGCAAGCCCTCACATTTGTACTGTAGAATGAACAAAAAAATAATTAACCACATTTATTTACCAAGTAACCAAAAGCAGCAAAAGCTTTTAGCTCCGAGAAAGCACTATTATGAAAGTATATAAGGCAACAGGATTAAAAGAACTAACTGAAATCATCCTGATTCAGCAAAGCTGGCTGAAGCACTTATATGTTCCATGTCAAGCAATCTTTCTATCAGAATGTGATCAGACTGAGCTAAATGTGCATAATCCTTCAGCAGCTTGCAGCCACCATAAGCTATAAGGAAGAACACAAATGCTGAGGAGTGTCTGTGGAAAAGAGAAGAAGTTACAGTGTACTTTTGAGTCAGTATACAGCTATCGGTGACAGTTCAACAGGCTGGAAAAGGTAGATTGTCTCAAGGAAAAGCATGGCAAAAAAATTCTTGATTAAAATTGCAAACAGCACATAACGCTGCTCTAAAGATGTAGCATGGTTATATCTGAATACTGTTGGTTTCTGTTACTTAACATAGGTCTGGTGTAACTGTTATTTTCAATGACTGTACCAATGTCATTCTTTATAAACATGGACAAATACGTGATGGAAACTACAGTTTCTCTCATCCTCTGGAAGAGGATAATTCTCTTCTGATAATTGTGTAAGGCTTCCTTGAAAGTCCAGTGTGGGTGGGCTTTTTGTGTGTGTGCTGGTCTTTCTGGTTTTATTTCTTTGGTTTTCTTTTTCTTTTTTTTTTTTTTTTTTTTTTTTGTAATTTTTCTTTTTCTTTCTCTTAAAACAAACCACACAAGCTGTAGTAATTGTTTGTTCAATACTGTGGATCTGGGATAAAACATACAGTATAATAATCAGACCAATTTTTTTGTGTAATTGTAACTGACAGATGTCTGAGGCTCACAGTCATTTTAGCTTGACATTTGCAATTATTGCAGCAGTATTGATGGAAGAGGATTAAGGAGCTCTCAGATGCCAAACCTCATTATTTCAACTTTATGTAGAGCTGTCAAGTCCTAATAATTCCTCAGGGATTTAGCCTTTACAGTGTAAAAAGGCATGCAAAAGGTTTTCATAACAATCTTAAAACTATTATGGACCATCAAAGTGTAAATGATCATAGTTTAATGAATATCTAATGACTGTATTTTTTAACTTTCACTTAGTAATTTTAAAATTATGTCCTATTTTCTAAGTGGCATAGTGGTCAACAGTAATATCCCTTAAATAAGTCCTAAAACTGTATTTTTCCTGGCATCTTAGAATTGTGATTCATGAGAGTGCATATACTAGTCCAATGAAAATATATCCAGTGTGCAATAAAATGGATTGGATAGTTTTTCTTTTCATCTGACATCTTCATGTCAACAATCTGCAGTCTGGTCTTTCAAGTCTTTTCAAAGGGAGATAATTCATAAAGAGCTTCTGTGCTTTATTTTTAAGACACTTCCATGAAAAATGAGTCATACTCAGTACATTGCTGAACTCTTTTGTAGTATTGTGGGATACTGTAAAATGAAATGATTCCATGGAGAATTGATTTTAGTCTATACCCTCTTCTTTTGGAGATTCTGAATATTGTAAAATGCTATTTTTTAAATCTTACTGTGCTCAGGAAGCTAACTCAGGCTTAAAATCTCAGATGAAAGAAACATATTCTTTGTATTAGACATAGCTATTTCTCTTTAATGACTTTTTTTCCTGACACCCTTTGCTAAGGCAGATACTGGATTGTCCCTTGAAGATGACCCTTTATATCTCCTGGCAGACCTTTTACCGTAAAGACTTTTTCATGCTGAAGATTCTATTCCTTTAGTAGTTTGAAATTTCACAAGAAGTTTACATGAAACTTTGCACTTTCACCAGCACAGTTATTTCATCTTTATGGATGAAAGAAGCTGATGTTTTTGGAGATAATGAATGGGCACTGAAAATGTATCCAGAGACAAAGTAGGCTCTTATGGAATTCCGGTGTGTTCCACTCAGCTGTATTTATCTGTTGAAACCTAGATTGACTGTATTCCATTTTTCTAATTGGATTCAGCAGTGTTGCTTTAATTCCACATTTGTAACAATGAATTACAGCATTCCAACAGAGGAGGTGAAAAATATGGCAGTGAGAGGCCACTGTATATCTGTTTGACTGAAATGGACCAAGGTTTAACTGCTGTGATAATGTGTTTGTTCGAGAATAGCAACAGTTCTATAGGCTTTCCAGTCTTCCTAGAGCTCTTCTGGGGGAAAAAATACCCGTAAAATGTAAGCAGACTTCTGTTCACTCTCTCAAAGTTGTTTTTGGTTTTCAGCCACAGCTGGTAATAATTTCATAGTCTGATAAAGATGCTGAAATAAAATCTATTTATTATTTATTTATCCATTGATTTACTGAAACATATTCATACTTCTGACAGCCTCCCATGATGTCTTTGGCTCTCTCAGGATGGAAGATGTTGCTTTATAGTGACCAGGCTTTCATTGCCCTTTCCTCGTTGCAATTAGGCATGGATTAGAGACCACTGTAAGAGCCCATTTGAACTCCAGCTTTCTGCATTGATCCTTTCCAAGGACTATCCAAACTTTTCAAGGTAAGTGCTGGAATATATCCAGTGAGTTTTAACACTAATTTACTTTTGAATGAAACTGTTGGTCTCAGTGATAAAGTAGATGCTCACTTTGTGAGCAACAGACCTCCACAGGAGAAAATAAAGTCATGGAATATCTTGATTTGGAAGAGATTCCTAAGGATCATCAAATCCAACTTCCTACTACATCAAAATTAACCATGTAACTTAGAGTATCATTGAGATGGTCTTTGGTTTCTGACAGGCTTAGGACTGTCACCACTTCCTGAGGGAGCCTGTTCCATTGACTGATCACCCTCTTGGTGGTAATTTTTATTAGAATATATAAAAATTCCATTATTAAAGAGAATGCTTGTTTTTTTCAGTATAGCCAAAAGCCTGTGATTAGTGGATAATAACCCTTCCAAATCCTACCTATCACTTTTGGATTTTGAGAAAAATGTAGAGACAAAAATCCAGCCCCTTTTGAAACATAGGTCTGTTTCTTCTTCAGAATGCCATAGGACTGTGAGAGTAAACCATGATATCAGTAAACCTAAAGAATCCTTTGTGAGATACAAGACTCAAAAAGAGAAATAAGAATAGCAGAAACAAACAGAAATGAATTTATAAGTAAGGCAAAATAAAAAAAAAACCAACCCTATAAAATCCTTTGCCCAAATCCTGAGCCTTATTCATTTTTTTATTCTGATTTACATTGTGTAATTCCAGTGAAAATTGATCTACAACAAATAAAAAACCACAAGGTATATTGAGGTGCAGACAGCAAAATGGTAAGAGGACAATTTTGTGCAATTGAAAATGATGAATAAATCTCTCTTTCTATCTAACAGTGATAGCACTCTAGGAAATTATGTGTCCTTAGGGAAACTGTTCTTTGGCCAGAAGAGTTAGAACTCTGCTAAAGTCATAGAAGTGCAGTGGGCATGCTAGAGGGAGGGAGGTACATAACATCACTGACATGGAAGTGCATATGAAGTTTTGACCTGGCAAAAGTGTTAATCAGTTCCCGGGCTGCAGTACTTGCTTATTGCATTTTTTTTTGTTTAATTTTTTGTAACAATCAGTTTTTATCTGTTAGTCATCAAGACATGGTAGCTTTTTGTGTATTCTTCCTTGGCAGCTCAAAAACCATCAAGAATTTGGCTGTTGGTTTGACTTTTGTGTTTGCTGTGAATGATTACTGTGTATCTTACGCTCACTCTTTTTTCCTGCTTCAATTTGTAGTTAGCTAGTTTGCCTGGAGCCCAGTAATTTGTTGCTATGACTGTTGGATGCTATCCCATGCTTGTGTCTTTAATGAGCTCAATGGTTTGTTTTGAGCTTCTGCATCTGGTAAAGATAATAAGGATGACATCTCTGTTAGTCACAACCCTGCCTGCAGTGAAGGGCACACTGAGTTTTGGGCTTAAAATAGATTTTTCTTCTGTAGTCTGTGTGCTCAAGCCTACAATAATTACTGAACAAAATGTTCTTAGACATTTGCCTGAATAGCATCAATCAATGGCACTGTTTATGAAGGAGAAAGCTATTTCTGAGACATAAAGAGGCTATGCATATAAGCTGGCATTTACTTTCCTGTAGTTCCAAAATCTAGACCTGACATTTTGTTTCCATTGTCATTTAATCAATAGCTACACTTTGATCAGACAGCTAAAACTCTGTGTGTGTTCCTTACCTACAAAACAACAGATGGGGAGGGCAACTCCCTTTTGTCCTGAAACAATAGACCATTAGCTCTTCATCACAGCAATAGCCATATTGGAGTGGTTTTAATGGAAGCTCACATAGTTCATCTGTGCAACAGGAAACTGCCAGAAACAGGAATAAAATCCAAGGAGATACTTCACATAGTGAGTGACCTGAAGAGGTGGGGATTTTTTTATGCAGAGAATAGGGATTGTCTTGGTTTATTAAAATGGGCTTTGTCTCTCTTTTGTAGAAATTCTCCAAGACTAATTTAGCCTCTTGTTCTGCAAGTTCTCTTCAGGAATCCTCCATGTAACAGGCAGAGCCTTAAACGAGGTAGCTTCTATAAAGATTCATGTCTGAGCCTCTTCCTTTGAAAGATGCACATTAAGAATATATCTTTTGGGGCCGACTGTTGCAGCTATTAATAGTCACAGTGGGGAATTATCAGCACATTTCTTTAGATATACTGTAAAATGGTCTTAAATGCTATAGATGATGTAATATCTGGTGTCTGGCAGTTCTCCATAGATTAGCAAGTCATGAAGTCCTATGGTCATGTGAACAGGGCGGATGAGTAATTAGAGCACAGTCACACAAATGTTGCTTTGGAGTGACAGGTTGGGGCTGGCTGCTGATCTGAAAGAACTGCCACGGGGCACACTCTCAGTCAGCTGCAAATGCAATTAGCATTAGCTGAGTACTGCGACTTGTCCAGGCATGTAAGCCATTACTTAACAAAATATTGTTTCTGATATGCAAGTTATTAAAGAAAGACAAGGGAGTAGCTATGTTTTAGCCATAGGGTACAATTAGCTTTTTGGGAAATGGCAAAGTTTGGAGAAAACATCAGATAAAACACAATTAGGACAGCATAAAAAGTATTTTTAAGTTGGAGAAGAATGAAAAAGGAAGAAACATAACATTTCAAGACCTTTCCTCCTCATGTGATGACAACTGAGGCACATGTGGTTTTGAAGAAAGGAAGAGAGTTTCATGATTTCTTCTATCAGGTGAAAGAAGCCACCAAAAGTCACCAAAGCCTCATGGCTGTGTTGAATAAATTACTGCCAATGGCTCACAAAGGCATCATAGTTGATTGCCCTAGACCTTACACATCTGATTTTTTCTTTCCACTTGAAAATCAAAGCAAAAATGAACATATGTAAAGATCAGCAAAGGAGAGAATGTGTGATTAGTTTGAGAATCTGTAGAACCTGGGTCTCCAAGTGAATTTACAGTGGATCTTCTTTAAAAAACACAGTGGTTTTTAAAGGAGCAGTGGTCTTTTATATACCAGCAATTTCTGAAGAATCTTGCACCACAGACATAAACTGTGAAAAATTATACAAATAAATAAATCAAGAAATCCAGTAATAGCATTTAAAATCAAATATGTATCTTTAGAGTGCTTAGAAGATACTGGTCTAGATTTAAAAATGTGTATTCATATTTGTTTTGGTTTACTACTGCTGAGGTAAGATATGTAGCCTGTAAACAGTTATTGTTATAGCAAGCCAAATCAATGTCCTATTGACAGGAATTGACAACGAATAGTTTCATTGCCTCATTTTAAAGAATTCAATCTTGTCTAGTAACTTGAAAAGGTAACTATTTGAAAGCAGTATCTTTCTGAATTGGGGTATAATGATGGAAAAATGATTTCTCAGCTCGAGGTGCAATTTGAGTTTCAGATACTGTTGACTTCTAAATGTAAAACTGCCTCTGTGTGCAGTGACATTACTGTTATCACACCTAAGATGTGCACAGGGTCTAGGCCATGCGTGTTCACTAGGTTTTTATATCTGGATCACATTCAGAGAGAAAGACAGACACATCTGTGAATCTGGTCATGTTTTGCTGCTGAATGCTTCATGGAAATGTTGGTGGCATTAGAGTTCTGAACTAGTGGAGAAGGCTATAAATGAAAACCATGGTATTTCATGGAGAAGAGTTGCAACACAAAGGGAATAAGTACAAGTTCATCCTTTCTAAAATCAAATAGAATTAAAAAAAAGTCAAGTGAAATAGTGTGAATTCTTCTGTTATGTTTTGGATGAAAAATCTGTCATGAGAAGTAGGAATAAAAAAGTAGCTTCTTGTCCCATATTGCTATTTTTTTATTACATTTGTATTGACTTAAAATTTGAAAATTATCAAAATAAACCCCACTTCTCTTTTGACATTTAGTTTAGAATAGTAAATTCTTACAGAGACAGATTTTTTTTTGTGCCAGGCATTTTGCTGGGTGATGAGCTGCTAAATAAGATTCTTCTTTCCAAGAATTTTAAAGATTTATGGGCAGTCTTCATGAACCCTCTCCTTTCTCCATTGTTCTCTTAATTTCTGCACCAAAATTGATACCTGTAATTTCAATCTGTATATGTAATTGCTACAATACCAGTTAGGGAGGCATCCAAGAGTGAAAGCATCTGTACAGTTTTCAGATCTGAGCAGCTTGTGCTTATTTTCCTTTCCTAACCCAAAGTCTTGTAGGGCTTGAAGGGAAAATTAAGTTTGATAAGCACTGAAGTGAATCTGCAGTTGGACAGGACTTGTTAAGTCTCTGCACAGACTATATTAATTTAATCCTGAAGAATGGTGACACCATAGAATGTTGGAATTTCTCAGTGTTTCCTTATTTATTTGGACAAGAAGACACAGAGACAATATATAAGAAATACCTTTTCCTTATCCCATAAATTTTCCTTAGAGCAGTTTCAAATATATGTCCTTTAAAAAAGGTAGAGGTAAATCTCTACAAATATTAGTGCTTTGAAAGACATATCTTTCCAGATGAATAAATTACATTAAACAATATAATTAATATGTCATTATATGAAGCTCTTATAATTCTATAAAAATATTAATGTTTCAAAGTGAAACTTGGCAGCTTCTCTAGTGTTCCCATAGAAACCAATAGGATGTCATAGGAGGAAACAATTGTAGTTTTGCATTGGTATGTATTTCCAAGTTATATATATATATATATATATATATATATATATATATATATATATATATATATTTATTTTTATTTTTATTTTTAAATTTTTTTTTAAAGTGGGTGCAAACTTCAAAGTTCTGGCTGAGGTCCTGCTATCAGCCGTGGCTGAATTTACAGCAGGTCTAAGGCCAACATGTCAGGATACCTGGAGAGACAGTGCATGGATTTAATATCGTTTGCCAGTGGGAATTCCTGGGGCTCAAAGTAATAATGTCTTCTACATTAATGTGCAGTGAAGTGAGTGTAGCATTAATCTTCATAGAAAGTTCAGTTCTCTTGAGAATGTGGAAGGATAATATAAATCATGGTAATAGGAGATAGGAGCCAGGTAACATGGGGTTACTTATATGTAATTTCAATCTGATTAAAGAAAGTTAGAATTTTCTCTCCGCAATTTGCCAGAAGCATGGTAAGATGGCAGATACGAACTGTCTCAAAAATGAGAGCATGTGTATGTGACTCATAAATCTTACTTGAAATTTAAAGATACAATTAATAAAAAGAATTATTTCTATGTTACTGTAGCATCATAATTTATGCCATTGTTCCTGAGAAACTGGATATTATAAATGCCCTCTTTTTCAGAGGCTGAATTTCTGCTATGAGAAATGTGCCTTGGTCTGAATCATAATTCATGATTTACCAGCCAAGAATAAATTATTTTCTATATTATCAGTATTTACTAATGTAGCTAGAATTTGTTTGATTGTGTATGGGAAAGGGATAGAAAGCTGGCTGACTTCAAATGGGCTGACTTGGTAGTACAGAAGTGAACAAATGAAAATGTACCACTGTGGTTTGTTTTTTGCCTTTATAAACAGAAAAATCTTTGTATTTGCAAAAGTAGTTAATTGTTGCTCCTTTAATGAAATGAAGTGTGACTTCGTAACTTTCTCCTTTCTTGCTGTCAGTGTGATTAGAATCTCATCAATTGATTTTAAGCATGACTTCAGGATCAGAGAGATGTAGGGTAAGAAAAAGCAGAGCACGTGACCGTCATTGAACTTGATGTTGCAATGGAGGGAGTGCATGGGAGAGAAAATGTGCCAAAGTACAAGAGGGGATTTGATAAAGAGGTCAGAGTTAGCAGGAAGATAGACTGGTGATCTGATAGGAGAGCTGTGCCCTGCATTCTTTATGAAATGTTGTGCAGGAACAGCAAGGGCTTTTTTTCACGTGTCAGAAAAAGATTTCTGTCCCTATGGCTAATCCACGTGACAGCCTCAGCTCACACTTTCTGTCAAGGTCAGCTCCCCAAATACTTGGACAAAGCAATACTCCAGGGATGTAGGAGGAGTAAGATGACAGAGGGATGCTAAAGTTCATGTGTATTCACTGAACTGTACCTAAACCAGCATGACCTTACCATGCCCCATGTCTGCCCTGCCACTCAGCTGCTGTCTCTGTACACATCAGGCATTTCAATTTACTTGCTCTGCTGAAGCCTAAGCACAATTTTCCACACCCAAGTTTTCTTATATGTCCTTTGTCATTTTAGAAATAATTGCTGGATCAAATCCATTCATTTTTGTAGCTGAGGAGACTGGACTAGAGTTGTGGTTTTCTTTGTGCAGCAGAAATCTCAATGATATCAAGGGAATAGGCCTATACAATACCTCAGTTTACAAATGAGAAAGAACACAGAATTTCTGAGGTTTAATTTATGGATGTTCATACAACACTTCAAAATTTCTGGATATATGTATCACTCTGCAAGAAGTACAGTGCAGCCTCCTCTTACTGCACACAGGGGCGACCCAGACTCTTGCCAAAGGTCCTTGAAATCAGTAAAGCCAGGCAGCTGAATGCAGTTTTGGTGGGAGAGTATTTTAATTATCCCAGATGACAGTGAACAAATTTTAGATAGGTGCATGTTGTAATACAGTATCTAGATAGAGACATACCTATTTTAGTATTACTAGGTTCCTTTAAGTGTCAAACTCTTGATTTTTTCCCAGGCATGTAAGATTTTATGAGTAATTTCTTTTACTATCTGCCTGATCAGTGGTATCTGCTCCAAAAAATTATTAGACTTCCTTATCTTCTCAAGCATGGGCCACAAATTCCTTTTATACATAATAAGATACATTGAATGGTGTGACAATTAAAGACCTTATACTTTTTTTATGCTTGAAGTTTGTAGTCCAAAGACACTCATAGATAAAGGAAACTAAAACTCAGGTCGGGACAAAATTACAATCAACCAATAGGTTGTAGGAACTTTTGCCTTCCAGATGCCTTCAGAAGGTGAGGGAGGCTTTGCTTGGCATTACAGAGTTTTTCACATACACAACTAATGGACATAAATATCAGAAATCTTAGGCTGCTGCAGTTTTCAAATATCTGCACTGAAGTGAAATGGTCAGCACAAATTCCCTGAATTCTCTAAGCTGGCCATGGCTCTTTCCATCCAGACCTCAGACAAATGGGACAGTATCCACTGCTGAGTTCCTCTCAGGGCTTTCCTACTGTTCTGTGCTGATGTGGTGAGGGAGCAAGAGGACAGCTTTGATGTGCTGATGAGAATTATGGCCAGGTTTCTCCTTTATGTGGGGTGTGGGCTCTGATATTCAAAGACAGAACACCATCTTTGCATCCGTTACTCATGACAAAGTCAAGCAGGAATGTTGTGGGTGTGAATGTTTCCACTGACAGTGCCAGCAATGGAAAGCATATTCAGGGAAACCTGAAACAAAAACATCAGTACCTGGGTCAGATATCTACCTTTCAGAATATATAGCCACCACGTCTTCCTAAAAAATAGTAGTACCTTAAGAAAGGCAGATCACCTGAATGAGCCCTTAAGAAAAAAACCCCACAAATCATGCTGTTTTAGTGATATATATATATATTGTATTCCATATATGTGTACATATGTATAAGCATGTCTTAACTGTCACAATAATTTCAGAAGTATATTCAAAACTAAAATGGTTCTTCCTGTGCCTTTTCTCTGTTCTTTGTAGAATACTGTGTTACACAAAAGGACTGCAAAGATTGATTTTTAAATACCTGGAGTGTAGACAGCAGAAATTTAATAATTACAGCTAATTAGTTCACCAGATAACAAAGGGCCATGCTTCATGCCTGCATGCTGTGAGGTTGTGGGTATTTAAAGCGAAAGGAAACAGGTAGACTAACCTGCAAATTAATTATGAAAGGAATTAAAATAGAGCTGTATTTAGGACATCAGAATTATATAAGGTTGAGTTTTTCATTAAAGTCTGAACCTTTTATAGCTTCTGTCTTCAGTTGCTTAGAATTTCATTTTAATGTACAATATTAATTAATATAAATTGCTTTTTAAATTATTTTTTCAAAGAACTTCTCATTAAAATAAATTCTGACAATTCAAGTGTTCTACAAGGAGTCCACAGTAAATTCAAAAGGGCTTTTCCTATATTACACATGATGGGCTTCTCATTGTTTAGTTATTTATAGCTGATACAGTAGTGATACATTGACTTTAATCTTGCAGTGGTTAATATGTGATAAGGTATAGAAACCAAGTTAATAAAAAAGTATAATGAAATATGAATTCTGTCTTTCTGAGATAAGTTAAGTGCAGAATTCAGACCTGCATTTTCTCTTGAGCCAGGCAAGTAAATGATACTTGTAGAGGAAGAGTGTTCTCTTACAGTATGAGTGCTCTTTGTGGGTTTCTGTCTTGCTCTACACAGCAGTGAGTTTCTAGAGTGCAGTTTGTAGAATAGTGTTGGGATTTTTTTCACTGATACAATTTTTTCTAAATGGTGAAGTGCTAAGCATCCCCCTTTTTTGCTGCTTTTCTTCACAGTTACTTGTTTATCCACTGAAACCTTTTATTTAATTTTTAGATTGATTCCCTCCACACCCTCCCCCCCACCCCAATTTATCTTGGTCATTACATCTTTCTGTATAGTGCTGAAATTCAATCTTATATTTAATGAATCAAATAAAAATCATTGCTAGAAGCAAATGATCATACAGACATATTAATTGTTTGAGCTAATAACATTTCTTTCCACAAGGCCATGAGTTAATGGTACAGTAACAGAAAAACTATTCAAAGCTCTTGAAAAACACTCAAGGAAATTTTATATGTCAGCTTGAGAATACTCTTGCCTAGAGATTATAATGCACAGACATTAGAAATAGGGTTTGTGGTTTTTGTCCCTTTTTTTTTTCTGAAAGGTGTGAAAGAGGAACAATTACCTGACTAAATGCAGGCTGGAGCTGGGAATTGTAGTTATGGGGAGAAAAAAAATCCTACATTAAAATGCAGATAAAATGGAAAGTAAGGTAATTGATGATAATTTAATTAAATATAAGCTATAGAATATGCTGTTGTACTACTAAAAGTTAACGTACATATGAATAGAATTGAATACATTTTTGTCTGGTTCAAGGGTTCCACTGAATTTTCTTCCAAAGGTCTGAGATATATCCTGAAATAGGAAAACATTTTAGGGAAACACCAATTAAGTGTATTCAAATGCTTCCGGAAATTTTAGAAAGCATTCACACTTTATGTTCTCACATAAGACAGCAGCTACAGGAGAGAACAAAGTTGTTTTATTATTTTATTTTTACTGAGCATGCAGTATTTTTGTCTGTCTTTGGGGCAGAATTTAGTACTGGGTATATGGTGAGCAAAACTTCAGTTACCATTCAGAATCCCTTTGATGTGTGGAGACTGAACAGGGAGAGCCTGAGAAGATGCTGGAGGAATAAGGAAAAACTTAGTCATGCTTTCAGAAAGTTAATTGTAAGTAAAAGTGGTAAAATTCTGGTGTGAGTCACTCTGAAGTCAGGGTGATTTGGTATGGTATAAAGCATTGATTGAAAAATTCATTTAACACATGCTTTAGTAGTTTGAGAAATTGTGGCCAAACTGGGCAGCGTCACTGGGAGAATATAACTAGAGAAGATTAAAAGAGGTCCAGGAACACAACCCAGCACTGAAGTTTCCCAAAGTTTGAAAATCAGTTTCACTGCTTTATCATGAATCATTAGTTTCCATCAAGTCAGACTTGCATGCAAGGTAATAGAAAAGCTGAAAATCATTTTGGGACAAAGAGAGAATTTTTTTTTAATGTATTTCATGATCTTTCTTTTGTATTTCAACCTCTTGTCTTTCTGTAGCTATAATGAAGGGAAATCCATATTGCAGACTTGTGATTCTAACTCCTTTTTGTTTTCTACTGAATTTTGTTTTAGGCACAACAAAGCTGCTGGATGAAAGTGTCATAGTCATAAAATAGAAGAGTGGGTTAGCAAATGGAGAGGTTATTTTCTAAAATAAAAGTAGAAATGGAGAGAAACTCTGTTGATTCCTCTTATCCTTCCTTGCAACAAGGTCTCACAGTACTTCATACTCTGTTTAATTAACATTATTCATACATTAGCAATTCCCTTCTTTATTATTGGTTAGAAATTTTTTCTACTTCACTGGGGGCATGTATAAATAAAAATAAAATAAAATAAAAATAAAATAAAAACATTGTGGCATCTTCAGATGAAGATTCTTGTCCTTTTACTGTAAAAACAGAAACAGTTTATCATGTAAAATATTTTTTAAAGGCAATGTTAACTCATTGTTTCAAATTTTTGTAGAGCCTCCTAGGAAATGCATGTTCATGTAGAGGATGTTAGTGTTTCTATCTATAAGGGAGTTGGGCACTGCTTGTACTTAAATATTTGTTTAGAAAACTAGATTGATTTGCTATTTAAAAGGGAATGATCTTCTGGTTTTTATTTTAGTCTCACTTGCAGGACATATGAGATTATTCTGGAAAAAAGTTGCTTTCATTATCTGTGCAATGGAGGTGGATCAATATTCCTTCACAGCTCTTGTGGGATGTAACATGGTTAAATTCAGGAGTGAGTTTATCAGTAAGGACAAGGGCTGTGATGAGGAAGTGGCTGTGTGCCTGTTCAGCCCTGAAGCCAGATGACAGCTGGTTCCCCTTCTCAAGTACAAGTTGGTTTCTCGACTACTTATATTTGCTTCAGTGAAATCTAGACCAGCTTGTGATTTTTGGAGACATTCTGATCCATTTCTGATTCCATCACTGGGGTTTCCCTGCAGACCCATTGTGAGTTAAACATTCAAAGTCTGAGTGCTGCTGAATCCTGATGAGATGAATCTTCACACTGTAAATATTTCTTTGCCCTATTGTGTAACAACAACAAATCTTGATCTCTTTAATGGTAGCAATTTTTTGTTCATGGAAAATTATTTACTACTTACTGTTTTCATATACAGTATAATTGACATGAAGGAACTTTGTATATGTAATTACACTCCCCTGAGATTATTCAGGCTAATGGTTTATAGATAATTTAAGCATTACCTTTGTAGCTTAAACAACAAATTATTTCACATGATCTGTGTAGTGCAGTTTTAGGCAAATACAATATTTCAAATTCTTTGCATGAATTATTTTGTCTTACATTTTCTTTTGTCACTTTAATGCCAATCCTATTTATGGATGTTATTCTACAATAGCTACTAGTGTATTTAAATATTTTATTTATTACATGCTATTATTATCCTGGCATGGAATGATTAGTATTTTTTATGTCTTTGAAAAAGAATGTTCTGCAGCATTTTCCAGTCTTTGGTGTTTCTTTGTATAAATAATAAATAAGAAAATAGCTATGTATATATTGTTTGTAAGAGAATGCAGATTGTGTTTGTACTCTGTTATCACTTTATTTTTCTCTTGTTAATCATGCTGAGCTTAAACTTCCTCTTTATTGACTTAAGCAGATGAAATGAGTGCATTTAGAATTAGGTTATACTTGAAATACAATTGCAATATATAAAGTATATTAACTTTTAGCAGCTATATACCTCTCTGAGCTTCAGCCATCTCTCAATAGTCAAAGCAAGTTTCTCTTCTGTTGTCCCTTTTTGGACAGTAGTTGTTTTCTGAGATGAAATAGATTGCTCTTGGTATCACAGGTGTCATTTTATGTGTCTGTGATGTCAGAAAGAAAAATCTGTAATCTATAATTTTGACATGATAAAATTGCAACAAAGCATGCTTTAATAGCATAGTTACCTAACATTTGTTGTTACAAGTGCAACAATGCACCACGACAGGGTCTGATTAAAAACATTGATCAATCCCAGTTCTCACTTCCTGCTGTGGACAGTCATGGGAATTTACTGAAACACCTCATGTTTCTTATTTCTGATTTTTCTAGAGGGAAACTGTGCCATGAAAAAATTGGTCAGTGTATCTGTATTTACAAAAATTACCATGAAATTTATTAGAATTGATGGATAAAGACAAAAACCGGTAATTTTTCTATATAATTTTTGCTCTTCTTACATCACTTCCAATACACAAGTGCTTAGAAAAACAATCTATTTGATTAACAGGGTTTTCACAATCCAGGGCCATTTTCTTCCGTATTAGGAAAAAGAACATATACATAAAAAAATTACATAAAATTTACCTACGATACTGTGTTTGTAACAGAAAAGTTCCTCTTTTTTATTTATTCCACTTTTCCCTTGTTCTGTCCACTCCCTATTGCCTGCCAAAAGGGATTAATTCTATTGCCCATGTCTGCACATGAATCAGACTGGGCTCTACTTTACTCTGAAGTCTATTGTGCTGTGCAGAGTGACGTTCAGATAACTCTAAGTAATTGCATGAAATATTTTAACAATACACAGTGTAGTAATTCACTTTTACAAAGCAGTGCATTAATTATGGTTTGATAGTTGCTGATGCTGCAATACTTTGAGAGAAAATTGATTTGTTTATTGATGTCCCTTTCATCTGTACCTTGCTCTTACTTTATATGCCTTCCTCCTTTGCTAGTGTATGTGTAAACAGTCCCAGTTTAAGCTGATGCATTCATTCTGAGGCCAAAAAAGAGGCTGAGGGAAATTCAGTGGCAGGAGAGAGATCGAACTGGAAGCTTCTGAGCCCTATGCATGACCTATCATGCATTCTTTTTAATTTCCTAAAATGCTTCAAATAGGATAAGGAACCATATAATTTTAAATGTTTGGATCTTACAATATATTTTCTGTGATAGCTTTTTTTTAAGATTGCCCTCTGTATTTCTGTATCTCCTGTCCCAGGATAGGTGTGGAGTGATTTTGCCTTGAGATGGAAGGTTGGTAACAAGTCTTTACGTGTCCTGGATGTAGGAGGCAAGAATCGCTATGGCTTGATGAGGAGAACTGCTTTTATATGAAGGAAAAAAAAAGTAGTGCCAACAGAGATGTGTGGGAACACCATATGAGCCCTGCAAAGTGATGCTGTGACTCTGGCATTGATCTCAGTGACTAAAGCAGCTCTATTGTCCTGGATTTTAAGGGGGAATTCAGATATCCTGCCTCTGCCTTTGTTATCTCTGTAGAGCAGGGTTTTGGTCTACGACAATAGTGGATTTCACCCTTAGATAGCTATCGAGATGCTTTCGTCTACTCTGAGGTTTAAACTGGTGCAGGGCATTGTAGCTTGAGAAATTATGCATTATTATTTCTATTAGGTTCAGCAAAATACTTGATAAGAGGTTTGCTCCAGAGATTATCTCCATGGCTGCTGCTTCTTTCTTTTAAGCTGAAGAAGCCATGCCACTGAGAAAAAAAGAACCTTTGTCAGAAGATAAAAAAGCTGGTGATGTCTGTGCTTGGTCAAACATCACTAGGTTAAATTTGTGATTATCAATTAATTGGTTCTCCATATAGGCCAGCTGACAAACAAGTGACTACCAAGTTCTAGGAGTGAAAGTGTGCTTTTAATTAATTGATTAGTAACAAAGACATTAATCCATTTGTTACTCTTGATCATTACTCTTACTATTACTCTGACCTCTAAATATTCCTGTGGATGAATACTTTTTATTTTTGCCTCACTGTTCATAGAACAACATCATCTTACCCACTTCCTCATTAAAGACCTGTTTTTATCATACACAGTGATGACAAGAAAAAAATTGTTGTCTTTAGGAGGAATAGGAAAAATGATACCACTATTTAATCATCCACCTTAAATACCATCATCCAAGGACTCTGAAGTTTAGTCTCTGGACTCCCCAGATATGTACTCCCCAGATCCATTTGGTATTAGATTTGTGAAGAAATACACTCTTTTGCTGAAGTTCTTGCTCCCACAGAGCAGAAACTGACACCTAGGTTTAGAGATTACACTGGGTGTAGTGAGTTAATGATTTTCTATTTATTGTCGAAGTGCCGTGTCTGAAAACAAAGCTGTATTGCAGGGCTCTTGAATAGTCAGTTTCTCCCATACTGTGCTGTTCTGCATTACACTTTCCACCTTCTTCTGCCACTTTCCAGAGCAAACTTTACAGATGCTGCACAGTTTGTTGCTTCTATTTTTTTGGAGGAATACCTGGAGGGATGCTGCTGAGAGCACTATAAGATGTAGCAAGGGATCTGATATGTCATGAATCATGTTATTACTAGGAGCTGGTAGATTCTGAGTTTTTCTTTCCTCTGCTTTTTCTTAGAGAGAAAAGTGAATAAACCTCATGAAAGATGTGCTTAATTTCCTCCTGGTACTTTCCATTAGGGATCTTAGAGCTTGTTTCATTCCTTTTGGAATTCTGGTTGAGCATATGGAAGCCCTTCATAAAACTTGTGGTATGTTTCCTTTTTTAGTATTAATTTATTTAGGATTATGAATTTTTTCTTTCTGCCTTAATGAGGTTTAAAAAGGAAAATCAAAATCAGCTGACTTACAAAAGGGAGGACTTTCCACCCATATGAATATGAAAAGTGATAGTCACCATTTAAAAAGATCCAATTCGCTTGAAAAAGCTTTTTTTCTCTCTCTCATATTAAAAAGACCCTTATGAATGCTAACACCAAAAATGTCTAGAAGATTAAAAAAGTAGCTCACCCTAAAACAAAAGCAAGCATAGATGTGATGTGCAGAGCTTTCAGTACCGGATGACCCCTGGCTATGGACTGTATCTCTAAAAGGAAGGGTTTCTGTTCCCCTCATTCCTGAGGCAGCAGAGTGTTTATCTTTAGATTAGAGTGAGAGCCCACTATGTTGTACAAGATATCTTATTTTTCTTGCACTTATTTCTACTGCTGTTTCTCCTGTCTGACAGCATGTCACTTGCATTCATTCTGTGATTGAGCTGGTTGTGATTGACCACATATAAGTGGTTTGGTTTTTGTGTTTTGTTTGGGTTTTTTTCCCTGCACAGCTTTATTTTACTTTTTTTTTTTGCTTTCATATAGTTACCAGTGCTACAAGTAGGGTGGGGAAAGGGAAGCATGTTTCTGACAAGGCCATTGGCCTTGTTTTTATTTGATGGCACTCATAGCTAAAATCAGATCTGTCACTGATGTCAGCACTTAAAGCTGCCTGGGTTTCTTCACCACTGTTTTCATCCTCAGAATTGTAAATCAATACCCTTTGATCTAAACATAAAAGCCTGGGAGGCTTATGTTGAGGATATCTTCCCTTGTGTCTTGCTTCATTCAGTTCAGCTGCTAAATCTGGTCTAAGGAAATCAAAAGCGATACTGAATTGACATTTAATAGCTCTCCTCAAGACTGCCAGAAAGTAATTTCTCAGAAAGTTTGAAGTTTGAAACAAACTTTGCATTTTACTGGTTTATTATTAGCACTCTACTTAGCATATGCAAGTAGGTTTTTCAAAGCAGCAGATAATATCTGAACTAGGAACTATAAATGCTTCTGCTTTAATTAAATTGAATTTTCTGAGGAATATTCAAAGGAATATGGAAGAAGAAGAATTCCTATTGGGGAATTCTGAGGAACAGATGTGCTTTGTCAACTGGACCAGTTTGACCATATGGAGTAAACTGCAACTAAACTAAAACACAGTTGCCTCCAATTTTTGAAAAATGAATTTTTAAGCTTCTCAGTGTCTTGTTAGTTCACTTCTACAGACTAATACTCAATGGTGTGTCTCTTTTAGTTGCTATTGCACAGTAGGAATTAGTGTTTTTTTCCAAGGTGCCAGGAATCCTAATGTCTATTAATCAGCTGCTACAAATCTGTGCTTTCTTTTAATTGATTCTGTAAGGCAGTAATGAAGTTTTTATTCAGAAGTTTGCAACACATTGGAAAACTAAAATGTTGGGAAACATTAAATGGCTGTTTTTGTTGAGCATAAAGTAAAAAGCAGTGTCTCTGCCAGTTGGACTAACCTGAGGAGACTTCCTGTAAAAGCCAAGATTTTTCTTGTGTAACTTCTGTTAAAAGGGTGGGGACTTATATCATTAGCTAACTCATGTCTTCAGCATTGGAGCAGTACGTGCTGTTATGTCTGGGAACTCAGCCCCCTGGACTGAAGGAAACCTTATTTCTGTTTGTTTGCTGTTTAGGGGCAGCTTACCCATCACAAATGGTTTGTTTGTGACGCTTTTCGAATATTTTCAGCTGAGAAAGCTTTGATATGGCTTGCAGTAGAAATATTTTATTCTGAGGAATATGGATATATGGGAAAAATGTTACTCCCACAAAAAACTTCACACAAAAAGAAACCTGGTATGACTAATGAAGCCTGTTGTTTGCTCAGGAATTATCTCAGCATAGCTGAAAGCTGATTTTGACCTATTATTTTATGCTTTTAGATTTTTATTTATTAAAAAAAACCTTATACCTCTTAGATGTAACATAGCTTTCTGTTTGCTTGTTCAGGTAGAATTTAAGTAAAACTAGAGTTATCATTGATGGGCAAAACCTTTCATGGAGAAAAGTCAATGAAATTATGCTGGGAAAAACAAGATTGAAATTTAATGAACAACTGTTACAAGCACATTTCTTATTCAAGTTCTACAGCACTTAATATCTGACATCTGCTGCAAACTAGTAATTAATGAATCTTCATAGAAATGTGATTTTAAAGCACTGAACTACCTGGGGAAAAAAAAAAAAGCTGTTTTGGTTAATTGCACCTTTGCAATTGGATTTACTAAAAAGCATAGCAATTTAATATACTTACAGAAATGGTGAGGTTTTCTGCTCTCAAAAATGGTGTTGAAGTGATTTCCCATTTAAATGCAAAAATAATCATGCATTTCTGAGATAACCTAAGTTTTGTAAACTCAATAGCATCAGGAACTAAAAACACTCCAAATCATTACGCCCGAAATTGTCAGTCCAGTTTTCAGCTTTCACTCCAACTCACAACTAGAGTTCTAAAAGGTTCTAATAAAGATTTTCCTGGTTTTTATTTTATTAACTTCTAAATGTATGTAAAATAAGCAAAATGTGTATTTTAGATATTCTCTGTATTTTATTTTGCAATGGGTATTTGGAACTGAAGCACCCATATTGAGAAAATCTTGGCTTAAAACTCAACAGGTGTTCCTTGGCCTTCAAGGAAAGAAGGTGTGTTGTCCTAGCAAGAACTGTGTAATGAGCCATCACCACTCTTTTATTTTTAGTGTTTTTAAAAATATTTTTTTTAGGAAAAATGCTTTGAGAACCACAGGGAGAAGGAAAAAATGCAGAAATAAGTACATTCTCTTTCCAAATTGTATGTGTGTTTCACAGGATTTTGTTACAATAAAAAATTTCTACCTTGCTTCTTCCTGCTTCCAAAGGAATGGTGACATTCTCTTTGATTTTAATCTTAGCAGTGATGTGAGCACTGAGTGTTTCTGGCAGTTGAGTTCTCTCTGTGACAGGTCTGTGGACTAAACCAGCCAATAAAGCAGGGAGGTGGGTTAGTTGACTTTTCTTTGCATGAATGCAATTTAAAAATACAATGGTTTTCAAAATGTCATTTCCTGATTAGTGCTGAGTTTTATTAACATTACTGTGGTGTGGGCTCACTGTTTCTGCTGAATAGAAATATATTTGGACTCAGTAAAATGGCAACTGTTTTATTGCAACTTAGTAAGTGTGTGTATTGCAAAAAAATGCAGTGTGTTGCATGGCAGAAGTGAAAATGTAAATACAGGTGGTACTAAATACAATAAGAATGAGAACAGAAAGAATACCTGTGTGTGTGTAATAGTTCTTATCACAGAACTAAGATATTGGAGGTAAACATGATAACCTGTGTTCAGCCTAGCAGATCAATAACAATATCCTTAGCTGATGCTTTCATAAAGCTCAGGTGTCAGTGATTGTCACAGCTTTCATATCAATTTGACTAAATTACCATAACTTTTATATTTTATTTTTATATTGTTTATCAGTGTTCATAACTCAGCTGAAGCTACAATGGTATTTCTTTTGGTAATGTATTTCTGGTAATTACATTTCTATGTTTATATCAAAATGCCTAAAATGAATTTTAGTAATTTTCAATTTATTTCTACTCTTCTGGAACCTAATAATGAAAATTAAAGTTTTGTCCTGCATGTTAAATATATGAGGCATAGATACAGGACAGGAGCTGCTATTTCTTTCAGGTATTTTTAACTGGAGTTGCTGTGGCATCATTCTGCTGGAGTTGTACAGAAGTCAGTATCCTCAGCTATTTTCAATGTCAGGGATGCTGAATTCTTTCATCATGATGATGATGATGATGAACATGATGAACAGTGAACACCTGAAGTATTGCTACAGAAGTTGTTTGCTGTTTGCTGTTGGATCAGGAGTCTAGAGAACATTTTGATTTATAGTGAAATTTGCAATCTGTTTTCTGAATTGTCATCATTCCAGAGTGAAAGTGATACTTTGATGTCTCATGTTATTCATCATCACACAATGTGGGAAAACTAACTATATATACTGATAACAGTGAGATACATGGGGGGACCTGTGCAGGGCCTAAATATTCTATTGAATTGTCTCATTGCTTCTCTGCTTAATAACACTCTTCCCTTGCTACTACCTTCACATGGATTTCCTATATCACTTCCAGAACAGAGGAGAATATGATGGAATCTTATTTTATCTGAGAGATAAATATTTTTGTCCTCTTTTATCAGTCTGAAGTAACAAACAATACAAGAACAGGGAGTTTAAAGGCCTTGCTGTCTCCTTTCAGTACATTAACCCAGGACTTCACATTACTTTAAACTAAGAGTTTGTCACATAGTTTACTCTTCTTATCAGCAGGGCCTCTAGTCAGAACTAAGTTCCTGGGACAATCTCCGAGATTTTAAGTTGCTCTAGGTGCTACTCCAGCCGTCTGAGGTGGAGGGGTCACAACCAGAATGTGTCATTGCCCAGAGGGAGCTCTCAGCACTGCTTGTGATGGGAGCATTCAGAGCTGCCTGATTGCTTGATGCCTGATGTTGAATGAGATTAAATTTACCTGAGGAGGTCAAGTGAAGTCTTTAGCAACCTGTTGTTTATAAGTGCTTTTTATACCTGAAAATTATTTTCAGGCATGAAATATACTTAAGTAGACACTTCAGGTGTGTGTCTGTCTATCTATCTATCTATCTAATCTATCTATCTATCTATCTATCTATCTATCTATCTATCTATCTATCTATCTATCTATCTATCTATCTATCTTTATTTTACTGGTGTACTTTGAAATTCCAGAAATTCCTCAGAGATTTATTTGTTGGGACCAATTATATATCCTGACATGTTAATCAGTATTGCTGTTGTATTTGTAAGACCATATTTTCCTCAATATCAGTGCCTAACTGTCCCTTCCCACCAACATAATTCTCATGGTTTTCCACTTCTTTGTGTAATTTAGTGGAGTTAGTGCAGTTTGTGAAGCCTTTTTATGGCTATAGGGATGTTCAAATAACAGGAAAAATTTATAAGTCTTATAATCCCAACTCTAAAGCAAGGCCTGTTTGTCAGTGGAAATATATAATAAGAGTTTTCCAGCTTTCCTAAGGGAGGAATAGCTTTTCAAAAATTTGAAAAAGAAGATTTTATTGAGAATTTTTTTGGAGAGGTTAATAGTTAAATATGTTTGGATGCTTGAGGGATAGCCTTTATCCATCTTGGATACTGTGTAATGTGGAAGGTGGTAGTACATTGTGTGCTTTAATAGATGGGAGTTTAATTTTAAGCTCTTTTCTAATGAATTTGTCATTTTTCCTGTTTGAATTTT
This sequence comes from Poecile atricapillus, assembly GCF_030490865.1. Classification (NCBI taxonomy): domain Eukaryota; kingdom Metazoa; phylum Chordata; class Aves; order Passeriformes; family Paridae; genus Poecile; species Poecile atricapillus. The sequence goes on along the minus strand of NC_081255.1, from coordinate 14,649,101 downwards.
GAATTTTATTGAAAGGAAAATAAAGAAATAAATAGCTATATATTTTCTCCTGAGGAATTAAAAAGGTGGGTTTTGAACTTTTTGGCTCACCTAAAACTGCAGTAGCTACACATCTATGGATGGTTGAATAATAGCAATGACAACTAGCCTGAAGTTTTCTGAAGAATATATTTTACATGGTAGCTTTTCAAACTGCAAGATGAGATCTAATATATAATCTTTACACATATCACCACCCAAATGCATGATGCACGTGTTTGTATAAGCTCAGAGACATTAAACTATTCAGAAATACTTTAATAAGACTGATTTTTTTTATGTTTTATGTGAGCAAAGCCACACTGTCTGAAACAGCAAAATCTGAAAGTCTCACAGACTTTCAGAGAGAATCCCTTTCCTCTTGCTTCCCCCCATCACTTGCTCTCCTGGGAATGTACAGTAGTCTGTCCATGACACAGAGAAGCTGCATCTTCCCAGTAATGACAGCATCCCTGATGGCTTCTTCCCTCAGAATCTGATACTTCTAAACACAGTTCTGTCTTTTCCTGGATGAAATTCCCAAATCTTTGTTCAGACACAGTCTTCTTATATCTGATGACCTTTCCATTTTCCCATAAGTGAAGTGGAAGTTTTAATATGATTTTTCCTATTGTCAGAGACATTTTCTATTATTTTTAATATTTATGATTTTGCTGGAACAGATTTGGTTGTGTGTGAACAAATAACTGTATAAGTTCAGAAAAGAGCCCTAGTCCTGCTTACAACACAGAAATCTGGTGCTGCCAGCGGTGGTCTGACAGTGGATATGAGAGTGGGAATTACTTGTGCTGAAATGTTCAATGGGGAAATAGAGCATTGGAAATCTCAAGGGCTTCTGAAATATAGAACATGCAAGAATGATTTTGAGAATATGTATTACTTTGCTGCTTCCTCTCACACCATCTACCAAACGTCTCTTTCCTCTCTTCAGTTTCTAAAAATCAATTTTATGTGACTGCCTCCAGTTTGAAATTAGTATGACATAATCTGGTACAAGAAAAATCTCTCTCCATGGAAAAAGCCCAAATGGGAAATCTAATGATAGCATATTCCCCAAGGAAAGCTGCCACCTTAGACAGTGTCCCTGTAGGAGGGAAAGTGAACAGCTGCAATATTTCCTGTGTAAAATGTGTGTGTGCATGTGTATGGTGACATGACACAATGCTTTGTGACAGCTCATTTTATTCTGGGTTCTTCACATGACAGATGAAATGATTTCTGTAATTATTCTTAGGTATAAAACCCAAAGTCAGTTCTGTTAGTACTTGGACTGTTCAGCATAAAATACATTTAGGTATCTCATTGGAGCATCCCTCTGAAAAAAAAGCCCTGGAAATCAGAAGTGATTGAGTGGATGAGCTGCAACTGTATTGCTTCTAGGCCCAGAAAAAAGGCAAGTGTAAGGGGCTGATTTTCATTTCAAGTGTTTCATTTGAGGTGAAGTTTCATCCCAAGGCTTACATAACTAGACTAGCTTTTTTTGTAGTTGAATTAGCTCTTGTTTTACTTCTAAGTGAAATTAAGATCATTATAATTTTATTCTAAGGAGTAGGAAAAGTTTAAATATATCCTTGCTTTAGAAGAAAAATGTACATTAACCATAACTACTTGCCACTGCAAGCTTTTACCACTACTTAGGATTAGAAATAGATCAATTATATAATTTGACATACTTCTGGGGAAATTATTGTACATGTATCTATGCCTTATTTTAAAATAATTGTTAGGTTTATAATTTAAAGTGAATGTAGAATATTTTAAAAATACATACTACAATTAGTAAACTAAGTAAGAAAAATCTATGTAATCTCCTAAAGATTGAAGAGGATTTGTTGTGTCTGTATTTGTTGTACAGCAATAATACAATTCTTATTATTCATTTAGAGAAAATACTCTTGAACTTTGGTGAAAATTCTTTTTTCTTTCTGAACAGTCAGTGTGACTGTCATACGTTTTGAGGTTTCCAGCTGGGCTGGTTTGCTTTCATTCAGGATTGAAGTCCGTTGCTATATTTCCAGTGTTACTGAAAGATTGAACCTTTTCAATGATGTATAGGGTCTACAGAATAACAGTTTTGTAACTTATATGCTTAAGATAGAGGGAATATATTCAGAAAAATTCACTTAAATCATCTCTCAAAGGTGCCCGCACAGCTAGTGGCTTTATTTCTCAGGAAAGCACAGAGAGATGGAAAGGCATGAGGGGAGCTTTTATCGATTGCTTTCTGGAAAAATTATTCTATGAATTACTTTTGCAAAAAATGTGATTTGCCTGGGGTATAGCAGGAATAGTATGAAAAGCTTCAGGAGAAACAGTTCCCTGATTGATTTTTTTCAGTGTGAAATGATGGTGTTCTCTCAGAACCAGAACTATATCTGTTCCACAAATATCACTGGAGGTGGGTATGACTTCATGTGCTTCATAATGCTACAGGTAACTTTTGAAAGATCTACTGGAAGGAAAAAATGGAAAATGGGAAGAACAGAGATTTTTACTTCTCAATGCACTGTTCATGTAACAACAAAGAAGGCAAATAATTAATTGTGGGTTATACTGACTTACAAGGCTACTTTCTTTCCCATATCTGTGCTGAAAGCCTTGAAAATATACTAGTGCAGGTTATGATACTTTTAACCTGTACTGTAATGTTTACTGTTTTAAGATCTGAAGCCAAAACCATCATCCTTAAAATTGAAACTGGGACTTTTACAACTATCAGTTTTTCCACATAAAATTCTATGTATATGGGTGCCAAACTGTGATTCAGATATAGGCCCACCTCCCACAGGTGAAAGCAGCTTTAAAAAAAAAGTAAAAATTAAAAAATCTCAGTTTAGACATTATATTATTTTATGAATTTGTGTAATATTTACCATTTTGCAGTATTATAGAAATGTGATAAGTGAATTGAAGTTGAAATTGAAATTTATATAAATATTCATGGAAAACTATTCTTTTATAATTAGGGAAGAAAAGCAATATTCAAGAAGATAAAGCACAAAAAGAAAAAAGAACTTGGTGTCCCTGCATGTGACAGGTGGAAGGTCTAAAGTCTGAGGAAATTGGATGTCACTTAGTTACTGTCAATCCTCATTGCTCACTGTCACCCTGCAGAAGAACAGTTAATTTTTTCTGAGTTGCAGAGCCTTACTGTACAGCCACAAACTGACATCATTTCACATTGGCATTAATGTACAATATTTGTAAAACAATCTTGTTGCTGGAAAACCTTGCTTTGGTAGTCAAAGTGATGGAGCCATGTTCTGAATTTAATTTTGATACACTATATTGTTTCTTAGAGCAATTGCAGGCTGTGTATGTATTTTTGTGTTCAAAAATCAAGAATGTATTGTAACTCACCTCACAAGAAGTGACTTGTTTTGTCCTCCTCCAGACTAAGAAGAGACCCATATAATTTGAAGTTCACAAAGACAGCAACCAACAAACCAGCAGAACTGTAGATGAAGAACTGTTCTGTGGTGAGTAACCTGAATCTTTCATACTTTGGGCTTCTTGAATGAAGATTCTGTGGCACATGCCTCATATAAGTAGAAATGACAAAGTATCAGTAACAGATTGAAACCTCAAGGAATTGTTCTTGCAAACAATAAATATAAAATAAAAAAATAAAATGAAATATTTATTACTGTTTTTAGCTAAAGTATTCCATTCTACTGCAGACCTTTATTTTTCTTCTGGTTTGTTGAATATTCTCACATTTTACTGTTATTTTTTGACATCTAATACTACATATTGTAGTTTCCTCCAACAATTTCTGTAGCTGATACCAATTAAGCACTTTTGATTGGTAAAAAATCTAATCTTTAACAAGCTTGTATCTGAACATCCCATCGGTGCTTTAGTTGCAGTTAAGTACTGTGGAGTGGCACTTCAGGCACTGACTGTGTAAGGACCTCTCTGTTTTCATCTGTTCTGGTCACAGTCAGCAAATAGATAAAGCCCATTTTTGCCAGGTTGCATCAGTTCTCGCTGGAGATTGTAATGTTGCTCCATGAGGATGCTCCTTGGTGCAGCCCCTGGCCAAAGAGCTGAGAGAGAATTGCAGCAGCCAGACCAGGAATCTTCCCACAGGGCTGAGCCCTTGAATGCAAAGCACTTCCTGAGCTGGGTGCAGGGGTTCTAACACTGCTCCTTTCTCTCCTGATATGCACAGTCTCTGCTTTTCTGGAAAGCAAAGCCCAAGTATCTGTAAGTGATTGTGAAAATACTGAGCTTCTTTCTTGTGAATTTTCTCCTTTTGGAGCACTGACTGCACAGGGGAATAAATAAAAAAGGAACTAAAATTTAGGAACTTTTTTTCCCAAATTGTCTCTTACACTGTTTTACTGAGGCCTTGACTTTGTTTAGTGGAATAAATGGTGGAATAAATTAATATTCTGAAAATTATTTGGCATGCAGATACCACATTTTATAGCTGAGAAATTATTTTAAGGATCTCTTGATAGTTACAGAGAGAAAACCCCACAAATTCTAGTGAGATATCCATCCATAAATCCTTCTGAGCCAATATACTGGTCAGTAGCAAGAAGATGATGGCTGGAAAAACTGTTGCCCAAGTGAAGACATTTTCCTAATTCTCCTTCAAAAGGAGGCAAGGCTGGATCTGCAGTGGTTTTCTAGAACATACAGAACTTGTCTTAATGGGTTAGCCACACTCTCTTGTGTGGCTTTTCTCCATTGTAATTGTGCAAGAAAATGTGTTTGCTATGCAGAAGCATTGAGTGACTGCCTCATCCTCTAGGGAAAAACAAAAAGACTTTACAGCAAAGTAGATTTTACTCCTTAGTAGTTGTAATGAACCACAGAGAGCTTGTCAGTAAAAATTATGTATGTGTATATACATATATATATATACAGATATGACATGCACGTCTTTGTTGTTGTGTATGTATAATATTTATATTTGCTATATGTATGTATATGTTTAGTAAATGCATGTGTATTTAAATGTATTTATAGCTATATATGCACATATGTGAAAAAGGAATCAGGAAGTGGTCTTTAAGCTCTGTGGAAGAAATAGAAGATAGTGCTATTACTTCCAATATATGTCTCATGGGAAGTATCACTTAGCATGATACTTGTTGGCTGGTAATGACTCTTTTCAGTGTTTGCTCACTTCTTCAATCAAATGTAAGACTGCTGTTAGAGCTATTACCTTCTTTAGATCTATTACATTCTTTCCTCTGTTCTTTATTTTCTGCCCAAAGTTTATTGCCCCATCCAAAAAGCCTTTAGCTGGTACTTTCTGGATGCATTTGCACTCAGTTCAAAGGATTTTGTACTTCTCTGGCAATGGTGCCTAAAATGAAGAGCTCCAACACACCTTGTGATTGAGCAAGCTGCCAGCATAACAGATGGATGTGATTGCTGGCAGCCAAGAAGCCTTATGGAATATCGGTGTCAAATGGTTAGAGACAGAATTTTTAAATCAAAAATACATGTTAGATGCTCTGGGTTTATGCACATGGTGGAGCACAGTCTAATTGGGTTGACTGAGTTATTTTAAATTTTAAACTATAATTCTTTGGTGTACCATTTGAGTGTTAGTTGCATAACTTTCAGCTGTTATATTTCTGTGACTTCAAGAGTTATATTTACTTTTCCCTAAAAAGAATTGTGTTAGGAATAAGTTCAAAGATTAATACCTGTGCCGGCTTCTTAGACCATGTTGTGTGTGATGTGATATGGTATCAGTATCATGCCATATATCCTGATCCCTTGCACAAATCTAGATCATGTGGAATTTATTGCAGACATTAATTTTCTTTTCTCTTTTAATATCACATATTGCTGCATTTTCATGTTGTATTCTTTTATTTTAGCTAACTTAGTTATGCTGAGGTAGGGTGACATTTTTGAGATAAAACTGACCTACTACTTTTTCCTCTCCTTTTCTGTTCCACATGGAGAGAAAATATTTACAGGTAGAAAGCAGGGTAGGTATTTAGGAGATCCCACTGGATGCTTGTCTGTATTCCTTAGTTCATAATTACCTTGGAAATGAACCAATTAAATAATGTTAAACCATACTGATTTTTATTAGGGTTTTGTGACCAAAAATCAAGTAAGTGCTTTAAGACAATTACCCTAAATAAAAAACAGTAGGCTTCCTTTTTGGAAAAATTATTTGGTTATCCTGTTGAGTATGAAATGCATATTCAAAATACTTGAGATCCTCTGGTTTGTTACACTGCTTAGCATAATCCCATAAAACCAAGTTCCTGCCTTATTTGTTAACATGTTATCATGTATTTAATTTAGTTAAATTAATTTAGTTAATTAATTAAGTTAATTTAATTGCAAGAGAGCTTTCTGTATCAGAAGGTGAGAGGTGTGATGGTATGTGGAAGATTTAATTTATCGTAACATAGTGTTCACATCCAGATAAGTGAAATAGAAACAAAGTGTTCTGAAAAGAAGATTCACAGCTTATAAAATCACTGTAATGTGATAAATTAGCACATTAAATCTACTCCCATAAATCAATTTTAAGCTAAACACAGATAGTTCTATTTCATATTTAAAATTAATGTCTGAGGATATTTTTTTTAAAACTGAGATAGTTTCATTTCAGCAACTATCAGTATTATCCTCTGAAATCCAAAGCACTATTAAAGAGATAGGCAAGCCAGTAGATAGCAGGTTGGAGAGTCATTTAAAAACACGAAGTTCCATATTCTTATCATAAATATGCTGAAATGACAATAGAGAATGTCATGAGGAATTTAATGGAATTTCCTTCATCTTAAGGTTAAGAAGGCTTCTGAGTTTGCATTTATTGTGGTTCTCAAGTATACTTAGGATACCTGGAAATGAGACATCACAAGCACTTAAGACTGCATGAATATAAAGTACAAGGAGAGATAGAATAATTTATAATGCAGTGTTGATGTTTCTGATTTTAAAACACCATCATGTCAACCCCATTTTTTTTCTCTGTCACGTTAAAAAGAAAAGACATATATTATTCCACAAGAGAGTTTTACTTTAATTCAGGTTTCATATTATGCTTTGCTTATTCTGCAGCTGCCAAGATATTTTCATACCAGATATGATAATGAAATTATATACTGGATGAAAGTGTATAGTCAGCATTTAAAAAAAAAATGAATTTTATAGTCATCCAAAGTGGCAGATTCTAAGGTGACAGTAGAAAAACTTCACCAATGTTCATGTAGTCGTGTATATTTGTAAGATTCTTGCCTATTCTGTAAAGTAAGTCCAAATTTAGGATGTTTTAATATTAGACTTGAACCATAAAACCCCTCCATAATTTTTAGTCATGTGTTTGTTACTAGAGGCTCAGCCTGTTCCTTTTCTTCAAATATATAGAGAACTAGAGTTTGGTGTGGGAACAGGAGAGATCACCCTCATACTGAGAAAGTGATGACAATATGTATCAGTGCACACGTCTATACCCTAAGGATATGGGGAGGGCCATTACTATTACTAGGAGGAAAATTCATCCTCTGTATTTCCAGGGCTGACTCTCACTTTTAGGCATAGGCACTCACACTGAGAACTATGATAAGGTATTGAATAATTCCAAAAGCCAGGCCAGCCTTTGACTGCAAACCTCAGAAGCAGGATGCCTGCTGATGCAATTGTAAGAATCTTCCAGGAAGTCAAGGAAATGCTCTCAGACTTGTTCCTTGGAAAATGCCTTCAAAGGAGTTTTTGCAGTGAAACACCTCTACTGCATTTCAGCTCTCCCTCTTTTCAGAGCAAGACAGGCCAATGTACACACTATTTTTAGATCTACTGTGACAGCATATGCTCCCTCTCTTACTGAAATAATTTTATTTGACTTCTAGAAAAGCAGCAGAACACAGCAGGTTGAAATGGTGCTCTTTTTGGAAGTGGCAGAGCAGTATGTCAGTGTTCTGTGTGATGCTGTCTCTCAAATGAAAGTAAAGAGAGAGGATAATTTTTCCCATCTCCCATAATAAAACACACTTTGCTTAAGTCAGAAAATAATTTAGATTAGTTTGTGAATTTTCTACACTGCTTTTAGGGGCAGGGTCAAAATGTTCTAATTCTAGTTGATAGGTTGAAGCTGCATCAGCAGAGATTAAAATGCTGAGATGCATCTTTTAATTCATGGTACTGACTGATGAAATGAAGTAAGGAGGTGGTGGTGTAAAGCAGTGCAGGACAGTGCATGGGATTTGGATATAATTCAGAGTGAGCTACAGAATCCAAAGGTGCTGCCAGGCTCAGCAAAGGACTGATGCTGACCCAGCACTTAGGTCAGTGACTTCAGTGGCTGAGTGAGACACAGTAAAGGGAAGAAGAGATTCAGGGTATTGCTACAGTTCCAAAAGTGCTGGTAAAGGCTAATATTTTATTTCTAGAAAGAGTGTCTGGAGTAGATTTAATGTATAAAGATAATATATTTATATATATGTATATGTATATGTATATGTATATGTATATGTATATGTATATGTATATGTATATGTATATGTATATGTATATGTATATGTATATGTATATGTATATGTATAAATAATAACACATGAACTGCAAATACAAATGAGCTAGAATAAGGTGTAAATTCAGAAAGAGGCTATTAACACTAATCTAAGACCTGAAGCTGGCTAGCAGCATTTGAAACAGCCTTTTAGGTTAAGGTGGGGAAGTATCACTAAACTGGGGATAAGTGATTAGGGTTGGATTTTTGTCAAGGTTCAGGTAGCAGGTTCATCAAGTTGGAGAAAAGTTTACCTAAAAAAGGCTTGGTATTGATAGTGAGGGGTCATTGTCTGGGGCTGGGGACTTGTGCAGGGGAAGGATGACATGTCCAACTTGCCCAGGCTGATCACTGGTGATAGCACTGGCTACAGACTGCTGATGAGGCTGCTTATGGGTGTTGGACACAAGGTACTTCACTTCCTTTGGCAGCCGTTCGTCAAGGTGATGAATAGCTGTCTTACATGGGGCTGTGTATTCTTTGTGAAATGAAGATATGACTGCTCAGACATACACACCATGAATAGCTGCTGTTTTGGCAGTTACAGAAATTAAACACATTCAATTGTGATTCCCTACATGTAATATTTAAATCAACTCTTTTTTTAATCAGTAGGTTTGTAAAAAGAAGATAAGGCAAAAGGCTGTTGAGGTGGGTGCTGCTAGAAAAAGGAGATTGTGAAAGTAAAGAAAATTTAAAGAAACCAGAGGAAATAGAAATCAGAGATGGCTGGGTTTACTCCTTTCTATTTGAAACCATTTGCTTTTTAAATCATATTAGCATCTGCGTAACCTTTATCACCATAACAGTCCCTTTGATTTCAGTGTATTTACATGGGTAAAGTTAGAGATGTGCAAGAATCTGCAAAAAGTAAAATTAAGGTAGACATGGTGGTAATATATTTATACTCTTTCACCCAGCTATATTCTAATGCTGCGTGTCGAAATCCTAATGAAATAACACACAGAACACCATGGTAGTGATAAGCATTCTAATTCTTAAGTTTCCCACTGGGATTTAAATTAGAATCTGATTTGCAGACATCAAGGCTACATTCTGAAGGCAAGTCAAGTCTTGTTGTAATTGCACAGGCTCTGATTTGTTTTCTAAACCACCTGTTTCTATGGTTGTGCTTATTTTAGGAAATAAAGCTTGTGTTGGATGGGAAGTGATCTGAAATCTTACAAAATATCCTCTGTATGTGTAAGCATTTAAGACAAAGACAAATTAACTGTTTTGAAAAAACATAAGTACAGCAGGAATAGAAATGTAATGTATAGATTGGACAAGGCTTTGTCATTGGAAAATCTATCACATATTTAGGTGAGTTTTCCTGTAACTAGCTACTTTTATACACCAGTATTTCAATGATTACTGCATGTTTTTTATTCAGCAAAGGCTGTATCTTCCCTTCTGGCCATTGCTGCGCTTCCAGTTTCCCTCAGTGGAAGCTCTGCCCTGTGTTCCAAATCTACTCTGCTTTAGCATTTACCAAAAGCTTGGCAGTGGTGGTGGTTCAGCAGGAGAGATCGCTGCTTGGCTCTCTAGTATAATCATAGCACTTTTGTGTTTTTCTGTGATCCCTTTCTCTCAGCCTTTCTCATTTTCATTGAGACTTATTCCTAAAATAGAAAGTCTCTATGATGTGGGGTGTTACAAACATTCACTTTTAGATACAGTGAGAGGCACATCAGCTGCTTGAGTGGACAAAGGTGAGCTCATGCCTTGCAGGGAGGTATCAGATCACCAGAAGCCTTCTGTCTGAGAGCTGGTTGGAGACACTGCTACACTGGGGAACTTCACAGTGCTTGGCTTCTGAGGCCCTGAGCTCTCTATGGCACTCCAAGAGCTAATGCAATCCAGAACACTTGATCCCTACCTGTTCAAGGTCTCCATCTCCTCCCCTCTTAAACCTATATTCTGATTGCCAGGGAGAATAAATCTGTACATCAAGGTCAGACTGAAGTCATGTCCTTTGCATTGGGAGCAGCCCCCAGTGTGAATCTGCAGGTCAATTTCTAAATGTTCCTGTCTTTGTTGGTAAGGGTTAAATATCACTTTTCACCCTCTTGGGATTGATAGAAGACCTGAACTTTGTCCCGAGGGAACCAAGTTTTCCTGTTTTGATGTGGTAATGATCATACTTTAATAACTAACTGTGATATGAGAAGTCCAGGTTAATTTTTCAGTTTTGACCAAAGCTGTTCATCTTCCTGGCATGTGGTTCTTGAGGATGCCTTAACCATTATGATGGGATAGAGAAAAAAGAGCAAGGGAGAGAGTGAGGGAATTGTTTAAATCTGTTGAAATTTTTCCCCAAATAGTGATACATACCTCTAGTGGTACAGTGAAAAATTAGAGGAACCAAACCCAGGAAATTAACATTTTAGAAATGTTTCTAAGCATGTCTAATCCTTTCAGATCCCTTGAAACAGCTTTATGAAAATGAATTCAAAGTAGGAACAGCTTATGAAAATTAATTTAAGCTAGGCATATACGTGAAAAGCTGCTGAGCAGTGCTACTGAAACTGAGTTACATTCAGGTATTCAGTCTTTGGAGACCTGTACAATGAACAGCTGATGTTTCTTTCTGGTATGAGCAACTTCAGTGTTAAGTAAAACTCCAACAGAGAGTTTAGGATAATTTGGGAACTGGGCTCTGGGTTTTCATGCAAATATTTCTTTGATTGCTTTTCTTGAACCTTACCCCATTTTTTTCACATATCTTCTAATGAAGTGTGTCCTATGACTAAAATTTGAAGACTACTCCAAATAAAATAGTAATTAAAAAAGTATTATAGCAATATCACTGCCAGTAAGGTCAGTGGGATACACACTCTTCTAGATAGTATTGTAGAGTAATTTTCACTATAGTTTTATTAATAATACTATGAAATCTATGAGAGTTCTGTTTTTTAGCTTCATTGGGTAGTAAATCTCAGCCTAGATCCTCTACCTCAGCTGTGGTAAAGATATCTGAATCCAAATAGTTCCTGCAGTTGCACTGTATGAATTGAAAATGTATTGAACATTTTTGTGTTGTTACTTCTGAGTTATTGCATCTTTATTTGAAAGAGAACAGAGACTTTTAAAACATACAGTTAAGCTAATTAAAAATAATGCAGAGTTGTCCTACCACATTGATTTTGAGTACGAAAACAAAGTATGCTGATTTGCACTGAATAACTGATAAGAAAGTGTCAATAACACACACATCCCCACTCATTTTTAATGCTTAAAGCTAAGCCTTAAATTGTAGCTTTTCTCTTGAAGATCTCCTGGAGAATGTTTGCTGAGGAAATTAAATTCTTGCCTTCTCCTAAGGGCCTCTCTCTTTTATCAGTATGGGGAAGAGTTTTGGGGACTAATTTAATGCCTCCATTCTTCACTTGTGAAATATTTTATCTCAACTGGATTTGTCAGAACTGATGCCCAGGTTAAGTTAGACCAATTAAACAGCAAAACATGAGTCTGTCAGATTATGCTTTCCTCTAATTTGTGTAATTTCATTGTGTGGGATTAACACTGATAATTCTGTTTTATAGTGTTTCATTATGGTAAAATGTGATCTTTCTAAACACATCTAAAAGAAATGCCTGTGCATTCTAGTCTAATTAAAATCAACAGTTCTTCTCAGTAGGAAATATTCCTATTGAAGATCAAACTATTTTGCTACTTTTTAAGAGTGCTTCTATGAAACATTGAGTTCAGCAGGGTGTATATACTTGGAACCTCTGAATTTTCAATGTGATTCATGACATATTGTATATATCATAGGTTGGTAATTTGGTAATATTTCTCAGGGTGCTGTTTAGATGCTTCTGTTGAGTGATGTGAATTGATATCTAATTCCAACTCTTGATAACATTGTTCAGTCATTATTCAGTGCTGTGAGATGTAGAGAAGCTGATTTATGCAAAGGAGAAGCCTGTGGGATTAAGCATGTGTTAAGCAGAATTTAAGTCTTATGCTGGGCTGCAGCATGTGAGTGGATGTCATATTGAATGAATGTAATAATTAAAAAAATAAACCTTTTTCATGCTCAAAAGTCTTTAATCAAATCTCACTAACTTAGAATTTATTAAGACTGGATTTGAGGGAACTTTTTCAGAAGATTGAGAGCTGGTGAGCAGACAAATATTTCATAACATGTATTGAAAAAACTCTTAGTTTGGAGAGCTGCAATAATTATAGCAGGAATTTGGTTTTATGCAGTTCAGGAAAGTCAGTCTTTGGAATCATATCAGTATATACCATTTTTTTGATAATTCCATCTGTATTTTGTAAGTTTAATGCTGTTAAATAAATAAAATCTATTCCTGTTGGAAGTGTGGCACCATGTGTGACACTTTAAAGTGAATTCATATCCATGTGATCATGTGGGACAGAGCAGGAGGGGATCAGAGAATGGCACCAGCTCTGAGAGAGCCAGAGGGAGGCTGTGAGCCTGTTTGCAGCAGCCAGGTGAACAGAACACAGCTGCAATGTGCTACATGCATCACCTTCCTTCTTATCGCTTCCTTTGGGCTTTCTTATCTTCTAGAGCACCTGTGCTTTAAACACAGGCTCCTGCCAGTCTGTTTGTCTCTCGCTGTACTGATTCAAGGCACCTCCTAGCAGTAGTTTGCTAGTCATTAGGATGAATCCCCATGGAAGTAACTGGGAGTCAGATAAAGACTGGGAGCCTGGAAGGTGAAGCTGACATTGGCTTAAGTTTCCTCCAATTTTGCATAGCAAACTGCGGCAAATAAAGGAAGTGTTTTAAGCACCCCTACAGCCATTTTCATCTCTGTGACCATATTACCACAGTACCTGTGCCCCGAGCCAGTGACCAGTCCTCACATCTGGGGATGCACTCAGTGCTCCTCACTGAGAGACTTCAGTGTGGCCTCGAGGGAATGAATTGAGAAAGTTCTCACTAGTTTAATGAGGTTAGCGATAGACTTTGAAAGAGATCACTTGATTGATTTCTTGGAATTACAGAATTCCTCATTAGGATGTCTCTTTCTGTCTCTCCTAAATTATGGTGATCAAACAGTCCAAAGCTGTCCAGGAAATCAACTTATGAAAGCTTTTGTTTAGGGCAGAGTAAAGTGAGCAATTTAGAATATACACTTGATTTATATCTAGGTAATGTTAGTTCTTATTCCTACATTATTTAGGTTCATGATTTTTGTTGCTGCATGTCCAGTACAGCAAATGTAAAGTTTCTTTCTAAATTTTTTTTTGTTTGTTTGTTTTTTGTTTTAAAAAGGTGATGAGGGGACAGAATTTGGTAAAGTTACAAAGCTTGGGATAAAACAAGACGCAAACAAGTTCTTAAATTAGGTCTTTATCTCTTTCTCCCAATTTTACATTAAAATAAATATATATTAGAAGAAATGAAGTACACCTGGGTAGTTTAAGTTTTTTGCATTCTCCTGAATACTTCATATTCCACTATTCCACCATATTCATATAGCAATGAAACCTATGATTTGAAAATGCTATCCGTGGTGTAGGAAGTCATCCACTAGCCTATTAAAAACATAAACCTGTAAAAATTGGGTCATCTCAGCTATTTGGAAGTTTGAGACATGTGCAAATATTACTCTAGCTCTCCTTGCTTGCCTGTGGGCAATTTGTTGAAGTTGCACATAGTTGATTGTCTAGTTTGTTCAAGTGAGTTGTCTCTCTGTGGGGATGAAAAACTGCTAGCACCAGATTTATAATTTGAATGCTCACAAAAATATTGTAAACATGTATTTTCCACTGCATTTACCCACCACTTAGGGGGAAGAAGTGAAATCCTGAGGTAAAATAATTCTAAAAATCTTACTCAAATAATTTCTAATGTTAATTTAAACATTATTGAACTGCTATTCCTGTCCACAGGCTGAATGGCTACCAAAGTGTATGAAGGTCATGCAAGCAGAATTCAATTATCAGTGCATCTCTGTCTTATAGTCTTACCTAAGGAGACATTCCTTCATCATTTGCCCATTGTTAAAACAAAATGCCAGGCTGAATGCATCTGTGGTTTTCGCTGGTAGTGCCTTCTAGCAGTAAACAGCAAATGCCTGTTGGCGACATTACAGCTGCAGTCCCACACACTTCATGAATATTCATTAAAAGAATAAGATTATTCATTGCAAGTAAACATAGAAAAGAGGTAAACTTAATATAAAAATCAAAACACACAAGTGAAATTTCAGTGCTCTTGCCAACAAAACTACCATGGAAACTTTGATACTGTATTTTTAAAATATTCATCATTGTTTCCTTTTCAGTTAAAATAGTCTTGTTTTCAAAAGGCACAATTTTTAGGAGATACAAAGCACTTGGCTGGGAGACCATTTGGGGATGAGGGAGAAGAGTTGAAGGTTATTTATAGTGAACTTTTAGAATATTTTTCCACTAGAAACAATTCCCAGTGAAGTAAAGACATTTAAGTGGAGTATGGTTTGTATGGTTTGTGTTCTTTTTTTGTTTGTTTGGTTTTTTTTTTTGTTTTTTTCTTTTTTTTATATTCTCTTGGTAGTTCTCTCTTAGAAGGTGCCATCTAACTGATCTGTTTGATTTCATGTAAAGAGTAGCAAAAATACCAGAATGCCACTATATGTATTTTCAGAAAGGACAGAGTAGAAACACAAAGAGATATTGTGTATTTGAGGAATTAGATTGCATGCTGTTTTTCTGGTGTATCTTTCTAAACTGGTTACATTTCTAGCTTTGGATTTCCCCAAGGGACAAATTCCTGTAGAATTTCTCTTTTGCTCTGTCATCCTTCACAAGGCAGTAGATGTGTGGGTCAGACATAATTGTTTTCTGATTTATGATTTATACATTATTATTTATATATATACATAGCCACATTAACTGGCTCTTCAAATGCCCTTTTTTAAATACTCAGTAGAAGAGCAAGAGTCCTTATTAGGTAAACATCTTTGCAAAAAGGTGAAACAATTTGGTTATATTTTTGAGCTTTTTGTTATTCTCTTCTTTGAGTCCCCTGCTGTTCTTTTATGCCTGCCTAAAATCATGATAAAATATAGCAGTTATTATTAGTATTTCGGCAGGTACTGTGGCTGCTACCTCAACAGCTAAAAATGTACCAATCTCTGAAAGGTTTAAAAGCTGTGCTGAAATGCAATTAATCCTGCAGTGTTTTGTTGTATTTTTATCATCACAGATTAAAGTCAAGGGGGAAAAAATCTATTAGGAAAAAGAACTTGAGATATTTCAGAGGAGGAGGGCCCATCTCTCCTGTGGCATTGACCCCATTTTGATTACAGCTGGCCAGCAGACACCAGGAAATCTGAGACCGTCCATCAACTCTGTTCTGTAGAATTGAGGCTGACTTTAATACTTTATAGCATTTAATTCCCCTTGCTGCTAAAGAGAGAAAATTCACTGAATTGAAGTTATGGTTGAAGCCTTAGCTGTATGTTCAATTTGTTCAGGACAAGAAAGTTGGCTGAATGGGACTCAATTGTTTAGGTTTTGGGAATGTGGGGCATTTCAGTAGCAACACGGTTTAGTGGAAATCCAGCTCTTTCTTCCTTCCCATTTATAAGCTTTGAGAACACAAGCCATGCTTTTATTCTGTTTTATGAACAAAAAGGGTGTTAATCCATGGTTTATGCTACTCATCTCTACCCTAGTACACCTCAGCAGTGAAGTGACAAGTGGTTGCTTGATAATAAACAGATTATTGGACAAGGTTTGGGGGACATAGGTGCAGTGGGGTGTTGTTTTTTTCCCTTAATCAACTTTTAAGAAACATACAGGATCAAAGGCAAGCTTTTTCTAACTAATCCTTCCCATGATCCATTTGAAATTGAACTGTTTGAAGTGTTTGTGTATTTTATAAAAAATTAGGGCGGGCATGTTTTGAAGCCTACTTTTTTTTTTTTTTTCTTATCTGTATTAATCTTTGTACATTCACCAGCTCCTAATATGTGATATGCTAATTTGTAGCTAATTCTAAGTGGATCTTCATATCTCTTCCTAGTAGTGTAAGCAAGATGATTCAATTTTGGTTTTGTCTGTCTCTTACCTAACCTCTACCATTTGTTCTACTGTTTTAAAGTACTTATTTTTCTCTGTGACATTCAAGAAGAAAAGATAGATCTTCCCATGCTTCACTGCACAGCTCTTAGGTTTATCTTCATATTTTTGATGGACTGTTACTGTATTTTATTGATCCATACTTCATGGTTGCCATTAAGCATAGCTGGAACTGGAATACTCTGTCCTCTAAAATAGAAAGTTTACTTTTAAAAGTATTTTTCCAGTCCATTTACAGAAATGGAGTTTCTTAATATAAGTGTGTTCTTTTTTTATTTTTAATGAAAATTAAATTTTTAGTGTAGCAGTGGGTGCTACACTATTGGTTTTGTTTTTTTCAGCAGAGAAGAAGTCTGTCATTAGAGAATAGTTAAATAGTATTTTTCTGGCTGACAGTGATTGCAAGAAAAATTGAGATATTCAGAAAATCTTGCAGTGGTGTAAACTTAAGTTTTGGTTCTGATCAAAACATCTAAATACTGGTATCATTACAGATTTTCACACTCCGAAGAGCTAATCATGCTGCCCTCTGTAACTGAACATATACTGGGCACTGACTGTGAATGACTGTGCCAAAGTGTAATTAGAACACCAACTGAGCTGCAGAACTGCAGGAATTTCTCTTTCAAGTGGGAAAGGGATTCCATTTCTTCAGTAGTTTTCCTGCAAGCCACAGCACTTGAAAGGTTTTCTTAATTTGCTACTATGTCACCACTGCTATGTTTTAGAAGAGCTTAGGAACAATCTTTTAAACAACTTGAGTGCAAAATCCATCTCTCACTTTTCTATATATCCACCGCTGCATATTGCTGAGGTTTTTAGTTTGTTCAGAGTATTTGCAAGACATCATATAAGCGTTTCTTGCTTCCTTTTCAAAATCTGAGCCTTAATGATTGTAATTTATTTGCAATTGCAGTCCTAAGCCATTGCCATGGTTTAAGCTGAAGGCTTGGCATTGTAGATTGTTTCCTCTTCAGAAATCTCTTTCCTTTGCACTGATCTTTTGGAACAAGATAAAGTAAAGCAATATATCTTATTTTGTGTCAATCACCACAATTCCATTCTTTAAAAAAATTGCTCTTGTTAACCTTAGGTTCATGTCCTTCTCTTCATGGCTTGTCTTTTTTAATGTTCATTCTCAAGCGTAACTAAAAAAATAACTGGAAGAAATGGAAGTAAACATGGAGTGAGATACTATATCTATGTAATGATTTCTGATGCAGTTTTCATCATGCTAATAGTAATTATTCATGTCAAATCACGTGATGCATAGTTAGCTTCATCCTCACTATTAATAAAGGGCTCTGTTTTGCAAATTATTCTGAGCAATTAACAATAGTTTTTTTTTTAATTTTAAATGAAGAAAAATCATTACTCTAATGTTCTCTACAGATAATTAATTTATGTGAAACAATGTCACTAGGTTCAAGTTGTATGTTTTTTTGTAAGTGGAGTTAAAGGCAAAATTAATATTCATCTCTATTAAAACTCTCAAATGGACAAATTGCTATAGAACTGCTGTTCTTCTAAAATGGAAATAAGTATGTCTACTTTTTAAAGTGGTTAATAGTCATTTTAATACTGAAAGACTTTAATTTAGTATGGAAATTCACTCTAATGTTGTTAAAACAGCACTATGAGTTCGTCATATGTAACAAACATTTCCTCACACAGTTCTCAATAGCGTGGGTATTTCTATTCTGTATCATGACAGTGGTTCAAAGGAGCACATCAGGATTGATGCTTCACATCCCTCTGAAATGACAAGCCAAAGAATTAATACAAAGTCTAGCAAGCTGTCTCTGTGGTTGCTACAGATACTAAAGAGAATCCCACCAATTTTTTTTTGTAGATAAGTAGAAATAGTAGCAAGAGTTTTGTCCGAGGTTTATCTGGATGTCTTTATTATCAATTACAGAAATAAATACACAATCAAAATCTTCTCATTAGGAAATAATTTTCTCTATATATGTGCTTTTTACAAAATATATCTACCATGACAATGGTGTAAATACATATGCTTTGGTGAACACTGTGGAAGAGTACAGAGTATTGTTTTGGTATGGGGAGATTTGTAAAGAGTTGTATCATCACCCTTAACTGGCCAAGAATATTCCAAGAGACAAGAGTTTGTTCCTCACCGCTAGTGTTTAGTAGCTATTCATCTGTCTTGAGGAATGGCAGCTAAAAGTAGAAACATCAGGGGATGTAATACAAGGATCTGCCTTTCTAAGCTGCTGGATATTGATGGCACTGAAGCTACTGGGGAAATATCCTTCAATTTTCTTTGGGAGTAGTACTTTTGGTTTTAAAAGTTTGGAGTGAAGGCATCAAAATAGGTGTTTTTGAGGGCAATGACTGTGCTAGAGCAGTTAAGAGAGCTCTACCTCCCGTGCACTCTGTCTGACAGGGAGTGCCCAACACTGGAGATGCTGCAGGGGTAGTGGAGGCTGCAGCTGCATGGAGACTAAAATGTTACTTAATTCCAGATAAGTCTGGTCTAAGGCCTTGGCCTAACCCTATATGTATGCAGGATTAAAAAAATCCAAAGTGCTCTTCATGAAAGCGTTCTGATTTGTCTGCCTGTCTTTTAATTTTCTCTGCATCGCTTCTATTTCCCCTGCCCCCACCAAGCTTTATTGCTTACATTGTTCATTCTGTACATCAAATATTAAAGGTATAGCCTGAGATAAATAAAATCATTCATGCTGTTTGTGTTGGCTTGGGATCCTGAGAACTTTGTTGCTGTCAGTTGAAGCTGCTGTGTTCAGCAGGGCCTTGATGGATTTGACTGCTATATGTAAGGTGGAGCCTTTTTGATTTGGGAGCCAGAAAAAATCACCCCAATTTCAGCTCCAGCTAAAACAAGAAAAATCCCTGTTTTGGAGAAATAGAAAAGGACAAGAGCAGAAAGGAAAACTGAGTAGTTGGTGCCTGTATATTGCAAGCATTTTAAACAACAAGTGAATACTTGGAAATTGTGCTCTCACATCATCTGATGAAATGATTTAGGTTTATTCAGACCACATGAAGAAATTGAAAAATTAAGATGACAAATTAAAACAGGTTGGTTGTTCTTTAATGAAAGAAGTGTGCTTAGATCAAAGTGAAAACTGAAAAGGGAAACTAAAAGGTTAGCCATACATTAATAATTCAACATTCCTTAAGATTACTTTCATCATAGTAATTTTAAAAAGTGCCTTAGTCTGTGTCTTCATGTTCATCACTGAATTTGTGTGAGTCTTTAAGTTGTGATATAGGTTGTCACACAGGCAAAATATAGCATTTTGGTTAGCTTGGCCCTTCTGCTGCCTGTGGGAGGCAGTTTATGAAAAATTCCAGGGCTTCAGAAAGATCTCCAGGACTTCCAGGGGACACTGCTAATCAGAGAAGGTGAAGCTGAGAGGGTTAGCTGAGTAAGATACAGGTATTCTGCCCAGAAGTGATCCTTGGAAAGGGGAGTGAGGTGAAGGAAGCAGCAGAAGAACTTAAGAACAGAGAGCAACCTCAGGATTAACTGCAATTCATTTTTTTTTCTCATTTATTTGTGGTATCCTACTGGTGGTATGATGCATACAACAAAATAAATTAACAGTGTTTGTATGATAACAAAGGTGTCTGTATTTTGAAAATCTAACTTTACCTTACATTCTTGGATTATTGGGGAATGCTGCATGTTTTCATAGGACAGTGGGTGTGTATGTGTACACAGTGCATGATGTAATGTATAGACCTTTAATATGCAAATATCAGGTGTCGCTTTAAATTATGTTCATACATAAAATGTATCCATAACAAAAAAAAATTGTACCTTTTTCTTGCTATAATTAGTTATTGGATATTTAGCATTGATTTTTACTATGCACTTTGGTTTTGTGCATAAACTAAAAATAATCGGAATACGTATCTGTGCTTGCATGCCCAAATGTCAATTTTGGTTCAATAAAGAGTTGTCCATACGTTAGGCAGCTGTCCATAGTAGTCCCTGCAGTTTAAAAGATTTAGTGAATCTGTTTTCCCATCATTAAACTTACAGTGAACACATAGGCAAGACTGAAGTTGTGGGGTTTTTTGAATTTATTGGTTTGGTTTGGTGTGGTTTGCTGGTTTTTTTTGCCCAAATTAGTAAGGGTTTTTTTAAGTTGTTACACTGAAAATCACATGACCATTTCCAACTCTAAAATTGAAATGGGAATAGCAAAGAGCCAGGCAGACAAGATTTACAAATATCTAGCCAGGGGAAAAACTTCCACATCCAGCCTTGGGAGAATTCAACACAAGTCTTTGGTTTTTTACAAGCATGGTTTTAATTTTGGCCTGGATTATTTGTGTGCTTGCATTTTATGTTCCAGTAAGAATGGCTTTCATTAAGTTTAGGATGCTCTTAAGTGTTTCCTCAGGGTTTGATTGAATTATCATGTTTTAAGACTTTTTTTGTGACAAGGTAATTTATTAGACCACTATGTTTTCAGCAGGTATGTTGTACTTCTACAAATACACTCACTGCAAACATGGAAGGCTGCAGGCTTGGAAGTAAAATTCTGAGAGAGAATAAAAATGCAAAAGGCAGAAATACTTCACTCTGAAGTATTATTAAATGGGATGTCAGTCATATTTGTGGAGTGCTAGCAGAGAGATCTTGGCAATGATTTATGAACTTTCACATAATTTCATTGCGGGGGACTCCATTTTCCCTCTGCTCAATGCAGCTCTTTAGTTTCTTTCATCCCACCTAGGATTCCTCCTCTGAACATGGTTTGGTGAGTCATTGTATATTGTGTTTCAATAAGAAAAATGGTGTGCTAAAGAAGTAAGAAAGATAATTCAAAGAAAGACACCCAAAGAATTTGAAAACCAAATTCTTTTAATCAAAATTCTTTCCAGTTTTTCAATAAGAAGAAACAAGAGTAGCTCGGAAAGAAATGCTCTGCTTGTATTTGTGTTTGAAGACGAAAGTAATAAATATTAATTTTGGACCATATAGTTGACGATCAACAAGATGACTGACTTCTTAATTGTCTACCTTAGAATAAGGTATTGCAGATCCCAAGGCTTGTATTAATTTATTTTCTCCTTTTTCACTAGGACAGATATTGGTTATGTTGGTTTATGTAGCTATTTTGCTTTGAATTATGAGATAATTTAATCTTAAGAGTAGGTCAAAGGAAAGTCCATTAGCTACTCTATTTGCCAGTAGAAATACAGCCTTCATGTTCTCCCCTCCTCTTCCAGTGGCACAACACAAGGTCTCAATTGCCCTTCCTGGTTATTTAACATCCTTTTACCACTATTCCAGCCCTCCCAACAGGGATAACTTACGTGGAAACACTTAATTCTTATAATCTTGGCAGTGTACAGCATTTCAGTGTGCAGGCTCCTCCTTCAGCACCTCTGCATTTGAAACAGCAAGCGTGCAGTGCATGCACTTCCTGCTGCTCCAGACAGCTCCTGCTTTGCAATCATCTGGGCAATCCACATCTCTGCCTCACCAGTCACTGCTGTGACACAGAACTGACACTGGACAGGTTTTCTTCTCCCTTGCTTTTATGCTGTGGCCAATTTCTAGTGGCTTTTAACCTTTTTCTTAGCTCCTGTAAATTTATTTTGTCCTAAATATACTAAAATAGGTAATACATAATCTATTTGAGTCAATGTATTAAATCCTAGAAAGAAATCTTTTAAGGACTCTATAAACAACTCAGAAGGGTTGGTTTTTTAATGTATACTAATGTAATCTACCATTCCATTTAATGCTTAGCCCATTTCAAATTGTTAATACTTCCCAGTTACTCTGTGTTTGAGATCTCTAATGTGTATTTCTTTTTCAGCTTTGGCGGAAACTTTGCAAAAGGGTTGAAATCATTTGCAGTGGATACTGTGCAGAGTCATTACAGAAGCATTCCAATGTGCTTGAATATGCAACATATACAAGGTCCTGGTGGGATTTGTAAATTATTGCCGTAGAGCAACTGTGAGATGCAGGACAAGTGGTAGAAAAAGTAAGGCAAAGACCAGGATAATTGGGAGAAATGGGTGCTGTGGATATCTCAATACTACTTTCTGCCATGTCCCCCGTATTTATAAGCTCTCCAAATGCCTTGCAGATCCCATGAGGGAGTGTGTGTGCAGTGTGCGTGCAAATATCTACCTTGCCACTACTGCCCATTACTGTTGGCATCCCTGTGAGGCAGATAAAATGTGTTTAATTAAAGTAGTGATTCTCAGCCATTGCAGCCCAGGTATGCCAGGTGGTATGTGCCAGATGGCATAGCCCTGGTGAGGGCTTCCAAATACCCAGCTCTGAAAGATGAGGGAAACATCAGTGACAGAGTGATACAGTGTCCCTGTGCACATACTCCCAATACTGTTTGTATCGCCTCGGTATGGATCTTAGCAGAGAATTTGTAAAAGCCAATTTGTTTTCCTCATATTTCATACAGAAGTGGAATCTCCTGTATGGTGTAAATACGAGGCCATACAGCTTCAAGCACAGAACTAGCCTTACTGCCTTCATAACGTTAAAATTACACACAGGTTCAATTACCTCAGTCATTTAGGGCTTTTGATTGTTTAACCACCAGTGAAACATTTCCAACACTTATGTACTTTGCTAGGCTATGTGGAGTGTTAGCACAGATGAAGACAAGATAGCAAGGTTCACAAAAAGGACTAATAGATCATTAGACTCTTTAGAAAGTAATAATTGCTTTAAGTGGTAAGCCTAAAAGCTTAATTGTCCTTGGATGTTCTGATCAATATTGCCAAAACCAACTGTTTCTTCAGGTTGATTAACTGTAATGCCACAGCCGAGGTTGTTAGTGCAAAATTGAAACAAATCTTGTTCCACACAAAAGAAGAGAAAGATGGAACAATAGAGAATTCCTGAAAATAATTTTTTCCTTAAGTTTAGGGAAAAATACTGTTAATTCTCATTGCAATCAAATTCTTATCAGCTTTAAAAATGGCTAAGCAACAGTAAAGATGATAGATGAAGTGGATAGATATTTAAAAAAAATTGAAGGGAAGAGGGAAAGTGAATTGAGGAGGTGTATGTTTGTATCCAAACGGACTTTACCACTGTGTCTGGGGGTTTTCATGCCATGTCTTTTTATTTTATGGCATTGAGTAGCTTTCCTGTAGAAGTGAGATCTTCATCTGAGCAGTCTGGTACTTGTTGAGCTGAGCTTTCAACATCTGACATTCTTGGCATGGAGACCACAGCTGTGTAAATTCCTCCAGTATTTGTTAGTGCAACCTGTTTAGCCATCATTTTCTTCCTGCCATTTGACATGCAAGTCACAGTCCCTTGTTGTTCTTAAGTTCCAATTTAATTATTTTATAATGTCCGCACCAAATGCATGCCCAGTCAACCTTAAAAGCGTAACATAATACTAACCATTAAAATTAAACTGCTTTTCTCTTTTGGCTTCTCAAATTCCTGCAGACACTAGAAGTTTCAAACTACATTAATTATGCTTTGGGTAATTGCAGCAGAGTTGCCCATTTTTATGATGTTACTTAAGGTCTCTCAGTATTGACAGTCCCTCACTTAAGCTTTCCCAGATAATTTAAATGATGTTGGATTAGAATATCAGTGTCTCTTCTGTTTTCTTTTTTCTTCTTCAGAATTGGTCAGAAATAATTTGGTTATGCTAGAGAGTGATTTTGGTCATTATTAATTGACCCCCAAAACATTTTCCCCACAAAGAAATTGACAGTCTTTTTTGCAATGTGAATCAGGTGATATTATCTTCATTAATTCATGTTCCATTTTTATTCTTGTGGAGTTCACTGTACACCTTTAGAGACATCTCTAGTGCAATTGTTAGTATAGTGGACTAGATTGCAATGAGAAGAGGTCAGTTCAACATCTGTCTTTCCTATTTTGCCTACACAGTAATGCAGAACATTCTGCTACTTTATAAATCTCTGGAGCACAATATAAACTGGTATTTAATGACTTGGAACCTGCTGTTTCAACTGATACTCTGACAAGCTCCTAGCCTGCTGTAGCTTATGCAAGATTGGTTGTTGTTTATTTCAGACTGCATGATTTCACCAAAACATTTTTAATCACAAACTTCAGGATATAACTAGTGGATACAGCAATTTCTTGAATGAGAGACTCACCAGAGTTTAACCTGTCCCACTAAAGTGTTCCTCAGTGTTTTATTAATTTTTGCTTTCAGATTCTCTTAGGCTTCACTAGTTTTCTGGGAGGCATATCTCTTTCTATGACATTTATCAATGCTTTACAATAACAAATGTGTGACATGCATCAGAAAAAGTGATTGATTTTTTAACTGAAGTCATTATGCATGTCTTATACTCCAACAGGTTACAAGCAGCAGGCAGTGCGAAGTTGCCATGAACATCAGTATATCAGAGTTGGGTCTTGGTTGCCTAAGTCTAATTACAGATATCCCATGTCAACTATAGGAAATTACTCTGCTTTTACTGAGATCTGAATGTTGTGGCTTTTTCTTTCAGTGCAGGGTGTCCTTGAGTAAGCATGTGCTTTTTTGTTATTGCAGGGTTAGCAAGAGGGTAAACTACTTTTAGTTAATGTGATTAAAAAAAAATCAGTCTCACTTTGCAGTAAAGCAGAGCATGGGCTATATGTAAGATTCTTAAACATTCTGAGCTTACTTTATTCCATCCATTCTGGAACATATTTAAATCAGTGAAAAGTTCTGCATAAAAAGAGATTTTGCAGTCGTTTTAGTAGAGGAGATTCTGGGTTTGGGGCTTTTTACAGTCATTGAAAGTTAAAGTAACAGTTAAAATTAATACATTAAATAAACATGGTTAAAGCATTGTGTCTGGATTTATACATTCAACTAATTAGTATGTCAATTAAAAATTGATTTATTTATTTTTTTAATTGCGGGGTACTTAAAGAAAATGCCCTGCAATTCAAAAAAATAAGATATTTGTCTTTTCCTAGTAATTTACTAGTTAGGTACCTTCCCTTTGAATATTTTTTCTTCAATAAATTTCAATACAAGTGGATTACTTTAGAAATACAAACCCATGTTCCCCCTCAGAGCACTTTTCTGTGGAAATGAAATGTTGGCTTCTATTCTAGTAAGCCTGTGACTGCTAAAACCATTCATGGATTTGGATTTCTCACCTGACCAAACTAAGACTGCCTGGAAAATGGGACAGCATCTGTAGGTGCCTTGCAAAGCCTGTCTTTGGAAACTTGAGTTAAAATTAGTCTCTCCATACCTGATGTTCTAAAACCAGGAGGGCAGGAATAACAAGCATATGAGTTATAGTGTGTTTTCTTTTTAAATTACAAAACTCAAGGCCAGATTAATTCTGCTTTCCTTGTCTTTTTTTGAGGGAATTTTTTGGTCATTCGTACTCTAATGAAGAAGACCAAACATTCTGATTTACAATAGTGTGGGTTGCAGTTCTATAATCAAGGTAAAAAAGATAACCTTGTTTTTTAGACTCAGGATATATGGGATTATAATACAATCATTTATATTTGTTTGTCTGATCAAATCTTTCTTCTAATCTACTTTTTTAACCTGATAAGAAGCTGACGGGAGATTTTTAATGTTATTTATTATAACAACTAGTTGAAAATTGAAATATAATTTGAGTTTGTTGCCACTTCTTGTAATCTGTTCAGGAACCTAAAACAAGAGTTTTAACACTTGCTGATGGCTCTGGTCTAGCTGAGCTCTCACAGAATACTACTAATATTAGAATGAATAATGACAGTAGCAGAAAATATATTACTCTTTAATTGCAGTATTTTGGAACTTACCGCAAGTGCCAAAATGTGCAGTACACAGCTTTATTTTTTTCTTAAGTTTTATGAAAAATCCAGTAATATTAATAATGTATTATTCCAATATGCTTGGAATCTTAGGAAAATGAATTTATGTTCCTTATGTCCTACAATGCTACATTAAAAAAACCTCTCCAACTTTCAAGAACTGTTCAAAGATTTGAAAAAAAATTCATTTCAATAAGAAGTGATGTAACTGTTACATTGATCATGTGAACAAGTGATGCCAGAAAAATATCCTCTCATAAGTCACTGTTAAATATACTGTGTAGGTTCTGTTCTCTCCATTAACCTGTAAGCTCAAGGTAAATAGTATCTGTTTCAGTAAATATGCCCCTTTTTATTGTATTTTATGTTCCAGATGGCTTTCAGCCAGGTTGATGTTGAGGAAATATTTCTACCAGGTAGTAAGGCAGATTAAACCTTTTTTCTGGTTTCCAAAAATAGGAGATTTGGTTGCCATTCTGGTCAAACTAAATTACCCTAGATCCAGAGAGTCTATTGATTTTTTTCATTATTCACACTTGAGAGGTTCAGCACTTATTGCAGTGAATTTTGAAGTGCAGTCCTAAAGGACTGAAAATTTGCAAGTTTTGCCTCTAATTTTACTGTAACCATAAAAAATGCAAGACAGTGCAAAACCTAGGCATTGAAAAATCCTAAATAATTTCTGTTTATTATGTACTAAGGCTGTAATTGTGTCTTGGCAGCTCTTGTATAACCAGCCATTTTTGTTTTGGAACAAGTTAACAGCCATGGTGAGTCTCCAGACACTGTGATTTTCCAGACCAGCTGAACTCTCCTCTGTAAATACCTGTCACTGCTCCCCAGTGCAAGGATCTACAATACTGCACAACCTCCACCACCAAATCCTGTCCCAAGACTTGCTTTGAATTGCAGTCTCACTTTCTGGAACTGTTCTCTGATAACCCAGCTTCCAAATAACAAGGTCTATGGGAGACCTATTATTCCATTTTGCTCCTCTGGTAATCCAAACAATAAAATTACCTTCCAAACTGGACAGTTATAGAATCATCCTAGAAATCTCCTTGGGCTACATATTACACCAAACATCCTGATGAATTTTAAAATGTACTTTGGTGTTTTTCCAGTTTTTGGTTTTTCACTGACCTGGAAATTCTATGTGCATGTTCCTATTTCTTGTAGTTTTCCTTTGACACAAAAAACATTGACATTTTCAGACTGTTTATCATGAAAATGCAGTATGAATATTGTCCTTGATGTCCTTTCTGGCTGATCCAAGTTTGTTTCTTCTGCAGATTATCTCATTTTCTCGCAGCTGTGAAACATACACTAAACCCGCTCATTCAGTGAAAAAGCCAGAGAATTGCATTTCCTTGTCAGGTTGCATTGCTTCAATCTGTGCAGCGCATTTCCCTTCATTCCTTTAACCCTTGCTGAGTCAAGATCACCATGATTTTTTTTGATGCAGCTCATCTTCAGGAATTAATTCACTTCCTTTTCCATTGGCAAGGGAGAAGACTTATGCAAACCCCACTGAGATTGTGGTCAGGTGATGGCATTTAATTTCAGCAGTGGCAGCAGGTATTTTTTTCAGTCTTTGTAGGATCTCTAAGATTGCACAGTAGGTTTCTATTTGCCATGCCTTTATTAATTTCTATTCTGTTACAGAAAGCTCCCTCGTTTTCCTCTCAGAATGTATGTTGGTGGTGTAGGATTGGGGAGCCTGGCATTTGAGAAAAGGGTGTTTCAAGGGGAATGATTAGATATTTTCTTTACAATCTGAGCTACTTATGGATGGGCTGGAGTCATAGTATCACTTTTTATGGATTTCATAGGATTGTGGAATCATTTTGTTTGGAAAAGTCCCTTAAGATCATGGATTCCAACCATTAACTTAATGCTACCAAGTCCACCAAGACTTTGCAACACTTCTGCAATATCTCTGTTAGGACTGTGATCTGATCTTTACAGATAGCTCAGAGTATCTGCCTTATGCACCCTGTGAATGTGGGAGACGCTATTGAATAGCTGAGTTCATATTAAACAGAAGAAGGTTTTCACTGGTTTGTGATAAATATTTTAATTTTGTGTAGAAGCTACACTCACTGGTGGAAGCCTAGAATGTCAAATTTGTGCATCAGATGTGTTACTGAATCTGTACCACTAGCATCTGAAAAGTTGCAGTTTCAAGGGGAATAGGGAAAGTGTAAATAAGCAAGTAAACAAAATACTCAAAATACCTTTTCTTAAAAAAATAAATTACCCAAACCACCATTATTTTCCTTTTATTTTCCAACTCCCTACAGGGCCCTTCTGAATGCCACAAGTCAAGTTCTGTTTTCTCTATATGTTAAAAGGGAGAAAAGCTTACGTTCTGCAAACAAACCATATAACTAAAAATAGCATGTTTTGCTTTTGTTTGCTTGCTTTTTTCACCTTCTAGTGCAAAAAGCCTGAGATTTCCTTAACTCAGCAAGTAGAGGGCTGAGTGTCTCAAAGACTCTAGGGCTTGCAAATTAACAGATGCATCTCTGCAAGAAATCCTTATGCATACAGGGCTGTATTTAACATGATCCTGTCATTTAAATCAAGATTACATAAGGAAATTCAGAGAATTGTTTAAGCATCTCTTGAACTTTTTCTAAGTCCTTTGGTCTTTGTGGTATTTTATATTCAGATGTTCTGATAAATGTCAAATTAGGAAAACATTCACTCTAGAGAGAAGAAAGAGATTCTCATGATTGAGCACATTAACAAAAGTGTGATAAAGTTAAGTGTAGGATTATGTGTGTTGAAAATCCAGGGCCTGGAAATCACATATTTAAAATGCAGCTCTTAGCCAAAATGATGTTATTTACTATTCATTCTGGAGTATTGAAATAGACAAAGGAACAGGGGAAAGCAGCTATATCACCTTCTTATCTGAATATATACATTACTGTGTAACTAAATTAATCATTATAAATGATATAGGGTTTAGTTACCATCAGCATTTTTAGTATCCCTCTTCATTGGTACCCATTAAGTTTTTTGGGGCTTTTTTGAGATCAAGTGGCTGATGATGATTAATGACAATCACACTGCCATATTTTAGATGCCTAGCTGAATCTGAAGTGTTGGTTCCCCTGAAATCAGAGGACAATGTTGAATACACAAAGAAAAATTCAAGTTCAGCTGTCCTAGGAGAGACAGTAATGATTTCTTTAATGCCATATATAGATGTACCCCCCATATTACTCTTTACTCAATTCTTTTTAATTTTTGGGTTCCAGCCACAGATTTTCCAAGGGACTCTAGGCATGAAGCCCAGATAACTATCTGGAGTGTCTTATAATGCTGTAGATTTTTGTGAGTAAGATAATAAATAATTGTATTTTTAAACACATATTTGTTGCAAGCATTACTTAATCTTCTTTAAAAAGTTAATTTTCTTTTTGCTTACATTCTTTTACTTACATTTTTGCTATATGTTCCTGAGCAAATTGTGCTGGAGGCTGCTTTTACACCATAGAGCATATTTACTAACATTCTGATTGAGGACATTTAAATTAAATGCTCTCTTCTTTATTACATTATTTTAATTGAATGTTATTACAATTTATACAAATTTGTATAAATTAATTGTATAAATTAGTATAAATTAGTATAAATTAAGGGATTTCCATGTCTTTGAATTATGGAAATCCCTTAATTTCACCTTAAAGGTGTCACATATCCTATTTTTGCCACTGTCTTAATAAAAAATATTCTGGAGTTTTTAATTTGCTCATTTAATATACATTAATCATCCCAGCTAATGAGCATCATTTCTTTCACACAGAAGTTTCATTATAACTTAAAAATTAATTGCTCATGACCTGGAATGATACTGTGTCTCAGCTGTCATGATGAACACTATGGTTTTCAAACCATATTTTCTTTTTTGTAACCTGTATAACATCAGCTGCTATTGATTGAAACAAGCTGGTGCTGCCAACTATCTTACACTGAGTGCAACACAAGAGGATTAGCAGGAAAATCATTAGGCCCCAGCAATCAAACACACAAGGGTACAAATTTACACCACTGTCTCTTAAAACACAGTTAATTTGTTCATGTTTTCCTAAGAGCAATTAGCAGCAGGCAGGAGTTTTAATGAAATAAGCTGGTGTTTCCCACAGGGACTATTTATAATGAGCATTACTGAGTAGCAACAACTTCGAAGTGTTTACGTTAAAACATGATTAATAACAAAGCTGTTAAACTACACGTTAGGTAAAATGAAGACCCAAATCAAGGGAAATTTCTAATGAAGTAACCTGATCCATTGGCATATTCCCTGCCTAAGTATATTGTTGCAGAGAGGAGATGTGGAATTTACCTCTCTTAAAATTTTTTTGTGCAAAAGCAACAGAATTCAAGTCACTTCTTGCACAATGATGTAGTTGTTTTCAACAATGTAATAGTTCAGTAAAGTGGGTGTTGAAATGTTTAGAAATTTCCATTAGTGTCTGTTTATGAGTTGCTGGGAGCTGTACAAATGAGCTTTTAAAGGAATTAATTAACTTTCTGTTAGGGTTAAACAGGACATTAAACATGCTAGTGGAAATCAATTTTGGGAGTTTAAAAACTGCCAAAAGTTTAATAACCAGATTCTTAATTTCCTCATGACTATCAAATCAAACATTTCTTTCTTTTTTTTTTTTTAAAAAAGAAGGAGCTCTTTAGGTGAAGTAATTATCCAAAACATGAGACATTTTTTTGAGAAATTTCTGCTAGAAAGTGAAATTTTTAAAGAACCTAAGTGGTTTAGAACCAAAACCACCACTTGAAACCAAGGAGATTCATGCTTCTAAGGAATGTAAGTACTTACAGAAATATATGGAATGATAAAATAAATCCCTGGATTTTTCAAAATGTCAAAGCATTGTTCTACAAGACACTTGCATGTTCTGTGAATTGTAGTGTGATGTAATTTCATACTTATTGGTGTCATTGAACTCAACTGGTATTTGACTCAGCTTGCTTTAAAATACTGCTGCAATTAAAATTCCCTGTTGTGTTTCAGTAACCCCAATGAGTGCCAGCCTTTTGACTGAGAGGCCTTGATGCTTTGGCACAGCCCTTGCCTTGCTGTTCACAGCACGGGGCCTTTAATCTGATTCACTGTGGCAAGTCTGGAAATCAGAAGCAGTTGTGCTTATAGCTCCTGACTGAGTAAACTAAATCTGCTCTTCTGATTGCACTTGTCTTACTGCAGTCCTTTAAAAGTGGGACATATTAAGTAAAAAATTGTACTGCCTTCATTATGAACCCCCCTCCCAAATCAACATAATCAAAGAGTAATCAACATTTAAATATGGTGTCTTTCCAAATCAGAATAAACTCCTTTATTTTGGATTCACAATTTTTTGTTTATGGAGTGCTTAAGCATTTATGTGAGAATAATCAGTTTAATGTAATTTGGAGTTGTTTCTGTTGAATTTGTTAGGCATTCACTTGTGTTTAGGACAGAAGTTCTACCAGGGACTCTTATTCCTTGAGGAGACCAAGAAAGGCAGCACAAATGGGAAGTGCAAGTGAAGGAGCAGCTCTGCTCTGCACTGCCTTACACCACCATGGAAAGAATTTGGCCAGGATGCAAAACTACACTGCAGTAACGTAGACACACTAATGTGAGTGCTAATGCATGAATGGTCCCATGGACAAATTGCCACTGATTTCTATTAAGCTTAAAATTTACTACAGTAAATTCTGGTGGTGCTTTTATTTTTTGCTGAAGTTGCTGTGTTTTCTATGCTACTTCAGATAATTAGGAAAAAGAAAAGCTAAATGTATAAAAAGCCATGAGATAATTTATATTTATAAAATTTATTGAATCTAATACTGGGCCGAAGATTTTGTGGCCTGATCTTTTAATAGAAAAAAAGAACATAATATTTGTGTTGGCGGACAAGACCTTAATTTTTGGTTTTCTTTGGGGAAGATGGATGGTTCCCTCTACAAGGACAGGTTAGGTGAAGAAGAGGCCCGAAGTCATTAGAGGATTTAGTCTATTAATTAACCCTTCAGATTTAGAAAGGTTACAAGTATCTATTGAAATTACTCATATGAAGCTCTGCTTCATTAAATATCCTGCATTTTTCTCTGATGATGATAATTACCCACAGTATTCAAATCCCTTCTCAAGCCTTTGGTAAGATAAATATACCAATTTCTTTGTAATGCGCTTTAAAAACAATATTCCTGTTGAGGCCACCTTCTTTCTAATCTTCTCTCTTTTCTAGTAATTGTTTTGCTAAAGCAATTGTAAGGAGGATTTTGCTCTTTCCAAATAAATCCAGCTTAATAATTGCTGTTCTCTAGCCTTGAGTTAATCATTAATTCCAAAGCTATTACAATGCTGCTATAAAAGCACCATTACACATTTTTATCATACAAGCCAATTATTGATGTAAACATTTGTACCTACAGGATAAGCTTATAAATTGGGAAAATATAGAATGATTTTGTGAATAGAATAAAATATCCTAATTATGAAGGGAAAATTCATGAAGGGATTTTTTTTTTTTTTTTTTTTTTTAAACACAGTGAATCCAAAAATGCATTCCATTTTGGTTTGTGCCCTGGTGAATATAGCACCAAAGAATTCACACTGCTTCTTTCTGGGTCTAGTCCATAGGTTTTGTTTGAAAGGACATAAGGAAAAGTTGGTTTCCTATACAAACAAGTACAGCAGTGACTTTAGTAGAGGACCAAGTGTTGTGAGACAAACACGTACCTGATGTGATGGACTCGAGGGCTCCTTTAAGTCAGCTCTTGGCCCCAGAACTCCAGTTAGTAATACAGTGCTCTTTCTACATTCCCAAAATGTTGGCATGCCACAGTCTGCAAAACTTTCTTTCCAGCATGGAAGGATAGCACCATGCCAGGGAGTTTCAGAAAGCACAAGTCTCTGTGAGCTTAAGGACTGTTCCAGCTGCAGAAATGCAGTGAGATACTTGCCATAAAATTAAAAAAAAAAAAAAAACAAAAAAAAAAAAAACAAAAAAAAACCAACAAAACATGGAGTATGTTCTATATTAGAAATAAAGAACAATTCTGGAGAGCCTGGATGAAAGGGTGGACGTTAACATTTCTAAATCTAGTAAATCTTTTAAAACAGCCATTATAATCATCCAATGCCAATGTAATTAAGTATAAAGACTGCAAATCATACATTAATTCTTCTTTTTAATTTTCAGCATCACTTCATAAAAAAAATCCCAACTACCTCTCAGCACATCTGTTGATATATTATAAATTTGCTATTTATAAAATTTTGGAAAAGTACTTGCCTCTGATTACCCCATTTTCATTATATACATATTCAGATGTGTAATTATAGCTATTCAAATGCAGTGTGTATAGCGCAGTGTTAAACACAAGACAGGTTTCAATTAGAAATACAGACACTATGGGGTTTCTACTTTTTATTTCTATTGCCTATTTTTAGGTATTTTTACTTTATATTTAAGTATTTATTTTGGTATCTTTTTACTGAATTGTTGTATATTCAGTATTATTTCCCCCCCCATTCTGTATATACATAGTCTTCTATGTCTGACTAGAGGAAATCTATGTTTATTCTGCCACCTTAAATTATATTTTTCCTGTTACTCTATCTATTCATAAAGATTTATCTTTTTTTTCCTTTTTTCTGAAACCATATGGTTTTCTGAAATATTTATTATCTTAAGAAGCAATCTTTATCCTCTGTTCATTTTTGTTAAGGTAGCTTTCATTTCAATATTGATGCTGTGACCAGTAATGTTCTGCAGTGTATTTGGCATAAATGAGCAAGCTTGTTCTTAATAGTTCACAAATACCTTATTCCTTAAATACCCCAGTAAATTATGGTTAAATACATGGATTAAACCCCAAAATATTTCAACAGCCCATATTGCATTCTGGTTAGTTTGGTTTGTTGTCATCCAAGTGGAAATGAAGGACTGCAGTTGTGCTGTGTACACTCAAAAATTATAGCAGAACAAAACTCTCATAATGGAATATATCTGCATTTGAAATATGGAGTTCATATTTGAAATATGGAAATGCAGAGTTCCAGCCTTCTTATTCCCTCGATAAACATCGTGTGCAGAGAGCTTTTCCCACTGAACTTGTGTGAGTTGATTTAAGCTTTGTTGCCAATCTCTGTAGAGGACTGGCACTCAGGTTGCTGACAGAGGAACCCTGCAGATTTCTCGGGGGCATTTCTGCATCACTTCAGCTTCAGCTATTATCAGCTTTTTAAAGTTCTCCTTGAAGATGGGCTGCAGCAGTTTGAAAGGCAAACAATTCTGGTAACAACACCCACCCCCTGAAACTCGTAGCAGCAGATGACTTGTCTAGAAGACAGAAGGAGAAGTATTACAATCAAGTTCTTGGTGATACAATTGAAATATCGTGGTGATATAACTGAAATAATTACTTGCAGGTCAGTGAAAAATCCTGTGAATTTGTGTGTTGTTAATTGAGTGTGTCTTCAGGGATAGTCCTGCCACAGCATAATGAAGAGTATGGCCTCAGCTATTCTTTCTTATGAGAAACTTAGATAACAACACAGAAAAGTGATGGGATTTGGAAAAAATATCTGTTGGTATTTGTGGTCAATGCTATGGGCAAATGACAGGGTCTGATTGTAAGTGGGACTCCTTTCTGCACAAAAGGTAGTTCAGTGGTCATCTCTTAGGAAATTTGAAATTCTTTTGAAATGGCTGCTTAAAATGACAATTTAACTTTCTCTCTTTAGTATTTTTTTTAAAAAACTTTACATTTTTATAATCCTGTCAAATCCATTGAAAATTCTCATTTTATGATATTACCTCAATTTCATCAAAATAGGTGTTAATGAATAACATAGTAATGCCCTGGTATGGATAATTTAAATTCTCTGACAGTCTTTACTGAATTATTATACAGACTTTCCATAGTTCCAGATTACCAATCACAGTAGAGATGATTATACATGAGAAAAGTTATTTCTAGCTAAACAAATGAACTTTGTCTTACAATTTACTAAATTACTAGAGTGCCATTATGCATGATTAACCCCGAGTTTTGATTACGAACTTCAGTGTTGGTTAGAATCATGTCAAACTGAAGTTAACCACAACTGAAGTAGGAAATCAAACCTAGTAAAGTGTAATATTAGTCTAGGTGTTGCTAATACAGTTGCATATCTTCGATAATGCAGTTTAATAATTGCTCTTTCTTACAGTCAGTTCTACTGTAGGAAATCCATGCTGTGATCTGAAAACCAGGTACAACTCCAAGCATTCCTGCTCTTTTCAGGCCAGAATGATTCACAAACATACACCTTCCATGAAAAGGAAATAATTCTTTTGTTTTCTCTCATTGAAATCCAGTTTCCTTACAATCTAGTTGAAAATCAGGCCTTCCCCTCTTACTGGGCAGTCTCCTGTCCAACCCATCCTAAGTTTGACTATCATTTGTTTGCTGCCTGCAGTTTTGATGACACAGAGGTGGTAGCTCTATTCTGCCTTCCCTTGAACCATGCAAAAGATCTTCCCTCACTACACAGAATGAGGATGAGCAGAACCTGCTGAAGCTGCAGAGAATTTGGATACGAAAATTTGGAGGAAAGAACGAGGAAAGCCCATTTGTAGGTGAGAATGGGATTAACTGAGTGGGTAAGGAAGATTGAAACTAGGTGGAAGCATGAAGAGCAGCAACAGAAAAGCAGTTTTTAATGGTGAAATAGAACTGGAACTATGGCTACCATAGCTGTTTATTTTCCTGAAGCTAGAATAGAGCTGAAGATTGTGAGATTTTTAACATGTCTGTTGTTAGCAAATTGCTGGGAAGCTCCGTGATTGTCCTGTGGAACTCTGGTTTGCATCTAAGTTATTGAAAATATGAGCTATCATAGCTGTAGAAAACTGCAGGAGAAAACCACGAGGGACTCAAAGATCTCAGTACTTATTGTCTGGCTATATATTGTGCTGTCATCCCAGCCATTTTATAATCCTATAAACACTTCAGTTCCCAAGAAAGTACTATTCTCCTTTAAAAAAATGTGTCAGTTGCACATAAAGTGCCTGAACTTGTTACTCTGTGTAGTATGTTTTTTGTCACAATGTTACCAAGTTTCCCTTTTGAGAGGAGGAAAACAGAATAAAACTTATTCAGGGAGATGGGAGCCATCTGTGCCTGTTCCAAAGAACACCAAGGGGATTTCATCACTTTTTAGTTTTTTAATCAATGACAGATTGTGCTAAGTCAGGCACCCAATAATTTAAGAATTGCCAGTTTCTGATTCATAGAGCTTTCTGAAAATTGACTGAGGGAATATCTGGTGGCCCATATTATTTTTGAAAACAAGTTCAGTGTATCTTTCCAAAGCAAACCATATGGATGTTTTAGCTGATCAGATACAAATGAAAAATAAACATTTGAGCAGCACATTTTAAAGGCAGTATGCACCAATTAATATGGAAATAATTATTGCTAATTACTAGACCTGAACAGGAATGGGATTTTATTTTGGAGAAGAAAATATTTTCTGCAGCTTTCCAAAACAGAATAAAACAATACATTTTACAGAATGAAATAAACTCTACAAATACTCAGTCTGTCAGCTTGATATACCAAAAGAATTCCACTTTGTTTTTAACTTTAAAAAAAGTGTTCACTATGCTATTCAAATTTACAAATGTATTTATTTTCAGGATATTATTATTTTTCTTATTTGCTATACTTATATTGAAAGTAACATTTTTTTTACATTTTCAAGAAGTTAGCTTAGGTGACTAGCACAAGGATTTTTCCTTTCTTCTTCCCCGGTTCCTTTTTTAGAATGAAGCATTGCTGACACACCCTACCAGATGTTTTCTGTTTGTCAAAACTCCAACAAACCCTTGGAATTTGCTGATAAGTTTGACTTCTTTCATATGCATAAGCAGTTCAGAGTTTTAGTAATGCAGATAAAATACCCAGTAAGTTTGCTTTGCTGTATGTTCTACTTTAGTGAACAACAGTGTAAAACAGGTTTTCTTTAAAGTATGCAACAAAAATTAAGGAACGCTTAGCCTAGTGAATTTCAATTATTCCAGCTTTTAAATTTTTATTCTACTAAAGCAAATTAAAATTTGACTAATGAGAAGAAAGTTTTAAATTAAATTAATATTTTCAAAATACAAGGTCTGCTTTCAAGCAGCACAGTGGTACTAAAAATAAATAAGAAAAAGAAGCAGAAGCAAAATTGTGTTCAGAAAAAATTCTATGTAAGAATAAAGGAGAATGGCAGACAAGAATGAATAATATAAGTCTTAACCAACTGGCTCTTCAAAAGAACTGTCTTACTAGAAAAACATTCTCTAGCAACACATGGAGGGCAGAACTTCCCTTCTGGGTCATGGATACCATGGGAACATTTGAGTCATCACTTGGAAGTTTGCTCCAATAAAGGAATTGCAACTCTAGGTCTCTGTGCTAGAGGTGTTTACTCTGTGGGAAGTGTCCTGCTACTCATAGTCTTTCTAGTGTCCTTCACCCTGTAGTTACTGGGCTGCTACACATTTTTCCTCAGTTGAGATGCATTCTCAGTAATTTCAGAATGGGTTATTAAGCTATCATCTTCCCATAAATAATGTTACTCATTAGTGTATTCTAACAGCAAAGGCTGTCTCATTGGCTCTGAAGTACTATGGAAGATCCAAATGCAAGAGAAAAGCTCCATGAACATAAGCAGTAAAAATACTTTACTCTTAGGAAGTGATTTTTATCACTTGGCCCCACAGTCTGTATCTAAATGTTTGCATGTCTGTCTTGTGGTTGGGTATTTTGGAGAATAAAAGGACAAAGCAATTGCTTAGCATCAAATAGCACAGCTCAGAGAAACCTCCTGAATTTGTGACTTAAAGCTGAGATAAAGTATGCTATTTTGTGTCTGATGCAACCCACCATAATTAGGTTCATAAAAGGAATGAATAGTCAATCCAGCTGATGAGAGAGGAAGCCAAATTTTTGTAGCAAATATGATGCAAATTGTGATGTTTTCATACCTTTTTTTTCCCCATCTGTTCATGTTGATTATATCTGTCCTTCCCATATGTGGCTGTAATAAGAAAAGGAATAACTTTGGCCCTCCTCTTAGAAAGATTATTGTTTCAGTAATATACATGAATGATTTGGTGTGAAAAGATGTGCTGGAATTACCACAAGAAGGTATTTTTCTCCTAAGTTTTTAGTTCTATATCATAGAAAGGCCAAGTCATTATACATTTAGATTAGATTATTTTTAGGAGTTAAAGCACCTTTCAGTTTTCCAGGTTAAATTTCTCCTAGGTAATAAACATTTGTTGTTATTGCCACATTGTTCTAGCTCCCGTAGCTGTCTTTTTCCTTCTTCCTGGTTGAGCCTTCCAGCAGAAAACCAGAGCTCCTTTGATCTTCCTTTCCTAAGCTCCCTTTGAGCAAGCTCTCTGTCCTCTCCACCTGTAATAAACACATTAATTCTGGTAATGCTAGCAGCCTTTCAATTCACTTGTTTCAGTCTGAGTTCAAATTGAGCATGGATTACCATAATTGTGGTAGTACACTTAATCACTACACTTATTCAAGATGCTGCAGCTGTGTTTGCTTTCCCTGAAGATTCCAATTGTTCCGTACAATTCTAGCAAGAAAACATCTTTTCAGACTCCACTAGTTTTAATTTTAGTCAGGGAACTTCTTATGGGAATTTTAGTCTACCGAAGTATATAGTATTTGGAGTTGCTTAAGGCAGTTCTGAGATTCTTGCTTACAGATATATTTGAAAACAATTGAAAGCCATGGCTATATCTCAAACACTGCAGGGTTTGGTTTCCAGCATTGAAGCTTATTTTTTCAATAGAAGATTCCTAAAAATTCTACTCCCAGAGTACAAATGAGAAAACAAGCATTCATATTCTAAGTGAATGTTGAGATGGAAGTGAAAGCGGAGTGAAATCCTCTCCTTTTCGTGCATCATGACCTTTCATAAATATTCTGTAAGCTCAGACCCTAAGCTCCACTGTAGAAATTCATTTTGCAGTGAGGTGGCATAACTATAATTAAGGACAGAAATGACTCTGCAATTTGTAATCCAGTTCTGGTCTTCAGTGGGTATGAATTATCAGATGTTATGAACTTCATTGGAGCTGTTCTTATTTATTCTTGGTACCTGACACACAGTTCATAAGCCTGCCAATACTTGTTGAGGGAAAAGAAAACTTGGTTCACTTTCTTCCTGGCTCTTAAGGCTAATGCAATTTAAAAATGTATTGTTTTCTATTCAAGTAAGAAAATGAGACTAGGAATACAAAGCGGAGAATGGAACAGCTGAGTTGGAAGATGACATTTAAACAAGATCATTTATTGTAGTGTTTTGTATTTGTAAATTATCACATACTATGATCTAAGTTAGATGGCTAAAGTTCTGATTGTAGGATAAACTCTGCGCTGCTATTGTCAGGGTAATTATCTGCCAACAAGATGCTGCAACGTACAATATCCCCACTGTTGCTATCTGAAACAAGTGCCATTTGTGTTCTTCCATTTTTGTTTTCTTTCCTTTTTTTTTTTTGTAACCACTGATTTCACTTTCAGTTGAATTTTTGTCTTACTGTTTTAGCACAGCTACATTTCACAAGGTTCAAGCAATCTCACATCTTAGTTATGCTGTATATTTGAAAGACTATATGCTGTGAAGAGATTATCCCCTGAAAACAGATTTATGACTATAGAAAAAATTCAAAGATGACAGTTGTTGGATGATAGCAGCTTGTACAACCTGTGTTATAAAACCAGAGCCACTGTGTGATAAATTGATACCAGGTCATCCTTTTTCCCTGTGAACAGGTCTCACTCCTTAGGTTTCCATTCAGTTGATGTGGGGTCAATACCCATGCTACCTCCTTTTTCCCAAGTCCCTGTGAGCCTGAATCCTTTGTTCCTGGGTGGCAGCAGCAACCATCTGTAAAAGCCAGAATTTGGGGTGTTTTCTATGACCTGTGTTAC
The DNA here is from genome assembly GCF_030490865.1 of Poecile atricapillus. NCBI lineage: Eukaryota > Metazoa > Chordata > Aves > Passeriformes > Paridae > Poecile > Poecile atricapillus. Next base: position 14,608,707 of record NC_081255.1, on the reverse strand, counting down.
CTACATAGAAACTCACTCTAGATGCCCTGCTTACCCTGGCCCTTGCATGCATCTGCTGAATCCTTTACATAAGTTTATTATGCTCAAAACATTTTAGGGTGTGCTAGTTTTTCTGAGATTATAACAGCTCTTGTCAAACAATGAAAACAAGGCTTAATGAAATTTTGATTTTTCTCTTAGGATACTTAGTAATATTATGAGCAAAAATATCTATTATAGAGAAATATTTCAGCAATCTGTGTGAAAGAGCTAAAATAGAGTGTGACCTTAAGTACAATTTTAGCTAAAGAACAGGCTATAAAGGTAGAGCAAATCCATCTTGGAATGACTGCAGTCTCTGATACTTGATCATGCATGAAAAGATGATTGATCTTCTGCTGTTAAAAGAGAGTATGCTGGGAAGGCCTGTATAAAAAAAGTCAATGGGAGCAAAAAGCAGGGACATAAGGGAAGCTGGAATAGCTGCTTGATCCATAATAATGTCATGTATTTGATGTAACTGCCTGACTTGGGAGAGCAGGATTATAATGAAGAGGTTATATATAAAAGAGGTAGATAATATTCCATTAGCTTTAAAAGAAAATTGAAAAATTAGATTGGAGGCCATGTTTCCAAATCATTACCTACAAGCAAAAAGTCACAGACAAATGCTCATGCAAGTCCACCTCAACCCCTTAGCTGTGGCACACTTACAGCTCTCAGGAAATGGGGATGCAAACATGCCTCTACTTAAAAAGATAATGAGGGGAAAAAAAGAAAAGAGGACGGTGTAAAATTATAAACTTTGGAGGAATAATTAGCCACAAAGATATCTATGATAAAAGCAAGTGTGATGTAAGAATGGATGAAGTTAGGCATTTCTAGGAATGTGGGTGCTTTGTTATAAAGGCTCAACTTTAAAAAAGAAAAACTTGAGAATAACATTGGCCAAAAAAAGAAAAAAGACACTTCCTGGTAACAATTTCAGCCTGCAGATGAAAAATCTTAATGTGTGACAACTTATGGCAGAAGAATATCCTTGGACCTTGGTGGAAAAGTAATCAAAATGTTGATGTTTCTAGGGATTTTGACTTTTATTCCTTCCATGCTGGAAGGAATGTGTTAAACCTGGAGAGCAGAAACAGTGCTTTCTTAGGGAAGTTTTGTTTGCTGAAGGAGCTCATATGTGTGGCTCTCTTGGCTTTTGACAGATGTTGAATGAATTGAATGGGTTACACTGCTTGTCTCAAGGAATATAACTCAATCACGCCACAATAAAGCAAAGTGACACCATACCGAAAAAAACCAAAAAAGCAAACCTATCTTTTTTTTCAAAATACCTGTGTACCCTGAAATTGCCCCATGATCAGTGCCTCTCCAGAGCCTGAGTCAGAAGGTTGGAGCATTAGCCTTCATTTTTCATACAAAGGCAAGTGCTGATCTGTGCATGGACCCAGTGCAAAGCCAGCTGCCACCAGACTCTTCTGACCTGCAGACCTGGTCTGGGAACTACAGGAGCCAGTTCCAGAAAAACAGTGCATGATTTTTCTGTGCTTGACTTCCCTTTTTGACCTGATTGGAGCTGAAAACCTTAGCTTAAAAACATTCTGCAAAAGGATCCGATTCTTCCTTTTTGTTTCTACCAACTCTTTAAATATGCGAAGTCACTAATTCTCTTGCAGCACATTACACAACTGTAGTTGTGGAATATCCTCTAGAGAAATTCAAACCCATCTGGGCAGAACCCAGAGGAACATGCTCTAGGGCACCTTCCTGAGCAGGGAGGTGGGACCAGGCTCCTTTGGTGCCTTCCAACCCTCCCCATTGTGTGTGTGATTCTGGGATAGCGCAGCTTTGGGCTGTGGCTGGCAATCCTTACTGCGGGTAAAGTCTCTACACTCAACCCTGTTCTTATTGGGTGCCTTTGGCTTCGTTTTGCCATATTTTTTTTCTTAGCAGATCAACCTACATGTTCATCATTAACAATGGTATCATAACAAAGTCACAATGTCTTTTTTCTAAACCTTTCTTTGTGGCAGAAAATAGAATGCTTGTGGAGAAAAAGAAAAGTTTTGGAATCATACTATTAATTAGAAATATATTATTGGCTCTATTTTTTTGGCTAAGAAAGTAATTTTGAAAATATAGAAAAATTTCACTGTGGAGAGGAAAGTTGGTATTATGTCTTAAATATTTTCTTGCAATAGTAAAATGTTTTGTCCTAGACAAGAAACTTTGCTCAGTACGAAACTTTGCTCATAACGAAAAGTTAATGAATTAACTAAATGCCTTGGGTTGTTTGTGTTTTGGGTTTTTTTTTTGTTTTTTTTTTTTGTGTTTTTTTTTGTTTTTTTTTCTTTAAAAAAAGACATTTTCAATGCAATTCCAGAATGCCAAAATTAAAATTCACTATTGGGTAGATATATTAAATAACCAAGACTTTTAATCTACATGCATTTCCTTGCCAATGGCTGACCTGTTAATTGCAATGTCAGCTGGTGTGAGGTATGTTTTCTCATAATTTTCATATTTAAGATAGTAAATACAAAATATGTGGGCTCTCACAAACGTAAATTTCAGTTTTTACATACACGAATATCTGGGAGACTTAAAATAAATAATATTACATCTAATATTTTCCTTACTCACTTAACTGTGGTTAGCTGTGAATTGAAGACCTGTGTATCTATTTATGGATTAACAGATTAGTGTTGTGTATTCAAGATGCAGCAGCATCTCTTAGACCCCAGCTCCACAGTGTTACAAAAACCACATTCTCAGGAAATGATGAACTTTTGCATTACAGAAGCATTGTTCTCAGAGATTTTCACAAGGTTTTATTTCAAGGGACTGAAGGCAATATTAGAGAAAATGGATTTCCACTGAGTCATGATGACACAATTATAACTTTGCCCCTGAAAAAGAGATACCCGAGTGATATCAGGAATTTGCACAAGGCCCATTTCTCTGCTCACCATAAAATAAGTAATTTGGCTTGGACATTTAGCAATGCTTATGAAAGCTGTAATTTGCTGGGCATTTCTCTTTGCTGCATTACATTTCCACTTCTGATACTTGGTTTTAATAGAAGGGTTTCTGCAATACTATACATTTGTTTTGATATTTATTTGATTATGTCAGGAGAAATGATTCATTACATTTGTAATAAAATAATTTCCAGAACTTGTGTTTAAAGGGAAAGGTACATTGAAATGAACTACAGTTAATATCAATGTTTGAGACTAAAAAATCCACTAAAATTTCAAGTGCCATGTCAAAAGTGCAAAACCAAACTATATTTATTTCTCTGTTTTACAGAGTTCTCATGTCAGCATGTACAGGGTTAATGTGAACATTAATCTCCTAAGATTTTTGTTCCTTAGGCCCCCCCTTGTTGAATGAAAACCCTAGATGGATACGTCTGCAAGAAGTGGGGTGATGCTGGAGAGTAGTGGAATAATTTCACGACTGAGAAGACAAAACCTGCATTTTGCACAGTTGTGATGGAAGTCACCAGGCAGTGAAGGAGAACAAAGAATCTTCCTTTTGTGAGAACATTGGAATGTTAACAAGAGCTGTGGCTTCTACAGTGGCAAGAAAATAGATTATAGAAAACTTTTTTGGGGAGAGGTGAAACCCCAAACAAACACTCAAAACAAAAGGAAAACCTTTTGTGATTCCCTAGCATTTTATACTTTTCTCATGCTACTTACCACAAATTACATAAAGTGGGGCAAGCCTGTAAAAACAGCATTTTGTTCACAAGATGGAGGCAAAATGCTTAAGATCTCAGGGCAATGAAGTGCAAAAGAATTGGGTGTTATAAAGAAATTTGAGAAGTGGGAGAATGGAAACTAAGAAAATCACCATTTTCCTTATAATGACAGAAGTCTGATGAGTAATAGCTTTTCTGTGGCAGAATTTATCATCTTAGTTTGATTCAAGACACCCTTCAGTCTTACAAGGGTTATCTGACCTAGATTCTTGCCTTCTTAGGAAACCTTTGTCTCTTTATTGCAAAGTCTTGTAGCTGAGAGCAAAGTCTTGCCTTCTGGGTTGAGTATTCTGTCCAAATTTACTTGACATTTTAAAGAATCAGCCTACATTTCAGGAAATAATGGGAGGTTTTTTGAAAATTAATTACAATATTGGGGATTCAGTGTAAATAACTTGATGCAGGATGTAGATCTTTATGGATATATTACTGTTGAGACAGAGAGGAGGACAAAATGGAGTTAAGAAAATATGGGGACTGTTTGCAACAGAAATGCAGGCTCAATTTCTTTGCTTATAAGGTAAGAACAAAGGTAAAGACTAGGAGTTCCTTTCATTAAGTACAAAAGTGTCAAGGCTACTGGTCATTTAGTGACCCTTCACCATCTCCTTGTAAGGCTAAGTTATTCTAATATATGTGTTATACTGGTAGGTATGTCAGGAAGGGAAAGAAGAGCACACATGTGGACAATCTGTAGTAACTGAAAGGAGAGCTCTCCAGTTTATCTGTTGTTATCCAAGCCTTACTGTAACTTCCACTCTGCTCTCTGAGCTGGCTCATCACCACATAGACCTGCCACTTGGTAAGGGAAATGAAAAAGGCAGATCTACCTTCTTTGATAAATAATTTTTAGGCAAGGTTTGTAAGGAGTCACAATGTAATTTCATAGGTGAAGCTTCTGAAGGGTTTGTTTTGAATAATAAACCTTCAGCAGAGGAGCATTCCTTTGTGTGTTGCAGTGGCAGGTCTGAAAACTCCTGTGACATTTCCAGCTAGGTGAGCTGCTAGTCAAATGTTCCTCTCTCCCTGTAGGTTTTGGCTTTTATTTACCCTTAGGTCACTAAGCTACAACAGCTCCATAATCCAAATTTCAAGAGAAGCATTTTATATAACCATACAACCATCTGATCAACTCCACGCTGAAGGACAACTTCTAAAAAATTTTAAAATATTAATAATGCAAATAATGTTGATAAATTACTGCAAGTTTCCTATTTGCATTAGGTTCAGATAGAAAAGGAAAACAAAAAAAAAGTCAAAGACAAGGTTGCAAACAGATAATAAGAGGCTGAAATTAATTAAATATATTCATTCATTGCCTATAACTTTGAACAGAAGTGATCATAGGGACAGCAACATGTGACAGCATCATGACAGTACTGCAGAAAGAAACAGTGTGGATATGCATGTGTGTGTGTGTACTTAATGCCTAGAGCTCCTCAGCCAGTTCTGCAAATAATTCCAATAATGAAATACACATTCTGAAACATAAACATGGCTTTAAACTCTTGACAGGCTTTGCTGATGTTGCACATGAAATGTGTTTGCTGAATGCATGACCATCATCTGAGAACATTACAATGTCTGGGTGCTAGGATGTGTCATCACTGATCGTGTTCTAGCTGCAGTGGTTTTGAAAAGTAAAAAATGCTTTCTGATTATTTTGCCTTAACTGTCTTGGAGAATGTTGGGTAAGTTGCACAATCATTTTCATTTATTCTTCAGGCACTGTTGTAGATCCATCCTTAAATTAGGCTGTTCTAGGATAGGCCAACAATAAATCCTGTACCCTTGCTGACGTTGCAATTAACAGGTCAGCCATTGGCAAGGAAATGCATGTAGCTTAGACCCCTGAAATAGTAAATGAGGATGGTGGATTCTTCAAGTGACATATTAATGAATTACTTACTTAACATGAATACAATAACCCATACATTTCTCAGTGTTGGAAAAAGTACATTATATTCAGCAATTAATCATTATTCTTCAAAATCTAATGAGCCCTTAGGAAAAAGACACTGGAGTAAACATCATAAGATGGCTAAAAATGCTTAGAGTGAGTGTTCATTATTACTTTTTGAGCAAACTGAAATATAACTAGTCCTTAACATCTTTCTGCAGTGAGAGAAATGAGCTTGCCTGACAATTTACCATTGTAAAAAAAGGAAAATGAAAAAATGAACTTATATTAAAGAAATATAAATGAATGTAGGGAGGAACTGGAATTTTAAGACTTGGTTCTGTACTCCTCTACATTCCAAGGCCATAATATTGTAGTTGTGTAATATTAAGCAATGTATTTTCAGCATAATCACAAGAACAACAAAAGCAAATATTTAAATACGAATAGAGTTGTAAGTGTCCTCAATAACAGTATCTACAGGTGTACCTAGGAGCTATGTTATTTCTGCTCAGAGATGAGCAAAGCAGCTAAAACTATTCCAAAGAATAGTGATAAGCACAAGACATAGGAAGAATGATTAAAAAAGGAAGTGAAAATCCATATAACAAAGAATGTAAGAATGGTTATGTTGTTCCTGTTAATGGATTGAACCATGTGAAGTGGCAATTGTTAACTGATACCTATGCAATTCATTTATGATTCTATGTTTAGCTCATATTACTGCCTTTGGAAACATATCAACCTATCTGCCTTAGTTGTTTTGTTTGGGTTTTAAAAAAAATGTAGCAATGGAAGAACTACAGAATTTAATTTGATTTTCCTGATTGTAAAGCAATGCATTTCTTTAAAATGGTTCAGCTTTGAAGATGCTCCCAGAGTTTCAGCCTGTTTGCTCTCTGAACTGAAATAATGATACCAAGCAAATGAAATGGGGCAGTTTTCCTGAGTTTCCTACAGTGGTAGAATTTTACAGTGCCTGAATTCTACCCTCAGAGGGAAAGGCAGAGACAATTTGAGTGAAGTTTATTAAAATCCACGAGGATATTCCTGTATCTGTGCTTTAATGTCATTTTCAGTGCCTTTATTTCAGCTTTTATGCAGAATCTTGGTTTTGCCCTTAAGCCATCACAGACAGGGAATTGAGGAGTCAACTTTCATTATTTTTCTCCAGTGCTTCAAAACCACAGTATTCAAAATATACAGTAATATTCACCAATAATTTTTTTTTTTTTTTTTTTTTTTTTGGTCTAAAACATGAATGAGAAGGATGACCTAGTAGTGATGAACATCTTTATTACTTTCAACACTTGTTTTGGGAATCTTCCATGTGGCTTTTCCTCTTTTTTCCATGTCCCAGCAGACATCACAATTTTTTTTTTCACAATTCATGTGTGGTACCCCTTGCCTACACATACTATTCCAGAAGTCTGATACAGAATTCTTAGATCAAAAATATAAAATTTATAATTTTTCAAATGCAACAGTAACCAGTTCTAAACTAACACCAGGTCACCCATTAAAATGACATAAAAATACAGTCAAGATACAAAGTAACATTGCCTGAAGGAGCAATAGCATGTGATTGATAGTGCAGATACAGAGTTGGATAGACAGAAGAGAATGGACAATTTCAGTTGCAAGGGACATACAATGATAATCTACTCCAACTGCCGTAGATAATTTTGTTTTCCAAGTATTGCAGTGACACTGGAAAAAAGAGAAATTACTATAAAACAAAGAAAAAAAAATATCACAGAATGCTGTTGCTGGGTTTCCTCATGAAGGTCAGAAAATTAAATGCCCTCTTTCAAAGCAAAAAATGCACACTGTATTTTCCATATGAGCAATCTGTTTAAGGGTGACTGTGCTTCTCCCTTTGGAATTAGAAGGCAGTGTTATTTAGAAGATTATTAAATTATTTGGCTTTTCATTCTACCTGTTTTATATCATAATTAGGGCCATATCTAATGGCAGCAGGATGAGTCTGCAAACCCAGTTGTGCCAGATATGCAGAACTGAGCACTGCATGGGAAGTGTAATTGCTGAGCCCTTTATAGAGCATTCACTGCTTGACTCCAAACTGGGAAGGGCTGCTGCAAGCAAATTTGAAAACAAGAGTAGAACTGAAAATAGACAAGTAGGTAATATTAAAAAAACCCACCAAAAACCCAAAACCTAAAAAATGGAAGGCAGTTCTGTGAAGCCAAGTACAAAGTATCGTGCTTTTTACAATACTGGTAATCAACTGCAGAGTAGAAGGTGGGGTATGGCTGGCTTAGGAGCACTTTAATTGAATCTGTTATTCTGCTGTAAAGAAGAGGAAGGAAAGCAAAGTGTAAAGGGTATAGAACAGTTTGTACTATTTTTAACATAAGCTTAACTGAAGTTCCAATATTATCTTTAGGTGCATGTACTAGACTGCAATTTAAAGATGAGAAGTTTACTTTGGAGAAGGGAAATAGGAAGGAGCAGGTTACAAGACAAGTTATTTGAGAAACAGTTGCAAGCCTCAGGTTGTTTTGTTTAGGCAAGCTAATATATAGCTGCTGTACTGAAACCATCAGAATTATTTCCTGTCAGCTGACCCGTGAAACCCATGAGATGGCTCATATCTTGCCTCTCTTGTAAGAGCCCTTGCTTTTAACTTCAGCTGGTTTTATGCACTTCCCTTCACAGCTGAGCCAGGAAAGAACAGCTGAGTTATCCAAGGTGGCTTGGTGGGTGGCATAAACACATGACCTGAGCTAAATTTAGTTTTTTGGGTTTTTTTAATAGATCATCACTGAGAACAGTCTTCAAATGTTAAAGATTACTGCGAAGAGGAGACTACATCAATTTCCATATTCATTGTGTGTGAGAGAAAAGTATGGCAAGTACAGCATGAACATTTTAGATATTGGTTTCCCAGCTATAACAAATGTTAACACTGCAGGGCATTTCCTAGGAAGGCTGTATAGTCCCCATCAGTTGGGATGGTGAAGAATGCACTAGGCAAATATCTATCAAGAACTGCTTAGGTGTAGTTGAGCTTGTCACGAGGACTTTTTCTGAAGTCTTCAATGAAAAGAGCTCAATTTTTCTTGCTTGCCTGTTCTCACACACATAAAAACCTCAGAAAGTAATAACAACACCCTCTCCTCCCCCCAACAAAGCCCCAAGCCTAAATCAGCTTATTTCTAATTGTTTTATATCAATGGAAGTGAAAACTTAAACAATAAAATTTCTAAAATAAAAATTAATATGTATGTCCCAAGCCAGAAAATGGCTACTGGCATATGATCACATATGGATTTTTTAAAATTAAATGCTCTGACAATAAAGGCCAGATGCAAGTTATCCCAACTTTTATAGCTTCAAGCTGGCTTTATTAAAAGCTCTAAAGACTTTCTGAAGTAACAGAATTGCTCTGCTTTGCTTGTAAAAAGTAAGTTTAACTCTCTGATACATACAGAGTAATGTCAAAGAGCCTCCTTCAAATTTAGCTTCTGACAATTTTTCTGTTGATTTTTTTTGCAATGACTTTTTGGAAAAAAACCCCACACTTAATTTCATTCCTATTTATTTTTTACCAGAATAACTTTAAAAAAAGATGTTCAGTCAGTCAGTGGTGTATTCTGGCAAAAGACAGCTGGGTAAAATTATAGCAGATAATGAGAAACTCACATTTATCATACTGACTGATTTTTCAAAACATTCAACTACATCAAAATGTAAATACTATCAATCTTTGCCTGGTATATAAATCTTCCTGAGAACACACCCTACCAGAGCAGTTTCAACTGGAATCTGCTAATTTCTCTCTCCTACCACCTGAATGCCTCTATTGCCATGACAACTAACATGTTCTAACTCTGGTCAAGGTTGCAGGGGAAAAAACCAGTGATTTGTAACCAGCTGATGTGCTTCAAAAATTACACAAAGGGAGTTTTTTTCCAGCTTGTTAATGGTGCATATTCAGTACATAATTTTTAGCAATGCTGCTAGTTATTTAAAGAATGGATACCCACTGATTAAAGGTATGTCAGAATGAGTAATTATGTATGTAATTTTGTAGGTTTTTTTATGAGACAGATTTCCTTTGGAATAACCTGTGTCTGGTTAGGAAGACTAAGGTGGAAAGAAGTGGCTCCATCCCACTCAAGATGACACATGCAACTCAAAAAAGTGGGAACTTTGAGCTGGTTGGAAGTCAAGGTAGGCAACAGACAACTAATTTAGTGTATCAAAACTTTTAGCCCCAGAAACATCAAGGCCTGGAACATACAGTTGTTCAAGTGATTTGCATGCAGAAAAAAATGGTGTTTTCATGCAACTGGGTGAAAAGCCTACCACTTCACCTGTTTTTAAAAGCAGGATGTTTAGATTTCCTTTCTAAGAAATGAAATTCCTACTGACTAGGCTGAAGAGCCTGTTTTGATTTAAGTATTAAAATTGAACATGAAGGCCCACCTGATGATCAGGCTGTTAATCTATTGATCACACTTTGGTGGCATTCTTTTTTTTTTTTTTTTTTTTTTAACTGCAGAGACCAGGATATAGGCACCTAGCTGTAAGCTCTGCTATTCCCCGCCCCTTCCCCAGTATTTAATATGTAGCTGCAAGGTAAGGTATGTTTCTAGTTTAGGAATGCTGCTCCTTTTCAGAAAAGAGCTCTGAAAGCTTAGCCCCTATCTTGTATTTCAGTGTGGATTCCACTAGAGGACTGATTGTTGTGGGCTGTGTCTCAAACCTTGATCTGCCATTGGCACTGAGAGGAATCTAGGGTTCCTCTCAAGTATGTAGAAAATTAAGTCCTTGGTTTTTTCTGTATAACAAGTTGTGAAGAAGATTAGCAATTAAAACTAGATCTATAGAGTTGTTTGCCTTTGAGGATACAAAGATTCAGTGAAAAAAAATACTAGGTTCTTCATAAGTCTTGACCTTTTGAGAGGCGAGAGAGAAAATCCTGCAAATATTAGATGGAAAGGCTTACGGTTTCCTAAAAAAAAGCCTTGGTATGTTCTCATCTCTCTCAAAACCCCTACTCTGTGAAGCAGAATGCTTAGGAATAATTCTCATTTTTATTTGCAGTTAAGAAGCTAAAGGACTGAGGAGGATGGGATGGCAAATGAATTGTCTGTCTCATTAACAGAAATTCTTGGGGTTGGCAGAGCTTGCAGGGTCCACAGGAGAAGTGCAGTGAAACATAAATTGTAACAAGCCTGAAATCTCATGTGACCTACTATTGAACCAGAACAAGGGAGACTGCAGACAAGATGTATAGAATCTGAAATCTGCACCATCTGAATTTGTCACCCATATTAACTGCCTGTGTGTCTTTGGACTCTCAGCAAAAAGAAATTATTACAGCTTTTAGATCTAAATCACAGCTGCTTAAAACACTATGACCTTGCAAGGGAAAGGAAGGAAATGTTTGTAACCCAAGCAATAGAAATGCAAGTTAGAGGTGACTTGTGTCTTGCAAAGGCACACAGACCTTTCCTGGCGGGAGCTTGCGTACACTGTGGTGCCCCTGACCAGTGCCACACCATGTCCTGAAGTTCTTTGTCAATTCTCTCTACAGCTGAACCACAACCTCCCTTGAGGTGGGGAGAATGGATGAGAAATAGAGGACTGTGTCTAAGAATGGAATTCAAGACAAGGGGAAGAAACAGAGGTAATCCACTGTGTTGGAAATATACTTTCTTCAATTACCTGCTTAAGTTTCAGCACATAAAAGGAAAAAGTAGATGGCTTAACCTGAAAAGGTGGCTGAACAACAGGTCGGTAGGTTCAAACCAAAGAAATAACAATGAGATAGTTGCCAAAGGAAGTGATTATATACAGATTATATACAGAAGTATGACAAACTTCAAAATCAGTGACAAATGTCTTCAAAGGGTAAAAGAATAGAGAATGCTTTCTAATAAGAAATGCAAAGATTATTGTATGTCTAAACTAAATATTACAATCTAGCTATTTAACAGCTTTCTAGAATTAATTGGTGATGGATGAAGGTTCCAGATCGCCTTGCCTGCTTTTCTGAGCCAAATAAGGTTTAGTTGGAGTCAATAAGATTCACACAGCCACTCTGTTTTAGAAACTGAGAACCATACTCTAACATGAAAATGAAGAAATCAGAATCATTAAGCTTAGCATGTAGTCTAAAAATTAGTATTTGTCACAAAATGTATATCTAAATCCAGAAAAATGAAATTAGTTATTTTATAACACGAATAAAATGAAAACTTGTCCTAATGAAGCTGTGGGAGTTGAACTCATGCTATGGCAGGAGATGGATTGAGCAGAGCCCCACTGCTCTGGAAGTGGCAGAATACAATACTTGAAGCAAAGGAGCATTGTCTTGAGAGGAGATGCTGAGGGCTGACTCAGAAACATATTTCTGCCAAGAAAGCAAATTTCCAGTCCTTTTGTGCTTTGAGTACTAGCAACTCTATTATTGATTTGCAAGGAGAGGACACTGACTAACAAGTTGTATCTGACAAAATTTCTTTGAGAGGTATTAAAGTACACTCAAAGTGGTTTTGCTCTAGTCCTACTTCAGATTTTAGTTGTTATATATAGAAATTGGAGAAATGGAAGGAATGAAAGTCTTCCAGGAACATGTGTGCTTGAATCTGTTTTGCATACTGAACTGTATTTTTACTATTTTGAATTTAGAAATTATGGGCTTTTGCAAGTATTAGTTAACTTTTAGTTTCAATGAATTATTAGTTTGAAGGGGAAACTTCTTATTTTGCTGGTGAGAACCAGTCGCGATAATCAAAACAAACATGTTTTGGGGAGGGATGGGGAAGGAACATTTATCAGACTTTGGTCTTGGTAGCAAAAATATAACAGCTAACAAAATCCCACAGAAGCCAGATAATATTATACCAAGTCCACCAATTATTAATTTTGAAATTGGTGTAGTCTTACTCTGTTATATTAATCTAGTAGCTGATTTTTACAGTAAAGTAATTACAATATTTCAGTAAAAGGTAAAGCAGAAGAAGGAATTTATGACAATAGTAGTAGTTGCAAGTTGTCTATATAAACCTAAATAAAGTCAATCCTGATAGCTGAGAATGTTCTGAATTAGCTTTATCTGAGTTTCCCAAACTGCAAAAGAAAAGGAGAAAAAGCTGATGTAATGCCTAGTGAAGTACCATGTGAAATGAAGCAAAATGTGAGACAAGATACTGAAAAATAGTGCATCTGACTTGTAATACATCCTACAAACCAAATGTCCTGGAATATTAATAATCTGGTGTTGCGTTTCAGGCTTTTCAATTTCAGTGGACAACATGGGAACTCAAATTATGGCTTTGCTTTTTCAAAGCCCTGTGAAACTCAAAAAACTGTGAAACATATCTTTGAAACAAAACAATGGATTGAGATTTCCTCTTTTTGCTGGATGTGACTGACTGGCAATGATGGAAGATGCAAAAGATCTTGTCTTTGCACAGTCCAAGTCTTGTTTTTTGCCTTCCTGGATACACAAAGTTCTATGGCTATTTAGAACCAGGAATGCAAAATGTGGGCTTTTCTTGCAGCAGTGATGGAGGATTGGACAGTTGCAGGACCAAATTTTTTAGGGAATTGGAATAAGCTACAGAATGAGAAAATTTCTGCACTATATTGGTGGTGCTTGTGCAAAAACTTTCACTTCCACACTTTTCCTGGAAGGCCTTTTGAGAGGTGATTGGGAATATAGTACTCAGTGCAGCCTGTCTTTCACTGATTCCCCTGAAGGATTAGCCAAGCTGCAATGTGCCTCTGAGCCTCTTATCATTCCCTTAGGGCTTCTCACTCTGCAGGACAAGCTAGACAAGGATGCAGCTCCTTTGTTTTTTCATTTGGGGAGATCTTGGTGCCAAGTCTGTAATTGGCAAGGGGCTATGGAACTGTGACTACTGTTGTCCAGAATGCCTTGCAGCATCTCTCTATGACTGAACTTTTGTATCAAATTAGAACATATTTTATCCTTAACAAAGGTTTATTGCTAGAAGAAGTAATTGGTTCATTTTTTTAATGACTTGAAGGTCACCTGGAGAAATCTTTACACACTTCCAATGTTCTCTGAAGGGACATTTTGGATCAGAAGAAAACAGAGATCTAATCTGATGGTAACTTGTTTGTTCCTTGGGTTCATCATTTGGTGTTTTCTGATATTAGCTGTAACATACTCTAGTAAGAGAAATCACCATCACTTATTCCAGTGGCAATGGTTTGATGGAAAATGTGACTGCAATATCGTTCCGTATGAAAGACAAACTGTGAGTGTTTGATCAGTGTACAAAGAAGAAGAAAATATATATGAGGCAATAAAAAAATAGGAGCTAGAGCAAAAAGCTAAAACATGCAGAATGAGGCATAATGTGTCAGGTAAAAACTTCTTCCTCATCATCTTTTTTTGCTCTCTGCTGAGGCTTGTTCACTATCTAGTCCTGCATGTTGGAATTGAGCGTCAATTTTGCAAGCTAAACAATGAATCCATCAGTAGTATTTCTCTTTACAATAGGTAATTTACTGTATGATTGAAACATAAAAATACAAGAAAGTGTAGGAAATAAAAGCATAGAAATCTGAATAAAAGCTTGATCTGAATTATATTGGATATGCCTACCAAATTTAGAAAATTAGAAAATTACCCAGGTGCTAATCTGAATAAATTTTGAATTCACTCTTTTGAACAACAGAGCTCTGATGTGAAAGAAGTGACTCTGTCAGCATGATATATATCAGGCTGCAGAGCCTATACATTGAGGTGAAATTCAATGCTATTCTTCAAAGAGTTGCAGCTCATAACTCACACCCATGGAATGGCCCATGGCACAATTTTGAAAACCCCAAGGAGCTATCTAAATGAGTGCAATCTGTCTTTGCCTACAGGCCAGCAGTGCTGCAAGTTCTCTGCAGCTCTACCTGCAACAGTCCTGTTTTTGAGGTCCTGCCAGACTTAGCTCTCAGCTATCTGCAGTAGAATTAAGAACTATATAAATCAGGGTGGAACTTGGTGTGTAGATTCTAAAATGCAGGTGATATTTTTTTCCCTTTTGAATAATTTGGGATCCAGTTTTGAAGAACTGTCATGAAATTAGAACTATTGAAATGGCTGAAAGCCATTGAATTCTGAGAGTCCCTGTATATATGGAAAATAATGTTTCAGAACAATACCAGGGCTGTAAAATTGTATTAAGTCACTTGGGTAATGAAGGGTTAGAACTCCAGCATGTAGACTTGCAAATTGTACTGTTTTGGGTGACACCATGTCAATTTACACCACCTGAAAAATTTGCTTTAGAGTGTTGAATAAAAGATAATCAAAATCCATTTGAATAGGTGACTTTTTTCTTTCTAAGAAAAAATGTTTAAAATTGTTTTATATGCTAGCTATTCTAAAACTTTTACTTCTGGATAATCTTTCACTATTCATCTGAATTCTTGCAAATAAACACATTTTTGACTTTTGATTGGAAACTTCAGAACTATAATTTAAGTACCTTGTTAGGAAAGTTACATCAAAAATATAATCACAAAAGCAAAGCTTAAGGTATGTTCCTATGTTAGAATCAACTGACTTTATAGCTGGCATAATTTCTGCTTCCCCCCCCTCCCCGGGAAGGAAACTCACGTGGCTCTTTTCCCCCACCCCCCAACCGGTTCGGGAAGAGATTTCTCTGAGAGAAGTGGAAAAAACCTGTTTATTTCACAGGCACAGCACCACCCAGCACAAAAATGAACGATATCAAATTACAAAACCTCTCGCCGTTCAGAAGAGATGACAAAACTTCAGAGGGTCTCTTTCCTGTGGGTGTTCGCTCTGTTATCAGTCCCTTCGTCGCTGGAAAATGCCGCTGCCCAGGCTGGGCTCCCGGTAGTCCACGGGTGCAAGCTCCCGGTGCTCCCCCGAATCCCCAGTCCAAAGCAGGTTCGATTTGTTTCAGAAAAGGGACCGAAAACAGTCCAGGAAGACTTCTCTGCTCCGGCTAGCTGGAAAGCCAAGGCGATCTGTGTCTTGTTGTCTGTCTGTGCTGTAGTCAAAACTCCCGATGTGGGGGGGGAGCAAGTACAGTCTCTGATAACAGACTCGGTGCTTCTTTTCCACTCACTTTTAGTCTTAGATGGAATTTTAAGAATATAAAACCTGTCTCTGGGTTAGGTGGACGAATGGGGATACAATTTAACATCATAATCAACCCAGGACACAGACACAGCATTTTGAGGTTCCAGACTCAGGTTTCGGGTTTCTCGACTCGGGTTTCGGGGTTCTGGGCTCAGAAGTTGGGGTTCTAGACTCGGGGTTTTGGGGTCCTAGACTCTGTAGTTTTTTGGGGGGTTTTGAGCCAAATTTTTGGGGTTCCAGGCCCAAATTTTTGGGGTTCCTAACCTAACCCTTCTCATCCCAAATGTTTGGTGTTCCAGGCCCAAAGTTTTGAGTTCCTACCCTCACCCTCCTCATCCCAAATTTTTGGTGTTCTCATCCCAATTTTTGGGCATCCTGCCCGAACCCTTCTCAATGCAAATTTTTGGGACCCTCATCCCAATTTTTGGGAGTTCCAGGTCCAATTTTTTGGGGTTCGCATCAAAAATTTTTGGGGTTCTTACCCTAACCCTTCTCATCCCAAATTTTTTGGGCTTCTCATCCCAAATTTTTGGGGTTTCAGGCCCAAAGTTTTGGGTTCCTACCCTCACCCTCCTCATCCCAAATTTATTGGGCTTTCAGACGCAGAATAATCCAGGTTACATTCTCAGTTTTTTGGTTCTAGACTCGGAGTTCTGAGGTTCCAGACACAGCATTTTGAGGTTCCAGACTCAGAATTTTCGAGGTTCCATTCTCAGGTTTTGGGGTTCCAGACTCGGGGGTTTCGGGGTTCTAGACTCGGAACTTGGGGTTCTAGGCTCGGAACTTGGGGTTCTAGATCGAATTCTAGACTCGGAACTTGGGGTTCTAGATCGGGTTCTATAGACGCGGAACTTGGGGTTCTAGATCAGGTTCTAGGGATATCTAGAACCGTTCCTAGAGCGCTCTAGAACGGTTCTAGATCGGGTTCTAGAGTGCTCTAGAACGGTTCTAGATCGGGTTCTAGATCGCTCTAGAACGGTTCTAGACCGGGTTCTAGAGCGCTCTAGAACGGTTCTAGATCGGGTTCTAGATCGCTCTAGAACGGTTCTAGACCGGGTTCTAGAGCGCTCTAGAACGGTTCTAGATCGGGTTCTAGAGTGCTCTAGAACGGTTCTAGATCGGGTTCTAGATCGCTCTAGAACGGTTCTAGACCGGGTTCTAGAGCGCTCTAGAACGGTTCTAGATCGGGTTCTAGATCGCTCTAGAACGGTTCTAGACCGGGTTCTAGAGTGCTCTAGAACGGTTCTAGACCGGGTTCTAGATCGGCTCTAGGACGGTTCTAGATCGGGTTCTAGGTTCTAGATCAGGTTCTAGACTCGCAACTTGGGGTTCTAGGTTCGGGTTCCAGACCCTGTGTTCGGGTTCTAGACTCCGTAGTTTTGGGGGGGGGGGGGTCCGGGCCAAATTTTTTGGGGTTCCTAACTTAAATTTTTGGTGTTTTTATCTTAAATTTTGGGGGTTCCAGGCATCCCAAATTTTTGGGGTTCGCATCTCAAATTTTTGGGGTTCCAGGCCCAAATTTTTAGGGTTCTCATCCCAAATTTTTGGTGTTCTCGGCCCAAATTTTTGGGGTTCTCATCCCAAATTTTTGGTGTTCTCGGCCCAAATTTTTGGGTTTCCAGGCCCAAATTTTTGGGGTTCCTACCCTAAAACAAAGGTGTGTTTTATTTGCAGTAGGTCAAATGTTGTCAAACAATGAAATATGTATTATTTTTACCAAAAAAATATTTTAAAAGTTTTCTTAGAAACTTCCACTGTGAGCACTCCTGTATTAGTGCCATTCAAAACAATAATGAAAAGTAAGACAAAACCTAAGGACTAGTGAAGCAGTGCACAGCTAAGGTTAGAGAGAACTTGGCAAGGAAAGGAAGTCAGGCTTCCAAGCTGTCGGGTTCAGCCTCAGTTTGCAATATAAACCTGCCTGTTCATCCTTTCAGCGCTCAGTGGAACTGAACTGATTGGCACACAGTGTTTTCCGGATGGTTTCGATGAAGCAGTGCAGTCTCCTGAGACAGACATTCCCTCTCCCATTGAAGATAAGCTCTCTACTTTTCCTCAGAAGTTAAGGCAGGGTTTTATGCTTACTTGACAATGTAAAAATAGCTCTGCTGAATATGCTTTTAACTCTTAAATCTGCTTCAAACTATTTTTTTTTCTTTTTTATCCATAACATTAACACTGCTGTGGAGTGCTAGTCTGAAAATTCTGCAGCTCTTGGAAGAGAAAGTGATCACCATGAGAGATTTGGTCCTAATGACCTGTGAGCTGTACAATTCAGCAGGGACTTGCTGAGCACCTCTTTGCCAGGTGGTCAAGACAGATGAAACCTTCTGATAAAAGGCTTTCTGTGGTGTGATACAGGCAGCATGGGCTTAGCAAATGAGGCTGTAAGCAACATGCTGGCTAAAATATCCATTATTTTGAGGAACACTTACTGGATGAAAAATTAAATTTAAAATTTTTGAAATAATTCTTAATTCTAATTTTTTTAAGCCTATTTTTTTTTTTGACAGCAGACTGGTTATCTATCTCTGGAATGTTAGTTCTAAAATGTTGTAATTTCTGGTAAGAGCTGCGAGGATTTAGGAAAGAAGAATCAATATTTAAAATAAGATGTCATTCAGGACTAAGCAATATATTTTCTTGTACATATATTTTTTCCTACAAAAACTTGTTGTCACTCATTTAAAAAGGTAGTTCTTAAACACCTAGCACTTGAGTAGCCCTATGGACAACAGGAGTTTGAGGAATGTATGGGTAAAGCAGCTTTAGCAGACTTATTTTTGCTGCTCAAACAATCAAATTGCTTTTTGTATGAGCAATTACTAAATACTGTGTGAACGTGTCTTGAGGTAATGTAGTATTGTGTCCTCCCAATGTTGATAGAAAATAATCAGATCAAAGATTATCTCAAAGATTATCTCAGTTAGTTCTATGGTGTAAGCCCTAAGTATGGCAATTAGGAAGTGGTGCACATCTGGTATCTTATGATAATGGATCATCAGAAATGAAAATTACGTGACAGTTTTATACAATGTATAGTTCCAAACCCACAGAACTCTTAAAAGACAACATTCATGGGAATAAGTGGTGGGTGGAGAGAGATTGATTAGAACCACCTGCTGTTTACTGTGAGCTGTTACAGGTGATTATGATATAAGGAAAAAAACCCCAAAACACTTATTTCAATAAAATTAAGGATAAAAAATTACATCTGATGTCACTAGAAAGGAATATAAGAACTGTTAAAAATTATAAGATCAAGCTTCTAAAAGCTGCAAAGTATTTAGTACATAGCAAGGTAGGGCAGAATGTTAAATAGCTGCAAATATGGAAAAATAAAATATGAGCAAACAGTACTACTTTTTTATCATCAGTAAGTAGCTTTAGGCATAAATAGTTCTCTTGAAATCATCTAGAATTTTTTTGTTCTGTGCAAAAGGAATAAAGTTTTTTAAATAAGAGGAAAAACCACTAAAAATTTAATAAGCACTCTGTGAGAATTGTGGTAATTATTAAAGCCCTGCAAGGTCATTATTGGTAATTGAAATCTGATCACTTTTAAAACCCAACATGCCCAAGCAATTGCAAAATGTTACACACTCTTTAAAACATTCCTTGAGGGAGCATGAAACAAAAAGAGGAATTCAATAATTTTAAAACAGCAATATATTTTTTTAAACTTGTTTAGTAGAAGTTTAATTGGAAGTCATAGATTGAAAAGAAATTATATGAGAAGGTGGAGAATTCTTTGGAACTGAGCAATGGAGAGGAGATCTCAGGTTACATTTTCAAAGCTGTGTAAATGAGTTACAGACATGGGCACAACAACTTCCATCACTAGGAGACAGCCATAGAGAAAACATGGGGCAACAGTGTTGTGTCAGTCCCAGAAGTGATTTAAGCCTTTTGGACTGTACATTCAGAGGTATTTGCCATAAATTAAATGTGGGAGTTTCTTTGGAGAGTCTGTTGACTTCCAGCAGAACTTAGACACTTGAATACACATAAATAGAAATGGTACTGGGAGGTGAAGATGTTTAGCAGAAAAAAATTGGAACTGATTATTTTGTAAATACAATGCCTGCAAATGAGGAAAAATGTTAATGCAGAAGTGGAAGTTCTGTGGCCTTTTTATCTGTTAACTAGAAAAAAAATTAATAACAGTACAGTGAACATAATATTCATGTGTGCAAACTGGGTGACAGAAGAAATAGACAAATCCAGTAATATCTTGAGTAATTTAACTTTTCTAGTTCCTTTATGCCAGTCAGTTATTCTGCTGTGTTCCCCAAGCATCCAAGGTGAAGATTGGCTGGGTTTGAAAAATTGATTTCTCTGTACTTTATCAAACTTTCAGATCTCTTTGATGACAGCTTCTTAGATCAGTCAGTCAGACTCCCATGACTGCCTAAAAAAAATGGCAGCTGGATTATTTTCAGACAAAACCAATGCTGCCAAATGCCTTTCAGTGACTCTCTCACTAATTTGTCATACTTTTTGTTTCTACATAAAGAAATGCCACCTTGTATACCACTTTAATTTCCTTTTTTGGGTGCTTGGGTATGTCCTATACACTTGCAAGGTATTCAGCTGCTATGTGAAAATGTATTACCATCAGCAAAGTAAAAAATATCATTCGTAAATGCTAATTTTTTTTCCGTAAATCAGGAGGTATCTAGAGTACACATGAATAAAGTTTTTTTTTATTTTTCAAGAATTAGAATGAAAAAATCTCTGAAGATGATTAAATAACAGTACTGTGTTACAGGTTTGGCTAAAATAAAAGAAAAAGCTTTAAAAACCCCCCAAAAAACTTTGAAAATTGCCTTAGTGAAAGCAATTCTTTATACATGTCAATACATATCAAATAAAGATTAAATTATATTTTAAATTGTCCTCCTTAGAACAGTGCTGATTTGAGAAAAATTCTGATTTGAGGTGGGAGAAAACAACCTCAGAAAACAAGCTCAGAAAATAACCTCAGTGGATTATTGTTGCCAAAGCCAGAGAAAATTCTTGTTCAGAAAAGTGTTATTACCTGTACAGACCTTGTGTGCTTTTAGACAGACTTGTGCAGTCATGTTCCCACCTGTCCTGAGACACTGGCATCTGGGAATCTATTTCAATATTTATAACCCTTTCTTCATTCTGACTGGTTACAAGCAAGGGAAATGCTGTTTCACACCTGCATGCTTGTAGAGCTGACTCCACACAAGCAGCAAGGGAGGTCCGGCAGGTCCGTGGGATCACAGATTTCAGGAGGAATACCATTCCAAGCAGATCTTCAGGAGTTACAGGAGCTTTAAAGTGCTGCTGGTGGTCTGCACTTTGTGTTCTTGGCACTTGGCAGTTTCTGGCCTGTTGTGTTCCTGGAGTCAGGCATTTCCAGCTTACTGCATGAACACTGGCAGCTCTAAATGAGCACTTCCATCAGAATGCAGTTGCTGCTCAGCACTTGGGGCTCCTCTGTTGTCCAGCTGGGTATGTTATGACTTTTTTATCCTCCTCTGTGTAACTGTTTGCTTGGATGACTTCACCTTGCTGGGTTTCCCTGACAGAACTCTGGGACATGACAAAGATTCTAGTCACTGGCATTATGGTTTCTGAGAAAAGTTTTAAAGCTAAGTTTCAATATCTGATCACAGGAATACAAGACAGATGATCCACATATTGAATAATGTTAGAAAGAAGGCATTGGTAGTGAAAAGTAAGTTATTTAATTTCTGTATGATGTTTTGTAGCTTTTCAAAATCAACAACACTGTGAAAAACACCACAATATCTTGATGAGTGATAATGGCCATTCTAGATTTTTCAACACTTTTGAAAAAAAGGAAATACAATTTACTTATTACTTTTATGGGAAGTATCTGAAGGCATCAACATTGAAAGCTGTCTCTTTACTTCCCATAGTGAAAGTAAGATGTGGCCCTAGCCCAAGAAAAGGGAAGAAAAGGAATCACTTTTCCATTTGACAGAACAAAAAAATGTATAGCAAGAAAAAGAAATAAACAAATTACTTTGGACATGATATCTTAGACAGTGTCTCCTTTCCTTTTTTAGGTAGTGCCCCTTGTCAAGCTCAGAACTCTCCATTTTGTTGAGATAAATGTCAGTCCTCAAAGTCCTGCATATACTCCCTCTCAGATCACACATGGGTAGAATATCTGCGCTGATGGAAACCCTGCATTTGTGAATTGTGCTTCTCACTGAAGTCTATTTCCTGTTGTGCTGTTAGATAGAAATGCAGTTTGATGTGACAACTCCCAATCCCTGTTGTATGAGGTCATTAAAGATCCCATTATCTATTTACTAAAACCTAAGCCATACGTTCTATTGTATGGAATCTTCAGCTGGATTCCTTTCTTTTATAATACATTTCTTGTAGGTATAGTAGACATCACATGAACTGAAGTGAAAAGAAAAGAAAAAAAGCTGATTTATGACCTATCTTCTTCTAGTGAAAGACTGAAAGGTTATTCCCTAGGAAATGTTGAGGTAATTTGTTACCTTGTTTTATGAGTGTGCTGTTAAATAGCTGATATGTTTCCAATGAGAGGTGGCTGCAGTGGTGAAGTTAAATCAATTGCTTTGGTGAAATAATCCCCAGAGCTTGGTAACTGATTGCATTTTACTTTAGGTTTGCACAGTCTTTTGATGTTATTCAGGATCAAAAGCAATACAGAATTAGAAGGTTGCTTTTATTTATTAATGAGGATTTTTTAGCACTGAATATAACTGAATGCAAAGTAGAAGTTGAGATATAGAGAAATGCAAACAAATGAAGATTATGTCTTCTCTCTCTCTCCCCTTTCCTTTCTTTTTCTCCTTTTCCTTTGGCAATAACAGTTCATTCTCTTGGTTCAGGAAATTTCAAAAATTAAGGCAAGTGAGTGCAGGATTAAGTGATTAAATAGATAAAGATAAATCAAATCAATAATCTCTATTATAACTTTCTTTTTAGGTGATGTTTGGGTTAGGTATAGCCCGACCCTAAGGACACCACGTGATGGAGAAAAAGAATTAATATTAGCAGAGTAAAATCAGTACTAGGGGAGGATTAATAAAGTCTGTGTATCTACCTTCAGACCTCATCTCTGAGCCAGGATTAGTTTAAACATTGCGTATTAGCACTTCTACATACTCGAGAACAACGGCATCAGGTATTTTGAGACACTATAGTAGCAGAACAAGTTGTTTTAATTTATCTTTTGACTTTGCTAATTTTTTTTTTCTGCAGAGGAGCTCAGATGAGTTTCTACATTTCTTATACAAACATGGTTTGGCATTCTGCAGAGAATCAGGACATGGCGAAGTCTGTCTGTTGCTGATGTTTCCTTTGTTTTGCTTACAAACATGAGACAGCAGTGTTAAAACTACTTTGTCTTTAATAATTAACTTGGGCAGCCTAATCAGTAAATCTCTTCCAGATGACTGCTGCTACTTTGTATTGCAGTGTTTTAGAGCCTAGAAATTACTGGTAAATTTATAAATTTGTCGGAATTCTGCAGTCTCCCCAAAGGGCAGCTGAGGTAAACATCAACACCAGAGAAACAATGCAGAGGGGCACACACAAAGCCTTTGCTTTAATTTGCTGTCCAGCATTTCAGGTCAATATATCCTAATGCAGAGTGTCAAATTTTCAAGTAAATAGAACTTGATTTTCCAGGTATTTCCTGGTTACTTGACATCAAATACACTTTTTTTTTTTATTATTATTATTACTAAATCATTCATATCTTGCATGCCTGTTAATTGTGTTGTAACTGTATTCACCATAGTTTAACTCTTCTCCAGGGTTTGCTTAGCTTCAAGAGGCAATTGTTAAATAAAAAATACCAACAAGGTATTATGACAAACCTATCTACAAGAATTCCTTTGCTGATGGTATAAGAACAATTAGAAAAGCTCAGATGAGCAGCTCTGCATTGTTTCTTGGTTTATGTACAAGAAGGACTACACATTCATATGAGACCCAGAATCGGTATTGAGCAGCTGTGAGATAATCACTAGAGACTCAAACTTCAGCAACAAGACCCTCTAAGGTCAGAAACATCCTTACATTTAGTTTTTAAAAGGAGAATACTCATTAGATGCACTTTCTCACTGGACATCTGAAAGAGGGAATATAGTATTCCAAATAAATTAAGTGTGGAAGAAATTAAGAGTCAAAATGTATCTTTCTTCTTCTTTTTGAGGAGAAAAATATAAATAGTTTCTTAATCTCACAAATCCCTACTTTTCAATATAAGAGAAATTTCCAGATCATATGGAAGCTTCAAGATCAGAATGGGATGATTAGAATGATAATACCATACTTAACATCAAGCTTTAATTTAACTATTGAAATTATGACCCACTACAGAGTGAACAAATTTAAGATCAAGAGCTCTAAGTGGATCTGGCCACAGCTGCTTCTGAGCATATATTCTGAGGTGGTGACATTCTGTAAATGCCTTTAAGACATGTAAATGACTGTGCCAGCTACAAGATGGTTCATAAATGGTCCCAGACAGGAGGTCTGTAGCTCCAGTGAGCAGATCCACCATATGTTGATGAGGTGAGCAGACAAGTGGAAATTTGGAAGGCATGAATTAAAAATAGGTGGGTAGTGTTATATGAAGAGAAGGATTTAAAGCTAAAGCAGGAAGGTGGGGGAGGTGGGATGAACAGGGCAGTAAAGAGAAGATACTAACATTGCTTATGGGCAAGTGGAGCAGATGATCACTTGGGAATTGATGTAGGCACTGAATTCTGAGTCTGGTTAGTGTAGGTCTTGTATTTTTTTGGTTTCACAGTGAGATCACCACAATTCAAACATCATTATCTCTGAGGTTTAAGTCTAAAAATATGGGAAAATCCCTATGCAAGAGCAATGTTATTGCTATAGGTATGATGTTTTTGATATTAACTGGTGATGGTTCATCTCCGTTAATGGAGATGAACCATAAATCTCCAGATTTTAAAATTATGAACAGTTGTAGCATGAAACAATTCTTCCCTGACTGAAGATGAGTTGCTTGAATTTGCTGAATCTGAAACTGTAGTGGAATCAAGATCTATTTATTCATTAAAAAAGTAGAACAATCTTATAAGGTGGCCAGACATGTACTTATGAAGAAGGGAAGCTGGGTTTCATGCTGGGTTTTCTCTTTAGCTTGTCTACAATAAAATGTGCTCTCAGGATGATAGAATAAAGTATCCATTTCTTGCCTATTGGGAATACACTGATCCAAGTATTGGAGAGGAATTTAATATATTTATTTATTTCTATTTAGTATATGTTTTTTTTTACCTGCAGAACAGGCAGCCTATCCAACCTGTTACAAACCCTGTTAGCATTAAACATTAAGTTGAATACCTGAGTATAAACAGTGCTGAACAGGGAAAATAAAAGAAAATTTCTTGTTACAGTTTGAAATCTTGAAGGTGAAATTTTGGTAAGGAAAATCTTATATGATTTTAAAAAGTATTTTGAAGTGATAGTACTTAACAGATCTCTATTGTATAAAATTAACATGTTTATTTTTGAAATGCAGATGACTGATGATATGGGTAACTTTCAGTACTTACTTTATCTGTCCACAGATTCTTGCTGTGATAGAGTAAATGTATCTTATTCCTGTTAGGATGACTTGAAAGGAAAAAAAGGTATGGGTCCCTTCGTATCTTCCATTTAGTGTGTACAGCTCAGTGAAAGCCCTTAATTACAGTGTGGCTTTGAGGAATCCTTATGTTTCCTTATTTGAGGCTTTGCTCTTTTTGCAAGAATTTAAATATTTGGCTTTATTTCTATATTTAGGGGCTTTACCATATTTAACCTTCTTGCTAAAATCCTATGATCTCTTTTCTTATATGATTCTTGGGTAGCTTCAGTAACTGCAATGGGAGAACTTCTGCTTGGAAAGGTCTTCTGGGAGTTACCGATTCCAGGCCCCCACTTGAGGTGGTGCTGTAATTAGAACTTGGTCTGGCCAGTCCTGGCCTTGTTTTGCTGAGTCTCAAATAGCTCTGAGGTGTTCTTGCTGAACAACCTTTCCTGTGAGCAGCATTACCTTTCCTGAGAAGGTAACCCAGAAAAGTGGGTTTTTTGATGTCTATGTGACTCGTTTTTTTGATTATCACTTTCATATTAATCTTGAGCTTTTGCAGCAAAAGAAAGCCTTTTGCAACTTGAATGTCTATCCTGTTATCCTGTTATCAAGAGCTGACAAAATCCGTCTGTGGTTTGTTGTTTTTTGGGTTTTTTTCCATTGAATCTTGCAGTATCATCAGGTAAGAAAAAGTTAATGACTTCTAAGAATTCTGTTCTTTTTTACAGACCACAAACTTTTTTTAAGAAGTAAACAAAGGGAAAAAGGAAAAGATTTTCAGGCTCCTTAATGAATGAAAACAAAGTTTTGTTTCCTTACACAAAAGGAACACTCCTAGTGAAAACTTGTGGTTTGGGGTTTTGAATAATAAGTGCAATAACTGACCATCAAAAATAACTTACAAATTTGTCTGATTATCTATTTATAATTTTATAATATAAGTTGAAAATAGTAAGGCAGAAATCCCAGTGTAGTGGATAGTCTGGTAGCAAGGAGCTCTTTGAAATCATTTTACATCTTCAAAGCGCAGTGCACTTCCTAATGCTAACGGCACCTCATGGCTACAGGATTCTTAGGGGAGCTAATTACTGCTGGCCTAAGGACACCTCCCCAGCACGTGCTCTTCCCAAGGCTTGCTTATGTACTCAACAAAATCTGTACCTGCAATGAATGCAAGTCTGCTAGGGCCCAACAATGACTTCAGACAACCACCCCTTACCTGTCCTCACAAAACTGGAATCTCAGTGACATTTATGGCTTTTGAAAGTACCCTGGGTTAAAAATAATTTTATTTGATAGAGTCCTGGCCATCTGAAGCTGCAATTTAAGAGTATGGTGGGGTTTTTTTTACAATTTCTCAATCATTCTATGTCCATAAAGAAAAATGAGGAGAATCTTCTAGTCAAGATTTTTTTTAAACACAGTATTAGAACTGAAATGGACTTCAAAAAGTGGTAGCAAAACACTTGTGTGTTGTTTTGCAGTTAAGTTATAGAGTCTGTGTCCAGAATTTTCGGTCTCTGATTTACCTTTTTGTTGAAACTGAGACCTCCTATGATCTGAAACCCACTAGGACCTGGGATCTCCTATGACCTTCCCACACAGAGAGCAAAAAGCCATTGATCTGTAACCTATGTCACCTCTATGTCCTCCAGGAAACATTGTAAATAGTTGATCTCACTTCATTATGAATGAGCCGGTCTGAGGGACAGGATGCTATTCATGCAAGCAGCCTGGAAACTTGGGTTTTTTAAAAAAACAAAGAGAATTTTGAGAACAGGTACATTGCAATGTGATTGCCTGTATCTTATTTTCTGTTGGTGCTGGAGAGTTCCTATTTATAACAAACAAATTCTTTTTGACAGTTGAAGTAGAATGAGAAATAGAGTTCTGGATAATACATTGATCTAGGCTGTCAAGCTGAGGGTTGATTTGAAGGTCAGTCAATACATATTCTTTTCCCACATATCCATAAAATTATGATTATAATGATATATGTGTAATCTAATTTGGGAAGAACAAAAAAGGGTTTTCAGATTTGACTATATTGTACTAATATATGAAAGTAGATGTTTCCTTTTGATTGATACAGTTTTAAACATCATTGTCCTTGTACTGTTAGTTATCAGAGTCAGGCCCTTTTTTGCCTTAAGTGTAAAAACTGACAGAATCAGAGCAAGCTGTCCTGCATGAACTTGTTCCTGATGTGGTGAGATTTCAAGGGAAGTGGGATGTCACGTCAATGGTTTTCCTCTCTCCTCATAGAGCAGAGCAGGCCAAAATCCTGAGGAGGTGCAGCTGCAGTGGCAGTACTGGGGTTAGCTATTGTAACACACATTGGTCAGGGAATTAGACAAGACAGGTACGTATAAATATGCACGCTGAAAAATACATCAGTTCAACAATTACCAGTTTATTTGACAATTATCAGTTTAGCAGATTAGATTTGATTTACATAGTCCCAGTGTGGGCTTAAAATAGCAAATATGAATACATGGGAATACATTTCTGGAGAAGTGGTGTAGAGGGGAAGGCCAGAAAGAGAGCTGAGAAGCTCTTCAAAGAGAAAGCTGCTTCCAAAGCTAGATTCATAAAAAAAGGTTAGGAAAAAGGCATGTTAGCATCAGAAATATAGATTATAAGAGCTTAGTTAACACACATGGATGTAGATAATTTACTGGACTGTGGCTTACTCACAAAATTGCAGTTTGTGGTGGTTGTAGCTGGGGTTGGTCTCCCTTGCTGGTGGGAAGTAGTTGTGATTTGACCCTGCTGATGGATTGAGACATTCTGAGTTTGGATAGCATCACTCTTGCTCCTCTTAGCTCTGTTTCCACACTCATAATGTGACTGCTGTATCAGTGAGAGGTGAGTGATTTCTTCTGACCTACCTGCTGCATCTGCATGTTCACTGAAGTTCACTTTGAGCATCTTAATTCCCCCATGGCTAATGTGGAAGGAGAATAAGTACACAAAGGAGTACATATAGGAACACATCCTTAATGAAGAAGTTTCTTATTCTGCTGACATTTTTACTTTTAATTTCAGAGAAAATGAAAATTGTGTTTATGAAACACATCTGCATCTAATCTGATCTCATCAGGTCATATGCTGCTACACAGTGGCAAATCATTTTGCTCCTAAAAAAGCACTAGACTTATAAGTTGTGCACAGCCCCCATGAGTTCATTTCATACAAGAGCTGGGGAGCAAACCTGAGATGCTGATAAAAGTTGATTCTTTGGTGAAGTGAGGAGTACTCAGTCAAATGAATATATTCCCTTGAGTGTGCATTTTAAAACTTATGAAGATCAGTACTGTAAAAGGCAAAGCCATCCTCTCCCATCCATACATTTTGTCCTCAGGAATTACATTTCTTTTTCTACCAAATATTGGAGGCCAAGGACTCATAGTAAAAGACTGTTACATCAAAAGTAATGATGAAAATGTTGAGCATAGTAAGTGCTGGAGACAAAATTAACATAGGGACTTTGTACAGCTATATGGGATTAATCTGGTCTGGAATCCTGAATCCTCCATGATCAGCACAAGCTGATTCAGAGGATAAACCAGCAGCAGGTACTTACTTATATGAGACAGTGTCTTCAAGGAAAGTTTTACTTTTTAAGCATAGTAGTTAGAGATTGTAGCTGAGCTTCACATGGTATTTAAAGAGTCTTGCATCTTTCTAAGAGCTCGGTATCTTGAACATCTGCTAGATATTCAAAAGTGATTCAGATGAGGTCTCTAAGGAGGAAAAGTAGCAAGGGTTTGTAAATATGATCAGATCCTACAATAATAACTGAACATCAGTGCCAGCACTAATGAGAAAAACAGAAGGTGTTAAAATGAACTAGAAAGTTTTTAGGCCTATTAGTCTCTCTGCCAAATGAACTTTTGAGCTTTAATACACAAGCTTTTAGGATGCTCATGCAGTTAACTCTCTATGTTTTATAATGCTTGTCTTGTCAGTAAAAGATACTAATTTCACTGAAATACAACAACTTTAGTGAAAATATCTGCTATTTCTTGATTTCTTAACAATTCTGATTTTTTCCGATTTTCAATCTCATTGCAAGAATTACGAGTGAAGGTGGACTCCTATACATCAGCTTCAGGAGTTTTTTATCCTCAATGGCACATTTATTTTCCATCTGAGTCTTTGCTTAAATTGCATTTCATCCCTCATTTATATTTCTCATCTACATGGTAACATTGTGCACACTGATGCAGTTTCTCCTGCTGTCATCCACACGACTCTTTGTGACTTCATTTGACACTGTATTAAGGTAAACCACAATCTTGTTAATGGCAATAAGCACCAAGGTGGTTGAGTGCTCCTTTGAATGAAGACAAATGAAGGTAGGGAAATGTAATGACTATGCACACTGTGAAGTAAAAGGGTTGTCTTAATGGACTAAAATCAACTTATGTGGATAAAATGACTTGACTAACAGTTGAGATTAACTTGACTGATTCAGCCAACAACTTGCTTAAGGTATCTTAGTATTGCCATATCACTAAGCTCTAAATCAGAACAGGTTCCCTGAGTGATACCTCTGGTAGCACTCATGTCTGTAAAACCTAAATTTTACTCCTGGGTAGGTACTTAGTCTAATTTATTTCACTACCTAATGCTTATTGCAGAGAATATATTTGGACATAACATTTGTTCTCAAAGTTTTTGAAACAAAAACCCCCTCAGCTACCAGAATGTCCTATAAGAACAGATGGCACAAAGAGGGTTGCTAGTTCAGAGAATTTTCAATGAAACTGGCTCTGAAATCACACTAAGCTTTTCTCTATTCTAATATTATGCACTAATATTAAACTATCAGTTGCTAGATGGCACAATATATTTCCAGTTCCAATAGGCAGTTATGCAAACACTATATTATACAAGCAGGAAAAACACATGATAATGATTTAATTTTGGTTCATGGAGCTGTAGAACTCAACATGGTGGTACACCATATCTACAAAAAAGGTTGGTTTTCCAGAACTTGCTAAGACAGTTAAATTGGTATGAATACTGGTAGAAAATAAACTTTAATATTTGAAAGATGGTTGAAATAAAAATACTTTAAATCCAATGCAGGATTAAAAAAAACCCAAACAAACAGTTTGGAGTTCTTCTTCAATCTTTATTTTGTACTTTTGTTTCTAACATACAACATCACTGCCTTTCAATTTTCAAAGGGTTTTGCTTTTTATTATATCATTACTTTATTGTGTCTTGTAGCAAGTAACGTCCCTGGCAACAGATCAATGTATGTGTATGGACAATTTTTTCCAGTAGTTTTATTTAAAAGTTTTGATAGGGTGAAGTGTAGATGTAGCATGTAGTATTCTTCCTATCCTAGGAAAGATGGATAACTCATTTGCCAAGAATTCTCTGGAGAGAGAGAATTTTGTCATGTCTTTTATTTTTGAGAGTGAATTGAACTCATGGTTCAGTCATGGATCCAACCAAAGAACAGACTTTAAGGAAACCCTGGTGTCTTTTGGTTGGTTTTGATGCAGTATCGGCACACAGAAGATAATGAGATGGGAAAACAATGCCCTAAAGCAACTTGGGCTTTGGGTGACTTGTAGCCAGTCTCTTACTCCAGTGGTGCAGCTGACTCTGTGGAGAGTCAAAGCAATGGCTGCTTCACCTGGCCTGTGCTGAGCTTCTGGTACTGTCCATTACAACCTTCTCATGTGCAAACCATGGACACAAACTCCAGGTAAATGCCATGACATTACATTCAGAGTCTTAGTGATAAAGTAACTGCCACACTATTTCCAACTTTGCTACGTATTTCCCTGTTCCTGACTCAAAGCAAGAAGCTGCTTTACTCAGAGAATAAATATCAGAGGTCATAACTATGAATGCTGCTTTGTTGTTTACACTTGGAGTGATTTTTTCCCTGCTACCACAGTCTTTGAAATTTCATTTTCCTTAATTTACTTTCAGATTCCTAAATAAAACAGGCAAAGGGAGGGACTGCCATCTGATTCTCCTGTGATGCACAGTACTTGTTGCTGTGCTGATCATGTCTGAAATGCTGTCCTACTGTTTTGCAGCTTACCTTTTTTTTAAGCAGACTTTCTTCTCCAAAATCTTATGTCAATAATGAGAGAGCAACACAGTAAATAAGTAGGTACTTGACTAGAAAGTGCAACTACTGATCTGCCTGCTAGGGATGATTTTACATTTCCCAGCATGCATCCTTTAGAAAGTTATTGAGGGGGATTTGGACTTCCAGGCCACTGCAGTATAATCACTGAACAGTTATTTGCTGGAGGCAATCACCATTATTATGGCCCTTACTCCACATCTTTTGAAGACACTGAAGGATTGATATTGATTTTTGAGTAGCATTTATAAGGGGCCTGTGCATTTGAGAGTAACTGGACCATATCATTAGATTACCTAGGGGATTTTCCATCAACTATATTTCTAAAGGTAACACTAGTAGAAGAACTCTTAACCTCTGAATCAGAAGATGGATGTATAAGAGACATTGGAATTTTAAAGGAAAGAACTTCAAGAAAACAGCTGCTAAATGACCGTTTGAAGTCATGGATCACAAGCTAACTCTTGATTTATGAAGGCAGCATAGTAACAATTTTCTAATTAATTGATCTGATTGTTCTCAAGAGTGTTTGAGTCTTAATATTCACGGAAGTCAGTGATTAGGAAAAGCTATTTCTTGGCATCAAAACAAAAGGAATCCTAAGAATAGTAAAAGACTGTGAGAGGTGCTTGGCCACACTCATTGCACCAGTGGCAGCTGATAATGTAGCATGTGAGTCCTGGCCAATGGACTGGCTCCCCCAGCCTTCTCCTGTGACATGGTCCCTCTTCTGCTCTATCAGTATTTTGGGTATTCCCAGCTCTGCTCTGAAGCTCCCTGGCTCTGACAACACTGGGCACTCAGGAGCAGTGGCTACAGGTGCAATGTGACCCCAGTCCATGGGCAAAGCTGCAGCTGGGGCTGCCAGTGTGACCCTGTCCCCCGTGTGGTCTGAGATACACTGGTTTGTGTTAGGCTTTAGATTAACACATCTGAATGAGTTGCAGAAATCCCGGAATTTTGTAACAGGATTTTAGAGTCAGGTCAGGTTAAGATAACTGAGATTTAGGTGAGATTATAGTAAATTTCACTTATAGTTAGCTGAGAGATAGCACCTCAGCCAGAGAATCTGCCACTCTTTTTTAAGAAAAAAAAAAGATTTCACACCCAAGTTACAAATAAGACTTTAACAGCTTAACTTGGAAACAATATCTTTTCTTAAAAGAGAGTATATGTTCCCAGGGTTTTACACTCAGAATCAAGCAAAAGCATGAGGAAAGTAGTCTTCAGTAGCTTTCAGATTTTTCTTTCTTACTACAGGTTGGTAATTATCTTGGTCACCATCTTAACTAGTAAATTTGCCCACATACCAGTTCCGCATTCTACTAACAAAATGCCTATGAATAACTTGTCCAAATTTGAGAAATTTTTTAAGAAGAAATATGAGCTTGAGAAAGCCAGCATATTTTTATGTTTATTAGACTGAATATGTCCTTTGAAAGGACACAGAGTTTTCCCAAAAGTTTGGCTTTAAGAAGTCAAAAGGCTTTTGAAAACATTTGCCTAAACCACAAAACTTTGCATGTGTTTCCCTTGTAAATAAAGGATAATGTAATGCAAAAGAATCTTATTTAAACTTTGCGTACAAATATGCATGAATGCCAATTAGATTCAATTTTCCTGACTTAATTTGAATTAACTGATGGGTCTTTTGACACAAGCTGTACTAATTGTTGCTTATTTGGGTGCACTATATCAGTGAGCATGGCAATCAAAAGCTCAGCCAGATGTTCATATTTTCTTTGATTGCCCACAGCCTTGGGTTTGAAGAAAAGTCAATCAGCAAAATTATTCTTCTTAGCATCTGTCAAGGTACTGATCACATTACCATAATGGCAGTCAGAAAAGCAGAATGTCTCTGATTCCCTTTCACTTAACCTGGTGTCAGCCTTCAGCTCTCTGCAGTCTTGGTTTGATACCATCACAAAACATGGAAATTTTGTGAAGTTAGTCCAAGTGTATTTATAAGTGGTTGAGTTCATCACTGAAGAGTGAATGTGTTTTTATCTTCATGTAAACTTATATTTATGTGAGTAACTTTTATAAAAGTGTATTTTGTGTATTTTATATTGGCATATATTTACAATGTCTTTTTGACTGAAGGGATTTTTTTTTTCAAATGTCACATAAAAGCTTTTGAGAAGTTGAAAAACTAAATGCGTTCCACCTATGTACAGGAAATCTAAGCCTACTGAAACAGTTTCTTTTGATATGCATTAAAATTTTTGGACACCTGTAAGATACATAATTTATATTTACAGATCAAGCATTTTTTTCAATTAATTACTATTTTCATGAAAGCATTAGGGAAAAAATAATTTTTGTGGGTTTGGTCTTTTGCAAGTATTCTAAAAGCATCTGCCAAAGAGAGAATTTGCATTTGTTTTCAGATGGGATACAAATCAAGACTGTCTTAACCTTTCCCTCCTTTCATCCCTAGGTGTTTAAAGTGTGTCTGCATTTCCTGCATAAATGGATCCTAGCTCATTAAGGGTAAGATTTTTTTTTTTTGCAGTCCCCATAGGAGCAGTGCCTAGCAAGAGAGAGTGCATAGTTTGCACCTTTGCTAATTTAAGAATTTACCATGGCCTAGAGTTCTACCCTGCTCAGGAGTGTTTTAACTTGCAATCCCCACCTGCCTACCTGGCAGCTGAGTATTTTGAGCAAAATTTATCATTCCATTTGTTTCTGTAGGATACCTTCAGCCTAAGACAATTCACAGCTAAGGATAACCATGGGAAGAGAGCCTAGCCTAAACCACAACTTTAATTTCCTGCTTGTCTATGTGTAAGACTGGTGCAGGTCTCTCACTGTTGTACATGTTGCATTCTTTCTAAAGCTCTGAATGTGGACGAATCCTTGCCATGGTCCTTAGAGGTGATGGACTGTGGACAAGAGAATTCTTTATTTTCAACTGTTAATCTTTAAAATTCTGTTTCATATTTCACCAAATTTCCAAAACCAGACCTGTCAACAGTAGCAAAACTCTGCTGCTTCTCCCTATTGAGTAGTGAAACTTTTGTTCCTTGTTTAGAGACCTTATTGTATGTCACATCAAAAAGATGAATTTAACCTGACAGAGGAAGATGAAAGGGACCTGACAGGGGAAGATTCTGAAAATATTATTATGGGTGATGAGCTCCAGCAGCAATTAATTCAGGAAGTTTACTGAAGGAAGCTCCCACGCTCAACCACTAAACTCTTAATGTGGCTTAGCTCTCAATCAAAGCTTTCAGAGAAAGATATTGCATGAAGGAGGAGCTACTGTATCTGCCACAAAGCTGCTTAATATGACTCATGTCTCAATGGAAGTATTTGAAGCATAAAAACTCTTTAGATAGTTCTTCAAAACCAGTGGCACACATCCCTAGCTCATTTATAGAGTTGATTAAATATTTGCATGCCTGCTGTTCGAATATTCACAGCTACTCAGGTTTTCAGCCCATTCTACTGCAGAAACACCTGGGTAAAAAAACAAACCCTTTTTGTTCCTTCACTCTAAAAAGATCTCTCACCTCAGGTTGCGGACATCAGCCTCTGGAAAGAAGACCCAGAGTGGTGCTAACTCCTGGGAAGCGCTTTGCATGGCATGACAGGGAGAAAGGTCAGAGTGCCATCGCCCTTGAGCATCATGGGCAGGGATTTGGAGCACATGCACAGGTTTGGAGGAGGAGAGGTCAAGGTTTGTATTTGGTGGGGTTTCAGATTTTGTTGGTGTTCTTTTTTTTTGCTTTAATTATGCCTTTGAAGAGGTAACAACTAAATGAGAATCCACCTCTTCCACATGTATAAAACCCTGTGGGTGCTGCAAGTGGTACATTTTTAATATGATGCTTTTAGAAGAAATGAGAATTAAGGGGAGGAAAATTCCCAACAAAGAGATAATGTTGGGTTTCAGCTAGGGGTAAGTGGAGGTTACCCTCTTTTGACACACACATAGTCTCAAAATTATCTTGTGGGCTTTGGAACCACCCAGAGCACAGCTCCCCCTCAGGCCAGGCTCACAGGCCCTGAATGGTCACCCAGGGGCTGCTGCTGAGAGCACCCAACCCAGGCCTCTGCAGGGAGTTTTGGTCAGAACAAACATCTAAAAACATCCTTAAAGCCACCTCTTAAAGAAGGGCTTTTGAGTATTTCCTGGAGTATTAAACTCTAAGTATCACCTTGAGTGCAGTTTTGGGTGCCATAGTAGAAGAAAGTTTTAAACCTATTGGAGACCTACCAAGACAGTGAAGGGCTTTGAGGGGAAGCCATCTCTGGAGCAGCTGAGGTCACTTGGCTTGGTAAGTGTGGAGTAGACACAGGTGAGACCTCAGGGCAGTCCACAACTTCTTCACAGGCAGAAATGGAGGATCTCTCTCTGGTGATCAGTAGTGGGACTCAGGTAACTCATGTGAAGCTGAGAAGAGGCTCATGTTGGATATTAGGCAAAGGTTTTTCCCCTTGTGGGTGTTTGGGTACTGGAACAGGCTCCCCAGGGCAGTGGTCACAGCACCAAGCCTGGCAGAGTTCAAGAGGTGTTTGGACAATGCTCTCAGGCACATGGTGAGTCTTGGTGATGGGCCTGTGCAGGGCCAGGAGCTGAACTTCAATAATCCTTGTGAGTCCTCCTGAACTCAGGGTACTCCATGATTTTATGATCCCCCAGCTGTACTTGGTCATGTTCCTCTGTAACTTGTCACACATACATTGTTTGCAGGCCCTGGACTTCATCCTTTTCTGTTTTTTGCTGAGTTGTTACAGCCCTGATCTCTGTGTGTAGGAGTCACCCTGCATTTATTTACAGAGATCTGGAGGCACATATCAAGCTCTGTCTTCCTTCCCTGTGTTGAAGCAGAAAAGGGCAGTATGCTATCTGGCTATTGAAAATATTCCAGTGTTGAAAGAGAGCCCTTAATTACTTTGTGCTTTTGCTTCCTCTGAGTTATGTGTCTGATTAGAGTTAAATGTTATCATTTCATACACCATCACAGCTGAGTTCCACTTGGGTAACATGCATCCAAATTTGCTGTATATCTATATGGTGTATTTATTGTTCTGCATGTTAAGAGGGTATTAACTAACTGTACTTGCATATGTTTCAGCCCTGAGTTAGCTTTCAAATTTGTGATTTTGCTTTCATCTTAGTTTTATAGTAGATAATTCTAACCTTCTCATTAAGTTTAATGAGTAATCACATTGGCTTACTGCTGTTTCTACATGGCACTCTTGTGCATACAGTCATCAGAAAGATTATGCAAAACATGAGAAATGAATGCACGTGTGCAAAACTGCATAATACACTGAAATAGTCAAGAATAATTTAATCAGGAACATTTTCAGGTATCCTCAGTTCATGTTGACTGTCCATTTTAAAATTCTTTATCATTTTTTTCAGGAATATTTTCATGGAAAAATGTGATGCTAGTTCAAATGTGGTTCCTCAAGATATTGTGTATTTTGTTTGAGGTTAATATGTTCAAAACATGAAATAGGTTAATTTTAAAGTGCAGAGAGAGAGGTTTCAAAGGGTCAGTAGTGTGAGCTGGTTTCCCCATTGTTTTTTTCTGTCTTTCCTTTCAGAGACAGTCGTCAGTGCTGCCTGGTCTGGATGCTTCTCTGTGGTAGGGAAAGGACAAAGAAATTGCTTGTTCCTAATCTGGATGGTCCAGACAGGCTTTATGGGTCTGGCAGCATGTTAGTGTGAGTGTATATTGATTTCTGAGCCTGCTCACCCTCCTCTGCCATCCATTCTCTCTTCACCTTAAAAGTTAAGCATTTCATCCCCCCTTTCAGACCTCCTGTGCTCTCCAGTGCCCCAGCAAAATGTGGGTTCTCCACAAGAATTGAGATCCTGTAGAGTGTGAGGAGTGTCTGAGAGAGAGGTGAGTGTGGGAAGGAAGGGGAGGGAGGCACAGGGATGTGGCTGCAGGCAGTGCTGTTTCCCACAGAGGCCTGCAATCTTTTCTACTCTTCAGGTGTGTGTTTTTATAAACCAGTTTTGCTGCTGCCTCCTAACTATGGGGCAATTTCACCCAGCCTTTGCATTGACTGTGAGGAACAGACCTGAGCCCTGCAGTACCAGTGATCACATGGGATGCTCCCAGACTGCCCACAGAGATTTCTCACCCTCCTGCCTGATGTTGAGGGAAGCAAGCTCTCCTAACATTCTTTTCCCATGTATTTCCCCACTGCTTACTTATTTCCTCTTTTTCCCCCTTCTACATTTTCATCCTTTCTGTTATACATTGAGAATTATTTTATTGTGCCTTTCTTTTCTAGAGGTGCCTTTATTTCACTGTTAGTATTGTACTCAGCTCTTATCTCCCAGCACATGAGAAAACAATTTTGGTGAGGGTCCCAGTGGGCTTCCTCCAATCAATCAAATACTTTCAACGAGTTTGGACAAAAACATCTCATTATTTCAAGTGGAAACATCACAATTAAAAAAGGGGGAGAAGTTGGAAGGTGAAATGTACTTCGTTATTTTCAGAATTTGGAGTGCTGTGGTAAGTTGTCACAAATTAGAATTCCATTTTTGGCCCTTTCTGACAGTAAACAGCTTTGATCTTAATATCTGTGCACTGAACAACTCTGCAGGCTTAGAGCAAAGTGGATATTTCTAAAATCCTTCTGAGAAATGACAAAGGGATAAATGATCCCTATATATCCAAATCAGAAAGTTACTGAATAGTGAATGTTAGGAAGATTATCTATTTATGTATTCTCCAGAGCCTGAGCTCTGACATTGTGCTATTTTATTTTGTGAGCTATTTTGGGCACCAGGACCACAAAGCATAGCTACTTTCTCACCTGAGCTGCCATTGAGATGATATTGTAACAAAAAAAGGCACAGGCTTAAGAGACTGTAAGGACAGAATAGAAAACCTTACCTTTTTATTTATTTATTTATTTATTTATATTTAACAGAATAGCTTTTATGTCAATAAAAACAACTTCATTCTAAATTTGTCCACTTCTCATTCCACTTAATATACTTTACTGCTGTAATGAGGTGGACCTGCTCTAGAAGTCGTGCAGCTCCATGATATACCCTGGCTGACTTGTGTGGGCTTTCTGAGTAACATTCTGGGTAAACTAACAAACAAGAAATCGATATTTCCCTTTCAGAAACAACAATTATAGTGTAATGTTTTTATTTTGTTAGTCACAATCTGAGTCTCTTCATTTAGTTATTTTTAATTGAAAAACTCAGCTTTATGGCTCTGCTGTAGCTATGTTTACTTTTTACTTGTGCTGGGGAACTTCAGAGCTGGCAGGCTGGGTCTCTGCAATCCTCGACTCACTGGCCTTGCACGGCTGCAGCCCACAGGGGGCTAAGGCCATATGCAAGAACTCTGGCTAAGAAATATTTCAGGTGAGAGGGGAGCTCAGTGTGAGGCTCCTGTGTTCATTCCTGTTTATCAAGATGACCTTGGGGCTCTGGGCAGCTTTGTCCAGTCCTGTGAACTCAGAAAGGTTCTTTTAATTAACCATTGAAAACACAATAGAAGATCCAGTTTAGAGAACTTCTGGGGCTAGAAGAGAATTAATTTGGTTTCCATCCAGCACTTTATTGGATGGACTGAATTTTTAATTTTCATACACATTTTAATCACAGTGCAAGCTGGAACTCTTTCATGCTTCAGCAAGATTTAGCTACATTGCCTTTTTGATGTTAAAAAAATAATTTCTTAGATTATAATAGCAAGCTGAGTTTTTAACAAGTCTTGTCTGTCTTCATGAAATTAGGTGTTTTGATGGAGATCACTTCTTCCACCCTCGAGATATTGGAGACAAAGTCAAGGTCTGCCAAAGCTCCCTGGACAACGTAGACAAAACATGTCCATTGTGGGCTTTGCCTGCATCCTCTCTCATTAGAACACAGCCTTCATTCACACAGCTGAGAAAGAAACGAGGCCAATTTTGGCTAGAACAGAGTGTCTGAATATCTGTAAGCTTGCAGCCTTCCTCACCGTATTAATCTTCAATGTTCTTATTGAAAACAAAATATATAAATAGCTTTAGAGCCATCTACTCCTTGGCAATAATCTTGGCATTGCTTTTCACTGAACTAACAATGAGTGGCTGATAATTTATGTGCTTTCGAAAGGAACACAAATAAGACACGTTTCCAGGTAAATATAATAGACATGACATTTAATATCCTGTCTTTGTAATTTTCAATTTTTTTTGGTGCATCTACAATAAAAGATGTTATTTCACAGAAAAATGAGTGTGCTTGCAATAGAGAATAGTGGCTATTAGAGCCTCTCCGTCCAGCCATTAGCATGTGAAGATTAATTTTAAAATTAACAAAGCTGTTCCCAAGGGGAAGAATCTTAAGGAGCTCACTGTCCTTATTTTTTGTAGCTTTTCATGTTGCAAGGTGACTGTTGATGTTAGCCATAATGGCTCTCACTTGGACTGGAAAAAATATCTTCATTGCATTTTATGAAGTTTTCCAAGAGATGTGCCAGTCATGGTCAGTTGATACTACCCTATCCTGGGTGAGAGAGAGTGAGATACAGAGGCAAAGAAGCTCTACTCAGAACAGTTTCTGCCAGTCAAGTCAAGTAAATCTTGTATGTCCATGTGATTCTGGACAGAAGGCTGCCTCAGTCTGGAGTATCTTTGGGCTTGCTTTGCCATCTGCTGAGTTACTTCATTTCCGTGCAACACAACCACAATCTGTGTTTGCAGTGAAGAAAGCATCTTCATGGAAGAAACCATGGCTTTCTGTTTAGAGGGGCTTGAAGCAAACTTTCAAAACAAATTGCCACTCTGCTTTAGATAGGGTGAACCCTCAAGATCTCAAGATCACAGAAAATCCAAGTTCTGTTTCTAGAGTAAAATCCAGATGTCATGTAACAATTTCAGTCTTTTTGTGATTGCACGTCTTTAATTTAGAGTATGAAGAATATTGATCATTGTTTTATTTTGGGCTTGCCTGAGTAAGGAATTTGACTTGCATGGTTTTGGAGGTTTGATTTGTTTCCATGTATTTTATAATACTGTATGATGAATCTGAGGTTTTATGTTTTTGTGGCTATTAGGATTTATTCATAGGAAGACCAATATGTGAGTTTTGTTGTGAAATTTCTTTCTGTTCTGAAGTGCCCTTCTGGTTTGTTCATTTGGGTTTTAAACACTGCTAATAGGAGACTTCTTTCAAGGGAAAAACAAGAGCATAATTTTTGCTCGAAGGAAGAATATATAATGGATTTTTTTCACCCTTTAATCTGAAAGCATGAGAGAACAAGAACAGCAGATTGAAAAAAAGAATGGACAAAGAGGAGTTAGGTAACAAGCAATGATGAGATCATTTCATGACAAGGATAAATAGTAAGGTAAGTGGTTAAGACCTAAGGAAGGTTAAAGGATAAACCAGATGGGTCCTTTCTGAAAAGTGTAGAAGACTCAAGTTCATTTCCTCTTTTGTGATGTTGCCAACACAAACCTTGGCAAGATGCTTGGACTAATTCTGGAAAAGATCTAGTTCCATTTGGCTGCTTGAATACATCACTGCATTCTTAGAAACAACATTCTGCTGCAGACTAATCCTGACTGCCAAACCGCAACCATCATTATTTTTCACCCTAAAACACTCACCCAAGGAAGTTTTTTTTTTTAGATAGGCTTGAACAGCCTATCTAAAAAGTCAGGTGAGTTCCTGACTTAACCCAGCCCCCTTGAGCTGGAGAAAGTGGTTGCTTCTTTGCCAAACTTATTGCAGTTGCCCTCACATCTTATTTAGACATATCCAGAGTTCATAAAGAATAGGTAGCAGAATGAAAAGAGAGAAGGTTTTTTAGAGAAGCGGGCATATGTTATGTCATTGGACCCATCACTGGTTCCACAGTCTAAATCAATGTGCTGGACATTTTGTGTTCCATTATTTTCCAAATCTTGGTCTTGTTCTTGTCTTCCATTTCCTATTAATAAATAGGGTCATTTGCCTGCCCCATGGAGTCCTACAAGGATAAGGATTGAGGAATGGACAGTCACTGTAGGTTGTGAGTTGCTGGGGAAGGGGTACCAGGCTCCTCTCTTGTGTTTGATGGTATTATCTGGACTGCTGGAACTATAAATCCATACCAATGAGGTGTGAACTTATCCCTGCTGCCTACTGCCAATGGCCAGATCAGCACCCTGTCTGTCAACACTTCACAGTGCTGTTGCCCAATGCTTGCCAGGACATGTAGTAACATTCCTTTTTTTTGAGCCTGGACTGTCTGGAAGCAGAATGAAGTTACAGTAATGGCAGTGGGTGATTTTGGACATTGAAATAAGAGAATGACCAATCCAGATAAACAAGACTTGATTTTATTAATAAAATTTGTATTTACCTCTTTGAGGTGACAGTTACAAACTTTGGTTCAAAAATAAAAGAAAATATGAACAGCAAGAAGATGACTTTTGGAATCTCACTTTTACATGTATAAACGTGCATAAGAAAATACCAGTTGGAAACGAGCCAGCAGAAACTAGTACTATTTAATTTAACAATTTATAAGAAATAGAAACAAACATTTCTTTTCAAGTCTTACATATATTATGAAAAATAATTACAAAAGGATTTGTGTTGTAAAGCTAAAATGTAATTTCTACTTCCAACTACCTGAATAAAATGTTCAGAGGGAAGGCCAAACCAACATGTTTTTTGGTGAGCTTTGAATAGTGAAATGTAAGGTTTGGGTCAAAGACAGCTCTTTAGGAAGCAGTCCCTCGTCTGTTGCTGTTGCTTAGCAACTGTGTAGAATCACATGACCTAGACATATTGCATCCCTGGCCTTCAGGTGGAGTGACAGTAAGAAAAGTAATTCATATTAATGGGACGGGCAAATATCGTATAGACTATTCTGTGAAACCGTTAGTAGCCAGTTCAGGAAGAAAACATCCATCATTGCTTACACAAACATCTAAGTAAACACTTAAAAAAATCCATAAATAACTGTTTCAAATCCAGTTTTTATACTTATGTAGCCCAAATAAGCACAATGGAAACAAATCCAGATGAGATTAAAAAAAATAGCTATATGACTAATTTATTTCACAGATTTTAAACAGTTCTCTTACACAGAAGTTTGGTTTTTTCTTACATATTTTCCCCACCCAAAAATATAAATTTGTTTATTTTAGGTATATACAGTTATCTTATGAAATTATGGAATTAGAATAGAAAATATAAAGTCTGAGGTATAGCACCATGGAACACAGCACCTTTGAAAGTGCTTTCATTTCATTATCTAAATTCATTGTCACAGAGTGATATCAGCAGAAAAGAGTTGTTTGAGTGTGCTGCTCGAGATCTTCCAGTTTTGCCACCTTAATTTTACTGGCGACTTCAAATAACAAAGCTCTTCAACAACAATATATACAAAGGGATTTTATTATTAATCAGAAATGGAATTGGCTTCACTGGCAATTACAGTTTTATTTTTTCAGAATACATACACAGTATTGACAATGTAGTTTGTAATTGTAAAATAAAAGCCAGATGCAATTCAGAGACACATGCAAGTTTTGGAAGTGGACAGAGAAATCACAGTATAGTATTGTACATAGAATAATTACAGTTTATATTAAACACTTTCTAAACACCTCTTTGTTGTAATGGAAGGAGCACCATTGTGGTTGGTTTTTTTACAGCACCAAAGGAATCCAAAGGGGGTGTTCCTGAAGTGAGCCCTATGTTGTCTGTCTGTGCCACAGCATCTTTGCAAAATAAGTTTAAGTCATGTGATTCTGGCCCTACAAGGGCAACAATTACTTTCTAGATAAGACATACATACACAGCAAGACATTTTCTATGCCATCCTTATTCAAAACTTGCATGTGGCATGAAGTGGGTTGGTAGCACCAAAGTGCAACATTTGTGTTGATCTGATTTTGTCTTAAGCTTAACCGAGGAAGCAGACAGGACCGACCTCAAATCCAAACTTCTGGTTCTGATCACCAAAGTCATTGATCATCACATCAACTATGGGCACTTGGTCTATCTTGGGCGTGTTGATTTCCAGCACCGTCTTTGCATAGCCCTTTCTTGACTGTTCAAAAAAGAAGAAAAAAATCCCAAACTGTTATAGATCTGAGCATTTAACATGTGCTGTAGATCTTCATAGTTTAATCATAGAATTTTAAAATTATTGACCTGTTATACACCAGATATTGCAAACCCTAAACCTTATGTTTTCTTAGGATTTAATTTTAAAAATCTGACATGGGATGTTCTGATTTTAGATGGAGAATGGCCCATAGGTTACTAAAATAGGCCAACAAATGAGAAATAATCAAAGATAGCTCATGCTTCTTAGACAATTCTCAGTTCATGTCTGTACTACTTAATAAACAATTATATTCTCAGAGCAGTGCACATCTTCCCTGTGAAAAAAATCACTAATTAGTTCTGAAAGACAGAAGATCCACTTCTAAGAAGAAATACTGTAACTGCCTCACAAAATATTAGAGCAGCTGTTTGGACAGCAAAGAAAGTAGTATTCTGACAGAACTGCCAACTGCTGCACTTAGAAGCCAGCTTTGAAGGCACACCCTTGCTGCCTGAAGCAGGCTCTCTAGCTCCTGTGTGTATCACTCAGCCCAGTCATCATGTCACTTATCAGCACTGCACTTCCTTTAGATGGTCTCTCATATCTGCTGAGACCCCTTTCAGCTGTTCCAGGGTCTTGGAGGTCAGATGAGCATCCAAGCTGACAGATCAGAGTGTTCTCAGTTTAGTGACAGTTGCAACTTCCAGCTCTCTCTGGAGCTCTACATTTATCCTCTGTGGATACTAAAATGGAAGTGAAAATGCAAGGCACATAGAAAGGCTGACATGAAGCAGTTGTGTATTAGCCTCACTGCTGAGGGGAGGTGCTTTGCACCTCCTGAGCTACATCGCTGCCTCAGAGCCAGGTGTATCCTGGCACTTTCAGGTCTCTAATTCTGTATCTCTGACTTCTCAGAAACTGCCTTCTGAGTACTACTATATCAAACCCCAAAATAATCAATGAGGCTTCAACTGTCACTTGTTCTCTCCATGTCTTTGTTTCAAAATGTTAAATAGAGCCATTTCTGAGAAGTGGTAACAGTTGCTATGCCCACACAGACCCTGAAAGAGGAGTGCTCTGATGCTTGGAAACCTCTGGGGATTTTTAGCTAAAGGAGGATTCTGAAAAGTAAAATCCACAAACTTCACCTGTCTTTGAATACACAAAATAAGAAAAGGAAATACAAAGTCACATATCACACTATTAAATTAATTCACTATGTTTGGGTTCATACATAGGACTTAGGAGATACATGTTTTTGCTGCATTCAATAAATATTCTATTTGTGTATACCTTGACTTTTAGTATAAATATATTCTGCTTATAGGCTGCCTCCTCTCATTATCTTTTTTGCTTCTGCTCTTCCCTTATACTGTGCTCATACACAGTAGCAGATAGTCTGCTTTCAGCACAGTGGTGCTGA
This sequence comes from Poecile atricapillus, assembly GCF_030490865.1. Classification (NCBI taxonomy): domain Eukaryota; kingdom Metazoa; phylum Chordata; class Aves; order Passeriformes; family Paridae; genus Poecile; species Poecile atricapillus. The sequence goes on along the minus strand of NC_081255.1, from coordinate 14,563,774 downwards.
CAGTCTGCATCCATTCCAAGTTTGTTCAGTTGCTGCTGTATGGTTGGGGTTATTTCTTTTTTTGGTACATAGGTGAAAATTGAATATGACACTAGTGTACTGTGGTTAAAAATCTACTAAAAATCAGTATATGACAAGTAAAGTGTTTACAAAACTTTTCTCAGAAGAAAGCTGTGAAAAAATAGATTTGTTTGATTTCTACTTTAAATGACAGGTTGGTTTTGTAGACTCTTTGAAGCTCTACTTACTGCACAGCCATCATGGAGAGCTTTGATGTAAGGATTGTTGTCATAAGACATTTCTTCATCATTGGATCCTAAGAACCTTAGTGCTTTGTCATAGCTGTCAGAGGGTGCGTCGTGCCAGGCTACAGACTGGTGACAGTTGTAAGTGAAATTTTGTCTGGCAGAGGCACTCAGTAGTTTAAGGAATGTCATTTGGACCATGTTAATGGAATTGCCTTCAACATCCAAATAGGAAAGCTGGAAAATATGAAAAGTTAGATGAATATTTATCTGTTTTCTTTGGTGCAAAGCAAACCAAAATTATTGTTGACAAAAGACAACTAAATAATTGCCCTTAATAAAAATATCAACCAACACATAACATTTTATGAAGTTTTAAAGGTTAATACAGCTATGACTCAGTAAATAGATTTTCATGATGTAGCAGGACATTTAGGATGAAGAATTACATATTTCAGCTTTTTTCACCTGGGAAAGACAGAATTACTCCTACCTTATAGTGTAAAGCAGCAGAATCTGTTTGGTAATCTGTTTTTAGTTAATCATAAAGTTAGTCAGCCTGCAGCCTCACCTCTGCATACTCAGTATATTTCCAGTTACCTAGACTGGGGTGGGTGATCTGTGCTCCAGCTGCTTTCCTAAGGTTTGGTGGTGAGGTGTGTCTGCCAGAGGCCAGATCCTCACCACCAGCTGTGCAGGTCACCACTGGGATCACTGTGGGACAATACAAATCAGGCTTCTGCTGTCCAGGAGCAAGAGGCCATGTAGCTGCTGTAATATTTAGGGCAAAAAGACTGGGGGTGTTTATGTAAATATTTATAAAATTCCCTGTGGTCTGCTGATCACTGAAAACATGTGCCTGATTTATGAATACAGTTATATTGCAGTGACAACTTACAAGTTTGCCTCGCTTAAATTCACTAAACCAAGATCCTGGATTCTCCTTTGGCCATGATGAAATTCTAACCTGTGTGGTCAAACAGCAGAGATAGAAGTATTTGAAATATATGTTGACAGATATGAAGGTTTTACATTACTTTGGACAAATATAAAACCAGATAATAAAGAATGGTTCTTCCTGAAATCTCAGCCACTTTAGAGGTCTAAAATAGAATATTTTTCTTGTAGAGAATGCCTTCAAATTGGTGACTTCAAATAGAATCCAAGAGATAGTCTTTGGGGGAGATGGTTGTAATATGTTAAGTCAGGTAAACTGCTGGTATAAATTGCAGCTGTGAAGTATCTAAATGTTTTCACCAGTGTTGATACTATTAGACCCCTGTCATTTGGGCAAGATTTCAGAAAGCCTTCCTCTACACCATATGCCCCAGCAGATGTAATCTATAACAGTGAGTAAGGACAGTGTTAATATAGTCTTTTACATCTACTTTGCATAGGAATAAATGAATAGATATAAATGAGCCCACAAGAGAAACACAGGAAGGTTTAGCTTTTAGGTGATAAACACTAGATCATGTACTGAAAGTGGCTGTTCAGCTGTGTTACATTCTGAAATGTAGTGAAATGTTAGCAAGCAGGTGCATAGATTCTCTGTCTGAAGTTGAAAATGTTATTTTTTAACTCTATATACCGTTTTACTGCTCCATTCAGATATATGCAAATGTAAATGTAATTAGAAAGACAGATACATGAAAATGTGGCAATGTAATTATCCTGTTTAGTTCAACATTGTAACAGCATAGTAGGAACTGTCAACTGCCAACTGAAAACACAGATTGGTACTTACTCCTTCAGATTTCTTATCTGGGTAGATGCAAGTTTCCCCACCTGCTGTGAAATTGCAGTATACTTTGAAGGAGTCTCCAGAACAGCCCTGGTTAGGATCAATCCAATATTCCCCTAAGACAAATGAGAAAATATTTGCCTTATTCAGTAGAAATGGTATTCAGAAGAGCCAGGCTTTACTGCTACCTAATGGTTCTCCAAAGCTTGTAGGAAAGTTATTTTATCTGAATGGTTTAGGTCAGGGAGAAAAATCTGGAGGGATTTGCATCCTTATCTGGATGTAAAAATTGTCTGCATGGGGCTTGGTTGGGGTTGTAGCTGGCACAAGCACCACTGAGAGGGATCCACCTCAAGCAAAGGCCTTTTTACTCATGGGTTATGAAGCTGCACCACCAGTGAAGGCTGGGCATGAAAAGAGCTGCAGCCCACCCAAGGTCCATTCAAAGTCAGGGCTTTTTAAAACCTGCTATTCTAATTAGAATGGTGATTTCTGTGATGAGGGTTCTTATCTTCAGATGTTTCACAAACAGGGCAGAAAACTACAGTTCTAATCCAGCTTCAAACAAATAATGGAGGTTTCAAAGAGAAATGACAAATCCTTTCACCAGTTCTGTCTTCTGAATATAGGGCATAGACAAAGTATTTATGGAGTGTAACAATTCTGTTGATTTAGGCTGTATATTGAAAACAGTCTTTCCTTTCTGTAAGTCTTATCCCTGGAGAATTTTGAATTTTAATGAACACATTTGCTTTTATTTTAACCAACATAAGATTATTTTTATATGAAGACAGCTCTAAAGAGGAAGCAAATACTGGTAAATGAAGAAGGTGAATGTGTTCTATGAACACATTCCTTATTAGGGAGGGTGCTGAATTGTAAAATTGTAAAATATGTACTTTTCATATAGCACATGCACTGCTTAACTACTCCTCAAGGCAACCATCTGTTCTTATCTATCTAGAGTGAAAGCAATAAAATATTATTAAACTGTCAAAATCTATTTTTCCTCCCATTTAAAAGCAGAAAAATATTACTTTGAACTGGGAAAAATATGCATTGCAATTGAAGAAATTATGAAAGGATGAAAATTTAGTGAAGGCTGGATTTCATTTAAACATTTTCAGAGGGGTAAAATTATTTAGAAGAAAAAAAAAAGAAAACAAAAACCAATAATAAAATCAAGATAGTTCTCAGGAACATTGGGTCTCTTCATATTACTTTGCATTTTATTATACTACTACTTGGTAGCATTAAACAGTATCAAAGAAACTTCCCTGCCTCTTTGCCAGCTCATCTAGTAAAAACAGTGCTGATGCAGTACAGAAAATTACTGCTAAAAGACTAGTAAACTTTTTGAGAATCATTACTGAACATGAATCTCATATAATACCAGTGCTGTTTCATATTGTTACACTAAACTCTTTCATCACACTCCTGTTTGATTGTCCTGGAAATGTGATGCTCATCTTTCAAAACAATAATTGTTTTTTATTCATAATTTCAAAAGGTTTTAACTCAAAAACCAGATCAGGTTATGTATTTAAAGAACTTTGACTCTTACCAAGAGAATATATCTCATATTTTTAAACTTTTATGCCTGTAAAAATGGAAGCAGTGAGACTGTATTTGCTGAGCAGCTGCATGAGCCATCCACCAAGGGGGGTTTAATGCTGCCCAAGCGCAGCGGTGTGTGCCTGTGCTGTGCAATATCAGCTCACCGTCGGGGAACTCTGGGTGGCAGAGCTGCAGATCTTTGCAGGTCCGGGCCGGGTTGTTCTGAGTGCCCATTGGAAACTTCATGTGCTCAATATCTTGCTTCAGTGAATTCAGGGAGCCAAAGATCTCCTCCATGCCATCCGAATAATCCAGAATATTATCACCAGCATCAGATAGCATATAGTCAGGAGATCTTCTTGTCTTCTTGGGTGACTGAATTGGCAGTGGCTGGATTACCTCACCTGGAGGGCCCTAAGTGGAAAACAACATATCTAATTATATATATCTTTCTGTAGTTTTTCAGCAGAGAAAAAACAGAATGTGGCTTGGAGACGCTTTGAATAGGCTTTCTTCTAGGTATTAATTTCTTTATTTCACCTGTTTTCCTTTAGATTCATACCTATGGGCTTTGATTTACTTGGGGAGAAAAAAAAAGAAAAAAGACTGTAAAAGGCCAAACCATTGTTGTGCTCTAAACTCTTCTCACTACATTGCTTTTTGGGGAAGAGTGTGCTGCCCTCACACAAGTGACATGCAGAAATGATTCACAGTTGCCTCTGTATCCCTGTTAATTCCCTCAAGCACAGATATATTCTATGAAAATTGAAAACTCTGGATGTTTCCTATAATAAAAGTTGAAAATTCCACTTGGGGTCTAGGAAACAATATTTAATTTCAAGAAATTGAAACCCTTCACTCAGATTTGGACTCTTCATTTTAGTTTGTTATGATATAAAAATATATGGAAACAGAAGAATATCATCAGGGGAAACCAGAAGAATTCTGCTTTCTGTGCTTCAGTGTAGCACATTAAATAATTATTGCACGAGGGGCTTCTTTGTTTCGGGGGGTTTATAGGGATTTTTTGGGTGTTCTTTTTGGTTTTTTTTATTTAAGTTTCTTCTGGCTCTTTCAGTGAAGATATGTATTTCTGTGCCCGGTGGATCTGTGTTTCCTGAAAAATAAGTTTTCAATCATTCGTATTTTAGCTCCCAAATGTTGTTTTCTATCCATGTCAAAACGGGTTCATCATGTCAGTGTAATACAAGAATTCTTACTTACTGGAGGACCAGGTGGACCAGGTAAGCCACTGTCACCCTTCTGACCAGCAGGACCCTACAGAGCAAGGAAAGAAGTGTTGACCATGCTACACAACATTTAAAAATAACACACACAAAAGCTAAGGAAAAAAGGAAAATGTATAGAGGAGAGTTACTCACACTGGATCCTTTGGAACCTTTGGGACCCTGGGGACCCTGTGGGCAAGAACATATAACTCTGGTTGGGTGTATTGTACACAGCTTGGGGATGGTTAGAACAGGAGGGCTGGATGAAATTACTTACAGGTAATCCAGGAGGACCAGGTGGTCCAAGTGGACCAGCAGGACCAGAAATTCCCTAAAAAGGAATAAGAGAATAAGCACAGAACTAAAGTATTCTACGTACTGGACTGTGTTAAAAAATCATATCTTTATCTAAGTGTCCAACTGTGGTGAGTTTTGAGTTAGGCCACTTGCTAGAGGCTAAAATAGCTGGCTAATCTAATATATTGTCTGACAATCTGAGTTGCTGGTAGCTGTTCTGACACCGTGCAGTGGTTTGTCACAGCTGTGTTCCTCTTCAGATTGGCTCGCAAACCTCACATTTTACACAGTGCCCTAAAAACATGGCTTAGTAACTAGAAAAGAGGGAGCTGCTTTGGGTAACGCAATTAGTAAATATGATGAGATTGCTGCTGCTACTTTTATCTTGTTGCTAACTTGTTCTGTGTGCATGTTGGGGTGTATGCATTTCCTTCATTTCCTCAAACACTCTATGATATCATTTTAAGATGTTTAATTTTGCTGTGTTTGTACAATGCCTAAGAAAGTTCTAACCTCTTGCAGTAGTCTCTGGGTGTTAAATGTTTATAACAACTTTATGTCTTTCAAAAGGAAGCCTGGAAAATATATATATATATACTCCTTGCTTGCATGGAATGTGAATGGAAACACAAGTATGTTGTACTCACTGCATCACCCTTGGCTCCAGGAGATCCCTGTGGGCCAGGAAGACCCCTATCACCCTTTTCACCCTGTTCTCCTGGAGGTCCAATCAGGCCAATCAAACCAGGATGTCCCTAAACAAGATTTAAGAAAATACAGTTAACATACATTAAAGTAAATGTGTTGTAAACATATAAATTACACCTTTCACATGTTACCACTGTTGCTTGTCAACAATCGACCTGAAAACAAGTTATTCTAAAAGCATATTTATTATATTTATTATAACATATTTATTATATGTTTATTTACTATTTATATGTTTCTTTAATATTTATTTATGTTATATTTATTTAACACATTTATTATATTAAAAGCATATTTATTATATATATTCTAAAAGCATATGGTTAGATGGTCTTTCAGATTTTCAGATTACTTACAAGTTGTGACTATTTATTCAGTGAAAGATCTAAGTGCAAGGCAGCCCTTACTGACACCGGTACAGAAATCACAGTACCCTGGGCACAAATTTCATACCAATTTTCACATGTAGCTGCTATTAGCATCTCACAGAGCTCCACATGTGATATGGCTGCATAAACAGCTGATCCAAGAAGATAAACAAAACCTGCAGTTCACAAGGCACTGTCATATTCATGTCACTTTCTCGATAGTTTTTCTCTGATACACAGGCAATCAATATATTGTTGGGACTCCATAGGAAAACGCTATCCCAGATGTCTCAATCCATTATTTCAAAAGAAAGTATTATAGCTTTTAAATATTTATATTCCATTCTTTTAAATAGCAATCGCCAATACTCATTATTTCTACTTGCTTTGTTCTTGTAAATCTGGCAGTTGTCTTTACATCAATATCTCCAGGATTTTCACTGCAAGGATCACATGGTCAATAGATTACCACACAGGCAGTAATCTTTTTCTTTCTAGGTGTTTCCAGGATATCAAATATGGCTTAAAACTTCATGATGACTGTAAAGGCTGTGGGAAGCTGTTTGATAGGCATGGTGCAATGCCTTGCTGATACAAACCCTACTGCTTCTTTTTGCTAATTTTATACAGATTTTAGACCAGACTGAAGTTACAAAGCCACAACCAATTAGCAAAGCATACCTTCTCTCCTTTGGAGCCTGGGTCTCCTTTCAGTCCAGGCAAGCCAGGTGGGCCCTATGTAAATCAAGGGAAGTAATGTTAAAATGAGTTGTAACATCCCACTCAGATCATGTTTTCTTGAAATGTTATTAAAGGCAGTTCAAATCAAAGTACACATTCAGTGGTTGATGGTTGTGATTGATGGTGTGATTAAGAGTTCGAGATGAAGTATGTTTAAAAAATCATAATGATGCTACAGCGGTATTTCCTTTATAATTAAAAATCTATAAGGGGTTGTATGACTAGAAATCTATGAAGCAGAGGGTGAACTAAATGTGAGAAATATTTAGATTTTATAAGAATGGCTGATTTTGTGCAATTTGTACAAAGTGAGGTAAAAAATGCAGGCCATGCAGTGCCTGTACAATAGACATGAATTTTTCAGAAGCTGTTAATCTCACAGTGCCCATGTCCATGAGGAGTAGAGCCACTACACTGTGTCTGTCTCCTCACCACTGCTCTCCTGGTGGCAGTGGACAACTTCTGATATGAATAGGAGTGATAAGAGACCTTTTCCACCTGGCACATATTCAAAAATGCCATAACATTTCATGTACAAAATATTATTCAGTGCTTAGGGTTTCCATCTCCACTTCAGGATATCACTAGATGCAAAAGCCTAGGCAAATACATAATTCATGAATGAAATGTGAAATTTTTAAGCTTCTGGAATGCAGAATCAGACTTTTCACCTGCAGTGTGTTGTGCTCTACTGCAAATCAGGCTTCGTACTCTCCTGATAGCAGTCTCCTGTGGAGGATGGGAGGGAAAGGAGGGAAACCTAACTCAGAAGCATAACAACTTTATTTTCTTGAAATCCAAAATTAAGTTGAAGCAATGCATTGAAAAATTCTTGTTGAGCTGACAGGAAGTCTGTGCATTTGTAAGCATGTAGTTATTATGTTTTGTATGAAATAATAGTTCATTAATATACTCAGCTCCAGATTTTAACAGAATATTCAAGGTCTCAAATGTTAGAAGAGAGATCTTTGGTGATGTTTTTGGAGGCTTCTGTGACTGACATGTGGGAAAAGGATGCTCACCAGAGGTCCAGGAGGGCCATCCTGACCTGGTGCTCCAGGCATACCTTGTTCTCCCTAGAAAAAACAACAAGCTGGTTTTACCAGAGTATAAACAGGAAATGCAACATTTAAGCTATTTTGTGCACTGTTACTTACCACAGGGCCAGGAATGCCCCGGAGACCCTCTGGGCCAGGTTTTCCTGCAGGGCCCTGTGGACCAACTGGCCCTGTTTTTCCAGGAGCCCCTTCTGCACCAGGTTCACCCTGGAAAGAACAGACCAGGTCAGAGAGGGGGGATAATCAGTTTGGCACTGGAGGGATGTACAAGAGGCAAAGTGTTTTTTAAAAGCCAGAGTTCTGCACAGGACAATTTCCTGAGTGAAATGGCTCTGGCTTCATAGAGAGACGCGGGGCCAGCAGAGCAGGTTCCCCTTGCTTGTTACAGCTGAGCTGTGTTGGGCCTGCACTGCTGGCTCCACTCCATTACATATTCCTACTAATTCTGGGTCTGAATTTGGATTTTACAGATTACCTATTATTACTTTGAAAAGTTCCACACTCAGTGCATCATAAGCAATTTACTTTTAATTTATAAACAGTTTATATGTCTATGCTTCAAAAAAAATCTTCAGTGTATTACCTTTGCACCTTTTTCACCTTGTCTGCCTTCAGCACCCGTTGCTCCAGGAGGTCCCTGTAAAATATGGACACTGAGCTCATAATCTCAGGTTTTTTCAAATATAAATGGTGAAAAACATTCTGAAAGTGCAATTCCTGCTATATTAATAAGTAGAAAATGCTTACAAAATAACATTAAATTTTTTTTTTTTGACATTTTATTCACAGGATAAAAAATACCAAACAGGTCTTATTCCCCTATAAAATTTTCTGGGTTTTTAGAATATCTAAAAGATGATGATGTTCAAACCAAAGAATTAGCTTGGGGAAAAAAAAAAAAAAGCAAAACAGGATAGAAAAAAGGCAGTACAAATTTATATGAACAATAACAATTAATTTTAAACTTGTTTTGCATTGACTTCTATCTATTCACTGTAGTTTATCCACTGATTTCAGAAAGGCTTTTCTTTCTGCAGCATGGCAAATACTTTATTCTCTAAGTCAGGGATGGGCTCAGTAAGGTGCCTGATTACATTTGGACATCCAAAAATTGACATATGATCCACTAAATATGAAAGTGAAAAATAAAAAGACATTTTTCTCCTCCAAAACATCAAGGGCTGTTTTTTAGGTCAGGTAATTAATATTCATAGCTTCAGTTATGAACAGGAGCAGTGTCTAGAATTTAATGTACTCTTCTGGAAATGGTTCTCTTATATGCTTAGTTTAGAAAAGATGCACTCAAGATAATGGACCAACTGTTCTCCTACAAGGTTAATTTTCAGCCTGGGAAACGTCTTTATTACAAGTAGCTATTTCTTTCCAACCAATGAGCAGCTTAAAGGAAAATGAAAGAGAAGTGACCGTGCTCAAATGCTGTGATTTTGTGAATCTATATAAGACTCATCTGTTCATTAATGCAACAAGCAGATTGTTATGTAGAAACTAAAAAAGAAGTTCTGAAGACCAGCAACTAGAAAAATTCAATCACTTCCATTTATTTACTGCTCTTTGCTTCTTAACAACATACAGAAAAGCAATTCTGGCTCCCTAAAGGTAAAGCACCAGAACACAATTTTAGTTTTACAAATACGAACTGTACTTCCAGTCAAGCATCTGCCTGTTTGCTTTATGAGCTCAGGGTTTTGGATCAGTGTTTGACCTAAAGCCATATTTTATACGAGAGTTGAATTTAGCCCACATTTTTTATAGCCTGATATATTTCACTGTCCACTGTTACTGGCACATACCTTGAGCAACTCCACTGGTTTGAATTCCAGGAAATTTATATTCATTTTATAGCTATTTACATAGAAGTATATTAAGATAATTTGCTTCTGAAATTAAGCTTTCTCCAGGGTGACACTGAACATCTGCAGCACTGCATGAACCTTTTGGCCAACAGAGATACCTCAGACTTTACGTCAAAAATAATGCCAAATGAATTGCCCACAGAGGACTTTGACCATTTGCTGTGGGTATCAATAGCTTTTTTCTTTGGTATTTTTTAGAGCTTCAAGGGGTAAAGGACTTAGTTTTAGTTCTTCAAAATACAGAGAAGCTTAAAAGCCAAATTTTGTCTCTTTAAAACAGGAAGAATATTTTAAATCGCGGCTGTTCCAATAATAATTATTAATGTCTGATGCATGTACCCCTTTGTGTAGTTGTAATTTGTTGGGTGGATCAGAGTTTGCAATGATAACAAGAAAGATCAACATGTACATAAATAAACCCAGAAACATTTTAGAAACATGACTTTTTTTCTTACATGAATTAATTTACATGTCCATTGTCTTTACTGCTTGAAAATTCCTTTCCCTGAAGTTCCCATATGTATTATAACCCACCCTATCTAAGAAACTGAAAAGGGTTGAATGTGGCAGTCTGCACTTGAGAAATATGGTCCCTGCATAATCTAGAAATGCAGCTGCAGCATGGATTAATTAGCAGGGCTAAACCCACTGTGATGGCGAAAATACAAATACAATGACTGACGAGTGCTGAGCAGGGAGTGCTCATTTTAGCCAGTGCCAAGGCTGCCCCAGGCACAGAGCTGCTGCAGGAGCCAGTGGCCTGGCACTGCTGGGCTTCTGCAGAGACAAACTGCTCATTATTATTTATCTTACCTTCCTACACTGCCATTGGTGGAGACTGGGAAATTTTAACTGACAGAAAGGAATTCTGTAACAGTATTTTACATTAGTGCACGATTCTCCCCTCACCCCAGCTACCATGCTGATTTTTATGAACATTGCGCTGTAATTTTGGACATGCTGCTTGATACATTTTATGAACCAAGAAGACAAAAGAAATCATGCAGAAACAAACTTGTTCTCAATTTTTGTTATGTGAATCTATTGAATTTTTTTCTCTGTTCTTCCATATTTCATTAAAATAATTTAAATTGTTGTTTATAGCTGTCTGTCATCTGGCTTAAAACACGACTTCCAACACAGAAAACCATTACCACATTTCATTTGCCTGCTGAGATAGGAACCTGGAGTATTGTTAGGTATTCTGTGCATTTGCAATCAAGAGAGAAAATCAGTTTAATTTTTAAGTGCTGAGTACATCCTGCTGAGGCAGCACCATGCTGTACCCAAAATGGAAAAAAATCTCCTTCATAGAAACACTTTATTTTTTCCAAAGTTATTCAATATTGTGTTTAAAGGCAACAAATCAAATAAACTTCTGCTTTGCAAAACTGCTGGCTTTGCTTCAGTGTAGACGTCTCCTTTTAATGGAAGAAGATGGTATGGCCTCCAGTTGAGAACAAAAATATATCTTATTCTTGAGCTTTAAATTCTAACACCTTTTGGTTGTTATGTGGAGGTTTATGTGTATGTGATGTGGACATCTGGTTGTCACTCCTGGGGAAAGCAGCCCAGCAGCAGATCCCAAAGCTCAAGTGCCTGGCACACTGAAGGGCTGGGAGGAACACAGGCAAGGAGTGCTGTCTGTGCTGGTCTGTATTGATTGCATATTGATCTGAAGGAAAAATACTCTCTGATGGTGTCTTTTCCTCTTTTTAGCATTTTTCAGATGGAAATCAATGAATTCAATCTAGACTACGGTATGGCAAACCAAAAAGAAGTCCCAAAAGTAAGAGCAAGGGACTAAGTTTCAGAAAAATAATAATAACAACATAACTGTAGAGGGGTTCAGTCTGTATCTCTATTTCTAGAGAAGCAGCCACAACTACTACCATTACTTGCAGCTAAATTACATTGATGTATAAAACCTTCTGAGCATGCATTTTTCTGATCTGTTGCATACACAGATCATTTAAGAAGTCAGAATATGTAAAATAATAATTACTTTTTAATGAAAATTTAAAAAAAATCACTTTAAAAGACTTTATCAATTAGTCACAATCAATGACTTTATCAACGTCACAAAAGTCACCCTTTGTAGATTATGGTTTTGTCTTTTAAATTTCTTAGATACAAAGGAAAAACTATTTATGTCCATGTCTTTCACTAGAATTTGCTTCTCAGGGAGAGCTGGAGAAACTTTGTAATTCTGTAACTAAACAGAGATTGCTCAAAACTCTTACATCTGGTAATAAACATGATTTCAGAAGACCGGGCAGTAAAACTGAGGTCAGGACAGTTACAAAATAGAATGGAAGAGGGGAATGAAAATGAATAATAAAATAAGGATCCTACTGTTGAGGATTTCAAGAGCCTTTAACTAAAAGTATGAATTCTGAGCTCTGCCAGCTCATTATTTTAGATAGACAAACAAAAAAATGGAATATTGCTTTCTAGTAGTATAGCCAGAGTTGCACCTCACCAACAGCAATATTACTGCTGAAACTGTGTCCTCAATCCAAATTAAAAGATTCTTATTGGGGCTTTTTCTTGAAATTGATTCTACCATAAAGTGATGAAAACTAATGAAAAGCATTTTTTCCTGCTAAGTATGAACCTTTCAGTCTTTCACTGTTTCTTTCTAGTGTAACATCAATATAATACATATTCTCTACAAGCTTGAAACATTCTGGTAGTCAAGTAATGTAGAATCTGATTCTACAAAATGTTTTCTTCAAAATTCAGAAAGGAACTACATTGCAATATTTAGCCATGCATTTTTCCTAGACTGGAATGTGTCAAATCACAATTTCCCATTTGACCATACAGGTAACATGGAATTTGTGCTTCAAAATTGTTTTTTTTTTTTGTCTAGGTGCATATAGAATATAGCCCATCTGGGAGGAGTAAGCTATTGCCTTTCTGTATGATAAAGCAGGAAGATTGAATTTGATGTCAAGCAAACATACTAATTGCTAATATTCAATTGAACCATTTTTCAGTTCTAATAAGGTTGCTAATGCTACCATAATCATTTAGAACATTATAAATACTTTGCATATTGGTGGAGCAAATAGATAACTGTGTAAAATAAATAAAACTAATTAGGCATGTCAGTTCACTCAAGCCCATTAAATCAAGAAATTTAACATATTTTGTTAAATAATTCTCAGCTTACATTTAATAATGACACTTCTGTTTTTTAAAGTGTAAAAGCTGCATCTAATTGCTCTCTGGAGCAGACCTAAGGGTTGACGCATCTACTACAGTTCTATGACTGCAACATTATTTACTGGGTTTGATTAACTATATTTGTAAAGCCTGTGAACCTTCAAAGGCCTTAGAAATAATGGAATAGCTTCATAAATTACAGGAATGTCTGCCTGTTAGTTTTGCAGAGGGGATGACACACTTTTTCACAATAGCTGCACTGAAATGATTTTATTTCTGAGACTAAAGACACCACAAGACACATTCTTCCTGCTCCCTGATAGCAGATATGTGCCTAAAGGTGATGTCTGCTATTACTGTCCTACTAACTTCTGTCAGCAGACTGATTGAGTAGACACTGAATTCTTGAGTGAAAAGAAAAAGCACCTTTATAGATAAGCAATACATTCTTCCCTAGGTATTTTTGTTCTTATATTCCATGTTAGGCATGTTAAAGGACTTTCTCTGCTGTTTCTATTTTTTCATTTCTCTCATTACACTACTTTAAAGAAATCACAAATGTCATATATGAGTGTCCCAGCATAGAACAAGTAGCTGAAATTCTCTAGGACACAGTGTCTCAGAAAGAGGAGTGTACAAGAGAACATGAGATTTTCCTTACTCTTTTCCCAGGAGGACCAGGTGGGCCAGCTTCACCTGAAGGACCTGGTGGACCCTGCAACAGAAAATTAAAAACTCAGCAGTAATAAAGGATGAAGTCAAGGATCTTTATTAAATACCACAGATATCTGCCATGTGTTAGCCTCTTTCAGTGGACAGAATCTAGAAATAGAACTTTGATGCTTAATATGGGTATTGGTCAGATACTGCTTAAGATCTTGGCATAATTTCATAAGTTCAGCTAATGAAGATTATTTGGCTGCAGCATTTCTTATGCTCAGATCTGCTCTATTTTTAGTGCTCCTCAGCAGCTCCAGCACAAATCCTTTAACACATCACTACTTCCAAAAGAACTTGAGCTCTTGCTTATGTTACTGTAATATGGGCAGTTCTACCTCTGCAAGGAAATAAATAGTGGTTTTCCAGTATAATAGAAAAAGCATCCACTCTGAAAATATTTTTAAGAGTATGACTGCATAGAAACCACTGATTTGGCTAAAGATACTTTCTTATCATCAGAGAGATCATGCAGGTCAAATAAAATGAGAGAAAAATCTTACAGGTTGACCAGGATCACCATCTTCACCCTTCTCTCCACCAACACCATCCTGACCCTACAGAATCAAGGAAAATAAACAAAATTAAAAATTCAGCTAATTTAAGTCACTGACTTTCATACATGAATATAAAAGCACTATTTTTCTACAGAGCATTTTTCCAACAACATTATTTTTCAAAACTTTTTGAAGATTTCTAAATGTTTTTAAAGCCTCGAGAAATGAGTGAACAGAAAAGCAATGGATCTTACAGGCAAGAGCTCGTGCCCAGACAAGAAAGAGACAGGGTCAACTAGAATTAAGTGCAAACTAAGACTTCGACATAAAACTGTTTTTAAGCTATACTTACAGCTGGACCAGGTTCCCCAGGGGGACCAGGATCACCAGGAAAACCAACTGGGCCCTAGATCAGGAAAAAAAGCAAGGAATGTGTCATCCATTGCCAAGCAGGTAACACTTATCACAAATCTTGTATGAAGCATATAATGAACGTAGTGCAGTTGTAGAAAATGCTATGGTTCTGTATTCACACAACTTCAGCAATGCTTCACAGTGGTTTGGGTTAGAATCATGAAGCTCACTTACTGGGTTACCCTTAGGCCCATCATCACCTGGAGGTCCTTTAGCACCTGGTGGTCCGGCTGCTCCAGGCGGACCAGCTTCACCTTTTTCTCCCCTTTCACCTTTGGGACCCTGTGGAAAACACATGAACACAAAAATGCCATCTGGAAATGGAAGGGCCAAAAAAATGAATCACAATGGCAAACTAATTTTTTTCAGACAAGGCCCATGTCTGTCACTCCTCAATAAATACTGGCATGTGAGTGGGAAATTAGGACCTTTCAGGTCAAGTGCCAAATTCTGTACCCAGTTTGCATCAGTGAACTGTTTCCAGAAAGAAAAAGATGCAAGTCAGAGTGAATACTTATGGAATGAAAAATAGGTATTCTTTTGAGAAATCTCCATCCTCTGTTAGTACAAGATGTGGCTAATATTATATGGAAACAAATGTCACTTTAAAGGTGTAAGTTCTTCACTGAAAATTCAAAGAAAACATGCACAAGGACACAAGTGATCTGAGGAAATTCTTACCAAAGCAAGTACTGTCAGATACCTCAGTTCACCATAATAAATATTAATGATAAGACAGCAACATAATACTCACAGCTGTTCCAGATTCTCCAGGAGGTCCAGGGTTACCAGCTTCTCCAGGCTCACCCTATAGATGCATAAGAATAAATTTATTAGTCATCAGGGAGAATATTTCTATGAATTTACTTCTGTTACTACATATTCTTCCCATGCTTATTTATAAAAACAACATATAGGAACTGTTTTTTATTTGGTCTGCCAAATAAAATGGGGTTATATATATGGTTTTGCAGAACTGGAATTAGAAATTTGAGAGATAATACATCAAACAAATGTTTTCTTGAGCCAGGGAGGCTAAACTTCCCTTTGGGCTTTGGGAGATGTTCCCCTTTATTATCACATATACTGCAAATTTCCTCTTTGTGATTATTGCTATAGCTACTGTTAGAAGAAGAAAAAAATTATATAAAGACCTAAGGATGAACTAATAGCATCAGTTAGAAAAACTTTCTCCACAGGCTTCAGAGCTGTGTGTTATGTATTTACCACTGATGGAATTTATTTCGTAAAGTAGCTGGCTTTCAGATGATACTGTGTGAAAAGAAAATCTCTTCAAGTCAAAGATTGTGCTCTACTAAGTGAACATTTAAGATAACTCAGTCTCCTTCTGAGCTAATACACAGTATTAGCTCAAGGACTGTGTTTTCAATTCTTCATTTTAAAGTTTAGTTATGACCAATTATTTTCTAGCTTAGTGGTCTGATGCATAAATTTTTATAGAATACTCTTCTGTTACTATGATATTTAGTTATTAGCATCACAGAGACACAAATCATGGAAGAGTAACAGAATATGCTTTGTGATTGTTATGAAGTGCTTAGATAAGGAACACATACTCTTATCCCAAAGGATTTTTCAATCCAACTGCTAATGGGAGGAATTTTTCCCCCAAAATATATTCTTTTTCCAAGCCAAATGAATGTTGCCAGCAATTACATCTACGAACAAGAATAGTTCAGTGCTGGAAATGCATTTTACCAAATCATTTACTGCATTCACAGAATTGGAATAAATTTGTGTGTCCTTCCTAACCTGTGTGACCTGCATGCCCCTCTTCATTATACAACAATTCAATTAATTCATGCATGCCTGTCATTCTCATGTGGTCAGTATAAAACTATAAATCACAAAATACAATTTTAAAACAAAGCTTATGGTGTATATACTGAACTTTTTTCAGTGAAGATCATGAAGCAGCATGATAACCTCACAGGGGCCAGAATTTGGCCCAGTGCAAATATTTCATTAGATTAAAGGAAAATATTTCAGTACCTCTCAATTGAATTCCAGACTAGGATAATTGACAGCCGATATTTTAGGAGCAATATTAAAATGTCCTTCAAAAAGAGCACTATGAAAGGGTGAATACACCTTTAGAAACTCAGGTATGTTTTGTTAGATATACTTAAATTTATAGGAACCTCAAAAATTAATGATCCCTTTTAGTGTCTAATACTAATTTTCTTTTGTGATGTAGCATTCATTTTAAAACAAAACAAAATCCATAGTGGATGCTTCAGATCAATAAGCAGTAAGTATATTTTCTAGGAAAATTCATACTCTTCATTTCCTTATTCCCTGCACAGCATTTACTGAGTCTGCAGCCCCAGTGGTAACTGGGATTTTGTCCATGCCTACTATCAATCGATTGAGATTTTTGTAGCAACAGAGAATGAAGTCTGCAATCAGCAAAAATATGTTATTCAAGTCAGTAACTATACTATAGCCACAAAGTGCTCTATATAGAGCGTTTCCAAAGGTGAGCCCATGGCAGGACAAAACAGAGCAGTGACATAAGAGCACTGATTGTGCCCAGCCTTTGCTGGCAGGCCCTTGTGCAGTGTAATCCCCTTGGCAGCTTCTCAGAGGGAGAGTCCTTTTTCTGCCTTTCTGCCTAATGATATTGTAATTTATAATGATCCACGTTAGATTTATGATATGATTCTTACCCTTCCTGTTGACAAACACATGTTCATTCTATCATGCCACACTGGGCTGCCTCTGACCTGCAGGTGGGAGCACTGGGGGTGCCTGCTCCAGCACACATGGAGATGTTGGTCTGTGCACAGCAGCTGCCCAGCAAGCAGCAGTGTGGGAAACTGAGAAATTGGAAGGGCTAGAAAATGTCAAGATGTTCCCTTAAAGGGCATTTGTGAAAGATGAGACCAGTTAAAGTTTCATCTCACATTAATATTTCTATATCATTGCTCTACTAAAAAATGTGCCTTTTCCATGTATGCAGTCCTTGTTTTATCTGACAGTGATTTTTATATTCTAAGTATTAGGTTCTATGAAATGCTATATTTGGTTTAGATAGCTGTTAAAGGAGTTAAACAGTGTTTTGATAGAGAAGATTGTAGATGATATATATTTACAGAGTGCATATTTATAGCTACTAAAACCTGTGTAATCTATAGTTGTTGTTGGCCCTTGTCTTTCTTTTCATTTTTAATAGCAATGGCATTCATTCAGAATCTGATGCACCTTCTCCATGAGAAATATTTTGTCTTCTATTGGGAAACAGATTTTATGATCTAATAATAGATTTATTCCATCTCTGGAGATTTTTCTCTCTTTTGTTAGCAGTTCAGATCTTTTAAAAGTTACTGTGGTCTTTCTTAGGCAAAGCCTTCCTCTGACAGAATTTCAACAAGGAAAGGCAGACATCTTAAATTAGAAAGGATCATGTCATTTTGCAGACATGCTTAATTCTGAAAACCTCCTTGGATTAAGCAAGCAAAATGGTTTCTACCAAGCTAGGCAAATTAGTTTAAAAGTTAAAATGTAAAAAACATTATTAAAAAGTTTTAAGGTTTAAAAAATACTGTTTTCCTTATGATCTGTCCATACAAAGCACAGAAATAGTGGATGGAAGGCTGCCACCTTTTGGTTAAATTCTGGGATGTGGTGTTTCATTCTATAACAATGAGAGGAAGCTTTGCAACTGACAGTGTTGTGAAAATTTAGTTTTGCTCCTTTTTGCCATTCTCACAAAAAGCAAAAAAACAAGAAAAACCCCAAACAAACAAAAGAGAAATTGTAACTTTAGAAGAGACTCTCCTTTGCATAGGTCTGCATATGTGTTATAGTTAATGGCTCTATGGATAACTAAATTTATTTGAGAGAAATTCTAAAGGCTGTGTTTTCTGGGAGGGCTCTTGTTTACAAGCATGTTGGAGAGATGGAGAAGGATGAGAAAAAATCACAGTCAGTAGGTCATGTAAAGTTATTGAAAGTAATTTGTTAGGATGGGTATCCAGGTAGCCTAAACTGTCACAGACACACCTTGATTAGGTATCTTAGCAATGTCTACACATATGTGTATAGAAAAATGATATGCATGCATAAACTTGTCTGTGAACACTTATCAAACATGTTTCTAAACTTAGAGCCAGGATACTCAATTGATTTTGTTCTCTCACTTCCATCTGCAGTACAAATCAATGATTAAGCATGAGAACTATTGATCTCACTTGTTT
Organism: Poecile atricapillus; assembly: GCF_030490865.1. Classification (NCBI taxonomy): domain Eukaryota; kingdom Metazoa; phylum Chordata; class Aves; order Passeriformes; family Paridae; genus Poecile; species Poecile atricapillus. The sequence goes on along the minus strand of NC_081255.1, from coordinate 14,544,934 downwards.
ATTGTGTGGGACTCCTTATTAGTGCACTACTTTGGAAAGTTTTTAGAATAATATAATAGGAGGAAATTTAAACCCAGATGAGTATAGTGTTTTTCTAACACCAGACTTTTTCATGCAGTAAACCAGCTCTGAGAGGCTACAGAACAAATGCTTAGGTTCTGCAGATGCTGAGTTTGCACTGCACTCTAACTCTGATGGTTTATAATGTGCTGTGGAAGGAAGTAGGGGAAGAACAGCACAGTGCTCAGTGTGATTGTGATTAATATTATCACAAATTAGTTATCACAAATTAATCCAAATTAGAAAGGCAAATTTATTTCATTAGGTTTTGTAGAAGTGTGGGGTTAACATTACTTAATCTGTTTCCCCTGTGTTGTAAATTCTTATGTACATTCTAAGGCACAGGTTAGAGAATTCACGAGCAACTTCCTGGCTATTTAGAATATCTGCATGTTAGACCTTTGATATCAAATCAGAGATAAGTGCATGTAGGTGTAGGTACATTTTGATTTTCCACTTCTTAATTAAAAGCAGAAGAAAGTGACTGCTCTTGGTGTGGCAGCTGGATTTAAGTGGTTCTGCTGAGTGTCAGACTCCAGGCCCTTGGTGGAGGTTACAGCATTAATAATGCAGGGCTACAGGAGCATTTGCAGTGCTGATGCCTTTGAGCATTCAGGTCCTTGTGTGCAGAGCAGGGGAAACAAGAAGCTAGTTAAAAATGCATGGCACTAAGTGTGACAAAATTTGTGTATCTCTGCCAGAAGATAAGGGGACTTTGAAACCCCTGTATTAATGAAAAAATATTTCCTGGTCAAACCATAAAAGTATGCAAGTGAGCAAACCTGATTCAACAGTGACAGCGATGACGCCAAAATGTTTTTCCACATTCTTCACTGACTGCATTGAATTATCTGAAGTATGGTGTGCCTTTCCCAAAAGGGGTGCAGGGGCCAAAGCATGCTGACATAACACGGAAAACATTGGAGGAAAAATGTGTGGGAAGAAAAAAAAAAGGAAAAATGCATGTTTTGTTTAAAAGCATGACCTGTCCTCCCACTGCAGCAGCTCCCCCTGACAAAACAACTCTTGATGATATCTCAGCTTGAAATCTCATTAAATGGAATTGAAATTAAGGAAGATATCCTAACAAGGAAAATACCCTGGCATGTACTAACACCTGAGGAGGTGGAGGAGGGAGGAAAGTAATTACAATTAATATAAACTTCCAAAATAATACTCTTGCAAGCTTCTCTTTGTTAATGTAGAGATATGGAATATAAGCTAGGAAAATAAAAAGCAAGGAAATAAAAAATGACAACCAAGTGATAAACAGTCTGAACTTCACATTCTTGAATTAAATTTCATGGCCTAATCATCACAAACAGTGATTCTAAATCACACAGATGAGTTGCAGGGAGAAACAAAGGAGGAAGGAGTTCAATATAAGGCAAAGTGTTTAGAAAATGGCAGGAATATAATTTGATCATGAAATGCTAATAAACAAAGAGGTGACTGAAACCAATGGCAAAATTCCCATCCAGTTTAACAGGCCACAGTATTACACAAGGTGGGTTTTTTTAAAGCACTGAATATAATTCGGTGCTACCCTGAATGTTCTCATAATTAACAGTTTTCTCAGTATTGGTCACAGGAAAATTTTTTCTTCCTACAATGCCCATTATTTTCTATATTCCAGGGACACACAGCCTCTTTTCCCAGTAACTTTATATTTCTCTCAAATCTTAGATTGTGTCACATTTTTGGTACTCCTCCCAGAGAGAAAACTACAAAACCTGCAGTCCTCCACAATGCCAAGATCTTTTTTAAAGTAGACTGGATGAACAATGCCATGAACTTGGGACATTAGAAAGAATAGCCTTGTTAATAACACAGTCAAACAGGAGGGCATAGTGTTTTGAGTGTCTTGTACAATTTTGGGGAATAAAGATTGAAAACACCAGAATGCTGCTCCCGAGAGGTGAGCTGATCCTAGGATCCACATCCTGAGAAAAAAGCACTTCAGTGAGGCACTGCCAGCTTGACACAATGACATCTGCTTGGGCTCACTTCCCTCTGCTCTCAATGGACAAGGGGGACAAAGCAGGGTATTTCTCCATCAAACCAAATATTATGTTACATTATTCTAGGACACTCTTCGCCACATCCTAGAGCACTAGCAAGTGATTCAGTTGATGGGCATGTAGAAAAAAAAATAAATTAAACACCTGAAGATTCTTTTAAAAGACTATTTTAGTTAGAAAAAGGGAAATCTTGCTTCATGTTCTGAAAAGTTAATATGGAAAGCTTTCTGAAAAACTACCAATACTGAGATTCTTAGAGATGTCTTTCTAGGATTCACTGACATTGGTGTTTGAATATATGTGATACTCTGCGGCAAATTATTAAAAACTCAAGAGCAATCTACATAGTTTCTCAATAAGCAATTTATAAAGAATACATTTCTATTTTTTTCCTCCAACTTATGCATCCATTCTTTTCCATTTCAAAATTCAGGAAAAAAATAATGTTAAATCTGTAACATTACAGCAAAAGGCTTTTAGGCTTACATAGGTGATGTGGTCAAGGTCATGTAGCTTGATAAAATAAACATAAACAAGCATTTTAAGACTCTCTTTTGAACTTTTTGCTTGCTCAGCACTATATAATAGTTTACTCTGTTGCTTCAAATAAATCACAGAAAAAAAGCCCTTATGTTCCTGCATTCCTCGTCTTTCCTTTAAGAACAAGGAAGATACAGTCTAGCATGTTCCTTGGGTAAAATATGAAGATAACAAATCCCAAACAAACTCACTCCATATCCTGGCAGAAAATTTTCTGAATAGAGAACTGAAAGTAGTGATGAAAATAATTTTAATGAATGAATGTCATGTAGCATTCCTATTCCAATGTTTTCTCTTTCTATGAAGTTTCCATCCACACTCACCTTTTCACCAACACCTCCAACAGAGCCAATTGAGCCTGGGGGGCCTTGGGGACCCTAAAGTGATAAAATATATTTGTTATCCCAAGTATCATTATCCAAAAGAGAGTGCTTATTACTCAATTAGCAAGACAAAAAAAATAGGTGGATTCTTACATCAGCTCCGTTAGGACCCTGGGGACCTCTTGGACCTGGTGGGCCAGGTGGACCCTGTATCAAATAGACAATGTGATATGACAAAATCATAGAACAGATATAATATAGTTACCCTCATGAAGAATTTCTGGCCAATGGAAAATAATATACTCGATCTGTAGAGGGCTTTTAATCTTTGCCATGCAGCAGGGACAGCAGGGCCCGACTGCTGCCTGCTGGGTGAGTTCACAAAGTGACAGGATACCCAGGCTGTGTCACACAGTACCTGAGCTGGACATGACCCAGTGCTTAGGAGCCCCTGAGGACTGGTTCCTCCCCTACAGGTTCTCTGCATGCCCACCCCACTGACAGAGACCCTGGACCAGCTCAAGTGTCTGTGACAGCCCTGGGGCAGAACTGCACCGTGGTGCCTACAGATGGGCAGGAGTGAAGCATCCAGACCTGGCACAAGGTGCTGGGGGTGAATGTAGAGTAGAGAGCTTGCATGGCAGTCAGGAACAGCCCACAAGGCATTCTGTCAGCAGGAGAAACAGCTGGAAAATGCATCACCCAGGGAAAGTAAACAGAGCCAGAGTGTTTACCATCTCCTGGCCTGCAGGTACCTGACGCTGTATGTTAACAACGGCCAGAACTTGAGGAAGGCAGCTCCAGACTCTCTGGTGCAGTGGTACCTACTTTTCATCTTTCTTTCCTGAACCTGATTGTCATTGTCCTGTCTCAGGCACACAAAGCATCTGCTTTGCTATCTCTTTTTCAGTATTTTCTCAGGTCACGTTAATCCCTGCATTAATAATTAGTGTATAGATGTGGGAAAGCAAAGTAAATCCCAGAGAGAGCTTATGTTACAAAAATGTTTCATACTTAGTCTCCAAATTCAGGAGTAGTATCTTATCAAAAGGTGACCTATAGAGAAAATGCAATAGTATATGGAGAATATTTATGTCCTTCAGAGTGACCAGTGGGGAAGAAGTCTTACCATTGGGCCCACATCACCATTTTCACCTTTTTCACCTGGTGGGCCAGGCAGACCCTAAAAAACACAGAGAAGAATACTGTAAGTAGCATCCCTGGAATATTTACTTATAAATATGAAATATTTATACAATATGAAACAATATAAATCAGATCTCCACATCAAACTTTTGAACTTGGGCAGGATGGTGTAATAAGAAGAAAAAGATCTATTTGCACTAACATGGAAAGAAAGGGAAAGGAGTTTTTCATATTACAGTAAATGTATAGATAATCCTAGGGTGCTTAAACTAGGTGACACAATAAATTTGGGGGAAAAAGACCCCAAAAAATGCACACAGAAAGGTTAAACTGGGTGATTTTAAATCACTGCCAGGATTATCCAGAGCTCAGGTGGGAGTCTGGATAATTTATGCTGTGATATATATATATATATGTATATGTAAAGTCCTGCTGCATAAAATCTCTGTATGCTATAATTTATTTAATAGAAGACAGTAGTAATTTACTTTCTGACACAGAAATCAGTGTTCTTACAGATGTAAAGTAAAATAATAAAGGAATTTACCTGTAAGCCAATAGGGCCTGGGGGCCCAGGGAAGCCTCGAGGACCTTCGTCACCTTTTTGGCCAAACATCCCTTGCTGACCTCTTGGGCCTGGCTCTCCATCACCTCCCTGTTGGGAAACAATGAGGAGGAAAACTATCACAGCTCTGATAATAACAACAGGAAAAACTCCATGATTGGAAATGGCTGGAAAACAACTACAAAAGGTCTCAGAATCACACCAGGTGTCTTTACAAATGCATGTTCACCATCTTGGCTGGATGAAATCTGTTACACAAACAGAATACCAGCACATGCTCTGGTTTAATATAGGTCAGTTAGTGCTGCATGTCTCACAAAAATTTTCCCTGAATTCCCCCTCTTGAGACATTCTTTCAACTGCATCTGTACTGAGCTGCCAAACACACCACCAAGCAAGTTCACTGAAAGGATGGCCCCCATTCACTATTTACAGTATTTCATTTTGAATAACTTTTTCAAATTATTGCCCTGCAGTAAATCTGCCACACAGTAACACCCATGCAGGCTTGTTTACAATAAAGAACTGCACGTAAGTGGGCAGGGACAGAACTGTTAGTGCTGTTTTGAAATATATTCCTGAGGAAGGAGCAAACAAAGAAGTCAGTATCAGCTGAGTTATGCAAGGTTGGGGCTGGCTCTGAACAAGCTACTTACAGCTATACCCGGGGCTCCAACGGGACCCTGCAGACCTGGTGGACCCGGAGGACCCTGCAACAAACACACATCCAAAAGGACAAGTTAGTGATTGTGACATCTGCAATGAGACTAAAAGCAAATACAGACATGAGAGAAAACCCGACCTGCATGATCAAAATCTATTCAGCATTTCCATGTTTCTCCATAAAGGATGTAGCATCATTCACAAGCCCGTTCCCTTCAGTACAAACTATTTCTCTCTCAAAAACTCAGATTTTTCACATCTATAATAGACAATGCTGGCATTTGTTAGAGGCTCATTTTTAATGGATAGATAGAATAGTTTCAGAATAGATTTCCATGCAAAAATGAATCAAAATGAATTTTTTTTTGCAATTAAAAATATCATAACTGAGATTTATGCAGAATATCCCTCAACCTTTAAAGCACCATCTAAAAATCTGTCTTTAATTCAAATGCTTATTATTTGGAGTAGTTTTTATGAAACTGCTAATTATTTTTGCAATGGCACAAAGCTTATTTTGACCTCCAGGAGACATGAAAAAGTGCAAGTTCTTGCTGAGCACTGGGAATCACATTCTCTTTGATATTGGGTCTCTTTTCAACTGAATGGTAAAAAAATCCACCAGTCTCTGAGAGGAACATATTTTTTTCATTCTCCCTGCAGAATAATAACTAAGTTATATTGCACATAATTAGAAGTCAGTCATGCAGATGTGATATAATGAAGCTATCAGAGTACAGGAATGCAAGACAGTACTTTATGATGAGGTTCAAATGACGTGTTTGGATCTTGTTTTTGCAACACTAGAGGAAGTAGGCTGATAGACAGTGACACTAAGAAAGCACAAAACAGGCACTAACCTGGCCTTGGCTAACTCTAGTCTATTTCAGATGCCAAGTTGCCTGCAATTTCTAGGCTTCAAACTCTGGTTTAGAACTGAATAATGCTGGGATTTACAGACTTTGTTAGGGCTAAGATTAGATTATTGTGCCCTTTATAAGAGGAATTAAATAAAGGGACCTCTTAAGTTTTGTAGTTTATTTCTTTCTCTGGATTTTATATATATTTTGGAGCATTTTATTTTCTAGGGAGCATGAAGCATCAAGTTCCGTATTTCTTCCCTTTTACAGTTTTGGTTTTGTCCCATACCTGATGGCAATACATGAAACAAAGCTTTCTAGCCTCTGTGATGACATATCTAAATGAAAGGACTCCAAGGAATGCTCCAGCTGACTGGGAAGTGTTACCATGAGAAAGGGATTTGGCATGCATGGATTTTTCTACACTCTTTGAGATGCTTCAGTGTACTTCTTCATTTTATAGGCTCTGGAATGAGGCCTATCCATTTTTAAACTCATTTAAAAACCCATTTTGATATAAAGCACTGTTGGAATGTACTCTGCAATTGATTAATGAGGAGTTATTTGGACACATGGCCAGATTCTTTTTTCCCATTGCTCTGGAGGGCAAATGGAGAAAGACTGATCAGAATCATGAGATAATCTTCAGTTAATTAAGACAGCTGTGGTAACTGTGGAGGTTTTGAAGTTCAAGAGAGGACAGCACATCAACAAAATTGTGCTGTCTTAGCTAGAACACACCAACATAGTTAGGCACAGTATTTTCAAACCTACAAAAATAAACCTTTGTTAGTTTCAATGGGAATTGAAGATTTTTCCAGCTCTTCTTAAACAGGAAAGATGAATCAGTTCTTTGATCAGGATTTTTTTTAATCAGGATCCTTGCTGTGATCAGACTCTAAATGCCCACCAAGGCCTTTTGTGGTGGTTTGAGATTCTAAATATCTGTTCTTTATGTCCTGTGTTTTCAGAACTGGGTACTTCCTCTTCAGAACCTTTCAGAGGTGACCAACAAGCCCTTTCTCCTTGCCCCAATAGGCATCTGCTAGCATGTGGAAGGGAAAGCAGATTTAAAATAAACACATTCTGAAATTGTCAGGGTTGAACGACTGCAATTGAGGGCAAATAGATTCAAGACATGTGACTTCAACTGGAGTTACATTCACTTCAACTAAGGACTCAACACTGAATCCTGTATTTCTAGAAAAATGTGTAGTATTCTCAAGTGCGTTAAACCTCGAGACTGGGAGTCCAGGATACATTCTCAAATGATAATTCTGAAGACACTTTATTTGTAAAGCAGGTCTTCTGGAAAAGGCCCAAATGCATCAGTACTCACTATGGGAACAGTGGTCACAGTCTAATGCTCAGCATAACTAGCTGTGCTCAAATTATCTGAAACAGAAGAGCGCAGTTTGTGTTTTGTTTTTTTTTTAATTTCTCTGATGCAAAGCATCTCTAAAGAAGAGGCATGGCAAAGGGGAAAACAGGATGTGCCTGTGATCCCATGCAAAGCCTGAAGTGGAATTGGATCAGAGGTTGGAACTAGCTGATCCTGAAGCTCATTTCCAGCCCAAGTCATTCTGTGATTCTGTGATTCTATGACCTGTGATTTTCTTGAGTATGTACATATCCTCCCATAAACATCCTAATATGTATTATTGATAATATGATAATAAGATAATATGTAAGCCATAAATTTGGTGTAATTTTTAATAGTAATATACTGTTCTGTAACTTGTTAATGTCAAAAAATCACACTGTTTTCAAGATAAATATACTTAGCCACGAATACCCCTGTGATGAGTTTGGAGCTTTGCTAATTGTGAATAGTGTTGAAATATAACAATAAGAGGGAACATTCTGCCATTACTTCTCAATTTTAAGGAAAAGTATTCAGTAAAGTACCACTTTATCTAGAAATTGAACAGAAGTGAAAGCATACAATTTTGAATTTTTGGGAAAGAAACAACAATCAAACAGAAATAAATAAATAAATGCTTGTTTTATTCCTTCCAGCTTCAAATTTCACAGTGAAAAAGTTTAATTTTATATGTCTGGCCTAAATAAAAAGCAGAAGTGTCTGAACTTCAGAATTAATTTTTGAAGGCAGAAAAATGTCAAATAAAAGTAGTTAGAAACCTGGTTAGTCCTAGGTTCACTAATAGGCCTAATGATAATATATGAAAACTTTTATAAGCCATTTCATCTGCCATCAGTTAATTGTGCTCCCCAAGAATTAGATAACCTCTAAAAAAATTAAAAACTACATTAGTAGATTCCTCTAGTGTGTCTCCATAGTTTTCATCCTCCAGATCAAATGCAGAACAGAGGAATTTCACTGATACAGGAAAGGTGCTTAAGAACGTAGTTTACATTTGTAATGATTCTGTAATCTCTAGGAATATGAGCAATACTGAATACATGTTGGGATTTGTAGGTACACACCTCTAGTGTTGCATTAAAAGACCATTATTTTGAAGGAACATTTTAAGTGTCTTTGTTTCTGCTCACTTATGTAGCAAGGCTACCTGCATACTTCATGCATGAACACCTTTTATTTATAAAGAATAGATGTAATGCACGAAGGATTTTGCTACTCACGTTTTCTCCTTTGTCACCTTTACTTCCTTTCTGACCTGGTTCACCAATTTCACCCTGTAATTAAAATTAAAAGTTAAACTTGTTTACAATGGTCTCCTTCACACTTAGCTGAAGTCAGTATCACAGTATCTCTAAATGTTCCCTTTGATATGACTATTTTATGTTTTATGCTGCTGCTTCAAGCCTAAAGGGAGCAATTCTGCAGTGATCATTAGTATGTCATATTAATCCAGATATTGATTTCTGAATTGAAAAGGGCAACAAGACCAGGCTTTGAAGTATAATGCAACTAAATACAGGAAATTGTGTTGCTCATGCTGCCTTCAATATGAACTTATAATGAAAGTACTCTGATTTACAGACTCATATAACTGTCTATGATGGAACAACTGCTTCTCACTGGAGTGTACAGTATTTCAAAACCTCAAAATTATTCAATTCACCAAGAAACCACATTAGAAAACAATCTTTTCTTTATACAATAAAAAACCACAATTAAATTAAATCACAGAAAATACTGTCTGTGGGATAAAAAACACTCATGCATCACAAAAATGAATGTTGAAATCTTTACCTTTACCCTGTGCTAAGTAACAGAGAAGTGCTGGGTCAAGCAACCACACCAGATGATCCTGAAAGGTGATGTATGCTAAACTCTGCCAGAAGTCAACAGAATATCTCTACTGTGAACATAGTTATTTTGACACCCTCAACCTATCAGCACAACTTCTGGTGGTTCTAAATCTCTGTATGCTACTGAAGCCATTTCATCTTACTCATTCAGTAGACCAAGTTTCTAAAATAGGCAAAAATCAATTTTGGCATCATTTCCTTATTTTGCCACACTTCCATCCTTGTTTCTTTGCCAGGATAAATGTTATTCCACTAGTTCTTTAACACAAATCCCAATGTCCCATGGCATCTGTCCTTCAGACATTTGCTTATAGAAGAGGTTTTTAGGTATTTTTTGCAGTAGGCAGAGGGAATTCGGGGGAGGCAGGGATAAGATCAGTTGCTTCATCATCTTATTTATTGTGATGAAAGCTACAGAGAACTGTACTGACATCTTCTCCTGATGCACTTCTCCCAGATGCATTAATACCAATTATAATGATTCACCTTGTCACCATCTTCTCCAGGAGAACCACTAGGACCAGCAGGACCAGGAAGTCCTACAGGACCCTGTATTCCATCACGTCCAGCTGGACCTTGGGGACCTTTTTCACCCTAGTTTTGAAGAAAATGAAGCAATCCACATTATCACAGGAGAGTAATGAAAACTTCAGCACAGTGCCAATACAAAATTAATAAAACTCACCACCCTCCAAAAAAAAACCTCCAACAAAACAGAAAACACCACAACAGAAAGAAAACTATCAAGGGAAGAGAGTATATACGAGAATTCTATGAAGTAATAAAGGAAGCTGATGTCAAATACACTTGTACTCTAATGCAGAGTGGCTGGGTACAAAGTTTTAATGAAAGAGTGATTTATAGCCACTCCTTGCTGTGGCATTAGCAGGTTTAACCCCTCCTGGTCTAAGAGAGCGCAATAAGAAATGCTTTACTATGTACGTATTTGTAACTCTAAAATGAGTAGGTTGGATATTCTGAGGATACATATTGAACAAGCAAATACCAGAGTGGTTACAAGTAGCATTCTGGAATGAAAAGTGTGTGCTGGCTCAGTTTTGTGGCTCTGTGGTTACTCACAGGAGCACCCTTCTCTCCGGCGGGGCCCGGGGGCCCCTGGGGGCCAGGGCGGCCGGGCAGACCGATGGGACCAGCAGTGCCCGCGGCTCCACGCTCTCCTGGCGAGCCCTGCAAAGAGATACCGGGGATGAAGGAATTCTGAGACAGCCCTGGTGATGCTGGTGGTTTTCACAAGGCAAGTCAACAGAGAAGCTGTTTAGCAGTGCGAGTTCAGCTGGTTGAAGGTTATGCATCCATCGTGTGTGCAAGTAAAGAAAAAAGGCTGCAAGGACTGACTTGAAGTTTATTCTCAATACAGTTCATACAACACTAATTCTATTTTTTGTAAATACTACTTCCTGTACTTGTTCATCATAATGAGAGTGTCCTTAAAAACAGCCTGTTTTCAAGAACTTATTTCCCTCTATGTTTTCAAAATATATTAACACATTACTTTGATAAAAGAATATTCAGCACATCAAAATCCAGAACTAAGCAACACCACAGCCAAAACTAATGGTAAAGTTTTGTGCTGTTCATTGCTGTGATGATCACATTTCTGCATTTCAATTCACCTCTGTAAAAATCCATTGAAGTATAGTGACTGTTTTAGAGCGTTCTACAGAGGAGGTTTTTTATGTACAGGTGTCTTCAGATAAGCACAGAAAAAGTTAAACATAGAATATTAAAAATTAAATGTTCTCTGTCTTTAAATAATTTAAAATTTTTGCATTAAGAGAGTACTGTTAAATGTTTGTTTGCTGTACAAAAATATTTCCCCAACTTTTCAACTTTACACCTTTAAGATAGTTTGCAACACTTCAAAGTTATGATTGGTAATTTCACTTCTCCAGTTGATATACTAGAAGTGGAATGATACATCACAGAATTGAAAAGTAGTAGGTGGAGTACCCTGAGACTCTAAATAGCCTTTTTTTCATGTTAGAGCAAGATAAAATTTGCTGTATTTTAGATACTGGAATTTTAAGATGCTTTCACTTATGAGCACCCTATTTTTTTGCTTTTACTCGTGACAGACTTGTCCTGGACTGATCTCATCAGCATAACTGGTACTAATTTCATAATAAGGTGCTCTTCCCTCCACATAAATGTGACAGAAAAGAGTGATGAATGGTTTCTCAAAGTATTTTAGCAAGTTATTTCAGTAAGTTCTAAATCTGCATGAGTGTTTAAACAAAGTATGTTTATGGAAATCATAGATGACATTTTCCTTCCAGGTGTTGGGGCTTAAGTCTGGGTGGTTGCCAAAGTTTCTGTCCTATTTCTGTTATTTTAGTTCCCAAGGCTTCAGTGAATTCAACAAGAAAAAGTCATTACCCTACAGCCATACTACCATGGTCTCTGATCTTGTCAGCTCTCATAAGCTAAACAATTTTAGGTCATCTCATCAGGAGGATGTAAGAATAGAGTGGAAAAAGCCCAGATACTCATAGATCTTTCCTGTGTCAGACAGCAGACACTAACAGAGGACATAGCTTCCAGTAGCTCTTTTTAATCAGCCAACTTTTCACATTTATCTTGGCATTTCACATGAGTTATGAAGAGGGACTACACCTTCTATATTCAAGGAACTTTCTTGGAGAGAATGCCTCTGAGCGCAGCAGAACATATTAAATTATAGTCCCAAATCAGAAAAGCATTTAAAGCAGCTTCTTAAGTCTGTTCTCTCTTTCTGTGTTTGTTTATTTTGTTTTGTTTGTTTTTTTTTCTGGTCACTCTGTCCCACTATAAAACATGCTCCTTATGTTATGAGACTTGTTAATGTTTGGTCTTGTGATACTCACATCCTGGAATCTTTTTATTAATTTGTTTGGGTTTGGATTTTTTTAACTTTTCTACAGAATGGAAGTGTCATATTTTGTCTTGTATTGCTGCTGTAAATTCATTAGCAACCTGGGTTTTATCTCACTTGCTGTGAGGAGATATGTAACAACAGCAATTGTGTACATTGCATATAGCAGCAATACCTTTTACTGAGGGTTAACAAATGTTCAACAAGTGAACATGACTGTAAACTGTTGTCAGATAGATGAAGATAGCTCTAGATAGTTCAGTACTGATAATTGGGTAGCCTACAGCTGGCTTATTCTGAGTCTAATTTGAGCATCCTATTCCTAAATGAGCAAATGAAAAATGACTGCTTGACATTCCAAAAGCTTTGTCTCATCAGCATTCAGCATTCCACACGGTAGTAGGAGAAGGGAAAAAAACAAACAGAAGCAACAAAGAAAGCAGATAAAAGAGAACTGCTAAAAAAACTCAACTCCCCCAAAACAACAAAAAAATCAACCACAACCACTCCCCCCAAAAAACCCTCACACCATGAAAATATACCCCCTTCAATCCTGCAGAACCCCCTCTTGCTCTGACATGCATTCATGCATCTCTTTCTTTTGTTCAAATCCCTCTAAACAGAGTAATTGGCATGCACAGTATTTGGAGCAGTCATTTGTTTGGTATGCTTGCAGATGTATGCACCAGCCAAATAAAGCTTATAATTGACTATATATGCTAGTTAGAAACAATTGATATTGGCAGGGAATCGCAGGAAAGTCAGCCAGTGGCATGGATTCTCTTCCTATTATAAATGGCAAATGAAGACTCTACTACAATTACACTTCTGTGTGTACCCGCTCTTGGCTAAAAATAGATGGGAAAATATTTTCAGACTATTTGATGCTCATGGTCTGCTCTGAGCTTCTGTGAAAAAAAGCAAGCAATTGTGGATTAATTGTGGCTCTTGAAGGTTCACAGAAACCCAGAATTAAGGGCACCTACACACCTTTATTTCACTGAATACTGTTTCGAGATAACAAGTTAGTAATTAAAGATGAAACAGATAAAAGTCCTACTGAGGACTATTGGAATACTTTCAGGGCAACTTGCTCCTGTTTGTACCTCAAGTGGCCTGCTTGCACTACAATGAGCTCAAAATATATTTAAAAAATTTTTAAATTTTACCCTTCAAACTCTCTTTTAACGCCTGCTACCACTACATGTATTTCTTAAAGACAGGATAAAACTATATGCAAAAAAATCTCAGCCTCCTAAGGGTTTCTTTCTTTGACTGTTTACCTTAGCAGGAAGGGTGGCCCCAACAGGAACAGTTTTATGAACTGAAGTCCTCGGTAGTGTGCTCCTGACACCCATACTCTGTGTGTTTCTGGACTATAATTAATGATGATTGCAGTCTGGCACTGAACTCCCATTAGCTGGGGAGCATTAATGGTGCTCCTGGATTTTCTCTACCAATTTAGTTTCACATGAAAGGAATACTATTCATGAGCTCTAAGAGAGCTCCGTGATTTGAACCAAAGTCTGGTAAATGGGGATAATTGAGACATCCTCCTCGAAAAAGCCCTGATGTTTTCAACTGAAACACTAACTTATACACACCCTATAAGATTAGAAAAACATGGACCATCTGAATTTCAATTCAAACATATGCATTTCAGAATACAGACAACTATCACTAAATAAGGTGTGCTTTTGCCTCACATCTTGTGTGATGTGTCTTTCTGAAGACCCATGACATGACAGCTCCTGTGTGGACAATGCTGGCTGGCCAAGGGGGCTGTGTCACACATCAGCTTTGCCTGTGCTGGCTGCTCTGTACGTGCTCAGAAGGGCTCTGGGTCACTGCACCTGAAGCATCTGCTTGAGAGGTCAGTCCAGCCTTAGGGGCTTCTTCAACAAAAATCTAGACATGACCTTTAGATTGAAGAGACTATTCTGGTCTATGCTTTCTTGGCTTTGATTTATCCTTTCTTTTAACATTTCAGGTTCTTCAGACGGGTAAGATGATATCCCTTTTGACTCTCCCTACTAGATTCCATTCCATTCCATTCCATTCCATTCCATTCCATTCCATTCCATTCCATTCCATTCCGTTCCGTTCCGTTCCGTTCCGTTCTTTGTTTTGGTGCTTTTTGGGAACATATGTATATGTATGCACAGTGTTAAGAACTGTAAATTCAGGTTATTGGCATTAAGAATTCAATCATTCATTTTAAGAATTCAAGTCCCATATATTACTTGTACTGTACCATGTGCTTTTTATCCTTGTTTAATGCATTCTAATCTGAATATGAATTGCATGGACATAAGAGAGCTTTGTTGAAGCACATAGAAATTCAGCTCCTCCATTACTTTTTTTTTCTAACATGAATAGCTGTGATGATTGATGCTTTTCTTTTTTAACCTCAATTGCACTGAATAAAAGAAACAAGTTGACAAGACTGTCAAAATCAACACAATTCACACAATTTGGGAATAACTCTACCATGTTTTGAATGCCAGTGCATCCTTGCAGAACTTCTTTGCATAAAGCATGACAACAGAGAATGGGTAACTTGAAGAATACTTTACTACTGAGCTTAAAATGCCAAGAAGGAAAATTGCTGCATGAGATGGTTTTATACAGTTGTACAAAGGCAATGTAGGAGTGCTGGGTTTGCATGGCAAGGGTTTGGTAGCAGGGGACTACAGGGCTGACTTCTGGGAGAAGATGCCACTTTTCCCCATGTCCAGTGGAGCTGACACCAGCTCCAAGATGGGCCTGTGTGCTGAACCCATAAGTGAGAGGGCTCCACACCAGAGCAGCCTGCTCCTGAAGGACTGCACCTGGGGGGGACCCAGGCTGGAGCAACTCGTGAAGAGCTCACGCTGGAGGAGTTTGTGGAGGACTGCCTCACAGCCAAGGGACCCCACACTGGAGCAGGGGAAGCGTGTGAGGAGTCCTCCCCATGAGGAGGAAGGAATGGAAATGTGTGATGAACTGAGGGCCATTCCCTATTCTCCTGCATTGCTTGGGGGAAGAATAAAGCAAAAATCAGAAGCTCAGCCTGAGAGGAAGGGAGGGTGGGGAGAAGGTGTTTTCAGACTTTGTTTCTGTTTCTCCTTATCTATCCTACTCTGATTTGATTGAAAGTAAGTTAAACTCATTTTCCCTTCTGTTTTGCCCATGATGTAGATGGTGGTTGATCTCCCTGTCCTTATCTTGACTCACAAGCCTTTTAGTGCATCCTGTCTTCTCCTGTCCAGCTGAGGAGGGCAGGGACAGAGCAGCTTGGTGGGCACCTAACATCAGCCAAGGCAAGCCCACCACAGCAGCATGAGTCCACCAGTCACTATCCATGGACTTTTCCTCTGTGGAAAACCTCTCTCATCTCAAAACCAATCTGTC
Organism: Poecile atricapillus; assembly: GCF_030490865.1. Taxonomy (NCBI): domain Eukaryota; kingdom Metazoa; phylum Chordata; class Aves; order Passeriformes; family Paridae; genus Poecile; species Poecile atricapillus. The sequence continues at coordinate 14,529,254 of NC_081255.1, read as the reverse complement.
TAAGTGACAAGTATTGAGTGGCAAATAAATGTCATAACTAAATTTAGTGGCAGAAGGCTTCAGATATTCTCTACCTTCATAATCCCTGTATGTTTATTAGTATGCATATTTAGTAGAGGTCTGATCTGTCTGCTGCTTTACAGACTGCATTAATGAAAACACCACAGCATCTAAAGAAGAAAAAAATTTCTTAGGTAATATTGTTTATATTTCCATAAAATTATTATGTTTACTTACCATTGGGCCAGGTGGACCCTGTGGACCTTCCCCTCCTTTCAGACCAGCTGGACCCTAAAAAATGAAAAGGAAAAAAAAGCTTGTCTAGTAAACTGGAAAGTTCAAGAGTGATTTTGCAACACATACAATAGGAAAAATAAAAAGATCCAAAGAAACAAACCAGAATAAATTCCTTTCTTCTTATCTAGCCAATTATACTTGACAATGTTGGATGCTTGATGTCTATTCTCTTATTGCATTTATTTTAAGCACAGTAGAAGACTTCATGAAATAAATGAGTTAATACATTGTTTCTTTTATTTAGAGATATCATGGCAATTGCTCTAGTGCTTATATCATACCTGACCACCTGGAAGGCCTCTCTCTCCAGGGAAACCCCGAAGACCTGCTGGTCCATCTTTACCAGGAATGCCTTGAGGGCCTGGATCACCCTGGGAAACATATTAAATTTTGATTAAAAAATATGCTTAAAAATTAGGTGCACAGTGAGTGATGAAAATTAACTACCAGACCCTAATTATAGTAATGAAAACAAAGAATGTGTCCCCAGCTATTCACCCACTAATTCTTTTATCAATACAATAGTCTGGGGTTAAATTCATAATGAACGTTGACAAAATACAGTACCAGTTATGGAATACAAATAATGAAAAACATAACAAGCTATAAAAGCATGTTTAATGATACATTCAATAAAAAAATTTGTTACCCACTTATAATCAAAAATTGAGTAGAATTACATAGTAACTAGATAAGTAATATTTTTCTTGTTCCCCAATGGTAGCCAAAAATTAAGCAAGGAGTTACATTTAGTCAGTGAAATTCTGCCTTTTATTCACTACTACACATCTGACTTTAAATGCCAATGTGCAATTTCCTACCTGGGTGTGCATATGTCATTACTAAGTATGTCCATATTGAATGCATAGTATATGCAAACGATTTTTTAAAAAGGTTTTATTACAAAAATATTAATTTTTGGCTCAAGAGAATTCTCATTATTTCAATGGAAGCAGACACAGCTCTAAAATTGGAATCTTCCAGTCTTCCAAGTCCTTCTGGGGGAAACCTGCCAATCATGATTTTACGCTGTACGTTCTGATTTTATTCTGTGTATCCACATGATGATTTGAAATGTCACACTGTCAGCAGTTTATCTGTCCCTTCCTGTTTGTTCCCCAAAGCCACAGCCTACCTTAGCACCTTCTTTTCCTGCAGCACCTGGGAGGCCTTGTTCACCTGGGGGACCAGGAGGACCTGGATGGCCTCTTTCACCAATCGGTCCAGTCTCACCAGTAGGACCCTAAGCACAGAAGTACAACTTCAGTCGCCTGAAGTAATCGAATGTCTTGTGGGGTGTGGGAGGAAGTGGAGAGGAGCAGATTCTCAATATCCCACTGTTATGTTTCCAGAGTTTTGCCATTGGTTAGCATACATTCCTCACCTTCCCTCCAGGCAAGGCTGACTTACAAAATATCTTTGTCCTATAAAATAAATCTTGCATTGCATTTTGCCTGCAGACACGTCTGTGCAGCTTCCAAAGAGTGAAATCCTGACCTTGTTCCTTAAGCACTGAAGCTTTAAAACACAGCGTGTATGGGAGAAGGTTACAAAAAGGACACGGAAGAGAAATCCATGTACTATTCTTATCTTGAAACACTTCTGTACTCTTGTTTTTCTGAATAATAAGAATTGTAAGGCAGGAGAGTTGAAAGATCTCTCTTTAGATTCCCTATCAGGAAAGTTCCACTGAGGGAATTAGCTAAAAAAGCTCTAAATGCTTAAGTTGTAAATTAATAAAGTTAAATCAAATAAAATTTCGAAAATTGGTATCTCCACAATATAAAAGTTACTGATAATTTTTCTCTGGTAAGAAATTCACACATTGCATTGTTCTTTCTAAAATGTTTAATGGTAGAGAAATCTGTCTCCTTGACATCTGTAAACCACCAATTTCATAATCACATAAAAAGCCCCTGAAACAACAATAAACCAACAAAAAAACCAAACTAAAGCATAAAACAAAGTGTAAAGGTAACCCAAATATTTTCATATCTTTGTGGAATCAGTGATGATTACTGAGTATTGCTTTCTATTATTGTTATGCAACTTCTGTTACAGAAGTTAATATAACCATTTTATTAACTTTTGATAAAAAAGGTCCTTTTAATACAGTAAGAGCAACTGCCGTATCCATAATGCAACCATTGAATGTTGGTCTCATGAAGTCAATTATGAGATGAAATTGTGTACCTGAGGGCCAACAACACCACCAGGACCAGGAGGACCAGTTTTTCCTTGAAAACCCTGTGAAATAATTATAGAATATTACATTACTCTTTACAAGTTATAGAAGAGCAAAACTCATATGTGTGCTGAAGACGTGAATGAGAAATTCCATGTCGTACATTACTTCTCTTCAGGAAATAAAAAGAGAAATCTTTTTTTGTCTGTATATGCTTAGAAGTGAAATGCTGATTAATCTCCCTTCTATCTGTCAGTTCCCATCTCTCTGAGGTGGTACAGCAGTAAAAATTGCAGTGAGTTTCATAGATCTCTCTAGGAGAACTTGATTAGATGAGTTTGAATGCATAAGTGATGCAGCTAAAAGACAGTTGAAAATACATTTGTACATATGTATATTATGAATCATAAAGCCTGACATAAAATTGCTTTTTAAAGAAAGACACAGATAGAGGATTTATTTGGAAGGGCATTAAAGTGGAGGCGAGACAAAAAGAAAATGAAAAAAAAAAAAGATCCAGGGAAGGTGAAGGTTATATAGAAATGGTAGAAAAGGCAACGTGAGTTCCATAAAAAGAATGAAGATAATGAGAAATCAATGTGATGTCAAAAACACAATAGAAAGGAAATACTTTTGAGACAATTTTTTAGAACATGGGCAAATTTTACAGAATTTTCATTTTCTACTCAGTGCCCCCAGATTTCAGGCCAAAATGAGTCAATAAACTGTATGAGAATGTCACTTTCTAATAGCACTGTTTAATGCGTCTTGGAGTTATGCTAAATTATTTCTTTCAAATATTGGAAGAGTGTTAGACAGTGCATTCCTGCTGGATCACATTGGGGTCCTACACAATACTGCCCATGTCTGCCCCCTGCTCTGCTCACCAGTGAAAAGCAAAGGGGTCATCTGGCCCAAATTTTTTCAAATATTGGGCCCTACTCAGCTTTCCTCTGGACACAGTCTGACTGATATTCCATCAATTCCTGTTTCAGCTTTTCTGCCTCAGTCTGATTCTGTTCTGGCTGCCACCCAGATGTTACCAGGGCTCAGCCTGGCCCATAACTCAGGCACTCTCTCAGACCTCTGAAATGATCCGGATTAAAAAAAAAAAAACAACAGAAAAACCCAAAAGTACCCCTTTGTTCTAATGACAGAGAATCAGAACTGCTCCAGGTGGAATCATTTCCATGTCCCTTCCTTTACTCAATCAAAGCTTCTGCTGTAAGCCTGTTGTCAGGAAAGACACAGAATGTTGAGCATCACCCACTTGCAGGAAGCTCCTTGAGAAGACCTGCTAGTCCCGGTTTTGCAGAGTGCATTGATACTTTGTTTGCATTATTGATGCTAATGATGGGTTCACTTCCCTGCTTTCTGTCTTCTGTTGCAAGCTTATCTATTCTTACAGATCCAGATTTTTAAAAGATGGAAAAAGCAAAGGAGATTTCAGTAACAACTACTCATGAAGACCTGAACCTTCCATGGCTCCATCTAAAATATTTAACAATGAAAGAATTACACTAATTACACTTAATTAAAAAAAAAATAATTACACTAAATAAAAAAATTACACTAAATTTCACTAATGTCTCATGTGCATTTTAAACTGCCTATTTATTTCAACCTTCTATATTTTTTTTGTTATTTTCTGTGAAAGACGATTTCATGAAATGATTTACTGTAGCAAGGTTTTCAATTAATTCTAATAGATGACACAGGTAGTATATTTCTGTTTTATCTTTTCACAAGCATGAAAGACTAAATTCTTCCACAACAGCAGACAATCTAGCAATTTTCACTGTTGATGCCTCCTGCCAAACTGAGATTGACATCACTGAAATTTATAATCATGTCTAAGGACAAACTGGCATAATATTGGTTTTCAGTATAAAGCTTATTCCTACATTTACATTCTAAATTATTTATCAAGGTATTACTGTTCCTATGTCTACAATTTCAACAACAATGTCAGTTCTTCAAAGTGTATATGTCTTACTAGGGGGAAAAAGTTGCAGCCTCTTCTCCACCAATAGTTACCTCGGTTGCTGTCAATTTGTGCTTATTATTCCATAAGCAAACTGCAGAGTGCAACCTGGGAATCTGGCTCTCTAATTTGTTAAGCTTGTCTATGTCTCTTATCCTAATTCCCTAATTGCCAAAATGCCCATATGCACCAATAAACTTTATAATAAGATACATGTCTAAATAAGAAACAGAATTCTTAATACCCTTATCTACCACTGAGTGCAATGAAAGCTTTCTATTTATACATTTTTTAAAAACTTGAAGTGGATATGTTCATCAGGAAAAGAAAGTCAACAAGCCTACTGATTGATTTATAACCATCTGATTTTCTACAAAAACACATATATGAGAACCCATGGGGGAAAAATATTTTAAACATAGTTTTGGTCCAAGTTTACAAACGCACAGGGCAGAAAACAGCTCTAACGAAAAGCTGCATCTGCTCCTAAGTTATTCGGGTTTTTTTATTTGTACAACTCTACTGAAGCAAAAGTGAGAAAAAATTAGAGAACCATAGTGCTGAGTGAATCCTGAGGGACCTGGTTCAAATTTCACACAGTAGCAGAGACCACAGTTTCATTGTATTTTGAATATTTTGTTACAAGTCTTATCACGTAATCAGAACGGTTGAGGTGGGAAGGGACCTCTAGCGTCATTTTGTCCGACTGCTCTGCTGAAGCAGGGCTGCTGAGAGCTGGTTGCTCAGGAATACATCCAGATGGCTTTTGAATACCTCAGATGGAGCCTCTGCAGCCTCTCTGGGTACTCTGTGACAGTGCTTGGTCACCCTCACACAGAGAAAGCATTTCCTGATGTTCAGATGGGACCTCCTATGTTTCAATTTATGCCCATTGCCTCTTGTCACTGGGCACCACAGAAAAGAGCCTGGTTCCATCTTCTTTCCAGCTCCCTTCAGGCATTTCTGTACTTGGGTAAGACCTGAGCCTTCTCTAGGCTGAGCAGGCCTGGCTCCATCAGTCTTTACCCACAGCAGACATGCTCCAGTCCCCCTTTCCTGGCACTCTCCAGGAGCTCTCTGTCCCGAGGAGCCCAGAGCTGCTCCTGGCCTCAGCAGGGCTGCACAGAAGGAAGAGATCCCCCTGCTGCAGCACAGGATGCTCTCTGATTCCTTTGCTGTACTGGCACATAACTGGCTCACGTTCAAAGCAGTAAAACCAAAGGGAAAATTGTAACTTTTTAACAGCAGACTAAAGAACAAGTTTGAGCTTCCTGTATTGTAAACAGTGATTACAATTGATCCTTATGGTACATAACACAGTCTTTGCATCATTGCAAAGGGAAAGAACAAAGCAGGAGTCAATCATGTTTCACACACAAAAAGCCACTATGATTGCAAAGCATTACAGTGTCACAATGCTACAATACTAGCAGAAGAAAATAGAGATTTTCAGAGGGATGTGTTACTCAAGTTCGGTGCTCCTCCTTCCAGCAGTGGAAGTGACTCAGCAGTCACTAACAGATTTCTAGTGAAGCTGGAGCCTACATTCTACCTGCTGAGAAAATTCCTCAATAAATTCATTTATGGCTTTCTCTAGCTCTGAAAATTCCAAGTGAGAATTTTTATTTTATAATGCAATATGAGTAACGTTCTGACACTACAGAAATAGCATGATTTTTAAAGATAATTTAATTAGAAGTATAACATAGTATTTTTTTCATTTTGATGACAGAATTTATTCACTGTGATTCCTGGCAGAGTTACATAGTTTCAAAATTTTACTTTATTTTAATAGGTTCAATCATCCCTGATCCTACTTTCCAAAGGTCTTGGTTTTCAGTTTTCTAGCTGTTTATCAGTGAGAATTTTTTTTATATTACTATTTTTGGTACATGACATTCAGTGAGAAAACTACTCTATAGTAATTGTCTGAAAAATCTTAATTTAAATTGAGATTTAAATTATTCTATTGAATATTTAATCTCATTCTGGTATTACTAACTGTACATAGCAAAGAATAACCTCACACATATCATGGGAGTAAAATAGAGCTTTCTCATTCCCCATTTACAAGGAAAGTACAGTTACTTAACTTTTTGGTGCCAGCCTCTTTCCCTTTTCCGTGTTGTCTCTATTTCTTTGGTTTTGATCACATAATCATGACTTTTAGGACAACACTAACACAGCAGAGTACATTTACTTACAGTTTCACCCCGCTGTCCTGGGTGCCCAGGCAAGCCATCTTTTCCAGGTGGACCCTGAAATTATAAAATCCATAAATCAAGCAATTTCTTCACCATCTTCAAAAAAAGTGTGCAATCAGCTGTCAGAATCTCTGCTTTCTGTTTATTTCTAGACTAGTCTTTAGTAAATTTTAACTGCATTATTTAGCTAGGATTTTAAGAATATTTTAACCTTGTGTCCTTCCTATTGTGTCTTAACAATTGCTTGGAGAATGACTGTTGTCACCTGCAAACATGTTCAAAATAGATTTCTCAAAATTCAGAAATCATGGAAAGTCCCTATACTTCCATTTTTCTTTTGTTAATGACTCAATACAAATCGAAGCATTACAGAAGTAATTGATGAAATTTCAGGTTTTGGAATTGGAAATAAAAGTAACAAATGCATGGGAGAAAAAGGTTACAGGTGGTTTGTTTCTTTTGTACTGCACAGGAGCAGAGGCACACCAGAAGAGCACCTAAAGTGGTTTAGGGGGCAGCTCAAAGGTGCTATTTCTTCTGTATGTTTCTGCTACTAATGACTGCCTCCTCCCTCTTCATTTTTCCTCAGTGAATCAATCATTTAAAGAAAATATGCAGCAGCAAAGTAGCATTTTGTTTGAAGTCACTGTGTCACGTGGTCACCGGCAGGACATAGCAGACGTGCAGTTTGGTGCATTACTCTCAGTCTTAACAGCTGCACCAGTGACTAAGTTAAATAAGTGACTGCAAACCCTTAAGGCTCAACAAGAATATTTGTAATCTATACATAAACCATCCCTTCACATAGATTTTCAGCTATTCACGTCAGAGGCAGTCTACAAAAACTAGCATTCCTGTTGTTGCCCATACTTAAGAAAAGAGATACTTACTGGAGGTCCCTTCGGTCCAGGGAATCCAACAGGCCCCTGAGGCCCTTGCGGTCCCTGGATTAAAGGCAACCAAACAAGAAAAGTTTTACTCAAGCTGGATTGAAAAGTTTGTTTCAATTATAAAATATAGGAACCCTGCAGGTAAGGCCTGGATTTAAGCATAAAGCCTCAGCCACACTGTCATAAATATTGGTAGCAACAATTCACATGCACAGACACTGGAGGGATTTCCTGAAAGCAATGGTGCTTGTGTAGGAATGCAGTAAAAAAATGAGGAAAACTACTTTCATCAGCTATGTTTTCATCTTACCCCTAAAACTGTGCATGATAAAGTAGAAACCGCCTGTGAGTTAGAAGCACTGTTCTTCCATGTTGCATAAACCAGAGGATTTAATTAATAATTTGGTCATCTTTTTAACTTTCAGTCAAACATTCATCTTTGGCAATTCCTAAACCCTGACAATATTTCAAACCAGTACAATGGTACAAAATTCCAAATAGAACAAACTATTCAGAGGTAGCTGGGATTAAATTCAGCATTTTTGCTGTTATGAAAAATAGTTTAAAAATCTTATGATATATGAAAATTTTATTTTTATAGTTTTGTTTATATACAGATATATGGAGAGAGAAAATTTTCATGCAGCATGGTTTTACAAATTTAGCTAAAGATGATCAGCAGAGTGCATTGTGTGCACGTGCATGTATGTTCACATGTAAATATCTATACACGTAGATATTTACACTAAGTACTAGCTTACATGACTTTTTCTGAAGTTGTTATCAAAAAAAACCCAGAGAACAGCTTTTAAAATTTACTGTTGACATACTGAAAGGTACTATGTCAGCTTATGAAAATCTTTTTTGCTCTTTATTTTATAGTGTACTAAGAGAAATCTTATGAGTCTTATTAATTTTCCATGGTTCCACAGCTGAGTTATGTACCCATGTCATATGTGCAAGGCTTTATCCTATTCTGTCTGGTGTATGATGTATGGGTTTGCTATGACATCAGCAGAAATGTTGCTTTGGTGCAAAAGACTTGAAGCAGGAGGCCACAGCTCCCAAATTATTCTACCCTTTTGCTCCTCAGAGTTCCATAAGCCTCATTGCTTAGAGCCCAGGCTTGCAGAGCACAGCTGCCTCCGGCAGTGGGCAAAGCAGGGCACAAATGTAGCTGGGGAGAGGAACCCTTGTGCCCAGCCTGAGAGAATTTGATCTGAAATGAATCTTATTCCAGGACAGACTTCTATTATACTGAAATACTAAATCTGGATCAATTAAGAAGTATTAGGCAAAGAGAGAAATCTTTGTGATCGTACTGCCTGAGCCATAATTTTTATTTTTTTTTTTCAGAAAGAGATATAAGTCTGTTTCTGAAACCTTCATAACACAAATATGCTCCATATGAGGGTTTGGGTTTTTCTCAATATGCCATGTCTATGAACAAATGAACTTTCCTCATTTGTTTCTGGGTATAACATAAAGCTTAAAAAAAAAAAAAAAAGGAAAGGTCGCACTTTATAGAGGAAAACTAATAAAGTTGACTCAGCTAAAAATACCTGAATTAAACTGGTCAGTCTCAGAAACTGGGTTATAGGAACACAACTCAAAGTTTTACATTTAAATGCACCTTCTTTCTCAATCATCTCCCCTGTTCTCATGCTTTGAGGCTTTCTAAGGAAAGAATGTTACATTTTTCTTTTCATTCACAGTATGGCTTGCATGTTTCAGGTCAGTGGACTGATGGATTATGTGGTAAAAAGCACTAGAATACTAACAGCATGCTATCAAAATTACATTTTTATTTTTTTTATTAAATTTCATTTTAACAGTAGCTACACAGGATAGATTATTTATTATTTTCATGTTTGGTAGCTGAAATAGTCTCAGAGGAGTAGAGATGACAGTTTTATTTTTTGGCTGACACTCATCCCTCTTGGGAAGCAAATAGATACCTCACACTTATGTTACACAAGTGATGAGAGACATGGTGCTCTATGATTCTTCATCTCTGCTTTTATCAGTTTCTCTCCAGGGATGCCCTCATCTTGGATTGATCTGCTCATTGTTTTAGTACCCCCACAATTTCTCTTCCTTGCAAACTCTTGGAGCTGTCAGCAATCTCCTCTTCCACAAGGATCTGCTATTCCCTTTCTGGTAGGCTGCCTCTGATCCTCCTCTGAGTAAAGCCACCTAAATCTCCTTTGTTGGTCTATGCCTCATTCTCTCCATCCCACATCCTAGCTAGTGCCAAAAAAAGTGACATTATGGAGTGGGGAAAATGCACAAGGAGCTCCCTCCTGAGGAATAACACTCTTTCAGAATATTGGGACCTTGCCATGGATACAGGGAGATCTTTAGGCTTCCTATATGAAAAAGACAAATTTAATGAAATACAACTGCAAAAGAAAAGTTTAAGCCTGGCAAAAATACTTTGGCAGAAAGCTCATCCACTTAAACTGACTTGGTTTTCAAGTGCTGCCACTACAAATACGATTTATTAATACTCTTTCTTCTTTACAGCGCTGTACAATGAGCTGCGTAGTGGATTTGTGTATTGATTGTTATGATAATAGCAAGCAGAAAATTTTGTTTTAGAGAGAATAGGATTTCTGAAGCATTTTCTGAATTTTCTGAAGAAAACAGGTTGAAGGGAATTCTTAGCTGATCAGAACAAAAAACCTCAGCTGCTTTAAGAAAAGAATCTCCTGGATGTGTCTTGAGTGTTTGCTAATCCAATGAACAGGCAGTAAACTGCAGTAAGTGAGGAATTCTGAAGAGCCTAAGCTGTGAGTACACCTGTAATTCACAGGGAAGTATACAAAGCACATGAATGGAACACAAAGTGTGTATGTACTCTCTGTGACCTATATCTACATAACTGAGATGCAGTTGGAAAAAGCTTTCAGAAAATTTCAATCATCCCATTCAAAACTTTGTGAAAAGCATCATTGGAACTGAGGTTTTGTTAGTTCTGGTTACTCTGGTCAAAGTAGCACAGAGATATGAGAGGGAGAACTGAAAACAAAACAACCCTCCCACCCTCAAATCACACTCTCATATAGGGGGGAAAAACATGTACAAAGATGGCTTTCACAAACCCTTTCGCCTGGTGGGCCAGGAGGACCATCATTGCCTGAAGTGCCCTGGAAAGGAAAGAGTATGTTCAAGGATTTACATTTATTTAAAATAAATAGCCTGTAGCCAATCTATACAGTGTGCTTGACAATTACCTTTGGACCTGGTTTACCAGTGGGACCTCTGGGACCTCTTGAGCCTCTTGGACCCTGTCAATTTGATACAAATACACTTGATAATAAAAACTGGATATTATAATCTAATAAAAGTAATTCACAGTATAGTGGAGGCAACTTACACAAGCTTCTACATTGCAAATCAAAAGAACTTACTGTTGGTCCTCGCTGTCCTCTGGGTCCTGGTTTGCCATGCAATCCCTGGAAAGAAAAGTTCACAGAAATCATCTTAGCAGTCACTCTGTTAGTGAGATAAAGTTTTTTTTACTGAAGTGTAGGCAGAGAGCAACTCCCTTAAGTTTAAATGTTATTTTACTTCTAACTATCTACTTTGCATTTCAATTTACAGAATCATGGTCCTTGATAAAACTGGTTATCTTTCTGAGTTCACTGAGACTTGTAGCTAAGTGCACTAAATTTGCCTGAGAGTCAGATTCTTTCAGAGGCATTAGACCATTTTAAACTACATTAAAACAGTATTGAAGGTGGCAGAACCCCTCTGCAATACTCTAAAGGAGTAGGCATCGTGAGCAGCCTTAAAAACAAAGTTCCCAGGTTCCTGTGGACAGCTCCACAGGTTAATATTGAAAAGAAAGGGCAAGCCTCTTTTCATTTATAACAGAAATGGACACTGTAATATCTACCAAAATTATGCATACTCAACAGAGATACTTGGTAGAATACCAATACTTAATTTTTTGCTTTAAAATCAATGTGATTTTTTTCTTTAGGCTCTGCACTGCAATGTCTGTGCTTTGTAATGCAAAGTATCTTAAAGTTCAAGAAAGTATTCTTCAGGTAGAGAAAGGAACTTGATGGTACTTTCTCATCTCTGAGGTAAACAAGCCAGCAACAAAAAAATCATCAGAGATGTTTTAGCACAAAGCTGCCTTTTTTATTGGAAACCAATTAAGTGCATTCACCTGTTTTCTTGACAGGTTTTTTTTTCCTTTTCTTTTCCTTTTTTTACTGTTGGTTTTATTTCACTTATCAGAATAAAATTTATGTGTTGTTTTTGAAATGCTACTCAGACTGCGATCTGCTCAAGGACAGGGACTGTCTTTCCTAGCACCTGTATGTGTGGTATCATAAAACACCATGATAACCCTCTAGGCAAGATTAACAATAATATCTGATTGTCATTACAAAACCTACAGTTACGGGCTCATTGATGATCAGCATAATATTTCAGTGTACCAGCGGTTTGATGCTATTAATTAAATAGTTAATACCCTAGCTGAACTTAAAGCTTTATGAAGGCCTGAAAACAAATAAATATAGTAAGATTTTCACCATTTTTAGCCTCCTGTTTGATCCTATCATTTTGCTTTTTTTTCAATCTGCTGCCTTTATTAGCAGTTCCCTCATTTCTTTACAACACAGATGAACTGAGCATTGCTTTGTTGCTTGTGCCTGTACATAACAACACAGCTAAAATAATACAAGGACAACTTAGACTGTACATAAGTAATGAGAATCCTATTGGATTTCATTTATTTCCTCTTAAAATAATGAATTTCTGTTTTTAGAATAGCAATCTATATTACCTATTTGACTTGATGTTGCTATCAGCTATGAATTCTGAGTCATCTCTTAATTTCACCATCTTTCTAACATACCCTGCTATAGTCAATTGAGTTTCAGAGACAACAGCACAGTGACCTTCTTTCTCACTTATTTTTAATTGTTATAGTTTAAAGAACATGCATAACACATTTCCCCTCACCTGCTTCAAGCAAACAAAGCAGCAGAAGGTGTAATTTTACATGTTTAAAATATATGTAATAGCACATGTTCTTCATTTGTCTGGTATATTTTGCCTTTTTGAAACTAAGCCTAAAAAACCCCCCTTTGTGGCAAGTCAGAATATTAATGAAATACAAGTTGAATTTCCTTGAGGGTAAATTGTAGCAGGATAATTCATGGGATACAGGAAAATAGTTCTTGCCAACTCACTCAGCTATACTGTCTTAAAAAAACCCCAAATCCTTCAGCAAAGGTGATTTTTAGCCTCTTTTTCAAATTATATAATTATGGCAGTATGTGCAGCACGAAAGTGTCCAAGTTCTTGTATTTAGTATATTATAGATTATATTTAGTATATTTAGATTAATACCTTAAAGATTTGTAAATAATTCATCAGTATGTCCTGTTTTACATAAAGATAGAGGTCCATCTTGAATGTGAAAAGCCTGTTTTTATCATTCTTTAGATAGTAACTTGTATCCTTAGGTTTCAGTCTTTTCCCCTAGTGCTGAATTTTAGAAGTTAATTAAGTGTTATGCAAGAATGAATTATCATACCCTTGCACCTTTCTCTCCATTGGCACCTGGAAATCCTGGGAAACCAGTTGAGCCCTATGCAAGAAAGCAATGCAAATGTCAGAGGATTATATAAATGCAAATGTCAAGAGCAAAACAGTGGTAGAGCCAACATTTAATGGACACATAAAACACAACCCCAAACTCATGTACATTGTACATGTCAAACTTGCAACTGTGACAGCTGTAAATAAACTTATGAAAACTGTAAATAAACTTACCATAATGCCTCAAGTCCAGAAAGCATTAAAAAAAAAAAAATCAATGCATAGAATGGACATTATTTGTCATCTTATTAGACAATAAAATATTCATTAAATCTGCACCTTTTTTTTAAAGTAGGAAAGTAATAATAAGTAACAGTCCTCTAGAAATAACTGTATCATAATGAAGACAAACAAACAAGGCCTGGTTGCCTCACAGTAAGATAACTCTTTTAAAAGATAATTACAGAAAATGGTAAGGATTTGCCACATCCTCTATTCACTTTACTGAGCTGTAAATTAATTACTTCTTTATTCACTATAATGGACAGTTTCATTTAATTGATCCATGCAACTCATACATAAGCAGAATTTACGAGATTATCTGACTTGAAACTGCTCTCAGCTCTATTCCTCCTCCTTTTTTCCTCCCCTTTCCTTCTGCTGACTGCCCATTCCAATGGGAACAGTACTGTTTTCTTCTTTGCTTCTGGCATAGAGGTTTGGTGGGACAGTAGACTTTTTACCTTCTTAATTTTCATAAGGAACTTGGGATCAAGGAGGTGATAATCATGGTAAGATACACTTTTAACTGACTGGTGATGAAAATTAAGAGAGTTTTTTTTGTTTGGTCAGCCACTAAAATTTACTGGCCAGAGTCCCTGCTGTCACAATGCATCTATGTCAGTGCAGCTTGCTGTTAGCATTTAGGGGCAAATAAAATGCATATAACAAAGCCCTAAAATACAATTTCTTGGTGCTCTTTGAAATGAACATTTTTTCACTTTTTATTTCTCTTGTTCTTACTCCTGTTTTTCCTCTAATGAATCTGGTTTTACATAATCATTCCAATTATCCATAAAAGACTTAGAGGCAGTACAACTTCACTAACACAGATTCTAATGAAACCCTTACTGATATTGACTGGTGGCAGAAAAGTAATATTTTTCTTCCTTCCCTTTCCTTTTATATTCCTTTTCCTTTTACTTTCATTCTTACTTCTTAATTTTTCACTAGTTGTAATTTTATATAAGAATAAAACTAAAAATTCTAGTCTGGGAAGTCCAAGCACATACTTTACAATTAAAAGGATGGAAAAAAGCCAGACCAAACAATGGGGCACTAGTAGTCACGGCTTGGTTGTAAATATCTTCATGTAGAGTTTTTGCAACTGTGCTAATCAAGAGGACTGGATCGGAGAGAAAAAAAAGTGTGCTGAGAATTATCAGATAATAGGAGAACTCTGAAAACAATTCTCAGAAAAAAACTTAATGAAAACAATTATCAACAAAAATAATGATGTCAGCTTTCTTGACAATACTAGGACAAGATTTCCTATTTGTTTTACATAGCTAATACATTTTTCTGGTGCTTTTTTCTCACTCATGTTTATTTGAACTGGCCTGTGACTCAGTTTCCAAAGAAGTCGCCAGTGAGTTATCTATTGTAGATGTCATTCATCTTTCTTGGAAATTCAAGCAACAAATTAGAAGAGCAATAGTGAATGCAGCTTCAGAACTGTTTTCAATTTTAATGTGATAAAAATGTAATGCAATGAAGCTCTTGGTCAAGTCTTTGTTTAAAAAAGAAGAAATCAACTTTTATTTGAAATATGACATAATTTTTGTTCTTCAAACTGAATAATGTAAAACTCTTATCTTAGATTTTTCACAACACAATTCTAAAGGAGAACAATGACACTAAGATCTCAGACATTTTGAGTTAAGAAACTGAAGCCAAAACCCCTGTGCCTTTCAAGGTGAATAGTTTTCATGAGTACTTTTAGCAGTTCTAATATTTTTAACTGATGCAGTGTTCAGTGAATAAGCATTCTTCAGGTAGCCTACTCACTTGACTAAAAAGGGTCAAAGTATAGGGCAGAGTCAGAACAGCCCTTTGCCAGTCAGGAAGTTGTATTTCATCCAAAACCCCCCATAATTTCAAATGGAAATAGACATAAATCCAAAGTAGAGCAGAATTGAGGATTTTACTGCAGGTTGATTGTTCAGGTGTGTAGGAGTGGTAAGGGATTCTTTTACTTGTGGTATTTACCTAGGTGGGTCTTCTTTGGGAGGGGCTGGAGCTACAATGTCTCCCTAATGGTCTCCCCTACACAGTGTCTGTAGAACTTTACTTTTATTCCATCTTTTTTCTTTCTATCCCAGAAAAGAGATCCTAAAATTAATTTAACCTGCCCATTTCCTAAAGATGTGTTAGGATGAACATGATAGGAATTTGTTTCATAAAAATGTTTTAAACCAGAAGTCCCTGTGTGGTTTTCTATTGCAATCCAAATATGTAAAGTAGCTGAAGGATAGATATAGTCACTTAAATTCACTAAGGATTGTGTTTTGTCATGTTTGTCTTAAAAGAAACTAAAGGAAAACATGAAGAAAATTGTAAATGATACATTTCAAGGAAATATGGTTTATTCCGTGGAAGAAACAATAATCACACAAATGGAATCCCTGCACCACACTGAAAATTCCCATCAATACCAGCATCCATTTAGCCAATATAGTGCCAATTCTCTTTCAAGAATGTCAGCAATTCCTTCCTTTTCCAATTGCTGGCACAATACAACTCAGAAGAAGATGCTAAAGGGTACTATATTAAGAAGAGGAAAGATAGTGCTCCATTAAAAGCCTGACCTAGGGGATCCCACATTGTAGAAGATTCTACTTCAGAATATGACCGTCAAAAAAGAAAATGGGAAAATTTTCATTTTTTTTGATGTCCACACTCTGCTTCCCCAAACACAGAAATGAAGTAAGTGCCATTGTGACCAGTGTCAAAACACTCAACATATAGCTCATTTACAGCTCACCTTTGGACCTTGTCTTCCTGGATATCCTGGCAGTCCGGGTACACCAAGCTTACCCTGCAATGAGAAGGCAGTGTTAAATTTTACTGTATCCTCCTTTGTGGTTCAGCAAGCTTCCATACAAATAATTTTTCCACAACACAGAGTGATGATACTCTGTGGAATATAATATTAAATTAAATCAATTTCTCACTTTCATAATTAATCACCAGTGGGCTTAGTGTTCCAAATGTAAACAGAAATCCCTCTCCAATGATTGAATCCAGAGAAACCTCGAAGATTTTTTCCTCCATGAAGTACTGTGCAGTTCTATGTGGTTGAGATCATCAAACAATAATTATTCTCTAAAAAATCAGGTTGTTAATAGGTTTAAGTGAGAAGAAATTATTTTTAATTAATACTGTGTGATGGTTGACTTTCATGAACAGGCATTTGAAGAATCAATTATTTTCTTGAGTAGTTCTAAACTGAGACTATGATAAATTATACCCCAATGGTTACTTGCTGACAATGGATTTGTCAACAACCATTACCAACTTGCTATGTTCAGAACAGACTGATCAGCACTGACATCAACTATTCCCAGAAATGAAATACAGTACTCTACTCCATTGAGCTGGTCTCTTTAGACCTCTAGAGGATGAGTGATGGCCTGCCACTTTCAAAGACAAGGGAAAGCAGCTCCAGACTTTGAAAGATGGGAACTCTGGGGAAGAATTTCTCTATGTTCTAGAATATCAAGTTTAGGAGAAGATCTCAATGGAAAAGATGATTGTAAAGTACCATATGGTACTCTGCAGCAATCATAGATAATATAAAATAGGAAGGAGAGACTTGCATAGGGAAGGAAATTTCCCCAAAAACGTCTATTAGTAAAAAGCCCCACATAAATAAATAAACATGTTGAGCATTATCATATTCATGTAAGCACATGTGTCTGGTGAGACATTATTGAGAACAATTTTTACATTTAAGAAACTACTTGTAATGCTGAATACTTATAACCCTGAAACAAGCCACATACATTGCAATGATTTAAATGTTTTGCAGCATGACAGCACATCAAACTCTTGCCAGATTCAGCGGAAGTTTTGCCCCTGATTTTTTGAGTCAGTAAGCCCACTTGCAAGTGTGAATACAGATTATTTTTTTATTATGAGCTCATTTCTGATATGTTCCTAATTTTTTTGGCACCCTACTTGAAATTTCATTAACCAAGCAAATCCAGCTTAAGACCTACTTGGGAAACAGGGTTTTCTTATAATGGAATCAGATGAACATAGAGAATAAGAAGTACTACAGTACTTTATGAAAGTACTTTCCTTACAAGAATATTACTTTTATTACAAGAATAGTACCTTTGCATTAAGTAAATCATAGGAATGATAAGGGAACGAGATATTTATATCTGCTCTTCCTTCAAATATCTTCAAATATCTTCAAATATTGTGGGAAGATCTAAAAGTTCACAATGACTATTCCAGTTTTTGCACTCAAAGACCAGCAGGTTTTTAAGGACCAGCACCAAAGAATTCCTGTCTGACCATTCCATTTTGATCAAGTATCCATAGAATATCTACAGAGGATGTGTGCCTTCCAGTGGGCAAGGAAAGCTGTAAATATTTGTAGAAAAGATAAAACTGTGGGTCTAAACTTCCAAGGCCAGCTACTAGAGTTATTAACACCAACATTTTTTTTCACAATCTTCTGATATTTAGGGCGTCAGATTCTTGTATACTGTGAGAGTCCCAAATATGTCACAGTGAAGAAGAAATGGTTGAAAACCTATATTCATAGTGAGTAATTTGAATAAGAAAAACTAGAAATAACTCAAATTTGAATTTAAAAACTACCAAGTATTAAAAAAAAGGATTGTTTTGTTTGATTTGGTTTATGCACCCTCCATCCTATGGGAGAACTAGAATTGATGTTATAGCTCACCAAAAAATTTAAAGGGAAATATTTTCATCGGTATCTTCTCACTTAAGTGATATATATTTACTTTTATATGTATATAGCATATACATTTTTGAACCACCATTTTTATGTTATTTTATATTATCATATTTCTCCAGTTATTTATAATACTACTGCTGAAATCACCTTTCCTTTCTGACAGTACCCACACACACATTTCTCAGCCTCCTTTCCATCCTGTATACCAAACTCAAATGGTTTTGTTGAAGCCAGGATTCTACAGAGATTTTTACTTTGTGCTTGATCTCTCTTTTTTCACCATCCTTTTATCAGTCCCCCCTCTTAACAACCCCTTTCCCTTTTGGCAACCCTATTCTGGATTTTTATTCAGGAAATGTTTTCCATTTAAAAAAAAAATCCAAGTCACCATTTGTTGTAGTATGACTCAATATCAATTCACTCTTCAGCAGCACCTTTATCCTCCTTTGTGCCCAGCTATTTTATTTGTATTGAGTTTTCCACAGCTGGCATGCACTGTATGTAATTTGGGATAAGAATGGAGCTGCCTTATGTTCTGGTGGAGTACTACAATGTCTCTTTCTATACTTACAAGATAAGGATTCCCAGTCCTTGATCAAATGGGAACTCCAGTGGTCTGTTGCAGCAGTGTCACAAAAAGACTTTGCAGATCTAAGGGCTTATTTCTGAGTGATGGAGATTACGGGTTCCATCTATGCTATGAAGCAATGGCATGCTTATGTTGATTTCTGGCTACTGACCTTTTCCCCAGCTGGACCAGCAGCACCTGGGTCCCCAGATGGACCTGCTCGACCTTTTGGACCTTCTGGGCCATCTTCTCCTCGTGGACCTGGCTGACCAATTTCTCCCTAAAATACAACAATGGCCTTCATGCATATATTGGGAAGATTACCTACAATTGCTTGAAAATAAATTTTCAGTAAACCTAAACAGAGAATAGAATCATAGAATAGTTTGGGTTAGAAGGAACCTTTAAAGGTCATCCAGGCTTCCTGCAGTGCACAGGGGCATCTCCAAATAGATCAGGTTGTTGTAAGCCCTGTCCAGTTTCCTATTAGAAAAATTTCACTACTTATGTTCATTATATAAATGCAAATATATAAAAATTAGGCATATCACTTTCAGAGTGATATTAGGAATATCACTTTCAGAGTGGTCTTGCCTGAAGACAGCTGCATTTGAAAAGGGTATTTTTATTTTTCCTTTCCTAAATTTTTGAGAAGGCACCCTGGCAGTCCATAGAAAGAGAATTGTCTTTAACTAAGTACTTATGTGGCTACCATCTTCACAGTTATTTATGTACACAGACTACAGACACAGGCCAGGAGCCACTTATGAAAAGCTTTTTTACAAACTTCACGACACTTCCTATAGTTGTGGAAAGGAAGTAATTGCTCATTGGGCTAAATAAACAGCAATTTGGCAGAGATGTGCAAAATGTTGGGCTGGAATGGAAATATCTTTATCCTTGATAGATAATTTTCCTCAGGCAAATACTGGAAATCTTGGAATCTGGAAAAGGACATTCTCTAAGAAGAAGCTCAGTGAAAAGGATATTCACGACTGACATTCTCTTCCTCCTTGTGATTGTGCCATTTTTGATTCACAAAAATTATATTTCTGGATCAAATTTGTGCATGCACAGGGAATAGAAATATTTTAAATACTAGCCTTTATTTTATTTTTGATTTATTTGTTCACTTCAGTGATCCTTCCAAAAAATAACAGTTTAGAATATATGGGCTATGCTTACCCGGTCACCTTTAAGACCCATGTCACCTTTAAATCCTGGAAAACCATCTTCACCCTAAGAAAGGCAGAAATGCATGTAAAGACTTAGTAACATAGAGGAACTTTTTTTTTCCTGAAAAAAAGGTAAGAAGATAATTTCATAACAGATGAAAATAACCTGTGTAGGTAAAGTGGGGACTTCAGACACCAGAAAATCTAATCTGGCTACTACTGCTTTATAAAAAATACATCAGTGCACTACACAAAATGAATTTTAAGTTTGGAAATTCTTAATACCAGTTGTTCAAAAATCTACTTAAAGGTAGAAACAATATCATTACTCTGTTTCAATATGAATTGTCATGAAAAGTCCTTTCTTAACCACTGTTTTTGATTATTATTCTTTTAATAGTCATGCATTAAATGACATTTAAAAATTGGTGACAAATAAATCAGCTTTATTGTTTTGATAGAAGAATTTCCCTCTTAAGTAGTTTTTATTTTAATCTAGTGCCTTAATAGAATCATGAAAGGAATCAAAAAGTTGACTGCTTGTAACGTCTTAATAAACTGACACAAAACCCAAACATAATAATGTTTATAACTTAAAAGAAGGAGTGATCTCTATACAGCAGTTTGATATGCTCAGCCCTGCCCACTCTCATTGGCTGAAGTGATTGAAAGAAAGTAGAAACAAAATAAGCATTAAGACTGAATCCAAATGGGTGCACATTATTGCTATTTCTAATAAAATTATTTATTTACTGTCTAGCAAATTCTGGCAGGGAATCTACTCCAAGCAATTTAATTGGTCTCCACGTTGAAGTGCAAGCACAGTTTCATTTACATGTGTATGAGTTAGCTCAGATACAAGCAGAAATCTCCAGATGTGTTCAGCAGAGTTGTTTAAGTCTTGCTCCAGCATAAACTGATCAGCTTGTGGCTCTCTCTTTCTGAAGTTTAATATGTCCAAGTGATTGTCAAGTCCTGTGATTTGGCCACAACAACCCCTGCAGTGCTGCAGGCTGGGGATGGTGTGGCTGGACAGGGCCCAGGCAGAAAGGGACCTGGGGGTGCTGGTGACAGCAGCTGGACATGAGCCAGCAGTGTGCCCTCAGGGCCAAGAAGGCCAAGGGCATCCTGGCCTGGATCAGGAATAGTGTGGCCAGCAGGAGCAGGGAGGTCATTCTTCCCCTGTACTCAGCACTGGTGAGGCCACACCTGAGTGCTGTGTCCAGTTCTGGGCCCTCAGTTTGGGAAGGACGTTGAGACGCTTGAGCGCGTCCAGAGAGGGCAACGAGGCTGGTGAGGGGCTGGGAACACAAACCCTGTGAGGAACAGCTGAGGGAGCTGGGGTTGTTTAGCCTGGAGAAAAGCAGACTCAGAGGTGACCTCATCACTCTCTACAACTCCCTGAAAGGTGGCTGTAGTCAGGTGGGGGATGGTCTCTTTCTCCAGGCAGCAGCTGACAGAACCAGAGGACACAGTCTTAAGCTGTGCCAAGGGAAATACAGGTTGGATATTAGGAAACGTTTTTTACAGAAAGGGTGATAAAGTATTGGAATGGTCTGCCCAGGGAGGTGGTGGCGTCACCATCCCTGGATGTGCTTAAAAACAGACTGAATGTGGCACCCAGTGCCATGGTTTAGTTGAAGTTAGGGCTGAGTTGGACTCAATGATCTTGAAGGTGTGGGGAGCTAGGGCCCGGCACTCGGAAGATAGCGGGATGTAACGGAAAGATAGAGTCACCCCCCTCCTCCATAGTTTATGGTAATGACCCCTGTAATTAGCCAATAGCACCTAGCTGTGATGAAAGCAGATGGGAGTGACACTGTGAACCTAGGTTATAAAGTGTCAAATTCTTCAGCAATAAACGCCATTTTTGCCATCCATCACATTGGTGTTGTGTGCAAATGGACTGAGTGACCTGGGATTGGTCACTGTGCCATTCCTGAATCAGGGTGTCTGCCTCACAGAAGGCAGCATGAAGGTCTCTTCCAACCCTGTGATTCTGTGTGATTCATCATAAAACTATTGTTCCAAAATCCAGGCAACAAATATTCCGTTTTCATCTGATGCTTAGTTGTAACATGGCAGCAAAGATCTTTGAGATAAATAATAACATAGTAAAACATTTTACTATGATGCTATGAGATTTTTATATGCTAAAGTAATACTGCTGACTTAAAACATGAATAATATTTGGACTGTCAATAAAACTAGGAGTGACAATATGCTCCACACTGAAGAAAAAAACAAAACAAAAAGAAGCAAGCAAGCTTTGTATTAGTACTCATGTTCAAAAAGAAGTTTGCTTTTTGTATTCCTGGGTCCACAAAAGTTTTATCTTCTCCCTGATCACCAAGTGAAATGGACTGCAGAGCTAAAGCCATTTTTAATTTGGAAGTAGTCATACAGTATGCAACAATAATCCTAAATAAGTAGATCTTCTAGTGGTAAACAACTCAAAATAGGCAAGCAGGCATCAAAAACCAACCAACCAACCAACCAAACACAACAACAAAAAATAAACTAAAAAACCAACACCTCAAACAAGCAAACAAAAAAACCAAACCAAACCAAAAAAAATCCAAACCAAACCAAAAAACCCCAAGCAAAACAAAACAAAAAAACCCAAAACAAATCAAACAAGCAAATATAGTTTTTCAATAAAATGAGCTAATGTAAAAAAAAACAAAAACAAAACCAAAAGAGGTGACACTATAATTCATTGAAAAAAATATACTAAAAACAAGTCTAAAAGCAGTTTTCCCATGCTTTCTATATCATGAAACAAAGTTTTATGTGATCATCTTATATTGCATAAATTAAAAATTTAAGATGGCTTTTCTTAGTATTTAGAAAGAAATTAAAAAGGCAGTGTGAAGACTACATCACAAAAGCTGCATTTGTAAAAGTTGCTCAGCTATGGCCAGGAATATGGACAGTAATAATTACATGAGAACCTGGACTGACCATGTGCAACCACTGACCAAATGGCTGCCAAATGAACTGAATCTCTTCTTCAGCTTTCACTGTGAGGTTCCAGCTGTTGAGATCTACAAGAGGCTGATTTCAGTCTGTGTAGGAGGAGAGAGCTGGATGCTCTATTTCCTCCTCTGCTGGTAACAAAAAACAAAATAGCTAGAGTTCTAGTCACATGTAGTGGTCAGTACAGAGATAGGTCTCCTCTGATATCCCTGGACCACTCCAGATCTGTGGGGCTTCCCTGAATGAAAAGGTTATTTATTTAATTCTCTTGCAGTGCTATTCCCCATGTTATGGCATCTGAATAATTACAATAAAAATAGGCCTGTGAACACACCCCTGAAGTACTGAGAGAATAATGAAATATTTTTGTGTGACCTTTGGAGGTATTCAGTAGAATTCACTATCTTACTGCAACTGTGAGATCAGTTTTAGGAACACAGAAGTATTGTAGACATTGTGATAATCAGTATTCACTGATATACACAGATATATATATACACACATATATGAAATGTGTTTATATACAAATCCTGTATTTTGTCCAAGCAGGATATTAATCATCCAATAAGGCACAAGAGAAAACTGGGGTTTTGAACTGTCCAGTCTCCATGGATGTTAAACAGACTCTTTTTCAGCTTAGATTTAATGAGCAACTTTAAAATGAGCATGCAGTCTAGACAAACTGTGATTTAGGAAGGCTTGAAAATATACAGCAGCTCTTAGCATCTGAGCCAAGTTCTGAATCCAGGCTTTTTGGCAAGACTAAGTCTCCTTGCTTTAGAAATATCTATAAATATCTATATACCTATATATATATACACACATATATATTATCCAGCAGAGCCACAAGAGTGGATTTGCCTGTGTGGTCAGGAGGTGACTGATGGTGTCTGTTGTGTCTCTTATTTTGAGTGCTGAAGGAAGTGTGACTTTAAACCAACATTGGCTGCAGTGTCAGCCACCGCAGACCATCAGGAGTCAGCCCAGATTGCAGTGGTTGGTGTTTGCTCTAGGAAGAGCTTTACGCACAGAATTAATGGTATCAGGGGAAATAAGAGTTTTCTTCAGATTTTATATATATGGATCTGACTGGGGCTGTCCATCACTTCGGCAAAGCCAAAGATCTGGGACAAAATGCCTTGAGTCTAGAGCCCAATGTACATAAAAAATACAGATCTATCTTAGGGCTCTACCAAAACAGATTAAAAACAGTATTGTCACCACAAATCTCTCTGATGCACAAGCCTCTCAATACCCACTACACTACCTACTAATAAGGGAGGGGATGTCTAATTCTCTACTCAAGGCCACTTTAGAGAGTAGCTACCTAAACACATACAAAGAGGATTGAAAACTGTTCTTTTAACTGAGGGTTTTATATTCACTTTGTACCAATATAAGTAACCACGAAGGTCGCTGATTTAGGCACTGGGCTGGGTATGTCTTTAGAGAAAGGCAAAAATAAATTCACTGCTGTGAGATAAAGCACACTGCAGTAAAGGAGACAAAAGGGGCTGCAGTGTAAAAAGGGAAAAGAATTAACTGAAGTCAAATTTACCTTTTCACCTTTGGATCCCTTGAGTCCACGTACACCATCAGCACCCTAAAGGAAGATTATAAAAGGTGTGAGAGGAGGAATCCAGTGAGATTCAAATCGAGTGAGATTCAAAAGGTGTGAGAGAAGGACTCCAGTAACTCAATCTTACCTTTACACCACGAGGACCTGGATATCCAATTGGACCCTGAGGACCTGGAGGCCCCTAAAAGATATTGAAGCAAAGAACCTTTGTTTGTACAGTTTTTGATTAGCAAGCAGTTCTCTTCAGAATCTAATCCTTATTCTTTCACTATAAGGTATGAGACAGCAAAATAACTGGGCTGCATGCCACTAAGAAAAGCTAAGACATTAAAAAGCACCATTAAATTATTAATAGAATAATGAACTTGTATTAACTTGCTTGGGAAGCATCTATCCATAACATAAATTATCTGAAACAATGGTAATTTTAAAAAGGAACAAACAAACAAAAATATTCCAGTGAGAAAACAGTGGTGTCTTATTGGAGAAAATTTATAGGCTAATTATGATGATGACACAAGTCAAAAATAGAAACCAAAATAATGGGAATAATAAAAATCATGGTCTTAAAAAGAAAGAACAAAAAAGACACCCCAAGCCTGGAAATCTAAAAGGCTCATGGTATTATCAATATTGACTGGTGCCTGGATCCTTTTAGTGACATTTTGCTGAGTATTTTAAAGATGCTCAACCTGGATCTATGCAATCTGATGGCAGGGCCTAAAGAAACTGAGTTCTGTGAAGAGTGGAAGCCTGGAAATGTGATAGCTCTGTCCAAGGCTGAGCTGCTCTGCTGATTCTCCCATGTCTGAGATTGACAGATAACAAAATCTTTTACTAATGGTGACACTGACAGGGTTTTTTCCTCTCTCCAATGTGTCTTTTCACAAAACTTTCAGACTGTTAACATCTCTGAGAAACTGAACTTTCTATCAAATTTGGCTGAAATTGATCAGTAAATTCAAAAGACAGAAGAACTGGCAGATGGCCACGTCTGGACTTTCAAAACATTAACGCTGTGTGTAAACTTTATTTTCTTAAGAAATCAGGATAAAATTTACAAGTCTTCTACAAATAATAACATTTTTGACAAATATAATATGCTGATGTCAGTGGCGCTGTACTTTCTGAAATGTCCTGTTAATTCACTCACCCTGTAATTCAGAATACAGCCTTTAGTGCTGCTATTGAAAGCTGAAACTGAATTGAGGTGCTATAAAGGGTAAGCAGAACACTTTAAAGAGCTCCAAGGCCCTTTCAGGGTTTCATAAGGTAAAAAAAAAAATACACTGACATTGAGCTGAAGATGACCTAAAATTGCACAGTGTCTGCATGTATTTTTATACCTTCAAAAAAAGTAGGCTCTGAAAAACACTTGTGAGTACTCCATAAAACAGAATTGAAAACTCAGAATATCTGCAAGTAGTTTGCATGAAGTGTGTGGAGCTTTGCCAACTCCAAGATGAGGTTTGATTTAAAAGAGTAATCTTTATATTATTTACAATTTCTAATATTTTTATATATATGTTTGTCTGAGAAAATATGCTTTCAATGTGTCATGGGTTTTTTATTGTATTCCTAAATAGTTCTTGTAAGCAATAAATATGTCATAAAGATTAAAAAGTACCAAAATTTTTCTTGAAATTTATGCAAAAAAAATGGAAAAGTTTTAAAACTTACCAATGCCCCTTTATCTCCAGACTGACCCTCTTTGCCAGGGTGACCCTGTTTAAGAGAAATATATCTGAATTGAAAAGCAATAATTTTTAAGGAGTGACTTTTTTATAAAAATACAATTATTTAAACATTTGAATTTCAGGTCATTAATCACATATCTTCTATATTAGAATGGACACACAAAATTTTGAGGAAAGGTTTTACTTTCAATACCAATTTACTTTACATAACAAAAGAAAAACTGGACAATAGTTACATTCATGTCAATATTTTCAGGAATATGCTGACCAGTCCTTCAGTTTAGTTAATGTTTCAGCAGTAAGAGGCTTTTAATGCGAGAGACTCTCACCTTTGATTTTGAAACAAGGGTAATTTATTTTGTAGCATGAAGAAATTCCTAGAAATATTTTTAAATTACAGAATTTATCAAAAGATTCAATAGAAGGCTGATTTAGTTTCAATGTTCTATGTCTTTATTCTAAACTGTGGCTTGTTTTTTAAACAAAATAAATTCACATTTTAGACTTTGCTCTATATCACTGACATCAATACTACAGCACTCAAAACATTAGCCAAGTCACTTTTCCTTTCTTACAAAATTTGCATTTAAATTGCAAAACTTAAGGACAATTTAATGAAGCTAAAGATGAACAGATAATTGTGACTAGGCTGCAGGAGGGCAGCTGTGAGGGGACATAGCTGGCACACTGTTCCAAACTGACCAGGGAAATACTCCATTCCATATGATGTCATACTCAGTAATAAAAGCTCAGGGAAAGGAGGAGGAAGGAGGACATTCATAACCATCTTCCCAGCAAGCGGCTGGCCAGCTGCCTGCAGATTGGCAGTAGTGAATGAATCCCTTATTTCACTTTGCCTGTGTGCATAGCTTTGTTCCACTTATTAAGCTGTTGTTACCTCAGCCCAGGAGTTTTCTTGCCTTTGCCCTTGTGATTCTGTCCCTGCCCTGCTGCGGGAGGAGTGAGCCAGTGAATGAGTGCTTGGCTGCTGAGTGGCATCAACACCCCACAGCAGGGCTGTGGATCAGGGACAGACCTGTGCTCACACCTGATTATCTCTTACAGCATTTCCCCCCTGCTTTGAAAGATGCAGGTGACAAATAATGCTTGTGTTTGGAAATGAACATTGTTTCCAGTATACAGGAAAGAATAAGGGGAAATTTTCAAATGTTTAGACAATCATTCAAGACACAGACACTCAGCTGGACTATAATTGTATGCTTAACATTTCCCATTAAATTGGTACTTTGGCAGACAAAAGGGTAGATTGTGAGAAACCTGGGAACAGTTCTGTATTTGCAATATATTTGCAATGACCTTGTTAAGCCTTGCTAAAAGTCAGGTTTAAGAAATGCAGATTTCACCTAAAAGAAAAATTTTAAGGGACAATTGCATGGGGAGGATATACAAGGTCTCAGAAATAATATTGTCTAATGGCTTTTAGTGGCATAAAAAAATTACGTTTTTGCTGCAAGAAAACAGGTGTATGGCATGCCCTTATGGACAATGATTCCATTTAAGCTGAATGCCTAAGCTATGCTGCTTAGAGCGATTACACTCTCTGTTCTCATGAGCAATTGCAGCCTCAGAGTGAAGCTGAATCCCTTGGAAATCACAAAGTTTGTCTTAGGTGTGTCCCAGTCTAGACAATGCAAGAAGCACCTCAAACACATAATATGTACCAGGAAGCTGAGAAAGATGTGGTCTGTTCCATGTTTCCTCAGAGAACAAGTGGTGAGCATTTTTACAGGTGATTTGCTCTGCCAGACTGACATGGTAGGGTACAGTGGAACAGTATCTGGCCCTTTGTGTGTTAGTAGGTTATTTATACATCCCTGAAGATGTTTCAGATGCATTTCCTCATCTGGGACCACATTTTAAAAACCCACAGATGTTTTTAGCAGCTGCTTCAAAAACTTAATTCTCAGTTTTAACAGCTCAAATGATACAGGGATTTTAGACAGATTTTATAATGCTGTTGCCAACTAGGACTACCATTTTGTTTTTGTAACACAGGTATCCAGAAGTATTTATCACTTAGTAAAAGTAGTTAAACATTCAAATGATTAAATATTTCTTTACTTACAGGAGGCCCATCAGAACCGGGAAGGCCAGGGAGGCCAGGCTTGCCCTGTGGTCCCTAAATGCAGTAACAGACACACATCTTAAAAACAATAGCAAACGTGTCCAAAACATGTGACCCTAAGAGCTAAGGATATAAAATGCAGTCATACCTAAATCCCTTGAAATGGATATCATGGATATGCTAAAAATAAAACTAAAACCAGAATGACACTTTCATACCATCTATAAGAACAAGGCCAGTTCTTAAAATCTTTAGCCTACAAAAATGATCCATAATTTTCAATTAGATGCTTGCCTGAGAACAGGCTTCAGGAATTACCCTATGAAAGTGCACACATATAACACAAGGTGGGGAAGAGTTCTCCAGTGTACAAAATTAAGTACTATTTAGAATTTCAGGAATAAGAGGATTCACCAATGAAAGTTATCAACAAGTACAAGAGGCAAAGAGCGCAGGGTACAGTACCCAGTGCTCATAGCTGAAGGGCCTGGTGTGCCTTTGTGAAAGCCTGGGAAATGCAGATATCACGGAACTTGTCCATTCTGCTAGAATAATACTGAATCACACTGACAGGTAAAAAGTATTGATTTCTCCACAAGAATAAACAGTGAACAGAAGAAAAATCTAAGAATGAAGTAGCCGGAATTCAGCAAAAAGGGGAGAAAAATAAAATTAGCATAAAATTAAATAGTGACATTTTTTAAATTAATAAAAGACAGGTTTCAAGCCACAAGAACACATGCAAACAGATGAGGAAAAAGCCACCAAAGAACACTACAGTATGCCAATTACTCTGCAGATTTATGTCATAACACAATCCTTGAAAAAAGAACAGAATCAGACTTGAATAGGTAAAACTTTGTTATAAAAAAGAGATTAAGAAAAATAATTTTTGCAGCTTGCTGTGAAATTAAGTAACATACAAGTACAAATTGTTTAATATTGTAGACAGTATTGTATCTGAAGGTATTGATAGAAAATTAATCCAAAATAGAGGCAGGAAGTTATGCTTGTGAAAAAGTGTCTATGAGAGGAAAGCCATTAGGTATTCATTGGTTATTCATTTACTTGATGATTTCAGGAACATCTAATATTTAAATTTAACTTACTATTCCATAAAAGATAGAAAAGCCCTCAAGCTCATAAACAAAGTGGCACAGAACTGACTGTAAAATAACAAAATAATGCTGTAACTTACTTTTTCACCAGGAGGTCCAATAGGACCTTGAGGACCAGGAAGCCCCTGTTAGAAAGAAACCAGTGTGAGAAACCAGGGAGAACAATGTACATACATTCACCCTGCTAAAGGTGCCTCATTAATCTGTTTAAACACACGGGCAAATAAAAGTGGCTTTTTTTTTCCCTTACAGGTTAGATCAGGAGTTTTGTGCTAGCCTTTTGCACAAGCCACTGCTCTGGCAGTAAGTCTGTAACAAGATCCTATTCAGAACCCTCCTCCAGGTGTGGCCATTCCTGCTGCATTCCAGGAACACTGAATGAGTCATTTTTCTCCTGAATGAAAAATCCCTCTGAAATCTTACTTGAAAACTCTGCTCCCACTGCCCTCAGCACATTTGCAGCATTATTTATAAAATCCTTGAAGCTTTATCGGTTTTGCACATGAAAAGCTAACCTTTTAGTAATATCCATTTATTAAACATTTGCTGCACATTACATCGTATTTCTTGAGTTCTTTTACACTTACTTGTGGGCCTGGAATTCCTTGCTGACCAGGAGGTCCTGGTTCCCCTTGAGGACCCTACCATGTAAAAAAATAGTAGGACATTAGGTTTGCATTTCTGCAGTACAGATCTTCATTGTCAGGACTAAAAGGAGTACAAACTCATCTTTGTTTCTCTCTCTTTAAAGTCTACCAGCAACTTTCTCTCCAGTATGAATTTTTTCATGCTAATAAATACCATGACCTTTTCTTTAATAGAGAATAACAGCCCACACATAGGACCTGAGCACTGGAGTCCATGGTGCTAAGGGAGTCTGAAAGAAAACATGGTCAGGCCTTTTGGCTGAAAACTAAGAAACAGAAGCCTTGTCTTTTCCATATAAAATCATAATGAATCCAAATAGTTGACATAAAAGTTTAATTAAATGGAAGGGATGGCATAGTTGCAGGGATGAGAGAATGTGGAAAGCATTCTTAGAATCTTTCTTATTCCCAGTTTATTTACTCACCATGTTTCCCTTTGGGCCTGAAGGTCCATCAATACCTGCAATGCCCTACAACAAACAATATAACAAGAGCCATTTTCAGTGGACTTCCTTTTTCCTTCTGGAAACTGCAAATACTCGACAGCTCATACGTACAGGTTGTCCAGGGGGCCCAGGTGTTCCTCTGGGGCCCAGCAATCCCCGGGGACCCTGCAAGAGAAGAAACCCTTATTGACACTTGCATGATTATTTCTGAACAGAGATGCCTGTGAGCAGGACTGGCCAAAGAATGGAATGAGGAATAGGAAGAATGAAGGGAAGGCAGCATGGGTGTTTAGGAAGAAAGAAAGGAAGGAAGAAAGGGAAAAATTCACTGCTAATAGATTTTCCTCAAGGGCAGTATATTTCTGAATAGGATGTCAGTGGAAGGGCAAGCTGTGATTTAGGCCCTGTATGGTCACTTCAGAGAAAGGTGGGAGATTGATATTTATATTTCCTGGTGCAGAACACTGGCACAGCATCTTCCACTAAAATTCCAGCAGTGTCTTGGCCTGAAGGTCTGACCTGAACAGTAACATACATATTTGTATTCCTTTCTTTTGAAAACATGGTTTATTTATACTACTATTCTAAGTACAAGGGAGTGTTTTTATCTCTAGCAAGGATCCAATAAGTAATTAAAAATTGCTATTAATTTTATTACAATAATACAATGCACTCTGGAGACAAAAATTAGATTATTTGCACTTATCTCTAAAAACTTTCACAAAAGACCAATGGCTATTCTCATAAATAAGGTGGTCTGTAACATAATCTTTTGGTACCAGTTTTCATTATTGTGTCATCATTCCTGCTCTGCTGCTAAAGTAGGCAGAGCTGAGTCTCGAGTCTCCTCATGTATGATACAGTCACAAATCACTGACACTGACTGTATCAGCTTCTTTGTGCTTTGTGAGTAGGCAGTGGTAGATCAGAAATTTAGGGTAAAATTCCCCTTTGTGAGGCTTGATTTCTTGCCTGCAATGCAGAACTCTGTTCTGCAGTGACAGCACCTGCAGAATTCCAACTGACAGGGGTGGAAATTCTGTACGTGCAACAAGTGTAAAATACCCAATGAAGCATGTGTGAAAAAAGAGGAGAACCCAGGCTCTACTTTCTAATAAGTAGATATTTAGGTAACACTTTAAAAGCAACAGGGGCTTGGCTGTATTCTGATGTATCAAGGACAGCAGTGACTGATTTTACACAATTGGGTAAGAAATAGTATTTGTGATTCTGGAAGTTGTATATACCTAGCTGGATATATCCTTGACTTAATTCTAATCCTGTAAGTGGCATTTCAACCCTAACAAAACTGTCCATTTGATTGCTTTTCAGCCAGAAACAGTATTCTCTGTGTACAAACACATGAAATAGTTTTTATACCTGTAATTCAGAACAGTTCAATAGAATGGAAAAATATCTGAATGTGACTTTATTTTTGTAACAGAAACAGAAGAATAAGAAAGAATTGCTTACAGCTTCACCTGGGAGACCTCTTGGTCCAACTTCCCCATCTTCTCCCTGTTTTTGTGCAAAAGGAAAACAAGTCTTAGAAAAAAACCACCACATTTATTGTGTGTTTATTATTGATTTATGAATCCTCATAATATGAGGATTCACTCTAGATTTTTCCTGTGTGAACAGCAACTTACTCTTGATCCATCTTCACCAGGTAGGCCAGGAGGTCCCTGTGGGCCACGGTCTCCCTGTAGGATAAGCAAAGTCATTAAAATAACAGCTGGAAACTTTCTGCTGCTGGAAACAATAATGGATGGGAAGGGAAAAGAAAACAGATATGTCAGCTGAAGTTTGATGCATCAAAACATGTCTTGACACAGTGATACAAATCTGCAAGTTATAGTACTCAGTAAAATCTTTCACTACCTTAGTATAAGAACAGATGAGCATTTTTGAAACAATGAATAATTTTTGTTTGTTCAATTTCATTCTGTAACAAGAGTTGGACTTGGTGATGCTTGTGGGTCTCTTCCAATTTAGAATATTCTGTGATTCTGTGACTGTTTTTTTTGGCCCCAGAACATACACAAGCTATGTCTATGAAAGGTAGTGTTACCCACATTTTCCTTTGTCTCATCACCACCTTCCCTCTCCCCTACACAATGTATTACTGCAGTAAAATGAGACGTGTACATGGAGAAGAAGTTAAGAAACCAGTTGCAGGGCCCAGGAATATACAGAGACTTACTAAACACCTTTTAGAACCACACACCCTGGCACCAGCTACTGAGAGCCTTGGGACTGGTTTGTCTGAGGCTTTGGAAGGCAGCCAGACTTACACACTTCCCCTCAGAGGCTGGGGCTTTTCAGGTCTATATATGCACAACCTCAGTAGATTCTGGACCATACTCTTAGGATTTATTTTTCTTTCCCAGTTCCTAAAGAGAACTTGTGTGCTACAGAGCTGAAACACCACCGACAAACCTCCTTCTGGGCAGCGGGCTTTGAGACTGTGACTTCCTTCTGGCATTGGACAACACCCAACTATTCATGCTGTTTGCCTTAATTTTATCAGTGTCTCCAAGGAGCCTGACCACTGCTGGGGATTCTGGTGGAGATATATGGAGTCACTGTTCAGTGGCTCTGTTCTTTACACTTCCAAACCTTCCTAGAGAATTTTAAGTAACCCTCATATACCCAGAGCACATCCCCCAATACTAGGGATGCTAGGATTTTATTCTACTGCCTTTCTGTCCTCCCCCAGCATTGAAGAGAAAGTGAAATTTTATGAAATGCTCTCTAATACCTTCAAGGTTAACTCATACAGCAATTATTTTGCTAGGTTCTGCAACTACTCTATGTTAACTGCAGGTAGAGAATGTGTTCTTCAACATGTTAGATCATACTTGTGAAAGATGACACACGTGAAGCATGGTCTTTCCTCTGGCTTCTCATTAATATCCAGGTGAAGACTGACTTAGGCTTTCAAATACTGAAATAGTTCATACTCTTAAGGGCTACCTTTCTTTTCTTGCATTCACATGGTAGTTAGATATAGATTGCATTCAGTGTCCTGGTATTGTCATTAGTGAGAACAAAACTTATTATCAGCATTCTCAGTTTTTCAGCTCTATTTCTTCCCTTTAAATGTTCTCTTAAAGCCTGAATTTCTTTTTCCTTGGACCTATTTTAAAAGTATAATGTGTCTTGCTTTTATACTGAAGAAGAGTTGTGCATCTGGTAAAACTAAATAAGAAAAGTTCAAAGTCACAGATAATGGTGTTAAAAGAAATATCACATTGTGTGATGTGATCTGCTCTACACTGGAAGTCCAAGAATCTCATTCAGTAACTCCTGTCTGAAAACTTGTTTTTGACTGAGACATAACCTAGGAGAGACATTCAGTTTGCTACTCATATGTCAATATGACTAATTCTAGAATCAATACTGAAACTTCTACTCTAAAGTTATAGGTTTTCAATATAACTCCAACAGAAGCATTTCACTTGTCTTGCTGTTCATTATTGCAAGCTGAAGAGAGCTGAACATTTGCATTATATGTTGTCACTTTATAAAACTCTGAGAGCTGTAACCATCTTATATCTGGCTTTGAACTGAGCTGCTTTCACCAGGACAATAGTGCACACTTTCACAGAGATTTCCATAGAAACACAAGAGTGTAGTAATTTTTAAATAGTGGGGTGAAAAAATATGAAAAGAAGTCATTCTTTTCATTACTATTTTGAAAATTTAAACCCAAGCTTTTTTTTTCTAATTTTTTGGGGTAGGGTGGGAAGGTGTGTGTTATTTTTTTATTTTGGGATGGAAATATGGAAAAAATTTAATATTTGAAAAAAAAAAAAAAAAAGTCTTTATGACTTGGAAGGCACCACATACAGGTCTAATATTCCAGGCTGAAAAGCAGACACACACTGCCTGACCCAGGGAAAATTTCTGCTCAGCCCTCTGAGTGCAGGTGGCAAATGCTTAATGCTGAGCCCCCTCTGCTGCTGGCCTGCTGAGCACGCTGGGCTTCCATTATGGGATGGCACTGACTGCTTTACACTCTTTAGCTAAGCAGGGATGATGAAAGAGGAGTAAAAAAATTCTTGATGACAGTAGAAGTTCTTTACCCATTGTAAAAGGAACTCAAAAGAGTATCCTCAGATGCTGTTAAGAAGAACATTAGGGTCTGGTAGCCAACACAGCTGAGATTTTCTAGGAAGTACAACTGTGCTTACCCACTGAAGGGTGAGGGTGAGGTAATAATTCCTTGGTCACTGAGCTTTAGCACATTTGGAAATGGATTTGCTGACATTCCCATTCACTGTTTCTTTCATGGTGTGCTGCACTTACCAGGACAACAGAAAAGGAGGGACACTCAGCAGGGTGCTAGCACCTACATTAGTGCTATAAACTGAAGCAGAAATCCCTGGCTGTGATTATTTCTTCACTTTGTAGGGAAAGATGAAGTCTCATTCCATGGATTTGTATGACAAAAGGAAGAAGTACTTTAGTTGTTTTAAATATCTCTAAAAAATTTCCCTAATTTATCTGACTTGACTATGACCTTTCTTTAAGCTGCAGTTGTTGGAATAAGCCTCACTAAACAATTCATTTTGTAATTGACATATTCATATCCATTTTTTTGAGCAAGCTTCTATGCAAGTTAAAATTTGGCATGTTCCTGATACAGAAACTTCATGCTGATTTCCTTTCCCTATTACTCCTTCCTTTAGAGCAATGACTTAAAATCCAACAGGCGAATTCCTGAACTAAGAAAAACTAGAGCAAAACCTAGCTGAAGATGTGTTCTAAATTCTGCAAATATATTTAAACTATAAATGTATATATTTTTTGTAGATTGATATTACTCAAAAGTTTCACAAGGAACACATTGCCTGATAGTACAGCTATTATTTGTAGAGTGAAAAGCTGACATACTGTTTTCACTTTCTCCTCAGTTTTAGTGCTGTTCTTAATGAAAAGTAAATTATTTCTGGGACTCTATTAGTTTGGTGTGGTATAAATGTACATATTTTTCTTCTTACCCGGTTACCTTTGTCACCAGGGAGGCCAGGAAGACCATCAAATCCTCTGTCACCCTAGGAAAGAAATCACAGCTTTAGTAAATGACTGTTAAATTGTCTGAATAAATAGTGCCTTCCCCCTAAAAATTAATTTCTACCCTTGGATTGCATGTACGCTTTTTTTACTGAATGAAACACATGGGGATTAACATATAGATCAAACTCAAAAAATCTGGTTCTACAAATTGTAGCAAGAGAAGATGCCACAGCTTTTTCACTGTGCTGTAGTTATGCTATTTATAAAAATAATTTTCACATTGAAATGAAAAGTTTGATTCTAGCTGCACTTTGCAGTTGCAAAACTGACTTTACTATTACTGATACTCTGTACCTAGAAACTAACTCAGAGAGAGAGAAATCATGCCCCAAGAATCAAGTTCCTTCAAAGTCTGACTGCTAGGAATTACCATTAATTACCATATTTTAAATGGATGATTCATTCTCAGCTCTTGCATCTGACACAGCTATCTGAAATCTCAGGATTTTCACTTGAAAAAAATTTTGGGTTGGCCTGGATGGAACAGTGGAACCTACATAAATTCTTTCTAGCCCATTCCAAGGCTGAACTAAAGCCTCAGGTCTCATTATTATTTACCTTTGCACCAGGTTCTCCTGGCATTCCTCTGGCACCATCAGCTCCAGGACGTCCCTACCAAAACCCAAAGGGGTAAACATTTGAAAATGCAACAGAATCAATTAATATTTAAATACATTTAAATAAAAAACTATTTATCCAGAGCAGAATTGATCTCTATGCTACCTACCCTTTTGCCAGCTTTTCCACTTGGACCGGGGGCACCTTGGACACCACGAGGACCCTGAATTTAAAGAGGGTAATACTTAGAATTCTATTAATGTCAGCAAAAAGCCAGAAAAAACCTCACCTCAAGAACAAGGTAAGATTTTTTTCTACACAAAGCTGCATTTTTTCCCCTAGGAGATGGATTCTGGTTCCCAGATTCCCATTAGTTTTAGTAGTACATGGGCATCCAAACTGGCCTTAGCACTACGAATCTTAACACCAGTTTTCATGAGATGGCACAATACATGACATAGGTCATCCTTTTAACATGTAACATTCTTTTCACGCCTTTAAAGATCACAGTCCTGTAGTTTGAAAAACCTTCTTCCTCTCATGCCAAAATTATTTTATTCCCATTATAAATATTTCTGAAAACATGGGTTTAACTAGAGAGAGATCGAACTACCCCAGACTGAAAAAACATTACACTTTCCAAACACATGTAACTTCCACTGACAACTGTGTGGGTGTAACTGTAAAAGTTTTCTCAGCCCCCATCCAAATGCATTTTCAGGTGAAAAAAGCAGTGATAAGGACAAGCCATGCAAAAATATTGTGCAGGAAAAGAAAAAACAATTAAAAATGTTAGTAAGCAAATTGAAAGACTGTACAACTGTTTGGAATGCTTTTTTATCTTCTTTTTTATTGTTTTATTTTTCTACTGCAAGTATCCATGTGCAGTTTTAAGACAGGCATTTAGTAATGTATCAAATCCATGATACTACTTGAGATCTGACAAAATCATTGTTCTGGATACTTCCATCATATTTCATGATTTCTTTCACAATCTCCTTATTGGTTTTAGGTTTAAACTGAAAGATTTCCATGTGTTTCAGTGCTCTTTGACATCATTGTGGAGAATTTTATAGAATAGTAGGCTGAGAAGCAAAACATGCACTGCTTCCTAAAGATTTATAATGAATTCATGGACCATTTTCTATGTCACATCTTGAAAACAGTCTGTTTAATTACCAACCAAATTCAACCTCCCTCATCTTATGAGATCTGGTAAGTTCAGAACCCAAGGTCATCCAGTTGCAGACTAACATATCATTACTGAACAGAGAAAAGAGCCTGAAGTGACGATATTAATACAGGTTTTCAACTGATGGCACTCTACATGTGATAATTGCTCTTTATTATACAAAGACTGTTACTTTCATATCTCAGAATGAACTATCAAGCTATTGATTTTACCTACAATTTTAATGTTGATCAAGCTATTGAAATGATAAGATAGTATAATGAAGGATATTGTTCTTAAATTGCATGCAGGAAGCATATAGTTGATTTATTTCTTCTAATTGATATGAATAAATTTTCTTAAAGATAAAACATGCTTAAGTATAATAGGGAATAATACTGTACCTGGGGACCTGGTTCACCACTTTCACCTTTAGCACCTGCTGCCCCAGGTCCACCCTTGATGAAAAAAAACCAACATATATAATTTAAGGATACAAAAGCCTCTTTAAATTAATAAGTTACGTTCCATACATAAGTATATTTCCATACATGAATTACATATTACATTACATTTCCATAATGAAATACAGGGAGAAATAATCCTCTATTCACTAGGAGGTGTGAATTCACCATTTGTGTCTACATATTCATCTACCTTGATTTATCATTGTCTAAACATTGGGCAGAAATATTTCTCTTACCAAAGAAAACTCCCAGAGGTTTGAATGTAAACTCCTTTTTCTATATTAGTATTTGAGAGCTAAGTGTGAACACAGTAAGAACATAAGTAGTGCAATCAGAAGTGCATCCACTGTAGGGAATAAGACAGAGCTGAAAGTCACCTCTTTTTACCTTCATTTCTGTGTTGTACAGAAAATAACAGTCTCAGTTCAATCCAAAGATCAGTGTAGTCAATGAAAAATACCCTGTCTAATCTTGTAATGAACTTCAGTGATGTTTTAATCAAGTCCTTTGTGCACCTGGCCCTGAAGAAGTGGAGAATCTATATAACTATATCTCTTTATTATTATGAAATGAAGATATAAAATTTAAGAGTAAAGTTTAATCATAAACAGACCAAAACCAGATATACATTCATACTGTACATGAAATCAGAGGCAGAACTAGTGAAAGCAAGTTAGAGGTCTCACAAAAACAGACAAAATAAACCAAAAAAGTCTTGGCATGTACACAGAGAATCCAGTCTCAGAGAAAGAAGATAGAGGAGTTCGTTACTCTATGAAAAAGAGTAGTTGCATTTTTGACCTTTGAAACAAGTTGTATGTGACCCAAAGTATGTATTTAATATGAAAAAAAAATGTTGCGGATCTTGGAAAACTGATAATCTACTTTAACATTGGAAGAAAGAAGTAAACAAACGGCTTGGCTTAATGCTGAGTCTCACATCCTGGAGTAGAAAGATCCCCACTGACCTTGCAGATATTAATTCAAGTCTTAAGCAAACTAAAAATCAGATCCCAAACTGGTACTGGCAGTGGTGAGAAGATTGGTTTTGGTAGGTGGTAACTCTCTCTTGGGGTTTCTCTGATGTAACCTCTGCTTTTAATTAATAAAATTGATCACATTTACTATCTGTAGGCAGAAATGTATTTTTTGTGCTATGTTAACTAAGCATGTGAACACCAGACTCATCTAATGCTAGACTGCTAGACTGGGGCTTTGACACTATGTTTAAAATTTTTAGTAACTAATATGTTACAAATGTATCTTATTGGCAACTAATTAATTTAATAAAATAAATTTCATATAAAGAGTGAAAGTTTTCTTTTTTCATTCTTAAAAGAAGCTGTGTAGAACAACAATTAACAGACCAAGAAACTTGCTTTTGAAACTGTAGGCAGAAAATGTTTCTAGATCAAAGAGTTGGATTTCTAGAGCCTCCTGGTGGTTTAGAAGCAAAACAACCATTAATACTATTTATTTCTTGAACTTTGCATACAGGCATTCATAAGGTTTTTAAAACACAAAAGCACGAGTATGAAGGCAGCTTATACTTCTGCTAAAGTGTAAATTGTCAGTCTCATATCAGCCTTTGCAAAGTCCTCCTTGCTTACAGCAGTTCCAGAGTTTTGTCTGTACAGACTGAATGTTATCCTGCAGGTCTCTTGAATTAAATCCATTGCTGGAAATAGTGTATGAGTTTGTTATATAGACCAAATATATTTGACTCTTTAAGTACTGCATATCTAATTGTGATGAATCAGGAGTCTGTGAGCCAGATTCTCTGCTTGGTATCTGCTATTTACTTTGGAAGAATTACTCTAGAAAAGAATTGCTCTTGTACAGATCTGCTTAAAAATAGAAATGTACACGCTACATAAAAATACTAAGATATTTTAACATCCACAGGGCCATTTCCAGATCATTTGGTGTTAGCAGTTGAGTCAAATTCAGGATTGGAATAAAAAAGTGTAATTCTTTTAGAAATCTGTGGCTCTTAATTGCTTATAGGAATGCCTCTTATAATCTTTTCTGATTTAGCTTAAATACTGAGCAAATGTGATTCTGCAAACCCTTCCTTTACTATCTCTTTCTGTAGAGTTTCATATTTACTACAACAAATTGTATTAGCAGTATTACGGAGATGATTGACTGTAGAGGTATATTTATGTAAAACTATTCACTAGTTTTGTAAGTCCAGTAGTGTGCTCTGTCCGAATACCACAAAACCTACAATAAAAACCCATTTAGTATTTATGTTGCATTGCAGACCTTGAATAAGCATACACACTATAGTGATAATTATGTAATATTAATTTCAAAGAAGTACAAAATAAGTACAAATACAGAGGGGTAGGCAGGGCCAGAATGAGATCCATGGGCTACATCACCATGTTCTTAAACCTGTGCCCCTGTTTTATCTACTTACCACAGGACCTGGTCTTCCAGTGAGTCCCATAGGACCAGGTGGACCTCTCATAGCAATCTGAGAAGACAAACAAACAGACCACCAGGTGTCAAGAAAAAGCTGCCAGCCAGCATACATATTCTATACTAACAGAGTTTTAGAATGTGCTAGCAAATAGCCCCCATCTTTGACTTCACATCCTGCAGGATATAAAACAAATTAGCTTTTGGCTCCTTGTGCTCACCCTAGCTTGCTGAAGAATAGCTTGTGCTTGAGCTTCCTGAGCTGAGATTGTTGGGCCCTTCTCACCATCTCCACCAAAGCGGAACTGCAAGTACCCAAACAAGAAAAGGATTTAGAATTTGTCAGATCTAAATCATACCTGTTACTTGCTGCAATGGTGCAAATCACTTCAAAGTCACAAGGTCACAGTCTCTAGTCCAGTCTACTAACTGCAGAAGATGGCTGCATGGAGGCCACTGCATCCAACATGAGTATGAAGTCATTGGTGATTGTAACTGAAGTCTAAATGTAATCCCTAATGAGCAAATATTTTCCTGATTTCATAGGATTTTGGTTTTTGTTTGTTCACTTGTTTATTTAAAAAGGGGCCAAAATAGATTTTACTTGCCTGTAAAATTTCAATAAAAATATGTACCAAAATTAATTCATTGGTAGTTACTCACATTAAAAATGTAATTTACTTTAAGGCAGACACAAATTTGAAAAATGTTTGGTATCTAAAATAAAACAGTTTTGTGTAATTTCTGATAATTTCAAAATCAATTACAGAATAAAAATTTAGGCACTTGTTCCTGTGCTCCTGCACTGTTATTGCTAATAAAACTGCTGGTAGAAGCTTTGCAATGTTGCAGAAATGCTAGGCTGCAACAAGAAGCACAGCTTTCCAAAGGTGTGACACAGGCACACTGGCTACCAGGACCATGAATCTTGCACTGCCCACAACAGTTTGTCCAGTTTGCTTATGCACAGAGTTGACACAGATCTTTTTCATCCATACACACACTTAGGAATAATTAATTCCAAGCACACAGTGCTTTTCGTACCCCAGCTCTGCAAGATACTTTAACAGCTTTGGGCTTGTTCCTCCACCTGCTAAAACAGATGGTGTTTTGCTTTGACTCCAGTGGGAGCAGAGCTGGCTATGTGCATATATTTCTATTCAAAGGATGCACTGACTCTTCAAAGATCTGACTGAAGTCCGATTTGAATTATGGAATACTTAAAAATCTCCATGTCAATGAGACTTGAAAGCACACACGCCTGTTGGGAGTACAGGCTCTCTGTACAACAGCAAACTCGTTGTTTCTGACACATAGTAGAAAAATATAGTTACTGTTAAAAATATAAGGTGGTTTTCAGTGTCTAATTCACTTGTGTAGGTTCCAATCTGTCAGCCATGCAGGAGCTAAAGCATTTAAAGGCATTTTTGAGGAAAAAAAAAATGCACCATATATATGAATTTCAAATGCCAACACCATAAAAGAACTTGTGTATCATTCTCTCATTCCACAGATAAAATCAGATGAAGAAAGAAAATACCTATACATTTTTTGAAAGACACTTCCAGTATTTGCAGGCTGCTTACCCTGTAACCATAACTTACCGGCAGCATTAACATGGTACCTGGGGGACCTGCTAAACCATCAGCACCAGGAAGACCAGGGCGACCAGGTGGACCCTAAGAGAACAAGGACATGAGAGAAAAAAGGTGACAACAAAAAGACAGTAATGTAAGAGAAGCCTTTTGAGTCACTTACATAAATTTACACTCATACAAATGGCTTGGAAAAGACCTTAAAGATTTAGTTTCAACTTCCCTGCCATGGGCAGGAACATGTTTTACTAGACCAGGTAGCTCAAAGCCCCAACCAAGCCTGCCTTGAACACTGCCAGGGATGGTGCAGCCATCTGGGCAACCTATTACAGGGCCTCACCACTCTCAGCATAATGAATATATCCAATATATCCGATATCCAACCTAAACCTGCTCTCTTTCCATTAAAAAAACTTCCCCTTTGTCCTATCACTATAGGCCCTTGTAAAAAGTCTCTCTCCACCTCTCTTGCAGCCTTCCCCCACAGCTCAGCCTGTTGTCATAGAAGAGGCACACAAGAGTGGCAGAGGGGCAGAACCACCTCACTTGCTGCTCACACTTCTTTCATGCAGCCAGGATACGGTTGGCTGCAAGTGTATGTTACTGGGTCATGTCAAGCTTCTTGTCCACCAACACCCCCAAGTCCTTCTCTGCAGGGCTGCTCTCAATCCATTCTCCTCCCAGCCTAATTGCTGCAATTATATATTTGTGTCGTGTCTGGTCCATGACAGGCACATGACGTGCTTAGTCAAGAATTTCCTTATGATGAATTAAGTAAGCAGCCGGTTACAAAACTAAGTACTGTCAGTAGTTATTCCATTAACTAGGTGTTAAAATTCCCATTTTACTAGTTCAAATTCTAGAATATTTAATTAATCTACAGGACAGAAATATGAAAGTGTGGATGCTGACTTATTAGCAACATATTGTTGGGATATTAATATTATCTCATTATATAGAGATAGCATCTTTTCAACATCTTGTATATATAAATATAGCATGAGCATGCTGAATTAATGAGTAAACTATCACTCATAAAACACAGGAAAGTTTTTTAGTAACTTATTTTCATCAAATATTTAGGCTGTTTTAAAATTGTGTTTGTGGTGGCAGTAAGAAAAGGCTTACGAAAACATGAAGACTAAAATAATAGCTTAGATTGTAACTAGTTTCATGACTGGATAGGTTTCTTAGGTCATAAGTTATTTAATATGGCAAATAAATTCTTCCAGGATCATCTAAATATTATCCATCACTTTCAATATTCCCATGTGTTTTGATTCTGAAAGCTTGTTTTTATCTATATTTGTACATATTGTAGCTGAGGCCATACTGATTTTTTAAAAATTAATTCAAATCCATGTGAAATGTTTGTATCTGTTACTTCAGTATATTTCAAACCACATCAAAACAGAAAAAATACAAACAAATCAGAGATTAAGCCTCTTCCTGTATTTACAGCACATATTTCTACTGCAAAGAAAATGTTTGTCCATATTCTCAGTTGATTTGTTTAGCTGAATGAATCAGCCTCAATTCCACTGAAGTTTCTAACCTCTGGATCTATTTCAGATCAGGATTTAACTCACCCTTGAAACAATTATTGCAAGCTATCCCATGAATGCATGGGATACTCTGTTGACTTACCCTTTCACCAGGGTCACCTGGAGGACCAACAGGACCTTGTAGACCTGGGGGACCTGTAAGACCCTATAGAAAATGAATGACATAATTATGCTGAATGCTTACAGACTTCTGAACTATCTTTTCTCTGGAAAGTTATGAAAAACACATATTTGGATAAAATAATATATAAAGCAGCATATTGTTTTTTCTTACAAAGATTTATAGTCAACAATCAAAGCTTAGATTTGCATGTGCCCTCAGCTTGTAGCCTGTTGTCACTGAAAACACGAGATGTTCCTTTTCTATACCCTTCTATAAGTGTTAAGTCTGAAATACATTTGGGAAATATAATTAGACCAATATTGTGTTAACTCATGAATAGAAAAGGACAGTGGATGAATCAAATGCAATAAAGGAAATTGTGATTTATCTACTTACAGCAGGTCCTCTTGGTCCCGGTGGTCCTTCAATGAGCATACCCTAGGGGCAGATGAAACACAACATTACATTTATTATTTTGTAGAAAAACAATCTTTCCGTCTGAACTATTAAAGTTAAAATTTCTTAGAGTTTTGATAAACTTTTCTAGGAATCTTCTCTGTACAGTTACTAGAATGAGAATCTGAATTGTTGCATGGCATTAAAAGTGAGGCAGACCTCCTTGCACTTGCTGAAACCTGTAGTGATGGTGTTACCTGTGCCTAAGCTGAAAGTTATCTGAGTGGATCTGTCTAAGATGTAGTTATTAGATGGCCTGCAGATCAGATCAATAGTCTGTTTTCCTCTGCACAAGATTCTCTTTTAAGGAACATGTGGTTAGTCCTTCATGTAACCAAAGGGGTAGCAGGAACAGGCCACTGTCGTAATCAGTTTACACCATCCACATGACAGGGACTGTCACAGAGATCATGGATAATGTGGATGCTGTCATCCTGTCATGAACAACAATGTTTGATAGTGATTAAATTCAATTAACAGTGAATATATGTTATACAGTGCTACAAAAAAAACTCCATGACATCTGTACTTACAGGTTCAATCACAGCTGGCTCTCCCTTTTGGCCTTTTTCTCCATAAGCCCCATGTCCTGTCACCTGGCCAGTAAAAACAATCCCAAAAACAAAAATAAGTAGAAGGTCTAAGGACCTGGTACAATAAAGAATTGCAGCAA
The DNA here is from genome assembly GCF_030490865.1 of Poecile atricapillus. NCBI lineage: Eukaryota > Metazoa > Chordata > Aves > Passeriformes > Paridae > Poecile > Poecile atricapillus. The sequence continues at coordinate 14,484,741 of NC_081255.1, read as the reverse complement.
TCTGTAACTGAAAGCTAAAGCTGGAATTGGTCTGTACTATAAAAAATACATCACAGTTAGAGGCCATATAAATGAAAAATACTTAATACATGAGAAATGGAAAGAGCAAAAACTGTATGCCTGCTTTCTCCATTATTGGATATTGTCAATTCATACTTTTGAATGAGATGTGCATCCCATGAGTATTTACCCCATGCTTTACATTTGAACTTTGAAATTAGAATCTAAAATTTCTGTGTGCAAGTCACAGCATTGTTTTTTTTTTTTCTTATTTGATTGTAAATATTCTTGGCAATTGACAATGATTCTTCATGGCTTTATGAATTAACCAGCCTAAATTAAGATGGAAAGAAAGATCCCTTGGCCCAATATGGACAGTACCTTTCAAGTCCCTTATTTCATTCATTAGACATCCACAGGATGTAAAGTAACCTGAGAAGGGTCTGTGATTTTATGGCATAAATAAGAAAGGAGATAAGTGGCACTGTGGACACTAAAGAATAGCTCATGGATAACCAATGATGCCTCATCACTACCTGCCAAATTCTTTGAGGACCAGCTCTGTGGGAAGTTTTAGGTTCAGGATTAAGGTAAAAGAAGTACCTAAAACAGTATGTCAATAGCACAAACTAATGGAAGACATGGATTCAAGTTTCAAACAAGGAAAAAGGAACTGTTTTTTTTAAAACACGAGATAATGTGTTTTTCTTCATAAGTACCTCTCTTGATCGCTAGCATATCCTCTAGAAATTAAGTTCTGACCAGTTTAAAATTAAAAATACTTTTTTTTTTTTTTTTTTTTTTTAATTTCAGTAGAGTGATTCAACATTTACTCTAAAATAGCTGGGGATTAGTAACAATAGTAAGGATATTTCTATATGAAATATTTTGGAATGGGAAAACAGAGATTCACAGACTGTGAATTGATTGCATTGATTTATAAATGCACAGATCTCACTAGTAATGATGTTCATAAACCCATTGGTAGTTTATAAAAATCAAGCAGAAAGAGGAATAGACAATCATGTTCTATTAGGTTGACATAAATTACTTGTAAAAAAATGACATCAGGGTCTCCATCTTTGAAAATATTTCCCCTTTTTGAAAGTTCCCAAATACTGAGTACTTTCCATCTTGCCTTTTTTATCATAGGTAGAACCTGAGTTATTCTAAATACATCCACGTGTCAAAGAAAAATGACATTTCTGGTTCAGCAGATGAGAACTGTAATAAAGCTTGCACAGACCAGAGCCTGTGTTCTAATCCAAGATTCCTGACTCCTTCAGCTTTGTATCAAGGCATTTGAAGTTGAAATTTACACCAGGGGATAGAGTCTACACAGTCATTTGCTTAATGCAGGCACAAATGGTGCCTTATGGGCTCTGTGCTTCACAGATTATCTGACCTCTTCTGTGTCATTCTGCAACAGGGTCCCCATCTGGGCTAGAAGGAAAAGGGTACACTTGTATCACATTGCACAGATAAGGATCATTAAAAAGTACAATGACCCCAAAAGGGTTTAGAAAGGAGCAGTAAATGAAATACAGAAGGATGGGTTTCAAGGTTGGCAGAGAAAAGCAACCTCACAGCATTTGCTGTTATTTCTTGGATCCTTTGTAAACTGAAGTTTTGTCTTTGTGAGGAGAAAATAAAGATAAGACTGAGCAAATAGTGCAAACAAAATTCTCCTTTTCTACTATATTGAGGGTCTTCCTAAGTAAAAAATCCAAAGAGAATTTGTTGATCCTTCCAGTCTTAGCCATACATAGTTTTCTTTGCAGCTTCCACAGCTGGTCAACTGGTAAACAAGGATCTTGGCACAACTAAAGGAAAGTTAAAGCCTTGCTGTTTAGCCCGTGATTAAGTCAGAGGGAAAGAAAGCTGTAAAACTCAGAATGAAGAGCATGATTCAGAAGATCCACCATGTCATCCTATCCTTCTTTATATATACTGAGCTGTTAAATCACTTCTGCAAGATCATAAACCTGTCACCATTGACTAAGCTTATTTTTATGAAAGGGTTCAGGCCTTAACCTTCCCACTCATGAATTTTCTTCTTGGAAAGCAGCAAAAGCCACAGGTTTCTAGACACCTATATGCATTTCAATTTCTTAAGGTAATAATATAAAAATATGAATTACAGCACTTGTACCTTCATTAGAACTCATGTTCTTTCCAGCTTTAGCTCTAGTTTAGAAAGATTTTTAAACTGTTCATTTATAATTTATTTTTTTAATTCCACCTCCTCTTTCCTTTCCCTCCCATCTTCCACCCTCCCTTACTCCCTTCAGCAAACAAGACAAAAAATCTTACACGATAAAAATAAAAAGTTCAAGATTACTTAAACAAGAGGACGGCCTTGATCCAAATGTTATCAGAAATCAGAATGCATCTAATATGTACAAGGAGCTCTGGATCAGGGTCTGTGCAGTTCTGAGACTGTGTAATTATAAAAGAATTGCTAAATTAGATTAATCTGCATTATGCCTCCAGTCAACTTACGCTTGTTTCTGTGATATCGGTCTCTGCAGGAACACCTGGACCAAACTCCTCATTAGTGGAATCAGTTGGTTTCTCTTCATATTCTTTATATTCATAAAAATCATATTCTCCTAAATCTCCATCTACCAGCAGATCAGATTCACTGAGGTCTACTCCTCTGCTTCCATATTCAGTTGCCTCAGTTTTTTTATCATAATCCTCTCCAGTTATGTATTCTTCAGCAAATACTTCTTCAACAGGATTTTGCTATTCATATCAGTAGCAAAGATTTGGGAATAGGAGGAATATGTGGGTTATTGTTAGTAAAGCAATGTAAGCATACGCTCATCCACCATGATGACTTGTCAAAAGAAGAAAGAACAGTAGAACTACAGCATATTGTCTTTTAATTAGAGTCTGAAGGAATGGAAGCTCAGCCTTTCAGAGTAATTAAAAGATCTTTGTATAAAGTACAAAGAAGTAATGTTTTCATATGCTTTGGTTTTTTTATCCAAAACCACTGAATTCAATATATCCAGCATTATGTGTACTGCTTGTGTAATGTTACTTTAGTGCCAAATATAGCTGAATTTCGCTGCTTGGTTTCACTCTTACAAGTATTTATGAATGAACATATGCAATGAGCAGTGAATAGGTTCAGATCTTTTTACAATAGCAATGTGGAGGAGGTGCAAGCATCACTTCAGTTAAGACCATCCTTTTTCATTATTTTTGGTCTATAAATACCAATGTTGAGCTAAACTTCTTTTCTCTTGTTAATGATTTTGAAGTTTATTTATCAGTAAAAGTCATGACTCATGTGTGTCATGGTAATTTACATATTTTTTGTCTGAGTCAAAGTTCCACCAGTACAATTCAGATTAATTTTAAGATTTCTGAAATCTAAGCTTTCATCTTAAAGTATGTAAGCTGTCAAACCAAGCAAACCACTTAAAAGCACTAAAGCAGTTTAAAAGAATGCTATATTTGAGATGTACAAAACTATTTGTGAAATAAAAGAGGATTGCTTTATTCTATTACAGAGGTATTTTGATAATTTTGCATACAGGATAATTTTGAAAGAAATTGAAGTTCAGATACTGCTAATATTAAATGATCAGACAATATGAAGTAGTATGATCTTGAAAATCCTCAGAAGCTAATCAACATCCATTGTAATTTAAAAATCTTGACCTAATAATGACACTGAAACATTGCAATTAAAATAGAAGGCTAGATTCTGATTTAACACTTGCCTAATTCCATTAGTTACAGGAGTATGACTTCTACGTTACAACTGGAATAAACACACAACAGAACCAATTCTAAGACAAATTTTACCTTTATGAAGAAATGCTCTCACCAAGGACAGCATTTAGCACTTTGATTTTACTTCATTACAGCTCTACTATTGTACAATCAGCTTAAAATTGCCCAGGAAACTGAATTATTTAGATATATCTGTTGATCCACTTGTGACTAGCAAACATGACACTGAACACAAGAATGCTTTACAGCAAAATGAGTAAAACATACCTTAATTCACCTTCACCTTACAAGATATATAGGAAGAAAACCATAGAAAAAATGGGGACTCTTTTTCTCTTTTCAAATGGTAAGGGGACAGGGGGAGTTTTGTACATCTTTTAAGCAACAATCTTTATTTTGAAAAGAAAAGGCAAAAGAAAAATGAGAACAATATTTCTTAAAATCTGCCATCATTTTTCTATACATTAGTGTTAATTAATATGCAAACATATTAATCAACACTGGCTTAGGTGCAGTAACTTTAACAAAATAATGTTTAGACCTGTTATTGTGGCTTTATAGAAAAGCATTTTCCAGCTGAAGTCAAAATAATAATTTTATCTTTTTTGACAGCTCAAGTTATAATGTTTCTTTTGAGTAGAACAAGTGAAAATCAAATCATTTGGTTTTGTTAGTTGAAGAACTGTGAAAATGAAACAATGGCTTCTGACTCAACTTCCATATGCTGCTATGGTGGCAGCCATTCTTTGTCTTGTGTTAGGCTCTTTTTTGTGCTGCACCTTAAAAATTACAGGAAAAATTAGAGACTCCTCTTTTTAGATCAGGAGGACTATGTCTAATATCTAACCTAGTTTATGCTAGACATAGCTCCATTCACATCCACACTGAAAGCAGCAACACTACATTCCCACACCATATATCACTGAATTATTTCCAGAATCACGAACTCCGCAGGCTGAAGATTGGGCAGATCTGTACAGAATTAATGGGAGTTCTGCCCAAGACAATAGTTTCTGATATTGGTTGAGAAAGCATAAAATCACATTAAGTGCTGATAGAGTTTGTATCTTTTACATAGAAAACAATCCTTTTAAAATGCATTTGTACTTTTTTAATGAATGACACCTGGTGGGACAAGGATTTTCTTGAGAGTCCTCATTACCTCATTTGCTTCAGTAGTTCTCGAGGGAGCTTCTGTCTGGGGCCCATAGTCATTTTCAGCTATGCTATAATCTTGAAATCCATCAATAACGTTGGCCTAGTATAAAAATAAAATACATTATTAAAAAAAAAATTCTATATGAAAAAATTCAACAGGTATTGCTGTTATTCAGGTTATGGTATTAGCCAGATGTATTCATCTAGTGGGGTTAGGTAATATTTTTCTTATTATCAAAGATCTTCCAGTCTTGGTCTGAGAAAGATCTTGATTAATTCTTGGCTACCTTTACCCCTAGTTTGCCTTTTGCTGCTGCTTGATAACTTTTCTTCTTCTTGGATGCATATTTTTCAGATTTTTTTGTTGTGGCCTTTTGAGGTTTGTCCTTTGAGCTAGCGGCCACTGTCCTCTTCTTCTTTTTGACCATGGCTTTCTTTTTCTGCAAACGTTATGAAAGATGGAATGGGAAAACATAAATAAAATGAAGAGAAAATTGAGAAAGGGTGAATGAAAGAAGGGTAACCAAATGGAAGATGAATGCTGTCAGCCGTGAGACCTTCCATCTCTAACTGAAAGCAAGGGTTACAGCTACAAAGTAAAGAAATGAGTGAGAGGATAGCATCAAGCTCATATAAAAGACACAAACTGACAAACCATGTGGTAGGGGACAGCTGGACACCACACAACAAACAGATCAGATTCTGTTACCTCTGTTTGTGCTACTGTCTCTTCGAACAATGGGAGTCCCTCTGTTACAGAATCAGTTTCTTTATAATCTGCATCCCCATACTCATAGTCATATTCGATAAAATCTTCTGGTGTGTACTACATTGCAAATGGAAAAATATCAGGCATTCCCATGTTAGTGGTAGCAAACCAGATTAGCAATACTGGAAAGTATCTTCCCCTTTACTTAGGAATAAAGTTTAACAAAATTAATGCAGTATGAACAATTCAATGTAATTAATCATTTGGGGAAAAAAACCTGACAACTTATTTCTTTGAAAGCACAGTACAAAAGTAGTAAAAAAGTAAGTAGTAATGCCATGAAAAAACCTCTCTTTTATTGGACTACAAAGAAGAATCAAGTATAATTTGGACTACTGTGAGCACCAACAGATCTTTGTGAAACCATGTATTTATTTAATCTTTAAATTTCAAATAATATCTTTTACCTGTATTTTTTTCAGGTGACCAGAAGAGCAGAGATGCCAATATCTGACATTGATAATTTCAGATACAGGAAAGAGGCCACATCTCACAAGTAAACATGGCTATCATCTTCTTGTTTGATGTTGTGTTTGAAAGCCAGGGCAGCTCCATAGTATAAATTTCCTGAGCAAATGCCTCAAGAAGTAATTTCATTTCAGATTCAGCTTCTGTAAATTGCTCCATAGCTCTGTTTCTATAATTTTTATCAAATGAAGATTTGGCACACAAATTTTACAAGAGAAAGTAGTTTTAGAATTGGTTTGTGTAGTGTTATGAGCACAATCTAGGGAGCCAGGAACTCCTGAGCTGTACTCTTGGCTGTGCCAAGAAAATCCCAGCCTCCATATTATCTGCAGCAAGTACAGCTCATCAGAACTGAGAAGAAAGGGCAGCTTCAAACTACCTTTCCACTCCTACAGTGCTTGAAGCTACAAAAACTGGTTGGTCTGGTAAATTAAAGCAGTCTCCTGGCTGCTACCAGTTCTCTTTATGCACCCAGGGAGGTAAAAGAAGGCAGAATTGTGGCCAGAGTCTGGACAAGTGTTTGCTTTCCCTTTAGGGAGAAATATTCAAATGTGCCTCACGTGAACTTGTCCCTTCAGAAATCTCTCTCCTATTACAAATCAGCATCATTGTTTGTAAAATGAAGACAACATCTGTTTGTTTCATTATATTGATGAGAGAGAGAATTAGTACACTTCACTTCCAATCCAATCTGAGGATTCATAGAAGTCATCGTTATCAGAAAGAGATGGACATGTTAGAAGAAATTACAGATTAAAATAGATCTCCATATTCCAAACTATATTCTACCATGTGACCAAAACACTGGTTTAACTGTTCCCTCGGGCAGTGTTTTTTGATACAAACTTTTACTTGTGATTTTAATGCACAGAAGTTGATTTCCTCAGCAAGTATAAGACTAATGATGAAAGACACTTAATCACTTTAAAAAAATCCTTTTACATGGGTTTCTATTACTCCACTCCTGTGACTCCTCATAGTCTTACTATGATCAACAGCTTTTCTTAAGAAGAAGACAGATTTTCTTCAGAAGGCAGATGCTTTTTGCTCAATTGTCCTTTGTTTATTTCTACCCTTGCACATATAAGCTGATTAGTCATGGGATTTGATAAACCTTTAAGAAGGATGCAACATACTTTTGGTACTCATTCAAAACTATATTGCACATTAATAAGTAACTTCAAACTACATTTAAATAATAAAATATCATTTTATCTTTGTGAAGTATATGGGCACTTTACATCAGCCTCATGTAACATAAGCAATGCTTTGATTTCATCAGTGGTATCTTTTCTATTACCAATAAAAATTGACACTACTTATACTTTTCAAAACCAGCAGCATTTTAGACTTAACCATGTGAGTCTAAAGTAAGTCACGTGGCTATTCTTTCCATGTTCGGCAAATTAAGGTTCAGTCCTAACCCCAGTGAAGTCAATCAAACATGTTTGACCTATAACTGGTATTGCTGAAGAGCATCATGTGCAGCAATGATACATTTACAAGTCTGTCAAGGTATAAATGCACATTTTCTGGCTTGTGCAGTCCTGGAAATGCAACTCAGTACAGCTGGTCTCTAAAGAAGTGTGCCACTGCCAGCCAAAAAAGAAAATGCGATTACAAACTTCTAGGAGACCACAACCAGCCACAGAAAGGAAGTAAAGGAAGAACCACATGGAAATAAATAGACTTTTTAAAATAGTTACAGAATAGCATTGAAATTGCAGTATATATTTGGAAATTATAAAAATGTCTGCAAATTATTTGCTTATCTTCTCTGGAGAAGTCCACACAAACAAGGTTTATCTACAAGGCAAAAAAACTTATTCAGTGAAATACACTTCTCTAAATTCAATTATTCCACCCTAACAGTGGTAACCAGTTTCATCCTTTTAAATGCTTCCTCAGCCAAACAACATGAATCAAACATTCTGCTATGCAATTTTTACTGGAACCCAAGGAAATGACACTACCTATGTTAAATAATAGCCAATATCTTAAGAGGCAAGTGGAATAACTTTTTTGAGAGAATTACCATGTCGTTAGCCAGATTTAAGTTTAATATGCTGTTATGAGTTTGTTTTATTAACTTATAGACACAGATTTCTCTTCAGTAAGCATTGCAAACCTATTCTAAAACTGGAAGCATTCATTCCATAAGTCACTTTGACCAACTGACAGTTAAAATATAACTCTGTGTTGCTCAGTATAACTGTTTTGCAAATCTCAGAAAATTTGGCTTTCCTCAAGGTAAGCTGCATGGCTGTGCTGAATTTTGCCAACCACATCACTAATAAAATTGCAACACAGTGGGTTACAAGTAGTTTTTTTCAGAGGCCATAAACTAAACAGAAATGTAGATTGGGGAGAAAAAAAGGAAGGAAAAATATCTGTGCCAAGTTAGTATTAAAAAAGAAAGTAGTGAATAAGCTGATATTTATGCTAAGAGGCCTAGTTCAAAAAGTCAGGAATTTATGAATGAGAACTAGAAAACATACAAAAAAGCACAATCATGTGGACAGGTCAATTGCATCATGCATAATTACACAGAAAATACTTTTGGGTATAGTGCTTCACTCATTTCTGTTAAAGAAAGAGAAACTTTCCTTATATGCAAAATGTGATCACAAATACAAGAGTATATTTTGGTTGTACCAATATGCAGGCACACAGAAGGAAATAACAGGGATGGATGAGAAGTGGGGAATGCTGGAGTCAGATTACTGCCAAGCAGGTGAAGATCTTTTATTTAAGAGCACAGTATCAGAGGGGTATCACGAAAATTTTTGTAACTTACAAACTAGGACATGTGGCAACAATGCCAAAACCATCTTCAAGTAGTTTTGAAGTCACAGTACTTTGTAGTCCCACTGATACAAGGAGGACAAGTTAAAATACGTAATAGCCTAAATGTTCTACAAGGTGAACTTTATTCTTAGCAATCCTTCCTTTCCCTAGATTTTTTTTTGTCTGAAAGACTAGTGACCCCCATCTTTCACAGCAGCCTATAAACAGAGAGTAAGTTTTATATTGAACTCCAGGGGTCCTGCTGCAAAGAGTTAAATATAGATGCAAAATCTTCCAGGTGTATTTCCTGGGGCACAATCTGTCCAGATGGAGGAACGCATCTCTACACCTCTAGCTGATGTAAAGATGCACATTAGAAATATGATTTACTCACAGAATGATTTTACCAATTCAACCTGATGAAGGCTGTTCCCTGTTTTTAATAGGAGACAACAGGACTAGTGAAGGACTAGTCAGGTAAATGAAAACTAAATATACAAACAGCAGGGACAGATTTAATGGCTTTAGTCACCTGCTGTGAAGCTGGCAACTCATACTTACCCTGCCATTAACAGTTAAGGCTGGGCATGTGGCACAAACCCCTTATTTTTCTGGAGCTACACAACCAAAATGTCACCTTTATCAGATGACCAGAGACAGAGGTATGATCCACTCAGTTTGACCTCAACAAACCTTGAGAAAAATTCCTTTACATTTTGGATATGCAAAACCCAGGCCCTGCTGTGAGCTCACAGAAGATAGGGAGCTCACAGAAATCTATCATAGTTGTAATACTAATCAAGGAAAGATAATAAGTAGACTTTTGAATATATAGGAGAAAGGATCTAGAATTTCAAAATAAATATTAGGTTAAACTTGGCGAGGGATTTCAGCTAAGAGACGTCAGGTGACACATACTTCAGATGTGATGCAATTTTCTTCCTCTTGCTTTTCTTTCTTCTCTAGTAAGACCACCAATAGTTACTAAACAGCCATTCTTGTAATGAATATTGCATACGACTATTTTCTGACAAATGAAAGGAAGAATGAAACCTGCTGCTTTTTGATGGGACAAAATGTTTCCATTATGACCTCATGCTTTCTTTACCAGAGTGATTATATTACACTACCAGATCATCATGCAATTCCAATTTAAAGAGATGAACTGTTTTCTTCATCAGATGAATTTTAGAAGCAGAGGATCAGCAGCATGCAAGGCCTATTTGAATTGGAAAATAACTTAAATATACTGAAGGAAACTTTACTTTGGAAACCGATTCTTCTGCTATCCGTACTCTAAAAACCTAACTTCGCATTCCAAAATGTAGAATTTATCAATTTTTGGTTTACATTTCCAAATTAAAATAATTAATAAACTAAATCATAAACCAGAGAACAGTCATAAGCTAAATATTACCATTTCCTAAAGATTATGCTAAATCATGAGCAAGCTAAAGAGGCAAAGATGACTTTGAAATATCCTAGGCTCACTAACACTTTACAAAATGCAATAAAATAAAGGATGCCAAGCAAAATGAGTGTTTTAAAAATCAGCTGCAGTAATATAAACAAATAAATGGTAAAAGACATCAATCTTAGGGCAGAAGCTGAAAGATTTAAAGGATGGCCTCTTCTACCATATAGTCCTTTTATTGTTCATAAAAGTGATACAAGGAGATAAAAGGAGACAAGAACATTATCTTCAGTTTCCAAAAACATCTTATTTCAAAAGGAGAATAAGTCTCTTAAGGTACTTTATTATGTTACTTCCTTATATAAAATGTCTATATATCTATGCAAAGAAAAAGAGAGCTAGGAAGATCAGTACTTTTAATATCTGGTAAATTAGCTAATTGCAGTTCTAAATATAACAATAAACATAAAATTAAACATAAAAATAATATTTCTGCATTTTTCAGAAAACTAGTCTTTCTGATCAGTCAAACACCCAAAAGGACACTAAATTAACATGTCCTGAAAGGATGCTTGAAGCTTCCAAGTCAACATATTTGGGGGTCACTTGCACTTTTAATTTACCAAATTAATTTCATTAAAGGAAAACATTTCATGTCTCCAAATAATCCATTAGTTTGGGATAGATCCAAAATAAATGAAGCTGAGTTCCTTTAGGGAGCCATTTCTTCAGCAGAAGTCAGACTGTGTGATTCACTGGGTTACAGAATAATCCTCCAAGAGAAGATTTGAAAGCCTGATTGCTTGCTCCTTTGAAAACTAGACCTGATGATACTCCAGAAAATATACTGCCCAACATCAAGGATGATGAAGACTGGCTAGGTCTGTCACTGCTCTAATCTCTGAGAGCTGGCCAAGCATATGTGATTGAACTGGAAAAGAATTTAATACATTTCCATTTATAGTAAAAAGGGATTTGAAAACAAGACAAACACCAGAATGTTCACAAGGTATTTATAAGAAAAGCATAGGTGTGTATCTTTAAGAAAAGCAATGCTGATAATTTTAAAAAACAATTTCAAACCCATATGGGATCCTTAAAACCAAGTCATACATTCAATGTGAAAAAAACCCATAGATTCATCAACTTCTAGGCAACACTTTATTGTGTAGTGCCAGCTGCTGAGGTCATAACTCTGACCTTCACAAGCTACAGAGATTCATACCTGGCTAGTCACAAGCAAGAGCAAGCAATGCACACTTCAATTAAAACAGGTCTTGAAGATGGAAATAAATTACAATAAATAACAGAGTAAAGTGTGTGGATATTACTATTAATCTACTGCTTTCCTGTTTTCAGACTGAATGACACTTGGGTCTGATGAACAAATGCCAGTGGAATAGAAGTATTCTGTATAGGGAAGCTTCTGACATGCACCTATCCCATCAGCTGAGTCTGAACTGCTCACACAGAGCTCACAGCCCTGGCCAGCAGCCAAGTGCAACACGTTCTGCAGAGCCTGAACACAAAAGGTAGTTACTTAGAGGCTGCCCAGTTAAATAATTCTTGTTTAGACATATAACACAGTCACTTGGGTCCAGAAAGGAACTGACTGAATTAAAATGGAAATATAAAGACCCAATCAGGTGCAAAACTTATATCAGCTATTAATTATAATTTTAATTATTAATTATTATCAGCTATTATAAAGCTTACATCAGGCCACCCCTTATAGGAAGGGAGAAGTGAGGATGCAGGAGCTGACCTTGTTGAGAAAGAATGGCATGGGGGATCAGGACAGCACAGCTGGGTAAGCCTGCAGACAAGGGTAGAATTTAAGATATGTCCTCCCTTTCTAGGCTGACTAGTTCTCTGTCTTTATTCACAGCTTGCTATTTTTGTGAATCCCACTGTGAGATACTTGATTCTTCCTGAATTGTGTTTTGGGTAAACTTGGAATTTGATTCAGTCATGAAGAGATCCTGTAAGTAAAAAGTAGGCACTGAAATCCTCTTGGATCACCCTAATTGCAGTTTGAATGAGATGTAAAAGAAAAAGAAAATTCAACAAGAAAGAGGAAATCTCAATGTAGCACTTAAGGTATCATTAATAAAGACAATTTGATTACAAATCAGTGTCCAGTAAATTTACATATGAGAGTACAGTGAAGGCCTTAAGGCCTTGAGAAAAACTCTAACACTTTAAAAAGCAAATATTTCATTTCTGATGTTGCAGTGATGTGACATGCACTCTAAGGCTCATTTAATGGAAACTTACCACAACATATTCCATAATTTTTCTGATTTTATGGTTGGCAATTATTTTTAGTCTAGATGAAGTCTTAGACCCTTCCCACAACAAACACATAGACAATTCCACCAGCTGAACTGGAAAGAGGGCATAGGGTGGAAATAAATTCAGAAAATGACTCATTTAAATCAAGACTGCCTATTGAAAGAAATGCCCCCAAACCTAAAATGTTGGATATTTGATTATTTGCTTCTTTGGAGAAAGAAGCACTGCCTAGAGCAATAAGGATTACATTCAGCTAAACAAAGTACTTATGCCCTTAAACCAATATCTTTTTATCTAAATCCTTCTCTCTAGATGCCTCTTTAGTGGTCTAAAAATAATCCAGCTTTTCAGACTGAATGCCTTCCTAGGCTGTGAGCTTGCCAGGAGTCAACAAAAGTGTGCAATTTCAAGAGAAATCCTATTCATCTTCCTAAATGCAACTTCACAAATACAATTTTCTATTTTACTGATGAAAAGTCAACCACTTCCTTTGGATTTTGTAATCAGTGTTGGAAACACCCATTAATAGGCTCTGAAATCACATAATTTATCTTTAAGCCAAGTATCAGTTTCTTATTCTGGACTGCAATAATTCAAAGGCTCAGAGACGTAAGGCCAAAAGGGACTATTAGACCACCTTGGCTAACTCTTGTGTACGTGCAGACTTCAGAACTTCCTACAGTCACTCTGTAACTGAGTCAACTAAAGTATGAATAACATTTCCCCAAACTTTCAGAAAGGTATCTACCCTTGCCTTGAAGATATCTAGAGATTCACCATTCCCATAATTTGTTTTTCTTTCCTAAAATTTTAGTATTTTCCTAACTGAAATTATCTATCTTTCATCTTGCCCCACCCCATTTGTCTGCACTCAGTATTTTGTTTTTGTTCTCGACCTTTACATACAGTAAATGAGTCACATATGTGATGATGCAGTCCATGTTTCAAGTGACAGTATACAGAGGTAATATTGCATCTGTATTCTTACTTCTTTATTTACAAACCAAGACATGCACTGTATTATTTTGGGAAAAACTCTTTCCCTTCCTTCACAACCAGAATATTTTGAGGCTAATGCCCAACAAATATTTTCAGCTTCTGCTGGTTTAATCCAGACTCTGAAGACACAATCCTGCCTAGCCTTTTGCCCAGTTTTCTCTCTTCCCTCTTCCTACCACAAGAGTTTGTGTGAAAACATTGAAGATCAAACCATGAAACCAATCAAGCTGAACAATAACCTTTCCTTGTTGGCCTTCAGCATGATTAGTATCCCAGATGGGGACAATCTGCTGCAGATGAAAGGTTCTGTTACCAAATGCACGCAGACTGTTATTGCAGTGTTCTTCTGAGTTCTTCATGTTTGCCCTGCAGTTATTTCTTTGGCTTGTATGTGTGTAACATTGCCTTAAGTTGTGTTACATCATGGTTTACTGCTCTGCAGTATCATAACTGACAAATTTTAATGCCATCCATTTTACACACATTATATTTCTAGCACAATTACTATGAAACACTACTATAAATTTAATTCAGTGACAGCTTGTTATAGTAATTTCTGAAATAAGGCACCCAGATTCTGATCTATTTGTCAGGTACTTTGCCATACAATACCTTTTTTTAAAGTTAAAATATCATATGTTGGCAAGTCAGAAGCTTTGCAAAGGTCTAAGTCTATAAATTCTACCAGATACCACTAATCAAAGTTGTAATCTCCTCAAAACATGTAATCAAGCATTTTAAAACAATCATTATCCTTATAGACTAGATGCAAATATATTTTTATCTTTTAACATCTTATTTAGTTTTTCAATTACAGTTTACAAAATCAGCACTACTATCTTGTATGACTTCTTTCAGTACCTAAATAAAGCTTGTTTCATTTATTTCCTTAAAATAAATTATCTGCATGATTTGACAGCCTGCTTCTCAAAAGATAACAAAGTAGCCTGCCTCAACAAGCTGGTTTTTTACTATTTAGCAGACAATTCTGTAATTCTATAAATTCAGTAATTTATTCTATTGCATATTTATCACATTGGTAGCATTGCTGATGTGATTTTTTTAGATCACTATTACACATTGAAGACATCTATTGACTTCACTGGGAATATTTATGTAAAGTGATACATAAACTCATGAAGCTCAACAAGGAAATTGTGTCTTAGGTCAGAAAGCTAAACAAAATAATCCAATCATCACTCTCAGCAAGAAATGAAATAAATAGAAATAGCAGTTTTCCATTTGATTAATCATTACATGCTTTTCCATTTGTTTTGAAATTCTTTTTAATATGTTACACTACAAATGAAGATCTTTGATTTTACTTTTTTCTCTGTAGGTACTCCCACAAATTCTGAGAGCTACCATGAAGGAAGAATAAGCCTTTGAAAAGCACATTAAAAACTACTAAACCCAAGAGCAACCAAATAGCAGCAAAGCACAAGAAAGTTCCCAAATTTTCTTTCAAACTTAATTATGAAAAAAGAAAAAAGTTAGATCTTGCTATCTTTTTTTTTTTTTTTTTTGTCTTTGCATAAATTAACAGCAATATGCTTTCAATCTGTTGTGGTTTGGAATATGGAGACCCAGGTATGCAGACACACAGACATCAGATCCTCTGGGATCCTCCTGAAAAGCCCAGACCCCACACACTGTAATGCAGTGTAAAGTCCTCTCCCTGTGTGTAGGTGATTTGACACATCTTGAATGACACCTCAGATGGAATGGATGTGGGAGGGAGTCCCTCTGTAGAAGTTCTGCACCCTATGGGCCTTTGTCTCCTGCTGACATACTTTTCAGTCAGAATAAATGGTAACAACAAATAAAATTACCATGTGTTTAGGAAAAGTTCAGTCCCAAAAAAGACTCAGAGCAGACATCTATTCAGCAACTTTTAATGCTAATCTCTAGAGCAAGCAGTAGTAATAACCAATCAGATCACACGTGGTGTGCATACTAGCTGTCCAGAGACAAGTTCAGTTATGACTTGTAACATTTTGGAAAAGCTTTTCCCTTTACACTGTTCAATGCAAGTATTTAGAATGTGTACAACAATACATAAAGTGCTCAGAGGTCCAATCTGAGGAACTAACTTGACCTGGGTGACTCAGTTTGTGACTGTGAGAACTGTCTACAGTGACTAATGGTTTCTCTAAATATATTTCTTGTTTCTGGGAAAAAAATTCTGTTCTGTTTCATCCATGTTGGTTTACCTCCTATGAGTGGAACTGGCTGAAATACTTTTGTGTGCACATGCATTTGTGCGTGCAGCTCATTAAAACTCAAGGCACTTTTAACAGAAGTTTACAATTGTGGGATACTCAAAGCTCCCACGTCTTTTAAATGTGGCATTTGTTGATATCCAGCATTAGTACAATTATAAACCTACACAGGAAGAATAAATATGCACAAGTAGACAAACTCATACTGCTATAATTTTTTGAAAGAATTATAGTTTCACTTCATTGAGAATGCTGCTTGTTCAAATACCACCAGAATGATAGGTTCTTTCAAATGCTTGACATAAATGAATGGACAGCAAAAATGAATGCACTCCTGCAACCTGATTTCTTCACCTCTAGAACAATGCATGCCATTTAAGTGTTCCTTGGGTAACTATTCTCCAGCACAACCACTAATGTGCAATAAATCCAGTAATACATGACTGATTACTCACCTCATCAACTCGAGGATCTTGAGCCTGAGCAGCATTGGGCACTGGGGAGTCACAGTCTGGGCTATAATGCTCACAATAGTCAAATGCAGCTCTGGGATCAGCTATAATCAACAGCTGCTGGATCTCACCCTGCAGAAAAGCACATGCAGATTAAATAATGAAACCAAAGGTAGTCTACAGTTCATCAGGAGTACAGAGTTCACATTCAGAAACAGAAATAAGCACAGAATACTTAGATATTTCCATCTGTGGTTATAAATAACATACCCACTTAATTTCTGCTGCTGTTATAGAAAACAACTATTGCTCACATGGCAAAACAATACAAATTAATACCAAATGGACTAGATGCAAAAATTCTGGTATAAAATCATGTCTGGTTTTGGAAGGAGAGAGTGGGAAGGTGTAAGTTCTGATCTGTGATTTTCATGCTGTTTGTTTACTTCTTCACTGGGAATCAGTCTAAATTCCTAAGATTTAATTCAGGGCACTTCCTATTACCAGCATGCAGCTCAGCATGCAAGTGATCAACAGTATAACTCTGAGTTTGCATCACATATGCATTCTCAAAGAAAACAATTAAATGAATTAAAGTAAAATAGTCTGTACCAGACAGTTTATTTGAATAAAATGCAATTAAGTGAGCACTGCATAAATACACACTATAGAATGTGCTGAAAAAAAAGGTAACTGCTAAAAAATGCTGGTTTTACCTCAATTTCCATCCATCATGCATAAAAACAAGATAATAGAATATTACTCACTATTCTGGATAATAAAAATGGCTCTGCTGAGATCCCCTACAGAGACCTTATATGTTTATCATTTTCCACAGAAAGCTGTCTGGTATGCAGTGTATTTCTTAACATAGTGGTACTATTTAAGCAGCATTAGGTTAATTCCTGCCAACATTTCCACTGTAAATTTTCTCATCCAGGAGCTTCTTATGCTCACATAATAATAAGTTTGTTGGAAATTGGCACACATTCTTGGTCAAAACCCATTAATTTCAATCTCTCACTCCTTCCCTACAAGGGGCTAATTTTTAAGATTTATATACTTCTAAAATGGTTTTATTTTGGTTTTACCCAAAATAGGGGCAAATGAATACCTTTGTTAGTATACCTGTGCCTGTCTTGTCTTTACAACAAGATATAACTGATGAAAATCTACAGGTGGGAAAATTCACAATTCTCTCAGTAGCTCCAGAATCACTTTATATCTATCATAACAGTAACCTTTCACAAACTAACGAAACTGGAGAATATTTTAAAATAGTAAATAACAATTGCAACATTCCTTCCTTTCAAAATTAAAAACCAGAGACATAAGCAAAATTTCCTCAAAATGAAAGAAAAATAAATCAAACAGTAATCTGCAATTTTATTAGTTCTACAACTCTTTCACTATTTTTTCAGTCATAAGGTAGGAAATAGTTTCATAGCACATAATAGCTATATGTTACAAATCTGGTTTTTACAGTACTCATAGACCACTTCTCTTTTATAGACTCATGTGTGTCTCAGATTAATTTAGATTTAGAATAAATTTTTTAAGCTTCCAGAAATACTACATATGCAGCAGTTTGTTTCTCTGTCAGCAGTTCTGGACTGTCTCCTTTATTTTCCTTAATTCACTAATGCTTCCTGATCTGGATGTTTTAAAAAACCTACTACACACACAGAAAAATTCCCCTTCTGATTCCTTCCATGACTCCCTCAAGAGCTGGAGTGCTTTGAGACGCTTTGTACAGTCACTGTCAGCCTGGGCTATGCATCCCCCATCTCCAGCAAAGTGTTTCCAAAGTGCTCTTCCCTTTCTCTTTCACCAACCACATTAAAACCAAGCGAGGCAGAGGAAAAAACGAGCGAGAATAGGCAACTGTAGGACAAAAGAGGTAAGTGACCCTTTTGGGCAACCTAGAGGTGGATGTGTGGAACCTCTGTCCTCATCCTGCTGAGTTCAAGTCATGGTCTTGCTCTTTGGCCCTGAGCATTCCTGGCTGTCTGAGGTGCCTGGACAGATGTCTGTGTCCACAGAGTGCCAGCCAGCGGGAGCCGTGCCCAAACAGCTCCTGAAACTACTGTTTAGTCGGAGAGCCTAAGAGAACACAGGTCCAGGAATACAGCCAGTACTCTGGAGCTTTCTGCTGGCCTTGAATGCCATGGAATTTTGGCACTGAGCTCTGTTGGACTGTGTGCTTGCAAGAAGCACTCAGTATGTTGTTACCACTTGGCTTAAATGTTCCTAAATTGTTTAAAGCTGTTCCTGATCCATTGACTGTATTTCTCAGCCCCGCCTGTCTGCCTGTCAAGGCTCCACATAGATAGAGACCCTCAGAAATCCTGTGCAGACTACATAATTTTTTTACAGAATACATAAATTTCTACTGGCTATTAATTTGTGAGATTACTGAAGAACCGATTGATTTTACATTTGGAACCCCAAATATTAATTTCCCTCTTTTTCCTTCAAGACGTGCTATATATAAAAAATATTTTCAGTAAATTATTCATCTTCCTTTCAGTTTTTGGTTTTAATTTTCTCTTTTCTAATTAAATTGTTTCTCTGAGTATTTTGTTCTGTGAAGTGTTGGCTGTACTATAAGAATAGTCCAAGAGCTGTCCTTTCAGATCAGGTCAATCATACCAGCTCATGAAGTTCCACACACGTTACTGCAGATTTCATTACTGTGTTAATGAATTTAGGTTACCATTCTAAGGTATTTGTTGTTATATCTACACTTTCTCTTTGAAAATTTTTCACAGAATTGCTTCAGTCTTTACAAATGCATTCTTTGATTTTAACTGCTTGACTTTATGAGACCAAAATAGAATTTTATAAAGTTCCTTGCAAATAAACTACAAATAATCTGGTCATATTTCATGACCTGGAGTCATAAATGAGGATCGTAAAGATCTACCTGCACAAGTCCTGAGAACATTGAATTATGGGTTATTAAGAATTCTAATAGCTGACCTGTAAAAAAATACTGAGGTATCTAAACATATATGCTTATGTCATATCATTTTTCTTAAATGAAAATTTCAAGAAAAAAGGAACTCTCATGGTGTAGAGCAGTGAAAGTGAGAGCAAAAATGGAGGAGGAGAAAGAAAAATTGATTAAAATGTACAAAAACATTTGAGCATCCTTAAAGTACTCCAAAAAGTGCATAGAGAAAAAAAGGAAGTGCAAAAGGCTACTGTGTCTATAGAGTAGTTCTTCCTTCTCTATGAAAATTTCATGACCACATTTGTTGGCAAAGACTGCTCAGGCAATTTTGAAGTTGGAAGACATCTATATGCTAGATATCTAACATGTTATAGAACTGAAGCCTTTCACATCTCTGCTGAGCCAGTCTTCCACCTCGCTCTGGTGTCAGAGGCAAGTGGGATGACAGCAGAAGGCAGCCACAGAGAACATCTGCTGAGGTATCAGGTATACACTGCCACTCTTTCATATCAACACTTGTAACATGCTGCATGCTTAACTTGCCCCAAAAAGCTCTAAAAGCCTAGTTCACCTTTGAGAATCATAACCTACTGCCTTGTAACAATCTCTTTTTACCTGGGATAACACTTAAAACAGTGTATTTTAAACAATGGTTTGTCAGATACATAATATAACTTGCTAATTAGGGATAAGAAAAATGAGAGCTACATCTCAGTTGCCTAGAGGTAATGGAGAATATCCAGCAAGATATTGTATCTAACATTAACTATACAAGTATTTTGGAAGTAATGGGGACCAATTTTAAATCTTAATATTTAGCTTGGATCCTAAATTCTTTCTAGAAAAGGCATTAAGTTGTTGTCAAAGCAATATATAACTCACAAAGACAATGCACAGTTCAATAATTCATTGCAATATGGAATAAAAATAGTTAAAGTCCAATGAGCATTTTCATTCCTCTCTATTTCAGGGGTATGTTCATAATTAAAATCAGATACTTCTGAATCAGCCTCATGGTTATATGATAAAAGCTGCCTGAGAATCATAAAATATCTTGTTCACCAATCATGCCTAGTGTGAAAACATGTTACAGAAAGATTCCTTCGAAGAGGTACTCCACCAAATCAGTTATTCTTTGCAGAATCCTCCAAGAATATTAACAGGAGCAGTTTTGATTAAGGAACTATTCTTCTTTGTTGCATGCCACAGCAAATGTGGAGAACTAGGCTAGAGAGATCGAAGGAGAAAATTCTCAAATCAGTAGAACTCCTGCCTGCTGGAAGAACAGACATTCTGCAGTGATATCCTGGAATAAGAAAATTTATATGTATGTACACTTCCAGGACTTACTGAAAAACTCAGAGCAGTCATGCACAAGGTGGGGTATCTGCACTGGAAAAATAGCTTTGATATGAAAACAGTGCAACACTAGAGAAGTGCAGTGTTGAACAACAATAAAAGAAAATGGATACCAAATTTGTAGGAAAGCAGTAAACTAACAAGTTCTCTTTCCAATTCTGGCTAATTCTTCATGTAATTATTGCTTTAGTTTCCATCATGGCAATAATAGTTACATCTGATTCCAAATTTTGGGAGTCTTCCTTAGATTCCACAGCAGAAATAGGAACAAAGAAAATTTCCAGTTAGATATGGTGTCAGATTTTCTCAATGGTGTAAATCATCAATGACTAGTAAGGAACTAATTATTTTATTGTTATATTAATAAATGCTAATGGCTGCTTATTACCTTAATTGACTTCATAAAAAGTTTTATATATTATCTGTCCTCTTGAAACATTCTCTTCTCATTCTAACTAGGTAATCTTACTAATGCTTTCTAAATATGGTGCATTAGAGAATTACAACCATAAAGTAGTCCATTTATACTCTACTTATTACCTAAAAGTTCCCATCATTGAAAAAAGACACCTCTACTATCAACTGCCACATTGTTAAAAAGGCAAAATTATGAATTCATAGAAGGCTGTAAGGCCACTGTATGAAGAAATCAGTGCAAAAACTATTGTTTTCTTACAGTCTGTAAAATTTTAATGGTCTAGTTGTTCTCTAGTTCTACAAGAGAGAGGCAAGTTCTACAAGTTCAGAGGCAGATTTTGGGATATCTCTTTTACAAGAATCTTAATAAAAAAAATAACCCTGTCAGGTGAAAGTTATTTTTTCCAGGGAACAGCAGGTAAGCATTACTTCAGAAGCTCTGCAAGGAAAAAAACCCCAGCAATTACTTAAATGACTAATTTATATATTAAAGGTTCAAAACTTCTTTCTACAAGAAGGTGTGACAGTTAGAATTAGAAAAATACATCTTCCTCATTCACACTGGATAAAATTAGTACCTCTTATGTGCTCATAAGGAGAATTAGATTTTAAATATATTTACATAAATGGTGATACAAGCAAAACAAAATCAGTGTTAGGCACTAAATCAACTCAGAAGAACAAAATCAAAATCTTTCATTTTAATATTATGGTTAAAGCTTAAAAATTACAAAGTTAATTTTTCAGTAGATCAGCAGAAAAGAGCAAAAATATCCTAACTTGAGTACTTCTGTCAACTTCCTCTAATTAGTTATGTGACAGTACAGCTATAGACTCCAAAGAACAAAAGTCTAGACAGCATGGATATTATTACTATAGAATTTAGAAAAACCTGCTGCAGAATTCATTTAATCTTCCTGCAAAGATTTGAGGGATTGCGGAATTCCTGGAGCTTTTAATATAATATTCCATAACCCAGGCCCATTGTATAATATAGCTGGAGAAAGATACCTAGAGCCTGCCAGACCGATGCACTGTAAAAGCAATATATTGTGGAAGCAGAATACTGTACAGGTCAAAGTTTCCACAGAAATCAATGTCTTTGTGATTCTTTGGACACCATGCTTATAGAAGAATAAATTCAGCTTGATTAAGAAATAGGTTGAAATGCCAATTATAATTTTTGACCTTCAAAACATAGTTGTTCTCAAAGTCAACTGCAATTCTTGGCTGAGAGATTAGATTTTACTACAATGCATTTGCAAGAGCAAGTGTACATAGACACAGGCACGCACGTGTGCCCAAGGACATCCTATTTTCTAGATAAAAGACCTACAAATCTCCTACTTTTTCATGTATCTTTGAAATCTTATTTACATCTCTTTAAAACTGAAATGTATTAGACACAAAAATAAATGAGGTGATAATAAATCCTATCTGTTCAATCTTTTGAAGCTGATGCAGCTTGTAGCATTCTTTGATCCTGGGTTGTTAATTTTAAATGTAATTACAGACAGTTTAGTCAAATGACCATTACTTTGTTTCCTGGGAACATTCCTTGAAAATGAACTTGAATTCCAATGAATTACCAGAACTTTGCCTTATTTTCTCTCCTTCCTGCTTCCAAAAATAAGAAAGGGAAACTGGATTTACCTTTGTTCATTGAACATAAGTTTGGAAATACTATAAAAAATTAATAAACACCAGATCACCATTCTTGGAGATAAAAAAGAATAAGTAAAACAAAACAAGCCAAATAGAAAGCTTTTGTAAGAAATCCTGTTTTCTTTTAATTAGATGCCTCTGAAATGAAAAAATTGTCTGCTTTGCTTTACATTTATTTTGGTGCTGGTTTTCTTTTTACTTCTCATTGCTCAAATTGGCCACTTACTCTGGTTGAGTAAGTGTTGATACCTAAAAGGCTGATTCTAAGTATTTATGATTTAAGTATTTTTGCCTGGAACATTAGACATTTCTTTTTAGTCTGACAGACAGTCAGTGGGTCAGCAGCAATTGCTACATTACTATAGTGGGAATAATTTTGGCAGTGTCTCCAGGAGCTGGTGGTGCAGCTCCACAGGCCATGTGAAGCAGAGGATACTGAGGACACCTCTTCCACACCACATGCTGCGGGGGCATTTTGGGCTGGCTGCTCTGTTTTACCTTTGCTGCACAGCAAATCTGAGCAGTCAGTAAAGCCCTGCTCATTCTGCTCCAGCCTGCTCTTCCACCCTGGGGCTTCCCATGCTCACAGATGTGTGAGGGACAGGTCCCCAGCTGCAGGCTAACCCACACTGCTGCCAGGGCACCCCATCCATCCCCATCTGCTCACTCAGCTATTCCTATTCCCTTAAATAGGAATCCCATGCTGTACACAGGTGTTTTAGTGCTTTTTTTCATGAGAACAGATTAATGCCCAGTATCAAAATCTAAACCCTTTATTAACAAGTATTACTGCAAGGATTTAATCCATAAACTCTGTGCTGTTAAAGCTTTCATTGGCTTTAAATGGGAGTCTTATACATCAGGGTTTGTCCTGTTATATTCATTTACAGCACAGTGCCTAAAAAAACGATGGTATTGTTCTGATGTGTGGAGTTTTGAAGGAAAAATGGTGTCTATAAGGAAATATCTGCATAAGGACTCTGTTCGTTATTAAGTTATTATAAAATACTTATAAAAAACTTGTATTGTTTCACACCAACAGTACTAAATGAGGAGTGACAAATCCTTAAAGCTGGCAAAGAATAAAAAGATCTCTATTATTTATAAAACATTTAGGCTACAAACATATTTCAATGGATACAATTCAAAATTCTTTTACTAGGTGCCATGTACCAGCATCTCACTAAATATTTGTTCTTCTTTTTTTTCTTTTTTTTCTTTTTTTTCTTTTTTTGGTTTCCTTTTTGGAAATTATTTTCTTTGCAGCAAGCACTTACAAACCAGCTGTTCTTGCAATATGTATTTGAAAACACAGAAGACATTAATTTCAAAAGACACATATAGAGGTTTGGGGAATGTTGTGACAGCCTTTCAAAAACAAGCATTTACAAATTAGTCTCACTGCTATCAAAAGATTCACTTCAGTGAGCAAGGGCTTAGCAGTGTAAATGAAGGTCTCATAATTTGGCAGTTAATAATAACACAGTTTCTAGACAGCATAATTTTATTATTTCAAGATTCACTCATGGTTTATAATTTGCTTCTCATCATTTGTATGCACCTGATGTTTAGTGCTTGCTGAATTCAGTAGCTGTTTTTTAACATCCTATTGATTTCCATATTAACAAAGCACAATGCCATAAAATCTCAGATTAGCACTTATATTCAGGAATAAGCAGCAGGCAACTCCAAACTGGAGTTTTCTCACATAAAACACACAACTGCCCACTAGATTTAGAAAACATTTTGGATAATTTTTTCTTGCTTTTACAGCTAAACCAGAATCTTTCTGACAGCACCACTATAAAAACGCCTCTTAGCTTTAGCACCAGTAGGTAAACTTACCAGGGAATATTTTGTGTTTTGGATATAAAAAACCAGCAAATTTGGCAGTGAGTTATCATGTTCTCAGGACATTAATCAGCCCTCTCCCTTTTCCAGTGATCTACCTGATCTCTGGACACCCAGTATGCTTACTTACTCAGAAATTATTGATGATCATAGGGAAGTTATGTCACGAGGTCATGTCACACCTATTAAAACGTATGAACTTAAAATTTGCCAGTATGCTATAACATATTCTTGTGTTAGTAACAGTCAGACTGCTGGAAGCAGAATAAAGATAGGACAACTGTCTGGAAAACAGAGGTTAATATTAAGAACAAAAATAAAAGTAAAGGAAATAGTTGATAATTTAATTTACTTAAATCTTGTATTACAAACTTAAAATAACACAATTAGAAAAAAATAATATCTGAGCCACTGGGATGTAACATTGTTTTAAAGTAAATGTGAAATGTTCCTCACAGGAACAGTATTTATTCTGAAGCTTCTAAGTGAATGATCCATGCAAATATGTTAAAGCAATATGACTGAAAGTGTAATTTCTTTTTCAAAAGATACAATCAAATTGTGAGGGGGTCAGAATAATGTAATGTAATAATATGTAATTATAAATGTAATAATACCTCATTTGTGTACACCTGCTCTCAATGGGAGTTACCTCAGAGATGCAATAGGGTTTGGTGCAGCTGTGCTCTGCTGCAAGCATTGGTTTAAGACCAAAAAGAAACAGTATCATCTTCAATTAGTAGGTCACTGAAGTCTAAGAGTACACTATATGTATCTACAGGTTATTATTTCCACATTTTAAATTTCTATTCAGTTTGTGGAGACTTAAGAGTGCTCCACTGCTCCTAGGACCAAATAATTGGCTTATTTTGAGTAAAAATATCATTATTACCCAAGATAAGATGACTTTTGTGATGCATGGATACATATTAATCCTTCTGACACAAAGGGGAATTGTTTTTAGGGGCTTCCTACATTTAAGCTAACAAAGGCTATAAGTGTCATGAAAAGTCTGTAGAAAACAGTTTTAAGTCTTGAACAGTTAAATCTAATGTCATGATTATATAACTTCTGGAATTTCCTGCACAAAGAATTAGACACATTGTGTTATGTGTATCCTCAGTGACTGTTGTGGTCTCAAGATACAGTAGGGTTCATAACACAGAAATACTAACAAGGAGACCTGTGAAATCACCAAGTGTCACTCCAAGCTGCCATGAATGAGAAAAACAGAACATTTAACACACAATCACAACACTTTCAAACAGGGATAGATTTCAGGAAATGGCACCAAACTTTAGAAATTGTAGCAGCAGTAACTAAGGGATGGATAAATTCTTGTTAATAAAACAAAAATAGTGCTGGTTAGAGAGTAGAAAAGCAGTAGGCAAACTCAAAGCAAACTAGATTATGTTTTGTTTGGCCAGACTAGGACAGAGGTCATTTGGCTTGCTCATCCTAGAGAAGAGGAGAGAGAGGTGAGAGAGACATTGCAATCTGCAACTTCCTCGAGAGGGGAAGAGGAGGGGCAGGCACTGATCTCTTCTCTGTGGTGACAGTGACAGGGCCCAGGGAATGGCCTGAAGCTGTGTCAGGGAAGGTTTAGGTTGGCATCAGGAAAAGGTTCTTCCCCCAGAGGGTGTTTGGGCACTGGGACAGGCTCCCCAGGGCAGTGGTCACAGCTCCAGCCTGGCAGAGCTCAGGAAGCATTTGGACAATGCTCTCAGGCACAGGGTGTGACTTGGGGTGGCCTGTGCAGGGCCAGGAGTTGGACTCGAGGATCCTTGTGACTCCCTTCCAACTCAGGATATTCTGATTCTACAATCCATTAAAAATGTATATGGCCCAGTACTTTGTTTAATCTTTGAGGTACATTCTATTTTCAACATGCACTTTTTTACCTACAGATTCAGATAATTGAACATAGGTATAAATTATTCCATGGTGGCTGTACAGTAACAAAGAAAGCAGAAACCTATCCCAAAAGTAAGGATTGCAAGCCTCTAATTTAAGTGAGACTAAATCTAAACCATCAACTTCAAGAACAGCCTTACAAGACAGTAGCTGATTTCTCTGACTAAAGAAAGAGTAGAGATGTGCACTCAGTTGAGTAAGAAAACTTAATCACTGAAGAAATTCAGAAATGTACAGTGAGGTAGAAATGTTGCTGTTCTCTGTACTGAATCTCAAGATTCAGCCTCTAAACTGACCTTACAGACAGCTGCACAATTTCTTTTGTGAGTCCAAAGCCTCCTTCTCAGTGGGTGTCAGCTGGAATTGAAGCACTGACTTGCCATGTCAGTGTACCAGATTTCAGAAAAAAAAAATCGGGCAGAAAACCAGCTACCACTACTTTCTTTTTCCCTCCTTCCACAAGTGACAACACCCTCAGAGAAAAGTAATTTTAACTCATTCTAGCAAATTCTGTGAAGTTATAGCCCCACGTCCATTTTGACTTTAGACAAGCTTGACTTCAAGAAAAATGCAAAGTTATTTTTGAGTTTCTTCAATTAATGTGGTAATTGTGATTTAAGAGCTAATTTCAATTTGATAAGCTATGTCTTCATCCACCTTTACTGATTATTTCAACATTTGTTCACCAAAAAATAATTGCATTCTACCACATTCCTTCCAATATTTTAAGGTAAATTAAAAAAAAAACCCTCCCTTTATGCACATATTATAAAAAATTATTTCCAAACAGGTATGTATGGTCACTTCAGCACCTCTGAAACTTCAGACAGATACTTTTTTAGCGATTTCATTGAGTTAAACAAACAAAACATTAATGTGTATTTCCCTGCTTGACAACTTTTGAAATGGTTACAAACTTTGCAAGAACAAGCCAGACCCTGCTGCTTTAGCTTGTGTTATAATCTAAAATCACATGGAAAACACTAAAAAGAAAAAAAAATTGTTTATCTAATTTTATTTTTCTCTGAAATCTTTTTTGCTTATGCATAAGCAAATGCTTATGCATTGCACACATTTTTGACAGTTTATTGTCAAAAATATTGGGGAAGCTGGTTTCTCACCTAAGAAAGGAATACTAATGAAAACTTAAAGTAATTATCCCATGAGGAGACCAAAAAATCCTTGTCACATCTCAGACAGAGGAAACTGTGGAATTCATCTTCAAACAGAAAATAATGTTCCTCAGATGTGCAAACTGTATTGGGGACTACAGCTGAATTAAGCTGCAAGCACCAAACATATCATACTGGTTGATCCACTAAATTACCCCAGAAATTTCCATATTCAAAAGGCCCACAATTCATCATGTCCATGGAAAACGAGGATAACAATGCCACAATGTTACACTCCAAATTCCTATTTTTCCCCTCTTGATACCTATGCAGCTTCTCAAGTGGATGTTCCACTTAAAGCTAGGATTAAAATTGTAGACATTTATAGAGCACAGATGTTCTGTAGATGGAATAACAACCTGTAATTTCTTATTTTTCATTTTTAATTTAAATTTAACCATTGCATAACAATGTTAGAAAAGAAACTCAATAGTGTAGGTCTAAGAAGCTTCATAATTAGTCTGTAAAAATAATTATTGACATAAGGATTCTACCCAGAAAGGCCTCATGATTGGCATTTACTTACTTCCTTAAAGGCATTTTACCCTTCCTATATGTACTTCTTGGCCAGTAAATGATGGAAACACATATGTCCTTATTGCCAAAGTATGTTCCATTTACTGGAAAGAGTAATAAGTGGGATAAACACTAAAACAGATTCATATTACACAGAAAACTTTCCAGGTCCTTCTCCCCTGCTCTCAAATACTGCTAGCACACACATAGACCTGCAAATGTTTAAGAAAGACAAAAAGACAATGATTCAGTATCGTACTACACAACTTTCCATGATTAATTCTCCCAAATATCTCAGGTATCTCAGTATTAGGCAGAAAGACAAAAAAAGCAACTTTCTTCCAGATACAACAAAAAAGGCAGAAAAATGTACCCAATCTTCCAACAATACTCTTCCCTATTTTACTTCTCTTTTATTTCAGACTATCCTAACAGGTTCTATAAACCAGAGTTTCTACATTATACCAGCATTTGACCTGAAAGATTTTTCTGGTTTGCATTAAACACCTCACTCAATACAAAATAACTCAATTTCATTTGTCCATTATTGATTTGTACCTCAAAAACTTCTTCATCCAGAATCCTGGTTCCAAAGACAGTGATGCCATTGGTGTCCACAACTGTTTTGTCACTTCTGTCAAGTGGCTTTGTAGTTTTTTTGTTACAGTCAACAATCATTGTAACACTCTTTTTCTCCACACTGATAGCAACTCGATGCCACCTATTAAAAAAAAACCCAATATAATTTGTCTGTAATTTATGTTTTTAAAACTAGGTCGTTGTGCTCTAATCAAATCAGTTTATAGGAGATGTGCACCAATTAATTCACTGATAAAATTTAAAATGTCTCCTTTTATTCCTTTCCTTCATACACACAGAAGTGTACAAAGTGTTTTGACTATTTGCTGCATACATTCTGTCCCTCAGCACAAAGGAGTCTGATCCATAGCTCGTTGTGAACACCCTCTGTAATGTGAAGCTCAAGCTGACCTTCTCTGCAGCTTTAACCAGAGAACATTACCGAAATCAAATTAGAAGCCAGTGCACAGTATATATTTTAATAGACTGAATGATCTGACATGTGTCTGATTTTTCAAATTATATGTGCAAATATAATTAACCCAGCAGGCTATTTTTTATAATTTAAAATTTACTATTTTTCCTGTGTGATCAACAACTGAAATTTTACCATGTTCTTTTGCATATTTGAAGGTAACCCACAGCTATAGAGATTTTTCAAATGCATACAACACTTCCAACACAGATACTTTTTCAGATAAATATATATTCACAAATACTTGGCATGTTCCTGCAACAATAGCCTTGTCTATGTAATACTCACCAAAAAGTGAATGAAGTGACTCAGACTACTTACAAGTGACTTTATTTTAGAGACATTTTAGAATAAAGGTTTTTTCCCAACTCTTCTATGTTCTTTGTGAGACTTTATGAACAATCTTGACAGACTACATTAATTTTGTGAGCCACTCTGCTCTGACAAACGTTTAACAACAAAAGCAGACCACTCTGTAATCCAGCATGGAGCAAAACGTTAAAGAATCTTTGATAGAACTGGGTAAAAAATGTAAAATATGTCATACTAGTGCCTGGTAAGAGGAAGGCAGGAATCAAATTATTTTAGTTGGCATTTGGGGCATTAGAGTTGCCTAAATCAGAGAGAAAGCTTAGATCATTGTTACAAAGAGTGTCTGTGTATCAAAAGGAACACCTTGAAGCTAATGGAATCTGACTGCTAAACAGTATCACTGAGCCAGAACTATAATTCCATGTTTTCTCTGGAATGGTGTTAAACACTATCATTATAAAAGCAAACTGGCCATGCATCCTCAGGCACATTACGCTGTTCACACTTCTAAAATATATCTCAGTTTGAGATGAAGATTGTTGTCCTTGATCCTTCATAAAATAGCCGAGTCAGAAGAAAATTGTTGGCTTATCTTTTGAAAGTGTGTAGAAGCTGAAAGCATGAAATCATAGCTCACTGTGTCTAGGATTGACTCCAGTTGATTTAGAAGTTGTATAGTCTCATTGTAGGAAATCGTACCAAACCAAGTTCATTTTTATTTCTTCATTTTTCCCAGTTTACCAACATTTTGGGTGAAATTCTATGTCAAAACTTCGCTATTTACCAAAAGTCCATTAAAAAAAATGCTGTTTTCTTTTTTATCACTCCTTCTTCTAGGGAAATTAATCAAGTCTAGTTTTCATTATATAATTTCATTGTCTGGTAATACTAGGCCAAGTAGATAAATTATTTTTTTTCTTTTTTTTCTTCTTTATTGCTTTATAAACATATTTCATTATAGTTCAATTTTTGCCCTTCCTCACTGAGTTGTTTTCTTTTGCTTTAGTAAAATTTATTTCTGTGTGTCTCTGAAGACTGTGGCTGCTCCTCTTGGACTGCAGCACAACAAATAAAAAGCCTTTGAAAGAATGAATGTCCTTTTACAAGCACTAGAATGACATTCCCAGAGAATGATTGCTTGTCTACAAAGCTACAAAAAACTAACTGCATTACTAAAGGAATGGGTGTTTGAGATTAATTCCTTTACTGGGGGTGCAGTATAAATCATCGCAGCGCTTGCGATTAACTGTTTATTATCAGATAAATTAATTGTTTATTATAAGATTAATAAAAGCTTATTCTTTCCTGATGTCCTTATACATAGGATTTCCTTATACACAGATATCTCACACTATTGTATTTATCTGCTGGTTTGGCTCAGGATAGAAGAAATCCTATGCTGTCTTGTCAACTTGTCTTCACGCTGCCTACCACTTTCAAGCGGACCAGACATTTCTTTTATTGAGACTATTCCTTGAGACTTTTTGAAAACAACTTCTTTGTATATTGCACAGGAAGAATCTTCATAGGTTTTGTTTGGGTCAGATTAACTTCTGTGACTATTTCCTCACCCTCAATTTATAAAAATGGCAGATAAGAAAGGTGGTTTGGTTCATTTATAGCTGTATGCACCATTTGGAGCTGAAACTGTATCCTGCTGCAAAGCTTCTCTACGTTTGTACTACACCAGTCCAACTAGCTAGAAACTATTTTACTGACTTATTTAAATATTTGAGGAAACTGTTTGTAAATAGATAATCACATATGCAGTGGTCTGCAATACGTTTTCCATTTAAAAATTTTACACTTACTTGCCATCAGCGATGTTGACTGTTCTGAAAAGAGGATAGTCTTCTGGAGCAGGTTTTCCATTTTGGTCTTCAAACAGGAAGACAGGGGATCTACCAACTTCAACACCTACTTGCTGAATTCCTTGTTCATTGTAGATAGACAAAAGGAAGGACTGAATACCCTTTTTAGGTTTTACTGTCATTAATATTGAAAAATCTTCTGGAAAACCTCCAACTGTAAACAAAGTGATATATATAGCTATAAATTCAGAAAAGATGAAAGCATTTTTACATTTTTTTTTAATAAACACATAGGATCCAGCTTAAAAACTGCAGGGTTTTCTGATTCTCAAAAATGAGTGCAGAAAAAATTATATTAGTAATATTTTCTGTCCTTTTTTCCTTTCTGGTCTCACTTGAGTTCCAGAAAGGTATACCTTAATGGTTCTTAAAAAATAACTTTAAAATCATACAATGATAAAATGGTTTGGGTTGAAAGGGATCTTAAAACTCATCTTGTGCCACCTCCTGCCATGGGGGATGATGCCACACACTGGACCAGGTTGTTCAGGGCCCCATCCAAGCTGGCCTTAAACACTTTCAGGGTTGGAGCATCCTCAGCTTCTGTGGGCAACCTGTTCCAGTGCCTGGCCACTCCCTGAGAAAAGAAATTCTCGTAACATCTAGTACTACTCTTTCCTCTTATACTTTGAAACCATTCCCCCTTGTCGTGTCACTACCTGCCCATGTAAATAGGCACCCCTGTTTTTTTATAAGCCCCTTTAAGTACTGAAAGGATTGAGAGTACTTAAAGGTTACTGAAGGACCCCCACCCCATAATGGGGTATACTCAGAGCCTTCTCTCCTCCAGGCTGAACAAGCCCAGCTC
This sequence comes from Poecile atricapillus, assembly GCF_030490865.1. Classification (NCBI taxonomy): domain Eukaryota; kingdom Metazoa; phylum Chordata; class Aves; order Passeriformes; family Paridae; genus Poecile; species Poecile atricapillus. The sequence continues at coordinate 14,452,532 of NC_081255.1, read as the reverse complement.
TCTCAGCCTGTGTTTGTAGGAGAGGTGCTCTAAATCTATTGAGAATTCATGTAATAGTACAAAGTATGAAGGAACCACGGTAGTTTCACATTCACTGCTTTTTAAATTCATCTTCTGTTCAGCAACCCTCTAACTTAAAAGCGGCACTACAATTTCACTCAACATAACGAGCATCAGTACTATAGCAAAGAAGACTCCCAGGTACTTCAGTAGTCCTTGATAACAATTTATTTTAGTTTCTCTGTAGCAATATATCTTTGAGTCTTTCTGGAATTATATCCTGTATAACATTTTAAAAAAAAAAGTAACTAGTTTTCTTTAATGGTAAATCTAAGCAAAATCAAAGAATATTACTTTTCACTTATTTCCCAAGGCTTTCTTTTTGAAGAAGAGATGATATATCAAACATTGTTTTCACCTTTACCACTAAAAATAAACAAAATTAAAAGTAGATATAGTTTATAAAGGAAGTACTGAAGTACTGCTCCTGTTGAATCTTGTGGTAAATCTGCATTTCACTTGATGCAAAACTCTATTACCCTTAATAACAAACAAAGTGTAAGACTGTGATTCTAAAATTCAGAATATGCTCTGCATCCATGTGGCTTCAGCTGTAACTTGACATACAAGAAATAGATGTGAATCTAATAATAACATTGGCAATGAATATAACTGCAGCTTTGTGTGCAGGAGAGTGGCTAAAATGTTCTTAAACATTTTAATATAATAGTAGAACAAGCTTTAATAAAATAATACCTTGTGGTTTTGGAATGGATTAAAGCACGTAAGAATTCATAAAACTGATTTTGGAATTTCTTCTTCCAGTGGGGAAAATATAAGATTGTTTCCAAGACAGGTATTGTTGGAAAACTCCAAAGATTCTAGATCCTTCCTTGAAGACAAGTTTTTACTTCTTGAATTATAATGTGTAAACAAAATGTGTAGAATTTCCCCTGCTCTTTAAATGACATACTACCCTTCTAAACCAGAAACCCCTGGCCCTACATCTTTATTTTGACTGCTGCAATGATACTTTATGTGCTTTCTACCCCTTTCTAACTTTTTATGGAAGTTTGTTGAAACACTGTAGTAAAATAAACCATGTTTATACATCTTTTTGACATCTTATTTTGAAGAGATCAAAGCTCAACAGATAGGAAACATTTAATTTACTCTGGTGAGTCATTGGTAAAAGTTTTTCATGACAGGGTAAAGCACATTAAATTAAACTGCATATTATACCTTCTAATGACATAGCTAATAGATGACAATAAATGGAAAAGAAAGATGACTGTCAACACCGGCCAAAGAAACTGCCCTATCTGCACAGTTAATCTGAAAGATATGTTGAAAGTGCTTAAGGCAGGTGATAGTAATTTAGCCTGTCTGGGCATGTGCTCTTCAAACACATAACATCCTAGGGGAAAAAAGTGAGCTGTTTAAGAAAGGTGACTGAAAATGAGCCACGTAGTCAGCTCAGTAATTTCTATAATCACTGCTATGATATAATATTGCCAAATGTTTTATCTTGAATCTCCTTTGTGTAATCAGAAAAAAAAATTTCCTCCAAATACCTCCTTGATTGAAAAAGTTGGAAAAGAAATTACATTTTAACATTATATATATATATATATATATATATATATATATATATATATATATTGCATCTAACATATAAAACTAGATGCATATATAGTTCATGGACATATATTTGGAATAGTCTTCAAAGCCTTCTCAAATACTTTTAAATTTCTTGTTCATTGGAATGTTTCTATTTGCACAGTAACTGTGGATAATAAGAACTGGAGGGAAAGGATCTAGAAAAACATTTTTATATATCTGGGTTATGATACCTTTATGCTTTTGTAAAAGATAACTAAGAGCATGTACAACAACAATACCACAAAATTCTAAGCAGTTTACATATTACATATTACAATCATATAATGCCTTCTAGTCAGTGAAATCATTCTGGGAAGTTGGTAAATTAAATTAATTTCTTAAAAGATGGAGAAATTACTGGATATTATAGTTCCTGAAGAGTTACAGGAGTTAGAAGAAAGCAAGGATGGGACATATCAAAATGCGTATTGTTTAGCTGAAATGATATTTCACTGCTTGATCTTATCTTGGATATCTTCTATAGTCTTTCCACTTCTACAGAACATTAAGAAAAAGAGACAATCACTCAAATTTCTTTAAGAATAGTCTGAAAAACGAGGGTTGCTTCTGGTGAAGAGAGAGAATGCCTGTTCCACAAGATTGAAAAGGAAGTAATTACCATAATCACTTCCAACAAATTGTTTTGATTTTTTTTGCTACTGTAAAGGATAGCAGGACATTTTCCATTCAACTTAGTTAAGAGGATATATTAAAACCTGAGGAACTGTATTAAAAATAATATAAATATTATATCTGTAGTGAATTTTGCTTTGATCTTCCACCAATAAGAAGTGATGAGTTAAGGGAATGTGTAAGTTACTCTTGAACTGTGTATAGCCGTTTCTCATGTTGCTCTGGGAACACATTAGTACTACAAAATAAAGCATGCAAGCATGCTTTTCTGGATCTGAGTGATATCTATACAATTGCTACTCTGAAGTTCAAAAAATTGAAAGTATTTTTCTTTGCCACTTATAATTTGTATGTATTCTGTATGACTTGTTCTAACTCTACATGATGTGTCCAAACAGAAAATTTAAATCTTCAGTGGTTTTGGGTTTTAATATTCTTACTATCATTTTCCTCAACAATTTGAGTCAAGTGACAAGTGATAGCAAAATAATGAAATAAAAGTCTCTCCATAATATCCAAAGAATCTTTCCCAAAATATGCCTATTTCATTTTAGAGAAATTTGAGAGAAGATGGAATCACAGCTATCCACAACTAGCCTTCTTTAGTCCCCAAATACCCAGATAGTCTGAGGTAATTCTTACCAGATGGTACTTCTGGGAATGATTTTGCAATGGCCAACCACAGTTCATTTCTCCCACTGCAGCATTACTCCAGAAAGTACAACTGCTCTTAAATGCACCACTGAAACCGGTGGAAAGTTGCCAAAGCCACGGAATTAGGACTCCATCAGATAGCATCATGAAAGAACAGGTAATATGACTTACAAGTCAATTCCAGCAGTGACAGAATTTGACGAAGAGCTTTATAACTGAAGCTGATAAAAACTGAGCTATTTCATGGATAGAGCCCATCCTGCCATACATATGCAGGTCCAACTCTAGGGGTAAGTGAAGTGTTTTGTGCTACTGATGGTGGACTACACGCCATTCTTTAGAGAACATAAAAACATATGCAGCAAGGTGATGTACAAAAAGTAGCAGCTTTCTGCCAACCTTACCTGGGTACAGCTGCTTCGTTGGGGCACTCAGCTGGGCAGTTTTTGAAACTCTGTAAGCAACATCTGATCCTTTTGAATTCCTTCTGTTTGTGCAAAATCCTGCTGTTCTTGTTACTCCTTCTGGAGAATTGTGAAATTCTAATGCTTTTAGCACATCAACGGGTTCAGCTGACAAAGATAAAAAAAAACAAACAAAAAGAATTATTTGTCTTGCATGTCTACGGCATGCAGCCTTAAAAACGGCTTTTAATTCCTTTATAAAAGAACTCTAACCAGAGCAATAGCTGCATCCAATTTTGAATAACTGCACATTATTCCTACATCATAATATTATTTTAACAGGATTATTCATTTTTAAATATGTAAGAGTTCACCCCATCCAATGTGATTTTTATGATCAGATTTTCAAACTACTTTACTATACACTGAATCACCAATTGCAAATGCTGACGATCTTGCTGGTTGAAACTTCGAATACACACTTTTAATGAGTGACTTCTGAGAAGCAGAACTGATCTTCAAAGTTTGCACAAAACTTTCAGAAGCATTCAGCTGCTAATAATCTGCTACCACAAAATCATCTCTTGCTAACAACAAAATATATTCTGATTACTGATTCCTGAGACACAAAGGAATAAGGAAGCAGCTAAACTAATTTCACATTCAAGTTAGAGAAAGAAAAATGTACCTGCTGCGCCTGCAAGGACTAAATGGACTTGCAGTGTTTCATTATTTCCAAGTTAAAATGCAAATTTATACTTTAGAGACCAAGTACAATAAGATTGCATCTGTGCTTAGTGTCTAACAATCTAAAGTTTGAAATCCAGAGCTGTTATTGCACTGATAATGATGCAAATCACAACAAACAAAAAAGCCTGCATATATATGTAAAGCCAACAAAAAACTTTAATATAGCAAAGTTCTCCATGGCAAAAGGACAGTATGGAATGGACAAGCACTTCAAGAAAGGCAGTGAGAGAATACAGCATACTGCATGACTTCTCCTAGGAAAAATTAGGATGCTCATTCTCATACTCCCTACAAATCATGGCTTTTTAAAAGTATTTTTTTGAGTGGAAACAGAATTTCAGTAGACTTTTTTTCACTTGGATTATTCCACAGTTTTGGTGAACTCCTAACCACTTAATTTGGGAAGACAAAGTTTTAAATTACTTTCAATGTTAAAGCTGAGAAATGAGCTTGGTAAATTTGACTTCACATCTTTGAACTACACTGTGGCATTAACTACAGCTCATTTGTTGTCTATTATCATTCATTTTATGTGTCAACAAATACCAACTTTAGGTTCAAAATTCACTGCCTGAGACTATTAAAACAACTATTTGCACAGATATGAACAAAGTTAAGTTTAAGTAGCTCATCCTATTCACCTCCTGACACTGTCGAATATGAAAAAAACAACTTAATGTGGTTAAACATGAGACTGCTTTCTCAGTCAGCCTAGAATGCACATAACTTCTTTCTTAAAATAGATTCACAAGAAAATGCTTGTAAACTTTTAAAATTTTTCTTTACATCTTGCAATTTTTCATTTCCTTTTTGCATTGGATCATCATTTTGTTATTTAAAAAATATTTATTCATTTATTCAATATTAATTGTATTATTAAACAAATATTCAGTGTTTGTTGCAAGCTAACACACTGGGAATGAATGCTACAGTACACACCTGAATTTACCTAAAATCTACATATATGGCAAATTCAAAAAATTATGTTTAAATATTCACAAAAGAAAAGTTTCAATAGTGTGAAAACACTGTGGTATTAGTATAACTTCACTGTTGAGTAGTGAAAAAATAATTTCAATGGATATAATGTATTTTCTGTAGGTGTTCCACACAGTTCTGAAGGAATTGCCACACATACTGAAGGAACATTCTGAAGGAACTGCCACACATTTTTTTCTAGCAACCAACAGCTATTTTTTATGTACCTATGTTAATTTGAACCAGTAAAGTAATGTAGTCACCAGAAATATTAGTAAAAATTTCAATCCACTGTGTAAGTCAACCACTTCTCCACTTCCACATTCCTTTATCCTTTGCTCTTTTCTATAATTTGTACCAGATTCTTCATTATTTTTTAGAATAATGGTTTTTCTTTGCCTGACTGACTGGGAGACTATGCACCCATAAACAAGATTATTCATTACTCCCTGCTAGTTCTGCTGCTAAAAAACTTCCAGACAAGAAACAGAATAATAGGACAATTTTCAAACCACAAATTCCAAATAATAAGAACAAACATTCTGCTGATAGTCCACAGTTGACTATTTATTTATTTCCACAGAGTGTGATTCACAAAACATAAAATAGCAGGACTAGTCAGTTTAAAGTAATTACTAGAAGTGTAATTTTCATAGAAGCAACAAGTTAGGTGAAATGACAATTTATACAGAAATGACAAGTTACACAAAAACGACAAGTTACATGAAGTAATTAACACAAAAATGTCTATTCCCAAAGATAATACGTCTGACCTATTAAATTCATATAGATGACAAGTAACAGCAACTGCTTCCCTAATTTATATTAAAGTGTTCAGATAGCCATTTTAACCAATGAGTAAAAAGCAAAGTTCTTTAGAAGTCTTATCTATGAGGAATACCAGACAGGAATGTATAAGAAGCATGAATCCTTCTGTGTCATGGCTGGGGCTAACATATAGAGAGGTTTCTGCAGAAAAACCCTCTTTTTGTCCTTAGTGATTTTGTCTTGGGGAATTTCAGGATTTTATTTATTTATTTACTGTATCAAACCTTTAGTGCTATTACCTTAGTCTGAAAATTCTTGATGAGCTGACTGTGCCTGCTCGGATAACCTGCTCAGTGCCTCTCCAGAAAGCAGCAGATGCTGTTGCCACAGAACACACACATGTAGGAATACAGTCTAAAGGAAGCAGCTCCCAAAAAAGCGCAGCTCAGGCCCAAGTGGTTACAGGTCACCTGCTCAAAGTGTAAAATACAATGAGCAGTCCTTGCACAGCCAGAACTGCCTGCTTAGAAGACCAGGGAGAGAGGTAGAAAGGCAACTCATAGGCAAGGAAGAGCAGAGTCTGTGGCTTCTCTCTGTGTTTCCATAGGTTCCGCAGTGTTCAGTGTCACTGAACAACTTCCTGACAGCTTCTGTTTCTTCTGAAAACCGCCTCTTCTCTAGCATGCTGCTCCCACATGATTTCTGGGAATGGTAAGCAATAACCAGAAGCAGCACCAGTGCTAAGAGCATGAAGTTTGCCTGTTTGTGTGGTCCACAAACTACGATCTCAGCTTGTACTCATATGGGGCAACATTAATATAAACCATATACTGACAGGTCAAGGGTCCTTCAAGAGACCTTCCTTCCAGTGCATAAAACAGCTTGCCTAAATGATTTTACCTTTCCCCAATGGTTTCCTCAAGGAAAGAAAAATGCAGATGAATGCTATATAATGTAATTATTTTGTATCCTTACAGTTTGGCATCAAGATTTCAGATGACAATGAAATAACAAATAAGAATCATGCAAGTAGCTCTGTTCATCAGTCCTTGGGATGGAATTAATTCGCCTTACAAAACTTGGATATCAGCTTTGAAATCTCAACTCTGTTTGCCAGGGCAAATTTGACAAAATAAAAGACCCAGACCAGAAAGCAAGTTCATTCATGGCAATGTTGCACTGCTGCTTGAAGGCTTAAAGGCCACCACTTGCAGGCAAGCCATACTACGCCAGAAGACAACCCTGTGAAAAAAAGCCTGTGCTCTGCAAGCCTGCAGTCTGCAATCAAAATGCAAATTTCTACTCTGCTACTTTTGCAGGGGATTACAATTGCTGATGACTAAAGCGCAAAGTTCAATGGCGTTATGTCCTTGATTCAGGAGTTCAGAGAGACATGTGCAGCACTCACTGTCACTTAAAAACTGTACAGCAGTGGCCAAAGCAAAAATGTTAAAAATACCAGAACTTCTGGAAAGACAAAGGTGAATTCTTCAAAAATCCCCTTTTAAAAATCAGAATTGTGTGAAATGGGAACCTGAGCATACCAGTGTCTTTCAAGATCATTTAACTCCATCATAAGTTCCTGCATTTTGAAATATAAAGAAGCTAAAACACACAAAGAAAAATTAGTGGTGTCACATCTCAAGATCCAAAATGACTTGTAACTTCAATATCTAAAAATGTAGAGTCAAATTCTGGTCTTCATTATTGTGGTATGACCAAAGTAGATCCATTCACTCAGTGAGCTTTTCGTATTTACATTGGTATGGATCAGAAAATTTGGTCCAGAGCATTTCATATTAAAAATAACTCCAAAACCATATTCACTCTTCCTTTCCTTTCCTTTCCTTTCCTTTCCTTTCCTTTCCTTTCCTTTCCTTTCCTTTCCTTTCCTTTCCTTTCCTTTCCTTTCCTTTCCTTTCCTTTCCTTTCCTTTCCTTTCCTTTCCTTTCCTTTCCTTTCCTTTCCTTTCCTTTCCTTTCCTTTCCTTTCCTTTCCTTTCCTTTCCTTTCCTTTCCTTTCCTTTCCTTTCCTTTCCTTTCCTTTCCCTTCCCTTCCCTTCCTTTCCCTTTCCCTTTCCCTTTCCCTTTCCCTTTCCCTTTCCCTTTCCCTTTCCCTTTCCCTTTCCCTTTCCCTTTCCCTTTCCCTTTCCCTTTCCCTTTCCCTTTCCCTTTCCCTTTCCCTTTCCCTTTCCCTTTCCCTTTCTTCCATTAGGAAACTTATGAAAAAAATAATCATAATATCTCTGCTGGAAATTAAAAGAATTCACTGAAGCTAAGTATCTGTAAACTGGATACTAGATCACACTTCTACATCGCCAGGTCAGGAGAGTATCAAATATCAAATATGTGAGGGGAGCTTCATGTGTTTTCTGTTTACTTGGAGAGGGAAAAAAATGCACGTAAAAATTTACTTCCAATTTTGGTTAGCCTAGATTTCTTCTACAAACAATGATATGTTTGTTTTAAAGGCTATGACAATGCTTTCTATTCTATTAATTCATAATCCTATATTGTAAAAGTAGAATGCCATTAAATATTTTAAAAGTCTGTATAAATCTACACCACATTATTATCATATAATAACGGTTGAAAATATCATAGCTTTCATTCACTCTACAATATCTAAATTGAAATGGAATCTGTGATGTATCATTATTAATGATACTGATACAACACATATGGATCAAATTCTGCTGCCTTTACATTGCATTACACCTAACAATTACTGTCATTGCTCAGTGTGGTGTCATCTGGAGTTAAGCAGAATCTGGTGAAAACAGCAGATTCATTTCTGACATGCCCTAATGTCACAAATATAAACATTCATTATCCAAGCTCAGAGGACTTGCTTCCTTTACTTAGACTTCTTGACATTTGAGCTGGAATCTATTACACAACATGGCTCTGCCTTTCTCTTGGTCAAAACTGCCCATGGAGGAGGTTCTTAGGTACCATAACAATACAAGTTATGATAGCAGAAGGAGGCACTGAGAAACTGTAAAGGAGGGCAGAAACTGACTTCCTCTGGACACACAGCCTGTATTCATGACTTCTTCAATGTGCTACATCAAGCCTACTCCTCTTAAGGATGACCCCAGTTTTCAGTAAAAATGCTTATCAATTCTCTGTCTCCCTGTGGAAATGCTTCTTGTAGATGATCACACAACCTTAGGTAAAAGAGTAGACATTACAAGAAAGGAACAAGTTGAAACATATGCAAGGAAATCTGCATTGGAATGGACATGTCTGGTTCATTACATTTGGATTTATCTAAAGGTAGACAGTAGTGAAATGAATGGTGCTCAATCCTATCTTCTCAGTTTATAAAATACATATCCTGTCTGTAATCAAGATCATGGTGAGCTTAGTACCTTAGTAAAAGGCAATAGAATTCCTTGCCTCTGCTTCGGCAGCCACCATTAAATTTCATTAAATTGTGATAAAGCCTATCTGACCCTTCAAAGGCAAACTGCAAACAACCCAAAAAAGATGGATCAGCGGTCCATCAATGGTGGATCTAATGGCGGTAATATCAACTTTGGAATTATAGGAGCTGCTATAATTTTGAATAAAAGAGTAATTGTTATATATATTATCTTCCTATCTACAATAACCTTTAAAGGTTAATTATCTTTACTTATCAGACTTTGCAATATTGAAAATGTTTTGATATACAACATGGTTTTTACAATGTTTTAGTCAGATCAATTTAGGGAGTGATATTATGGTCAGTGTGCGATTTGTAAATGTTAGGCCATTAATACACACTGAAAATAGAGCTGTACTCTTTCACCTAATAGAATGTTCTGTCCTGTATCACCCTAAGTAGCTAATGTGTATGTGTCAATAAATTGACACTTAAGCATATGAAAAACCTGATTTTCTGTTTATTAGTATACATATCATCTTCCAATCACAGTATCTTAAGTAATTTAAGCCTGCTGTAGTCACAAATAAATTGACAAATTCTGTATCATATTATTTTCATTCAAATAAAATGACATGAACACTTTATTACTGGAAATTTCAAAAGAAAAAATTTACCGCATACCTGTGCTTTTTCAGAAATATTTTTTGACCCACCTAGGCTAGCTGGCTCTCAGTCAGGTTTCTAACCTAGATATAGCTGTATTAAGAAGTGGTTTATGTGTCAATTCCATGAGTGGCTGCAATTCCACACTAGTGTGGATCTCACATGGTATTTCATGTCTTACTCAGATCTGAAGAGGTCAAACATTTAGCGTGATCTATTGCAGATGTATGCAGTGGTCCTCAGTAGACTTGGAATACATACAGATTGAAAATCTATTACTCACTGAACAGAGAACTTCTGAGTGAGTTTGATTACTCCTTAAAAGATAACCATGGAAGTCACAATGGGCCTATCTAAATGTCCAGCACCTTTCTTCCATTTAACATGGAATATGCTGCAAGCCACTTACAAGCTGCAGTGGGAAAGGAGCCCTTTGCAGATAGGGTGTACTAAGCTTGACATCTGTTCTCTTGCTACAAACTGCATGGCAAAGCACTTTTGAACTGCAGATGAAGGTGCTGGTGCCTAAGGACCAGATAGTTCAAGACAGTTATTAAAGATTGGTTAAAATCATATTGAAGATAGGAAACCATAATCTGCATTTTCAGAGGGAGGGACTTGATCATCACACCTCAATGTGGAACCCTCCAGGACTGACAGGAAAGCGACTGTGGTAGCAATGTCTGGCTACAAAACTCATTCCCATAAGAAATTGTCCAGGGGATGACTCTTTTAGACTGAAATATGTTTATTTCTGTCCAACTATATAATAAAGCAAAGAAGTTGAAATCCTATTATATTTAGATTTTATTCTGTTAACTCCTAGATGTTAGTCTCTTATGGGAGAGCACAGGTACAATGATCCTTCACTATTTAAAGGCTGTGTTTACATAATTTACAAGATGCTTCAGATTGCCTGCTGGGGGACATACTTTAAATGCAAATAATAACATAACTCAAAGGGAAAAAAGGAAAAGAAGTATTCTTTACTTTATGGATACACCTTAGCAAACTGACAGTGCAACTCAGTGTTTGCTATACTGTTAATACCTATAGTAACTTTGCCTTTCCTTCTTTTTGATAAAGAGTGCTTTTAAACAGTATTATACGTTTTTCTGACATAATCAACAGATAACTTACTGAGTTCTCATGATTATTCAGAAATGCACTTTTTTGATTGATGTGAAAGTGAAAATTTATAAGTGTTCACTCCACAAAGAGCCTTTAAGAGTTACTATCAATAGTTTCTAATTGGGGAGATACAACGCTGTAGTAGAAAAGACCTTAAATTTCCTCAGTACAAAGAGTTATATGAGAAATTCAGGAAGACTAATGTTTCTAAGTTACTATTATTTTGCTTCATATTTTTCCATGGAAATAGGCTTAATTCTGCCAGTAATCTGTTCCAATGGAACCACTGCAAAAACTAAAACTTAAAGAGCCTTGAAACATTAATCTTCAGTTCTAAATGAAGTGTTTTCTCAAAGTTTAGTCCAGTTTTATGTCACTGTAACAGATCATTTAAAACCCACAAGCTGTGATGGCCTGGTAGGCTGAAATGTGTGTATTTCTTGAGTACTAATAAAGGGACTCCTTATATTTGTGGACAAGATTTTTCAAAAGAGGCTACTTCTAGTTGGATTTCTAGGTATATATTTAAGGACCTAATTAGAAGGTATTGACTGCACCACAGGTTTTTTAAACCATGCTACCTATTAAAGACAAAATAACCTATTGTTCAGTTTATTTACTTTTCTTAAAACTTTGAATCTTTACTACTCTAAGAGCTTATTCTAAGGACATTCCATGTATTCTATAAGTAAGTAAAGATAAATAAACACTACTATGATGTAAGTTTCTAACTGACACTCGTTAAATGGTCCAAGACCTAATGAATGTAAGAGGTCTTCACCTCATTTTACCAGCAACATTAGAATCTGGATTTGACAAACTGATAGTTTGTTGACTTGTAGGATACAAAACAAGACCCATCAATTACTAGAAAAATATGCTATTTCTAATGTGGTAAGAGTATTTCTGTTCTTATTTTTACTCTTGGACACTTTTACCTACAGTGGGAAGTTATATTGGATATCCTTTAAAAACAGAAATACATATTATTATCTACACTTATTATTTTACTGTGTTTGTCATCTGTTAGGTACTAATACAGAACATCCAAAAGCTGGAATTGAAAAGCATGTTATGCCAAACTGCTTCACTGAGCTTTGCAGTTCTTAAAAAGGACTCTATTGCCTTCCCACTGCAGGCTCTAGCCTCTGTATCTCAAGAAATGACTCCCTGCACTTCAGCCATAGGTGTCTAAGCACCAGAAAAGGATCAGGCACTCCAGTCCTCACCATTTCCTACTGGCCAGCTCTGGGCAGAGCTGTCCTTCTCACAAGCTTTTGGGCTTGGCAGTCTGAGAACTTCCTGCCTCCCAACTCTGCTGAGAGCCCAGTCCTGTAACAGAAGAACTGCTTTGGGAACCAACATCAAAGCACTGATTCTGCAGTGTCCTTTGGGAAGGTTCCAATACTTTTCATAGATGGACTTCATAGAGCTGGATAAAATGAACTCTCTGTTTTATGGGCTGCAAAAGTGAGTTACAGAGCATCTTCAAGGTACAAAAATGAAACCAATTGAGTTGCCTAATTACACAGTCCTCCTGAAAATTAAGCTGGTTTTTTTCCTAGGAATCTGAATATAAATCTATGAGATTAACTGAATATATGTTGAATATATATACTTCTAGGAACATACTTCAAGGTTGTTTTACCTGTTAAGAATTTTCCTACATGAATTTTCTAGATGAATTATGTAATTGGAATCTTGACTGGTGACATTTTTAGGAATAGGTGTTTTTGCAGTGCATTCATATTTAATGCTTACAAGAACTAGAGATTATCCAGATGCATACAGGAATGCTTTAAATAGCCTAGGACTGACTATTTCACCAACAGAGGCTTCTGTGAAACTGCTCAGAACTGGCTATTTCTGTTTCCACACCAGTTATTTGGAATTTTTTCATTGACTTCCTATGCTGCAAAATCTACTAAATGCATTATAGTATTTTAAAGGCTATGCAGACAGTCTAGGCATGTACAGGAGGCAATTTAGATACTCACCAACTACTAACTTTATCTCATTTTAAAACCAACCTCTAACACTCATACAGTGCAAACCAAAACCCCAAAAGCAACCCCAAAACCCCAAATATCCTCTCCCCGCACCACTTATATCCTATACTGAAACCAGTGGAAAACTTGTATAGGTAAAACAACACATTCAGATTTTTAGCAACATTAGCTAGTAGACTGATTTATATACTGGACATAGTCAGAAAAAAAAATAATAATTATTTTAAGTTTTCATTACATTGCATAATTCTGAAGTGTGACCTAGATTTTGAGGCTTTTTATCATAATATTTTTCACTTCAAAATGGGACTTTTGTGTTATTCAGAATCCTCTTGAGACTGGATAGATTGTACTTTTATCACTTGTTTAGCAACATTGCCATCAAGCACTAAAGACCTGATGGGGATTCCATAAAAGGTTTCACTTGCTACCCCCAGAAAACTGGGCTTGTTCATCATCTGTGCAGACCTGTATTGATCCATTATTTTACAATAATTTAGAATTGTCTCCATATTTCTACGAACTTATTCTTATTTTGCACCACAGCAAAACCTTTTAGGACTGTATTTCAAGTGTCCAACTATATTGAGGCCTCTGCTAAAGATTCAAAAAGTTCTTTTTATACAGACTGCACACACAGGAGTTTCAGCTGGGAAAACTGGCAAAACAAGTATTACGTTCTTGAGTACCCTATTTCTATTACCACATAAAAAAGAGACACAGTCTAAAAATGGTCCATTCTACAGGAAGAGATGAGGTGTTCCCTCAGCAATTAAATGTGAAAGAAACTGAGTCCACTTAAAAGTTTTGTCATGAAGGTATTTATTGAGAAAGAATTCAAATAATAGTTAAAAAATATCTTCCAATAAATGAGAGTTTTCAAAAATGGAACATTTGTACACTTTTCAGCTTTAAGCATAGAATACAACCAAGGACAAGATTTAGAAATTATGCCATTTAGCATAATCTTATTTAATTTGATAAAAACAACTTGTACAACTAAAGTATTTCACCATATTTTTCCTGATGTCAAAGGTATCTCTCTTTTGAGAACAATGCAAGGAAATCAGATTTAATTCTGTATCCTACCAATATTAGCAGGAATTTGTATTAAACAGCCACCAAGGTTGTAAAGTCTTGAACTATCTATAAACTGTGAATATTTGATAATCTATCAGATTACTATGATAATTTGAGTAAGGTAAGGTGCACAGGTAAGGGACAGAGTAGGTAGCACTTAGCATACTTTAAAAATGTGACCATAATTTGATTTACTACTAATTTAATTTCTATCATAGACAAAGCTTAGCTGTCACTGACATTATTTATGGCAGGATCAGAATCTAAGTTGTTTTTTTATTAATCTTTTATAATACATCTTTCAATTTGGTTTGCAGCAAACACTGCTTCTATAATATGAGCTCTGGCAAATACCTTCTATTTCACACACTGTGTACATTAACACTTGGACTTGCAGTGAAGTCCCAGACCTGAAATTCACAAAGGTTTTTACAGTCCCTTATGTGTGGTAATGTGCTAAAAAGAATTTAAGTTCTGCCAGATTCTACTACTATTGTAATAACCGGGTCAACAATTAATCCTTACATTTACAGTCTGTAAACTTGGTATTTAATACTGAGTAGAACAGTTATAAGCCCTTGCAACAGGCATGTGTGTTAACCTAATTCCTTCTAAGCCACTGTTCTCTATTGTGTCCATCCAGAGAGCAAATCTCTATCACTGCATGAGACTTCACATTCTTAGAACATTAGAGATTTCTCCCAAGCTCTGCTTAATTTATTCCCTCCTATTATCAACAAATACTCAGAACAATGATAAATTACCCAATGCTAGGAGGATTTCTTCTGAAAAGAAGCAGAACGCTCTACAGAGAAAAGAAAAGCAACTTCTTAATCTTGCTGGCAGATGGAAACCCTACTGTTCACCACTGTACAAAACAAATCCGGGAAAGACATAATTGCTCCAGTGTGTTTTAGGTATAACCTCAGCAGTAATGTCATGGCTCCTTTAGAATGCTGAAACTGTCTCAGAATTAAGGGTTCTCTTTGGGGGACATCAAGTAACTTTGGGCATGACAGTTGTAAAAATGACAACTTTTTTCCTTTTATATCTGCTGCAGACACCAATTTTACAAACAATTGGCAGCTTTGGGGGTGGGTTGTTTTTCATGGGGGTTTTTTAGCAATCAGAACAAAAGATAAGACCAGGAAAGTTTTTATATCAAAGATTTTTTTTTCCTATTGTCATTTCTATTACAGGTACTAGGGAAGAGATTATTTCAAGCCAATCCCACAGAGTATTTGTGCATCTATATACAGTTAAATTTGTTAAGATATACACAAAACTGAAGCTGAGATATTTTTTTTTCTGCAGAAGTAGGAAAGAGACACAGTTTCCTGCAGCCTGAAAAGTTCCTTTCTTGTATCCATGTGAGGTCTCCTTCTAAATTCAGTGCAAAGATACACACTCTAGAGAATTAGCAACACATACCAGTCATTTTTTCTGTCTCTGATGTCTTCTGCTGAAGTTGAAATAATTATTTTACCCTAGAAACAATTAGGAAATCAAAATTACATAGAAAAACAGATGTATACATGCAGGTGTCTCTTGCATTATTCGAGGAAGATTGGACCGTTTCACCTGCTGATCCCTGGGACTCAGAAAAACTTCAGCTAGAATCACTAGCTGCATCTAGTGAAATCACCCTTTGATTATTAATTTTTGCCAACTTTGGGAATAACAATCTGAGAAACACAGATGCAAATTATAACACAAGACAATTTCACTGAAAAACAAAGGAATGCTTATAATGTTATATTATTTTTAAATATTAAAAGTTAATTGATCAGTTAAAATCAAAAGTACTTTACATCATAAATTGTGCTTAAAAGAAATTCCTACTTTTCTAGTTTAAAACACATTTTGTACAGGTTTAGACTAGCTGGATACATTCAAGGGCTTTCATTCAACAAACAGATCCATATCTTCCCTACTAAGCAAATACAAATAAGTAGCAGTGTTAAGTGGGCATCTACAAAGAAAACTCTCATTTTGCCATCACTAATTGGCCCAGTTCTGCATTCCTTCTGCACCTAGAACTCCCACTGCTGTCCAAGCCTGTGTGTGGGAAGCACAAGGAACCTTTCTATTTCCTAAGATGACAGCAAGAAGTATCTATTTATTTTAGAAACAAATCTGCTCATCGCTTACACAGAAGGACCAAAGTTTTCTATATATAGGTTCATAGCCTCATTTTCAGTAAGGCTTCTCAAACCCTTTTTTCACTCAGATTAAGAGCTAGATTTCCATTTGCTTGAAAAAGCTTATAAATAATAAAAAGGCTGATTTTTCATTTCTTGCCCATGAAATTTAAATCAGCATCACAATAGTGCATTGATGTCAAGCCCTTACAAAAATTTATAGTGTTGAAGCCATGCCATTTTGACTAAATGAGTTTATTCATTCCAAACACATTACCAACAGCTTTAGTATTAAAGGTGAGGAAGGAGAAAGGAAATCAAAGGATGTCTTTAAAAATACTGAATTTTGTTTACTTTAGCCAAGTCATAAAGCAAAAACATTTTCTGAAAAGAGCTACTTAAGAGCTAGTGGGTACTGAGCTGACCAAGTATGAGTCACTGCTTTTCCCATGCAGTTGATTCTCACTTCTGTAACTTTTTCTGTCTAAAGAATAACTTGAGAGCTCAAACACTTCTTTGCACACCATTTCTTACAGGTATGACAGACACCTCATACTTCTCTATGTTTTGGGTGTTTTTGTTAAATAAAGAAACTTTAAAAAAAGTCAAGAATTTTAGGAATGTGTTGAGGTTTGTCTACATGGAATGGTTTCTGTTGTCTTTAAAAAGTCACTGGAAAGATTAACACTTTATATGAATATACCATGTAATTTTCTTTTCATAGTGATAGTTTATGAAAAGAAAATTGAAGAACAGAAGATTTAAAAGAGTTTAAAAGAGCAACTTATATGTTTCCCAGCATTTATATTTTATCCAGCATTTTCATTTAGTCATTTTGTTTACTTGCCATTCACGCTATTTTATTTTATTCCCTGGTATTTTCCCTCTCCAATTTTCAAGTAGGAATCATTATGTCCTATGTTATCTTTTAACTACTTTAAATAAGATTAGAATGCATAACAGATGATTCAGAAATAAGTCTCTTGTACTCTGTTAGAGAAATTAGGTCAACTTCTAGTCTCTCTGTAGTCAATGGAAAAACTCTTACTGACTTCAATAACAGATCAAGCCCTGAACACACAGCTCCCTGTAGTTCCTAAGCAAATAGCATACTGTATCTCAGAAAAGGTCAAGAACTAATCTATTTTCTGAATGCTTCTACAAAGAATAAGAACCCTGTAGTTCTATATTTCTGAAATGTCCTTTATTCAGAAGACTAGAAGACTATCAATACAGCCTTTTAGTTTTGAATAAAGTTACCACTACCAAATTAGTCTACCTAGTGTTGCTGAATACGGTCCAGTAAGTATCAGTTCTGTTGATTTCAGTGTAAATTCTGTTGATTTTTCCTGTGGTTGTTTGGGTTTAGATTTTCTTTCAACCTGTCATTTGGATCCAACTCATTATGTAAAGAAGGTCTACATAAACCCTACTTAATTTAGTCAGTTCTACTGTGAAAAGTGGCATAAGAATAGATCATGCCTTGAAGGATTGTTTTCTTCTTGAAGAAATTTAGTTTCCACTTAGTAACGAGTAGCCGAATCCTTGAAGCTCTGCGAGGTTAATTCACCCTGGTGTAACTCCAGCGAGTCCCTGGAATTGCAAGAGGGATGAAATCTGACCCCTCCAGTCCCTGTCAGAAACGGGGCCAGCAGGGGGCAGGAGCCCTGATTGATCTGACACCGTCAAGGTTGTGCCCAGGTATTAAGGCTTGAATGGAAACCGATCACCTTTCCCTGCTCCCTTTAGGACGCCTGTTGATTCTGGATTCAAATCGAGAAATACTTCGTTAAAATAATAAATACATAAAAAATTAAACCTTTCATTTCGGAAAGTTAAGCCCCTTCATTGATGTCAGACCCACAAAAAAATAAAAACCTCAGTCCCAGCCAGACTGGCCTCCAGATGCGCCTGCGGGCTCCGGTGGGAGGGAGGAAGGAAGGGAGGAAGAGGCAGCGTTTTCACCCCCAGTAGATGAGAACTCTCCCGCCACCGGAGACTCCGCACTGCAGCTCGGCGAGCAGCGAGCTCAGCCCAGAAAAGCCAGCTGGGCTGGCGGCGGTGCGGGGAGCGCAGGGAAAGCGGTGCGGACGGGAGAAGTGCGCAGAACGCGAGGGGCGCTGCGGGGGAGGGGGCGGCGATTCCTTTCTGCTGAGGCTGCTGCGCTGCTGCCTGGCTCTTGTTCCCCCTGCAAGTCCCCCGCGGGCCGCACCCTGCCCACCAGGTCCACGGACACCTAAGGGACCACGCGTACCCCGGGGAGGCTGCAGACTTGGGAGGAGGCTGGGGACGGCGCCCCGGCGCTGCCGCCGCCCGCGGGGAGCCCAGCGATCCTGCGGCTGAGCCCCCCGAGCCCCCCCGGGCATCTCCGGGCCCGGCACCGCTCGCACCACCTGCGGGGCGCCGCTGCCCCGGGACCTGCCCTCCGCAGCGGCTGGCAAAGGGCCCCTGCAAGTGCATTTTCTCCTCCGCTCGCGCCCTGGAAAACTTTTTGACCACTAAAACCCGTTGCAATAGGAAAAAATAAAAGAGAGGAAAAAGGAGAAAATCAGAGCAGAGAGCCTCCGCCCCCAACTTTCCCTTTCCCCTCCGAGGAGAAGGCAGATACTTGCCGGTCAATTTCAGTCACAACCTGGTGAACTTCAGCAGTTCAACAAAACAAAGTTGGACGCACAGTCCACAAAACAAGAGTCCAGTGCTGGAAGAGGGTAAGTTCAACAAGTATTTCTTTCATTTTCCCACCCGGCCAGTGCATCTCCTTTAGCTCATTAAAAACACATCCAAAGTTTAAGGCTGACCGAGAGCCGTCCCTCCGCGGTACCTGGGAGGGACGTCCCAGCCCGCGCTGCCGGGGGCTCCCCGCGGCTCTCCGCGCCCGGAGCCGGCTCCGAGAGCGCTCTCGCCTCCCCAGCACCGGGAGTCGCTCTGACAGGTTTCCTCTGAAACGCGGCCTCAGCCGTGTCCTGGCTCCTTTCCCCGAGGAGGGGAGAGAGGCCACCGGACTCCCGGCTACCCTTTGCTTTCTTACCTCCTCTGACCTCTGCAGCCTGGAGAAGGAAAGCGAAGGTGATGAGCACGGTTACAGCCGAGTCCCAGGGCCACCTTCTCGTTTTCCACTTCGTGGACCATCTCTGCATCTCCATGCTGGGCACCCACAAGTGTGAATTAAACACGGGCGCCTTCAGTTTATACCAGCTCCGTCCTTTCCACTATATTCCCAGAGATGATTTCTCCTATAGAGCCATACGTGATAAACCGAGAGAAGGTTTTCTCTCGCCCCGCTCCCGCTCTGCCCGGCCTTGCACAGGCCACTCCGACCCGTCCTCCCCGGTGCCCTGCCTTCACACTGAGGGGAGATGAGGGGCTTTAATCAAAATGCAAAGAGCTCCGCATCCCCCTAAAGGCTTCATCCCGTCAGAGGGCTGGGCGAGCGGCTCCCAGGGCCACCCCTGGAGCCCGACTGACACGCCAGCCGCCGGGCGGAGGCCAATCGCGGGGCTCCCCCGGCCGCCCACAGCACCGCCCTCCGCCTCGGCGGCGGCACACCGGCCGCTCCGCGGGCACCGCCGGCCCCCGCGGCAGCGGAGAGCGGCCCTGCCGAAGGCGCTCGGGGTACGCAGAAGGCGCGGCGGGAGGAGCCGGGGACGGGGCTGGGGTGTCCCGTCCCCGGGTCACCGCCGCCCCCCGCCCGCTCACCCCGCGCCGCGCGGGCCCCCTCGCCCCGAGCATGCGCAGAAGCGGCCGCGGCGCCCCGCGGAGCGAGGGCGGGGGCGCGGAGCGGGGACGCGTGGGGGACGGGCGGGGGGCGACACTGGGGACAGGCGGGGGAGGGGGACGCCGGCAGGGGAGAGAGCGAGGCAGGGCAAGATTGAGGAGAGCGGTGCGCGTGAGAGGAGCCGGGGCGCTGAGGTGAAGCGCCTGCGGGGTGGCCCTCGGGACTCCCCGAAACAGCCGGCTAGCGTTGGTGCGGTGGCAGGTCCGGCCCCGGCGGCCCGTTCCTCTTCACACTCCTCCCTGGCACAGCTTGTTCTCACACACCCTTGGGGGACCTCCGGGGGCTTCGCTCTGAGGCGTCTGTAAGAAAGGAGGGAGCGGGGTGGTGAAGGAAAAGCCCGCCACCGAACATTGCCCTTCCCCGCCTCACGACGTGGTGCAGCCCGGCGGGCCAGGGGTCCGCTCCTCACGGGGAACCTCCCGCTCCCGCTCGCGCTCCCGTCCGGTCCCACCTGTGCAGCCAGCGGTAACAGGGACCGGCCCGCAGGCTGAAACCTCTGGCACAGCCTACTTGTGCAGCAGGTCCAGCCGAAACCCTCGGCTGAGGTCAGGTTCTGCCCCGGCTTCTTTGGAAAATGAGAGAAAATCACGGTCACGTTTTAGCGGAAATGTATATAATTTATTTTAAAAATCGGCCATCACTAAGATCTTTAATGCCTTACAGCAATTAATACATAAATGGTTTATCAATAAAATACATGTTTATTTTATGCATCAAATTATGCTTCCGAAATTTATTAACTTTCATAAAATATCTTACATTTTGCTGCACTCCATTAATAGTAGCTCTTTCTGTTCTTGGTTTCCTGAAACAGTTGGTATCGTCATTAGGTTTGCATCTGAGGGAACAGAGGTACATAGCACGGTTCCATATGAGCTCCCTTAAGTGCTGTGCATGGGGTGCCATTCAGTGAAGAGATACTCAAGGTTATTCTGGCACTTCAGTTACTTACCCTCAGTACAGCTGTGGAGCACCAGAATGCTGTATGTATCCAACCTTTCTGTAACACAACTTACATATTGGCAAAGACCTTTAAGATCATCAACCATCTAACCCAACGGCACCGTCTGTACCACTTAACCATCTCCCCACTGATCGTGAGGCTACTCCCAGCTGCTCATGGAATATTTCAGCCTGTCTTACAGTTGTCTGTCTTACACCCTAACTCAGGTCCCTGAAAGTCAGTACAATTATTGTTGCTCTGCTGGTCTGTGTAGTTCTCAGCCATTTACTAGATACTTTATAGAACAGACCAGATAAACTTGCTGTTTCAGCCTCCTTCCTTACAGTATCAGTAGGTAGACCCAATGGCAATTTATTATTTTTACTCAATACTTTGTCACGGGAAAATCTCATACTCTATAAAGTTTTAAGTTTCCTCTTCATGCTTATACATCTTTGTCACCAGCATTCTTGCTTCTTCCAGCCTCTTATCACACATTGCTTCTCTGTTTTGAGCCTTTCTGTTTACCTGAATGAATACAGCTAAACTCTTCCTTAGTAAAAAGGAAAAAAGTCTGGCTCTGCCCAGAAGAAGAAATGGACGAATTTCAGATAGTGGTGAAAAAGAACAAGTATTCTCACAGTGCAGAGAATAGTAATTTCACACAGTACCTTTACGGTTATTTAAGTTTAGGGGATGTGGTTCATCTCCCAAACTGTCAGTGGAAACTACTACTGATTTTCATGGTTCTGCATCAATCCAAAGCAGAACAAAGAGGAAAAAAATGCTAAGTATTAATTCGGGAGAGGTACCATACTTATATTAACATAAAAATATGTACAATTCTATATGAATTCTGGTACCAGGACCACTTTAATTTAGAGCTAGCTCAGTTATTTTTGCATGCCAGCATGCCAAGCCATGTAGACATGTAATAAGTTGCAATCAGATTCAGCAGTTACAAGAGAAAAGTTACATGCCATTTAGGTTAAGGGCCACATTTTGCCACCCATCAAATTATTTATTTAGGAAATATTGATCTATATTTAATTGATTTACATTTAGCTTATTTTCCTAGTTATTGTTCATAATCTTCTAAATTGTAATGATGGTGTTCTAATGAAGTGCAGAGTGAAATAATTGCAGCCATGAAAATATGTCAAAGAATAGATAATGATTCAGAGCATAGATAAGCTTTGTGAATGCCATAAAATTAAAGATTTTTGTTAGAAAGTTTCCTAGATGTAATTTCAGGAGAAATATTTTCTTTCTTGAATCTGAAAGAGGGCTAAAATGTGAAATAATATTTTCAGAGAGAAACAGACAGGAAGTGAATGATGTTATTTATTAAATCATGTGTGATCCACAGTGGTTTGTTCTTTCTGTCGGCTTTTTTGTTCCTCATTACTCTTCAAGACAGTTTTACTGAAAAGAAAGACTAAGCACTGTGACATTCATTATGTTCTGTCCCTGATACATCAACGTTGGCAGATTAATCCATGTTTAAATATTAGGAATTGCTCTCTTGTATGTGCACAGATGGGTCATTGTTGTATTTTGGGGCAGAGAGGGGGAGGGGCTAGGAACTATGGAGAAGAGAATATGTTTCCTTGGACCACTGTAGGTCACAAGAAATTCACAGCAGCAGCTCTCTCACATTCTTCAGGCTATAGGCACCATAATGAAACAAAACTGTAAATACAGTGTTCTTTGGCTCTCTTGCAATCACACTGTGTTTTTCTAACATACTCCTTGACATCACCAAAAGTGATAGACTTCTCTCTCTATATAAAGGGGTTATTTCATTGGGAAAAAACAATGCACTGTAAAGAAGAGTATGCTTTTATTGTTGGTTTACCTGTATCTCAGGGATATTGACTTTTTTTTTTTTTTAATATCGCACATATGTTGATGCCCTCTCCAATTCTATTCACAACATATAAAAGAATATTGCAAAATAAATGTCTGCCTTAAAAGTCATCACCCACTGCCTTCTCTGTTGCTTTAATTCTTTTGGTTTAGGTAGGTGGGTATTATATCATTGTCTCATTTCTGATGCAAATGTATGTTTGCTGAGAGTTTCCTGTTACATGATTATTATTAGGAAGAAAGGTGAGTTTATACTGCTTCAGAGAAGCAAACCCTTGTAAAAAAAGTTGTCTCACCAATGGAGATCAGTGGAATGATCTCTGCTAGGTGAAGTACCAATCAGCTCCTTTTTGTAGTTTTAAAGGGAGAGAAATATACAAACACATGCATATACACAAAATAATAGAAGCGTTATTTACCATGATTCTCTTCAAGAAGAGTAATATACCTTTTGCTAATATGAATAATAGCTTACAGCTTCATTGAATTCCCCCAGTTCCATTATCCAAGGTTTTGAAGAATGAAGCCAAGGCTTTCTCTGGCCCTCAGCAAACCTCTTTGTGCTAGGGAATGAGTGCGCCCATTGGATTTTTCTTTCAGATTCCCAAGAATTAGGGAGGAAAAAGGATAGTAAAAGAAGTTAAATACAAAACAGCATAGTTCAGTACTCATTATCTCAGGTACCACGAGGCTACATAAATATTAGCGCTACTGGTTTTTTTCCTATGGAAAATGTATTGAGAATGGCATAACCAAAACTGGAGTGGCAGCTGCACTGTGCAACCTACACAGATTCAAAAGCAGGTCTGGGATGTGGTCAGAAATTGTATGCATATTTTTTGCTGTGTGTATATTGAAGGTTGAATTTGTACAGTGTCTGGTGAAAAAATTCTTACAGTTTTAAGTTGAATGTGCACTAATGGGAGTTTCTACCAGAAACACAAATATGAGAGTTTAAAACTTCTAGCCTGTGTAAGGAATTAAGTCAGTATTAAGGTTAGAGTTAGGGATTCAAGGGGTTAAATGACATCTGCTGTTTGAAAGTCTGCTGAATTAGAAGGGGGCTGTAGTTGGTAGGAACTTACATGTTTTTTGATGCAGGGGTTTATCCCATTTTTTAATTATATGGTTAAAACTGAGTTAAAAATATCAACCATCAGACTTGCATCCTGTTCCTCAGCATCATGAAGATGAGAATAAATTTGTAGAAGCTTATCTCCAATGTTCTTCAAAGATAAAATCAAAGCAAGACAATAACCCATGCTGCTTTTCACTTCAGGTATGATACCTCAGAAATGAATTACTAGAATCTTTCTTCCAGAACTTGGTTGACAGAACATGGGATATTGTTAATAATAAGAAAAGGGAGATTTGGCACAGGGGTGGATTGAGGGTTTTCAAGTCTTAAGAAGGCAGATTGTTCCTGCTGACCCCTGGAAATAGTAATTATTTTGATAGAAACCTGTGCCTTGAGCTGTATTAGTCCTGCAAGAACTAGAAGACAACTGCTTAGGAATTGGGTATGACAACTGGGTTTAGACCAAAGGTTTTAGCTAAGAGTCATAATACCATTCTACAGGTTCCCCCAAAGTTAAGTGGCAGAAATCATTGACTAATGCTGCCATTAACTATGGGGAGCAAACCTTATGTGCTAGTTAATTCAAGTTATAGTTAGTATTCTAGTTATAGTGTTGGGGTTTGAGAATTGTAGCTCAAAAATGCTCATAAACGCTGCGTAATGCAATAAGTAAGACTGCCAAAGATAAATAGCAGGGAGGAATTAATAGACTCTGATGTGTTGTATTGTGGTTTCCTGTAGAAACTTGTGCCCTTCCTAAACTACTATATGGAAATTACTTTAATGCTGATATTTGCATTCTAAATTGTCACAATTTCCTCTTCCATTTTGAATCTATGGGAAGGAAGAATATAGGAAGTAGGTAGGCACTAATAGAAGCCAGTGCTTTATACCAACTGACAGAAACCAGCGCATTAGTCTCCTGTAGGCTGGGAAGAAGTCTAGCATAAAAGAGAGGGTTTATGTCTTAGAAGCATAAAGGATCAGTAGGTAAATTCATTTCACTCAAATGCTAAATCTTGTCAGCAATCTTCGTACTAACATAGTTGGCAGCCAAAGCTTTCATGGTTTTCTTCCTCACAGGAAATATTATTTACATCAGGTGGAGAAAAAAACTAAGAGTCCATATTTTGTTTTACAGTGCGAATTCATTATCTAGATCTGAACAAGGCTTCTGCCACATGAGAGGTTAGGGTTTTTTACTATGATGTTGTCTGTATCCCTGAGTAATATTCAGTTTTACAGCGTCTCCTGCAGGGAAGCACAGAAACAGTACCAATGGAAAGCAGAGACTGAGACCATCTTACATTATAACAATAGGTTGCTATGTGTAGATTAGCACTGGACTCTGCACGTGCTACAAAGATGAGAATTGGGCAGATACTGTTATAAAGCTTATCTTCTTTCAGTGTGTGTAGGAATACTTACTCTAGGAGGGTGTTGTTAGGATTTGAAACAGGTTAAGACTAGGACTTTGGAAGAGGATGACTAAGTGCAAAGAACATACTTTATGCAGCATCTACAGTGTTTCCAGAAATAAAAATTAATAAGACTCAGCTCACATGAAGAGAAGCCATTGGCTGTAATTGATCCCATAGTTATTAATAATGCAAGAATTACAGTTGGGAGGATTAAGAATTTAGGATTAATGTTTGAGAATTTTTAGATGGAATCTGGTAAATAAAATGGTCCAGGGAATGTTTTATGACCCTGAGGTGTCTGGTCTTCTGGATGGAGTTGATGTAAGATTTACTATCCAGAGTCCAATTTACTGTTAGTCTCTGGATGGTTTTTAGAGTCAGGGAAAAAAAAAAAGTGATGCTAGAAACTGATGCTATTTGTTCTTTTTCAGTAATGATTTACTGTCTTTCAGATTAAGATTAGGAAAGTGTCAAGACTCCAGTTTACAATCAATTTTTTTATAGATCTGAAGTGTTAGGAAGGCTGCTGTCAACAGTAGGAGAGGTTGAAGTGAGGACTATAATTCATAGACAACATAGTTTATTTGATCTAGAGATACAAAATGATCTGGTATCATCAAGGTCTAGCATCTTATTTTCAGTTTGCTATCTTTCTGCCAGGTCTATATACAGTCTTCATTAAGGTTATGCTTCAGGAGACTGAGTTATTACTGGGGAATACAAAGCAGCTTACTTCTATCAGTGGCAAATGCCTTTTTTTCAGCAATGGGCATAGTGAAGGTTAGGGATAAGACTGAGTTGAAGGTTAGGATGGAAAAAGAATATTTTCAAGATCCATGTTTAAAGCAAGAGTCTTTAAAGCTTGAAGGAATAGGTTGTTCATGGAATTATCATTTAAATTCTTTTTGATACTCATGTATCAAAATATATGCATTATATGTATGCATATAAAATTAGGAGTTGGGGTGAAGTTAGGAAGCATCATTCAGAAATTAAAATTTAAATATATGGGATAATTGTTGGGGATAATGGTTTAATTCTGTGCAGCTCCCTGAACAGCTCTCATGTTTTCCAGATCGTGTATGCTGTAAGTGTTGCAAAACAGGCTACACCTGACATTACAATTTACCAAAGCTTGTACTGATCCACTCTCTTGCTGCAATGAAAATGATGTTTAGGACTGGAGTTATGTTCAGTGCTTCAGGCAATAAAATTGAAGAGTCTGGTTTTGCCAGACTTTGGGGCTTGCCGATATTATGAGAATCTTTTGTTATAAGTGCTGGTTACGTAGGTAGGTGTTAAAGGTTGGGCTTGAGAATTCTCTGGGAGAGCCTGAACTGTCAGTTGATTTTCATGCTTGCTGTGATTATTGGTCTGGTTATGGTTTTGATTTAGGAATAAATGGATGAAAAACCCTCCACATGTGGGTTCTCTGTGCATCAAATGGTGAGGAAAAGAAACTATTATTAACAGAACTTTATGCATTATTTTCAAGGTTTGGTTTTGTGGTTGTTGGTGGTGGTTTTGTTTACATAGTCATAATTGAGATGCTTGGAAAAAAAATTAGTTTATTGCTTGCTTCTGACCTGTCTGCAGACAGGATGAGAGCATGTGTTTTGAACTTGAGCCTCCTACCCCTACTTTGATGCACACCTCCCTGTCACACAGTCACCTTCCTTCATGTGTTCTACTCCCTAACCCTCCTTTTGATCAGCATGCTTCTATATTTTTATATGTGAGGAAAAGTAACTGCATTTACATAAAATCTTGCCACAATTAAGAAGCACCATTTTTTCATTAACTCTGTTCTTTTCATTGATCAATGTAGTCTGACAAATTTGTAATTCTCTATGAAGTTCCTCCTTTCTTGCTTTATATAGCCTTAATATGCACAAACATAAGCAGTGTTTTGATGCTGATACAGGTGATCTCTTTGAGGAGCTACCATATATTGACATTTGTGAATGGAATATATTCTGACCAGAATTTTTCTGGAAATGTGCTATGTGTTTGACCTCAGGTTAAAACAGAAAGTAAATAATGTCTGCCTATGAAGTTCATCGGAGAAAAGCAGCAATGACTGTGTTTCCTGGTGTCATTGACTTAGCTGAAACTTAATCATGACAATTTTGTAGAATAATCTGGTCTTCCTACACCTTCCTCCCAGAAAAATATTGCTGAATTAGTGTTTTACAGCATATAAACAGCACATCTCCATCCTGTTCAGCAAGCTGCAGGAAGTATCAAGTATCCTGCAACATTACTAGCTCAGCTTTGTCATTCGGTTCAACTTTTGGGAGGCTTATTGCAGCCAAACTCCCCAAGCTTTCAGGGCTCACCTACTGGTATTACAGGACCGCACTGTGTATCTGGTACAGCAACGCGCCATTCTTTTCATTTGTATGAACTTCTTTTTGAGATCATAGCCTGTAGTGTTGTAAATCTTCTAAAATAAAATGCATAAGGGATACCAGAATTTTCCTCATTTAAGACAACTGAAAATGAGACACATATATTTGATGCCATTTCTCAGTTTCTCTTTAGTTTTTACATATTGCTATTACACACCAGAACTGCCAGAAATCTGCATTTTGATTGCCATTTCTGAATTTTTCCAAAGGCTGACTAAAACTCAAGTCTCTAGTTTTATAACACAACACTTTCAAATATTTGTTCCCAAGTGTTTTTTGGGGTTTTTTTGGGTTGGTTTATTTTTTGTTTGTTTGTTTGGTTTGGTTTGGTTTTTTTTACATTTTATCTGAAACTTCCTTTTGCAGGAGAGTTAAAAGGGGACAGTGTGGGCAGGCTCAGTTACTCACATTGGCAACTGTTTATCATATTATCAAAGAGAGTGTTCCTGTTTAGTTCTGCTTTAATCAGTGTTGTTCTTGAATGCAGTGGGCCTATATCTACATACCACAGTCCATTTTTAATCATGACTTGGGACAAATTAGGAACACAGATGTTTAAGAATAAAAGGCCTCTTAGAGTCCCTCTTCTGCATTGTTTTGTGGCATTGTTTTGTGTTGGGGGAGCACTGGTGGCCTATCTAATACACAAGGAGGCAGTGCAGGCACAGACTAATGGTCTGCATGTGTCACACACTTGTAACATGTTTATTAGATTTTGGCAACATTAATGCTGTCACCCTCAGAGTTCCTTTTGAAAGGAAGAAATTAATACATGGAGAGAGTTAAGAAGGTGAATTTATGTCCAGCCATGATAGTTCTGTACTTCTTCCTATGCGTAGAAACCTCATAACCAATCACTTGTTAAAGCACTGTGATGTAGAAGAAAAGTTTATCCTGTTCTGTAAGAAAGAACACAGAGAGAACAAAGGCAACATTTCAAGGAGGCCTTGTGCCTCGCTCCATTTCATACCTGCCCAGTTTTGAGAAGATGAGGGCCAAAACATAAAGTACATCTAACTAATAATAAAAGAAAAAATACATTTGTAGTCCATAATTTAATAAATATAAAAGTCCCATTTTATTTAACTTGTTCTTCACAAATGACACACCCTCTCATAGAAGTCTCTGAGGTTGCTAAGTGATGACTGCTTTGGAATATGAGTGCTCTCAGACTTCAAATATTTCTCGTTATCCACCTCAGATCATAAAATAATGGTCATTTTAGTAGTCCAAGAGGATGAAAACTGAATCCCATGCATTAGCATGCCATGCAATATATGTTCTCTAGACCAAATTCCAGTTTTATCCCAGAAAATAAAGAAACCCCTTTGAGGAAAGTGGTTGAGTTACATGTAGCAACTTTAAAATTTAGGCATGGAAAAGCTTTTAATTTGAGTTTGTGACTTTTAATTGTCTAAGATTTGAAAACCCTGTTTAGGGCTGACCATTCCCTTTTGAAATGGGAAGCAGCCTTCAGTACACAGCTCCTACAAAGTCTTTGGGACCAGTCTCAGGAGCCAGTGTGTTAACAGCAGTTCCCAGAAGGCTTTGAGTAGTTCATGTCACAGTGGATAGTGAAACAAGGATTGCACTAAAACTCACAAATTGCCTTAAGCTTCTTGTCCATGGGCTTAGATTTCTGCAGAGCACAAAATTCCTCTCTTAGAAGTGGTGTGTTTACATGTTGTTTGGGAATTTGTATGGATTTGAAGAGGCAAGTCAAGAAAATACTATTTTGATCATTGTTTAAGGTAAAAAAATGTGAATATTTTCATCTGATATTAGGACAAACAGGAGAATATATCAGCTCTGTGAGAATCACAAAAGAATCAGTAAACGCAGAATGAGCAGAAATCCTTGCATACACCTTTTCCTATCTGATGTTACTTTGAAACTGTCATACACCTTTTTTCTCTATTATGTGTGTTAGACTAAATAATCAGTATGTTGATTTGTACTTCATTCACTTTTAGTGTTGTTCATTTCCCTCTTAACATTTTAAAAACATATTTAACAGGTGCTCACAATGCTTCAGGAATTCTACTGCAGTCAGTTATCAGCTATCTCAGCTGCCCATATTCTGGTCTTTTTTCCAGGAAGTGAATATTTTCTAGTCAAGATCATGAAAATTAAAAACTTTATCAGAAAAATACCAAGTTTTTCTTTCAACATGTATCTTGAAAGCATCAGTGGGTGTCCAACCCTGCTGCCAGGCACATTGCCCAAACTATAAAATAACTAGATTAATCTGTAGTCCGTCTGAACCAAAGTAAAAAGTAATGAGTTCTACTACTGTAGTGATGGTTGAGGAGGATGAAAAGGTACAAAATATAAAACTCTGGATTAAATATATCTTAATTTACTTGTATCTTAATGAAATTCTATAAAATAGGCAGTAAAAAGATAGAAATATGGAAGTTCACATTTGGATTCTTAGCTAAAGAAATCCAAGTTTGATTAAATTGCTTTTCCCACCACTCCATTATTTTAATACTCATGTGATCAGACACTCAAGATTTAAGGGTATTAATTATCAAACTATCATATCAGTAAGTAAATGTTGTACTACGTAACAATCTTCAGTGATGCTGATAAGTCCCAAATTCATATATTTCAATATTAAATTTGTTCTGGTTATTTTTACATAGATTGTGAGAATGTAAGTATTTTGCTTATTTACATAACGAAAGTTATAGAGGTATAATGAAAAATGTTTTGATGAATTCATACATATTTACATAATGAAAGTTATAGAGGTATAATGAAAAACGTTTTGATGAATTTATACATAATGCCTTAAGACTGCTAAACCAAAATATCATTCAGAAAAAAATCTGAGCATTCTACAAGGTAGTTCTGTGAAAAGACTATAAAATCAGTTGCAGAATTTCTGAAATGCAGTGGGCAAAATATCAAGGTTGAAATAGGCCTATTTGTTTGTGGTGCTGTGAGACATTAAAACCAGAGATCACCTGTCTGTTACAGGTGCAGTGCTGGTGCAGATTCCCAGTGTTTGGAGAAAGTAAGGCTTCAATATATTTATAGCCCCTATAGTGTATATTTTCAGGTTGTGAAGTATAAGAGACAATGTTTATTTTATACTACGGATTAACTTACTGTATCCAGTATGGTTCCAGGTGATGACTGCAGTAATTTTCAAAAATTTATTATTTGGTTTAGTTTTCTAACTCTCTACCAAGTTATAATCAGATATGAGAGCAAGACTGAGAAATGGAGAGGGAAAAAAATCACTCCAAGTATTGGCTATTATATATATGATGCCCTGCTATCATCCCTAGATTGCTCAGAATCCCTTAGTCCTCCTAAAGATAGACCTTAAGGATCATCACATTTGCAGACAATAGCCTTTTCAAAGCTGGGCTTTGTTATGCCAGCAGGATTTTATACATCTGTTTTTATTTTTAGATATGGAAAAGGCTGAAAATTCATTCCAGATGAAATATAGCAATCTTGTCTTTTAGTTTCCCCTAGATAAAAACATCCAGCCTATCTATTTCTGTTCTTTATTTATTCTCACATCTGCAAGCCAGCTATGATTATGATCCTTCTAGTATTTTGGCAGGTGCCTAATTTTTAAGCATATAAATATATCTGTGTAATTCATTGGGGTTTATATTTCCTGTGTTGTTTTTCTCCTCAGGACTAGTTCCAACTACTACGAGGTAGCTGGATGTTTCTAAAATCAGTGTATGTAACTGGGGGGTTTATATAGGAAAAGTAAAATCAATATATATTTCCTGGGCATTTGTATGGGGCTAAGACAAATATAAACCAAGATGACGATACCATCATTTTGAGTTGGAGAAATGTTAGAGGAAAAAATCAAAAAAGGATTATTAGTCCTCTGTATATACTCTTCTGTTGGACCCCAGATGATTATGGTACTGAAAATACCTGGAAAGACCCATGGGAAGCAGGAATGAAAAAGGCTCATATGCAGTGCGCTGCTCTTTGGGAAAGAAAAAAGATTAAATAAAAATAAGCATTCAGTGTCCACCACTCAGTGATGCCTGTGCTGCTAACAGCAAGGGGAAGAGATTGATGAAGTGGTGATGCTAAAACTCAGAACAATTCCAGACAGTATCTGGGATAAGCTACAATCTTTCAGTTTTCCTGTTTGATAATCCCTGAAATTCTTACAAACCTGTGCTAAATAGCACCAAATTGAATAGGTCAGAATTTCCCACATTTTAAGATACTGAGACAAAATTCGTCATGAATATATTAGCAAGCATAGCTATTGACTTCAGTGGGCTCGTGGCAGATAGCTAGAGCTCCAAATTTGGCCCGTTTGCCTTTGGAGCCTAAAGTGAGTGTTTTGTGAATGACAGTGTAGCAAGGAAGATGCATTTTGACAGGAGTGAGAATAATGAACAGGCAGGTGAAAATACCTGGGCATGTTATGCTTCGTGGCAAACTTCACGAAGAAGCTTCAGGAGAGCTGCTGCTTTCAGAGTTGCCTGTGGGTCTGTCACTTTGTTCGTCTGTCAGGGTTCATTTATCAGAACTGCTTTGTCTCCAAGGCTTGTATCCCCAGTGGCTTACCTTAGCCTGTAAGGAATTTACGTGTTATTATCTGCTTTGAATATGTCTCAAATTCCCACTCTGGAGCTATTTCTTTATTATAAAAAGGAATGGCAAAGTCACGATAGCTTGTTGTCCTGTTGTTTAGAAACGCAACTTGTGTTACTGAAACTCACTAGACTTACTGCTTTCGAGAAAAAAAAAATAATTAAAAGTACCCATTCAGTGATCCTACAAAATGAAGCTGCTAATTTATTTTCTATTACTCACCCTTACAGTATTAGTCATATTGTGAAATTTAATCTCAAACTGAATTGAAAAGGAGGAACACAAATCATGTTTTAAGAGTTGTGGTGGTGGAGAGAGCAGTAGCACACCGTCACAGTGGATATTCATAAAATTTCAAACACCTACATTGATCAAACAATAAAAAATGGAATGAAAAAATGCAGAACTTGATTTCAGACATGTCAAACCGGTACAATCTACTAACTTTGAAACCTGACCGCAAGTTTGCATTACCCACTTTTTCTGTTTAATTTCCAGCTGTGGGAGCCACAGGAATGGGCTGCAGGCATGGGAATGTTGCTGCTGTCCCTTCAACAGGGAGTTTCCCTGTTCCTGACTTCCCCTCCCCAAAGGCAAAATGGTCTGGCTTGTAAAACAGTGGCCTCTTTCTATGCAGAAGACAGCAGCACAAAATGCAGGAATTATTTTTTGAAAAATTTCCCTCAAAAATAGATGTTTACTGCTTTGCTTCCTCTCTTACTTTTTAGGACTCTCACTTTAAAAACTATGTTCATCTTCATTTTATTAAAAATTGCTGATTTTATTTAATCAAATTAAAACTGTATTTTGAGGGTCATGAGTTGGTAGATAACCCAGATCCAATATTTTTAATAATTTGTTTAAAGAAAAGTTGTTAAACATCAAGAGTTACTAAAAATTGAAGACCACAACAGTCTTTCACAGGTCTATGTCAAACCTATGTTTGGGGAGCTTACAAAACCACCATAACAAACCAGCAAAATGTCTAATACCAGTAAAGGCCACTTCATGGGATAAGATGACCTGCCTCAGGAAACAAACCCTCCCTGCTCTTCCCTCACCAATAAATTGGCCTGCAACAGAAATATGCTCCTTTATCCATCCAGCAAATATCTGAGGATGAAATTAAAAATCTCATTTTAAGTGAAAAGAACAGAGATCAGTGAGCTCTTGATCAAGTACACACATTAAATAAAACCCTTGTGGAGCTCCTAAGGATTCTCTGCTGTTGTGGTACTGCCAAGAAGCACAACCAGGAGGCCTGGGTGATTCCTGCTGTACTCTGAAAGTAAGCAAGTAAAATTTAGCATTAAGATATTTTTTAAACTAACAACTAAGCACTGTATTCCATTGATGGTGTGATCAAAGGTGTATTGTGTCACTTGTTTGATCACAGCTTATTGTGCACTACACTTTATAAAAAGATGAAATTAGGCCTGATGAGGGATTTGTTCAGTTCAGGTGAACTTTTTCAAAGGAAAGGGATGTCGGGGCTTCCCTGGAATTAGCTTCTGAGTTTTACTGGCCATGCTTACCTGGCAGAGCTTTCACATCTCAGTACAAGCAGCTGGGAAGTTTGCAGAGGACCTGGGAAATATTTATGGGGCAGGAAGCAGAGACATAGCTACATATAAAGGAAGAAGGAAAGCTACCTTAGGCTTTAAAAGGGATTGCTGAATGTTTAGTAATCAAAGGCTTGAAAACTGATGAACCTGGATTTGGATATACAGGTACCAGGGACAGAGAATAAATTGTTTAAGAACTGTTGTCTAAACTTGCATTTTTCAACATATCTGCATTATGTCTACTTGAAAAGCAACCTCGCTCCAGTTTGGGTTCTACTAAAACCTAGCTTAGGAATGGAAACCCTTTAACCACTTCTGAACTGCTGATCCTAAGCAAGGTGCAAATAGTTCTGCCTTAAAGTCCTGGCTTGCTTCCTGCCCTGTCACACAGGGTTATAAAAGAAGTCTCCTCTAAAGCAGATACACTGATTCCTGTGAAGCTAAGCTGGGTCTATCTCTTTGTCTGACTTTCAGCATGTGGCTGTTGGTGTTCCTACGGTGAGTCTGAGTCATGAAAAGCTCCAGTTATCACCCATCTTTCATTATTTCATTTGCATTTGATTTTTCAGCCAGCTTCTCACAACATGGCTGAAACACTTCAAACATTTGAGCAGTCTCAGCTGGTTTTTTTTCCTTCTTTAAATGAACTGCCATAAAAATCTACCTTTATGTATTCTCTGTGCTAGCTATGGAGCTTCATCTCACAGTGATGGTAACCTGAAGACCAAAAGCATGAGTTTTTATTCATGTTGAGTTTGTTTGAGATAGTCTATTAGACCAAAAGAAATGAGGAGTGAGAGCTAGGACTAGGAGAACAATATAATTAAAAAGAGGAAATTCTCTGAGTTAGAAAGTCCTGAGATGCCAGAATTTAAAGCCCAAAATTCCTATGTAAAATAAAACAGATCAGGTTGATTTAAAAAACAACCAGTAAATACCATTTCTTGGTTATATTTTTTCTCTTCCAAGTCTGTAAAATTAGACTCATCATACTAAGGCAGTCTATTTTGCAATCACGAGAATTTTAAAGTATAATTCAATTTAAGTGTGTGAAGTTGAGGAAAATGCCTGAAAATACTATACATTTGTTCTAAAAGAAAATCCAGCTGTATGGTTTATCATGAAGTTTTCATCACTCCTTATTATGCTGTAACTTGATGCTAATTCCTGCTGTGGTAAATCCTGTAGACTTCCCTTCCACTCTGTGTATTTCGCTATCTACTGTGGAATAAGTATTCGGCAAGGAAGCAGCAAGGAAGATGGCTAATGACAAGCTTGAGTTCTCAAACACAAATATCTCTGTAAGAGAACTTTAATTCAGGCCATGCACAGTATAATCTCATCCTGATGCCACTTTTATTTACATGGTTGTTTAAATAAACTTATGTTCATTAAAGTCATCAATAAGTGATATCAGAAGCACACGATTTGGTCTTCATTAGCTGAAATTATGCTGTTCATTTTCTCACAGTAAATCTAAGAAAATCAATGCACCAGAAGTATAGAGGGTTTTTTGCTTTTATTCTTACCACAGTAGATTATTATAAGCATATTATGAAATTTTCTGTTCCTTGCTAATCAAATCTAAATTACTAGGAACCCCACAGGTGCAAAAACGGATCCTTATTTACTGTTTCAGTATTGTGTTACTCAACAGCAGACTTAAGAGGTAAGTTAAATCTGCATATTTATACTCCATATTTTCTCTTGTGTTTTCTGAAAATTTGCTGGACATTTAACTCCTTTAGATCACTGCTATTTTACATTGGCCAGGGTAGTAGCAAAAGTTATGAAAATTCTTCATAACTTTTAAGAATCTTAAATCTGCTTTTTCACAACAAGGAAACAAAACAAACATCTCAATGATATAGTAAGGTTATCATAATTTTCCCCAAAATTACGAACAAAGAGAAGATTTGGTGAGGTAATGGAAGTTGTTCCTGGGATCTTTTTGTTTATTTTTGGTTGTGTTGTTTTCCTGTTTCTCACTTGAAAAATTGTTCGTGACAGAGGAATGGAAAAGCAAATAACATCTACCTAAGCAATATTTAGGTGCTGTTTCCAATCCAAAGACCATCATTTAGATTTCCTAGTATCAGTTTCCCTTTTGTCTAGCCATCTTCAGTTAGTGTCAATGAATGCACATGAGAATACACAAAACAACTCATCCAGAGGGCTTTCCCAGTATTTTGGAACTTGACATTTTGCTGTCATCTTTGTAGGGAAGAAAGTGGTGGGGAACACTAGGATACGAAATATACAGGTGAAGAATCTGTAGCAAACCATATTGCCATAGGCTGATACTGTGGATATTCACTACGCTGGAATAGTATGAGTTTATCTCTATGGTTGTTTGTGATTATAGGATAAAAAATTAGTAGATTCTTGCCTTTGGTAGTGGTGAAAGCAAATCAGACTGGGTAGTTGAGCTCACCAGGTTTTCATTCAAGGCAATAGAGAGGATTCTAAACTTGTATTTTAGTAAAATGCCAAATAACTGAATTTAGAAATGGGTAAAATCAAGATTGTAGATTGTTGGAAAACATCTGTAACAAACTGGCCAAATTACTTACTCCCTTTTCTAAATATTAACTGGATTTCCTTTTCAGGAATATTTCTGCCATTTGTACATTATGTAAATTGAGTCAGTACCTGCATTCCTTTAACTTCTTGCCTGGTTTTTCTATTCACTTGTGGAAGATTTGAAGACTGACTTAGAGTGTGATTCTCTAAACAGTGAAGCAAGCACAAATCTCCCTTGGCAGTGCATAAAATGCTAGGCACAAATGTGTTTGTCAGTAAAAGTAAAGTTTCCCTTGCTGCCAGGTAGGCATCCCTCTAACCCCAGTTAGGTGATCAGTATCTCTGGGTAAAGCTTCCCAGCCCTTCCTGATTGTGTCAAGGACATGAAGGCATGGTACTGCAAAAGCATTTTGAATAAAAAAAAAATACAACTTCCTGTTTTCCATTGTTTTTCTGTTCCTGAGTAATGTTCTTAAGTAATTATTATAAATCACAAATTTCAGGCTATAAGACAGTATGCTTCAAGCACAGTGCTATTTCATCTTCAAGGTAATGATTTCACCAAAGTTATTTTTGTGGAACACGCTGAAATTTGAATATACTTTGTATAAACTGTCCTCACGCTGACTTGTACTTCCACATTCAACTAGTTATATTTATACCTGGGATGGATGTATATTTAAATTGGAAATTACCTTAAAATAATAATAATGACATGAAAAGGGAAACTTGGATTGTATAATGTAGTTTAGTCCATGAAAGAGGATTAAAATGGCAATGGGAGTAGGAAAATGCTGGTAACTGACAAAAGGAATTAAGAATGGGTCATAGAGTATGACCCATTTACCATCAAGAAAGAAGGCAAATCATGATGAGTTGTTTGAGAATGAGGGGGATCAGTCATTTTGTGGGAGCTAGCATGATAGTAGGTGTTTCTTCTGGATGATTAGAAATGTATTTTTCTGGCACAATTGTGTTTAAAAATATTTTATTTGGTTTATTTTTATTTTTTTCTTTTGGTGTAGGATAGTAAACAGGCAGCCACATCATACTGAGGTACAAGGATAAAATAATAACTCACATGGAAGCCTTGGTAAACACACTATCAAACCTACACATGGTTGATTCATTTCAGAGTTTGTTGCTGGGCTAAACACAGGGTCTCCAACTTCTGAAACAAAAGTTCTGTTCTGAAGCAAAAGAAACAGCTCCCTGAGCTCAAGCCAGCTGAGTTTGTTATATTCAGTCCAGACTGCTTTACAACCAATAATTTTTCTAGTTTATGTACAGTACCCTGCTATTTCCAGGGGGATGATTTTATTTGACTGTCCATTCACCTAGGATACAAGTTTAACTTAAACTTGATGGTGCCAAATATGGCAAGTTGATCTTATACTGCTTTGATATCCCATTTTGCAAAGCCAAAGTAAGCATTACCAAGCT
Source organism: Poecile atricapillus (assembly GCF_030490865.1). Classification (NCBI taxonomy): domain Eukaryota; kingdom Metazoa; phylum Chordata; class Aves; order Passeriformes; family Paridae; genus Poecile; species Poecile atricapillus. The sequence continues at coordinate 14,414,666 of NC_081255.1, read as the reverse complement.
CTACAATTGTGGCTCACCACATTTACCATTAAATGCAGCATTTAAAAACTTACTGTGGCATATCAAAGGCATGTGATCATTGAGATGCACAAGACCAAAATTACAGTGACAGAATCATATCATTATATACGGTTTCCTGCATTTTTTTATGCTGTCATGAAACACAAAATGGATGCTAAAAAACAGATCAAGCAAGAAAAACAATAAAGTATTAGGAAAGCATTCCTACACTTGAGAGATTAAGAAATGTGTAAAACAGCAAGAAAATTAAGTCTATTGTAAATTTATCAGGCCTCATCTCAGATGAGTCCAGTTCTTTCTGCAACTGAAAGATTGTTCCAGAAGTCAATCCTTTGATATTAAAAAGAGCCTTGCAATTTGCTGGCTACATCTATCTATGGCTAGTTTATCACATACTTGCATAAATAGTACTGTTTACTTTTCTTGGTATATTGATGGTAAATTATCATATTCTCCATTAGCATCAGCTTTGGTAGACTGAATCAGGCAGTATTTATAGTCATTTATTGTAAAAAAAGTTCTTAGTTTCTCTGCTACCTTTTTGCATCCATTTCATTTTGAATGCATCTTTTGAAAGAAATGCTTAGGGTCTTTGGGTAAAAGACTTATATGAAATATTTCTCTCCTATTGTTTGATAATAAATACTGGATTTTTTCTTCTATTTTTTTTGTCTTTATGCAAATTTCATGCTGTAATACAAATCTTGGATACGTTTTTGCCCTCAGCAGAGATTTTTATTGATTGAAGAAGTATACTAAAGTTTGCAGCTTGGACATGTTTTATTCTTCGCGACCTTTCAGGCATGAAGGAAGCTGTGCAACAAATCCCAGAAATATTCTGTATTTAATAAGATTTACTCTCAATTTGCACTATTCACAAATGTATGGATGAAAAAATTCTAATGCCATTAGGCCTATACACCAGCTTTATTAAAATGCAGAAATTAATTAAAATGTGAAGAAAAACCCCCAAGCTTCCAGAAGACCCACATGTCTGGATACAATAATGAACTAGAGCTAAAGACCTTGCTTTAGGCTTAAATCCCATTAATTATTTTCACTAGGGAGTATATTTCAAAAAATTTTTTAGGATTTTTAGCCAAATTCTTGATATAAGGATGCTTGTTTTATTTTGTGAAGAAAAATATTATAATGATCAGTTCTATTTGCAGTGATTATTTACAGTTGCAGTATGGAGACATTTATTAGATATCTTTTAAGTGTGAATATGAGAACACTGAGTGGTTGGTACTTTAGAGAAGGGAAACCCCTTCATCCATGTTATTCCCAAGCTACCCCATCTGACAGTTTGAGACAGGACAAAAATCTTGTGCAAAGACAGTAAAAAAATGGCTGAGACTAAAAATCTATTTAATGGTTCTGTCACTGCTATTGTATGCTGCAGACTTTGAATCATGGGCTGAATCCATCAGGCTAGATTGGATAAATTTATTCCTAAAAGATTGTTTTCAACATCAAAGACTAATTAGTTTTAGTTTTTAGCTTTTCCCACACTATTCTTCAATATTTATATTCCTAACATAAATTATAAGACAGGATGAGCTATAAAGTGAATGTGCCACAGTGATATTTGAAGATGAAATATTTTTGATTTATCACAAAGCATGTATGTCTTAAGAATAGTGTGTTATTTCCTCTTCTGCTATGTTGACTCCTCTTAGTCAAATACCACAAGACGGGCTTTCTTTAAAGTGTCACATGAATTTAAAACATTGACACATGGGTTTGAAGAATATACAAGAATAATTTCTATAAGTATTGATTTTTAAATATAGACTGCTTAGTATGTAAAGGAGAAGCAACTACTATAGAAAACTAGAGGAGGAAAAACCTATGCAAGTAAAAGAAATTTCTAGAGATGGACATGGGGGAAAAAAGGAAAGATAGAGGACTGATACCGAACAAGAAATGAAACGTTTTGGACAATATTTTTTTCCTGAGATACTACACTTCATTTTAATGTCTTTTTTTGTATCTTTAGTGTCAGTACTTATCCAAAATAAATATTCTGTGCACCTTTCAATGAGTGAAAGAGATGCTTGCTTTTGCAGCCAACCTTTTTGAACAGAAAAGATTCTAATTTCTCAATTGTTTTTGAGCCAGCTGCTGTTTGTACAATAGCAATTTGACATAACTACTGTGTGATTCATGTTTCACTTAGGCTCCTCTTGCTTCATTCTTAAATGTAGAGGATTTCTGTGGGGTTATAAAAGTCAATTTAAAAATGAAAATGCTATTTTTTTCAATGTCTTCAGTTTGCCTTTTTTTTCTGTGTGTATGTGAATAGCTACAACTTCTTTAGTGTTTGTGCCAGCTCTTCTTGAATTACTGAGCTACCTTAATATAAATCAAGGCTTTATCACCTCAACAAGGCAATTTCTCTTGGTCCTAAAAATCCCAAAACACAGCAAAAGGTGTAGGTTCTACTGGCACTAACCTGTTATGGATAACTTCCTTTGTCCTTGGAGAAGTGGAACAGTGTACTACGGCTAGAACCATAGCTGGGAAGAACTGAGCTGGATGAGTGACAAGTCACTTCAAGTACTCCCAGTGTTAAAATAAATCAGTTATTTCATTTAATAATCAAATAATTTCATGAAATTCTCTATTAGAAAGTGACCTGAGTTATTTCAATCCTCTGATTTACAGGTGTGGGTTTAGTGTCATCATGCAAATGGGTGTTTTTGCATCAAATCACATCCTCAATCATGATCTTGAAAAATAGAACAATTCTATAAAAAAAAATGTCAGCCATTTGTTTTTGTTTCCACATTAAAGCTAAAACAATCTCAGGTAGTCTAAAAGTAAGCTTGATGCAGGCAGTCATCTTGTTCCCTTGAGGAGCTACAGTATAAAATGCAATATTTTCTAATTTCTTGACTGCATTACTTTTTGCTGCTGCTTTTTTCTGGTAAATGATCATGGGTCTTGTGAGTCTAAATGTCTTTTTTTCAAGGCTTGCATTCCTTAATTGTTCATACTGTCGTGTCTCTTGTAGCTGTGCATTCAAAGGAAGAGAGCCCTTGCTGTAATGAAGTCTTCACTGATGATACTCTGGGATTCTGTTTCTCTTGCTTTCATATTTGGTAGAGCTTCAGTAAAAGGGACATGTAAAACACTACACTGCCTTTTTGTTCAGTAAATATATTGTGTTATTCATTAGTGGAGTTTGTTAAACCTGTGAATTTGGAAAACATTTTTAGTGATACTTGCCTTTCCTACTTGCCTGTACGTATGTGCTATACATCTGAGCTCTCTCTGGGGTTTGTTACTACTGTATTTGCGTCACCTAATTTAAAACAGACTTTCTGCTGTTTTCAACTGCAATGGGTTTGTGGCTTAGTACGTGAAATAGAATTGACTGCACAAAATGTGAAATTCTGATGCTAGACATTCCGGCTTGGACTCTACAGACAGGAATGTGCATTTGTCTGGGCAAGCATTATAGTCCTAGGGGTGCTTAGCTATTTTAGTGACAGCCTGAATATGTTGAAGTTGTTTGATTAAAAAAAAAAAAAAAAGGAATTTATTTTAAAGAAAGAAGAGACTGCCTCAGCACAGCTTCAGCATTTTTGCAGTGTAAATCTCATGCAATACAACTGTGGAAAAATTAGTGAAAGAGACTGAAAGAAGAATAAAATTTCTTATGCATATAAAGTGTGAATATTAAGTAAGCTGTAAAAACTAAGAGGAATGTTTACTAGCAGGGGTAAGTCCTACTGAAAAAATCTGATGCTCCTAATTATCATCTATTTATTATACTGAACTGTATCTGCAAAGGAATGCAAATGTACAAAGTACACAAATCCCCTAAAAGTCTTTAAAGCATGAGATGGCTTATCCCTTCTTCAGTCCTCTGTTTTGGAGAAAGCAGATACTTCACATTACTCTAGTAGTGATAAGCACAAGTCACTAGTGCAGCCACAAGTGTTTCATAACCAGAGAGCAAGTTGTTAAACTGAATTTGTCCCTGTGGGGTAGAGATAATATCTCCAGCAAGGTTAGGAGAGAATGAAGAATGAGGGAGGAGAGACTACTTCTTTTGGATTGGAAAGAGTGAAGGACTTTGAACTCCTCATGACAAAAACTTCTCAGGGTGGAGTGATGTGACTACTGAGAGTTCAAGTACTTGCATTTTTTTTAATTTCAGAATTTTATTTCAAATTTCAGAATACAGACAATACCTTCCCTTCAGCCAGCTGCTAGGAGCCACCTCTTCCCTCTGCCTGAAGCAGTTTCAGGCTGTCCTGTTATGGCTTTGCATTCTGGAGGTGCCTATAAAACCTTCAGTCATTGTTCCCAGGGACAGAAGCAATCGAGTCAGCCCCTCTGATGGACATACAGATGTAGCATGACCACACTGTCCTCCAATAGAAAATCAATCGAAAAATAATTTGTTCCTTATTCCTGGCCCAGGCAGTGCCAGGGATCTATTGCCAATTGTCCTGCTTTTCTCCAGCAGCCTGGCTATCTGAATTGGTAGGACTCCTCTTAGCAACTCCCAGGTCCCTAGCAGGATTCTTTTTTAGAGGCCACCTGCTGCTCTTCTGGTGGCTTCAATTAACTCCTGGAGCAAGGGTGCAGTGTGGGAGATAGGAGGAGGCCATAGACTGACACTGCAGAAATAACGATTTTCTGACAGTTTCTGTAATGTCACTTTTATGTATTGGACTCTCGTAGCATGAATGGCTCATCGTCTGTTTTAACCAGTTCTTAAAATTAATGGAATGGAATGAAAATAGAATAGCATATGGATGTGTTTTTATCATTTGCAAAAAACTAATTTCCAAAGTAATGGGTCAACTTCATTTTAATTCGATTTCTTTTATATGAATAAGGAGATTTATTTTATTATGAACTGAAATGAAAATGCTAAGAGAAAACAGAGCTCATGTTTATATTGTATTATACAGTGAGGCACGAGGCTCCTGAAAGACAAGAAACTGATTATTTGATCTGGTAATTCTCATTTTTTCCCATTCTGTAACTGTCTTCTCTGAGGACCTTTCTTGTCTCTACTCAGGAACTAGAGATGATTTCCTGGGTATTGAGGAAGTCTATAGTAGCCAGAGGCAGAACAACTTAAAGACTTAAAATTTAAATCCTATATGATCATTGGGAAAACTGTATGATGCAAATTCCTTTTCTAGTATCTTTGGAAAGCAGTCAGATGTTTTTTTGTTGTTTTGTTTGTTTTTTTTTTGCATTCATATGCTGTTGTATAAAATGGAAAGCACAAGTAAAGTGCCAGATACATGATCATTCTAACCCTTTATTCTGTCTCAGAGTGGCCAAGAGTGGAAACTCAGAGGTGTATAACATCTCTCAGTGCACTGTCCCTGTTTAAAGAAATTTGCTACTGAAGATGTTTCCTCTTCAGAACATCCCTACTGTCATGTTTGAAAGCTGCTTACAGACCTATTTATGCTAATTTGCTTAAGCATTCAAAATATTGAAGTTATAAATGCTACCATTTCAAGATTCAATATGTGAAAAAATACTTCCTATTTTTAACTTTAAATCTACTGAATGATTACTTCTTTGTGTGAATAGCAGTTTTCTTGAATTATCATTCAAGAAACAAACACTGAGAAACAATTTCTGATCATTTTCTCTATTATAATGTTTAATTTTTACATCTAGTGCAACTTATATCAAAGCTGAAGTTTCTTGATCTCTTAAATTTATTCTTGTTCAGAAAAAATTACATACTTCTGTTTGAACTGGTTACATAGTGTGATACTGAAGCATCTTTCTGTGAAAGGTGATCACTTGTAGCAGTTCTGATGTGTTCGTTAGAGCTCTTGTCAACGTTGAATGATTGTTTATCTCTTTTCTTTTAATTTTTGTCTTTTTGTCAGCATCTGAGCTTTATTTTTCAATATTTAATATTATAGTTAATATTTATATTTATACTGAGCTTTAGTTTTCAATACTTCAGAAATTCAGAAATTTGAAAATGAAATAAATTTCAGAAAATTATCCAGAGTAATTCTAAGATGTTACACACATATTTAAAGTAATACACACAGCCTAAGAAACACAGGTCTCTTTACCAAGGCCAAAATATTCTGCCATCTTGACACAGTGAAATCACACTGGAGCTCTGTGTGTAGCAGGGGAGGGTTGGTATTTGACACAGTGGAGCTCTGACAAGTCACAGTTCTTGTGAACACTGTAGAATTTGGACTGCAAATAGAAACTGTGTTTTTCTAGATGAACAGTTTGAAACACCCCATACTGACTGCAGATTTGCTGTGACTGCTTTCTAGTTTTGATTAGCCACAGCCATCATAGTACTGGTGTAATATGCACTTAAGAAATCTAACATTCTTGCCAGGTTATCTAAAGCATTTCAGTCTATATAACAGAATTTTTATATGCTCTATATATGATAGCAAGCTATTGAGAAAGCAGTTTGGAAACTTTCTGTCAAAACATCTATAATGAACTGATACACACTTTGAAACCCTGTTTTCAAGAGCTTGTTAGATGTTGCTATGTTAAAATATGATATTTCAGCGCTTTTTTTAATCATGCATTGATGTAAATGAATGTAGAAAATTTTCAGAAAAAAATTAAGATGTAAGTGAATGTTCATAAACACATACCTCAAAAACTGCATCAAAGCCTAATCATTTTATGCATGCATGCTGGTCTCTTGGTGTCAGTAACAAAAAAAAAAAAATGTATTATTCTAATCCCTAATACTTAGTAGCCTATCTTATATTCTAGCCTATTTTATGATCTAACTGCTAATTCCTAAATTACAAACGCCAGAATAATTGTCCTCTTATTCAAGCCAAAGTTACTATATTTTACCAGTAAGTTTCTAACCACATTTTCCTCTGTGTTGCACAAAAATAAGGCGTTTTTGTAAGGCTACATATTTAGAGAAAATGCTACAAAATTGCCTCTGTATTAATAGAATCCAGAGCATTCCTTGGTGGTGGCTCAGCACATTACCATGTGAGTTGCATGCCCTTGAAAAGGCATAATTTGATCTTAACAGTTTTCCTGAATTCTCTGGTAGTTGCAGAGAACAAGTGACCACAGTTCAGCTGCTCAAGCTGAAAGCTGAGATTAGAACCACAGTGGTGCTGACTTATATGTTTCTGAATCTCAACAAGAGAAGTAAAATTTTTTCTTGCAACTAAGTCTTTCTGATTCTAGTGAAAAGCTGGAAAACTGAAAATAGCAAAGTGGTCCCAGATGGGTGGATTTTTTTTTAATTTTTTTTTTTTTTTTTTTTATGAGAAGCTTCTTCAGTCTGTCAGCTTCTATAGTTACCTGCATGAGGTAAAAGTCTGGCTCATGTGCTAGAGCCAATAGGGATGTCTGGTAAACACTAGGAAGGGCAACATTAGTACTATTGGGCCTATAAGAATTATACATCGAAAAAAAATTATCAATATTGCTCAGATTTGTTTTAGCACACTTTATTTCCATTGCTAGAGATAAATCTTTATTACCAAGGAAAAAAGTGGTACTAACTTAAGCGATACCTAAGGAATCAATTTGCCCCAAACCCAAAATATTGGAAAGCCTAAAATGAAGTAAATATATACTTCATATCAGCTGCTTTTAAGAGAGGGAATGGGGTTCAGAGGCCAGATGCTGATCTTGGTTCCAGTAGGGAAAATCCAGAATGGTCATCCGTGAAAACAGGAGAATTGCCAAAGACTCAAGAATAAAACTAAAATTTGGCTATTAGAAACTTCATTAGGAGGGAGTGTATCTTATCCTGCTAAGTTTGTTTTGTGTTTCTTATATCCAAACATTGGTAAAGTCTACTTGTTATTGCTGCAGATTTTTCCGTAGGTTAATTTAATTTTTTTCCTTGACTTGGCTTTGACTTGTCCAGCAGCATAAGGGTGGCCTGCTATTAGGTCTTGATTGTGTTTTATTTAAGTAATGATGGCTTTTGGATTAGTGAGATGATGTGAAGTGGTATTATTAATGGACATTGACCAGTAACAAAACAGAGCTGCTTAGGCAGATCTCCAGTTGGCAAAGTGAGGCACAAGTTGGAAGCCAGCCTGGAGCAGAGGAGGAGGGAGTCTCAGCAGGGCACAGCACACAAGATGTCTCTGGCAAGCACACACAAGGAACAGCTGAGGGGATTTGACAGACAAGCAGAGATGGCAGATAGTGGATCTTCCACAGGGATAAAAAGAATGCCAAACAGATAAACATGGTTTATATCTTACCTGTGGTATAGCTAAGAAATGTGCCATAATTAGACTGGATGCTTCATAACTTATTTTTTAACTTATTATTTGCTTCATAACTTTATATCACAGAACTTGCTTATCAAGACAATCTTAGCAATTTATCTCATAAGAAGGATAACATTAGGTCAAAAAGAAAAAAAAATTGCTTATTTGCAATGAGAAGTTGCATAGCATGTATAGTATAGGTTATAAAAATATCACTAGTTAATCTGCTGTTCAAAAGTTATTTTAATTAGAGATTTATTTTTTAACTCAGTAGTTGAATTCAACCTAATCTTTATCTTTGAGATAATAAGGCCTTCTGAGAAATGAATTAATTTGTTTAGTTTTGTTGATTGTTTTGTTTGTATTAATTTGGATTTTTTTTAATTGAGAACTTTACAGTTCATACTGATTATTTTCCGTAAGTTTGCTCCAATTTCCTTTTCTTGTGTTTCTGTGCTGACTGGTCCATCACCTCCAACTCCAGGTCTTGCACTCATGTGAGCACACACACAGATGCATGAACACAGCAAGATCTGCCAGGCAAGCAGTCTTTGAAATGGCAGAATTTAACTTGTAATTTATTTCTCCAGGCGTTTCAAAATGCTGACACCACCACCCACAGAGGAGATGAGTAAGCATGGATGGTACATGAGAGAGAGACCGAGGCTCAGGTTATCAGAGGAATGTGTGCAGGGGACAGGGCCTGGTGTGCAGGAATTGTTTTGTGCATGGAGAGAGGTGGAAGCAGAGCTCTAGAGCCATCTGACAAAGGGTAGTGCCTTGTGAGGTTTCTCTGGTATTGCCATGGTGCCATGGGTGGCCATGTCCCTCTTATGCAATGACCCTCTTATGATTTCTTCATAATATATTTGTAAGGTGCCCCTGCCCAGGGAGGCAGAGATTCAGTTTCAGATAAGCATTGTTAAAGAGAGAGGTGTGGCTTTAAAGCCCGGGAGGTGTGAATTCCATACTCTGGCTCAGGGGATGTCCTCTGTGAGCCTGGGAAGAAACTCCACCCTGGACCCTCATGGAGTGGCAGCCCAGGGGCTCTGATTGGGTTTGAGCCCCTGCTCCCTTGCTCTGTCCCTGTTAATCCTCGACCTTAAACTCCACCCTGGTCCTGTCCCTCAAAACCCATCACCCTGCCTCTGTTCGGGGCTCTCTGTCTCTGAGTTAGTTCCTGTGCTGAATAAATGGTTTCCTGAGCAGAAGCCCGCCTCATTGGTGTGCCGTGTGGGCCACTGGTAACTGTAGCCTGCCTGGAAAGGATCCTGCAGCCCCAGAATGCTACATTTATTGGCAAAGTCACTGGTAAAAGCAGTGCCAAGGATCAATATCCAGCCACGCTGGTGAGCATCTGGAATGCCTCCTCCTCCCCTCCTTCTCTGACCTTGGCAGGGGTCACAGGGCTGTTTGCCACACTTTTTTCTTCACTGCTCACCAGCTTTGTGGCATTTTCCCCTTAAATACTCTTTCAGAGAGGCACCAGCAGCTTCCCCAAGGGCTCAACCTGTCTGGCTGTGGGGTGCTGTGGAGCCAGCCAGGCCTCCCCTCATGGCAGCCACCCCTCAGACTCCTGGTACAAATGTGACCTTGCAACTTCCCTAGGAGTATTTTTAATTCCTGCCTATAAAATCCTCCTGTGAACTAAACAGAACTTGCAGGTATCAATGGAGAAGGGAATAGATGAGGTGGACAATGAAAATTTGTTTCTTTCTGGTGTGTTTTTGGAAGAACAGCACCAAGTCTGGGAGAACAACAGGTGTGAATAACCTTCAGCAAGATTCCAGCCCCTAAATGAATATAAACCAAAATCAGAAGCCTGAGATTTTTCCTGCCTTTTATATATTTATGATTTGGTTCATTAACGAAACTGGAGACCTACCCCAAGCTGCCTGGCAGACCCAGGAGGGCTGTGGGGAGGACAGAGAGGTGCCACTGCTGGCTGGCAAGGTGGGCAGCAGTGGAGCTGGGCAGAGGAATCCCTCTGTTGGGACTGCCTGAACCCCTCAGGAACAGTGGGGACAGCTGTGCCAGCTTCCCACAGCCCTGCCAGGTCAGAGAGGGACACTGGGACTGCCTGAACCCCTCAGGAACAGTGGGGACAGCTGTGCCAGCTTCCCACAGCCCACAGGTGAGAGAGGGACACTGGGACTGCCTGAACCCCTCAGGAACAGTGGGGACAGCTGTGCCAGCTTCCCACAGCCCTGCCAGGTGAGAGAGGGACACTGGGACTGCCTGAACCCCTCAGGAACAGTGGGGACAGCTGTGCCAGCTTCCCACAGCCCACAGGTGAGAGAGGGACAGTGCTGGGCAGCCACGCCTGTGGTTAGGCCTGGGCTCTGCACTCGTGTTGCCTTCCCTCTTTGTATTTTTGGACAGTTCTTAATTGCAACTTGTGAACTGATTGAAGAATTAATGATGAAGATATGGTGGTATGAATTACCTTCAGGTATGCATGATAAGCTATGTAGTAGAGCAAACTGTTTTCTTTGGAGTGTACTCCACAGCAAAAGAGATGAAACTTTAAAAATATACCCCAAGTTTGTAAACCCCCTCTTTCAGTGCCTACTATAACTAAAATATTTGTGTCAGATGTGATGGATGCTGGTTATATGCTTTTTCTTCTAGTTCTTGTCACTGTTTGCATAAATTAATGTGACAGAAGAAAGAATGGAGCAGAGGCAAAGGAATGTCACTAGCATGCTGCTCTGTCATCCATCCACTGGTTTTATTACTTGCTGTCTTTGGTTTTATTTCTTTTTTCATAGTAATAGAGACAGAGGTCCATGAGGGGGATGAGGATGCTTATGCTATGAAGTAGATGTAGATTTCTTATGAATTCTGGAATGCAAATTTGGCATTTTGCTTGGTCAAGGATTATCTTAGTCTGGTTTTAATTTTGTGAACATATACATTGACATACAGAAGGCAAGTAGTGGTCAATGCCAGATGCTTCAGAATTAACTGGGAAAAGCTGCCTCATGCTCCTAATTACATCTTAAATAAAGCAGATATGTTGGAAAAGGGGCTTCTACCTAAGAACTGAACTGAACCTTTGGGACACAGGGAAAACGATGTTGAGGTTATTGTTGATTTTAATGTTGTTTACACGTGAAAGTCTAGAAAGACAAAAGGCGAACTAATAGGCTTGCACAAAGGTAGCTAAAAAAGGAAAGAAGGAAATGGGAAGGTAAATCAGCAAATTATATGCTTATGTACATAGCTGCTTGACTCATTCTGAGTAATACAATCCGTGAGTATTAAGTGAAGCCAAAATGAAAGCTTTGTGGATATGTTCCTGGAAGTTACAGTATGTGCAGGACTCAAAACCTGACATGGGAAGTTGAGATAAGGTCACTAAGAAGGAGCTAATGTGAAACCAGAATCTGGAGTACTCGTGATAACTTTGTATTTTGTGGAATCTGTGTTTTACTGGTGGTACCTTTGAGTGAACTGTCTTGCATGTACTCACATCTGTTGGGTGTGAGTACACATGGTTTTCGCATTAAATCACAAAGAATCGGGATGTCTTCTGGACACCACAAAATATGAGGGAATTTGACTACTTGCCCGAAGTGGTTTTATTTGAAGTCTAAGGTGCTGATGCAGTTATCAATGGGATGTACCTTAAATATAGAGAACAGAAAAAAAATATTCAAAAAGTGTCTATCTAACAGACTAACTTAAATCCCATTTTCAAACCTGATTAAGGCATCTACATTCTGTAAGCCCTTTGAATATTTTGCTACTGGGGCCTTTTTTGAAATGTTTAGTGGAGCTCATGATGAATTCAGAATGCAAAAAATATTGATTCATAAGCATAAAATACCTATGAGTATATTACTGTATATTTTATTTGTTTCCTATTATCATTCTGTATGTTACAGTCAGCTGAAGGATTATTTCCTCTCACAGCCTCTGGCATACAGTCGATATTCAGCTAATTATTGGCATGTGTTCTTGAAATGGTTGCTCAGAAGATGGCCTGTAGACTAAACAAAATCTGTGGAATCTGTTGCACTTCTTAAACAAACCAAACTACCGGTACTTAAAAAGGAAACAGGTAACACTATAGTAAGGAGTTATTTCTGTCTTATTTCTTACTTGTCTGAGAGGAAAAATTGTTGAATGCATTGTGTATGGGCCACATAATTCTTGATCCCAAATTTCAGAGTTAATCCAGAAAAAAATCAGGCCTATCAAAAATTAATTACTCCTGAGGTTCAAGACAGGTCCTAGAACTTGCTCTGAGGAAAGCTTTATGTAATTTTGGGGAAAAACTATGCAGCCATGTGTGATTGTATGTAGTCACCTTTTTTTTGCATGTCTAGTCTTATTATTTCTTAAATTAGGAAATAAGATCTTACATTTTTTCCCCTTCTTCAGTATCTAGGGAATTTCCTTCTTTCACAGCTATGTACTTTTTTCATTTCCCCATTTATACTTGCACCTTTTGTAGATCTGAGAAGTTTTGATCCAAGTCTGTATTTTGCCCAGTTTTTGCCTTGTGATAAGTTTGTAACTGCCTTACAAATACTCAGAAATACTATTTAGAAAATTTCAGAAAATACTCTGAAAATACTTTTCTTTTGCTCCTTTTGTTTACCCATTTTTTACCAGGTCACTGGCAATTGGCTGTTGACTCCCCTTGCAATGTCCAGCTAATTTAAGTGCCGGAGATGACACAGAGATGAGGACTAAGTAGAGGTCTAAGTAGACCCCTACTCCAGCAAAACACCTGTGTCCATTCCAGATTCCTGAAAAGACATGCTCACTGCAGCTGCAGGTAAGGGATGTGAAGGTGTGGAATTTGGTAGCTGTAGTACTGTGGTCCTTACAGCTTACTTCACCACACCCACTGGCAAGGTCACCTCTGTCTCATTCACAAGGAAGTAAAACTTTATTTTACATGATAAATTATTTATTTAAATTATAAATTATATATATAATTTTATTTTATACTACATATGTGAAATATATATACTTACTTCTAACAGAGGAACATTATGCCAGCTGTAGATTGGACATCTATGGAGTGAACTCTGGGTGACAGGAAAATTTAAAAAGGCCAGGGAGGATGTGGTGGCTCTTCTTCCCTCTGGGGTGTTTGGAGATTTCACAAAATAAGATGCAACTTAGTTAATTTTTGTAATTAATGATCAAATATGAAGTATATGGACTTTTATTATCTGTGCACTGCTCTTCAGTGGGGCATTACTGTAGAAGAGTGAAAGTTTGGGAACATGTATGGAAAATCACTAAGTTTGTGGGGTTTTTTTTACCTTTTAATATTGTTTTGAATAAAACATTTGGGTCCCATATATATGTTTAAAATTCACTTTTTTTCAGGGAACACCATGCTCGATGTCTTTTTCAGATGTAAGGAGGTATTGGAGTTGGAATAGGTTAAAAATAGTCTTTCTACTTTTGGGGAAAGGATTCTGGAATTTTGGTTTAAAAAAAGAATCTTTCCAAACCCAATCAGAGTGCTAATAGACCTGTTAATACTTATTAGGAAAAGCTCCACTTTCACTAATATCAGACCTTAGTTTCACACAAAAAACCTCAAGGTAGCCTGTGTTTATGGAAAATCTTAAAGTATTGCAAAAGTCAACACTGTGTGTGTGTATGAAAAGTAATAGATAGAAAAATGTCCTCCTTATTCATTTCAAATTGCCACGTAGATACAGCTGTAGCTTGATCTCTTATTTAAATTGTAGGTGTCAGTATCCCACTGCAGGATAGGAGAGCTAGAAGTTGATTGTGGTGAGAGTGGTGTCTGGAGACACACCTGAAAAGGTGGGTGACAGTTTCAAGGCATAAGGAAGGAGTTTGATAAGGACAAATTCATTCCTCTGGCATTGGTTTGAAAGATTTGATTTTAGAGCCTCAAAAAAAACCATAACAAAATAAACTCCCACCAACCAACACAGCAGCAAACAGCTTTTCCAAAATGTTAAAATTTCTTCTTCAAAAAGATTCACCCTTTCGTGGCGTGGAAGTTTCCTGGGCAAAGCACAAGTCCTCTGGGTTATTAACTGTGGTGCTGGAGCCGTGGCTCTGAGCACCTCTCTGAGCCTGGGCTGGCTGCCCTGGGGCTGTGCCAGCTGTGGGGCAGCTGTGCCAGGGCCTGGGCTGCACTCAGGCTGACCCTGGGCCCTCGCTGTCCCCACAGCCTGGCCCTGCCCGGGGCTCTGCAAATGCTGCCCATGGTGACAGCAGCACCAAGGGTCTGGCTTAACACAGGAGAAAGCCAAAGCATTAAAGAATTGTATCATTTGTGTACAAGGTCACTTGAATTTTTTCCAGGTTGACCCCTTTCATTTAGCCCTTGAATTGCAATACTGGCATTTTATCTCCAGAAAAATTACTTAGCGAAAGAGTCTCTCCTAAAAATGAGATATATTTATTACTTTGAGTGTGTTTCTATTACATTTTTTGCCTAGGATTTGTATGCCTTTCCAAGTGGCAATATTTTGACAAACTGGATAGTTTCTTTACCAAATACAAATGAAAGGAGGGAGATTATTGTCCCTTGATAAAATACTTTAGTCAAAGAGATAGCAACTGGTCCAATCTCTCTATATTTAGAATAGCTGGGAGTTTAAACTACTCAAGAATATGGATGAATGCATATTGATCAATATATATTTGCATTCTAAATTAATTTTGAAAGTATATTTTAACTCAGCTGTTAGACAAGGCCTAAATAATAATAGTCTGATTTATCTGCTTTTTCTGAGAAAAAAATGTAAGGGAGTGGACCGGCTATATGTTCATTATTCACTTCTCAGCATTCCAGCACCTCGTTCTCTTAGTTAAGTTTAGGATGTGGTGCTTAGCTTTTACCTCCCACAGAAAGAATTACATAAGTTTATATGTTTCATAAGATCTGATTACATAAGTTTATTATTTGATCTTCCTCTTACTTTGGAAAATCTGTGATATCACTAGAATATTGTCTATATTGAATATAGGCTACTATATTTTACCTACATGTTTCATACAGTTAATTAGATCATTGCATAATGGTTTATATTGACCTCATTCTAATTTGTTCAAGATTTTTCATGTTACTTATTAGAATATCCACTGGGACATATTTTTTAAAATAGTGTATTTTCTGGGATCAATGTAACTGGTTTTTTTAAAAAATTAAGGGCTTTTTTCCTGGTAAATAAAACTGGGACTTCCTCCCCTGAACTGCAAATGTATTCCATATACAAAATCTGATTAAGTTAAACAAAGAATTAGTTGATTGCTTGTTTATAATCTTGAATTTCACATGGATCCAGTATTTAAGTTTGAATACTACACACCGCTTTTCCTTAGAAGTGGTAATTCTTCCTTGCTCCACCATCAAATATTTTTCTGACAGATTGTCCTGCTGCTTCTGCTATTTCTGATGTATGCCTTCCTCAGAAACTACCTTTTAAACCTCAAATTTTCAAATTTAGGAAAAAATGTAAAAAAAATTCCAACTGGAGTCTGAGATTATTCGCTAATTATGAAGTCTCACTTTGTCCCAGTAAAAGATGGATGGATGTGTGTAGAAAATGAAATGGAAGTATGCTATAGATCTTCTCTAAATATCTTTATGAGAACAAAAAAATAAATGTAATCCAGAAAGTATTTCTGTCAAGAACCAATAGCATATAATTAGCAGCCAACGTGTAGAAGAGGTTTTCCTTGATATATATCTAGCAGCAAAGTACTGACTTCTGTCTGGAAATTCCATTTTATTATGTAATACATTTTGGAGCAAATCAGCAGCTATGGAGCCAAGACACAAGTGCTACAAGAAATGGAATTTTCATTACTGCAAAACCACTGCTGTATCTTTCAACTGGTTTAAATAAATCACTGAAAGAAAAATGTATGAACGAAATCTGGTACTTAAAAACCAATCTCCACAGCTGCTGCATGGCTGTATCGAGTATTTCTAAGAAGTGTGGTGTACCTTACTGTAACAAACACCAAGCTTTAGAAAGTTTTAGAAGCATATGACCTAATTGTTCTTAATTTTTCTCTTTAGAACATGATTAGAGATTTAAGAATTCCAGGAAGGAATGAAGATTATTTAGTTCCTTTACATATGTCCCCATGTCCTCATGATTCATACCTGTGAGAACCCAGGTGAATCCCTACATTCCTGTTTAGAATTGCCTTATACTGTGCTTGGACCAAGTAAAGTCAGTGACAAAATCTTATCAGGGCTTAACTCTGAGTTTGGTGGAGGTTTTTGCTTATTTTTCTTTTTTTCTCCCCTTTATTAATGAGTATATTTGTCCTTAAAGATGGAAGACAATGAAATTTTTGTCTATTTTATGAAGTGCTTAATTTTACCTTTACAGAATTCTACTTTTTGAGATTGTGGAAAGATGAGAATTCAGAGACAAAGCAGAAAATATCTCTATAGTTAAGATTATAGGTGCATGCTGGTTATAGAATATTCAGGCTGTGCAGGTACATGGGCAGCAGGTGTGAAATATGTTAATCAGGCAAAGAAATTGTGTAAGTGTCAGGCAAACTCAGCCCTGTAACTTCTGATAAGCCACAGATGCATGCACAGGAACCTTACCATCAGCATCTTCAACAATCAAGCAGAAGTTTCAGATGTGAGATTTGGAAAGAAGCTGGATTTTGTTTCACAAATTCTCTGGTTGTGCAGTATAAAAGCTTAGATTTAAAAATTCCTGTACTGCCAATTTAATGCCTGACTCTGACTGGAAGTTCAAGTGCATCTTTCTGGTAGTGTTTAAGGCTTCCATAATCCAGTTTGGGGGTAGTTGTATGATATAACAATCAGTACCCAAATAAGCTTGACAAATACTGAGAGAAATAAATATATTTAATATGAGAGAATGTCATTGCTCCTAGACTGCTGTAGTAACAATGACAAATAAAAGAATTTAAAGCAGTTTTGTTTTTTTGAAAAATTATAATTGCAAAACCCAGGGAAGTTTAATATGATTCTTACTGCAGATCAAACCTGGTCATACTTACCTGCTGAAGCACCTATTTATGAATAATTCTTCAAGCATTTGGAGGGTTTTTTTGTGAAAATGTGGTGATGGACCTAGTAAAACTACTTTATTAGCACTGTTTTTGATACATCTCTTGATTATCAATGTTAGGTCTCCTGAAGACAAGTTTAAGAATATAGACATATTTTCTGTAACATCTCCAAAACAATAAAATCAAATTAAGTTCATAAAGAGCCCAATTATAGTTGAATACTGGAATATTCTGTCCAGGGTGGTGGTGGGATCTCTCTCTTGGGCTCTAGTCAAGGCTCAACTGCACAAGGCCTTGAGCAACCTGATCTAATTAGTTCTCTTTTGAGTGGG
Source organism: Poecile atricapillus (assembly GCF_030490865.1). Taxonomy (NCBI): domain Eukaryota; kingdom Metazoa; phylum Chordata; class Aves; order Passeriformes; family Paridae; genus Poecile; species Poecile atricapillus. The sequence goes on along the minus strand of NC_081255.1, from coordinate 14,397,052 downwards.
TTTGACTAAATGATCTCTGGAGGCCCTTTCCAAACTAAATTATGCTATTATCCTAGACTTAAGGGAATACAGACTTAAAAGTGGAGTAATTCACTGTTGTTGCTGAGTCATATTTCAAGCAGGGGGTAAATCAGCAATTACTACAATACCACTGTATTGTGCTAAGGCACTGTGAGTTCATTTGATTCTGTCTTAAATTGATGAAACCCTACTTAGGTGTGAGTTACAAGTTACATTTTCTGAAGAAGTAGCTGTTTAGTAGCTTTGGTTGTTGCTCAGGAGAATACTTCCATACATATGTATGTGTCTGTGTTTACATTATCTAGGGCTTGCACACCATTGAGTACAATCTTGTTTTATGAGGTTTACGACAAGTAAGGCCTGGGGAGCCTAGAACACTGAAGTTTGTCCCAAGGAAGGAAAACTCTGCGTTCTGAACATACCACACAATCTTTTTTGTCAATGTCATTGGCTGTACAGCTTGAAAGTTCCCCTGCTGCAGACTGAAAATGAACTGTTCTTATTTTTTATATGGAGAGCAGCTTACTCCCTTGTTTGTTCTGCATATTTTAGAGTGCTTCACTGTACCTTTCTTTAGTCTGCTCTTTAGAGAATAAATCCAGTTCTTTCAAACGTTCTGCACACATGAAAAACTCGCACTTTTTATCCATTCCTGATTCTCCCCACACATTTCACATGAAGTGGGATGCCCACAGTGTGGTACAAACTTCTGGAGAAGTTTTTACTCATGCTCTATAGGATGGAAGAATTTAATTTTGTATTGTGTGTGGCATCCCTTGCTGTACCCCAGGCAGAATATGCTGCCTTAAAATAAAACTTTCTAAAACTGTTTGGTTTAGGTTAAATACCTGCTTTTTTAATGTAATTGCTGTTCTGAATGCCTCTCAGCTAAGTTCAAGTTTCTGCTTATCTACATGTAGCACTTGACTCATTTATGTGGAAATACAGTTTGTAGCTGTTTTATAAAATTACTCTCTGTTAATTTTCAAGGCGTAGAAAACTGTTTTTTTCAGCTGTGCGTGATAAAAATGCATTGTATGTGCATTCAGAGCTATAACAATAATGTCAGCTCTAATTCCCAAGGCAGCTCGGGTATTAGAGCTGGTTTTGAATACCACCAGTGAAGTACTTGCTCTCCTGGCAGCTGATTAAAATTTCAGTCAAATCAGAACGGATTATGTCTGCGACAGAGAATTGGCATAATGTAGTGGTGTGTGTTACCTTAAAATACCTCTTGATGAGAAAGGATCTGTCTAAAAATAGATTAACAGTTTCACTGAACTTGGGTTAAAAATTGTATTTTAGTTTAAAAAATGCAAATATGAGTGAGTCAGCTGTAGGATTTGGGTTTGACTGTTTTTGCTCTGAAGTAACCAGACTCTCATCTGCTAGTTTGCACTCATTTAGACCTGCATTCAGTATACAATGAAATAAACAAAGATTTTTTTTTTCCTTTGCTTTATATGAGCTGAATGAAGTCATCAGAAAGAAACATTTATTTTGGTATTCTAGCTACTTTATCTGTTTTTTCCCACTAAAAATCTGGTCCAGTGGAAGGTGTCCCTACCCATGGCAGGTGGATTGGAACAGGGTGATCTTTAAGATTTCTTCCAATCCAAACTGTTTTATGATTCTATAAAATTACTAGAGAGGGTTTTTAGCAGTAAAATCCCACTTTAAAAGTGAGACTTGCTTAGGCTCAAAGAAGCCCAGACATTCAAATAAAAGAATATAAAAAGCCTACTTGAAGCCTTGAGCATTTCTCTAAAGACTGTTAATCTGAAAGTTGTCACGTTTCTTCTGATTAACTTTTGGGCAGAGAATCCAGACTTTGTTTCTTTTAATGATGCAAGAGAAAAAACTAAAATAGCTATGCTTGCAAAGACTTCACTTTGATGGAATGCCAAGAGTCATTGTAATTTATAGTTTGAATTAAAGATTACTGGTTTCCCAAAACAATGTACTGTGTCCCAGAAGGACATTATTATCAGGTCCTTGTTAGTAAATGGTCTCACACTAAGTGCTCACATTCTCTTTTTAGTGGTGTTTGTAAGCAGTCTTACAATGTGGAATAGCATTTCATAACAGTAATATGACAAAATTGTTACCTTATTATATATTGTAGCAACTTTATGAGTTTAAAATAGAGTTGTAAAAAAACAGTATAGGTGGAATAATCAGAGAAATAATTTCCTTTCTGATGGCGACTAATGTCAATAGCTCTGTTTGTTTTCCTATTTATAGTACCAAGTTGAAGGGAAGTCTTTCAATCTACTGTGTAATCAGTACATATTTTCAACTTTTTTTCCCTGACCTACTATCCAGTTCTTAGAGGGAGAAAGAAAATGAGTGGAAGACCTAGGAGTACAAAGTTCCAAATCTGCAACAGGAAAGTAAAATAAATTTGAAAAAATTAATCCCTTTGGGCCCTGGAGTCCAATTTTCCAGACACAAGCTCCACTGGAATCCACTGTTACCACTGCCAAGGAGTTGAGTTCCTTTGATATATTTTGTTTACTTATCCAATTCACTTTGACTTTTTGGTCTAGTATGTTTGATTCCCCACCTACTGAAAACATATCAGCCTATTTAACTTCTAAGGACAAACCAAAATAAGCACCCCCAGCTGCATGGGCAGGAGACTATTAATTTAAAGCATTGGCCTCTGCTTCTCTTTTATGCTTTTATTTTCAGTAATAGTGGTTCAGACAGCCAGGTAAAATGGGTTGGTTCCTGGCTGGTGTGACCTCAAGTGTCACCCAGTCTCTGTTTGGTCAGAATGGCAGTGCCACGGCAAATCCTCCGACTCTGTCCAACATCTGCTGAACTTGTTTTGGGACAGGGATGTGGTAGATATGAAAGGTTGTCCTAGAACATATCAAGAAAGTAAGATAAATGTAGCTCTAATATTTACAATTCTATGTAGTGACACAACTGTTTGTTTGACTTTTGAAAATATTGTTACCCATCCCAACAAGAATTTCTACTCTCCCCCACACTGCTGCAAAACCAAAACAACCAATAAGCCAAACAACAACCAACCAAACAAAAAAGAATGATTAAGGAGCATTTCTGAAAGAACCGGTCTTGACTCCACAGCAGTAAACTGCTGACCTCTTGCTTGATGGGACAGAGATTCCCACTGGTGGAAGAACTCATATTTTTTCAGCTTTACCTTCTTCAGAAGGAAAAAATTATTTTGGTGCAGAAATCAGATACTAAATGGGAAAGCTGTTCTCATATTCTACCTGAGCAACCCAACACTGCCTGTATTTGTAATAGAAAGTTGAATAATGATGCTCACTTTCAGCAGCTATATAATCTAAACTGATTTTTTTTCAACTGCTTAGCAAAACAGTTTCTGTGCATTTTCTTAGTGAACTAAATAGTATTGTTGCTTGGAGACTAAATTTATGGTGTTCAAATGTTAATGCTTGCCCTTAGGTAAAAGAAAACATCAATTGTTAAAAGGAGACATGAAATATATTTGAACTCATAGTGGCCTTTCACTGGAAGGAACAACATTTTTGTTAGAATAAATGAAAATCAGTGATATGTAGGATAATTGTTTTATTAAGAAAATTTGACCTATTTACATTAAAAGAAATTGTTCCTCTTCAAGTTAAGTTTAAAAAAGCTATTTTATTGTGCCTTAACTTCAAATGTCTAATGTTTTTAATATCCCACTTGTGAATGAGGAAGGTTCATTTTAGATGTTTATGTAGTACTGAACTCATATTTAGTCATATGTAAGGGAAATTGGAAATTGCAGAAAGTGATCTAAAGAGTTATGATTTTGTGTGAGCTGCACACGTATGGTTCTTCCATGAAGAACAGACTCACAGACTCCAGCATCAACAGTAGGAAGTAATTTTGTCTTATAAAAATAATTCTTACAGAGAAGAGAGGAAAAACTGCCTCTGAGCTCACTGCAGCATTGCTGATTTCAGTAATTGTTGGGGACTGGTTTCTTTCCTTCTTCTGAGCACTCACTCAACAACAGCCCAGTCACCAGCAAGATGAAGCCTTTTCTCAGCATTTTATTCCTCTAAAGACCCAAGTGTCTCAAACAAAATTCATCCATAGGTAGTGTTGCTTGAATGAGTTTTGTTTGGAATGTATTACCCAAACAACCAATACAGTAAAGGACATTCAGATAATTGTAAAATAGTAACTGAAATATGACTGGTAGAAATAAACTCAGAGGTGAAAATACACTGATAAGGCCTGGGGCACTGCTAACTGGAGCAGTGCTGTGTTGTCCAGATTTCTCTTCTCTTCTCTGTTGGGCTGGGCTTACTAACATCAGACTGGTTGGCAGTCGGAATTGTGCTGTTCTCTTTATTGCCATGGTTTCTTGTATAGTGATGAAATATACTTCTTATTAGATGGAAGATATGTGGTATGTGATGGGTCATCCCCAGAGAGTTTCTCGTACTATAACTAGCCAGTCATTTGTCCATTTGCTCCAAAAAGAGGTTCTCCCACCAAAATAACAGTAGAATTCTCGACTTAGTGGTTCACTGGAAGACAAAGTCTAGCCACTTGAAATTTGAATAGTCAAAAGCGGCATTACTTAAACTACAGATTGTGGAGTCTTTGTGGATCAGTGGGATAATTCCTGGGATCTGTGATACGCTAAGTGATGCTTATTCCCAGGAAGCCAACAGTCCCCTCCTGTCAAGTACTGGCTGCAGGTCTGGCTTTAAGGAAGCAGCAGGCTGGCCAGAAGGCAGCCATGGGATTCTGGGAATGAAAGCTCTTGGGAACCAGCCATATTTACTTGTCTTGGCTCTGGCAGTCTGTTTCCAGCCTCTGTCTCTGTTGGACCAAAGAGTTTTTAGTGAGGGCTGAAAGCAGACTCTGGGCAGATCTGTTGCAATATTGATTCTACCACACACAGCCCAGCAGTGTCACAGACACCCAGCAGTGTCACACACACTGGCATCTTTCTGGGGTTACACTCCATATACTAATACTTGGGGATGTCCTGCCTGCCCTACCAGAGAGATTAGTCACCACTGCTGAAATGCAAATTCTGTAGCTTTGACTTAATTATTTACAATTACATTTTTCCAATGAGTCTATTTTCTCAAAAAAAAAAAAAAAGTACGATTATAACACAATTGCTAATCTATAATTTAATGGGCACTTGGTGCTATAAGACTGAATCTGAAGCCATCTAATTAACTCCTTGAACATGTTGGAATGTGTTCATATATAGAAACTCAAAAATGAGTGGAGTAATCAAAATTTCCTTTGCCCTTTCTTCTGGGATGAAGAGAAACTTAGATGTTAAGTCACAACATATCTTTGCCTTGCAGTTTTTTGTTCTTTATTTTTAAAGAATAACGTTTTTGTCCCAGAGAATAACTGTGTTCCCAAGGTTCAGGTCATTCAACAGAATTCAAAAGAATTCAACAGAATGACTAGGTTGGAAGAGACCTCCAAGATCATTGAATCCAACCCATGCCCTAACACCAAAAACTAAACCATGGCACTGGGTGCCACATTCAGTCTGTTTTTAAGCACATCCAGGGATGGTGACTCTACCACCTCCCTGGGCAGACCATTCCAATACTTTATCACCCTTTCCATAAAAAACTTTTCCTAATATCCAACCTGTATTTCCCTTGGCACAGCTTAAGACTGTGTCCTCTGGTTCTGTCAGCTGCTGCCTGGAGAAAGAGACCATCCCCCACCTGACTACAGCCACCTTTCAGGGAGTTGTAGAGACTGATGAGGTCACCTCTGAGTCTGCTTTTCTCCAGGCTAAACAACCCCAGCTCCCTCAGCTGTTCCTCACAGGGTTTGTGTTCCCAGCCCCTCACCAGCCTCGTTGCCCTCTCTGGACGCGCTCAAGCGTCTCAATGTCCTTCCCAAACTGAGGGCCCAGAACTGGACACAGCACTCAGGTGTGGCCTCACCAGTGCTGAATACAGGGGAAGAATGAACTCCCTGCTCCTGCTGGCCACACTATTCCTGATCCAGGCCAGGATGCCCTTGGTCTTCTTGGCCCTCAGGGCACACTGCTGGCTCATGTCCAGCTGCTGTCACCAGCACCCCCAGGTCCCTTTCTGCCTGGGCCCTGTCCAGCCACACCATCCCCAGCCTGTAGCACTGCAGGGGTTGTTGTGGCCAAATCACAGGACTTGGCACTTGGACATATTAAACTTCATCTTATTGGACTCTGCCCATCCATCCAACCATTCCAGGTCTCTCTGCAGAGCCCTCCTAACCTCCAACAGATCAACACATGCTCCCAGCTTAGTGTCCTCTGCAAATTTACTAATGAAGGACTCAATACCCTCATCCATGTCACCAATAAAAATATTGAACAGAACTGGCCCCATCACAGCCCCCTGAGGGACACCACTGGTCACTGGCCCCCAGCTGGATGCAGCCCCACTCACCACCACTCTCTGGGCCCGGCCATCCAGCCAGTTCCTAACCCAGCACAGAGTGCTCCTGTCCAAGCTGGGACTGCAGCTTTTTCAGGAGTGTGCTGTGGGAGACAGTGTCAGAGGCCTTGCTGAGGTTCAAATAGACAACATCCACAGCCTTCCCTGCATCCACCAGGCGGGTCACCTGGTCATAAAAGGAGATCAGGTTGGTCAGACACACCTTGCCCCTCCTAAACCCATGCTGGCTGGGTCTGATACCCTGGCCATCCTGTACATGCTGTGTGATGACACTCAGTTCATATAGAAGTTCAAACAGAAGCCAAAAACTGGCCAAGAGTACATCTGGAAACAATGTTCAAAGCAGACAATTTCTGTATTGCTGAGCTATTTGGGAGATCTGAAAGGACTCACAGAGAGATCTCACACCTCAGATCTTCCAATATGGCAGCAAAATGTTTGAATTACTCTTGTAACAATACCTACCTCTTGGATAGCTCTCAACAGCTGATATTTATGGTTTTCAATTGTTTGTTTGTTTGTTTGTTTTGATATCATAGTTTTAATCATAAGGTACCCTTCTAATTAGATGTGTTCTTTTCACACGTCTATGGCCCCACCCTGTTCATTTTGAGAGATGAATGCAGATGCCAACATACAAAAATAATGCCCGCTGCTAGAATCCTTTCTTGATATGCCTTTACAGCAGCCAATGGAACCAATTCCATCTTTACCTTTAGTGTAACAAGAGGGTATTTTTCTAGCTAACTAGTAGGTTCAAAAATCCAAAGTAGTTCAGTTAGATCTTTACAAGATCCTAGCTTTCAAATTACATTTGGTTTTTTGTTTTTTTTTTTTTGTTGCCTTGTTTTCTTTTCCCCAGTTTTTCTAAAAGTTAATCTGGCAGGCTGCCCTCTTGTTACTTCTGCTGCAAATGCTGGGTTTTTTCTAGTGGAATTCTCAGCAGAGCATGATGATCTAGGGTAGCTGAGCTGTCTAAAGCCCAAGCATTGAATTATTATAACATGTTTAGCAAGTGCCACTCTGGTACCCTAAACCTGACATTAGTCCAAAATGACTTTGGGTCATTACACTCATGAAATGAGGCAAGTGAATTTTGCAGTAGCACATTTGCTTTATTTTGCAGTCTTCTTCACTTTCATGTGCCATCTGCTCTGTTCCTAAACTTTCGTGTGATGTTTTAGTGCTCTTACCAGGTCCATTCTTAGGCAAAAGAAACTTCTTAATGCTGAGTTTCAATAACTTCAGATTCTTCAAATGTATCAAACTCTTTTTGTGCTTATCAGGAACCCAGTAAAAATCTTGGGGCTGTGGGGAAGGTAATAGAGGTAGAAAAAAAGGCTGCATTTCCTTTAGTTGACTGGAAAATAACGCTGTAGATCTAAATCTTATGTTTTCCCCTTCATATTCATATTATGATATTCATATCATAAAAGGATCTTTCCTTCCTGCTTGCTTTGCTTTCAGTTCTTCATCAGAGCTTCATTCAGTTCAGTATTATATTTCTAACAGGAAGAAAGGAAATAATTCCACAGATTAAATGATCCAAAGAAAAATATTTTCATACCCCTTGTCTTGCTATCTTTAGAGATGCTATTGTAAACATTTTTTCATTCTTTTAACTATCTTATATTGGATCTGCATTATTATTATCTTGAGAAGTGCTTGAATAATTTTAGGTCATCACTTTTTTTAGACTGTAATTCTTGTAGTTTTATACAACATAAATTGATGCATTTTGTTGTTGGTAGGACTTTCTTATTTTATTTTTTTTTAATTATTATTTTACTGCCATCATTAAACGTTTCCTGTGGGATATCCCTGCATTGTCCTTTTCCAGATAACTTCAGTGTTTTTCATATTCACTCTTCAATCCAGTGAACAGAATTTGTTAGCTTTGCTTTTCTGAACTTTAAACTGAAATCAGTTTCAAAATACTAATAAATGACTGGCCACTGTCCTGACTGTAGGCCTGGGTAGCCTCTAACATGATTACTGCAGGTACCTTTCCCTCTTGCCTATTCCTTTTTCTGGCAGCTGGACTGCTCTGCATCAGCCCTTCACACTTTTTGCCTGTTTAAATCCTTAGCCTACATTCCCCATTGGGCTGTAACACTTCATTATTTCTGCTTTGTCCCAGCACAGCACACTTGGCAGCTGTGCTTTGTCCACATCAGGCTGCAGAGAGACGTGCAAAAGTAACAGTTCAACAGTCTATACTGAAAATTACACACTTGGCCACTGTTCTTAGCCCTGCTGACTTCCAGCTCTTGTCTTCTGACATAAGGGATGTGATAGAAGAGTTTTAAAATTTTTCTGCAGGAGAGGTTATCTGTTTTCATCTAATGTCTGACTTGGAGCTGGCCATGTTTTTTTCTCATGAAAACTTACTCCAGGGAGTCAGATTCTCTCCTGGCAGAAAACATCCAATGCTAGTTCCTGACTTTCTCATTTAGAAAAATAATTAAATTAATCAACATGAACATTTTATGTAAAATTTCACACGTCAGGAATCACCACAACAATTTTTTTGGATTGCACTTCGGCACAATGGCTGAAAGAGCTTTTACAGCAAAGAAACCATAAAAAGGAGATAAGAAGAGGTGAATTATGGGGTAAAAACTCTGAAGGAATCATTCTGAAATAAAGTGCATTGAAAACATTGACTATTTGATGTTATAAAACTGACCTGTTTAGAAGTAAAAAGCACTAGTACAGAGAGTGGACTGTGCTTGTGATCACATCCAAAAATTTACCCCACGTGTTCATCACAGCCTCTGGTTTTCCTCTCTTGTCCATCATGATGGTTCATGAGTCTGTTTTGCCTGTGTAATGTAAATATTAACATTGGTTGCGCTGTCTTTTTTTTTCCTGGAAGGAGTGAGAGCAATCTGTCAGGTACAGATGTGTTAAAAGAGCCACTTGACAAGTGATGACAAGATGTTTGATTCCTTTTTAAGTATTTCTTGTGTTCTGAAATCCATCTCAGTTGAGATCTCCCCCTAAAAGTCTGTGGTGTCTTTTAAGTGCCTTTGTTGTTACTTTCTGATGTTTGTTTTGGTTTGGGTTTTTTTTGTAGCAAACTCTCTGCTTGGATATCCTAGCTTTTTTCATCTTCTACTACAGTGTAGATGAAGCCCTAGCAAGTTGAGTTTGGCAGATGACAAGTATTTGTTATAATGTCGGGAGAGCGTACATCCAGAGTCTGGACTAGTCATGCTGGAGACATCATCCAGTCTATGAAAATAAAATGATTGTAGAGAGTCCAAGAAACATTTTAGATTGTGACTAAATAACAGCACTGAACTTGGTTCCTTTTGCAATTACGAAGGACTCTGGCAGAAGGAATCATTAAATGCTTTTTCAGTGTTTGATGTCTGTCAATAAATAGTGAAATATGTTTGATTTCAGTTTGAGTAATCTAAAAAGTAAATGAGTAGAACAAGTATATTTTTTCCCTACTGAGAAAGGGAAAATCGTGATAAATTATTATACAATTTGGCTAGCTAATGTGAACAGTCCAAACAAAAGTGTAAAAGCCCATGAAAACTGAACAGTGCAGCACTAGAAAACTTTACCTTTTAACCATACTACTTGAACTTCCTTCATGCTGGCAAATTCATTGTCATAATTAAATGTGCTTTTTAATGTGTCTGCTACAAAATGGTTTTCTGTGGTTAAGTGGCAAAATACAGCTGTTTAAATTTCTCTCTACTTCTAATTGGACCCCCAGAGATTTGCAAAACTAAGGACTGTGACTGAACATATCCCACTTCCTTTCTAAAAAGGTATCAGCCAACAGGATACAAAATTAAAGGATCTCAATAAAGAAGTCTTCTTTTGTTTACAGATTAAATCCTTCCTAGTAAGGTCAAGAGTGAAACTCCCCTTGACTTCCAGAGGGGGCAGGATTTATTTCAAGATATTGGGATGTGAAATTTAGATTTCCCATTGGCTTTTGTCCAATCTGTGTCTCACTGGAAGCAGGCACCTTGCAGCTCCTCAGCAGAACATTATGATATTGCCAGCCCATAATTATATAGTATCCAGAGTAAAATTAATTTAAATTATGCTAAAATTCTAACTGTTTTGAGAAATATTTCTTAAAACTCATTCTTTGATTAGTGTATAGTTTAAGGGTTATATAGGGTATCAAGGTGGCTCTCAGGTTCTACTGAAGATCATTCTGCCTCTATAAAAAATACCAGTTTGAAGGTACAACACAGTGTTTATCACTTCTTGATGAAACTGATACTGTTGATTATAATCTGTCAACTGTATTTTTCTTTGTTCAATTCACTTATACTAACTATGTAAAAGAGCACACAAAGATTGTAATTGTATCTTTATGTGTTTCAGAGACTAATTTTAGTAAACTTGAGGGGTTTTCATAGGCAACTGAAATAAATACCAGTCAGCTGTTCAGATACTTAATGCACAGTGTCTCAGAGGTGGAACTCTTGGTGTGAATTCTGTAATGTTATTGTGTCTTCACTGGACTTACTATCTGGCATTGCACATTGATCCTGGGGGAAAGGAAAATAAATCTATGTAGATATGTAGTATATACTACCTACACATATATATGTAGTACACTGACAACTGTTTCCAATCTGTAAAAATAATTTTTAATTTACATGCTTCAGGATGTTTCCCATGTCTGAAAGCAGCCGTTTAAATGTTACAGTGATTGCTTTAGCAGAAACTGTGAATCCATAGATTCACTGCTGTGTTTATCTGGGAATATTTTTCCAGTTGCCAGAAGTGTCATGAGAGAGATATGGACACGTTCATTTTGGGGTTGGATCTAACAGTTTACAAGTTTATTTACCTCCGTAAGCAAAGCTGTACTCATTGTACAAACTACTTAGTGATAAGAAAGTAATTTTTCCCTTATGCTAGTAATTTTCCCCTTATTCCCCCATTATCATAAATCATTCAATAGTTCTTTTCTGTGAAATTTATATACATTTAATTAGAGCATATGCCAATTAAGAAATATTAAGAGATTGTTGTGGTTCAGCACTGATCCATTTATCTACAGATTAGCATCTTACAAGGAGCTAAAGAAAGACAGGCTCCATCTAAGCCCCCTCCAAAGGCTAACTAATATCTGCTAGAAACTTTAAGGTTTGGAGTCAAAGGTGTGACAGTGATTAAAAAAAAGCAAATCAAAACAAAGCAACCAAACAAAAAAGTCCACAAACAAACGAAAACCCCACAAAACAACAACAAAAAAACCCCAACACAAATAAAACCCCAAAAACCTGAGTTGCCTTTTCCGAGTTTAAAGCTCTCAAATTAGACCTCCCTGCACATGATCTGAATTTTTAAGTCCCTTCCTGAAACACACTTCTTACTTCCAAATTCCCCCCAGTCCATCTTGAAGAGGAAATGTTGCCATCATAAAATGTGCATAAAAGGTAGAGCAAAACCGAATGACAAATGTTGGGGTATTTGTGGTATCTGTGCCTGTGTGCTGTCTCTAACTGCAGATACATGGTGGCAGGATTTCTTACATTCCCACGAGACACTCAGCTGCTTAAAATCCTTGCACTACTCATGAAAGATATGACATGGTCATTGCCATCAGAGAAAAATACTTGATAATAATCTTAAGTAGAGTGGGTGAACAAGAAGTAGCTTTTGAAAGCAAAGAAAAAGGATTCATAGGCTGAGAAATAGAGTCATCTTTCTCACTCTTTTTTTTAAGGAAAGGACAGTAGGAGACCTAAGGGACCTACTTCAAGAATTCATAATTCAGTTTTGAGGACAAACACACGGCGTTGATGGATGTGCTGAGCTTACTGAGTATATGCCAGCACTAGTATTTCCTACAACTTTCAAGCTGAATTTACTTGTCACCTTAGACATTAAGGCAAAGATGTGTGAGCCAAAATCTGGAGACATTTACTACTGGCAACATCCAGAAAGATTATTCAATCATTATTCACTTCTGTAGATGGAAACTGCCTGTTCCTTGACTTTTAAAATAATTCATTGTGGCAAGTTAGCTAAATCTAGCAAGTGGAAATGTAAACATATCTCTAGTAATAAGAGAATACCATCAGTATACTCAGAACACCATCTCCAAATTGATTTTTTTTCTGAAACAATACATTAATATTAAAAATAATTTTATCTTCCTGAATTATAAAGTAGGGGATTTTCAGGTGGTGCAATTGGTAGCTCTCAATGAATTTCTAATAATGAAGAGACCATTTTATGCACCCAATAACCAGTTGAACAGCAGAGGAGCACACATTGAAGGATTCTTTGGTGGGTGGAAAAGGAAAACTGGAACTGACAATTGCACAGCATATAGAGATTACCTGGCCCAGAACACTAGTTACAACTAGAGCATTTTTCTATTTTCCCTCCCCCAAAGCTGTTTAATTTGATTGTATTAAAAGAACAATTGGAAGATAAGAACTCTTTTTTCTTTCAAGTAAACGTTGTTTAATCATGTCTGAGAGTCTACTGATATTGTTTGTAGTGGCAACTGCCATGTCAGGTTTTTTGGGTTTTTTTACATCTTCTCGTATATATATTACAGGAACTGAGTCCAATCCATTTCTAAAGTTATTTATTTATTCTCTTAGGGGAAAATAAGTAAATAAATGCAGACATGGGAAAAACTTGTGGTAATGCAATCATTATGAATACACACTGGCTTTAAAATAGTGACATAAAGCTATTCAGGCAAACAAGAAAAGCAGAAAAGAACATTACATTTTTGTTTTTGTATTCCTATATAGACACAATTGTCTAAGAAGCTGAGGCCTTAGCCAATATTCTTGGAAGCAGGAATGCAACAGCAGTAGCTGGAAGGTAGGAGGAGTGCTATCATCCTTTATTTTAGTGCCCATAAATAAGTAAATAAACTATTCAATTTATCACATATTTTGGGTGGATTTTTGCTTAAGTGATGGGGGTGGCTGTTTTGTCCTTTCTATAGCCAGTCTTTGGTATGAGCATATGAGCCTTTGGCATCAGTGTCGTGCTCAGAGTGTCCACACCTGAGCACTTGGGAAAGAGTGGCAAGGACAGGGAGGAACAGGCTTCCACACAGTTGCTCCATGTTGCTTGCATGCCTTAGGAAATCCTTCTGTTGAGTCACTGACTCAGGACTAAGGAATGAGGTCAGTGTGTGGATTATAGTGTACCTACAGGAGAGTGAGCAAAAATTCTTCTAGTTTACAGTCCTGATTAAAAAAACCAGAACCGGTCCATTTCCTGCTCTGTGCTGGTTCAGTCCTTCCTCTACATTTCCCTCTCCACATGGTTTACTGAATTTTAGCCTCTATTTAATGGAAATTGCACAACTGGTCATGGCAGTGGACTCCCACATCCACATCTCTCACTTGGCAATGTATATTTGGATCCTGTCAGGCTGTAGAGGAATCTGGTTGGAATTTCATGGGCAAATGACCTAATCATTAAGTGATAAAAGGGAGGAACAACTTTGCTTCCCTTCTTTGCTTTGCAGAGGACATTTAAAAGGAATGTGGGTTGGAAATGGCTTTTATTTGCACTTTAGCAGTTTTCAAAACACTCATAATGCACTGGTTGAAATAAGTTAGAGAGCAGCTACCTGCATATTCTGAATATTTTTAACTCTTTTAGGTCATCTTATAACCCAAAAGCCTCAAGTTGAGGAGCTAGGGAACTGAGATACATAGATAAGTCATGTACATGTTTTGATTTTGTTGTTCGGTTTTGTTTGGTTTGTTGATGTTTTGGCCCCTTAGGCGGTGCTTTATGGGGGTGGGGAGAGCTGTTGGCCTTAAGTTCAAGTAGGTGAACATCTGCTGTAACTCTCAAAATAAATGTATATATTCCTGTGGTGTGTTTTGTGCAGTAAATATATGATTATGTTGTACATTGTATTGTAATCTTCTGTATCCCTCTCCTCTTGCAAGAGAACGCCTTCCTCTCATTTTTTTAACATTTGTTCTTTCATAAAGCCACAAATGACAACCTAAAGAATAACTAAATATTCACTCTGCAAACCCAATGCTTTTTTCATGTGTTGTGCCTTTTGCATTAGAACGTCACATGGTAAAATTGCTTTGCGCTGAGGGACTGATGCATGTCTAATTGGCAGAGGCAGAATTTTATATAATGTTTAAACTAGAAATGGTTGGAAATTTCATGTAGCAACAATATATTCTCAATAGTTAATGCAGATTTTACAAACTAAACTTTTTAATAGATGTTAATTTTTTGGAGTTGTTTTTTCAGATGGTGAAAGTCAAAATTAATTCAAGTCTTTAAAACATACTTGACCCAAATCTGAATTTATTATTTCTTATCCGAATTAAACTGTTCTTTCAAAACATTCTAATAAACTATGTAACTGTACTGCTCTCTAAGGACATTGCTTTGATTCTTTATCATCCTAAACAGGTTTCCCAGCTGGCCTATAATTCCCATAAATTATGTAATATTTGTGAGATCTGGAGCTGCAGTAATACTGCAGATGTAATGGTGCAGTATTAATTTATTAATTTAAAAATGGGTTTAATAAAACAAAATTATTTCAGGTCACTTTTGCTAGAGGAAAAAACCCCTTGTTCAGTTTTAAGAATATCACAAAAATAACACTAATAAACAAAGTATGGTGCACTCCGAGTGCAAACCTTTACTGTGTGTTTAATCACGTTGATAATGTCAGGATTTTATGTTTATTTTAAAAAATACGTTGGCCTACAGTCTTTTTAGCATTGTACCCGAACTCATACTTTATGTAAAAAGCCTGTGAAAAGGTGTTGAAACATTTTACTTTTGGGTAAAAATACTTTTGTGACAAAAAATATTCCTTACAAGAGAAAAGTGGCTCTTTCCAGTTTTCATACTAAAAGCTGACTGTACAGTAGATACAAAAACAGTTTCTATGTAGGACCCAACAGAAAACAAACATACACCTGCATTTCAAGGGATGATGGATGTTCCACTGCCTTTGGTGCCATTGGCAATGTTTACCCTGAGATGAGCTCAGCTGGTTGGGGCACAGCACCAGTAATGTCATGGTGGTGGGTTTGGTCCCTGCATGGGCCATTCACTTAAAATTTGGCTTCCTGATCCTTGTGGGCTCCTTCCAACTCAGAGTATTTTCTGTGATTCCTATGACTTGTTCAGTTTAGTGTTCAGTACTTTCACAGAACTGGTTTCTGTGCTGCTCTGGACTTCTCAAGCTAAGAAAAGAGCCACTAACAGATGCCAGTGCTTGGTCTAAGTTTATGTGGTTTACATGTTACTGATGAACCTGTTTGAACAGCTTTACATTGACATTTAATCAGCTAAAGAAAAATGAACTGTTACAACCATCTAAAAATTCAAAATCTGTGAAGAACTAAGATTTTTTATTTTCCAAAGACCTGTTCCAAATCAAACAAAGTAATTAAAAGATTTCTTGTTGTTATATGCTGAAGTTAAGACAGCAGGAACTCAGGTAGGAGCACATAATGAATGCTTCACAATTCCTCTTATGCCACCAAACAGTATTTTAAACAAGGAGAGTTATTCTGAAGTGTGTTAAAGCCCAAGAATGCTGATCTGTTTCCCAGACATACCTACTCCTCCAGCTCCTCTGAGTCCTGCTGAAGATGGTGTACATGAAGATATGTGTAGCAGCAGATGGTGTGCAGTTCAAGTAATTGCAAGCTTCTATTTGATTTTCTAGAAGCAGGAGACTAGAAAACCATTTGTTTGTGGTTTAGTGGATTCAACTTCAAATAAATATAGAACTACACCTTTCAAATGTACAATTTTCAATGACTAACCATAGTTAAATGTAAAGGACAACTTCTTTTTTTCAAGTTTAATATTTAGCAACCAATAATTTAATGCCTAAAATGTTTTACTACCTAGAAATAAAACTCTATGCTTGAAAACTTAAAACTCTAATCTTCAAGGAATTCAAGGTCCTTTTGGCCTTTCAAATGAGTTTACCAAATAACAAATGTATATTTGAAGATTTGTTGCAGGAAACACCCCCCCCCCCCCCCCCAAAAAATATAAAACCATAAACCTCCCATAATTCTTCAAACAAACAAATAAAACCTCACTTATATAAGTGGAATTTGTCATAGTTATGACTAAACCTTGCTTCTAGCTGTCATTAAGACCAAGACATATGGCCTTTATCTATGCTGGAATTATAACTTTGTATCGCATTGGCACGCATTAAGAAATTTAGTTAGCTGAAAATTTATCTCACAGCAGTCTTCTACAAAGTCATATCTTTATTATAATAATCTTTGGAAAATGACAAATGTAGTGTTTGGAAAGAGTGGAGTAATCAAAGTATTCTAAGGGGAAACCTGGCCAAGAATGAGAATGGGTGGTTGATCTTTCTCTATCACTTGGGAAAGCCACACAAAATTATGATGTGAGAAAGTTATAACAATCTACTAAAAATGGTCCACAGAGGAAAGAATTAATCATAAGGGTGTAGAACTGGAGAGCATAACAAATATTTGAATTCAAAGAGTTAGGCACTGGTCTAATAAAGGAGTTAAAATAGAGTTTAAAACTGACAGTCCTGACATGTTTTCTTTTGTACTTGTCCTTCTGAAAGGGTATTCTAATTCCATTTGTGTTCTGTCATTGTTACTGCAACACAGGAATGTGAAATTTAAATGATATCTTAAAATAGTGTTTTTAATAGAAGACTTAAAAGAACATCTACTTAAGATATATGAACTTATCATAAAAAACAAGTGATAAATGCCCAACAGAGAACAGATTTATTTGTAGTAAAAACAACACGTTAAAATGGTTGTGTGAAGCACAGCATGCATATGGCAAAGCAACCATCAATAAAAATATGCTGTAAGCACGATGAACTGTGAAACAGAACTACATTTAAAAACATACTAGGCAGCACTAATCAGTGTTGCTTCTAATTAAATAACATTGTTCTTTCACTGGTTTCTACAAACTCAAATAATATTCAAATAAGCAGAAATGAACAATAGAAAATGCTTTATTTAGTTGAAATGCATTGTAATCATACTGTTTTATGAGGAAATAGATTTAAATGAGATGGGTTCATTTTCAGAGCAGAAGGCTGTGCATAGGCTGCAGTGTAACACAGAACTGGGTGTGATGGCACAGGTGTGTAAGTGCAGGTTGTCAAACACTTTTCTGATTACTTTGTAGAAATATTGAAAATGTGAGGTAGTAGCAAGGAGATGGTATATATCATACTGTGGGGATACCAGTGCATCATTAATGTACATGCCACTGTTAGCAATAATAAATTGCATCTATCTGTGCACAAAAACAATAAATCAGACTTTCCACAGGAGAACATTAGAAGCTGCTGAGGAAAAGCATATTATTGGCAGAGTTGAAAATTTGATCATGTTTCAGCAAAGTCAAAATTATTAAAGATTTGTGGAAAAGGTCATCAAATGTCACGTTACAGTGTGAGACTCTCCAACGTGCATAATCTATTTAGAGAGCTGATTCTCTGTCCTCTGACTTTAAAATCATAAGAAGACCTCATAAGAGCACCACTTTAATTTACAACAGGATTATATAGCTTAGGTGTCAGGAAAAAATGAGTAGGAAATCCAATTAAAAGTACCTTAATGGGAAAAAATCGCTACACCAGAGTACCTTTTAAGGCTTTGCAATCCTTCACAATTGGAGATAAGGTCGGACAAAACCTCGTTCTGTGTGTAGCTGATAATGCCTCATTTCATGCACTAAGGGGTGAGTTCTGCAAGGAAGATCTCTTACAGTTGTACATTTCTGTGATAGCAAAAGTGCTGAGCAGAGCATGTTCTGAATACTGCAAACCTTCAACTGTCTTTGTGGTAGATTTATATTCCAGTGGTTTCTGTGCAATATTACTTCAGCAGTCAAGACCTACTACTTTAGAGATGCTAGATGGGTTGGAAGTAGAATGGTCTCCAGCTTGCTGGAATTATCAGCAACAGAAAAACATTCTACTATATGGCAATAAAAATAATTCAAAGGCAACCCATGCTTCACATTATTATATTTTAAATGGTACCCGAGCAGTTTGCTTATAAAATCAAGAGCAGACAAGAGTATCAAATTCTATATAGATTTCAGGATATGTCAGCTTTCTTCCAGGATTATATTTATAATTTTTTTGCAGGGCTTTTAACTTTTCCTAACTAGATTGTGCCAAAATATTGGCTTTGTATGAAAGTGTTCAGCCAGATCCAAACGAGATGAAAATTTAGCATACAAATGAGTATCGTGGAACATGAAGACCTTTCCAGCCTGACAAGATCACTAAACAAATTCATTCTCACTTTGTCTGAAACAAATTTCATTCAGTTTGTTCTTTGAACACAGCTCAGAATTGCAATGGGATGACTGACAAGCTCTCAGGGGTGAGTCTGGAGTACTTACGAGTGCAGAAAGATGATCTGAGATGCAAACTTACACACAGTTGAGTAAGAATTATGTTCAGAGTGTGAGAGATGTCATGGAAGTGTGATTGAGGGAGATGTCACGATGGAGAAAAGCCATATTTGTTTGTTTTGTCTGTGACTTTCAGATAATATTTTCAATAAAAAGCTGTGGTGGTAGAGTTGAACTCTGTGCCCTTCCTGCATTAAAATTTGGGTTGTTTTTTTTTCCAGCAATTGTATCTCAAAGCAGAGAGCATCCTGAAGAAAGAGATGTGATAACATTTGCAAATCTGTATGTAAACCCTTAGAACTGTGCAAGGTGGGATTATTTGAGAAGGAGGGAAAGAGCAGAGCTCACTGAGGAACAGGACACAGGGAAAAATAACTCAGGAAATGCTTGATTAATCTCTCAACCCACATGCTGCTCTCTCTTGGGTCATGTTTCTCTTTTTTCTTTGGGTCTTCTTTACATGTAACTAATCTGCAGTCAGCTCCTCTGCTTGGACCATTTATCCTGGTCTGTGGCCAAAAGAGCTCCGAGCACCCGCTCTCTAATATCCCGAGTAATGTTTTCACAGTTGGATAAACTGTGCCGCATGAAAACCTTCCTCGTACCTTCCACAAACACTTGCTATTTTATGCCTCGATCAGGTACTGCTTGTTCCTTCACTCTCTCCTGGATGCCTGTGGCTTATAAGTTATGCAGACATTTACCAGCACATAGTAAAGAGCACTATTGATAAAACCTGTCTTGGAAAGTGAGGGAAATGTAGACCAAGTGTCAAAGGCTAAGAGGAATTTATCTAAAAGTTTCTATTTTGAAATTAGTTTAGATTAATTTTTTTTAAAGCACAAATGTCTCATTTTTTCCATAGGGAGCTTGTTCTGCTTCCATAAAAACTTACAGTTTCAGCTGAAAAAAGAAAATACCTACTGTTCTCAATCTTGAGTAGAGTAAAAAAATGAAATCCATATATCCTCGTGACAGGAAAGACAGAACAGCTACTACGTTGAGAAAGTATGTGTTATCCATGTTACCAGCTGAAGTAGCTCCTCCTGGCCCTTATTAGTGTGGGAGATGGAAGCATTTCTTAAAAGGCAAAATGCATTTGAGGCTCTGTTGTGCTTTATCACACGGTGACCTCGCACCACTCTTGGCACACTGGCTGGGTCACAGCTGTCCTGCACCACCACAGAACCACCAATCCATTTATATCTGTGTCTCAAACACGGCCAGCAACTCAGTGCTTGACCAGTGCCATCAAATCTGCCATCCTTGCACTTTTCAAATGATTCTTAATGGGAAATTGTTGCTTATAGAACAAGGCTAAGAAAAGTCTCAGCCCAAACTAGCTGTGTCAGAACCACCTAAACTCCTGAACAGCTGCCTCCTATTTGCATTTTATTATTTTCAGTTACCAGCACAGTTCATATCATTTAAAAACATGATTGCTTAGATAAATCATATACAATTAGTCACAACTAGGAAATTTACAGAACATGCTACCAGAATAATGGTAATTTTAAGTGAAGATTTTTGCAAAATATTTTACCAATAGAACATGGTATGGTGTTTATATAAGCAGATGCACTAATAAATGTCCCTCTGATGACCCAGACTGCAGCAGGAATCCAGCACCATGTAAGGAATAATAGTAAGTGACAGGGAGGTATAACATATACCAATAAAACAAGGCCTACTAGCAGAGGTCTGTACTCTTGGCTGGCACAAACATACAAACCCCCGTGCATCCAAGATGAATCCAGAGACAGTGGAGCTTGATACAGTTCATAGCACTGAGTCACCTCTAGGGCAGCTTAGAGAAAAATTGTCAATATGGGCAATGACATTAACAGCTTTGCCCAAAGCCTGGCCAGACCTGGCTCACAAACTTGCATTAATTTAAGACTGTTGCCTACTCAAACATTCTTCAAAGCAAAGTCAGTCAGGTACTATTAAGTTTTTTTTAAGCTACCTACTTTTTAATTCCCTCTGAAATACCAACCTGGTTATTTAAAATAATAGAATTCATAGAAAGTGATCTTAAAATGTTTAATAATAACATAGGAATATGTTTTGTCCAAAATAACTGTTTGGAGACTTTATACAGTTAAGATTACACAAACAAACTATAATTGCTGGGATCCACATGATAGCATAGGCATGTTTTTGTGGCTGGGACATAACTGCAGATTTCAATTTGAAAGAGCTATGCATGGTGTTTTGGGGTTTTAGAAAAGACAAATTACAAAACTGTAGGTATTATATTTCCATCCAAATCTTTTTATATATTGGTAAGCTCTTTCATTCAGGATTGGCAATACAATAGCAAAAAGGAAAAAATACAACAGAATTTGTACATGCTGCACAAAAGAAGGGAACAGAGCCAATGCTTTTTGTTCTTTTTATATATCTATGGATGATGTTCAATGGCAATTTCTGATTGCATTCACCGCAGGATGAATGAGGTGTGATTCTTTCAATGTTCATGGAAGCAGAATCCTTCTCTTCACAAACTGGTTTATGCTGAAGTTTTCTAGTGCAATTTGTGTTACCAGTCTACTATTTCTGTTCTGTTCTCTGAATCTTTTAGTTAATTTTAGAGACTCAAAGAGGTTTTGAGACTCAGAGGCTGGGGCATCCTTATAAATCTAGTCCTCAACTGAGGTTTGAAATCAGGTGTGTCAGTGCAGAGAGGCACTGGCGATATTGAGTGTAGCTGCTGTAATCCCTGGGTCCCTTTCTGCTTCTCACCTTTGCCTGGAGAATCTATTCCAGCTGCAGATAAGGCAAAACACATGCTTCTGCACACTGCCCTTCCTCCTAGCACACAGGGCAGAAAGAGTAGAGCAAATGCTCTACAGGGTGAGAAAATTTTCTCTAGTTTGAAACCCTTCAGCAGGGAGCAGATGTTATTCAACTGACATAAGAGCTTGATACAAAAGGGCCACTTAGAACAATTAGCACTAATGGAAGAAATGGCAATTAGGTCATGTTTAAAAGATAAATGCCAGTGTCTTGAGCTGCCTGTGCTGTCATAGAAGCACAGATACTACCTCAGGCTGACATTCAATTATCTGACTTGCTTTTTAGGTAAGTACTTGAGTTTTGCCATGGCTGTGTAGCCAGCAATGCCCAGATCCCTGTGGCTGTGCTTCTGCCTACCTCTCATCTGCAGTGCTCTTCTTAGATAACTTCCAGCAACAGAAAAATGGTAGCACAGATCTAAGTAGGAACAGGCCACACTGAAAAATTATATTTTGCATAAACTGCATTGGAGCCCTGTACCCAGTAAAAGCTTCATTCTGACTCTGCTCCTGCAGGCAGTAGCTGGAATAAAAATACTAATTTTTACACAAGAAAAGTGATATTGAAGCAAAAAATAGAGCATTCTGAAGAAAAGTGTGAGATTTTGGAAATGGTTCTGTCCTTCCAAATGACTAGGACAAGGAATGAAAGAAATACCCTGCACTGACTAATAATAGACTTAATGAATCATTTCCTAATTTCCTGCGGTTGGACAGAGGCTGATACGGCTGCAGTGAGCCAGGCCTGCAGGATAAACCTGCTGCCTTTCCTCTGCCCCATGTAGCCAGTGTGCTACAAAATTGATATTGCTCACACAATCAACCTCCCCAAGCAAATCAACGTCTGCCTGCCCTTGAAGTATCAGGTTTTGTCTTGTTAAAGGAACAGAAGTCAAGAAGTTACAGCTGGCATTCTCTAGAATCTTTCTCTTTTTTGTCCACAAAACTGGGGATTTGTTTTTTACTAGTTTCATGTCAGGGTAACATTTCTTTCAGCTTCATGATATTCTCATAGCAGTATCAGTAGATGTATAAATAGGGTTCCTTTTAAATAATGTAGGATTAATGGCCAGCTTTTGCTCAGCTTGAAGTACTTGTGTTGGTGGAACATCTGTGCCGAGTAGAACATCTCTAACGTGTACATTACCAGTGTGCAGTGTACAGTGTGGCCTCATGAAGAGTTATTTGGAAAGCTTGTTCACCAAATATATCACCCTGAGTGAGGTCCTTTGTTGAAAAATGCTTCCAGCTACCATAAGAGTATTCAAATAACATAAAATTCTTTTATGTGTCAGGGACCTATCTGGAACACATCCACGAATGTCTGGAAACAGTGAACAGTCTATTACCAGTATCGAATATCAAGGATCCAACTTCAAGTGAATGTTTCTATATAGAGGAGAGTCCAAGTTTTATGTTAGAGTTAAATATTTAAAAAGTTGATCCAAATACCTTTATCAGGGTGCTAAATATACTTGATAGCATCAGAAAAATTGTGTATCACATACTGTGGAATAAAGAGAAGAATGAGCTAGTATTTTTCTGACTCAAAATACGAAACCAGATTCCAGGGCAGATTATGACTTCTAAAAGAAGGTTCACTGTGAATGGAAGAAAAGGAACCATGCCAGAGCAGGGTTCCCAGGAGAACTGCAGTTGAGTCAAATTTCTTTTTTCTGGAGACGGTAGAGTTAAGAGGGTGAACAGAGTAGCACAAGATCTGATCACCCTTCCACATTAACACATTGCACTATGCATGAATTTTCCTCTGACCCAGGGTTTACTTTGAGCTAATTGCCCAAATTATCCTTCCTCTATGCTCCACTTTCATGCAGAACAGAAGGAATTTAAAAATGCTAGATGTGATATTCATTGTTTTAATAAAAGTTTCAAGTACAGATAAAAGTTCTGTTTGCTTTGGAAAGCAGCCATAGACAAAGTTTATTTGCTACTTCAGTGCCAAGTTGAACTGCAAGTAAAGACAGCAATTCTCTTTACCCTGACCACAAAGCACATGAACCTTTAAGCCAGCTGAAGGAAGCCCCTGTTTGTGAAAATTATGTGAACATTTCAATTTATGCAGTCTATGCACACTTTCTTGTGTTTAAGATGGTTCTCCTCCAGGATTTTAGAAATATTTTAGTATCATGAAGCCACAGCTCTGCCTGTCTATGTGTAAAGGCTGGAACAGCTGGTGGCTAAGGTGTCACCAGCAGCTCTGACATATGGTTCTTTACAGTCTGGAATATAACTGTCACTGCCAGCATTTCCATCCCCCCATGGACTCACTGGCACAGGCCCACCGTGCTCCTGTACCTCAGTGAGTGCAGATTTCAGGAATGAGTAAATCAGAGGTAGGAAATGGGGGTGGTTTTTTAGTGTGTTGGTAACTTATGAACATTCCCATCTCTGCGATGAAAAGGACAGCGATAAAGCCCAGCTTGTGTCCTCTCAGGCAGCTTTATTCTATGTACAATTTCAGTGTTCTGTGAAAAACACTTGGTGCACCTTTTCTCTATTTAATTAGTTTGATCCTGAAAATCTTTTATTTCCCTTAATGAATGCTTTTACGAATCTTTTGTCAGATTCATTTTCCAAGAAAAATTCTAACTCATATGCCTCCAGTTTTGGTAACAGCATGGTCTTTGTAAATGTAACATCCAGCCTTTGGCTTGGAAACTCATCTACTTTTGTCAAAAGTGTAAACCTATGTACAAATACATCATTCACTGTGTTGATTAGCAATGATAAAGGTAGAAAATGTTTAACACAAACACATAATGTTTGTCTAGTATAACGTTTATCGGATGGTTAGGACTTTTCTCCCGATGATTGTCACTTCTATGACACTTCTAGAAATAGCAATATGTTTCAGAATAATTTAGCTTTGGGGAAAAGTGATGTATTTTATTTATAAATAAATTCTGGTTTCATGTGCAAACCCTAAGTGAGAGTACAGATAAGCATAAGGAAAAAGCTTGCCTGCTAGTACACCTTGTTTTCCATTACAGCTTTGCTAAAAAATTGTGCAGAGATTGCAGATATCTTTCCAGTTTCTACCCTATTATTGGGAATATTTTCTTGCTTAAGGGTCCCTAAAGCAAGGTGCAATAAAGGAAAACTGCAAGTATAATATCCCAGGGTATTTCACATGGGACAGGCCATGCTAGCTGTGATACGGTAATGGTCCTTTGGTAGAAGATTTTTCATGAGCAATACTTCATTCTCACCTGCAGAGAAAAAGATTTCACAGCTTATTTCAGTGGTGTGACATATTCCTTTCCAAACTCCTTTCTTCTGCATACAGTGTGGCCACACAACACCTGCCTCAAAACCCTATGAAACAGAAGTCAGTAATATATAGGACAATAAGAATTTCAGATTAATATTTGTCAAAATATGATAACTATTATGCTGATATTGGAAAGTATTCTGAGGAACGTTATGTGCTTGATAAATGTATCGATTTTCCTACATAATTCACAAATTGGCAAGTATGTACAATTTTACCACCTAAAATCCTCCTGGAATGTGCTTTGCTTTGTAGTATCTGCTCCATATTTTTCACCCTATTTTGAGTCCCAGCCCTTCTCATACTGATTTCATGATGTAGACAATATCTCAATGTAAGCTGTCAGTTACTGATTGTGAAGTAGTTTATCTGGGATATTGCTCCAGATTTTTGAGATTTCCTTTCCTAAATATTAAGACAAGCTTTAACTTTTGAAAGGATCAATAAACCAGCAGACTGAAAGAGTTAACAGATGAATGAGTGACTACTATTTCAACCTGTTTTTTCCTTTGTCATCCTCCTCTACTCCTCAATAATGACTTGGTTTGTCAAGAGAAGTGTTTGAAAAGGCATATTAATTTTGAACAACACAGAACCCTTTAATAAAATTAAAACTCACAAAAACATCCCTGGTCTCATGAGCACTTTCCTGGTGTTTTCCAATAAAAAAATGGTTTTTTGCAAAGTTCCTGCATGCCCTCCAAGTGTGAAATGCGGCATCTTCTCCATTGGATCTTACTACTTGTTAACAAAGTCAACTGTAGCCACAGCAAAGACTGTGTTAAAGACTAAAATTGAAATTACTTGCACTTTATATTGCATTTTATATTTCACATTTTCATTCTTTATCAGCTGTTAGATTTTCCGGAGTATGCTTGCAGACTTTTATTTAATGTTTAAAAAAAATGACATGGGCTTCTGCTTCTTCATATTGATTATCTTCATATTGATTAGGAAATATTTTGATAGTCCTTCCTGTCTTTCTGAGTGTGAGGGTGTGCAGTTGTAAGAAAAGTCAGAAAAGGTTTAATTCATAACATTTGTGCATTTTTCTTCATAGAATTTTGCAGATGTTCCTTTCTGGTGTGGCTTTTTTATTTGGCTTTGCCTCTGCTTTGTTCTCATGTTTCAAATTTCAGTATGAAGTAATAAATGACTGTGGTACACAGAGAATTTACAGATGGATCATGATTTCCATACCGTTTTGGAAAAGTCATATTGCATTCAGCTTCTGACAAAATGCTTTAAAAATACAAAGATCATTAAGACTTTATTGGCACACGTTCCACAAAAGCTGAAGTGGAAAATATAAACTGCTGAAAACAAGAAAAATTAGCATTTTCAAAGAGTTGGGAACACAGAAAACGGCTGGTGAATGACTAAAGTAGAAGCTGTGATGAGCAGAATTGCCTCAGAGGGTGGTATCTTATTGAAACATTGAGCGACACTGTGCTTCTCTTTGTTCAGAGCGCTCCCCAGGTTGTCCAAAATGAGACGTTCAGTGGCAGTTGGTGGCCAAAGAGCCAAATTCTGTGGCCCCCTCTGGTTTTATTTCAGACCTACAGACACCTACAGATATAAGCTCCCTTCAATATTCTTTAAATAAATCTGATTTTCTCTCAAAGCCATACAGAAGATCGCATTTTCTGTCTTCCTCACACACATAAACACACTGCTTCTTTTTTCCTTCTCTTCCAGGAAACAATTTAAAGCAATTTCCAGGTTTTGGGATAAACAGGACTCACACGGATAATGCGATAATACTAGCGCAACATTAGATTTTGTAAAAAAGAAAAGCATTTTGACTGACTTCTAAAAAGAATAATTTTTTGTTCAAGATCAAAAATATGTTGAAAAGTTAAAAGCACCACATGATAGTGTCAGCTACTGAGCTGTTGATTTTTTACCTGCAGAAAGTCAATCCCATAGGAATGTGTCGTATAATTACAAAGATGTACAGACTAGGTAGTGTTCCTGTGTTTTTTTAAAATAATTCTCATTTGCTTTTTTTTTCCCTCTTGGAGAAATTTTGCCTTGCCACAGGTTCTTACCAAAATCCTTGCTCTTTTTCCAGAAAATGGACTGTGTTGACTAATATTAACAAGCACCCCTTTATACCTTTCGTCAGAGAGCACAAGGATTCTTTTGAGCTCTGTAGTGAAGGTT
The DNA here is from genome assembly GCF_030490865.1 of Poecile atricapillus. Lineage (NCBI taxonomy): Eukaryota > Metazoa > Chordata > Aves > Passeriformes > Paridae > Poecile > Poecile atricapillus. The sequence goes on along the minus strand of NC_081255.1, from coordinate 14,369,945 downwards.
TCTTCCTGAAATGTACACACTGAGCTGCGCTCTGCCCTGGCTTTGCAGCACTGCATCCCCATTGAGCAAGTTCAGAGGGGTTACATGGGGATAACTGAAGCTGACCTCCTGACTGCCATTATAATAAACAAAGAAGAATTTTCTTGCTTCCTTTAGAAAGGTCCATTTTTATTGAGTCTTTCTAAAAGCTACTTTCAATTCATATTCTGAGTGTCCAGGCAGACAATCCTAAAAGCAATTTCTTGATATAAAGGAATGATTTATCAGACATTCTGAAGTAACTCAGCAACAAATCACTTTTCCCTCAGTGATGTGGAAATAGGACTGCAACGGAGTCCAGGAAAGTTGATAGCACTCACACAACTTCAAGTGTACCCTGTGAGCTGGCTTTGGGCTCTCACTAGGAACTATCGATATTTCCTGTTTGGTGAAATTTTCTTAAGCCAGCAAGTGAGTGAGGAAATTTGAAAGAAAGAACTTCAGGCAAAATGCATCCCTAAAAGATATAAGTTTGGGGTTTTTTGTGGTTTTTTTGTTCAGAAAAAGACAGTTTTGACTGATATTTTACAGTCCATTTTCTGTAAATACCTCTTTCTGCTCCAGTACATACAGCTGTGTATGAAAGTGTGTGCACACACCCACCCATTGGGAGACATGACCTGCTCACCTGCACCAAGGATGGATATTTTGTCATTGGCTTTGTGCCCCAGCACAACTCCTGAAATAATTGTTGCCTTTTTGAGTCATCTTGCACAACAGGAGGTGTTATATTTCAAAACGCTTTTTTTTAACCCAAATCATACTCTGTCTCTCTTCCCCTCCTCCTTCAATTTTACGCTACTGAATAGTTCCAGCTTTCAGTGGTTTCAGTTCATGATTTATTAAAGTTATTGCTATTTCCTGAATATCTCTAGATTGCTTTCAGAGGAAAATTCTGACAAGTCTTTCCAAAGACAGCTGGAAGCTACTTAAACCTGCTCCATTAAAATCCAGCTTCAAATAAAATGCGTAATTTCTCTCTCTAAACAGGTACCTTTCTCTGCTGGAAAGAGATGGTCACATAATGTAGCCATGTAATCAAGCACTAGTAAGAAAATAGATATTTTATTTATTTTTAGTTTTTCCGTGCACTTATAGAATTGTGTGCTCTGTGAGTCATAAATGCTCTTCTCTGAGGGCAAGCTAGTATTAAGGCAACTATTCCTATGCAAAGGAATAACTCAAGAACTGTAGTAGCTCCAAAACGTGCAACACTTTGCAAGGTCAGCAATGGATCAGGAACTACACAGGCAGAATGGAAACCCTGAGATAACAAAAAACTAAAAATGTTAATTCAATATGTATTGATTAAGCAGGTATTGGCCTTGCTATGATGTTTTATGGACTGGTTTCTTCACTTTAAGAAAATATTTCTTAGTTGTCTCTCTACCACTTCACTATTTATTGGCTTTGCTAAAGGGTGTGTCAGGGAGGAGCTGTCTTCAGTAACTCCTGAGAACTGGAAGCCTAAGAAAAAGAAAAACAAAGCCCCTTGGATAGCCTGTGTTCAAGTGGCAAACACTTTGTGTAGAAGCTGCCAAAAGAGATGGGACAAGAAAGGAACAAAATGAATAGAGGCAATGATGGATAGCTGAGAGGGAAGTTTTCATGGCTCTGAAATCTCAACTAGATGGAAGATAGGCAGAGCTTGTGAGGAAGAAGCCATAAGAGAAATAAACTTCACTTAGAGGTGTCCTGTGTTCCATGGCATGTATTAGTGACTCTCTTAGACCTTGGCTTGTCTTTTCAGATACTGAAGAGAATTTCATCAAATCCTGCTTATAACTGATACTCAGGCTGTGAAAATAAAGTGCATACAGTGGCAAAAGAGTTAGGTCTTTCTATATGAGTGTGCATCTGAGAATGTGTAAGACCTTGGTCTTTGGAGATTGTTGTTTCAATGAAGACCAGATTGAATTTTTAATTATGAACTTCCTTAGTTTCATCTTCTTTTTTGACATGAACACCTAGAACTCACATGCTCTTCTTTTCCAGCTCTCTCAATACTGCTGTAGATTAGTCTAGGTAAAGAAAGGTCAATTTGATTCCTTTTGCTAATATTTAAAAGTATCCAATGATTTGGTATGGCTAAACATTTAGTTTGGTTTAGTCTTGGTAGTGGGTGATCTCTATGGAGCTATTTTGCACTGAGGCCATACAGATTAGTATTACAGACTGTCTAACATTTGGGATTCTACAAACATTTGCTACCTGGAGTTGTGCAAGTTCCTCAGACAGCTTTCCAGACCCACACAGACAAAAGTTCCATTGAAATGAATGGCTCTATTCATTTGTGAAAAAGGAGGGAAAGGAGCAAGCAGAATTTTAGAGGACTCTCTGTGCATTTATATAGCTCCTGCAGAAATCACCAGCTTTAGTTCTAGAACAAATCTTTCTATCCTTATTGTTACATTGCTTTGACCATTTCTTAATTGCTCCTTCAGACTTCATGCTCCTGTCTGGGATCTTTTTAAAGTGTCTCTCTTACTAAAACACTGCCAGCACATGGCAGAAACAGTGAAGAACAGGTCCAGGTTTCTAAACTCCTACATACATGAGGAATTTTAGCAATAGGAATAATTCCAGAGAAGTAAATGGGATTTACTATGCAAGTAAAATTACCTACATGTATGTTTGTAGGATTGGACCCAAGACATTCATTATAAACTGTAAGGTTTTATATTTTTTGCTTCTTGCAGGCTTTGAATTTTTATCCAGAAAGGCTGATTTGGCACCTCTGGAACCACAGCAACTAAAATAAGGAAGAAATATTGGCAAGAGCCCTGTTGTTCTAACCTACTAATTTTAGGTGGTGGCAAAAAATTGTAGCATTGTTTCTAGCATTCCTTAATTTCAACCAAGTGAAACTTCACCATTTCTTTTGCAAACTGAGGTTTTGTTGTAAATACAGTGACATTTCATACCTTTGAATAAATAAGAACCCTATATATATTCTACTGGAATGTTGTCCACTAACCAAACTTTTCCAGTTCCTTGTTTCCATTTTCACAAAATACTGAGGAATAAACAGCAGGGGATTTTTTTTTTCCCTTTATAAACACATTAATCAGAGTATTACTAAAGAATGATGTCTTTTGTCTTGACAGATCCACACTCATCACAGAAGCCAAAGGATACATCTCAGTTAAGTATACTCAAATCTGGCTGATCTGAAGAGTTTCTGCAGACTTAGTCTTATTGCTCACTTCAGTTTCCTGTGCTGTTGCTTCATCCTCATCATCTCCTTGACAACTCTTCCCCTGGCTGGAGTTTTCCAGTCTAAGGTGTTGCTGCCAAAATCATCATCATAATCAATTTTAAATGCTTTTCCTTTTAGCATCTTGAACCCATTTATTGATTTCTCACCTACTCAGCACACTATTCTCATTGTTTTTACCTTAAAGATGCTGCACAAAATAGAAATTGCTTTGGCCTATACCTTCTTTTTCTTCCATTTGCTTTCCTTAATATCTCTCATTACATCTCATTTTGCCTACCCATACCTATCTTAGCTTTGTTTCTTACCACCTCTGTCTCTTGGAAACAATGAAATTCAGAGGGAAGAAAACGTAATTTCTTTGCTGGCAGTTGTCTCTATTATGTATGGATTTAATTCTTTTTTTTACATCTTCTTCTGGAAAGCTAATGTTGTCCCTCTTCACCCTCCAGCAATTGAAATTCCCATTTTTTGTCTGGCCAGCACGAAGTCAGTTGAAGGATATTTGGGACCTTTGCTTTAATGTTCTGAGTAGCTGTGTGTATTTATGAGACCACAGAGATGTTGCAGAAGCATAGGCAGTGAATTGTGAGCTGACAGATTAAAGAGAAACAGCAGAGTTAAAATGCAGCAGGTGATCATCTTGATCTCATTTCCGAGAGCCTGGCTTCCCTTCCTCGTCAATGGACATGGATCCAGCAGATGTCCAGTCAGATGCGTAAAGAGATGCTGGGGATGCTGCCTGGGAACAGGCAGTCTGGACTTGTACCCTTGGTCCCAGGCCCAAATGATCTTGGAGGATAATCTGCACCCTGTCTTCATTCCCTCTGCTCACTGAGTCCACCCATCCACCCTTCCAGCTGATGGGCAACTCGTGTTTAATCAGTTGGGCTTGGGTGGCGGGTGCAAGCCCCTTTGTGGTTTTCTGCATCAGCAGAATTGGATGTGACCACAAGATTGATACAATACCTTGGACATCTGTTGCTTCTGTCAGTATTTCACTGTTTCATCTTAGATTTCAAGGTCAGAAGTTAATTCTTTGTGTACACTAATTACAACAAACCAGCTTCATTTAGCTTGTTGAGCCAACTTGACAAGATAGAAAATACATACAGCAAATTTTAGCCTCTAGGTTTCTTTGTCAGAACAACTTCAAGTTCCTTTATTTCTAATTAATAATTAGCAGCAGGGCCATAACTTGTACTGAGACACAATTTCCAGACACAAAAAGTAGATAAATTCTGGGAAATTTGGACCTTGGGTAACAGTGTCCAGGCGGCTAAAATTCTTTAGCAGAGGGTATCAGGGACTGACCACTGAATATTGCTCTCTTCAGCCCCAAGAGCTGCCCTACAAGCACACTCACACAGGGAGCTCCACTCTTGGAATGGTTTTGCAAGTGTAGAGAAGTTATGTGTGACTGTTCATCAGAGCACAATTATCTTAATTCAGAGATATTTGCTGATCTGTTTAAATAAGTCAGCAAATTACTTCCCTTTTTACAAGCATGTACACTTCAGTGTAAAACCATATAAATCATCTTAATTCTGTCAAGACAACAATTTTCAGCAAACTTTATTGTATTATCAATGTTATCAATATCATCAATTATTATTATTAATATAGCCAAATGACAAATGACCAAATAATATGATGTCATGTACAGGCCATTGTTCTTTTTCTGATGGAGACTTAAGTGTTTCTAGGCTCTAGTTAGTATGGGGTGTAAGGATTCCTGCTAACTTCTTCAGAACATACAGGATTAAATCCATGAATAATAGACACTGCCTTCAGTGAGGCCAAGGCTTTACCCATATTTGGCAATGAAATTTAAAGCACTGGCAGACTAAATAAAATTTTCAATTTTTTCACAAGCTTTCTTTCATTTATAGAAAGTATACGTTCATTGCAGTTTAATTATTACCATTTCAGAGCACGGATGTTACACACCTACTGATGCTAGGTATTTTGAAGAATAATAATATTTTTAAATATTTATGTTAATGGAGTACTGATTTAAATGTCTCAGCGTCTCTCATACTCTTCAATATTATAAAACAATTTTTACAGGATTTGTGGGTCATATATTTTTCATATTTTTGATACAATTCCTTTAAGCAATTTTTAAAGAAGTATAGAGAAGGAAAATAATCAAATCTTGCATGCAAAGTAGGAATTGTTTGACTTTGTACTTCCTCTCTTGAAAACAGTTCTTTTCTAGTCTACATTACATTTCTCCATGAAGAGACTTACCCCTTTAAAAAGTCTTTTTCTCTTTCCTTTCTTTTACTTTCTTTCCATAATTATCTTAAAAGCACAGCTACCAAATATGGCCACATTTGTAGAATGTATTTTATATTTGAGCAGATCATCTAAGCAGCAAAGAATGGGAGACTGCTTTGCAAAGTCTGTTTCCACTCAATGATTCCAGCTTCTAGCTCTACAAAGCCTTCTGGGAATACATTTTCCTGGTCTGCATTCCAGTAGCTTTTTATTTCCTGTAGCTGTGTCAAAAGCAGTAATAGTAAGTCTAAAGAATGGAACAGGTTACTTTATAATATATGTACCATATGGTTTTGCAGCCTTCTTTCTTCATTTGTTTGGAAATGATTGCAGAGGATAATAGTGACTCTGTTCACTAATTGCTGTCCCATGTGCCATATTCATATATTTGAACAGGGCTGTCAATGAAGAATTTTCGTATTTTCTCTTAGATAGTATTAGGATCAGAGGAAGTTAATTGCAATTTTTTAGAGAAAGAGCAATAGCTTTTGGATCATCACAGACTCCATACACTATATATATACTCTGCTTTACTTATTGTTTATATTCGTCTGCTTTTCTAGAAATGTCAATTTTTGCACTCACCTATTTTTTAGCATTATGTGGCACTCTGGCATCTCCAAATTGTCAGTGAGAAAATGATATTTTACAGAAGCTGCAAATTATCTTAATGAAAACTGCAACACCAGAGCTACAGACCATAGTGGGATAACATTCTTTATGATATATTTCCAACCACAATCTTTACCGGCTCAGATCTCATTTATTAAAAGAACCCCAATGTTAATCAATATGGCATTTCCACAGAGTGTTGCTCATCCATAATTTAAAAGCTAAACAAATAATATTTTTTTGCAAAATAAATTATAAATTTTACTGTACACAGTTAAAAACTCTTATTGTATCATTTTTTTTAGAAAAAAAACATTATTAGAAGACAGTAATTTAAGTGCTGATATTAGGAGAGGCTCTCTTGATATTGAAGAACTGCCTACACTTGAGCTTTATTAATTGTTTTCTTTATTAATTCTTTTGCTTACAAGCTTACACAGGGTGAACTACAATCTAATAAATTATTTAAATGTTACATATTGCATAAAAGTTCAGTGTTCTCTCTACATTTAGTGATTTTTATTTCTGGTTCCTTTTTCCTATCATTATACAAATTGCGCTGGGGGATTAGTGTTGGCAGAAAGTTGTGTGCATTTCTGAGTTTTGGCTTCACCTGGGTAATTCACGTAATCCATAGCTGGAACTGGGGGAAAATCAGTGGGAAAAAAGGGCTTTAGCATTTTTCCAGTCTTGAATGGCAAGGCAGTAGAAGGGACATCCACTCACAACTGTTAAGAACAGCAGAAGGAAGCAAGAGTAGTAAAAGAGACAACATACAGAGGATTGTTTTTTTTCCACTGGAGTATAAAACTGAACAATGAACAAGGTAAAAAGGACAGGGTGAAATAAAAGACAGTGAACAGCTAAAGCAGTTGTCTGGAATAGTCTTGTACTTACTGATATATTTAGTTTATAAGTCAACAGTGCTGAAAGAAGAAATCAGGGATGCTGATGGAGAAGGGCAGAAAGGGCAAAGGAATCCTGACCAAATTAGCTTGCCTTTTAACTTCAACAGACATTCTGGATAATATAGCACCAGGATGGACCCCAGAAACAAAATGAAACGGGGCTTTTATAACTTGCCTTTAATTCTGACACTTTTGAAAGAAACTCACAGCCACTGAAGTGTAACAACCATGGAGAAGAACAAGGTTGCCTTGTGGGGCCAGCACACCATTAATCAGCGAGGGTGAGAAATGCAGGCGGTGGGTGACTGGTGGGATGAGGTGAAGTGATTCCTTGGCTGCAGACTCCTGCCAGAGGTCTTACTTGCAGCCTAGCAGGGATTTCTTATGTGTAACTGCAAAATGGTAAAGCAAATTTTCCACTTAAACTTTTAGAAGACCATAATCTTGTAAACAAAAGAAAAATCTTATACCAGCATAGGTCAGCCATGAGGCTGTGACAGAGTCAAAGAGCTGCTGGTTTATCAGAGAGAATTCAAGGCTGTCTTATAACACCAAATACTCTGTTTGTACCTACAGTGTTGCTAAAATGTGTAAAGTGTAAAACCAACATCCTGAAGCACTCAAACTTGGATGGACTACAAAGGCGGAAAAAGAATAGAAGGCAAAAAGACAGCTACTTTGTTGTGGTGTGTTTTCTTCTATAAAGTTTGAAGTCCTTTATATAAGAGGTTTGTTCTGTTACCCCCCTGCTTTGTTGGTTTAACCTACAGTTATCTCCACCCCTACAGTGCCCATCATTGTATCCCAACCCTTTTTTCCAGTACCTTCGCTGTCAATCCTGTAAACCCTGCCCCTTGTTCCCGAATGTTCCCTGACAATCCTCCCTTATGCCAACCCCCTGCTTGGCCATCCCCTTTGGAAATGCCCTAATCCACGACACCCCATTGGTCCATGTGACCTATTCCCTTCCCCAGCTTTTCCTCATTGGTTGATTCATTGTAAGACCCCGCCTTGTGCTCATTCCCAGGATATCCCTCATTGGCTGAAGTTTTGTATCCACTCCTTGATCCTTCCCTCGTGAATAAGTTGATGCACCCTTGTATTATTTGTGTTTTGTCCCTGGACCCTACAGAGATTTCCTTTCAGAGATTTCCCTTTCCCAACCTTTCCCTGAAACCCATACAAAAGACCTTCCCATCATTCTTCCCATCATCACTGTGCCTGACAGTTATAAAGTGCCGTAGAGCGTTGCTGTAAGCCACACCTCGGGTCATCCTGCTCCCGAGGTGTGTCCCACTCCCTGTGCGGGGCTGAGGAAGAGCTAGCTGGCTCTGGCACCGCATCACTGCTTAATTTACACTGGGGTTTTCCACACTACCTAGTTACAGTTTTCTGTTTTAAAATTAGTGATTCTGAATGAAATACTTTAAGAAGCTTTCAAATGGTCTTACTCATATTTATTTATTTATTTTTGAGGTTTAGTTCTCACTTCTCTGAAATGCCATGTGCCTGAAGACTTGAAATTCATATGGTTTTTTCCAGTTTCTTTTTGTTCACCACTGTACTTCTCCAACTTGCTGTCCTTTCTTCCTTTCAAGAAGAAAGAGAGAAGGAGAAGGGACATACTTGCCTGACAGCTGAAGACTTGAATAAGGAAATTGTCCAAGGTCTAGTGTGGTACAAATGAATCGAGTGACCAGATGAGAAGACAGAAAGCGGTAGCCAAAATATCAAAATAAGGGCCATAGGGAGCAGCTGCAGAAGGATAATGTGGGGTTTGCTGAGCTACATCATCAACTCTTTTGCTTGTTCTTTGCACTCTTACAGAGAAGAGTGAGCTGTAAAGTACTTTCAATCCACAGCACTGTGAGGCACTGAATTTCACTAGTTAACAGACTTCGTGATTCTGATCTGATCCTAAAACTTTGTTTGATGCTCCTTGTATCTTGTACTAGGAGAGACCAAACACATAAATTTCTTACTCACCTTTTCCATGTGACAATTAATTTAATGTTATTATTTAATTTCATTACTTATTTTAATCCTTCCCAATTTCTTCTTCTTGGGGTGTAGTTCTAATTAATTTCTTATACAGAAACAGTTCTGTGTCAGCATCCCTGCTGTTCTCTATAGCTTTGTCTGTGTCTGTTTATTCTGTGATGAGGAACTAGAACGGCATGCTAATCAATTCATGTGTACTTTCCTGATTAAATGCTGTAATTATAATACTTCTGTTTCAATCTCAGCTTCTCTCTTAATAGCTAAGATTATAATTGCTATTTCTGTATAGCACTAAGCACAAAACTGATTAGGAAAATAGGCACTGTCCTTTATGCTATCCCTTTCATTGTTGTAAAACACCAGAATATGGAACTAGCAGATTCCACATCCACTGATCCTACTACCCAACCCATGTCTGCATGAGCTGTCATTAATCCATTTGATGCTTTGTAACCTCCAGTGCTTGCAGTAATAGCCATGGTGGCCAAGTTGAAGATTCTGCTACTTGGTGAAGACTGTCTCAACCCAATCCGGGAATTTTGTGCGAATCAGAAGTGCTCAAAGTTGATTTTCTGGGTCTAGGTTTATCCTTGAGACATGTTCTTTAGTATTGTCTTCACACAGAATGCAGGAAGGCTGCAGAACGTGTGGCCAGGACATCTGGCAGGGATTTTGTGAAGTAATTTGACTTAAAAAGCAGTGCCACAACTTAGTGGTGCTTGGTAGCTCTGCAGAAGGCCTTTCTGGAGCATGTGGAATCAGAAGTAAAAGTTAAAGTGAGTCTTGGGAATGGCCAAACTCTTTAATTAGCTGCAATCTACCCTTAACTGAGGAAAACCCTCAAACTCCACTTGAATATATAAACACTTGTTTCTAGACTCTCCTGCTTATTTCACTAAAAGCTTTGCTTTATATCTGCCCTGAAGAATGGATTTCAAAGGCTATGTCTGTTTCCTGAAATTTTGCTTTGTCCAGAATAGGAGGCTTTTTTTGAGGATATATTTCTTTAAGGCTTTCTTTTACTTTTTGTTACTACAAGAAGAAATCTGTGTTTGTTCTGACTCCATCTGACAGCTTTTTTTTTTTTTTATTATTACTCAAAAGGAAAAAGAGAAAGAAGGATTTGTCACTATCTAGACAAGAGAGTTTGAGGAATAAATCCAGATGTTGGCATAACTTGAGGACCTAAGTAAAAATAGAGTGTCACAATACAAAGTAAATAACAGTTTATCCTTCTGCAGTTTGAATAAGTGAAAGAAAATCTCGGCTCAGATGGTAATTTTCAACAGGTCTTCTAAAATCTCTGTTGAGAAAACTAAGACGGTAACAGAAGATAATGGAGAGGGATTGTTTGTCTCATCAATGTGTAATGTACTATTTTATAATATTTGCACAAATAATTAATAGAATCTCGATACCTGATGCAAGTAAAGAGATCCAGTGTCTACCACACTGCCTTGACAAGCATAATACAGTGGTTTTACTCAAACAAGTCCCTGGCTCAAGGTAGGATCCTTTCCATTAGTATGTTCAGCCTAACATTCCTAACAGGGAAATTGAGGATTCCCTAGGGTAAGCTGTAGAGAGCCTGCTGTTACTTCATGCCAGCCATATAGAGTAAGTTATTCTCATAACTTACTCTACCCACTGCAAAAGACATTTGGGAGCCTGGACTGAAGGGGAAAGAGAATACTGGGGACAGAATATGTATCTCATTATTGTATTACTGAATTACTGCATTACTGAAAGGGTTCAAGTTGATCCAGGGTACAGCAGCCCTGACCTGCTGCTGTCTTTGCTCCCTCTTAGCTATGCTGAATAAGAGCTTGGGAGGGCTGAGCTTGAAGCCTGGCTTCTGGACAGTGAGCATAATTACCTCAGTTTAAAATTGTGTGCTAAAGGGAAGACAGACCAGTGCTCAACAAGGACCTAGTCTGGCAATTACTTAGATATTCAACACATGGCATTCCTATTTTCACTTGCCAGGGTATGTCTGAAATGTATTTTCTATGTCATTTTGTGGTAGGAAGGAGAGCATATTCATAGCCCAAGTATCCGTGTCTCCTTATCCACTTACATACAGAACCTCTGACTAAGATTTCATGTGTAAATTTGCAATTTCAATCAGGTTATTTCAGCTGAAGAAGCCATGTGCACTTATGTATAGCTGTGCTAGACATATTTCAGCAGACTGTTTCTTAAGCATCTCTAGTATGAGTATATTTTGCAGAGTCTGAGTTGAGTAAAAAGAGTTGATATCCTATTAAAATACTAATTCAACATGGTTTTTTTAATGCAGAATTTCACATATGTTGCTCTTCCCCTTGTCTGCTGATTTCAGTTTTGTTTTGGTGTGGTTTGAGGAGTTTTTTTGTGGTTGATAAAGCATTTAGTCCTAAAGTTCAAGATAAAATGGAGACAATGTTTGTGGTTTGATAGGGTAGCTCATTGGAATTAATGTGGTTGAACACAGTGTTTCTGTTTGCAGCAAAAATGGTAAAGACTACTTTGAAGAAAAATGCTTGTATTTAAGTTTTTTTTGGTTTTTGTTTTTTTTTTTTGTTTTGTTTTTTTGTTTTTTTTTTTTTTTTTAAATTTTCTCCAGAAGGACAGAGTGGAACCTGTCAGCTTTAATACCATTAGGAGTGGTGAGCAGAGGGGTGAGGCAGGTCCCCATCCCTGCAGTGTTGGGTGCCTGCCCCAGCAGCCCTCCCAGCACAGCACTGCAGCCGTATCACAGCAGAGAGGGAAGGGCAGCTCCCAGGCTCTTCCATAGCTACCCTCACTGACAGACTGGCTTCTGGGAGCTCTTGCCAGCTGGCAGAGGCTGCAGCAGCACACAGGTTGCAATAGTGTGTCCAAAACTGGGAAGAACAGAAAAGCAGGGAGCGCAGCCAGCTCCCTGATGGTCTCCTGTTTCTGCTTCAGTGAAGCAGATAATGTAACACTCAGTGCTTGTGTCAGACATAGTCTGAAAGGATGGCTCCTGGTGCTGCTGCTGTCTCATTCCTGTCCCTCTCAATAATAGCAGACAGAGACCATGATCCCAAGAGGGGCCATGAAGTGCTGTGGAGGAGCTGATAAGTCCCATCTGAGTTTTCACATGAAGTCAAGAGTAAGCTGTTGGCTTCACAGGAAATAAAGCGCTGTTACTACATCACCGCCAGCTAAAGGTAATGCGCTGAAAACCTGTCAGACCCATTGGTCAGATGTCAAATGCCAGAGGTCTTGTTTAAAACAGGAGTTCACATGGAGTCAGAGGGATTCTAACTGCTCTTCAACCAGAATTTAATAACTAAATACCAGACAGATAGCATATCATACTTCCTTATGGTTCAGAAGCAAAGGGAGTTCAGCCTAAAATTCATTTGCAGACATCTGTAAAACACATTGCTGTGGAATGACAATAGAGGTGATCCATAACTTGAAGTGGGCACTTGTTCTTTATTATGAGATACAGATACAGTGACACAAAGCATTGCTTTTCAAGTAAAGTGTGCTCAGTGGAGTCTACAAACACAATATAACTTCATGCCAGACATTGATTTTCTGTTGCTGGTGAACATCTGTTTGATGTACACGGACATCTTGTGATTAGGCTCTGCTCAGTAGCTAGACCAGCAAATGACAGGGTTGGAGCAGGGGAGGATGAACAGGCTTTCTTTCTGCAAGCAATAAACAAACCATAAATGTCTTTATTTCCATAAAGAATGAAAATAAAGATTCAGTATTCAACAGGTACTCGCTTTCACCACATTTTTTCATTGGAGCTGGCTTTACTTTTTTATTGACAGTCATCTATAACCTAGTGTTTTTTCTGACAGAAAGAGAGCTTCATCTGCTGAATTTAAAGACTTAATGAATAAGGAAACAACATGTATATTAATTTATTTTATGCATGAATGACAAACAAACTGACTCACTAAATTAATTACCAAAGCAGTAGAGAATAAAAATGCAATAAGCTATTGTTCTTAAGAAATGTTACATCTCACCAGGGTTTAAAATCCTCTAATTCTTGTGGGCTGTAATTTCCAGTTGCAGAAATTTCTCCGTCAGCTCTGTACGTCATTGCAATAAAATCCAGTTGGGGCCAGATCTGACCATGATCCCAGTTCCTGTTCCTGAGTGACGAGTATCAGCGCTGCTGAGCAAAGCACGGGCTCCATTCTACACATCCAAAACAACGTATCTCAGTAACTGCAATGGCCAAATGAACGGTCTGCTCTGGCCTGGTTGCCAATCTGTACATCTCATATTTGATATATTAACTAACTTACTTTCCCTTTGAGTTTGTTTACTATGTATTTTGGAAAGAGGACACAAAATCTCCAGTTAGAAAATTAGGAAGTGGGAGTTTAGTTCAGAGGTCTGGTAAAGATTCCTAACCACAGCTTACAGGCTCGTCACCCTTCTCACTAATGTAACTGAGAAACTCTATTGCTAACCTCATTTCTGCCTGGGACTTTTTTGACACTTGAGAGGATGTTACATTCTATGAAGCCACAAGGGAACCTTTCCTTTAAGTCTTGCAAAGCCTATCTATCTTTCCAGATAAACCAAAAAAATAAAAAAAAAGGCTGAAAAATATCCCTAAATTAATTCCTTTAAGAAAAAACATTTTTATTTTAGAAGTTCTCTATGCATCTACATGAAGAAGTAGGGAACATAATCCTGTACTAATGACTGGACTTCTCGTTATTCTCAGTATTTGCTGTTCCTCTACTCTCAATGTGAAAGTTTACCATATGGCCAGAAGAATCCAAAAGAGATTGAATATATATTCATTTAATTGCTGAAGAATGCCTATCTAATGGATTCTTTGTGGAATTCAGATATTTCTCCAAGTTACTATGATTTGAATGCTTCTCCCTAATATCTAACCAAAATCTTCCTTTCTGCACACTGAAACCCATTTATTGCTATCTATACATTTGGCCATTTCTGGTCAAAGTGTTTAACACAACAGTCAGGAACTGATATCTTAGCAAATAGCATTAATTTAGGAAGTGCCTATTGTCTCCTTAAGTCAGTCAATTCTATGGATTTTTTTCTTTGCATTTCTGGTAAACAGACATATCTTTTTCAAAAGAGGTAATAAATATCCAGCCTAGGACTATATACTTTTGGCATTTTGATGTCACCTCTTGAACAATATGTAGTTAAACCCACCATTCAAATATCATAGATTTTCTGCTAGTAGAAATCAAGGAAATTTTGTTCTATCCAGTTGGAAATAAAAAGATAAATAAAATACACTTTACTGTATGTCAAGTACTTGACTGTTTTCAAAAGACCACAAATGTAAAGGTGAGGATTTTTTCTCCCTCTGGGGTAGACACTGAGTCTCAAAGATCATTCATTGTCCTGTAAAAAACACAGGAAGTGCCTCTGGAATACATAGCCCTTTTGGTACTTATGGTACTTATGGGATATCTTTGTATTATTCTAAAGATGAATGCCTGGAACATGACATATAAAGTTAGAACTTTATACATGTTGCCCAGAAACTAAACTTCAAACAACTTGTTAGAGCATACTGCTACGTATTTTGAACTCTTAAATTTAGTATTAAACACGCATAACCTATGCAGTAGTAGTCTAAATAAATTCCATAAGAATATTCAGTGTGTTTTAAATAGATTGTTCATACTTGATGAAATTGCAAACCAACCTGTGAGCCTATATGATTATTATATCCAGGTATTTAGTACTGATTTTTTTTCAAAAATTTGGCTTTAACTGTTGCTGCACTTTTTCATGAAAATGAAAAAAATTATGCACATTCAGGCAAACAAAAATTGCCCTGAAGATTATTTCTAACAGATTTCATACTTAGCAAAACAGCACCACAAAAGATTTACAGAGCATTTATTTTTCTTTTTAAAGGCCTAATCCAAAATCTATTTAAAGTTGATGTGAATGTTTTTGTTGACTTCCATGTGCTCATAACTGTGTTGTAAGTGCAAAAGAATTGCTTACAACTGGAATGAGACTTACTAAATACACACATATATTAACTTACATCTAGAAATATATCAGTATTTTTTCCTAGGAAATGCAGATATATTTGGTAGACTGTTTCATAGTAGCATTCTAACCCAATTTCTCCTCACTAATGCTTAATATTTGGGAAATGAAGAAATATCTTTTCCTCAGAAAAGCAAAAGATAATGGATCCAATAGAGATGTTATGACCGTTGGAACATATAGACTCACTTCTCTGAAATCAGATTGTCAGTTTTCCTATAAGGAATACATTCAGTAGTATCAATATGTTGTGCTTGAGAAATTCCTGCCCCTCCTGCAGTTGTAAGTGAAGATGAACTTTGGGTATGAATGTGGGATTCACTGTCCTTTTGAAAGGTATTCATAGTGCCTGTCAGGTACCTGTTCAGTTATTCTAAATACCCTTCTGATGAGTCTCTTCCCTCCCATTGACATAGGAAGTCAACAAAATGCTGAACTTGAGACCTATGTTTTATTCATGCCTTGTAGGGGGAAAAACCAAACCAAAACAAAACACATTTAGAAAATATCCAGTAATCAAGAGTCATAGGAGTTATGGCAAGGTACATATTGTATTATATTATATGATAAAATCAACCTCTGAATTTAGCAGTGCAAGGTTTTACCTTGTTAACACATTCATACAATTTTTATTATATCTATTTCTAGCTTGACACTATAAAATATAAAAATTATGACCCACCGACTGAAGAAGTTAGCTAGCACCAAATTTTAGACTAATTCAGAAAAATTAACTATCTGTGGTATATTAGATTAATAAACTGTACATCTGAACTTCACAGTGTTTCGTGGCCTAGGATTTCAGATACCACAAAATTGGTGGAATCCAGGTGATATTCCATCTGGAATTGCTGTTTACAAGCTCTGTAAAGGGTGTTGGTTATTGTATGATCATTTAGGTTATGAATACTTGGAATGATATCTGGTCTTATCCTGGATTTAAATAAAATTAAATTCCATTTACAGAAAAGATTTATTTCACTGTGTCCAGAAAATTCTTTGTTCTTTAGGGTGAAAATTATTGAGTGCTGATATATACCACTACATCCTTCTTCAGACTGTGCTGAAATCAGTGGAAGAAGATACTATGGGAAAGCAACAACATTTGTAAATGTCAATGTGTTCAACGTGGAAATGTGCTATTCCTGCCTTGCACACTGAAATAAGGAACCGTGTAGCTTACGTGGAATTTGCAGTGCACATGCTGACTCTTAGAGTCCTTGGGCACTGTCATTCTCGCAGGGCCAGGGTATATTCTGCATTTCTACATGCTATATGCTAAGCAAATACCACAAGAGAAAGCGTTATCTCATTTCAGGAACAAGGGAAAGAGAGTGTAGATTTGAGCTACCAAAAAGGAAAAACCCAAAACAGGACTGAGACTGAACTTTTATACATTTGAATTAAAAACTTATATAAGAAAATGTCATCACCCTTGCCTTACAGAATCCACAGAGCATTGAACAACTGGAGCACAAGTAGACGAAAAGAATCAAAAATTTGTGGCTTGTACTGATGTTGCTGAGGGGACTGGGAGTACAGCCGCTGGTGGGGCTGAGATTGTTTGCTGCAGTCAGAGGGGAAGCACCTTTTGTGTTGCAAAGAGTTTTTGCCTTCATAGTCCCAAGTGAAATAAGTAGCTAATGGCAGGTACATTGCTCTCTGCTAGGGCACAGGCAAGCCTGTCACTGTTAATTGTCCATTTTCATCCAAATACGTTGCAGGCATTCAGCCTGGCTAAACGTGATGAAAGTTATGCTGGGTTTGCACTTGAGGAAGGAAACAGTTCCCTACAAAGGTTGCAAGGAAAAGGATAGAGTGACTCCATGGGAACAGGGGTCATGCAACTGCTACAAAAAAGAAGATTCTTTCTTTGAACTAGTGTTCAAATATGAATTTAGCTTTTTGATGATGCTACCTGGTCACACAAAAATGCATGTGTAGCCTTTTCTACTTCTCAAATTTACTTTGTGTTATGGGTTGTTTCCTCAGAGTGTTACTAGGCTGTAGAAAACGCTTTTGACATTACAGGGAATGAGACCTACAATTAAATTTATAGTGTTTTCCATTATATTTTTTATTTCCGTTATATTATTTCCATTAATTTCCTGTTACTAGTACAGATTTTAGCTTTATTGTATTTCTTTGAACTGTATAGAGATTATTTATGCCAAGTATCAACAAAGCTCTGAGTGGTACAGTTTCTGGGAATGATGTTAGGTATTCAAGTGATGCTATTGGTGATTAAAATTGATCCCTTTTCTTAGTTCAGTTCCTTATTTGATATCTTCTGGATAGATAAAGGTAATGAGAATTTAATAAAAGTGCAATAGTTACTTATATATTAGTCTACTGGCATGAACTGCGAGGTGCCTCATGGAAAAAAAAATGTACTCATCAACTGTGGAAACTAAAGCTTTTTTTTTTTTTGCTGATGGCTGCAAAACTGAATCAACTAATTGACTCCATCTATATTTTTACAGTTGGCTTCTACCAGATTCTGAAGTTGTTTTTGAATTTCTGTTTCATGCTTCAAGAACACACTGCCTCTGAAAATGGTCTCATCACCATTATGCTGTAAGTAATAATCAATATATGGTAGGGTAGAAACACAAACAGCATCCAAATATACTGTACAGAAATATGTGAGTCCTTTAACCTGGCCAGTTTTTCTGCTGGGTACTGAGAAATAACACACAGAAAAGAAACTGCAAACAGATGGTATTTGTCATGCCTTTAAATATAAAGATGAAGTAAAGAAAAATTATTCATGTGTAAAACCAGTGTGAAACTGGGAGATTTAACATTTACAAAGTACTATCTTTGAAATCAGGGTGGGTTTTTAAATTCTTTCATTTTAAGTATTTTTGGTTCAAAACAACGGAAAACAAATTTAACAGCATGCCAGATTTTAATTTTTTTCGGAGCATTAAAATGACTCCTCAGAGATTCCAGGAAATTATTTATTCACAATAAATTAGAGCTGCTGAAACTGCCAGCCAGACTGTCTGCAGCAAAACGTACAAATGTTTTATTGTCTAGCATCATTGGAGTCTGCCAATAAAACTGGGCTTCATTCTACAGTCAGTGAAATATTGTGCTCCCTCTCTATAGGGTGGTTTATTCAGTATCCACTCACATGGTGTGTTTATGCATGTGTGTGCATGTGCACTGACAAATGTGTGTTCTAAAGAGGAAAATCAAAACAGACATAGCTGAAGACAGAGTACAAGCACCTCATATTAACTTATTTTCATTCTGAAACTTGTTCAGAGACCCAGTAGTATATATTGTCCTCCAGCATTTATAATTTATAGTGGGCTAGTAAGCTGTACAAACGAACTGTTGTTGAAGACTTTTAGTGTCATTGTATTTTTGCTTCTTCATTCAAATAATGAAAAATTACTTCTGAAATCCTGGAGAGGTCACAGATGAACAGAGTGACAACCCACAGTATGGCCCCAAATAGACTTTGAACAGAAGGACAGGCCTTATCTATATGGTATTTGTTTCAATATTTATCTGAAAAGATTACTTAAAAATGGAGAGAAAGATCTTTGTTCAGTCTTTAAAACTGAAAAAAAAAGATTGACAAGGCATAGAAATGATAAGAGGAGTAACTTACAGGGACACAGATAAAGGTCCATGCAATGTGCCTGGAATTAGGGGAGGAAGCAGACTGAAAACATCTCACCAGACATTAGAGATTTGTAAGAGCTATTGAAGCGCCTTCTAAATGTCCCTTGTAATGAACTGAAACCTTTTGACTGACTGCATCAAAGTCAGCTTTGGATCAGGCATCCCTGCCATTCCATAGCGGGCCCACACGGATCCTGAGACAGAGGGCAAAGTCCTGGGCAGTGGCTTCTGAAGAATACAGCTTTCCATACAGCTGCTTCTGAAGAATGGCTTTCCTTTTGGACATTTGTTTTTACCACAGTATTCTTGGTAGCTCTATTCTTGGTACCTTTTTTTATCTTAAATGTTTAGTTAAAGCAGTGTACCAATTTCACTTTTCAATCCTAGCAGTAAAAGTAGGTGAATCTACAAGGCTGGGTTACAAATTTACCATCTCTGTTAGTGAAATTGCCGTTGCATCTACCCAGCAGTTTGTGCAGAGGCAAGTCATCAGCAGTGCACTCAAAGCACAGAAAGAATAGCAATACCTGTGGGTGGTTTTTTTGTTGTTTTGGTTTTTTTGTTTTGTTTTGCTTTTTGCTTTTTGGTTGGTGGGTAGGTTACTTTTTGTTTGTTTTTTTGTTTTTTTTTTTTTTTTTTTTTTATTTAAGCTTATGACTTTGATAAAATGGATTAAGTAGAGGAGCAAATGAAGGGGGAAGGGAGCCCATGGAATTTTAAAATGTATTTTAAGGGAGTGTATTTTAAGGGAGTGTATTTTAAGGGAGGTAGTTGAATCCTATTTCAACACTTATTCAATCAACACTCCTGTCTCCTACATACCTGAAGTTGAGGTTGCTTTGTCACAGTGTTAACATAGAATCCTATAAAGCCCAGCTGTGAACTTGATAAAGGAAACGGAGACCAAATTCTTCTACAGCTCAGACTGCCCACAGAGTTCTACCTGAAGGAAATTCCATAACAAACAGAATACACCACAATGTAATACTTCCTAGGGCATTTGCTGTATTTCTCCCTACAAGTTTGGAGAAGTTTAAATCTAGGGGAGCTTATTTAATTTCCCAAAGTGGACCTTTGAGAAAGGTTCCTGAAGGGTCTTTGTGAAACCTGGATAGGCTGAGGTAATCAATACCAGAAAAGTAGGTTTTAGCTTCCCCTCCTGCAATGGGAGGCTGCTATAAAACTATGAAGAAGAAGAGAGGAAGAGAATGAATAACAGGCCACCCAAATTCCTGTAGTCCTCACTCAAAACCTACTTGTATTAATTCTTTACAGTTCAACTTTGAAAGATTTTAGCTTTCAGGAAGAAATATATCTTTTGTTTTCAACAAACAAATTGATTGATGTTAAGATTGTAATTAACAAATAGATGATGGAAATTAGAGATCTCTATAGGTCTGTGCTGGCCTGATCATGATGGGAGATGCCATTAGTAATGTACAGTAATGTACTTTTGTCATTCTTTCAAATATATACTACTTGTTCTGTGAAGTAGCGAGAAATGTAGAATTTGACCGTTATTTGCTAGACCGTTACCATATTTCTGCTAAAAAAATGAATGATGGTATAAAAAGAATTCTAGATTTATTTTTGGGACAATAATGCAACTTTCTTTGTAATTTCATTATAATTAAATTTTATACTAGCTATTTTGAAAAGAGAGAGCCTCCAAAACTTAACTAATTATGAGTCAATTTCTGCTGCTGTTGACAAAGAACATTCAGTCAGTAGGTCCTTGGGCTTTTCTAAAAAAGTGAGACTGTTTTAATCATCTTAAATTGATTCAGAGAATGTTTATGTATTTCATTCCTGCAAAGGGATAAGAGGATTTTAATAAGATTTTTTTTGCTTGGAACTGATGAAAATTGCTCTGTGGATCAGCTGCATCCTGTTAGTTCTTTTAAGGCCTAAAATCTGTGTCGGGGTACAACTCCAATATACATCTTCTAACATGTTCCTTGTGTTACCAAGAGCTCAGAATTAACAAATGCTTTTTATACCCTTCCAGTCTTTCTATTTTTCTTTTATTTTTTTTCTGAAGGGTTTGTCTTTTCAAGGCTTCCTATCTAATCCTGACCTATGGGATAGGAATCCACTTGTTAGGTGCAAATGTGAATGGGAACTAGTAAAACCAGCAAAAATACTCACTCTTGATGAAATACTGCCATTAAAAGCAAACCTACATTCCATAAACCCATGTACAGTAAAAAGGATGCCAGTTTGCACATGTAGGGTGTAGCTTTTTCATCATTGGTGTCGTGGTTAGCACTGTAGGAGGCATCTTTACATACAGGGAGTTTTTTATAACTTTCAGAATTCTTTCTCTGTCTCTATATGAATGGCCCTATTTACTCCTCCAGGAGTGGGGAGAGCAGGGTGTGAGGTAGGGAAGAGAGGGCACATTTCAGGTTTGAGCAGCAAGCACTCAGCCCTGGCGTTCTGAGGTTCTCTGTGGGTCAGGTTTCATGTAGCTATTTTGGTTTGCTTTACAGGTAATGGGTACTACAAATTTAGCCCATCTCCAGTGGCTGGCACTCAAAAGTGAGAATAGCTGCCTTTGGGAAGCCCAGTGAAGGAAAATATCCATTTTTGTGCTAACAGACAGGCATTGTGTGTCTCACCAAGAACACTAACATACAGCACTTCTGCCAAAGTTAGAACTGATAGCATCAATTATATTTGTCTTGCTCCTCCTAGTTAAAATTCCTATAAAACCTTGAACATAGCCTGTTTAAAACTATTTTACTTTCTTTTATGGAAAAAAAAAACCACCACCCGAACAAAACCCACACATCCTTTTCTATTACTTTGCAGGAAGGAAAAGGAAACCTGATTGCAGGAATTCTGAGGATTTCATTTTCTAATTGATGAAGCTTACATATAGCATTGTAGCCAGATATATAATCAATTTCACATGTCTGAAGTAGCGAAAACTTGTGAAAATTATAAAAATAGAGAGATAAATAGATTCCTTTAAGCGAAGACCAGCATAATCTTTCTGATTAATTTTGCCTCTAAAAATGTGCCGTTTAGATTTTAGCTGCTAATCAGGAAGGTATATCACAGAATTATTTGGGGATTTTTTTAAACACCCCCTGATGTTTATTTTCCCTGAAAAGAGTAGACTACAGTGAACCTTCTATTTATATTTCATCAGCTTCTGGACCTCTGTTTGTTCTAATAAAAAGCATAGCACTGCCAACTCAAACAGCAATGTGGTGAAACAGAGTTCTAGCAAACAAGAAAAAACAACTTCCACACGTACAAATAAAGGGACTGAATGGGCCTAATGATAACCCAAATACCAAGGTGGTTCTCCTGCTTTTTTCAAAGTCACAAGCCATCAACAGTTCAAACTCTGTGCTAAAAGGGAGACTTGCAGAAAAACTGAAATGGAACTTCAAGGTGTGACAATGATGGAGAGTTCTTGAGGATTTATTGTGGTAAAGCAAGACCAAGGTTGCCAAAAGAACTATTCCAGTAATTCTAAAGTCTTTTGTGTTACCCAATACTGTAGTTATTAAATCCAATTCTAAAAAAAATAAAGATAATTAAAAAATAGTATTCTAACAACATTCTTTGCCTCACATACCTCTGCAGCTGTGCAGCATTTTCAGTAGGACTTGCCCCAGGAGAGCTGCCCACCAACTTGTCCTTCCTCTTGCCAACAAGCCCTGTTTCTCTATCATATGGGTGGAGTGTCTGTGGAAAACAATCTTCCCCCTGCAGGAAACCGCACCAGCCTTTGTGACAGTGGCATGGCTGACCCACTTTCTTTGGAAAGCACCTCCAAGCAGAGCACAAGTCCTGTGAGCACATTCCAGAGCCCCCTTGTTTTCTGTTCACCCCAGAAGCAATTCCTTGGCAGCCTTCTCTTGCAACTGACAGGGCAACTTGTCCCTGTCAGGGCCTTCTCTGTGTGTGTTGCTGCTAAACCTGATGATGTGGAGGCAGCTGCCAGGAATGGGCCAAGAAACCTGGAGTGTGACTCTCGGCTTTTGGATGTCCAAGAAAATAGGCAGGGAGCTTGATATGTATTTTTTCAGGAATTCTAGAGTATGATGGGAAGAGCTTGAGGAAGACAAGACCAAATACAATAATTGTACAGGTATTTAGGAGTGGTAACATAAGCACTACTGATGGCATTGCTGGTATCCTCTCAACAGCAAAACCAACTGCTGAGGATTTGCAGCAGAGGCCTGCCAACATTCTAACCTGAATTGTCATGCCTGAGTCAGGGCAGTATATCCATCCCATGTTTACTGAAAAGTGTAGAGAAGTATATTCTTTGCGCAGCAATGAGCACCAAGGAACATCTCTAACCTCGTGGTTTTGCCTATAAGAATTTAAAAAAACCATCTTCATGTATGCAGTGAATGAAGAGGAAATGAAGGATGGAAAGAGTAAGTTACCAAACTTTTGCTTCCCTTCAGAAAGCCCTCTCAAAAGGTTACAGTCAGTTTTGGCTTCAGCATTTCACTGAAATGCATATAAACAGTTAGGTTGTGAAACTAAGACAGATTTAAAATGAAAAAATGTTCTCCACATGTCACATATGAAATTAACCCCTTGTTTCTCTTGATTACAAAAGGTAACGGCTTCTCATCTTAGTCACATGAACCATTTCCCACTGTCTCTGTATATATTTCTTGATTGACTTACACACCAACTTCACTTTTTCATAAGGGAAAAAGGCACTTTTTCTGTTAATGACATTGACTGGAAAACCGAAAAGGTAGATCTTCATTTCTCCAAGACCAGAATTTAAATTCAAGATGGAAATGTGGGTTTACCTGCAAGACTCTGTTCCCTGACAGTAAGCTGAATTTTTTTAATGGAGAAAAGCAGGGGAACACTTCTTCATTACGATACCAAGACAGGAAGTGAAGTAAGCACTGAAGCAGGCTTCTCCTTGTAATACTAGGAAAGAGTTATTTCAAAATCAACATTGAATAAAGCCATGGCAACTTTCCCCTGCCTGGATGAGTTAGGTCAGAGGTCAAACTTACATATAAAATATTGGTCTCTTACTAGTCAGTAATTATTTAGCTTGTCTCAAGCATAGATGTTGCTGTCTTGCTGGTGGTACTTTTGCATATCAAATGACCTGGTTAATTCCCTCAGATTTTTTCTCAGAAAGTAGTTCAGATTTGAACTCTCAAATGAGTTTCAGTTTTCAATTATCATTCAGGTTCCCTTGAAGAAAGTTGAATAAGCATTCCCTATAACATGCACAGAGAGCTCAAAGTTCTCAGAATTTGAGAGGCAAAATACTTCTCAATATAATAACTGCCACATGAAAGTGAATTGGGATTTTCTTGTTGTTGTTGTTTTCTTTTTTTTAACTGTGTAAAGAAAATAATCCCCTGTAACATGAACTGGTGACACATTCTAGCTTAAGAATTCTGAATATTTACCAAATCATCTGTGAGGCTTCTGTAGCTGTCTTCACAGAACTGAGAGCCCTTGCGTCCCCTCAGAATACTGTATTTGGATGTCTGGAGTATGGGGGATCTGCAAATCCAACCCTTTTATGTTTTGAGTTCACTGTGTTACCAGTGCACAGGCAGCACTCATAGGATCCCATTCTGAATGTTTTCTAGTGAATTTGATCTTGTTGCTGTAACAAATCAATTGGAGTGACTGTGATATGCTTCCTGAAATGGGGTGACTAAAGGACATTTCAAAGGCCTGGATTCATGTATGCCTTATGAGTGCTCTCCATACCCAGTGCTACATCCCCATAATAGCTTCCTTTGACTTGCTCTTTCTCAAAGTCAACTTCTGGCTAAAGAAGCATGAAAACCACGTTCCAAAGCACTGTGACACTGCTTGGGGACCTGTTTCCTGAGCTCTGTGGGCTGTGTAGCCCATGCCTGAAAAAAATTGAGAGAGAAGTTGTGGCATGAGGTAAAAGACAAGTGGATTAATGCTTCACAGGGGTCTCCTCAGCTGTGGGTCTAGGTTGTCTTTTTCTGCCACTAACCAGTTTTGCCAGGGCTTCCATGATAGACTCTGTCTTCATTTTTTAAAATACTCACAGGCTCCTTGTGGATGGGATCGAATGACTGCCCTGTTCCCTTCACCTGTGAAATTTCAGAGATGACTTGAAAAGGGCCATTGTTTCCCAGGAATGCCAGGCCTAGTCCAGGAAAGAGAGTCTTCATTTCAGCAGGAATTTTGAGTCTGCTTGAGAAGGCCTTGCAGTGATTAGGTGAAAGCTATGGCACTTTCATTAAACCTCTGAACATTTATAGTGGCTGGGCCTCATCCTTTCTGGGCTCTTCTGCTTCCCCTGCCGAGTGGGTGGGAAGGGGAAGGAGAAGGAAGGCTTCACCACTGCACCATTGGGTTTGAACTGTGCTCAGCCTCCACACACAGGGTTCTCTGTTCTTGCCTCTTCCTAAACATACAGAGCACTCGTGTGCTTTCATGTGAGTAGGGCTGTATTTGTGTGTTTGTGTATTTGTGAAAGTGAGCATTTGGAAAAACATTTCTGGTAGATTATTGTTTTATTTGAGTACAAGGAACAAATACAGTGAATGCATTCAAGTTCAGACAGATGATGCCTGCTTCAACAAATTCAATGTCACTTCTAGGGTGAAAACTGGGAACAGAAGCTATGAGAATACTTTGGTTTTTAAAACCATTTGAAACACGAGCACACAGGCAACAAAATATACTGGGACTAGCCCACAATTTTGTTATCTAAATTTAATATCTTGTAGGATTTCTGGGATATTTTATGCAGAATGAGTCGAGAACGTTACCAGGTTGGACTGATGATGCTAATAATCCTTATTAGGAGTATTTGTTACTGTCATGAACTCTTTAATGCATTGCACAGTAGATGCAGAACACAAATGTGAAACACAAAGTGATAATGAGTAATATTATTAAATTTGTAACCAGATGGGTAGGGGGAAGAAAGTCTTCAAAGGGTTTTTCAACCTGTTTTTCAAAGGAAGGAAGAATCTGACCTGAATATGAACTGATGATAATAAGTACTGTGCTTAGTGAGCTGAAGCACTGGAAAATTTATTTTTTGTACAAATACATTTTTTTCTGTTTTGGTTTCAGACCTCATTTAATCTCCAAATGGTAACACTATTGACATTAAATACTCAGATTCTAATAAACTGACTGTGACTGTTTTCTGAAAGTATGGCCCAGAATGTCATAACAGAGGTAATAAATAATGTATCTTAGAAAGCTCACAAATGTAATTTATGACAACTTGGATTTTATTTCTTTTCTTTTTCAAGAGGTTTCCTGTGATCTAACTAAAAAAAAAAAAAAAAAAAAAAAGTTGTAGCACTATGTGTTCTTAGACCCTGGTATAGATGGCACACAAAAGGAAGCTTGTCCTTTTGGGACCTGGCTCTGAATCAATTACAGACGACAGAGAAATACTCTTTTGTGGCTGTTAAAGTTCAGGAATGAAATCTGGCAGCCTTAGCCAATTCCCTAATGCAGCATCCACATTACCAACATCAAATTGGCAGCTTTTGCCTGTCCCAATGGGGACAGGGTAATGAATAGATTTAGTTAAGGTGTCCTGACTCATCTACAAAGTGCCTGGTATGTGCACCAAGGCTCTCCTGTATAACTTCCAAAAAAGTGTCATTCAAAGAAAAATGAAGTTAGGAAGGTTTTCTGGCTAGCACTGCTATAGCACACGGCTGAGCTTCAGCTGCCCTAGAAAAAGCCACCGTTCATTTTCCATTTAACTGCTACATGCTTAGGCTCTGTAAGGAAAGCACCTTTCTCATAATCTATGATTTTTAACTATGTTGGCAGGGAAGAGAATTTCTTTATGATCTTCACACTTTCCTTTTTTTTTTTCCCTGTCACTTCAAAATAATTTACACCACGTCAAAAGCCTGCTTGGCCTAATGGTAATTTTAGGTGATTTTCCTTGGAATGAGGCACTGTCATTCTTAAAATTTCCAGAGTGTGATACAAACATAATTTTCCTGTAAGGCTCTTCCCCCTGACTGTGCAGTGAAGATTGACAATGGATCCAAAAGCACTACATCAGAAAGCTCAATGAAATCCAGCTTCTACAGGTGGGATTCTTCCCACAAGTATCTCTATATATCTATTTTTTTGTTTGTTTGTTTTAACAGAGGCCATTCTTAAAATTTCCTTACATTTATCTCTAATGCAAACACAAAGAAATGGGAAAAATTTAACTCAATTTGTATTTAATTTTTTCTATTCTCACTCATGTCCCTAGAATCCATGCCAGTGCTCAGGGAAAAAAAAAAAAAAAAGGGTAAAAATTTTGTCTCCTTATACATGCTCTTCTGTTTAACCTTCCCTTTTCCTCATTCAGATAAATGTAAGAGAATAAAATAACCTAGTTTAAGTTCAAGTTTCTCTGTTTATTTTGGTTGCTTCTGCAGAGATTAGTAACATTCATAGACTCATAAAGCACAGGTGATCCAGTGCAATAGAAAGATAATAAAAAAACCTAAGTTATTTGAATCATTGGAGTGATCTTTTGGACTGCTGCTTTCAATATGAAATGGAACTCTGAGTTTTTGAAGGGCTT
The DNA here is from genome assembly GCF_030490865.1 of Poecile atricapillus. Classification (NCBI taxonomy): domain Eukaryota; kingdom Metazoa; phylum Chordata; class Aves; order Passeriformes; family Paridae; genus Poecile; species Poecile atricapillus. The sequence goes on along the minus strand of NC_081255.1, from coordinate 14,342,659 downwards.
TTGTGTCAGTAATTTTGATCTTCAGGCTACTGTAAATGAGATTCTATTTCACTGCACAAAATTGTATTGGACTGGTGTCTAATGTGTTAGGAACTGAGCCCATGTGCATAATTATAAATATGTGTATATGGATGTACAGCCTCCATAGGATTTGTTTGTTCTTTCAGTACTTTCAGATTAGTAATTGATTTGCTGCCATGCAGAAGTCCCCCAAGGAATTACATTAGAGAATCATTTTAAATATTTGCAGAACCTCCCAAGCAGAATACATTATAAATGTGGAACACAGAGAGAGATATCATCAATTTTTCACGCTGGCTGTGATAAGCAATATGGAAAAAAAAGAGAGAGAAAAAAGTCTCAATAACAAAATCCACATTGAAAAGTTAGGCACTTTGAACTTTCCCATCACCTTACCAGTGTTTCCCCACAGGCTGTCTAAAAGACAACTCAGCAATGTCTGAATGGGGCTGCAACACAATGGCTCCTTCACAAGCAGGTCTTTAATTGATTACGGCTGTGTTTATAGAAGCAGAAGAGAATTTACTCAAAATGACAGATTGCCTTTAGTGTTAAAATAGTTTGGTAATGTTAATGGTAAAGGAGGTCCCCGCCACCTCCTCTTCAGCTGCATGAAGCCCTAAAGATGAGCTCTTTGTTACTGCAGCCCCCAATCGCTTTTTGCTCTCCCTGCTCCCCTCCCCGCTTCTTTGGTGCCTCCAGAGCGGGATGCTCCTGCCTCCAGGGGCCGGGCACATTCGCACCGAGAGCAGCAGCTGGCCGGCTCCGGCGGAGGGAAGATCCTGCAAAACTGCAGATTCCACGGCAAATATGATAAAGTAGAAGAATACACAGGGCAAACCTGCGGGAACGCGTGCCGGCGCCCTGCCCGTGTCCTGCGCTCGGACACCCCGGGGCAGTGCTCCACAGTACGGCCAGAGCGCCAGCCCAACCCGGGCGCCCAAGTAAGCGGCTTTTCCCTATTTATATTCGAGCAGCCGCAGTGACGAGATGCCGGTGCGGCGGCTGGATGTGCTGGAATTGCTGGAAGCGCTGGAATTGAAGTGCCCCGGGCCCCCGCCCCCTCCCGCGGGGCACCCGGCGCGGGGGCGGCATCAGCCGGCCAACACCGACCCCCGGCGGCCAGCGGCGGTACAGCACGGCCCGGGTCCCGCCGGGAGCGCCGGGATCCCGCCGGGAATGCCGGCTGAGAGAGATCCCGCCGGGAACACCGGGGCCGGGATCCCGCCGGGAACACCGGCTGAGAGAGATCCCGCCGGGAACACCGGGGCCGGGATCCCGCCGGGAACACCGGCTGAGAGATCCCGCCGGGAACACCGGGGCCGGGATCCCGCCGGGAACACCGGCTGAGAGATCCCGCCGGGAACACCGGGGCCGGGATCCCGCCGGGAACACCGGCTGAGAGATCCCGCCGGGAACACCGGGGCCGGGATCCCGACGGGAACGCCGGCTGAGAGAGATCCCGCCGGGAACACCGGGGCCGGGATCCCGACGGGAACGCCGGGGGCCGGGATCCCGATGGGAACGCCGGGGGCCGGGATCCCGACAGGAATGCCGGGGGCCGGGATCCCGATGGGAATGCCGGGGGCCGGGATCCCGATGGGAATGCCGGCTGAGATCCCGCCGGGAATGCCGGGGGCCGGGATCCCGATGGGAATGCCGGCCAAGCGGCGGTGACGCGAGGCTCAGCGTCACGGCACGGCGGCTTTCAGAATTACAATGTACTTTACAACCTTACCGCCAAGCCGGGAGGCAAATGTCATCTTTGATTTTCAAATATATCTATATCATCTATATCTATGCATATATGTATATATGTGTGTGTGTGTATACATATGTATGTATATATGTGTATATATATGTATATATCTATATAGATGTGTGTGTATATATATGTATGTATATATGTGTGTATATATATGCATTATATGTATATATATGTGTATATGTATATGTATGTGTCTATATATGTGTGTGTATATATATATGTATGTGTGTACATATATCTATATCTATATCTATGTATATATGTATCCCTCCCCCCGGTATTTTAAAATCCCCATAAACATGGAGTTAACTGCTGGAGTCTCAGAGTAATTTGGTTGACAATGACGAGCCATGGAGTTCACACACCTGGTTTCTTCCTTCTTCATAAAGGAAAGATAATGATTAAAAAGTCTTCTCTTTGGTTCTAATGCAGCTGAATTAGTTGAAGCTTGAAGTAAGCACAAACAAAAAACCCGAACATTAGAGATGATGCTGTGTAGTTAACTCAGTATTTGGAAGGCAATGTTAATGTCATCAGACACTATATTTGATTTAATATCAAATAATTAAAATGGATTCTTTCTTTTACGTATATGACTTCTAGTATCAGGAGAGAGTTATCATAAGTAAATTATGGCCTTCCAAACATATATTCACCAATCAGGTGAATATGAGCAATAGCAATATACCCTGAAAAAGACCCAGGGGGTATAAATATCCCTGCCAAATACCTTCTAAGCTCTGATTGTGCTGAATGCCTCTTGATTAGAAAACAAGTTTTTGAGATGCTTTTTTTTGAGTGCTTTTTTCCCAGATTTGAGGCTTGACTTGCCACTGAATGACTCATCATGCTTCCTGTTTCTATCATCATGCTGAAATATTCAAACAACCTTTTAGGGAATAGGAGTATCTCCACTGTAAGAATAGGAAGGGAGTCCCCATTCCCATGGGTAGTTTGGGCCGATATGAACAATGACTTTTGCTGGGACAACCTGCCCTGATGAGATCAAGCCTCCCATGAACTGCCAACCTCAGTGCATGAGGATGCAATTTAGAACAGTGAAGTAAATGCTGTTTATATGTTTACATGATAAATAATTTATAAACAATACCCTTAGTTCTCATATCCTGGACTCCTTAAGCTTTTATATCCAGAGATTAAGGTCACCCAGGGAGGTCAAATGAGGAAGTACTGCTTACTAAGCTTATGGTAAGGCTCTAAAAACTGGCACATGAATATAGATTTCAGTTCACTTCTGATGATACCATTATTGCACGGCAGGAAAAGCACATGGCTATAGCACCTTCCACCTCTGTAACTGCAGTGTCAAGAAAGCCAAGAGGCACTGTCTTTGTACACCTCTGAATTCACATGACTCTTCTCCAGGTGTCCAGGACTGGAGGACAGGATTCCAAGTCTGCTCAAAAATGGAACCTTATTTTTGTCTCTCGTTCTCCATTAGGAGGACTGTCTTTGCATATTTTTTCTGAAGACTCAAACCAGAATGGAACTGCTTAAATGAACCCGAAATACTGAAAATATGCCCTTAAAAAAAAAAAAAAAACAACAAAAAACCAAAAAACCAAAACTGAAACATTTCCAGTTTGCAGTTTTGGAAAATACAGATCACCTGAGGCTGGTAAAAACAGACACATATTCAATAGATATGGGAAGGCCAAAAGCAAACATTAACAATAGTCCTACTACAATCTCACACAGAGTACATATTTATGCAAGAAATTTGTGACATAAACACTACATCTTGTGGAAACTCAGAGAGCTATAAATACATTCTCCTTCTTTAAGCCACAGAAAATGTCAGAGTTGTCAGTTCCTGGTGCAAACACATTCAGAAACTCAAAAATAACTATATGTAATATTTGCTCTTGCAGATGTATACCCCATTCAGGAGTCAACTCAAGACTCAAGTGTGGTCCTGAGTGTATGAATTAGTGAGGCTCCCTTAACATCAGTTTGGCCAATGAGGAATTACTCCAGCTGTTTCTTGGTTATTAAGTTGCCTTTGCTATATATGTGCTTACCAACCTTGTAGTTAACAGCCTAGAAGAGGAATCTTGCCTTTGGTATTTAAATATTGGAAAGGCTGATAAATCCTTGTGAATGACATATAATTAACCTATGAGATTGGCTGGCATGGGCTACTATTCTGACAGATGCAAAAGCAGATTAAAACTCACATGCCAGGAATAACACTTGCAGTAACAGTAGCTAGGACAAAACTTATAATAAGATCTGCCAATCCTGAGGCTTTGAGGAATATATTTCTTCCCTTGCACAGAGACAGGAGTGTTTATTACAGCATCATGTCATCTATTGCTTGCTACTTTTCCTTCAAAACCTGTCATTAGCAGGGTGCAAAGTGGTGAACAAGATGGAACAATTAGTCTCCTCTTGTTAAACATTCCTTGCACTCTTTGGCCATTGGAAAAGTATGTAAATGGAGTCAAGGAAGCATTGAGGAATTGCCTGAAGCCTGTTTTAAAATGCAATGGAACTCTTATGAATGCTTCAAATTATTACTTATTTTTGATTAATAAATGTATTAGTGGAAATGAGTCATAAATCCATAAATCAATCTTGGTAATCATGGAAAACACAGAAGTTTTATTCATCTGCTCCTCAAACAAGAGATAAAACTTTTCCTTTGATTTCATACCATTATTACTGAAGCTGCAGTCCCAAAGGCAGAATGGCATCCTGAGCACAGAGCAGGCTGCAGGTTTACCCTATGGACAGGTGGAAACACAGGGTGGCTGTGCACCTCTTCAGCCCCCTAAACAGAAAAAAAAAGGCCTCTCCTCAAGCAGAGGAAATGCCTCAAAGATGGGGAGAAAACAAAGAGAAATAAGTGTTTTTATAAAGCTCAAAGATCATTCTGAAGAAAAAATACAGATAATGTAATACAATGGTTGTATAGAGTAGATTATTAGTGTTAAATAAGCAGTGAAATCTTAATAACTCATCTACTGCAAAATCACACATTTGCTTCTACAAATACGTCTTTGTTGTTTGATAAAGCTGCCAACTCAGAGAATATCTAAAATGAAGAGATTATATTGTATTCACATTTCCAAAGTGATACACGTTGTGGAGTGTGAGCTGCTTCATAATAAATGGATAATTTTGTGAGGAGAACTTTAAAAAACGACATTGTTTTAATGAGGTGTCCTCCCTGCCCAGATTAAATCCTGTCAGGAATGGAGCAGTGCTGTGGCCCTTGCTGTTGTTCAACCCAAATTGAGCATGAAGAGAACTAGAGAAACAAGAATTTCCTTGCTCCCACTTCTGATCCAGGCAGTAACACGGGTATGCATTAAATGAGTATAATGTGTGGCAATCCTTTAGAGCTTCTGTACCCACACTGTGACTGGAGCTCTGCCCATTGCTGAAGTGTGGTGCCAGCTGGGCAGAGCAGGAGAGCTGTGGCTTAGCTTTGCTCTGGCACTGCTGAAATTCCACGCAAGTGGCTTGGGGTCAGAAAATACGATTATGTTAACAGCTACAAATATGATACAGGCTAAAGAATATCCCTTACTAATCTCTGCATCAAGTTCCTTAGCTGGGCACTGAGTCTGATCCAGCTCTTGGTGACAGCTGACTTTTTCAGCTGACATAAATGGATTATCTTTGATGTTGGGCACTTAGGAGAATGAGCAGGGCTTTCACTGTGTTGTTGGGAGGGACATTTTCTCATGTGATGATTTCCATGGATTTTAGGGACATTTGCAAGGTACCATCTGGGGATGAGAGTTTCAGTGAATCAGCACCGCTTGCTGACAGCATCTGGATATCTCAGTGTCTCAGTCCTCAGGTACTGTGCCTGGCCGGTAGTCTAATATAATCCACAGTCAAAAAACAGTGAGAAAGAGAGGATGGTGTGTGACAAATGTAATGTCTTTCTCTACTGCACTAGTTTATAGTTAAGGATTGCTGCTCAATCGTCTACTACAACTTTCTATTGACTGAATGTTCATATTCAGTAAAATATTAACCCATAGGGCTTATTTTTATTCTTTTTGTTACACAAACAACATAAAGATTATCCTGTGTCCTGGAGGCTCTAGTTGACTGCTGTTTATAAGCTCAGCTTTGTCAGGAGACTCTTGCTTCCCTATAGTACATGCTGGAATCGATAAATCAGGTTTTACTTTGAAAAAGTGGAGGAGCCTAACTCAAAATATGTTAAGTACCTTGCTGAGCCTTTCTCTCAAGAGCTGATTTTGTAAGAATTGAATATTCCTTATACACACTCAACTAATGCACTTTGTGTATTGCAATACGAGTACACATCCTAAATTAATCTATTTAGAAATTCTGGGGAAGTTCATTCCTCCCTGTATTTATATGTAGCATATTTCTCTCTGTGGCAAAGGTGCCCAACAAGAGTCATATTCACACCAGCTTATTTTAATCAACTCACTCAGATGCCAATTCAGGTATTAGTTTCCCTGTGAAATTACAGACTGATCTGTCCTGTAAAAGTGGCTTTTGACTTCTGTTTCCTACCAAGAGTCTTCAGCTCCAGTGTAAGTACCTGAGATGGATACCTAAGTGTAGGTGATAATGATCTCCAAGTCTGCCTCTAATAATGCAAGCTGTTCCTCAGTGAGAATCTTTCTCTGATAATTCCCTGGTGTTTTCACAATTTGAGATCCTTATTTTAAACAGCAGAGCAGTCTAAATATATCAGTGGACACAGATGTTTTCCATTGTACACATCCTCTGCAGGCTTTATTAAATTGTCTGTAACTAAGCAGTTGAAATGAGCCTCCCTCCTCGTTGTGTCACGCTTTCTGTTGGCTTGTTCTCTGGGCAGCTCTTGGTGCTGCAGCCCAGTTAGATACACTTGGGGCAAACCCTGGCACCCAGGGCATCCTGATGTGCTCTCCTCCACATTTACTTTCCACTTGATATAAACCATGGAGGAAATTCCAGGGCTTAGAATTCAAATCCCAATATGCACAATGACTATTTCCCCCCCCCTATATAATAATTATGAAGCCTTTATGATCATCATAATCCTGTTTTGTACAGAGCCCTAATTAAAATAAAAGCCTGGTATTGGCCCATAACTGGCTTGTGATCTCCTCACATACTCATCAACTTACCTTCTGCATTTTACTTTTATTTGCCCCTTCTTGCACATTTTGCTTTGCCAATAGATGCCACAGTTAGCTTGCCAAATTGCTAGCTGGAAATTGCATTTACAGTTTATGACAGGTTTTCATAATACCTTAAATAGACAAACATTTGAAGAAAGTCTCAACAATACAGTCTTACATTTTCCTGCTTCTGAGGTGATTTTTCCAAGTAAACTATGAAAAGACAGGGGTTTGGGATGCAAATACATATTATTTACTGAAGTCCTTGCTCCTCTTTTCCATGGAAAGCTTGAGGTTATGCAGACATAAAAAAAAAAAAAAAAAAAAAAGACAAAGTATTTAAATGGAAATATACCTAATCCTAAGGATATCTCCTATGTGAAAGAAAGGGATACATAATTTACCAATAATATTTTGTCAATGTAAATCTATCTACACACTTAAATATCATCAGATATTCAAACCACGTCAACTATAGGAAAATTAGGACTGTAATAAATTTCCTAGAACATGTTAAAATGAAAAATAAAAAAGTTTGGTTCATCATAACGAATGCAGTAATTTATATCCTGATTTGATATAACCAAAAATCACAGATAAGGAGGTCATTCAAGATCAAAAAAATGCAGATACTGTTTTCTTAGTCTGTGGACCAGAAAAACTAACTCTGACAGTTTGTCAGTCCAAATACTCTAGGTAAAGAAATATAATTTCTCTTTTGTCATTTTGACAGCAATGTTATTTTCTGTTGTTCTCAAACACCTACTCAACTTGAGTTATATATTATAAAATGTGAAGATTATTACAATTCTCCCTAACAGGACTGATTGTTCTCCTGCTGTCATACACATGTGATATGACCCTTAATATGAGGGAGTTGGAATATATAAATTACAACATACATTTCTGTATGCTCGTCTATAATGGAGTGAAACACTTCCTGATGGGAAATAACAATGATTTCTTTGACAAAACCAAATGGACAGAGAAAAGCATTTTTATGTCACCCACTCAGATGACTGCAGAGAGGCTGATGTTTTAAATGCATCATTATAATGTCAGATGGCTTTTCCCTCTCAAAACTTTATCATTTCGTTTTAACTGCAGAGCTTTGAGTTTTGTGAATCTGGATGAACATGAGTCATCTGCATACATGACTCATGTATATGTCCTTGGTAGAGATTATATCACAAATACTGATGGATATTAAACTTTAAGGAATAAATGAGGTCAAACAAATAATGCAGGATTCTACACTGAGTAGAATGGAGACCTGCTGTTAACTGAGAAAATGGCTGGGAAGTCTCAAAACTGGGCCACCCTGCTGTGGCATTCTCTTCCCACTTGTTGTGCATTCCTCCCCTTTGGGCTTTTAATGCTTTGTGCCGTGTACCAGCAGTTTCAGCAGCTGCTGTAAGCAGGGTCTGAGACCCAAGTGGTACAAGAGGTCTCCTTCAGGCTAGGACAAGCCAATGATGCTGGTATGGGACATCGTCCTGCTTGCCCCTGTTTGGCACAGGCTGCGTGATGCTGGGAATGTCGTTAATCAGAAATGCTTTGATGTTCCATTGGTTCCTCTTTGCCAGATTACCAAATGGAAAAAAAAAAAAAAAAAAAAAAGTTTTTGCAATAGGACATAGTAAAATTAGAATATTCTGTTTCTTTCATGTGAATTCTTTAAAGCCATTTTCAATGGCAGAATGGGTTTAAATAATGGTCAGTAAGATTCATTTAAACTATTAAAACACTGCTAAATAGAGCAGGTTTCTTAGCAATTAAATTAAGTTTCTCAGGAAAAAAATTCATTTACAATCAGCTGCTGGTTCAAAAGGTGTGAAGCCATGAGGATGAACATTAAAGCAGAAACTTTATCACTTTACAGATTAAACACTTAATTCTGAACAAAAGACAAGTTAATGCACATACATACATTCCCACTGAGCTTACAGTATTATCACATGACTAATTTTGAAGAGATAAGAAACCACCCTGGACATTGGTAGACTTAGTAAAGATAAGGTAAAAATTATTAGAAGAAGAAAGACAAAAGATGTTCATAATAAACTTTTTTTTGGTAGGACTTCCCCAAAGTTTTGTTCAACGTATTCATATTACCTAGATCTGTGGATTAGACTGGACATTCTAGTGAATATTCAATATTGGGAACCTCAAGTTGAAGCTTCCTTTACATGATACTGCTCACTTGTCTCAAAGCAATCCCTGCAGACTGGGACTGTGTGTGACAGGTTCTATAAAAACTATGTAAAAGGAGGTATTGCTTCAGCATATTTAAATTACATACAAGCTTTCAAAAATTCACTAAAATGAATGGAAGGAAGCTGTTATACTTCACTAGACAGTGGATGAAGCTGAGCAGCTTCGGTCTCCCAGTCCATAAATGGGGCTCTGCCCCTGTGCTGTTCCAGTGGTGGGACCATGGCCTGATTTCAGACCTGATGTCACAACCTGGCAAGGTGAGCAAGCTGGAGAAGAGAAGGTCTGAAAAGGGAGTAAAGATGCAAGGACTAGTATGAATAGACCTTGCAGGTCAGAGGTGCTTTCCTGTTTACATGTAAATAAGATAAACAGTGATAGCACCAGACTCTGCTGCCTGTCCATGGCATTGGCTCACACTCAGTGTGCCTGTCACAAACTCACTGTTACAAGAGTACTTGTCTTGCACATCGAAGGCACTGATTTCCTACTGTCTCGTACCTTGTGCAGGCACTTGTCTCAGAGCCAACTGCCTTAAACTGTACTGGATGTGATGGATGAGCTTTATTTGCAGCAGCTTTTTCCAGATTGCTGAGACATCTTTGATCTTTGTTACTAATGTACCTGGTCAGCAAAAGAGAATCATCAGCAAGATACAACTTTCTTAGCAGACTTTTTAGCTGATGCTACATTTTACAAAATGATATATTTTATGTATGGTTTCACTCAGATAACTGCTTCCTGATGCCTTCCTCGGTTCTTAGATGTGACGTTACTCTAGGCAAGCCCACAAAGCCAATATCCTGTCAATTCTGGATGCCTGCAGCACAAAGGAAGGGAAAACCAGCTTTTTTCCTGCATGGACTAGAATATATTGTTTAACTGGATTTTTGATGCAAAAGCAGTGAAGTTCAGTGGCAATTCAATCCTTTATTAAAGCAAGATGAAGACCTATCGCAAACTTCTGGTGATGTTAGCTGTAGCATGATTTTGCTGAATAACAGGAGCAGAGGCCATTTTCTGAGTGTTTTAAAAATAAATTATACAAGTACAGACTGTACTAGACACTGCACAGAAGAGCGGCTTAGCACAATCTAATGATCATGGAAAGCACAGCTGTCCAAGATAATTAAGAAAATCCCAGGAGATCTGCAGCTTGGTCAGTCGAGTGAATGGCCAGGACATTGCAGTGCTGGGGCTGAAGGCTGATCATGTTCTCACACTTTCCAGCTAAATAGTAACCAGGAGGCAGAAGAGATTATCAGTAAGGTGAAAACCAAATACTGTCTGTTCCCCTGTTTTCTACTAATGCAGCAGCAGCAGAAGGTATAAAGCTTTCTAGACTCCTGCTTTACTCTGATTTACTTTAATACCAGCTGTAAAATAATACAGAATTACACCATTTTTACTTCACTATTATTAGGCTCCTGTGAATTATTTTTATTTCTCTCATCATCAAATGAATTTGCAGTATCAAACTATTTGAACGATCTTAATTTTGGACTTACTTTTATTTAATCATACAGAAGTACAATTACTAAAAAAATTCCTCTGACTCATTTTCATATCTTCTTGATAGCCAAGCAAACACGTTATTTTGTACTTACAAAAATTATGTGCTTAATGGTAACATCCATATCTGGCAAGACCATTCCTGATGTTCCTTAGAACCACAGTGTTAAGTGCCAATGACAGATTTATTTTGCAGTATATTGCAGAGAATTACTCTAGCTCAGTGATATTCACTGGGAATTTTTCTTCTTCAATGGTGAGGGATTTAAATGCAGAAAAACTGTGGTTTAGGCCATGTTAATAAACAATATAAATAATATATTCAAGGGAAAAAGTATGTTTTCTTAACTTGAAACCTAGAGGTGGGATTTTAAAGTTAGAACTTATTCTGAGCTTTAGATTGTCTGCAGTGTAGAGCACTTTTTCTGGTTTTCCAACTAGAGCACTTCCATAATGCTAGAATAATACAAGTCAAATAAATGGACTTAGAATGAAAAAGCATGCATTTGGCTACACAGAGTTGTGGTATAAACTAGAAATGTAATTATCAGAGACTTTTTTTCCACTGATTACTTTTCTAAAATTTAGCATTTATGAAGACTCTGTTTTCACTTGAGGGAGTTTTTTTTTGGTTTGGTGGTTTTTTGCTTATATTGTCTGATATAGATGGATAGATGGAGATAGATAGATAGATAGATAGATAGATAGATAGATAGATAGATAGATAGATAGATAGATAGATAGATAGATAGATAGAAAGAAACAAGACTACCATAACTTCTAAAAACACAGCTGGAGAACCAGTAAACACATTAGAATAAATATGTTAATAAAAACTGTATGGTTGCTTTCTGAAATACTAATCTCTTGAAGTGCGTTGGGATAGCTAAGAGCAGTGACTACTAAAAAGTGAGACAGATATGCAACAAAAATGTTGAGCTATAGTTTATTGTATTCAAATACAAGGTCACCAAATTAATAAGTGGGTCTTATGCACCATTATGGACAGAATCCAAGCAACTTTCTCAGTGTTTTATTATTTACTGCTTGCTATTTATTAAAGAACACTTGCATAGAAGTGGAAAGTTACCTCAGCTTTTTGCATTTGAACCGTGGGATACATTCCCTGTCTGGGAGATACTACAGCTTAACAGATGTCTCCCAGATGGTTCTCTGATCCAGTCATACACAGAAGTCAGGTCAGCAGCTTCGGAAATAAAATTCAACTCACAGGAAATACTTATAGTTGATTCAGCATGCATCAATATGACCTTTGTTAGTGTTGAAGAAAAAAGAAGAGAAAAAGTTTACATACTTCGAATAGAAAGCTTTTGGTGAAAATATCAGAGAAACTTTTAGTTTTCCATTACTAGGCAAACTAGGCAAACTAGTTTGGCAAACTAGGGCTTACCCAAAGTTAAAAAAGATAAAGAAAGAAAGAAAAAAGGCTTAATAGAATAATGAACTTTTTGGTAAAAATATTAATGGAAGTTTTAGTTTGCTATTCCTGAGGCCTACTCAATGTAAAAGAAATTTGGCACAAAATACCTAATCTTTCACATGCTCCAAGTGCCTTTTTAACATGTAGACACCCAACTTAGGCACTCTGCAGACCCTGCATTCAAAATGACAATAAATATTAATGTTCATAAGTATCTTTTTGAGGTGTTATTCACAAAGACTAACTCCATGATCCCTACAGTAATGCAGGAAGAAAAGCTACTAAAAAGTGCTCCATGTTATAAATCTCTTCTAAGGCAGGGAAGCAGCAGCATCTCAGGCACATGTTAAAGAAAGGAAACAATCCTGCTCTTGTGGGGTTAGCTCACAGCCAGAGCAGCAAGCAGAAACCTCATGTGGTGGGACAGTAGGAGCACTCAGCTGGCACAGAGAACACAGCAGAGTATGTATGCTTGTAATGTTCACAGGGAGGCCACAAAAGAAAACAGATGGCTAAAACTTGTATTTGTATGCGGTTTCAGTTACTAATGTCATCTTGATGGCAGTGTCATTTGATATGTGCTCCATTTTTTAGCATGCTTTGAAGCATTTTTGCTGCACACCAAATTCATTTTAAATTGGCTGGTGTGATGCTTATTTGTGCCAAATGTAACAATTAGCTGTAAAGTGGATTTTCATATTCTGAAGGTAGATGGTACATTTTGAAGGCTTTATAGAATGCCAAGGTCACTGTGCTTGTGTCCTCTTGGTGTCAGAGCCCTCAAGGCACCAACAGGCTTGAAGGGCTCTGACCAGCCTCAGCTGGAACCTCCACTCACACTTCTTGTGCCTAGGCCCAGCACCTGTTTTTAAGCTGAGCCTTAGGCTTTCAGTGGTGTGGACAGCACTGCTGGAGGACTGCTGGTCTAGTTCAGCGTTGGTCATACCTGCACCTGGCTACTGAGCTCCTTGATTCAGGCCCTGACCTTCAGACTTCACCCTGGACTGCTGCAGTGCTGTGGACCTGCCTGGCAACTCCTGGAACTGATCCTGGGTGTGTGAGGGCTGACTCTGTCCCTCCCTGGCAGAGCTGTATCATCACAGTGACCTTGTCCTGTGATGTGGACTCTAGGTTGGATGCGGTGGCTGTCTCTGGAGGTCTCCTGCTCACCTTGCTCTGCTGCTGTGGGACTGTGCCCTGGCTGCTCTGTTTTGCTCAGCTCCTATTGTCGCCTTTCCTGATGGCCAGAGATGCTGCCCACTGAGGCTTATTCTTGTGCAACTTGTCCTTAGTCTTCAGTATATCTTCTCATTATGCAATGTTAATTAATATTTATTATTAATATTTATTAGATTTTATTTGTAGCTTTCTTTTTGTATATATTTTTTTGTATATTTAGTTTTCTCTTTGGGTTTGTTACCACGCATGCTGCAATGAGATCCCAGAGAGTGACCCGTGTTCTTGGGCCCAGAGAGCACCGCTAAAGATTGCTGGTGATAAAGGTGAAGGGATGGCTTCTCGTTTGGTAATCTGACAACTGGTTTATTGAAGAACACCGCCTTGCATGAATTCAAAGACCAGAACCCAGGACTGAACTAAATGCACAGGGTTAAATGAGGAGCAAAAGGGATGGATCTGAGGGTCGAGGTCCAAGGGAAAGTGGTGCAGGAGAGTGGCTGAAGACCAGGAGAACCAAGAGGATAACAGGGGTGGAACAATGCAGCAAAACAGAGTCAATGGGGGTTAAGGGAAGGAAGAACGTTCTAGGAAGGGTACATAAACGGTAAATGGGAGATTAACAAGGGTGACATCAATCCCCACACACTTTCAGAACAACAAAAACCAAAAGGCGCCAACATGTGGCTGCAAAAAGCCTATGGGAGGGAGCTCTTTTCTTCCTCTGTTCTAGAGGAGTGTCTCTTCCCTTCTGCCTCTTCCCCTCCAGGGCTGAGGTATGACCACCCTGGTGGCAGACCCCTGGGCCTCCACAGGTTTCCAGTTGATATTGCCCTTCCTTTAATAACTCTTCTCAGATTCTCACTAGGCCTCCCGGTTGTGGACCTCCTCTCTCAAATTCCCCTCTTTCCTTCTTCTAGGAAATCCCTGACAGTTGTCTTCCATAGAACTACTTCATGCCTATCCTGGATGGACGAAGATTTATGACTTGATCTGTCTCTACATCAATCACTTCCTCAGGCAACTTCCTCACAAAATGTATCAGAAGAATTTTACTGAAAGTGAAAGGGAGAGAAAAATCTCAGGAGTTATAAGAAAAGCAATAATTTATTATATCCTCTAAGTGAAATCCAACAAAGGTCACTGCACTTAGAAGATTGAGGAGGAGTGGGGGGTTGGGTATGGAATAAAATGCCAAGCTTTCCCTTAATTGAATCTTAGGTGTACAACTCCCAAACTCTTCCTCTTTAAAATATTGATGTAAAGTTTCTCTTGCCAAAGTTATTGCTAAATAAGCAGAAGGGAAAATGTCATAATGGTTTGGTTTGGTTTGGTTTATTTCTGGGCTAAAATTCTGAAATAAGTAATAAGCTAGAAGAATATTCTGCAGTAAATGCAGTGTTTGACAGAGACACTTATTTTACAGCAGACAAGAAGTTTCCTTCATTAACTAAAGCTTATGCAAAATGTAAATAAGGATCTGCTATTTGGTTCCTTCCATCAGGGGTAGAAACCAGAAAGATTACTGGGAGATTTCATGAACCTCATGCAGGCTTTGTGGTGTATTTCCTACACTGATGAATGGATTTGCAAACAAAAGGGGTAGGTGTAGGAAAAAGAAAAAGCAAACAAGCAAACAACCTCCCCCCCCAATAACAAAACAAAGCAAACAACCCAAGCAAATAAAAACAAACAAAAAAACAACACCAAAAAATGAGGAAAAAGGAAAAAAAAAACGCATGACACCAACAGGAAAAAACCACTGCAAACCAAAGCCCAGCAAAAGCACCCGAGTACGGCTACACAGGGACAGTGGGGCTCTGCCTCAGCACAGCTCTTGGAAGTAGCACCAAAGCAGCTTCCTCTTACCCCTGTTGTTACAGTGGTAAGGGGCAGCTCTCTCATGAAGAAAATCATTCATTTCCCACTCCTCCAACATTCATTTTCTCAGCTTTCTGGTCCGAGTGTTTGCTGACCATGAGATTGCGGTTTGTCTGGGTTTTTTTCCCGACTATATGAAGCAATCAAGACTGTGAAGTATTGGTTCATTATGAATTCTTTTTCTATGACAGGAATCAAACCACAGCAGCCAAGGCTTCTACATTTCCAAGCCTTCTCTTTGTCATTCTGTCAAAAGCTTTTTATGGCCTCCTGACTGCCATGTTCCCAAGGCTGTGTTCAACAGTGCTTTGTTTCCATTTGTTTCACCATTTCATTTCACTGCTATATCCCTACAGCAGATGCAAAGGCTACTTTAGTAACTAAAAAGGCAGTATTTCTTCCTCCTAAATTCAGAAACTAAGAGTAGGAAATTCCAGTGATCCCCTAGACAAAGTATGCCATCCGTGCATTCTCCTTTGATGAACAGTAAATTTAAATTGCAGCTTTCCTGGTGGCTTTCTGATCTGAACTATATTGAATGCTCAGACTTCAATCCAGCCAGTAATTAATGGGACTAATGTGCTTCCAGCTTGCTCCCAAAAAGCTCTGCTTGAGGCAGTGTTCACCCCAGGCCTGTAGAGGCTTTTGGCAAAGGGAGCAGTCTGTGTGTAACACTGGGATACCACGAAACTCCACCAAGTGGTCTTGCCCAAGGTAGCCTGGTCTGACAAATATTTATAGGAAAAAAAGGATTACTAAGATGATGATCTTTCAATTACAGACCTCTTCCAGATCATTCTGGAAGCACACAGATGAAGGCAAGGCTATGCTTCACTGCATAGATTTTATTAAAACTGTGCTACAAAAATAACTGTTCTAAATGTATAAACAAGTTGGTTAGCCCCAGAGTTTTTTTATCTTGAAAAAGAATGTTTGTCTCAGGAGGATAATTAATACTTAAATATCATAACATAAACATGAAACCGATTTGTTTTATAAAATCTAGGGGAAAAAAGTGGACTTACAGGAGTGTGCACTTGAAAGACTTTCAAAGCAGTCATGCTTGTATTCAGTAGAACCAGAATAATAACACACTAGATAAAACCTCTAATTAGGGTACAACAAACAGGTCCTAGGGGGAAATAAAGCCATTTATAGTTGTATTAAATGAAGCAGAGCTGTGAAGTAAGTTTTATAGACACTCTGCACTGGAAAGAATTTAGCCACTAGTAAATATTCTGATGTTTTGCTGTTTGGCTTAAAATAGTGTCCTCTCATTCTTAATTCATCTCATTCATTCCTCTCATATTCTCTTATACTCCTCCTTTTAAATAAGACCTGATTCTAACCTCTAGGCTGACTTTGGCACAATATATAAAGTGCAGATGTACACAACCGATATTAATGATTGCTTGAGCTCTTCTATTTAGCAGTAAATGTGGGAAGTCCACTTCATTCCCATATGAAATTAGTTATCCTTTTCTGTGATTTACACAAAGCCTTAGTGATAAGTAAGCTGCTGTAATTCAAGTCAATAAATCTCCAGAAGATGTTCTAAAGTTATCAAAGAAAATTCTTTTTGCAGCAGAGAAGCTCCTTCTGCAAGAAGAATGAAATTCCCACCAATGACATTTTGCCAGAGGAGAAACGGATGTACTACCTAGCATTAAAAATAAAGAGTTGAGACACAAAGAAGTTTAAAAAATAATCACTCAAACAGAGTAGGAGTCTGTTACAACCTAAGACTCCTCCGAGTTTGGGAATATATTTTTTAAATGGAATGGATTTTTTAAATTGAAATTATGGTGATGATGCCTCTTTTATCAATTTTAGTCCTTACAGTTGTACACCAATAGTTTTAAGACCAGAGTAAGTCCAGGTAGATATTTTTACTGCTGATCTTACAAATAGTGAAGAAATAAGTCACACAGTACTTGGATATATCAGTGGGACTACTGGTGAAACAAGCATCTAAATTGCCTGGTCATGGGGCAGAAGAAGAAAAAAAAGTGGCTTTTAACCATTGCTATTAATCTCTTGGAAGCCAAGGCTGGCCTTTGGATAAACCTGAAGAAAGCCAGAGGATTTTTTTGTCATGCTACACCATTAGAATTTGTTAACTGCAGGAACACTGCAGTTGTGTAAGCATGTGCTGGACACTTGGAGTCCCTACCACTGGCATCCCACTGGCACAGCATTTTCAGCAGCTTTTAAGAGCATTGTAAACTTCAGGTACTTGTTGCCTACAGAAGTATATAGTATCTTTTATTGGAAGGCAGTATTAGGTGTTTTTGAAGTTGACATAAAGCTGTAAGTAAAACCCAGTATTATCCTATGTATTCAGCAAAATTACTGCAACCTGGTGATTTTATATAAGCCTACCTCAAAGTAAATTAGTGAAATCACGTTCAAAATGAGAGTTACCACAGTTACGTGACAGGAGCTCAGTTTCAGTATAACTGTCAATGAGTTTGCAAAAATGAAGCTTACTTTTAAATGGAATGTGAATTATCCCTCACCTCAGAGCCTGCTGTGGATAGAATAATGTCCCAGTGAAGTTGGAATTGTAGTGTCATGTAGGCATTTCCCAATCAGACCCCAGTGTGAGTGGCAGATGCCATTGCAGTGAGGGAAAAACAAGCTTCATGTACTCCTTACCTCTCAGAGAGTGTAATTTCCTTGCTTACATATTGAAAATAAGATCCAGATCTCTGGTTGGCAGAAGTGTGCTACATGCATATCTGAAAGTGGGAAAGGCTGATATTAAGCTAGTTCCAAAGCTCCTTTTCTGCTGGAACTGACTGGCACTGACCTAGCTTGCAAGCTGTTCTGAATTGTACAACCTGTTTTCATTCCTTCTCTGGTTTTGACATATGGGGATCACCTGAATGGAGCTGTGCCTTTAGCACTTCTGTATAGAAGGTAGCTGGTTGAGTATGTTTGCTTTGTCTGCTGCAATCAATTCAGCCATACTGTATTAACATTTCTGCTAAGATGGAAGAACTGCTGCAAAAATTAAGAAGTGTTCGTAGTAGCTCATAGAAAAGGAAAATGGTGAAAAACAATTAGCTCACATGAAAGAATGCTGTTCTCTTGAAATCACTTTGAGAAGATCATCAGTACAATGGTGTAATGTGTGAAAGTCTAATGGAGCTCTTGGCTAAGACCCCCAACAGTGTGGATCAAACCACTGCGCTTCTAAATATAAAAGTGGGAAACAACTTACGGAAACAGAAAAAAGAAATAATGCCTATGCAAGTAAGTAAGAACACCTAATTTTAACAATAATTGCTAAATAGAAACATCCTCCTTCATTCCAGATGATCTTACAGCACAGAAATATAAACTCCAAAACCAAAACTAAACCCACCATTCTAACTGACTATGTAGCACAGATAAACAGGAAGAAACATAAATATAAACCTGAATTAGATACCTCAAATCTCTTCTCAGTATACTTTCCCCTTTTTGCAAAAGCCTTTACTCAAAGCAGTCCACACTGCATCTAGGAAGAACATAAGAACAGCTTCAAAAATCATGTGAAATTCCCCATATTGTCAGGAAGAGCTATTGCTAAGATGTCTGATCTATATTGATTTGTACAGAAACTAACCAACCTATATGTGCATACAGATACAATGCATGTAAGAAAACCACCAGCTTTTCATATATAAAAATGCTGCAGAGTTCTATAAAATAAACCATAATGTTAACAGTACAGTATCATTTGCAATTAAGAGTTACAGCATCATCTAGTGGTCAAATATGAAAAGGAGCATTCTTGGATTACCCATTGTTTTTGTGTTTTATTCAAACAGAAAAATTTAAAGCATAAAAAAAATGTCTGCTTGTGCTCGGGAAAGCAGTTACCTGACTTAAAGCCTTTTAAAAATATCAACTTGCTCTTTTCACAAAAAGTCATTTTTATAGCAATCATTTTGCAGTCTCTGAGGTTGTATGTATGCCTATGTAGCTGTGGTGGGTTGGCCTTGTCTGGATGCCAGGTGCCCACCGAAGCTGCTCTCTGCCTGCCCTCCTCAGCGGGACAGGGCACACGAAATGTAACAGAAGGCCGAGATACAGACAGGGAACGCCTGTCTTGGGCAAAACAGTGGCAGGTCTGCCTTGGGGCCAGCTGGCACTGGCTCTTCTGGAAGGGGAAACTTCCAGCAGCTTCTTACAGAAGCCACCCCTGTAACCCCTTTTGTCACACAAACTCTGTGCAATAGGACCTGACAAAATACAGCTTGCTCACACCTGGAGCCTCTGTACGAGACACCATTCTAGCAGTAACAGCCAGGATCCTGCCAGCCTCACCGGCTCCTTCTTTTGCCTTCTTTCTAAAGCTACTTTCTTACGCCACACTGCTGATGTGAATATGAAGACAGTTGTTTAACTGCCACCATGAAAATAAAATTTTACTCATTAGTGTTGTTATTTGTACCTCAAAACTGCTCTAGTGTGGTTATTTCTTTACCTCAGTAATTAAAATATTTTGGCCTGAGGCTTCTAAAACTCTTAACAAAAAAACACCTTGTAAGGCTTGTGTAGCTCACAAGAAATTAGGCAGGAAAAATATCCTTTGGGAACTGAGTTTAATAACATCGACTACTGCCTATAACTCCAATATTTTTGATCCATTGAGCTGTTATTGCAGCAATGACCTAGTAGTAATACAGGATGCTGGCCTGCAAGCCAGTAAATACAGTATTGCCATTATTAATAAAGAGCCACAGGCTTTCAAAGCCTCAGGAGTGAGGGATGTCAGATTTGTTTTGCTTGAACTCACAAAGGCTTGTCTGGAACTCTGTCTTAATTTGTTTAGATGTAGCATCAATTTTTCTTATGAGTTAGCCATGCCAAATTTCATTTACTTTTACCTCTGTGCTGAAAACCAGATTTGACCCAAGCTGTAGTAACAAGTAGTCATTCTCTGGACAGGAAATGCAGAAATACAGGCCCAGAATTGCAGCAGAGGCCCTGGAATCAGTGATGTGTATGGAGACATACATGCATTCAAACATACAAGAGAAGCTTAGAAGCTTTGTAGAAACTGGAGTGCTACCCAGCATTTGGAACCCACATTTTGATTCTATTAAGAAAAAGTAAAAGCAGACTCCACTTGGAGTCTCCACTCAAACAGCCCTGGCTGCATAATCTACAGTTCTGCAACTGTTAGTTATAGTTACAGATCACACTGTTGTTACTCAATGAATTTTAACTGGAATTTGAATTTTTGTCTTCATCAAGTTACCATACAATTATACAAATACAGTCACATTCAAATGAATAAAAAAGGGAGAAAGAAAATCACTAGGTGATGCTGCTCTTGGCAGCACCGGAGCTCCGGGCCAGCTCTACGGTGCCACTCCAGCACGGGCAGTCGCCAGGAGTGGGGAACTGCAGGGGAAAGGCGATCCCACTGCAGAACCTTCAGAGCACCGAATCCTGCCAGGCTCTGCCAAATCAGGTGTCGTGGGTGATGACAAAAGGAAGGAGACTCAGTCTGCTGTACTTCCCAGGAACAGGTTTATTCAGGAGAGGGGATGAGCACAAGGGTCTGGGCTGGCAGAAATCAGGAGCGAAGAGAGCCCAGAGCACCTCTGTGCACTGGGTTTTATCTCAGGGGCGGGCACAGTCCAGAGTCCAATGGGAGCTCACTGAGGGAGGGGTAAGGGGAGGAGGTTACAATGTCAGGGACCTATGGGGATACAAAGAAGGTGGGAACATAACATAACAACCAATAATGTGTCGAGGAAGGTGTGATATACATGGAAGGAGCTGGAAGGAGAGGTGGGGTTTATGATGATGGATGAGGAGATGGGGCAGGGTAAAGGTGATTGACGAGGAACATTCAAGAAAACTGGGAGGGTTTACGTGACAACTGGAACCAACCAAAACAGTAAATGAGGGGAAACCAGGAACATCCCAAACAGACAAAACATCAACAATTTTAACAGAACTGAATAAACATACTACAACAACTAGGAGGTTAATTAAAGTGTGGAAAAGCTTTTCTATGCAGCCTGTGTAATCTTCATCCTAAGGGCCTTTTGACACTAGGCTGAAGAAAGTCCTGTGTAGAGGCTCCAGGGCACAGGGCAGTAATGGTGTGGAAGGAAGTGTCTGCAGTATAAGGTGAAAGTATGAAAGAAAAGGCTTTCCCCCATGTGAAAACATAAACAAAAAAGTCTTCCCCCATAGTTCTTTGCACAGCCATTTTAAGGTACCTTAGTTCTATATTCCCAGTTGGCCTGTTGGCCGTCCCTCCCCTTTTTACCTTTCATGTCCTTCCCCTAGGAAGTTCTCCCTTCCCTGTTTCCCCATTGGCCCCAGTTTGGTGCAATCCTCCTCCCCTGTTATCCCACTGGTTCTCCCTCTCCCTGACCCCTCTTATGCACCACTTTACACTACCCCCATTGGAACCTGGCCCTCTGATCCACCCCCCTCTACCCATATATAATCCTGAGTGCTCAGCTTTTCCTTCTCTTTGTCCCTGGACTCCTGCAGTGTGTGGCTGCAATAAACCCCACTGGAACTCCATACAAAAACCTTTCTTGTCTTTTCACCCATCAGTCTCATCCTGCTGTGCCGCAGTGGGATGGATGGTAGGGGTGCCACGACCTCCCTGAAGAAGCACCTTTAGAGAGACAGCCCAGGGGCACAGGCATGTCCCTAGCCCGGCAAGTGATTGTCAGTTCAGGCTCAGCGGCAGCTCTCAGGTGACGCAGAGAGGGACTAGAGCGCTGTGTGGCGTTCCAGAGAACAGGCCTTTATTAAGAGAAGGGCCCTCTGCAAAGGGAGCCAGTGACAGCAGCTCTCACTCAACAGGGGAAAAACTGGGGTTTATATAGGGAAAGAGAGGGGTGGGGGGAAACTGGGATACAAGTAATAGGGTAGAGTGAGAGGGAAGAAAACCAATAGGATACAATAAATCAACATATAACTTGCAAAGGTCTCTGGGAGGGACACTTTCTCACTATACGAGAAAGTGCCTTGCCTGTGAAGAAGCTCTCCAGGGGAACACCCCAGTCCTTCTGCTGGCCAATTCTTCATCCTCCACACCGCTATCCGTGGCTGCTGTGTGTAGGATTGCATTCTTGTCTGTCTACCTGAACACCTTCTGTTGGAGACGCTTTCAGAAGGTAGCAGCAACTCACCACTGCACGCACTGCAACAGTCTTGAATGATGTGGTTGTACTTCAGTACTGACCCTGCTTTGAGTAGAGATTGTTCCAAAAGGATCTCCCGCCTTTCCCACCCCAATAAATCTGTAGTTCTGGATCATACTGGTGCTGCTAAACCACTTGCATTCAATCTCTGTATGAACAAAGAACTTCTAAGCCACGGATTTCAACACAAAAATATAATGCACTGGTGTTGAGGAACTCTGTTCAAAAATCTACAAATTACACAGTTTGGAAAGTAAAAAAGGTAACATTATTAAAATACTTTGACTGTAGACATGATGGCAAGAGAATTATCTTTTTTTTACTTTCTGTTCTTAGAAAAAACACATGCTAATTTTCTATCATCTTGACTTGCATGTTGCTATGTTAAACCTCTGCTCTAGAGGTGCTCAGCTTCAGCAGCCTTGCCTAACAAACAGGGTAAAGAGACTTCAGAAGAGGTTCTTTTTTTGAGGAGGATTTTGTGCTAGGAGGAACAGGTGGGCTGAAGAGCCATGAGATACTGGCTATTTCAAGTGAAACAGTTCTTGTCAATTGTTCAGTGTACCTAAAGAGTACACATTTTCCTCAGCCTTCTGTAAGCAGAATTTGGAACAGTGTTCCTTAATTCTGAGGAGAAAACATATTTGAAGTTATATCCTTATTTCACCATCTGGTGAATGATGTGCAGAGTAATAATTGGAATGTGCTAGAGCACTAAAATGAAACAGGAAGGTTTGCTTTGCCTACAAGTTTCACAGATCTGCTGCATTAAAAGTTCTCTGAAGTCATTACCCAGGAGCAAACTGCAAGTCATGCCAATTTTAACAGGATGCAACAACACAGCCACCATAGGCTTGCTTTTACAGTTATTATCTTCCCATCTGCAGCTACTGCATGTTGACCAGCATATCCCAGAAAATCTTCTGGACTTTATACAAACCACAAGCCACATACAGAACTGGCTAGGCAAGCCAGTGTTGAAGTGTCAATAGCCTCAGAAAAAACCCAGTAGTGCTGGTGTTATCAAGAGAGTAAATACACTGCTGTATTTGCACACTGTGTCAATTATTCCACCTGTTTACCAGTTCACAGATATTTCCTAGCTTATACTTATGACAGCAACAAAAATGCAGTAGCAGATCCTCTAAGAAATTGCTCCTACATTTCTGCTTTTCTCATAGATCCCTTTAGAACATCCTTTTTTATCCAACTCCTTCCCAAACTCGTTTGGATGAATTTGGATTCTCATCTGATTGCCCTAATGAGACCATTGTGACCACCCACAATGGCCAGGTCTTTGCCCAAAATGTCAGTGTTCAGTCACCAAATATGAATGGCCAAGACTGTTCAGGTGCACTGCATCATGACCACACAGGAACACTGAAGGGGACTTAAGGACTTTCTGGACTGAAGGCCTTGCTTTTCTATGGAGAGGTGTAGGAAACACCTGTCCCTACTGACCAGGTACCAAGAACATTTTCTCTGTGGTTGTCTACAGCACACCCCAGCACAGTGCCAGGGCCTGGGTGTCCCTGTGCGCTCCAGCTGCCCAGAGCCACGGCAAGTTCTGCACTGCAGCATCGGGCACTGTGCCTATGTGGGACCCCCAGCCAGTGGCAATAATGACACAGGCAGGCAGGGCTTTTGCCAGCTCGCAAACACCTAAATAAGTAGGGTAAGACCTGAGATTTCATCAGTCAAGATCGGGGACTCTCTTCAAGATCATGGCCCATTCTCCTCCAAAACAAGG
Organism: Poecile atricapillus; assembly: GCF_030490865.1. Taxonomy (NCBI): domain Eukaryota; kingdom Metazoa; phylum Chordata; class Aves; order Passeriformes; family Paridae; genus Poecile; species Poecile atricapillus. The sequence goes on along the minus strand of NC_081255.1, from coordinate 14,318,601 downwards.
CAGGCTTCGGAGCCGCCTGTGTGCCTGCAGTGGTAGGTGGCAGGAATCCGCCCATCCTCACTGCGCACGCTGATTATCCCGTCCCGGGTTGTAATTACAGCTGGGTTTCCCTAGGCCAGGTACAGCTGCTGCTGTTCAGCAGGTTCATGCTTGTGCCAGCCACAGTACCTCGCTGTTCAGGTGAGGGAGGGAGGGACAAGTCTTTGCAACCAAAGGCTGAGGAGAGGGCACTTCTGAGAGCAACACTTCTTAGGATTTGGTCTGAAAACAAACTGCTAAGCATTAAAGAGGGAGGCTGGCGTCTCTCAGGAGCAGCATCGCGGACTCCCGCAGACGGGCTCTGTGCGGACAGGCCGCTCCCCCCTCAGCGCGCGAATCGCGCCACCTCCGCCCGGGGCCACAGTCTCGCGAGACCTGAGGCAGCGGCCCCGCCCCGGCTCTCGCGCGATTTGTTTCGGGCGGCGCGCTGCGGTGCCCGGCCCTGCGCGGCGATGGCGGCGCCGGGCGCTGAGGAGCTGCGGGCGGGCGGCCTGGGGCCCGCGGGCGGCCCGGGGCTCGGCCCGGGGCTCGGCCCGGGGCTCGGCCCGGGGCTGGGCGCTATCCCGCCGCACCCGGGCGTCCCGCCGCACCCCGGTGTCTCGCGGCGGCGCGGGCGCACGCTGCTGGTGCGGCACCTGCCCGCCGAGCTGACGGCGGCAGAGAAGGAGGATCTGCTGCAGCACTTCGGGGCCGTGTCTGTGCGCGTCCTGTCGGACCACGGGCGGCTGGTGAGGGCCGGGCGGGGCGGGCCGCAGGCAGGGCTGAGCCTGGAGCCCGGCAGGGCAGGGCAGGGCTGAGCCTGGAGCCCGGCAGGGCAGGGCTGAGCCTGGAGCCCGGCAGGGCAGGGCGGGGGTCCCGCTCCCGGGGAGCCCCGCGGGGCGGTCGGGACGGCGGCCGGCTCCGGTTTCCTGTCCTGCCCGCCGCAAGCCCTCTGCCCGCGGCTTTGGCCTCTTGCTGCTACCAGTGAGGCTGGGGTTAAGCAGTGCAGAACGGTCTCTTGGCACGTGTAGGGATGCAGTCACACAGTTCTCTTGAAATTGCTGTTTTGCTTTCTTCTTCCTCCAGATTACGAAAATATGGATGTATTTGTGTTTAGTACTCTTCATAAAGAGCCTTGTATTTTGCAGAACTGCAGATAGATAATGTCTGCGTATTTTATCAGGGTCATGGTTTATAGGGTATCAAATATTTTTATAGTGATTTTGGGTACAGAATCATGTGGCAAGATAGGGTAATAAAGTTTGTTAAAACAAATTTAACTTTGAAAGGTGTATTCTGTGAGGATTTGATTTAACTTGGAAAATTGTGGGAAAGGTTAGAAACCTTTGAAACGTTCAGAGTACAATAGTTGCAACTTTTGTAGCAGGAAGACCATTACTTCTAGGAGTTACTTTGATGAAAATGTTTTGTGAGGTGCTCAGATGAATTTTCTGGTTTGGAACAGGGTTAGACCTCTTTATCCATATGTACTTTTTTCCAGTTTAGAATTGTTTTTGCTTCCTAGAAAAAGACCACTTGTCCTGTATTCCTCAAACTACTCAGCTCATGTCTTGTTTGACGCCAGGAGGTACTTTTCTTAAATTCATAAGAAACATGTTTTCTAGTTGGCCCAAATGGGAATTAGATGACTACCATCTGTAAGCTTTCAAATATGTGAACTTGACCTAACAAAGTGGTCAACAAAGGTTCGATGTTTTACTTGCAGTCTCTTACCTTTTTGATTCAAATACAGTATAACTTTTTTTTTGTTTTTTTCTAGAAACATACTGCTTTTGCCACCTTTCCCAGTGAAAATGCAGCTGCAAAGGTTTGTATTGAGTTTGTTAGTGAATGTTTTAGCAAAGCACTGAATTCCCAGTGCTCTAATATGGTTTACATAGAATCTGGTGCTTAGTGCTAGGAAAAAACAAAGCAGCACCATGTAGTATTAGAGTTCTATTTCAGGATTTGCTTGCAGAACTTGATGAAATTCTTGAACACTTGGTAGAGTCCTAAGAAAAGCAGATTGAAAGGGGTTTGTGGAAGTCATCTGAGCCAGCCTGTCACACAGAGCCTGGCAAGATCCCAGAAGCTGAGGCTGATCAGAGCCCTCTTTAGGATTGGTGTGCATTTATATACAAGCTATAAACCAGAGTTTCCTTGTCTCCTGCCTAATTGTGTATTTGCCATAAAAGTAAGCCCTAGTTATACTCACTATAGTCTGCCTTGAATGCCCAGCTTTGATAAGAAAACTACAGTATTAATAGGGAATGTGGATGCCAAAAAGGTAATACTAATAATGCTTTTTAAATACTAGTCTGGTTAAAAAGCCTGTGTCAGAACTTCCCCCGTATATCTTTGGGTGTTGGTTTGGGGTGTTTTTTGTTTGGGTTTCTTGTTTGTTTGGTTTTTGGATTTTTTGTTTTTTGGGTTTTTTGTCTTCTGCTGCTTCTATTTTTTTTAGACTACACTTTGAAGGACTAAAACTCTGTGAGGTGAGCAGGGGTGAATTAGGTACTTGTGCCAGTTGTTAGCAGGCTGTTGGGTTCTGGACATGAAGAATGCTGGATCTTCCTAGTGCCACTGTTGGAATCTTGATTTTAAAATTCCTAGATGTTACTGACAGAGTTTAGCATGTTTGTACTTCATGAGCAGAAGGCTGGTTACTTGAAATTCCAGCAATTTAGTAGGCTGTTTGAAAAGTCTGATTGTTAAAGCTGCTGCTGTGTTCAGGTGACCAACCTCTACAGTGGTTTTGGCGGTGCAGCCTGGTCCCTTTCCTTTCTGCCAGCAGGAAGTGCTGCTAAAAGCGGGGCTGGGAAGACACAAACCATGCAAAACTCGTGTCCACAGTAGCACAAATTTCACTTAAAGCACCTGGGACTGCATCCTATAGCCAGTGTGCCACTCAAAATAAAAACAGTCATGCTTTCAAATAATTCTTACATTTGTGCTCTCCCCTTTCTTCTTTTCTTCTTTGTAATTACTTGAAGGCTTTATCAAGACTGCATCAGCTGAAACTTCTAGGTCACACGTTAGTTGTTGAATTTGCAAAGGAGCAAGAGAGTGCACAGGTACTTAGCCAGCCTTGTGTCTCAGACAAGTGCAAAAGGTATGTGCAGAATAATTTCCTTGTTATATTTGTGGTCAAGGAAAGAGGATTGTGGATTAGTGGTACTTTGGTAGTACTTCTAACTCAAAGGATAAATTGTAACCGCTTGGAAGTCTTAACAAACCCTTCAGATCTGTAGGAGAGTGACTGCATTCCTCCCTGCAGAACTGTGTCATTACCTGTGGAATGTGCAAATAAATGATAAAAATAAGTGATGATGGTGATAATAATAATATATAATATTCTATTATATATTTAAAATATTATATTAAAATATTAATAAAAATGTGATAAAAGCTATGTGGTGCTTATTTTTATTATGTGCTTAATTAAAAATACTGCAGTAGAGTTTTCAAGTTATATATTCCACTTTCTGAATATGAACAAATCAATTATTTAACACCTCTGAATTTATGATCTCTGAACAGAGTGCATGATAAACTATTTCAGTTCTTTTCCTGTGAGTGGATTTAAGTCAGGAATGTTTTAATATAGGGAGACCTACTTAAATCTACACAAGTATTTATTTTAGAAGACTGTCACTACTGTAATTACATGTATTAAATATGAGGAATTGATAACAGCTGCATTAATGCAATTGGTAAAAGATACTAAAAATACCTGTGCTTATTTTTTATATTTATTAATAGATGATGCATATTTTATATATTACATAAGGCATATCTAAACGTTGCCCTGTTTTAATTATGACTAAATTAATTTTCAGTTTAGAAGAACCAGTGAAAGAAGAAGAGAAGATAGAACCAAACTGTGTTAAAATAGAGCATGGAATTGCACCCAACCATGGGTCAGTGTTGGGTTTCTATTTATCTTAATTATTTTATTCTGTTACAGATTATTTTGAAATGTGTTCTGTACTGTTGAACAAGAGTTTTGTTTCCTCCTATGCTACTGTTCCTCAGCCATAGCTGTAGGAGTTGTCCTAATGATAAAGTTTCAGTTCCTCAATTTTAGAATCCTCACAGCTGGGCAGTGACTGGTGCTTTGAGCTGTGAAGTTGTGGATTACAGAACAGCCTTCTAGCACTATGCATTGCTCTCTTGGGGGTTGGAGGGCTGAGGTTCTCCCAGCATTAACAGCAGAATACCACTGACTTGGTTTTCATGATGTTTCTTCCTTTTTCCCCCCCATTTTCATTTTAGCATACAGGAAGTAGTAAATTTTTTGAAGCTAATGCAGCCCTTTGAGCTTTGAGGTTATGATACTTGTACAGGCTGCTATGTTGTGCTTTTGGACATGTTGACTGTTTCTGTTTGCTTTAGGCTTCTGCATGGCTTGATATTTTCATTATGCCCAAGCCCAGTAAATCTGTCAGGCACTGGGGACCTCTCCTTGCTGTTAAAGGCATTGTAAGTGGCCCAAAACTGTTCTAGGAGAAATATTATTATTTCAGTTTTACTTCAGATGTTATCAATAGTTAAGCCTTTAGTAATCTTTTATTGTTACCAATGATTAAGTGGAAGTAATGTTAAGGTGTCTTGTTTTCAATCTTTTTTCCTCAGCCTCACCTTTCCCATCAATTCTTGCCTCAAATATTTGTATCCACCACCTTCAAGTGCAATTCTAGCAAATATAGCAAATGCCTTGGCAAGTGTGCCCAAATTTTATGTCCAGGTAAGTAAAGAACAGGAAAAAAAGGAGTATAAAATTAAAAACATTTAATTTTTCTTCTTTTAATTATCCACAGAAGTAACTATTTTTGTCATAGTAAATACTAACATTTTTTTTTTGTGATTGTGTTAACCAGTCTTTTTTTTTTTTTCTATGCTGAAGTGATGAGATTTTATTAACCTGAGGTAGATTACTTAATTGACACCAAAGACTTGGCTGGATATGCTCTGCCAAATTAGATGTGACTTGAGTACCTAGAATTTCACTCTGAGAAGATGCTGTACGTTTTAAATTAAGCTTGTTAGGGTGTTGCTTATATTGACTATTAGTGTTGTGTCTCAAGTGCAGGTTTCACACTGTTCCTGAACATTAAAACTGTGCTGATTTACACCTGCCAGGAGTGATTGGCTGTTTTACCTAGCAAGGAACTGTTATTGCTCACTTATTCAAAGGAAGCCTACTTATTTTGACTCATTTCAGGTACTTCATCTGATGAATAAAATGAATCTTCCTCCACCTTTTGGACCAATTACTGCTCGGCCTCCCATGGTAATATTTTAAATATATGTTTGCAGTACTATGAAATTGATTCACAATTTAAAATGTTAGCAGCATGGTAGGAGGTGTAAATTTTAAGAGGATTGCAAATCCTGCTGCAGTTCACTGGGTACATGCTGGTCTTCTAAAGCAATTCTTTTGACTGTACTTAGAACAAAGAAATACTCATCTATGGTAGCAGCACTGGAATGTTTCGAACTGTTGGTTCACTGTTGAAACTGAGATGGCTTTGGAGCCTAAGCCTCCACCCATTGCTTTGACTATATTCTTCTCCTTGAAGAAATACATTCTTTCTCTTTGGGAAAGTCCTTGAAACTGAGTGCAAAGTGAAAATCCAGGGGCATGGTTGCTGTATTTTATCATCACCTCAGCTTCAAAGAATTAAAACGTTCTCTGTTACGCTTCAGAAAACAGATCTTTTTTTTTCTTGTGAAAAGTTTTTCATTAGTAATAAAGTTTACCAAAATGGTACCTAGATCCCTGTAAGAATGCTTTGAGAAAATACTTGTTAAATTATCATTTATTGGTTTGACTGTTTTTATTAAGAAAACAAGATATATTTAGGTTTTTTCCTTAAAATCTTTAATTTTTTTAAACTTTTCCCCCATAATTAGTACGAAGAGTATTTACCAGCACCTGTGCCACCTCCCCCAATCCCACCTCTGCCTCCTGAAGAGCCTCCTTTGCCTGAAGAGGAAGAAGGACTGTCTAGTGGGGATGAATCAGAATATGAAAGTGATAATGATGAGGAAAAGGAGAGGTATGCATTTTACAGTAATTTGCAAGTTTTGGGCTCGCTTAAAGTGCTGGTTTTACTTTTCTAGCTTCTAGTTCAGCAAATGGTAATGTTTGCAGTATATAGATGTAGCATCTAGTAGAGAGTATTTAAAAATCTTTACAGATGCTTTGAGAAACTCTAGAGTGCAGAAGGACAGTGCAGGTTTAAATGCAGTAAGAAAAGTGGCCTATTGGTGTGCAAATTTTCATTTGTTCCCATGTCCGAAAAAAACCAACTAAACAAAAACTCAGCTTGAAGAGTGCAGATATAAGGAAGCAGAAATTAGATTATTTTCTGAAGTCTTCATTGTTCCACATCTTTCTAAACTGACTCCTCAGCCTGAATCATCTGTGCACACCAACTTCCAGAACATTCTTTGTACATCAGTGGATATTTCTAGGGGTGATATTTGTGCGGAGGATTCTCTTGCAGCTTTAGGACTGAATTACATCATAGCTGTATTTTTTTTAATCTTTAAACTAACACTAAATTAAAAAGCTTTTTTCTTTGCTGTCTGAACTGAGAAGTACTGAGAAGTAAATCAGAAAGTCTTCATGCTGTATTTGGAAAAACACATCATTTGGGAAAAGGTACCCCTATTCAGTGTTATAAAATCAAGTTCAGCTCAGGGCATCACAGCTTCTCATGGCTTCAGTGTCCCAGTAAGGAGCGTGCTTGGAGAAGGAAGGGCATCACTGACATGTTACGATTTTGGTCAGTCCTTAACTGCTCTCTATATATTGATTTGCTGTGTGTTAGTTTTGGTTTTAAGATAGTTTTACAGTTATATTCTGAAAAGTTCTATGTCAAGAGCTTTAAGGAAAGGGGAAGGGTTTTTAAAATTAGTACTTTCAAGTAAACTGTAAACCTCTTTGTTTTGTTTTGGTTTTTTTTTGTTGTTTAAAATAGAATGACCAAGTTGATGGAATTAGCAACCCTTCAGCCTAAAAGACCAATAAACACAAAGAAACGTGGTGTTAGAAAAAAGCAAAGAATTAAAGACATGTTGAATGTTCCAGTGTGTACTTCCCACAGGTTTGTGATTTTTGCACTTATTCTATTGGTTTTATTGGTCTAAAAATCCTAATGTTCCTCTAGTTTGAACTAAAGTCTGCTCAACAACCTTAAAGTGTGCCCGATTCAAGCTCTGTTTCTCTTCCTTTCAAACTAATAGAAATTCCTTTTCATAGAAGGATGACTTTCATATCACAATTGTGTCAGAAGCAATTTGGATTTATTGTTTGGGCTGCTTCTTAAAAGATTGAAAGTATGAGACTGGAAGAATAGGAACTGGCTTAAATAAGTTTGGGTCTTTGAACTGCAGTTCTGTGCCACAGTAGACAGCAGTGCAGTATTTCTATGTTGTGACGAATGATTGTGAATGCATTTTTACTAATGGCTGCCTGTTTCCTCCAGGTGGTTTGCTACATTTTTTTAAAATATAGTATATTTTACACACTAGGTGACAGCAGCAGCAAGGCCAATTATTTTTCATGCTTAAGTTACTGATGAAGGTTTTAATTAATGCCTCTGTGTATTGTACTGTGGTATGTGATTGCTGGTTTTGCTCCCACTGCCAGACATACCTACTGTATCTGCAGTGTTGTAATCACCTGAAACTCTGTTGAGTGAAGTGTACAAAGTGGAGGATGTGTGTTTGTGGTAAACAACTGCATAACATCTAACTGCAAGAAATCTTGTTTTTGACCATGCATTCATCAATACCTGAATCTGTAATTACCGTGTTGTTGTTTTAAACAGTAACTCGCACCCTACACTGTCACCTTCAGATGTCTTTGAGCAGCCGCAGCACATAGGTCATAAAAAAATAGAGTTTCATATTAGTACTGAGATCCCAGCTGTTCTTCAGATAAACTCAGAAAAAGAAGAAAAAAATGGTAAGAGAGTTTGTACTTCAGATGTATTTAATGTTAAGTTGTGGCTTCAGTATGTAAAAGGGTGCTAAAATTTACACCAGGAAATTCTTTTATTTTCCTTTATTGTTTTGGAGCTTTCAACACCAAGTTGTGTCATATTTGTATTTGCCATTTGTCCCACATTACAAGTTTTGGAAAGGATCCAGGGGATTTTAAAGGTCTCTCTCCTATGTGCTCTAAAGGTTTATGGTGAATTGCAATGTCTTTTAAATGTCAGTATGTAAATGTTACAAATTTTCAATACTTTATGGTGTAAAGGACTGTATCAGGCTAGTTTCAGATTTTTCCTTTCCAGCTCTTAGAGCTCTTAGCTCCAAGTGACTGCCAGCCCCTTTTCTCTGGTGCATTGATTATCTGCCATCTGGGCAATGATAGCAATGGGGTGTGATGGCTTTTTAGAGGGTGTGGTCAATCTGTGATTCTTGGTACTTTACAGTAATATCCAGTTTCTTTAAGGGAATCTAGTGAAATGGATATGGGATTGAACAGCAAGGCAAGTTTTATGTTAACTAATGTGTGCTGTGGCCTTTATTTGTACTACATGGGGTTTTATAGGACTGTACAGAGCAGGTGCTTTTGTCAAACCAGGGATTAAGACTCCTTTTTAAGGATGTATTCAAATTGCCTTGCAAAGTCTGCTCTATTATAACATTGCTGGAAGGAGTATGGTTTTCTTTCTGGCTCTTGATCTTGGTGTGAATAGATGTACAAACCACTTACATAATTTGTTGACATTTCAGACCTTTATGCAGCCACAGAAGAAATCAATAATACAGGCTTTGGAAGGATTTTCCCAGCTCCTAGCTCAAATGATAAAATGGAAACTGAAGAGGAGGATGATGAAATACCATCAGAATTTATTTCTAGAAAGGATCTAGAAAAACACAGACTTTCTAGAGAAGGTATAACTGTGAGAATAGATTATCTAGTAGTAGCTTTTTCATTTGTTGCAACAAATAGCTTAAATAAGTGTTTATTTTCTTAACTGAGCATATAGTAAACTATTTTATACTGAGCAAATGTGCAAAATAAATGAGCTAAAGCATGGTTTATTTTTTTTGTCTTCAAGAAATGGAAAAATATTCTGTTTTCAAAAATTATGAGCCAGGTGATCCAAATTGCAGGATATATGTGAAGAATTTAGCTAAACAAGTTCAAGAAAAGGTAGGTAAGCAAGCAAATTAAATATCTATCTAAAGGGCTTTTTCTTAGCCTTTTTCTTACACCTACACTTTAATTTCAGGATCTTAAGTTCATTTTTGGAAGATACGTTGACTTCCAGTCAGAGGTGGAACGCAATATGTGAGTTCATTTCATTCTTAGTTAAAATTAAGCCTTTTATATTAACTTCTATGACACTGCTGAAAACTAGTATTTTAAAAATAGTCATATTTATATTTTCTGTGTTTCTTCATAAAGCAAAAACGAGTTACAGCTAAAAATCCTCATTTATAAAGATTAAGAAATAGAATTATTTAATGAACCATGACTGAAGAGCCTATTATTTTCCCTTTATATTTTCATTCCCAGATTTGCTTTTCTTGGCTGTATGACACAGAAAGAGCTGTGTAGGTGATTGTGTGTATCTGATGATTTCGCATAAGTCTTATTTAGTAGTACTGCACGTCAATTTGCCGTCCTGCAGTTTAATGTTACCTTTTACTAAAAGGTTTCCCCAAGCAAAGTGGTCTCCGAGGCCTTAATTCTCCTTGTAGGCTTTGCTTCTGTGTCTGCTATTTCTCCCACATGAAGCATGAGAATGTGTTTGTACTGTGAAATCTGCAAGGTTTGTTAAACGTGAGTAATTCCCACTTGTGCCCTAGGTTTGATATCCGTTTGATGAAAGAAGGCCGTATGAAGGGACAGGCTTTCATTGGACTTCCCAATGAGAAAGCAGCTGCTAAAGCACTAAAAGAAGCAAATGGCTACGTCTTGTTTGAAAAACCCATGGTGGTTGTATCCTTTCCTTCGGGCATTTACATTATATTCTTTGTAATCTCTGCTAATCTCTAGTTTTGTTGTCATAGTGTTCTGCAAAATAGAAAATGCCTTAAGAAAACCAGTCAGCACTAACACAGTGCACTATTTATGGGAGCTGAAAAAAACAGAGAGGGAAGTCTTCTGAAACAGGAAAGTAAAAGTGCTTTATTTAAGAATGAAATTCACTGGTCTTACATCTTTGATCCTGCAAAGACAATACAAAAGATAATTTAGCTTGTATGACCACTGAATTTAAATTAAATACAAGGTTTTTGACTTAGTTAGGACTGTGTTTACAGAATGAAGAACATAAGAAATGTTCCTGTAAGTGGTCTCTAGACTGGTTTTTCAACTGGAATGTCACTTTTTGATTGCATAGTGCTGATTTTTTTGTGTGCAAGTCCTTTCTTATTTTTCACTTAAATATTTCATCGTTTATTTCAGTTTCTTTATACTCACAGTAACCCCCAGCATCTGCTGCTTTTACTGTTTTTCCTCCCAAGTGCTGAGACATCAAGGTTAAGTATTAACATGCTGGGTTGGAAGTTTGTAAATATCAAGCATTTATTCTACTGTAGTTACCCTGTTTGCATCTAGCCCATTCTCAGTTAGTCCTCCTTAAGGGCTCTTGAATAACTGCAGTATTGTGTATCACTGAGGTCCTGATCTTTGACTGGTAGACACTGTTGTTATAATACTTCATACTGTAGTGGAACTGATTCACAGATAAAGGTCACTGTCCAGACTGATTGACTTCTACTTATCAGATACTTGTAGTCCTTAACAGAATCTCAGCAATTTGCCCGTTCAGCTAGACCAAAACAGGATGCCAATGAAGGGAAAAGAAAAAAGTAAAACACTGCACAAGGTATGGACTCTGCCTGAAAGTAAAAATAAAGGATTGGGCTGTGGGGTTTTGTTAGTGTTTGCTTGGTTTTATTTACTCTAACAGCTTCTTTAGGAATACTGACGATGGAGAGGAAATGTTCCATACAAATTTATTTTCTTAAATCAGAAAAACAGAGTGCAAGGTATATACTTGGTCTAAATTTAAAACTTTGCTTTTTTCTTGGTTAAAAAAATCAGTGACTGATATTTTCCTAATCCTGATATAGGGAGCTTGTCAGTTTTTCTATTCCTTCATCTGCAGAGATAAGGAGAATAATTTTGTGAAATTGGACAATTTACCTTGTGTAAATCATCCAGGGTTTTAGTAGTGAGAAGTGTTGCATCTTAACTCTTTCCTTTCCACCCTTGCTATTGTAAAGTGATCCTGAAGAACTGGTTCCAGCAGTAAACTTCTGTTAGCTGTAAAGGGTCTTTGCTAACTTTAGAAAATGAGTTCTTAGTGCTGTTGTACCATCCTTTAAACTTGTCTGAATTAGTGAAGGATCTTCTGTCAGAAAGCGCTGCTTACTGCTGCATTGTTCAAGGCTTCCTTTGTTGCGGAATGTGTAGGTCCTGATTTTTGGCATTACTTAAACATGATGAGGAAGTAACTTCTAGCAGAAAGTTGCTATTTAACTTTATTTCTTATCATGTAGTTTTACTTCAATGCTACCTACAATACTAGGTTATTTCATTTTTGTGGAAGCAAGTCAAGTAAAATCAGCTCTAATTTACCTGAGTGGTTTCATAGACTGCAAAGATTTGCATAATGAACTCTCAAATGACCATGTGAAGTAACTGGTGCAAGAATAAAAAGCATTTATTTCTCAATCTGCATTCTCTGATACATGAGCTAGCTCAAATTTAAAGGGCATTGACCTTAATTTCTGGTTACAGTTGAGATCATTCTGGTTATTCCTCTGCTTAAAACAAAATTAGCCTGAAATCTTAGCCTGAGTGCTTATGAAATATTACTTAACCCATGGTGTGTTTTTAATCTGGAGCTTGATCCTTGTTGCTCTGAAGAAAACCTGAATTGGAAATAAAGGATGTGAATAGTTGTTTTTGATTTTTAGAAATTGGCTGTAAAGCCCACAGCGTGGTTATTGTAATGGTGGAATTTCTATTTTTAACAGCTACTCTAATTGCAGGTTCTTCATTCTGTGCATTGTCAAAGGATTTTTAAAATCAGATTTTTTCACTTGTCTCCCTCGTAGCTGAAATGCTATTTGGTCTTGCTTCCTATTTTGTGTTACTGTTTTGTGGTTTGGAAAAATCTGTATTTTGTCAAATTAAAGATCACTTTTTTTATAGGCCGCCTTCTGTACTGGTCTTTGAAAAGACAGAACAGAGCCTTGGCTAAAGTGTTCTATTAGGATCAAGTATTTATGAGAATATTTCAGCCTTGTTTCTCACTCCTTTCTTTTTAGAAAAAAACTTCTATTTGTATTATCTAGTGTCTAGTAAGATTACTAAGGTTATATCAAAAAAATTTGAAGAATTTTAGGTACTGGAGAACCTGACAGATGAAGCCTGAGCACTTTCATTCTTTTAGGAGTTCCATGTCTTTTCAACTATTTTTGTACATTAATTTTGAATTCATTAATCTTGCTAAATACTAGAATTGCATAAAGAAAATAACAAGGTACTTATTATGTTGATTGTCAACTCAGAAGCTTTTTTTAGAGTGAGCAAACACTACTTGGGCAAGATTTAATTGTGTACCTGAAAGCCTTTCATGAGTTGCCATCTTACAAGTGTCCCTGGTGTTCTGTCCATGGGAAAACTTCTCACTTACCTTGACTGTTTATATGTTGTAGTCATAACAATGTGCCATGGAGTTACACAGGTTTCTAAGGATCCGTGAGGTTTAATTAAAAATATTTGTTGCATTTCCCAAGTAATGGTTAAGCTGAACCCTATTTGAGCATGACTGTTTTCCTGTTCCTGCTGGGATATTCTGATGGATGCTGATTAATGATGCAAAATTCCATGAATGCAAAAACATGAGTCTAGTGTTGTTGGTTTTGTTTTTTAATGTTTTCTGCAAAGGCTTTATACTTTTTTACAAAAAATACACATGGTTTATAAAAATGCTGTAGAACTCCTTGCTGGCTGAAATGTCTTTATTTGTAGACTGGCAAGAAGTTCACCTAAAGTGACTTTTTCCTTTAGCTAAAATAATAAAATTTCTTTTGGAAGAAAGAAAGTGGAAGAAACTGATGTTGAGAGGTCTCCAGCTTCTTCTAAGGGAAGAAGTGGCTTGAAAGCTGGCATTAAAGGGAAACATGATTGGGTTTTGGACCTGATGGAAATAAAGTGAATTTGTAAAATGGCAAAGACTTGAAGGAGATGGAAAAATAATAATAGCTGTCCTAATAGTTCAAGTTACCAAAAAATGTATTTACTTTTGAATATGAAGTTTAGTGTTGATGGACTCATCAGACCTCATTAAATCTCATAAGGGGTTAGAACTGCTTTTTATCAAAGAGGCATATTTGATTTTTTTTTGCTAGGTAGCATAAAGTTATATGTGTGCAATACTGAGAATCAAATAAAATTAAACCACATTCTGCTGTTCTTCTTTAGAAACATTCCTGCGTAAATACTGCAGTAATACTGTCATGCAGAGTGTATCCTTTCTTGTTGTATCCTTTTTTTGTGCAATGTTTCCTGTAGCACTCAACTGCATCTTAAGTTTTCATATAGATTAGGTGTGGGGAGGAGTTAATGTGTTTTAAGCTTGAGCTAATCTAATAATTTTAAAAAGCAAGTTTTTTCAGGGGGGAAAAAGAAGCTAATGAGTTGTCCGTGTTGTGTGAATAGACACAATGAAGGTTCCTAGTCTGAAAAGGTGCCCTTCACCTTTTTCCTCGGACACCCTGCTAATTTGTGGTCCTGTTCCTTAGTGGAACAGTTCTAGCTCATACCAGCTGATCTGTGTGAAGCTGTGCTGAGCTCTCACTGACCAAGTTACCTTACTTTTCTTTAAATACATGTTAATATAATAATATGTTAGCTAAAACACATTGCAGAGCAGTCTTAATATTAAGGGGTTGACCAGTATTTTAGAACATTTGATGATTACTGTTGTCCTGCTACATGAGCAAATCTGGAGTTGATTTAGTTTATACATTCCTTACTTTGTCTTTTTTGAGTAAAGAAGAAAATAACAATATCTTGCAATTAAGTATTTGGAGCTGGACTAATAATCAACTATTAATCACTGCTACCTTTTTGTTGGCTGTTTGGGTTTTGTTAGATTGCTCTCTGCACTGAGGTAGTGTTGTTGCTAGTGACTTACATGTTTCCTGTGGGTTTCATACTACATTACTGTTTAACTTTCTATAATATTAAGTTAATACAGCCTGCACTTATTAAGATGTATTTTTCACAGACATTAAACACTTTTAAAAACACTAAGCATCTTTCAATTTAGTTGTCAAAAGCCAATATAACACTGCTGGTTTTTGGTAGTTCTTACTTTTAACATGCCTTTGTGATGTTCCAGGTCCCTTTTGTGTTCCATCTCTTTCAAGTATTACCAAGCTGGGGAAGAAGGAGTGTAATCATCAGGACTCTTGAACTGTGCGTAGTAGCGTTTCTAAAGTACTTAAGGCAGAGAATAAGTTCTCACATCTTAAAGATTCTATATACCTTTAAATATCACAAGATTTGCATCATAAATGTATGTTAGATTGCTTGTGAAATCTAATAAATTATTTCCCTTCTCTTCATTTTGCTGCCTTCTCTTTGTTTTGAATTTTGTTCATGGGGTTTTGATTGGGACAGATTTTGTTGTCTTGAAGGCCTAGCAGAAGGACTGGTGCATTGGCCTGAATTGGTACTGTGAAACTGGGCACTGTTCTTCCTCACTAATTAACTTGCATTGTTCATCTGTGACTTGAAAACTGTCACTAGCGGGACTGAAGTCATTAAAACCAGAGTAGCTGTTAAAACTGGTACAGATGTGGTCCTTGCTCTGTTCAGGGTGATAATAACAGTGGGCACGTAGTAGGATTTGCTACATACTGGGCTGGTTAGTGGAACTGTCTGAAACCATGTGGGAAACATTACAATGATGTTTAATTGACAAGAGGTTCTAGTCCAGTGGACTTAAAGTTATTCCATAAATTACTAAATCATAGTTGATGGTGTGGGAATTGGCTGGTGTAAAAGATTTTTGTCATTATTCCAGCTGCAGACAGTCTAAATCACTAGTATTGGTGGCTGGACCAAAGTAAGTCTATCTTTGCTATTGTTTTTCAAATATGAACTGGCTTAGCAGATTACTTTAAAATGCTCTCAGTGGAATTTTTACTATTTACTTGCTGCATTCCCATGGGAACTGTGTAATTGTTCCTTTAATTCTAGAGGGCTTTTTCAACTTTAATCTGTCCTAACACCCATGTTGAGCTACACGTACAGAACCAAAGGCCCACGAGTGAATTTTCAAAGTGCCAAAGTAGGATTACAGGAAGGTGGTGCTGTGCTCAAGGACAAAAATACTTTGTAAGAACGTGCGGGCAGTGCACGTTCGGGGAGCTGCGCCCCGTCCCGCGTTGTGCCCGTGGCGGGGCGGGCCCGGCGGAAGGGGCGGCCCCCGCACCGGGAGCGCTGCCGGGAGGCTCTGAAAGGGCGGCCCAAGCGGGCTCGCTTCGCCTGCGCCAAACACGGGGCTGCTGCGGGGACATCCGTGAGGAGCCGCTGGAGGAGACAGGGCCGCTGCTGTGCTTCCCCGTGACAGCCTTTGGCATCTGCAGCTTCAGCAGCACGGCGTCAGACGTCCCGCAGACCTAAAAGGGTTGCAGGTGTGTTGGAGAGGGCGGCTGGCCGGCACGGCTCGGGCCGTGACCCAGCAGAAGAGAAGGTGACCCGAGTTCCCGTGTTGGCCAAGACAACAGTGGGGCTCTGCAGCGACACGCCGCTCCCAAGTTCTCTGCATGCAGTCAGTGTTGCTCTCTTCCATGTAGTCTCTTATTATTTTTCCAAGTTTCAAAAATATTCTGAAGCTAGAGCCATCAGAACACGATGAGGATTTCAACATCCCTATTCTCTTGTTATTGATTGTATTGAAGGCAGAGCAGCCATAAACCTGTTTCAGAGAAATGATAATCTACATCGAGTCTTTAAGCACTAAGTTTTGAACTTGGTTGGGTCAAGGTACATTATTCTTACTGTTTTGTGTATTTACTGCTGGGAATAAAACTTGCCAATCTGATAAATGCTTCTCTCATCAGAGAAGATCAAATTTTCTTTGCTCATTTTCTTTTAATGTATGTTCTTCCTATCAGGGCCAAAAAGCATTCCTTCATGAAAATGGAAGCACCCAGAACAACTGTTTGTGGCTGAAACTTAATCTGTGTACTTTACTGAAGATGTACAACTAAGTTGTATTAAAGTTATTTTGTTCACAAGCAGAAAAGCAAGCTAAATATACCAAATGCTGAATTAAAAGTAACTCTGCCTGCTTGTGAAGAACAGTGACAGTTAATAGCAGTAGGCTCTAGAAGGCACGTTCTACACTTTATAAACTGCTATATTTTGTGCCTAAATTTGCTCCAAAGAGTGCTTCATTACCTGAGAGGTATGGATCATCCTTTCCTTGAAGCAGAAACAAGGGCAGTTTTGTAGAAGTCATGTAAGATTTGATATAAACTTATGTCTGGGTTTCTGTATCACAGCAGGTTGGAGTTTTCAGCAGTGCATTCCCATGTGTGAATTAAAAGCACTGGTAAAAGCACTGGTTTCCATCATGCAGCAAACCTGAGGGCCCTTGTGTCCGTGTTTAAGCCTTCACTGAGGTGTTTGGTTTCCCCTGTGACAGGAATCTCTCTTTGTTCTGCATTGTTTCTGTAAAATAACTTTTTATAAAGAATAGATACAGGAGAATAACAAGATTCTGTGTTTTGTTATTTCAGTGAAGTATTAGTTAAGCCATTTGTGTGTAGAAATTCTTTTTGTAGGATTTCTTTGTATCTCAGACTCTCCAAATCAATTTCTAAATGTGAAGAGTGCAAAACAGGGTTCTCAGTAGGGTAACATAAACCATGATAGTTGTTTCATTTCTGGTTTGTTATATGTTGTATCTCTCAAGGTGATGAAAAGGACAAAGATTGTTGTCTTTGTCCCTAATAGGATTGTCATCCCCTACAAATAGGATATGGGTTGGGAAATGCAGTTCCTAACCTAGCTCATCAGAAGGGTATGTAGCTGATTTCAAGCTTCTGGAAAGCTCCTTTTGCAGAACTCTCTGTACTTGGGCACTTGGAAAGAGATTTCTTAGTTATGGAGCTCCACAGTACTTGTAACATCTGCAGGCCATTGCCCACATTCTTAAAAGGAGAATATCTCCACACAAACAGGTGTGCTGAGATCAGACATGTAGCATTTCTGGGTTTGAGTCACTATAATTAATAATTTCTGTATCTGAGAGATCTTCCAGGTTTTAGGCTGTTGATTGAATGAGAGATGTCATGCATATCATGAATGACAGATTTGCATATGTGAAACCACCAGAATATCTGGGGTTTCATAACAAATCATGGTAATTTACGCTTAAAATACGCTGCTTCTGCAAGGTCTTGTCCAAATATGTTCAAGTTGTAGCAACACCATTTTGTAAAAAAGATGCCTCTCAAGGAAAACTAAGAATGTATAATAATGTACATTAAAATGAGAAATAAAATGTCCATTGCCATCTATGTAAGTGTTCCTTTGCCCTTTGGAGTACTTTTTTGCTTTATACTAATAAAACCACAACTTTTGCATTCTGGTGGCAGCCTGCTTTAGGCAACATCTGAATTTTAACTGCATGAAAACAGTTACTGTTAGTATGGGAATTTGATATAGTTTGGATAAAATCCAGTTCTCATACAAAATGACAAGTAAATAAATATGATGCCAGAGATGAGTTTACCTTTAAACGTGTATTTTCTAATGTGGACTTTGTCCTCTTGCAGGAACATGGACAGTTAGTAAGAAGAGCAGAACTAATCACAAAGCACTGGATGGGGATCTATTTTCTGCTGTTAACTGTAGGGCTCTGCTGGGGGCAGTACAACCCCAACACTCTCCCAAAGAGAACATCTATTGTGCATCTCTTTGAATGGCGCTGGCAGGATATTGCTCAGGAGTGTGAACGCTACTTAGCTCCTAATGGATTTGGAGGTGTTCAGGTATGTCTGTTCCTATCAGTAGGTAGTAAAATTGCTACATAGATGATAATTTGTTTTTTCACTGAAAATGTTCAATTTGTCAAAGGACAGGTACTGAACAAGAAAAATAGATATTGGTAATGGAAGTAGTAAATGCTGACAAATATATTCTTCAGCTATCATCAAGTAAGCATGAATTTATTTCATTGCCCCAAAGTGCATGTTTTGCAGTCTCTGCTATTACATTTAGATGAATTAGAATTGCATGTCACTTGATAAATCCTTTTTTTACTGCTATGAAAAGTAACCTATGTTTATCTGCTTGATATTATTTAAATCAAAGGAAGCTCTTAAGAGCTAGATAAATGTAAAATGAAACTATGACTGAAGAAAGGGCTTCCAAAGAGAAAAAAATGCTGAAGGTTTTAAATAATTAAGTACAAAAGGCTGCTAATTGTGTTCACCCAAACAAGCAAGTTTTTCTCTGTAGAGCACAGTGTCACAGTAAACCACTGAGACCCTTCTTTGCAGGAACCTGGTGTGAGCAGGCAGAAGCGAACTGAACACAGGTTCTGGTGAAGGTGTCCATGTGTGAGTCAGTTCTGTCTGAACAACAGAGACATGTTCCTGTGGAACCAGTACTGGCACTTGGGTGAGGTAGCATGGCAGGAGAACAGCCACTTATTAAAGTATTTCAGTTTACCTGTCAGATTGCTCAGGAAAAATTGGTGCGAAGTCTGCCTCTCTCTTGTAGCCCAACAGATTGCAAGCTGGCCTGAGTGAGAACTTTCCCATAATTTTCAAATAATCATCTTTTCTTTGCAACCTTCTTTCCAGGCACACAGACCAGATTGATTTTTAACTGCTTTCTCAGACTGTGGCCTATGCCTGTTTACTTTTTCAATCCATTCTGTGGCAGGGTCTCAGGAAGTTTTTTTCAGATGACTTGCTGAGCTGGTCAGGAAGGCGTGGCAGTTTAGAGGCTGTAGGGATCTTTCTGAGAAATGGTTGGATCAGGTTATGCCCAGAGACTTGGAGGTAGCAGCAAAAGCTTGTTGCCTAAAAAGTATCCTGAAAAGTCTGTAAAAGAAGGAGGTGTAACTCACCTGTAAGCTTCAAAGAATTAGACCAAGAATGTGTTCATCCAAAACATTACAAAAATGGGAAGTTGGATCAATTTTAAAGGCAGGATGTTGCATCAGTTGTTGTGTAGTCACTTCCTCTGCTGACCTACTTCTTCAAGTTCAGATGCTTCTTTTCGAATCTTGCAGTCATGAAGATAATTAGGACACTGTTCATGGACCTAATTTTTATACTGTGTTTCTACCTGTTGAAGGCCAGGCCTAAGTCTTTTATTTGCAGCCTACTACGGTGTAAGCAGAGGATACTGAGGATCTAAGTGGGTTATGTTCTTTTTCTAAAAATACTAGGCAAACAAATTAACCTTTATCAGTATCCTGTTACCAAGTGCTATTGTTTTATTCACAGATTTCACCTCCAAATGAAAATGTTATCATTACTGACCCCCAGCAACCATGGTGGGAAAGATACCAGCCTGTCAGCTACAAGCTGTGCACAAGATCTGGAAATGAAACTGAATTTAGAGACATGGTGACCAGGTGCAACAATGTTGGAGTAAGTACTTTTGAAAACTTCTGGTGTTTACAATGGAAGAATATAGCCAAGCAGTGATTCTGCCCTTTAAAAAATGAATGCAGTGCTACCTGCCTGTGTCTTGAGCTGCATGTTTTATCACCCTTGCTGTATGCTAACAAAAAAAATAAAAAATTGAATAAAATGTTGGGTCAAGCAAGCAAGCAGAAATAGGGGAAGAGGGCAGGAGGTATGGGAGAGAGAACATTAATTAGTGGTGCTGTGAGAAGTAGCTTTTTCAAATTGTTATGTGGAAACTGTTCTCTAGGTGCACATTTATGTGGATGCAGTAATCAACCATATGTGTGGAGCTAATGCTGGGGCTGGTGACCACGCTACTTGTGGAAGCGATTTCAATGCAAAGACTGAAGATTTCCCAGCTGTGCCCTATTCTGCCTGGGACTTTAATGATCATAAATGTAAATCTAGAAGTGGAAACATTGAGAATTATCATGATATATCTCAGGTAAACCTACAACTATAGTTTTCATGTACATCTGTTCCCGTGCTGTGATTTCTTTGCTCTCAGTTACAGTGAGACTTTTTTAAAAGGAATATAACAAAGACTCACAAAAAGCCATCCAAATTAATAGCAGAGGTTAGTGTTGCTATCAGGAGCACCACTTCTTAAAGGGATAGCTGTACTTGAGACAATGGGTCAGTTTCAGATTCAGACAAATGTGCTTAGGTAATTAATTAAGACAATTTAAAGCTCATAAAATCTATTTATGTGTTATAAAGATAGAAGATACTATTTGCCTTTTATTGTAATCTGAAAGTTTTCCTTGGTCTCAATTTCAAAAAAGAGGGGTAAATGCAATTTCTTATTTCAGCTTCTGTGTAGATGACTTTCCAGAGGAAAGATGTGCATGGGGAGCAAAGGCTACTGAAGGTTTTATTTGATATCATAAAGAACATTCAAAACATGTGTAGAACGCTACATGAAGTTCATTAGGTGAAAAGTGTTTGATTTGAGGATTTCTGGCCAGGTGCGGGACTGCCGCCTGGTCAGCCTGCTGGACCTGGCCCTGGGGAAGGACTACGTGCGCTCCAGGATTGCCGAGTACCTGAACCATCTCATTGCCATCGGCGTAGCAGGGTTCCGGATCGACGCTGCCAAGCACATGTGGCCTGCGGATGTCAAGGCGATTTTAGACAAGCTGAAAGATCTAAATACTCAATGGTTTCCTGCAGGAACTAAACCTTTTATTTACCAGGAGGTAATCTTTATTTTTTAAAGATTTTACTTCACAAACATATTTCTTGCAGGCCCAGTACAAGCTCAGTTATAAATGGCAATGCTTTGCATGGGCTGAGCCCAAGCAGATCTACAGAAATCATCCTCAATACCACCCTCAATCATAATTTACAAATATCTAATCTGCCCATAATTGGTACTTGATGTGCAAAATGCCCCACTTGTTTTGGACCTTCTGGAATTAGGCAACCTGGAAATTTTATTGAGATGAAATTTACTACATTGAAGTTAGTGTAAAAATTCTGTTGGTTTAAAAAAAGAGATATCATTTCCTGAATTTTAAATTCTGGAAAATAAATTGCAACAGAAGACATAAGTGTTGATTGTGGTCTGAAACTTTATTTTCCAATGGCATAACAACTATTACTTGATATTCCAAATTTTTGTTTTACATTTGAATAACGAATTGTAAGAAACAGGTAAGTGTTGGTTTCAGCAGACTCTAAATGTGCTGCACACATTTTATTAAATTAGGATCTTGTCTGCAAAGTCTAGGCAAATAGAAACATTCTTTAACTCACATATTAAGACGATGCAGCACAACTGCTGGAAGCAGAGACACAGGTGACCATACTAAATATAAAGTGAGTGCAGCCCAAGCCTTAATCATGGGTAAGTGATCAGTTGGGGTAAGGAGATAACAGATAGAGATGGAAAAGAGATTCACAGCTGGGCTGAGCTAAAAGGAGAAAATAGCCTTACATACAGTTTTGCAAGGAAGCCAAATAACATAATTAGCTCAAGTACCGTCCCCTTAAATGAAGCAATGTCTAAAGCAATATCTTTTATTTGTTCAGTTTTTGAGTAGAAAGCAATGCTCTGTCTTTCCTGTACCAGGTAATTGACTTGGGTGGAGAGCCCATCAAAAGCAGCGAATATTTTGGAAATGGCCGAGTGACAGAATTCAAATACGGTGCCAAGCTGGGGACAGTGATCCGCAAGTGGAGTGGAGAAAAGATGGCCTACTTAAAGTAAGGATGAAGATGCTGCAACTTATCCAGGATAAGTCACTGGATACACCAGTTGACAGGGTAGCTTCAAGTCTGTGCTTTTGTTTAGGAACTGGGGAGAAGGCTGGGGCTTTGTGCCTTCCGACAGAGCCCTGGTCTTTGTGGATAACCACGACAACCAGAGAGGACACGGGGCTGGTGGAGCTTCTATTCTAACCTTCTGGGATGCCAGGTAAGGGATTGCTCTTGTCTGGGTGATGCTTCCTGCTTTTGCTTGTTTGTCTGTTTTGCTTGTTTCTCTGGCAGGTTCCTCCTTCCATGTCTCACTCCTTGTTTGTCCAACAAACAGGCTCTATAAAATGGCGTCTGGTTTCATGCTTGCCCACCCGTACGGGTTCACACGTGTGATGTCAAGTTTCCGCTGGCCAAGATATTTTGAAAATGGAAAGGTGAGCTATTAATGCTGAAGACCCATCCATGGGGATTAAGGGTCAGAACAGGGCCAGAGAAGTAGTGCAGTGCATTTCAGTTTGTCAGGTGGTTTCCCTGTCCCACGCTGGATGTAGCCAGTGAAACTGTGACGCTCCCTCTGGCTTTGCTCTCCAGAGGGGCTCTCTGCATTTTCAGTCAGAAGATATAAAGCTGTCTTTTTAATGACAGGATATCAATGACTGGGTTGGGCCCCCAAGTAACGCGGATGGCTCCACAAAGCCTGTTACAATCAACGAGGACACGACCTGCGGCAACGACTGGGTTTGTGAACATCGCTGGCGTCAAATCAGGTAGGGCACTGGGGAGAAACAAGACGTAAAAGTGCTTGCTTTTGCCTCCTGCTCCACATGGCTTTAGAGCTGCTGCAGGTGCAGTGACAGACATTGCTTGTGTTTTCAGGAACATGGTTATCTTCCGTAACGTGGTGGATGGTGAGCCTTTCTCCAACTGGTGGGACAATGGCAGCAATCAAGTGGCTTTTGGCCGTGGTAATAAAGGCTTCATCATCTTCAATAATGATGACGGGTGAGTAGGAGGGAAATAAATTATAATTTATTACAATTATAAATAAATTATTGTTTATTAAATATGCATTTAAAAAGTCTAGTTAGCAATGAAACCTTTACAGGTGTTGTTAGCTTGAAGAGATACTTCTAATATATGCTAATATATAATATGTTGTTGACAATTTATATTTAGCGTTTTCGACTCTACCATAGACACTCTTCACTCTTGGCAGTTTAGGCCTTTTACTATTTCCCAGTCCTGAAACTGGCTGTGTCACTGGGCCTGGTCAGCCAGCAAAGTCTAATTTTATAGAAGTGAGGGAACTTGTAAATTCAGGAACATGTTCCAAATGTGACAGTTTTAAAAACTGTATTGGACTCTTTTATGCAAGAATGAGATATGAGAACGGGAGTGTGTCAGGGCTGTAATAATTAGCTGTAGATTGTGGTGATGAGCAATTTGAAGCATGTAGTGATTGAATAGATTCTGCAGTGTCCAGAGAAGGGCTAGAGGATAACTCCAGAATTACCTAACATCTGATGTCTCAAGTATGATTTGAAGAGCATTTTAGAGTCCTCATAATGCTTACAGCACTTTGTTCTTTTCCAAAGGTCCTTGAATGTATCTCTGCAGACTGGTCTGCCTGCTGGCACTTACTGTGATGTCATTTCTGGGCAAAAGGAAGGTGACTTCTGTTCAGCAATTGAAGTTCATGTTGCTGCTGATGGCATGGCTAATTTCCTGATTGGGAATGAAGATGAAGACCCATTCATTGCCATTCATGTTGATGCTAAATTGTAACCAGATGTGTTGTGCATGTGCTGTTCCTTCTCCTCTGTATCTTTGATAACAGCAGACAGATGTGCAGAATGTCCTGGCTCTCCGCACTGCATGAGCCGAGACCGAGCAGTGTGTGTTAGCTGTAATACTAATGAAATAGTGAACAGCTGCTGTACAGAGAAGGGTGCTGGTAGTGCCAGTGCAGATCTGGGGGTGGTGCTGTATATCTGTGGATTTGTAAGTGCACTTTATTCAGTTAAGGTACTAATAAAAAATGGAAGGAGAAGATTGACATTATTAAATTTAAAATCGTGCTGCTCTTTGCATAAGTGGAAATGTAGTTCTCTTTAGGGGCAAGCAGGACTGGGAATTGACAGGCTATCCAAAAACCAAGAGAAGACCCCTTTGTGCTGAAACATGTCACATTCAAGTTGATAAAAAGTTTTATCAATTGAAGATGTATTTCTTCTGTTGGACTGTACATTCCTTCTATCTGGTGAATAAAAAATAGCATTGAGATCAAGTTTATCCCTTTTTTGTGACAAAACAAACATGGGAGCCAGGGTCAGAAGAAGCTGGTCCATGCCAGTCAGTTATTCCAGCCTGTGGCATCATTCAAGCCTGTGTGTTACCTCGTTCACAGTCATCTTGTGCCTGTACAAAACAAAGCCCTTTGTTACCCTAATGCTGACTTGATCTGCATTGCTGATGGCTGTAATGCACTCACCATTAGGATGGTGGGCACTCCCAGTTGTAAGAAAGCAATATGTGGGTTGAAACCAGCTAAAGCCCATTGCTACCTTCAGAAAACTTTTGTTAGTTACTCACTTTGTATAATCCTTCGTGCTGAGCTGTGTGTATGCTCTTCCCCATGCTGGTCTGGCTAAACCAAGGAGCCTTCACACCCTTTTAATTAACACTCTCAGGTGATGCACTCAAGTGGCACAGTTGTTTGAAATAAAGGCCACCTATGAGCCCTTTGTGCTGACTTTTATGTCAGCATTTTTTTGCAACCTGCTTGAGCAGTCACAGCCTGCAGAGCCTGTCATGGGAGTTCTCCCTGCCCCCTTTCCCATTGGCGTTGCCATCCATTGCATCGGGTTATTGAGGATGGGTCCATCCTGTTCTTGGCTGACAGCAGCATATTTTTCACTGGAAAATACATGTAATTGGAAACTGAAAGTCATGCAGTGACATTCCATCACCTCAATGGGACTCCATAGGGAATGTTGATGTAAAACCTCAGGCATATTGGTTTCTCTCAGTAATACTGGGGAATGAGGGGGTCTGT
Source organism: Poecile atricapillus (assembly GCF_030490865.1). Classification (NCBI taxonomy): domain Eukaryota; kingdom Metazoa; phylum Chordata; class Aves; order Passeriformes; family Paridae; genus Poecile; species Poecile atricapillus. Next base: position 14,293,610 of record NC_081255.1, on the reverse strand, counting down.
TTTCATTGAATTGGTAATCACAAGGTGCAATCACTCACTGGTTCCTTGCTGTTAGTGAGTAGGCAAGGTCATTTACAGTGATTTACTATTTTATTGCAGTAGTGGAAAAAGAGACCTTTAATAAGGTCTGCAATATGAAAATGAACAGGTGGAAAAGTGGGACCTACTTGGGTGTTTTGTCCTTGAAGACCAAATCTGGGAAAGAGAACACATGTGACACAATGGCATGGCTAATTTTAGAAAGAACACACCAGAGGCAGTACAGATAAGAAGTGCACTGATATTTTTCTCCTGGAGTAACTGTGATTTTTTTTGGAACTTTATTTTCTTCACAGGTATTCATCAAATGCCAGTGATTTTCTAGTCTTTGCATTCTCTTGGAGTATTATTGTTAATACAACTCAAGTTAATTCATGGAGGATTGTCCCTGAGACATTGATCCTATCAATGTCAATTACTGATCACTTCCAAATGAAGACCTGAAATTTCATGAAGAAAAGTCAAAGATCTTTTTTTTTGAAGGAGGAAATTGTAGGAAATGCAAGAAAGGACTTGGACAACAGCTCTAGAATTCAAATTCAGTTATATGTCAGGAGCTAAAACTCGTCTGCTCTATCATTTGCATCTGATTTTAGATTTTGTTCCTTGACTCAGATGAATCATTAATCACTTAAAATGAGATGAAATCTTATGCAGTTTCTGCTGGAGATGCAAATACAACTCTGATCACTTTCCATCAGCTGCTCTTCATGACCACGTGAAGAAAACCTGTAACAGTTCATAGCAGGGACTGGGCAATGACACCAGAGAAGCATTAGGTGTAAGAAGGTGTCAGTTCCTAGCTGCCAGTGGGATTCACCTGGTGAAGACCCACAACCTCTTGTGTGATAAATCTGTTACTGATTAAACATTGCTGTTGCATTGGTTTTGCACTGCCTGGTTTTTGGTAGAGGACCAGCGTGGCTCCTGTGGGAAGCTGATGGAAGCTTCCACCATGTCCAGCAGAGCCAGTCCCTGATGGGTGTGAAGATGGACATGCTGCTGGCCAAAACTGGGGCAATGAGAGAGGTAGTGTCTCTGTGATGACTTATTTTAAAGAAAATCAAAACAAAGTCACATGGTTTTTCTTCTAATCAGAAAAGAGGAGAAGGTGAGAACCTGTGAGGGAAACAATGGAGACACCAAGGTCAGTGCAGAAGGAGGGAGAGGAGATGCTCCACGTGCCAGAACTGAGCTTCCTCTGCAGCCCATGGAGATCCACGAGGGATGCAGAGATCCACTCACAGCCCATGGGGATCCATGAGGGATGCAGAGATCCACCCACAGCCCATGGAGATCCATGAGGGATGCAGAGATCCACCTGCAGCCCATGGGGATCCATGAGGGATGCAGAGATCCACTCACAGCCTATGGGGATTTACAGGGATGCAGAGATCCGCCTGCAGCCCATGGAGATCCATGGGGGATGCAGAGATCCACCCACAGCTTGTGCAGGAAGTGCTCATTCCAGAGCAGGTGGATGCCTGGAGGAGGCTGTGATCCAGTTGGAGACCTAGTGGAGAGAGGGGGCCTTTGCTTCCAGGCTGGAGCAGCCTGTCCTTGGAGGACTGCACCCTGTGGGAACAGAGCCACATCACAGCAGTTTTGGGAGGGCTGTCTGCCGTGGGAAGGACTCAGGCTGCAGCAGATGCTGCTTGTGAGACCCACGCTGGAGAAGTTCATGGAGAACTGTCTCGCACAGGAGGGACCCCACAGTCCACAGGGGAAGAGCTCCTCTCCCAGAGCAGCAGCAGAGAACCTTGGTGATGAATTGAGCAAACCCCCACGCCCGGTCTCCCTGCACTGTCTGTGGGAATGGGGGAAGGGCTGGGGGGGAACTGTGTTTTAAGGGTTTATTTTACTTCTCATTATCCTCCTCTGATTCTGTTGGTAATAAAATTCACTTTACAACCTCAAGTTGAACTTATTTTGCCCTTGAAATGTTTTTTCCTGGTCCTTGTCTCACTCATGAGCCCTTTGTTAGTGTTTTTTTCCCTCTCCACTGCCCAGCTGTAACAGGGGAGTTTGAGCAAGCAACTCTCCAGGGTGCCTGGCATTGGGCCAGTGTCAAACCACAGCAGTTGTTCATATCCTGGTCTGAACTCAGTCTAATCCTGAGAGCAAGACACCTCTGAATGCAGTCAAACCTATTCATTCCTAATGCTGTTAGATTTCATCTTTCAATCATCTCCCACTCCTTTTTCCTTCCAGACACCACTTTGAGGGTCTGTGTGTTATGTTTTGGAATACTCTTGCTAAAGTATCTTTGTTTGTGTGATTGGAAAGAGTGCAATTCTGGATTTGGGTGCACTGTTTACGGACCACTTGGATTATGATGACGTATAATCATTGTGAGAAGGTATTTTATCTTCAGCTGTTGGGTAATCCAGGAGAAAAAACAAACCAAAGGAATGATATTGAGCTAGCTATCTAAATAATAACTGATAGCATTGATCCATGTGAATTTCGACACCTGCTACAGGAACTTTGTCATCTTGCAGGCACATAAATAGCAAGTGAAGAGACCACAGTCTTACACTGAAGGCACCATGCAAGTCGTCCTCCTCCTTCTCGCAGCTGCAGGGCTCTGCTGGGGGCAGTACAACCCCAACACTTTCCCAAAGAGAACATCTATTGTGCATCTCTTTGAATGGCGCTGGCAGGATATTGCTCAGGAGTGTGAACGCTACTTAGCTCCTAATGGATTTGGAGGTGTTCAGGTAAGTTGTTTCCTGAGTGGTAGGAAAATGGCATTGTAATATTTGATTAATTAGTCAAAATGCTGGAGTTGGAGACAGTCATCTCCAAGTAACTTTGCTGCTGAGGAGGGAGGGTTGGAAGTAGTAATTGCTTTCAGAAGCAACCCTAACCCTGCAGGACCAGTGAATGATGGTGTATCTCTACCAGATCAATTACAAAGGGGCATGCTTTCCTCTGAAAAACTTCCCCTGAAAGCTATGTAGAAGTTAAAGCTCTTTACCTTGTTCAAAAGGAAGCATGGAAGCAATGAGGCTCGGCATTCCTAAGGCTGTCACTATTACAGGTAAAAATAATGCCTGTGGCTTCATCCCTTCCATGCACATGACCTCGAAAGCAGGCCCGTGCTTGACTCGGGCAACCCACAGGTACAAACCAGAATGTCTTTCTTGCCAGTGTACAAGACAGACATCTCACAGACCTGAACTTCTGCTGTGGGAGAGACTGGGTTGGGTACTGAGCTTCCTGAGGGCAGAGGTCCTGAGTGCAGATTTTTGCCCTTAAAATGCTGAAAAAAACCCATTTGATTTCTTATCAAAGTACGTAATTTCATCTGCAGGTTTCACCTCCAAATGAAAACATCGTTATTACTAACCCAAACAGACCCTGGTGGGAAAGATACCAGCCCATTAGCTACAAGCTCTGCACTCGATCAGGAAATGAAGAGGAATTCAGAGACATGGTGACCAGATGCAACAATGTTGGAGTAAGTGCCTTGAAAATCTGTGTCTGATACAGCAAGAAGTGCTGTATAAACTCAGGGCAGGTGTTGCTGTCCTCAAAGGAAGTGTAAACTGAGAAAAAAATGAAAGGGAAAAAAATCAACTTAATAGTGATGTGGTAAGGCCTTAGCCATCACTTCACATTTGCTACAAAACATACTGAAATGCACATATTGCTTTTCCAGGTTCGTATCTATGTGGATGCTGTCGTCAACCATATGTGTGGGGCTGCAGGTGGTTCAGGCACACATTCTACCTGTGGAAGCTATTTTAATGCTGGAAACAGAGATTTTCCAGCTGTACCATACTCTGGCTGGGATTTCAATGATGGCAAATGTCACTCTGCAAGTGGAGAAATTGAAAACTATGGTGATATATATCAGGTAACTTCCCTTGGCAAAATTTTCAAATCTTTTTACTTCTTTTTTCTTTTGACATATTCTGTTAACTCTACAGTAAAATCAAATGGTGTAGGACCTCACAAAACCTGTGCTTAGGCAGTTGTCAAGTGAATGAGGTAGTGTCCATGGATACGTGTGGCACAAAATATTTCTAAGCACTAAGAAATCAAGAACCTATGTGCAGCTGTTTGCTTCTGAACTGAGCCCAGTGTACTCAGCTCAGCCTGTGAGCTCATTTTTATAGTTTATAAACTCATCTGATTACGATAAGGAGCCCCCTTGGAAAACTGGCAGGAGTGCAAGGTGGTGCCGTGGTTACACAACTTACTGTTTTTTGTAGTTAGAATATGTAACAGCTCTTTCTCAAGCTCTCCCTTCAGCCACTTTGCAACAATACATCATAATGTTTCTGCACTTGCACTGCTTCATGTAAGGCTTGTCCTTCATTGGTTCAGGTGGCTCCTGCTATGATAATCCCTCTAACACACATCTCAAATCCTGGATTACAATTTAAAGCTATTTCCACTACAATGTCCACTCCCCATTCCTTTGGACTAGACCCTCACGTTTAATGTTGTAATGAACTCCTCCCCTTTCCCCTGCTCTGGCTCGGACTTACCCAGAGACTGCAGTTCCTCAGCTGTACGTGCCCCAAGTGCAGCCATTTCTGTGAGCCACGGGCTCTTCAGGGACACAGCTGCGGCTCCATGGATTTATCCACAGCCACAGCGGCTCTGAGGGGCGGCTGTTCCAGCACGGCCCCGTCCATGGGCCTCAGTGCCCTCAGAGACAGCTCTGCTGCAGCACGGCCTCACCCACAGCCACTGTCCCCTCAGAAAGCGAACCTGCCCATCAGGGCCTCGCCCCGGCTGCAGCCCCTGCAGGGTGTTCCTCCTCCGCTGGGGGTTTATCCATGGCCACGCACTTCCAGGTGCTCCAGCACGGCCTCATGAGCAGCCCCCGGTGCTTCGAGCTGTACCTGCTGCAGCACGGAGCTGTCCTTGGGCCCCGAGCCTTCAGGGCTGCCCCTGCTGTGGCACTGACAGCCCCGGCCACGGGCACTTCCAGACGTGCCTGCTCCGCTGTGGACTTTTCCGTGGCCAGAAACTGCCCCAGACGTAGCTGTGCCACCCTGGAGTCACCCCAGGGCACAGTCCCTGTGGCTCCAGTGCACACTGGAGCTGCAGCGTGTCCAGGACAGCGGCACAGGGGCAGCAGCGCCAGGTGCCAGCCCGGGCCATCGGCAGCGCCGGGATCAGAACGTCCCGGAGGGAGCGGATCAGCAGCGCGGGCTGCAGCTGCAGCCACAGCACAAAGCAGCCACTCATCAGCCCTGGACTCGACTGCACAGTGAGGCCAGCGAGCCCCACGGCAAGCACAGGAGCCTGTCAGTTATTAGCCAAACAGCAATAACAGCTATAAATTCCATCTAGCACGTTAATCATAGCCATTGGTAATTCAAACCCTTTGAGTCCTATGTTGGGCACCAAAGAGGACTTGTGGTTTAACTCAGCCAGCAGCTAAACACCACTCACCCTCCTGCTTTCAGTGGGATGGGGCAGAGACTTGGAAGAGTAAAACTGCGAAAACTCATGGATTGAGATAAAGACAATTTTAATAGGTAAAAAGAAAACCACACATATAAGCAAAGTAAAACAAGAATTTATTCACCACTTCCCATTGGAAGGCAGGTGTTGAGCTGTCTCCAGGACAGTAGGGCTTTATCATGTGCAATGGTGACTTGTAAAGACAAAAGCCTTTACTCTGGATATCACTCCCTTCCTTCTTCCCAATCCAATACAACATCACTAACTACTACCCCACCTCCACTCCTGCTTTGGTGTAATACACAGATATCTTTATTTTATTTTCTGTTGCATAGGTCCGGGACTGCCGCTTGTCCAGCCTCCTGGATCTGGCCCTGGAGAAGGACTATGTGCGCTCAAAGGTTGCAGAGTACCTGAACCATCTCATTGAAATTGGTGTAGCAGGATTCCGAATTGATGCTGCCAAGCACATGTGGCCTGGGGACATAAGAGCATTTCTGGACAAACTGAATAATCTAAATACTCAATGGTTTCCTGAAGGAACTAAACCTTTCATATACCAGGAGGTAATCCCCACGTTTTTTCATTTATGTTTGCCTTTGTCTTTTCTATCTTTTTTGACTCCTCCTTCAGAGGAACGACAATACATCTTCATCCAATTTACCCTAGAAGGAGCTCACGATTTACTTAGAGCAGCCCTGCAGACATAGGTAGTTTTGATTCTTAAAAATGCCTCCACAACAGATTTTCAATCAAATTTACCTTTCTTCAGTCATGTTTTTATTTGTGTCTCTCATATCTTATACTGACTTTGTGTTGATCTACACAACACAGCTACATAAATGCTTTCTTCTCAATGTAAAGCAAGGAGTCATGTTGAGTTCTGTACTTTGCATTGTTGGTCTTTGTAAGACAAGAAGGGATGCAGGTTTGCTTTCCTGTACCAGGTAATTGACTTGGGTGGAGAGCCCATCAAAAGCAGCGAATATTTTGGAAATGGCCGAGTGACAGAATTCAAATACGGTGCCAAGCTGGGGACAGTGATCCGCAAGTGGAGTGGAGAAAAGATGGCCTACTTAAAGTAAGGATGAAGATGCTGCAACTTATCCAGGATAAGTCACTGGATACACCAGTTGACAGGGTAGCTTCAAGTCTGTGCTTTTGTTTAGGAACTGGGGAGAAGGCTGGGGCTTTGTGCCTTCCGACAGAGCCCTGGTCTTTGTGGATAACCACGACAACCAGAGAGGACACGGGGCTGGTGGAGCTTCTATTCTAACCTTCTGGGATGCCAGGTAAGGGATTGCTCTTGTCTGGGTGATGCTTCCTGCTTTTGCTTGTTTGTCTGTTTTGCTTGTTTCTCTGGCAGGTTCCTCCTTCCATGTCTCACTCCTTGTTTGTCCAACAAACAGGCTCTATAAAATGGCGTCTGGTTTCATGCTTGCCCACCCATACGGGTTCACACGTGTGATGTCAAGTTTCCGCTGGCCAAGATATTTTGAAAATGGAAAGGTGAGCTATTAATGCTGAAGATCCATCCATGGGGATTAAGGGTCAGAACAGGGCCAGAGAAGTAGTGCAGTGCATTTCAGTTTGTCAGGTGATTTCCCTGTCCCATGCTGGATGTAGCCAGTGAAACTGTGACGCTCCCTCTGGCTTTGCTCTCCAGAGGGGCTCTCTGCATTTTCAGTCAGAAGATATAAAGCTGTCTTTTTAATGACAGGATATCAATGACTGGGTTGGGCCCCCAAGTAACGCGGATGGCTCCACAAAGCCTGTTACAATCAACGAGGACACGACCTGCGGCAACGACTGGGTTTGTGAACATCGCTGGCGTCAAATCAGGTAGGGCACTGGGGAGAAACAAGACGTAAAAGTGCTTGCTTTTGCCTCCTGCTCCACATGGCTTTAGAGCTGCTGCAGGTGCAGTGACAGACATTGCTTGTGTTTTCAGGAACATGGTTATCTTCCGTAACGTGGTGGATGGTGAGCCTTTCTCCAACTGGTGGGACAATGGCAGCAATCAAGTGGCTTTTGGCCGTGGTAATAAAGGCTTCATCATCTTCAATAATGATGACTGGTAAGTCAGTGGCAGAAATAGTGTCCCCAGAGAGAATAGCATCCCTCGTCTGCAACCCAACGTGAGTTATTTGTGCATGCTGGGTCCAGAGAGCTAAAATGGGACTGTTAGAGGGATAGGATCAGAAAGCTCCAGCTTTACAATGCCCTTCAAATAGGGGAGTAAGATCAGGTTCAGAAATCTTACACACAATTTGAAATATTGAAATAATATTTTAAAAATGATGCATAAATAGTGTTTATTTTCTCATAGGAATATGAATGTCTATGTGCAAACTGGACTGCCTGCTGGTACCTATTGTGATGTTATTTCCGGACAAAAGGAAGACAACAAATGTACTGGAAAGCAGGTGTTTGTTTCTGGTGATGGAATGGCTAATTTCCAGATTAATACTGATGCTGAAGATCCATTTATTGCAATCCATGTTGATGCAAAATTATAATTTGGGAGAAATATCCTCCTCTGTTTGGTCTGTTATGTTTCTCCTATATGTTATTCCCTGGTTTTTGAGAATGAGCAACTCTCTATTGAATAATAAATGGCATTCAAATTGAAGAGTAATGTTTTTCCCTTAATGAATTAGACATAGCTTTATCCCCTCATACCTAGTGGTGATACAGTGGTAAGACATTTAAGACATTGCAGCACTCCAGTTCCCATGTAACAAAAACCCTGGAGCAAAAAAAGAAGGAATCCAAGTCAGCACCTGGCTAAGCTAAAATGCAGTATTTCCAGGGCTGATCCATACAAACACAGTTGTATCCCAGAGCAGCCACCCCGTGGGCTGTCAGCTACGAGCAGTGCCTATATACAGAGTTTATCCCTTCCATATGACAAAGCAAGCCTGTGGTCTGGGTTACTGAAGGAAGCTGGGTTCCAGGCTGTGGCACCAGTGAAACCAGCAGGTTACCTGGTTCACAGTCAGCTTGTGCCTGGACAAAGCAAAGCCTCAGCTCTTGCATCATTTGCCGCAGCGGTTTGAGGCAAGCGAACACTCCCTGTGCTGAAGGTGCCTGAGAGCACACTATGTACCCAGGCATTGCTTACACCTTGTGCCACTCGCTGAGGCACAGCAAACTGCTGCCTCCGGTGAGTTAGGCTCCCTTATTCTCCAATATCTCAAGGAATTATGCAAACAGAGCACAGGTTTGGCAGCTTTCCCAAATCCCTTGTCAGCTGTGAGAAAATGCTGAGGTAAAAGTGAGCCTTGCTTTACGTCAGAATCTCTGCTAGGCCAAAAGTGCTGACTACATCCCATTCTGGATGGAAACATAGAAAGCGGTCACTCCAATTTGAGGTTAATGTGTACTTTTAAGGGCTGTTATCTTTCTGTGGTGTAGGAGGTGGATAGTGGTGTGCCCAAGGGTTCCAAGTGTCTGTCAGGGCAGTCATGGTGTGGGAAGTGTCCCTGGCCCAGCACTGGAGCTCCCATCTGTCTCCCTCGCTGGCTGTGGCCAACACCTCCTGCATCCACGCATTCAGCCCTCTCTCAGTGGAGAGGTGCCAGAGATCAGGGGACTCATGTGGCAGGGTGATCACAGCCTTTGCAAACCTGTTATTTGCCCACAGGGGGTGGTCAGGGAGTCCTTGGGCCCTCTGAAATTGATAGGAACTGTCTTAAGCCCAGCATTCAGCTCTACCCTCAGAAACCAGGATTCCATCCTCTATTATTCAGACATGGCCCAATTCCAAATGGAATAATCACTTCACACTTCAAATTGCAAATCCACCCCCAAGCCCCACAGCTTTTGTGGCAAATGATTGAAATGACACACACCAGTCTGAGGAGTCCATGAATCTACAGGCTGAATATGGAGAAAATTGTCTGTGCCTGTGAATGTATGTGGATCCACTTTCCAAATATGTTTGAGTGCAGTGAGTGTTTTATTTAATGTAGGTTCATGCAGCTCTGCATTTTTCGGTGGCATTAAATAAAACATGGAGAAAAAGAAATCCTGAGACACTCTTTAGGTGTAAGTAAAACTTTGTGGGCCAAATGTTCACTGCTTTGAAAGGACCTAACTTGCATTCAGACCTTGGCTTTTGTTCATTTCAGGATTTTGGCACATTGCCTTATAATTTGAGCACAAAGATGATGAAGAAAGTAATGATGTCATCCAGAGCACCACCAGGTCTTTTAGATAACTCACTAAACCCTGAGTTACAGTCAACATTACTGCTAATCTCTAAATTTCAAAAAAAATGTTAGTACTAGGAAATGTTTATCTTTATTTTTATAATCTCTATTGCTATTCTTCTATGTAAAGTGATGACACTAAAGCCTTCATTTTTTTTTATACCAGTAATCAATGAAATATTGAAATTATGTTATGAAATTTATCAAATTTAAGGTAAGATATTTGCTGGGGCACAAAAGGATGGCACAACAGATCTGCTTAATCATAAAATTTTAGAATTTTGTGGCAATTTTAGAATTTTCTGTTAGAAATAGTGCTCACTTTCATTGGCCCAACAGTGCATTTAGCTGTGTAATTAATATCTGATTCTATAAATGCATTGTAAATTTACAATTTTGTTTATTTTACTTATTTATTTTTAAAATTTTTTTCCTCTTTCTCATTTTGGGTTTTTTTCCTCACCAGAGTTCTGTCTCCAAATGAGGCTTTCAGCATAATATTGATCAGAATTTAATGGACGTGATGCACAATAAAGCAAAGTGAATATAGCTGCTTGTATGTACAGCTGCTCACTGCTCATATTTAAGTTAGATACATACATATATATACATACATATATATATAGAGAGAGAGAGAGAGGGAGGGAGAGAGAGAGAGACAGACATTCAAGAAGTAAACACTTTCACATTCATCCAAACAGAAAAAAGAAACTGTGATTTGATAATTTATCCTTCTAGTGGGTTTAATCCACAGAATTAAAACTGTGTATTTGCCAGATAAGGGGAAATAAATAGTGAGATTAGAAAAACCATGAACTCCTAGTGTACTGTCTATGAGTGGACCAGAAAGTTGTTTACTGAATTATTCATGGCAATTTATTTTCTCTGCTGAGTGTAGCAGCAAATACAGAAACTTTTGTTCAGCTCTGCATGCCTTTGTGCCAGCATATTATTTCCCTGAATCGCTGTTACTTTTCTAAGACAAGAAGGAGTTCTATAAAGGGAAACTAACAATCTATTGTCTCTTTTATGAAGACTGTAAAAATTTATTCAAGTTATTTTCTTTTAAGGGGAAACAAATGAGAAACTCAATACACAACACTAACTTTTAAATTGCTGATCATGTGTTTATCTGCAATCTGTGTTTTTAACAGTCTTAGTGTATTAGTCTCATTGCCCAATTATGAACAGTTTGCAAGTGTTTTCATGCTGTGGCAATTTTAATTTTGCCTTAATGTTAAATCAGAATGGTTGTAAGAATGAATGCTGGTGACACTGTTTGAGATGATAGTGGTGAATTATCTCCAGTTACCAGAGTCAAAGTGAGAGTAAGTGCTTGGATTTTCACCCAGTTGGCACACTAAAGCACTTAGGGTGGCGATAAATAGCCAGAGCATTTAGGGTAGGATTAAAAAATTGACTTGCACCCTGTAGGAGAGAAGTAAAGTGTGAGTTGTGCTGTAGCACTTCTGACTTGAAAATGGACATACCAAATGTTTGTCAGAGAATGACAAACGTTTGATATTTCTTGGTCCTAAACTAGTAATTAGATTGCATTATCCAGCCAACATGACTGAGCAGTAGCCAGCTTAATTAACTGCATTATATTTTCCTATTATTCCAAGATTTATATGACTTGGTTTATTTTGGTTTGTTGTTTTCTTGGGTCTCCCTTCCTCCCGCTCAAAAAAGAAAGTGTGAAGTCATGGTAAATATGCCATCATATTTTATTGACAAATGAGAATAATTGTGCATGCTAATTTCTACAATCTTCTGAATACTTGAGAGCATGAAGTCAGTCAAAAGACCCTTGAAGAAAGTTAACCTTTAGGGTATGAGCAAGGTGACTACATGGAACTCATTATGTTTATAATAATGAACATTCAAATTTTAGCCTATTTTACATTGGTGTTATTCCTGAGCTGTTCCCTTACAATGTGTGTGGAAAGTGGTTACTAAAATGTTTATTCATTACCTTACATGATCTCATGGTAGATTTCAAGTATTGGAATCAGTCTGAACTTAAAAATGTACCATTTATTATGCCATTATTGTCCAGCCTCTTCTGTGTTTAGGTTTGGTAAGCATATCTGTGCCTTGGAAATTGTCAAGACTAAGCTCAAATAACTCCTGTCTGAGCTCACAGAATAAAAAAAAAATTCACTTACAGAATAGCTATGGACTGAATTTTGGTCATTTATGTTATGAATGGGCCAGGAGACCAGTTCCTTTAAAAAAGGCCTTTATTGAACCGTACAGCTCTGGGGTGGGGGCCTGAGGGGTCACACACCGCCACTGCTCCCACTGGACACTGCAGAAGAGGAGGATCCGTGCAGCTTTGTCACTAGGGCAGAGCTGGCCCTTCCTTCTTCACAGGAGTCCCTAGGAAGACTGCTTTACCAGCTCGTAGTCCAGGGGATCAGTCCTTTCCAGTTTTTTTGAGGTCATGGTGACCACTTCTAAGCAGGTTCAGGTGGTGTAGGAAGATGGTCTTTCTTCTTAGTTCACCAGGATATGTTCTGTTGGTCCTTTATTTTCCTGTTGGCTCGTTGCTGTTAGGGGTTTTTGCAGCACTCAGTCCAACCTCATTTGCGTGCAGCCTCAGGCGCCATTTGGGGAGCAGCGGTGTCACTGCCCGAGGGGAAGGGGATACAGTGTAAGGGAAAAGTAACCACGGGTGAAGCAGGGAGAAAACAACCAGGGGTAAAGGCACTAAAAACTCCAACAATCGATCAATTAAATATTAACAGCGATCAACTCTTAATTTAACAACCCATAACTTTAGAATTTCATTTCCCTCTATTTAGATACCAATCAAGTTGAATCTCACAAGTCGTAATGTTTAGCAACAGTAAAAAGAAGAGGAACACTTGGACAGATTGACACCGGGGCAAAAAGGGTAATTTTTTTTTCCCCTCAGGTGTTCTTGTTTTCTCCTGTGTCTCCTTTTCTGGTACTAAAACCGAATCGAGTGGAAAAAGCCTATTTTATACCCCTAGTTAGCAAGAAAACTGAGGTTAACAAGCATTTGTTAAGAAGTCATGGGGTCATATCCCACTGTTAAAGACACAAAAGATGCAGCAGCAGCCTTGGTCTGCAGACCTGCTAATGCATGTCACAAAGCAATACAATTCCAAGAATAGAATTTCTCTAAATTTATGTTTCTTGGAAATGAGAGTAGCTTCAGAAACATATATCCACATCTCTACAGACATCAAAATCTCTCTTCACTTGTCATTTACCCTCCTGCTCCTCAGCATTTGTAATCACACTTTTGATTACATTTAAACATGTAATTTGCAGTCTGGTAGAAAATGGCAGGACAATATTTTACTGTAAAGCTGCAGCAAGATCATATTGGGATTAGCAACATATCAGAACCTTCCTGCTGAGATTGACCATGGGTTGTCTGAACTGGCACAGAGTGAACGTGGGTTTCCATGGACTGGTATCATTGCATCTCAGAGAAGTTCCTCTGAAACTTGTTAAGACAGATAATGGGGTAGAACAGTAAGTAAGGCAACAAAAGCTAGTAACATGAGGTTTCTCAATTTGGGTTCTGTGCACATTTCTGCCTTTGCACAAATACTCCTTGAATCTATCTTTTTCTAGACAGTGCAGTTAGCAAAGGACAGCTGATATGTGTAGTGGTGACAGGGACAGGACAGAGCAGTGTTGGACAGATGGCAGGGCAGAGCAATTAGACAAGTGGCAAGCGAGAAGGAATATCAATATTGACGAAAACAATAGCTAGATAGAACAAGACAGAGCACAGAGAAGAGGCAAAGTCCTCCATGACTTGTCTAGAGGACAAACTGTATGGGTAGAAATTGCAGATTAAAACAGAAAAAACAGGACTAAAACTAGTAATTCAACAAGCATCATGTTTGTCTTGTAGATAGGACATGCATGCTTTAACTGGGAAAAGAAATTATATCTTAAAGCAACTCTGAATGATAGAACTTTACAGTGTTGTAACCTGTTGCAAACTGTCTATTTAGTTTATTATAAAAGTTTATTATAAAGAAGACCTTGTGCTGAAAAATAGATTGTCATATTTTAGTATCAGGCTTGTAAGCTACGTAAGACTAGGATATTAAAATATCTTATCAAAAGAGAGCTCAGATGATACAAAGAGAGAAGTAAATGTGTCGTTCTAATTGGGAACGGCGGAAAGAACGACATGGACTCTCAGGGGAGTCAGATCAGGAGAGAATCTCTAGTTTATTGTTACCACCATGTTATATAGACTAGTTCGTGAAGAGTACAGAAAGGAAACTCTTATTGGTTAGTAAAGTATTACATCACCATCATTGGTCAGTGGGGTTCACCACCCCCTGACCTTCTCAAGCAAGGAAAACACAGGAATCAGAAAAACAGCACCTGCAGGCTGTTTTCTGTCTTTGAGGATTGTTTTGAATCCTCCCATGAATTTCCCAGGCTAGCTTCTCAGGCAGGCCTGTCAGGCCATGGGCCTACAGCCTGCTCTAAAGCAAGCCTCCATATAAATGTGTTTGAAAAATATGAGAAATGGATTTGTATCAAGTCTTCTACTGTTCTATGGAATCTGTGTAAAAAGGCCTGTGTTTTATCTGTTTATTTTTCTATGTCAAAATCTCCTCCCTTTAAAGCTTTTGTTCTCACTTCAGCCCAGTCAATTGATTTTAAACTTCTTCCTGAAAATTCCCTTGATTTAAAATTTGATGGATCTCTTCCTGGACCTGCTGAACCTGTATCTTGCAAATCTGTCTCTTCTCCTGGGAGAAAATCCTTATCTCGCTGTATTTTTGCTTGTTGTCGATTAAACTCTGTGTCGTCCCGCTTTCTCCTTCTCCCTGCAATAACAGAAGCGGCCGGAGGCGGCGCTGTTGTTGGAAGGTGCGAGTCTCGGTGGTTACAAAATGGCGTCGATAGCAATGCGCATGCTCCACTGAGGGTTCCGTCTGGGCATGCGCAGTGATGTCTGCATGGCGCTAACGTTCCGTGCCGCACTGAGCATGCGCAGCAGTGCTTCAGGGAACCGCCATATTCAAACTCGGAGGGGCCACATTCCTGCGCGGGGGGTTTGCCTGCAGCGCCGAGACGGATTCCCGTGGCGCTGGTTTGAGGCAAAGCTGCGTCTGCAGCTTTAAAAACCTGTGGCAAAGCCGTACCTGCCGCTTTGGAATGTTGCGGGGCTGCCCTCCGCTCCGAGAGGCGGCGGAGCTGTCCCCGTCCGCTCCCTCTTCTCCGGGAGGTCCCCGGTCTGTGGGGAGTGACTCCGCAGGGTTGGGATATCCCCCGTTCGCCGGGGATTTCCCTCCTGCTGCCTGAGCTGCCCGCGTTTTTTCTACCCCGGCTGCCGCTGCCTGAGAGGGAACAGGCGGGGCTCCTCCCCCGCTGCCTTCTGCTGTTCGGGGTTGTTTCGGGGTCTCTGAGACACTGCGATCACCTCGCTTGTGCCTTCTGCCTGCCGCCGTGTACCACACTTCTCGCTGTTACCTCATGAACAGCCCTGCAGACAGGGCTGCGGTGTTTCTCAGTGTAGCTGCGTTGTATTATCTGAGCTGAACAGAGTCCCAAAAGTGTGAACAGAGCTCTCGGGTCTGCATTTGGAAATTGCTTGAAGATAAGAGGCTTTTTGTTTGCTCTTTTGGGACAGATACGGGATGTTCTTCTATCACTGATTCTAGGAGATGAAAAGCGTCTCTCTGTGATCTGGACATTAGGTTTCCCGTAATTAAACACGATTAACCCTAAAGCGTACCTGACCTTTTGCCGTCAGATGATTTCTCGGGTCCCCTATTCCGTGTCCGACCTGCAGCACGGGTTTCTGGTTCCTCCATTTCACTAGCTTCTAGGGATCTCCGAGCTGTCGTTTTCCTTTTTCCCCGGGGATTTTTCCAGCTTCCAGCTGCTTGCTTTTTTCTGTTTCTACAGGGAAGTCTCGACCTTGAGTTCCTCACCCGAGGAGCACCACTGCGTAAAATGCCTTGATGTTCTTTTCCTTAAGGTCGGGATTAATGAGCAAGAGATGTTTTTTGTATTCGGATTTAGTTATTTATTTATTTAATCTAGATTACATTCTTACAGACAGTGAGTTCTGGAGCCCCAAGTACCCTTTTCTAAGGCTTTTTAAGTGTCAACTACGCAATTATAAAATGCTGAGCAACTTATTTTTACTTATAACCTAATAACCAAACACCTGTGTTCTGCACTGTGGATTTTCCTAATCACACAATATTATCTAAAATTTAAGAAGAAGGTGAAAGAACAAGGCAACACCTTAAAACCTCTATCTTGTTACATATATTCTATATGCTATATTCTAAAACCTTGAAGTCTAAGTTTTCTACTAAGTGATATAACACACTTTTATTTAAACTACACACAGTTTCAGTTCTGTCTATCAATTTTGGAAGCCTTTTCTACGGCTTCAGTTTAAACAGTGTTCTGTTTTGGGTCTGTGCCTGTTAGCACAGAAAGCATGAAATTCTCTGCCTAGGGTTCTAACAGGGATCCATTTCAATATCTCTCCTACAAATGTTTAAAGTTACCCATCTTTTGCATATAATAGCTACCACATTCATTGCCAGCCTTAATATCACAAATTAAGTTGTGGTCTCTACGTAAACACCCCATTGTTTTCCAAGGGAAGCAAATGTGGCCATTCTGCAAAAGAAGTCCCTACACATGTAAAAACTGCCATAACAGAAGCTGCAATAAAAACCCATGTTCCTGATTTTTTTACATTGTGGGAAAATGCTTTCTACAGCTCTTCAGGAGGAAAGCCACATGTTATCTCTGCTGATATTCCTTGTGGCTCTGTGTGGGTATCAAAACCTTATTGTGCAACCAGTCAAGTAATTTTTGCACCTCACATGACACTGGACAAGGTTTGTCTTTATAAGTTTATAGCATATTTACAAAGCAGAGGAGCTAGAGAAGGGATGTAACTTCACTGTGGAGGGCCATGGGTTTTTTTCTGAAAAAAGGAAACATCCCATAATTCAGCCGTGATTCACTATCTTCCTATTTGTTATTGATGAAATAAAAGTGCCCTTTTACATGTCTGCTAACTTCGGAAAAACACTCATCTTCTAGGGACACAGGTGGCTTTCTGTTCATTTGAGCTTCACACTCAAGTGCCATGTTCTGTATATCCCACACTTAGAGATCAGAAGGTTGGATAAGACCATTGGGGTCATTTCAGTTACACTATAATTACAAGATGATCCTCTCAACATAAATATTTAATCTGGTCTACTTTGAACATGACTTTGTTGATCCATCCATGACTTCCTTTGAAGTGCTACTATACTGCCTAATGGACTTTATGGGCAGATTTTATCAGTAAGATAAAATTCATATTTTCATATTATAGTTCATTGCTCTTTAATTACCCTAAAACATACCCTTTCTTTCCCCTGCTATTGATTTCATATCAATAGCAAGAAACTAAGTGTATGTTGCATGTCAGTGTAGTGTTAACAAGAATTAAATCAACTGCCACAAAATGAAGTGCACTTTCATTTTTCCCTTTCTCTTTTTTATCTAGGTAGACACAAAAAATTAGTAAGAAAATTTTTCTAGTCTACACAATTCAGTAAAATTTTGGCCTCGGATGATCTGATACTTACACACTTATAAAATTTGTTAGTTAACCCATAATAATTGCAGGTGTAGATAACCTTGTTTTGATGCGTCTGTCTACCCCGAAAGTATTTGGAAACAAGTGGTCTTATACTGAGTCTTATTTTTTATTGAGTTCTGAGATTAGAAGTTTTTAAAGATATTTGTATGATTTTGAAATGAGATGGAATTTGAATTCACCCTTATCCTAACAAATGAAGGAACAGTGGAGAACTTTTTACTGAAGCCCAACACCCTTCACTCAGTAAAGCATTTTCAGTCTGAACTCTTCCTACTCCTTCTATTTCTCAGAAATGGCAGCTCTTTTTCAAACTTTGGGTTTTTTTTTTAAAGGAAACCTGATGACTGTCCTTCTTCCTTCACCCACTCTGGTGGGAGGTGACTTCAGCTTTGGAAGAAGGAAAAGAGAACAGATGATTTCCCTCTCTTTTCATGTGGAAGAGTCTCATAAAGAAAGCAGGAGAGTTGATAGGTCTGTCTCGTGTCTCATTTCAAGGCAGTCACATACAGAATGAAATAATTACTTGCTCAGCTGTTCAAACTACATTTGTGCTGCTACTAATTAAAATTACTTTGGACTTTCAGGAGCATAGTGCTGTAGAGCACCTTGGCAACAACTCTTCAGGCCATGGCTCCATGCATTCTTATTCACAAGGTATTTTCTACACTGCCTGCATCCTTTGCCTGTTTTTAGCTTGTAGCCATACTACAGAAATCCACAAATGCTTTTATCAGCAGAATTGAGGACTTTCCAAAGTGTTAATAAGTGTGAATGTACCAATTTTCTGAAACAAGTACCTAAAGATTTTAGAGAAACTGTCCATGCTGCCACTGAAGTCATGGGCACAATTTTGCTATTTTAAATTATGCTGCTGTTTACTGTAGAAACAATATGCAATAAACCAGAGATAAAGAGTGTATAACACCAAATTCTGTTGCTGTCTAATTTTGAAAGTACTTAAATTGTGCAAAGTAAATATATTCTTTCTCTAGGTACTGGTGTGTTTGTATTGCATTTACACAGAGATACACAAAAAGGCAGTGTTGGATCTATATTTACAATATAGATGACATCATTTGTGTGTTTAAGAGACCTTGCATTTGTACGGAACGTAGCAGAGTTGTAAGCTTTGCTGAGTACCTCGCTGAATTAAAATAAATAGCTTAGGCTCTTCCGATTCCATTTTTATGCTCAACAAACTGTCACTAAGGAAGTAGCTTTGCAGCGTTTATGACATTTTCAAGAGATTTGCAATTGTGCCCTGAACACATTCAATTATACTTGGTATCAACCTTCAGAATTACTTTTTACCATTACCCTGACAGCTTTAGCACAGGGGAAAGTGCTTTGTTCAGAGATAGTATGCTGATGTCATCTATTTGAACATCTGACATATTGAAACTGGCCACTCTCTATGGAGGAGAAAATGCATCAAGTTTATATGAAATATCAGAGACCCTTTTCCCCCAGTTTGCCCAGCCCAGTGATTAAACTGCAGTGACAGGAGGCTGAAGTAGACCGGCTGAGCCCAGCTGCTGTGAAGCTGTGTAGTGAAGCGAAGCATTACTTGATTTTTCTTTTTAATTTCAAATCATCTCTACTCCTTGAATGCCATCCTATGATTTTTCAATTAAAAACTATTTCAGAAAGATGGTGTGTAATTCAAAGATAAGGCTCGATTGCCACATGTTTCTGGGAATACAAACTGATGTGTCAGTAATGAGTCTAGCAACAAAAAAATAAATTTAAAAAGACTGTCTACAGAAGTGCATTCTTACACAGACATACTGATGAGCCTATTTAAAGAAGCTGAATCATGATCATCAGGGTAATGTAAATACTAATATTGTTAATAGCTTAGCTTCATCTACATTGGACTGTTCTGGAAAATAACCACTAATTGGTATTGATAGGAAATTATGAAGTCGTGTAATTTTTGCTGACAGTACTATACCCAGCACACAGAAACAAGTTCATTCCAGTGCTAGACAAAATAACTGCAAATAAGCACAAAGCATAAATGATGCCTTTTGCTAAACATCAACAATGCAGCCTCAATTAGAGAAAATTTTGCGTTTTGGCAGAACTGTAGCCCAGCATTGTAAGTGTTGGCAGGATTTGGAGGCTCAGGTCAGCTGGCTGGGGCTGCAGGAACAGACACATGGGGGTTTCTTGCTGGAGCAGCTCTCCTCAGGCAGCCTGAGCCAGGGTAGCCAGGCCCCAAAGATCCCTGGCTCCAGGAGATTTCCCTCTTTGGGAAAGTTAACACTTTGTTGAAGTCTTTTCAACCCTGCAAAGCTTCCACATTCTTACTGTTAAAACTAAGACAATAAAATTCTGCAAGGCCAGTGATGACTGTGCAAGCAATTCAGAAACCCATTAACTAAGTCAAATGATCTGTTAATATCCTGTTCTCTAATGCTTTTCTCTTATTGAGCACTGAAGTAAGGGTTCTAACATCTGCTTCTTACTTTCCTTTATAAAATAGAATGTGCTCTTCTGTAGTTTGAGAAATTATACTGAAATCAGAATATTAAAAAACTCAGTTTTTCATATTAAAAACTACTTAATTTGTTGTATGATTGTATTATACTTTATATTTATGCAGTGATAGAATCTTTCTGCATTATTGTGTACCTGGAAATATAAAGATAAAAGTTCAATGGTTTAATTTATTTTAGTATCACCCTAAGAAATGTGTGTATATTTTAATTTCTGTGTCATTAGCTTTTATAGGTGTCTGAAAATTCTGCATTACAATTATACAGAATGACTTTTTCAAGCATACACCTAATTTGATGCCTTTTAGTCATTGACAGAGCTTAAACATTTAAACTGACATTGTGCTTTCTACAGCTCCAGATGCTAATTTTGACTCAACGAGTATGTACCTGCTGCAGGTCACCATCACTCCTACAGATGGATACCATTAAAATGTTGTTTCTGTTAAGTGAGAGCAAGGTACATAAGACAGGTGATCTTTTGATTTAGCTCTCAGAAGAAGATCTTTACTGATGACAGAGCAGATGGTCAGCTTTGCTGAACAGGAAAATTAAAATAACTAGATATATTTTGGCAGATGTTCACTACATTCATGCATAGATAAATTTAATCCACATCTTTCTAGGTGTAAAAGATGTGCAGTACATCATGTGTAGTGTGTTCTGAAACCCGAACCATCACAACACTATGTTTTCTGGTATCACTACAGTGAAAGAATGATTTATTTTGCTTTTCTCCATCAGAGGACATAAAGATTGTTAGTATCTCAATTTATTTTCATATGTTTGCTTTCTGGTTTCTTACAGAGGGAACGTTCCTTGCCAGGCAGAATAGTGTTTTTGGAATAGGCTATTCATCTTTGGAGTAAAAACAGGAACAATGTAGCACGGATCTTCCAGCACTGCTCACTGCTCAAGGAAGAAGCTGAATGTCAGTAATTATTGTAACTCAGTCCTGAAACTTGTATGTAAATACAGACCTTGTTTTTTGTGTTTAGCATATTTCCATTACCAGGCTACTCACTTTGGGACTTTCCAGGCTGAAGATACTTTCACAATCCCATCTATTTTGATTAGTGGCCAGGAAAGTTAAAACAGAATACTTCACCAACATGTACAGCTTTGATAATCTTAAATATGGAGAAAGTTTGCCAGGAATCCATGGTTTATCAAGAAAAGTTATTTGCCAGTAAAATTCCCTCCCCAACAGTGTGGTGTCCCTGGACTTTGCCTCCAAATCAGAAAATTCTTCTTCATAAATTCAGTGTCCTGAAAGAAAAAGATGTAGTTTGTGAGTTCATGTACACTATATAGTGTTTCACACTGGTGAGATTTTCAAAGGTACCTGTTTAGTAATCATCAGGACCTCAAATCCAGAATATTGAAATCTACTGATTTTATAGCAGGTAGAACAATTCCAAGATGAGTGTGAAAGAGCGAAGACACAGGGAAACCACTGTTCACTTACAGGGCCTTGCTTCACATATGGAAAGCCCTGGCTTTGGGTGTGTGTTGGATAACAGTCCCTCGGGGTCACCAGAAGATTGATAACAAGAATATAAAAAGTCCTGATGTAAGACTTGCTATTTGAACAGAAAATAAGTAGCTTGACATTTTTGCTAAGTGAGAGAAGAATGTCTTGCCTAGGTCTTAATCTGCAGTAGAAGTCACAGCCTCTCGTTTTCAGTGGGAGCATGTAACACCAGGTGTTACTTGGCACACATGAAGAGTCCAAACACTTGCTTTGACGCTGCTCTTGGCCGCACCAGAGCTCCGGGCTAGCTCTACGGTGCCACTCCGGCACGGGCAGTCGCCAGGAGTGGGAACTGCAGGGGAAAGGCGATCCCACTGCAGAACCTTCAGAGCACCGAATCCTGCCGGGCTCTGCCAAATCAGGTGTCGTGGGTAGTGGCAAGAGGAAGAAGACTCAGTCTGCTGTACTTCCCAGGAACAGGTTTATTCAGGAGAGGGGATGAGCACAAGGGTCTGGGCTGGCAGAAATCAGGACCGAAGAGAGCCCTGAGCACCTCTGTGCACTGGGTTTTATCTCAGGGGCGGGCACAGTCCAGGGTCCAATGGGAGCTCACGGAGGGAGGGGTAAGGGGAGGAGGTTACAATGTCAGGGACCAATGGGGATACAAAGAAGGCGGGAACATAACATAACAACCAATAACGTATCGAGGAAGGGATGATATACATGGAAGGAGCTGGAAGGAGAGGTGGGGCTTACAGTGATGGATGGGGAGATGGGGCAGGGTAAAGGTGATTGACGAGGAACATTCAGGAAAACTGGGAGGGGTTTACATAACAGACAACTGGGGCTAAACCATTACAATCAACAGGGGGAAACAAGAACATACTAACAAGTTTTAACAAATTCTTAACAAAATTAAATAAATGAACTACAACACTTGCTGAAAGATATGTGTCTGGAACAAACTAATTTCAAAAGTGGGCAATAATTAATGAGACAGACTTA
The DNA here is from genome assembly GCF_030490865.1 of Poecile atricapillus. NCBI lineage: Eukaryota > Metazoa > Chordata > Aves > Passeriformes > Paridae > Poecile > Poecile atricapillus. The sequence continues at coordinate 14,271,317 of NC_081255.1, read as the reverse complement.
CAATCAGGTATCTCACAATGACCCTACTCCCTTCCTTTCAGTGGAAGAAGATAAAATTACATTGTTAAAGGACTGATGAACATTCAAATACATTATGACATTCAGATACAGGGTTTTTTTCTTTCTGTGAATCTTTTATAACTGGGGCAATACTTATTCTGTTGCATGTGCTACAGCATTTCAGCAATTCTTGCCAAGAAATAAAGATCAAAAATCTGCAAAAAGAGACAAAATGATAAAACTTGTCATACCACAAGATGGCAATACTGTTTAAAATATCAAGCTTACTCAACTGAAACAATAGTGTTATGAACATCCACAGCAGGTAGTATGCACATCACTTATTTACAACTACAGTGTAAGATGGATATTTTCAAGGAAGATAATCACAAGTTAGTGATATCTGCAGGGTTTGTTTTAATTTTCCTTTTAAGTACTTCAGAACAGGTTCTTGTTGCATATTATGGCTCAGGCTCCAGTGGAACAATGTAACTAGATATCAACAAAAGAAGTGTAGAGATAAGAGTGAACATATTGCAACCAATGAACATATTGCACACTCATTTTCTCTTTCATGTCCTCAGTTTCTGGAGAAGAGAAATCTGAGGCCATTAAATAGTGTCTGGCAGTTATTCTTGTTGATTAGCTATCACGTTAATAATTACAGCCACTTTCAGGCAGCAGAGAGAGCAGATGCAGGAAGCTGCCATGGCATTGCTTCATCAGTACAAAATGTGCTGCATGCAAAAGGTGTCATTCAGAGCAAGCAGGTAAAATGGTACTGTATACTCAAGGGTAAACATCGTATTTCCTTTTCTGAGGCACTGCCTGGTTATGTTATTAAATAGTTATTGCTGTTGTCTCTTGCAACAAAACAATCACAGCATGATGTTTCTGCAGCAGCAGCTCAAAGACAGGTGGGGAGTTCCCAACATGGGAGTGAGAGCTGGGTGCTGTCACAGCCAGGCCAAAGGGGTCCTCAGAGGCAGAGGAGCTCATCGGCACAAACACACACATGCAAGCTTTCACAGCGCTGAAAGGAATGGTGGAGAACTAAAAAGAAATTCTATTCCAGGGACACACATAATCATATAAACCCAGAAAAGCTAGTCTTGCCTCTCCACTAGTGGCCAGAGGAGTCCTAGACACAGACATGCCTCCGGAATCATGAGGGAAATCACTCTCATCAGGTCAGCCCTTGCTGTTTTAGTCCCTGTGTCAGGCAGCACTGCTGGGAGCTGGCAGCTGCAGCTGCAGAGCTGCTGATTTGCCACACTAATGATTTGTCATGGTGTAGTAAAAACTTGTTCGTCTGCCCATTACCGTGACAGGCCAACATTTCTATTTCTGTTTGCAGTGGCACATGCAAATAACTACATAAATCACTAGTACAGAGCCTAATTCAAGGCATGTTTTTCAGCAATGTGAACTCAGTGCCCAGTAGTGGTCTATGAAGAGGAATGTTATTATATTTAACTGCAGGGTGTATCTTTTTTCCTTGATGTATACTGTGGCATGTAACTCCCATTAACTTTTAAAGGTTATAGACTCTAGGAAAATCAAAGTAGAACATACCCTGAGAAAAAAAAAAGTCTGTCCTTGGATGCTCACACGCAGCTACTATTGACTTTAATTTAAGAGTGCAGTTCTTAGCCCTAAGTATGCCCCTTTCTACTGGATATGGAACTAAGCTTAATTCTCATGGAAAAGTTTTACAGAATTTCCAGAAAATAACAATTCTTAAGAATATGTTTTAAACCAAACTATTTAGAACCAAAACTTTATTAGACAATGAGATACTTATTACATTACACAAAACTAATTTCAAAATAAGCAACAGCAAGTATCTCACCCTGCTTTATTTGTAGGTCTTAACCTGTCTCATATCTTGAACTGCATAGTCTCACTCTGCAGATAGAATTATTTTCAAGAAGATGATATCGAGTGCCAGATGAATCCACCTCTTCCACTCATTACTTACCTGGACATCCAAGCACATTGTGGGCACACGGCTCAGATGTGATTTTTAACCTAGATTTTGCTGCATAATTATCGTCAATAGCCATCAATATCTACTCTTTATGGAAGCAAAAGCTTCACATTGATCTCAGTGTAACTTATCTGTCATAATTCAAGTTTTTCTGAGAAAAAAATAACAGTCCTCAACACAAGTATTAAAAATTGAATTTTCTCCTATACCTCCAGTACACATTTAGATGTTCATACGTGGTTACCTGTTTGAGTGTCCCATAGGGAAGCTCTGCCTTTATTGGTGATTAGACGAAGAGCTCTCTTACCTGCCTTCCAACTCAAATTCTCAGCTTGTATGGAGTGAAGTAGGGGTGAAGGTTACATGTGCAGCAGGCTGAGGACATACAGCTTTTAAACATACAGCTTTTAGTATCTACTGGATGGGGTGCTGGTCCTTAAACACAACCTGCCATGATTTACCATAGCAAGCCAAACCTGCTACAGGTCAGCATGAAAAGGGTTCACTGAAGCAGTGGAGATCTGGAAGGTCAGAACAGGAAAAGATTTATCAGAACTCAGTATTTTCCTGTGCAAACATGGAAACACAATATGGGCCAGACTGTGAATTCATAGGTGTATCTTCAAAGCAGTATGAGACACAAACACACAAAAAATCATAACTGATATTGCTAATTATTTTATTCACTTCGCACTGTGACATTACCTACCTCTCCTAAAACTCAGAATCTCTTTGCTGCATTTTTTGTAGCATGACAGTGTGTAAGAAAGCATAAATAAATAATAAAGTGACCTGTAGGCTAATACACTCCCTAGTTCAGAAGTATTTTCAAGTGTATATTTTAAGATGACATGCCATTAAAATAAAAAATTAATAAACAGAAGCAAAAAAAGCAACGTGTTTCATTTCACATTAAATACATCTAGGTAACTTGTCACTTTGCCACACCTAATCAGAGGATGACACAGGCTCCAGGACCAAAGGACAACAGCTGTGCTGTAAGTCACCTTGAATTTGAGCACCGGATCTGCTGTGCCAGAGCACAAGCCCCACATATCCTGTCCAATATTCTGCCCTTGAAAATAACCAGCATCTATAGAAAGTGCAAGAAAAGGATGTAAGGGAAAATTATGGGATATCTTTTTTAGATGTGAGGAACAGCTCAATGAAATAAAACAAAAAGCACCAATGTTTCTAGCCTTTAAATTTCTTTATTCTATCTTAAATATAACCAGATCATTCCTTCCCAATATTTTCAGGTCAAAGAATCCTTACTACAGCAACAAATATTTTGCTACCATTTTTATTTGCTGTTAAAGAGCAATAATGCTGCCACAGAGGCAAGGAGCACAGGTTTTATTTTTGTGTTTGAGGGGTGGCAGAAGGCACTTGCCAGCAGAAGACACTGGCAGAAAATTAGAATAATGCTATGGCTGCAAGACAGATCTAGAGTTACAGAAGGTGACACAGATTAGGGTATAGAAGGAGGCACTTTGCAAGCAGCAGCTGCTCCTTGTGGGCTGGCACTGAAAGTGGAATTGGTCACCTTGTGTGTTTTGCCTGCAGATGCTGTATGAAGGAAATTCATAGAGGAAAGGCCCCTGTGCTATCACATCTTTATGTTTACCCTGCAGTGACTTCCTATGTAGACCAGCTCTAAGAGGTGAAAACCAATACTGTTTATGACACTGAAATGTGTGGAGACAACATCAGCAACAAGAACCTAAACTGCTCACAGTGAGTGGTGTGCAGCTGAAATACTGTCTGCTAAAAGATGGCTTCTGGCCACGTTTCTGTGGTCTTGTTTACCCCAATCATTTTAGCAAAACTTGGCTGAATAGCATCTGCATCTCTAGATCTCTTTGTACATGTTTTTTACATCTTTTCTATGAGATTGCAAAAGCTCTGCAAGGCTTTATATTCTTTCCCCTGGTACGTGAATCTATTTTTTGCTTTTGAAAACTGACTGAATTTTTGAAAGCTTTCCTAAGAAGAGAAAGACAACGTTGTGTACAAGTCAAATGTATTTTTCTGGCTACATTCAACACAAGCAGGGAGCATTCTGCTCCAAATTCAACAATCTCCTTCCAATGTCCTGTTAAAATCACTCTTGGTTTAAATTTGTTGTCATTGAAATATTTGGAATATCTCCCCAGCTTATCTCCTTCTACTCCAGAGTATTTAAAAACTTGTAACAGTAGTGTTTGGGGTTTTCCCCCCCACAGAATCAGACTAATATAGAACTGCTAGAAAGAGGAAGAGTAATTGATAATTAGCAGGAGGACATGATAAATTTTTCAGCAACCTCTGGATAGCATATAAAGCTAGGAAACCATCAGTAGGAGAGATGAATTTTCAAAACCCAGAGACCTAAAAATAGTAAAAAGGTGTTCTGCTAAAACTTCAACATCAGCGTGCTTGATGATAACAGATATTGCTATATTTCCATCATATCTATTAAAAAGCCCAATTAAAGTTAAATGATATTTTCAACATTTTTGCGTGAAAAGTAAGCAAATATTCTAATTTTGTTTAAGGGAATATGGCACTGTAGATTTAGCTTCTCAACATGTTACTGCAATACTGACCAGAAGAGTAAAAGCCAAATGAGAGAGCAGATTTCCCAGCTCTTTGAACACCCAGTGCTTACACTGAACAGGCCTAAAAGATATGCCAGCTTCAGAAGTTTAATGCACATTTTCAAAATGCATAGTCCAGAGAACAATTCAGACAGAGCTCTCTGGGGGCTACTTTTGTCTTGATAAGTATTCAGCTGAATTTCTAAATAGAAGAATAGAAGCTTACATTTAGCAGAAATTCTTGAGAAATAGGTTCTCAAGAGCATAGACACTTCTAAGCTCCATCTCAAGTGATTTAGCTGGAAACTTTATGGAACTAGCAGAACCTGCTAGGATGTCTTTACTACCCAGTTTAATAGAACCAAAACTCCATCACTTCATATTTACTTTAATAGCTTTAAATATACTTAGCATGCTTAAAGCATCTAAGAGATTTAATATTAGAGTTTTCTTACTTTTCTTCCTTTGAAAGAAACATGTTCTATCCTTCCAGGAGAAAATTTTAGTTCTAGAAATTCACATTAATCACAGTACTGATTTGTTTCTGTCCTCTGAGAGATGAGCTAAGTTTTTTCTAGCTTTTGCTAGACAAAAATCAATGTTAGAAAATGTTCTTTAACAATATTTGTTTAACAGAAAACACGTGTGGAAAAAGGCAGTCTATAGGAATATAGAAAAAGTTATTTTCTTTTATTTTTTTCTTCCTAAGACTTGGGCCTATTGGTTTATAGGTAGTGGAGAGGATATGGAGTGCCACTGTAGCACTGTTTCCTACAGAAAACTGGATACTGACAGTATTTCATTGATGGAATGGCAGTGCAATATCCTTGCATTTGTTTGTTTTCTCATGCATAGAAAGCAAGAGAAAATGCTGCTTACATCATCAAAACAGACCCTCATAGAAATTTTATAAGCCAGGAAAGCACAGATGGTTGAAGGCATATGTTGGATCACTATTATAGTTTATTTGCTTAGGAAGACTTTTTTTGCTCAGGTCCTCAAAACTTTCTGTTATAACTCCAAATGAGCAGGTGAAGCAATTTATGTAGCATATCTGCATAAATGTCCTTTCATTCCCCTAGAGGGCCTTTCCCGACAAAAATGCAATTGAAATGCTTAAAAATAATGAAAGTATCCATTATTTATAATGATTTCTAGTTTTATCTTTAGTATACTTTTATTTTAATAGGCAAGGCCAAAGTGCAAATCGCTAAAGTCAGTTTATGTTAAAACTCCCCACATTAGATAAAGATGGAAGGGTCACTTGTTTTAAAGGTTCTGCAGCTTTTCACATGAAAAAAAAAATAAAAAATCCTGTGGATGAGTTCTTTACTCTGCGTGCTATTTCACAGGTTAAAGAAGCAATTTTAAAAAGAAGCTTCTGCTTTCCCATTTAGAATTGTTCTTGCATCTTAGTTCCTATGGATTCAGTCAAACCTAGGATACCCAGTATCAGTTTTGGTGCCAAAAGTGATCCACCAAATCTGTTTTTACATCCATAGTCTAGCAAGCTGCAAACCATTGTTAAAAGCTCATGGTGGCTTGAATTTAGGGACAACAGTATTTTATTTTCAGTTGTGTAGGTAATAAATATGGGATAAAATCTCATAAAGGATTTTTTTTTTTCTTCCAACCTTTCAGGAATCTTAGAACCTCAGATTTTCAGCTGTTATAAAATTTAATCAATCATTTTATTTCACAAGATGCCACAAAAAGCAAAGCAGTGCAATAACATAGCCCAAGTGCATTACCACTTCCTCTCAGATTGACAGTGCATTTATAAAAATTCCAGACAGTGATGAGGCTTCAAATATTTAAAGAGAAACATCACTTACACATAAAGATGGGAAGGCCACAGCAGTCCCTCTGTGCACACAGGCACACACACACTGCATGAAGCAAGAGGCTCGGGGAGACACGAGCCTGTTGAATAATGATTGTTTTTCCTGCCTCTCACAGCCGTAGGATCCAGAATTTGTCTTCGTGCCGAGCAAAGGCAGCTGTGCACACCAACAGCTACAGCATGCAGGGTGGGGGAACGTTTCCTCTCACCAGAGCTTTGACGGTCAAACACAAAGGTCTTGAGATGCTGACTGAGCCTGTGAATTAGACGTGAATCTAGCAAAGTTTAGGCTGGGCTCTAGGAAGTATTTCTTTCCTGCGAGGTTGGTCTAGCACTGGAACAGGCTTAATTGCAGTGTTGTAGTTTTAGATAATTCCAGACAACAAAAATCTAAGGCATACTTTTTAATCAATTCTAATCAAGGATTTGTCTACTTAGCCATTGTCATTCAGCACATTCACAAGTATATTCATCATATGTATCGTACTTATTAATAATTGTTCACATATTTTAGTCAATAATACCATGTAACAGATACATGTGAACATCACCATATTTATTTCAGGCGATTTATCATGAAATGAAATTTGAATCTTATAACTGATTACTGAGACTTGATTCTTGACTCTAAAGCAACACAAGGGAACATGAATATTTGCCTGAAATTTTGATGGGCAGGACTACATCAGTACTGTTAGATTTAAGTATCTTAAAAAGCAAGCATGTTAGAATGACCATACTAATCCATCTCTAATTTGCTTCTAATTATGTCTCATACATCTATCATCATCCAAGTTACACTTTTAGGCTGTAGAAATACTATGGAATTCACATGGCCCTTGATGTGCATATTTCTGCTGAAAAGCTATACTAAATTCTGCTTGAAAATAGTTGTTGGTAAGAGTTGTACACCAAACCAATATAATAATTTCACAATGGCCACTCTGAGGTTATGTTCAAAAATGCTGTTTGTATATATTTGTGTCAGAACACATGCAGCAGAAAAACTGGAAGTACCAGTTCCTTTCAAGACAAAATAAAAATCAATATTTCATTAAGTGTTTGATTCTGCTTTATATATCTCTATCTACATTTTCATAGGAAAACAACCATCTTAAAACAAACAAATAAGAAAGAGCAAATAATCAACACTTAATCCAGTATTTCTAATTTTCCAGCTATGAAGCACTCCAAACTTAAAAACAAGGGAGGGAGGGAGGGAGGGAAGGAGGGAAGGAGGGAGGGGGGGGGAAGGAGGGAAGGAGGGAGGGAGGGGGGGAAGGAGGGAAAGAGGGAAGAAGGGAGGGGAGGGGAGGGAGGGAAGGACCCAGATTAATAGATAAATAGAGGTAAAAATGAATTTTCTGTGGTAAGATGTTGAATCTTTTAAACCAGCTTGAAAAGGCTGATCAAAAATATCTACAATGTAGAAATGCTTTCTCTTTAACTACAACCCACTTGAAAGAGACACTGAGAACTGAGACACTAAGGGTAAGAAACTGCAGATTTATTAAATTTGATGTTTTGCTCCTGAATTGCTTGATTAGAAGCAAAAATGAAATGCACCAGGGACCATATTTCTTCACAGGATAAAGATGAAATTTGGAAACATTTCAGGTACAAGTACACATCTGTGAATTTTAGTTATAATAGGTAAGAAGAGACTGACAGTGAATTTTGCCCTGCAGAGTATTGAATTTACATGGACTATATTTCAAAATACATAGTTAAAAATTTCTTATGATGGCTAAAACTGTATTTAACTTGTTTTTCTCAATTCTTCATTCTCAGGTCATTTACATTCTCAGACATACACATACATGCACATTTTGTTGCTTAAAGCTAATTTACTTTTGTTGATTATTCAGCAGTGAAAGTCATACACTTCTCCCAGTAGCATCATTACAATGAATTAATAGCACTGTTATTTTTATTGGAAAAAATGACTTTCAAGTATTATGTCTCAGCTGGAGCAATCATATGATATCTTAGATTATCTTATTCATGCCACATCTTAAAAATAACTTGAGTGCCAGCCCTAATTGGATGAATATTGTAGGATATATTAAGAGAACATAATGAAACACTTTATTTTCTTTAGACATTTCCCAATATGGGTTTAATTAAACTCCCTTTTTTGTTATTGTTAATTCTGGCCAAGTTTTATGAATCAATCTTAAAGAAAACTAAAGAGGAGACATTTTGTGTCCCAGAGGCCCAATTCTGCATTTATTATTTGTGACACTTCTATGGTATTCTACCAGAAATTTTAGTGTGTAAGGACAGAGGAATTACGTCTCGGCAAAGAAAAGATAAGGATAAATCAATTTACCTCTCCTGGGGACCAAATAACAAAGACTGAGAATATATTGATTACTGGAGCACAGAGCAAGGCTAAGCGTGGGAATGGGGAAGCCAGACACCAGCACAGGCTTCCCGAGCTGCAGGAGCTGCTCCCTGGCTGTGTCTCAGGGGAAGGACAGAGCCCTGCACAGCCCGGGATGCAGGAGCTGTGTCTCTGGGGAAGGACAGAGCCCTGCACAGCCCGGGATGCAGGAGCTGTGTCTCAGGGGAAGGACAGAGCCCTGCACAGCCCGGGATGCAGGAGCTGTGTCTCAGGGGAAGGACAGAGCCCTGCACAGCCCGGGATGCAGGAGCTGTGTCTCTGGGGAAGGACAGAGCCCTGCACAGCCCGGGATGCAGGAGCTGTGTCTCTGGAAAGGACAGAGCCCTGCACAGCCCGGGATGCAGGAGCTGTGTCTCAGGGGAAGGACAGAGCCCTGCACAGCCCGGGATGCAGGAGCTGTGTCTCAGGGGAAGGACAGAGCCCTGCACAGCCCGGGATGCAGGAGCTGTGTCTCAGGGGAAGGACAGAGCCCTGCACAGCCCGGGATGCAGGAGCTGTGTCTCAGGGGAAGGACAGAGCCCTGCACAGCCCGGGATGCAGGAGCTGTGTCTCTGGGGAAGGACAGAGCCCTGCACAGCCCGGGATGCAGGAGCTGTGTCTCAGGGGAAGGACAGAGCCCTGCACAGCCCGGGATGCAGGAGCTGTGTCTCAGGGGAAGGACAGAGCCCTGCACAGCCCGGGATGCAGGAGCTGTGTCTCTGGAAAGGACAGAGCCCTGCACAGCCCGGGATGCAGGAGCTGTGTCTCTGGAAAGGACAGAGCCCTGCACAGCCCGGGATGCAGGAGCTGTGTCTCTGGGGAAGGACAGAGCCCTGCACAGCCCGGGATGCAGGAGCTGTGTCTCAGGGGAAGGACAGAGCCCTGCACAGCCCGGGATGCCATGGCCTGCCCGCCGTGGGCCGTGTCCGCGGGCAAGGGCTGCCTGCATGCCCGGGACCCTCGGCGGTCAGGCTGGCTCATCCTTGGCTTCCATCAACCCCTGCCTAAAGGACAGGGAAATGACTGGGAGGAAAGTAGTGCTATAAAAGAAGTCACAACAGCCCGTACACCCGTGGCTATTGAAGGGTATGTGGGTTTGATTTCTATCCTCTGCATGAAACAGAATTTGCCCGGGTGACCCTTTGCCCATCAGAGGTAATGGCTCCTCTCTTGCTGGCTCCTCTAGCAGTGTATTCTCAGTTTGTTGCCTGTCTCAAGAGTAACCGTGAAAAAAGCCAGATAAATCCAATCAACAACCAGGAACAAAGCAAAACAAGACAGCTTTCCTTTTCAGTAAAATAAAAGTTTGGGTTGTTTTTCAGGTTACTCTTGGGCTCTTCTTTTTTTATAAAGTGATCATAAGTTTAAAGACAGAGGAAAATCACCAACAAATCCAATAAAATTTAGAATACGCAGCTACCAGCAATACCAGGGGATTTCCAACCAATATATTAGCCAACAAATCAATAACAAGAGTAAATCCTTCTGCATTGAGGGCAATCAAATGCTCACTAACTGGTACTATCACCTATATTAATATAATCCCCCAAGTGTCAAAGTTAATACCGAAGGAAGCTTATGCTTCACATGTGATAAGCTGAAGGATATTTCTTAATAATGGTTTAAATAAAAGGAAATTGCGTGGAGATTTTGCATTAAATGATCCTGAGCTGAGTCGGCTCTGCTGAAGTTTCTTCTTCCTGGAGATGCCATGTTTGCCTATCCCAGAGAACATCCTGGTCCATCAGGACTGTTATGCTAAGCCTGAAATGAAGTCACAATGCTTTTAATCTAAAGTCTTTCTAAAAGTGGCTTTCTTCCTGTATCAGGAAGTTTACAAATACATTTTTTTCCTGACCTGTGATAGTCAGGAAACACATTGTGGTGCTTATTTTGAACTTACTATCTATGTAACTTTCCAGCTCAGAGTTTAATTACTGGTATGTCAACCAAACACTTGCTTATTGTTGTCATTAATAATTTCTCATCTGGGTTGTGATTGCGCAAGTATATAGTGGGATTTTAAATCTTTTAGTCTGAAAGATCCTACTGGGGATATTTTGTGGCTTTGTTTTAGGGGAAGAGGTATTTGTTGATTGTTTACATCTGTGCATAGTCCAACTCCAGAGTCTGGCAGCCTGTGTGTTTCTCCTGGTCTCGTTATCTTCAAGATGCTCCTTTCTCCTAGGCTGCTCTTGTATGAAAATGCACATAACAAATAAATGATATAAAAGCAGATAAAGTGACTCTGAATAGTCCCTGCTGATTCAAATCAGTTAGAGGTAGGTAGGTAGGTGAATTTGCTTTTACCTTATCTGGTTAATATTTTCTAGCAGTTAAGGACTGGCTTGGAGGCCTTGCCTTTTCAGGAGCTGTGTTGCACTTAATCCATTTACTTCTGAAAATTCAATTGCAGAGTTACTACAGGTTCTGGGAAAACATACTTGATTTCTCCTTGTTTTACTGATCCATACTCAAAACACATCATCTCCTCTGTTGCTCAGCAAAATGCACAACAATGTATTTTTGGGCTGGGGTAAGCTCTATAAGTTAATGGTAACAAGTGACATTGATCCTGCATATTCCACATCACCCGGTCTGAATTCAGAAACCTGCAAAAGAACATTCAGGATTTTGCAGAGGCATGTGCAAAGCTGGCTATGTGCAAACTGATTTAATAAGTTAAGTGACAGAAAGCACTGAAACATGAGACATTGCAGTTTGCCAGGAGAAGCAGCATTCTATGCCTAACTAGGTGTTATTGTTATGGTGGTAATGAGCAAGATCAGTATTTTGTAATTAACAGAAGGGAATTTCAGATGCCAGACTGATGAATCAGAAGTTCAAAGAGCTGGTGTTTAAGGGATATTTATGATATAAAGGAGTAACAATCTGCCTTTCACAAAATGGTTCACACCTAAATAATGGCATTCTAAAAATTGGTGCAGGGCAGATGTTTTTTAACTATGCAATGCATTAAAAAATTGAAAGGTGTTTCTCAGATACAGTCAAAAAAAGGAGTATGAAAAAACTGCTACTTTGCAGTAACACCTCTCTAGACAGAAATAAATGAATTCTCATTGCAGAACACAAAACAAATACGATGGGGTTTTATACATATATTAGTGAGGCTGAGTCGTTTAAGATAGAAAATCTGATATTTAAAGAAGAAGACCAAAAAGTGATCATGCTGATTCTAAACTGAATGTACTTGTATGTGGATCTCTAGCACCAACAAGGAAGAGAAAGCAAAATGGCTAATTAAGAAATGATGAACACTCTGCATCTGATTCCAGATGTCCTGAAAGCATACATCCATCAACATGATTCAGGTGAATACTTACACTGCTCTTCATATTGTCACAAATCTGATGCCCAGGTCGTTGATAAAGAGCTAGTAAAGAAATGCATAGAAAACCTTAATACAGGCCTATGGGCATTTCTGTGTGAAGTACGTTGCAGTGTTCATGCTAATTACTTTATATGATTAACCACAGAAATCTTTTGACAGTATTTTACAGCCTGGTTCTGCAAGAGTTATCTATAAGCCTCTGTTAAAAAGTATGAGCAGTCTTCTTGGCGTCATTAGGATTCACATACTTAAAATTAGCCATGTGAGTATTTTTTTTTTTCTTTTTAGGTTAGGGCTTTTGCAGAACTAATGAAACACCAGATGGCTGGATGGCACTGAACTTTAGAAGATGAATAAAGAGTAATCATGGAAATGATCATCTGGTAAACCACATTACATTCCCTAGGAAAATAACAGAAGTGAGGTTTTGGGGCTTTTTTAAAGGAAAGTAAGCAGCTGACAGCAGAAGCATGAGCAATAAACAGCAATGAGTGAAATTATGATCCCAGACATACGTGTTAGAGCACAGGCTGACTGCAGTAGGGGGTCACAAATTTGTAACCCTGAGCAATTTTGGATCTTGTATCCAGTACCAGTAGACAGCAGATGCAATACCTCAGAAATCGTACTTGAAAAATTAAACTCATTTGGGTTAGAAATGAGCACTGTCCATGGATTTTAAATTGGCTGACAAGCTATAAAAGAAGGGCAATGATAGATGGTGAGACATTGAGCTTAGGGGAAAAAACCTAAGAAGCAATGCTAATGTTTAAGCACAGAACAATTTGACTGATGGGGAACATCTATGAGAATCATGTACTGTAGCTGAGCACTGACCAAGGGTGGCACGGTTACTGCAACTGTGTTGGGAGAGGAACTTCAGAGACTGGACTGAGAGAATAATGCAATATAGGAATTAGAAATTATGGGACATTACAAAAGCAGATGGAATAAAGGAAAGTGTCCTGATTAGAAACCGTTTTTAATTAGGAATAGGCTCCTGTAAGAAAAGTTGCCTGATCTATGACTGGGTTTAAAAATTTTTGGATTCCAAGAAACTTTATGGACCAACTCCACCATAGATGAAGAAGCTGAGGCAGAGAAGTCTCATTTCCTGCTGTGATATGACAGCAGGACATTTACAGGCTGCTTTTTCTGTGTACAATATTAAGTTTATTTCTATTCTAGAATTATTAGTCCTTCATCTATTTACTTCCATTATGTTGCTGGCACATGAGCAAGTGAAGAAATTTAGCTTTGTGCAGTCCATCACCCATATACTCCCATGTGGCCATCCACTGTTTTCTGTCTTCATGTGGAAAAACCAAGGCTGGCTGTGGTGCAAAGGAGCCATCTGTATCCACAAAGAAGCGGGATTAAATTCTGTAAGGCAGATCAAACAGAGAATGAGTATGCATTGATTAGTCATATTCACATGTCCTCCACACCCTGTCTCCTGTTTGTCATATTATTATGTTTTTGGCTCAAAAACATGAGTGCTCAAAGAAGCTCTTATTAAACCTTACATAAAACACCAATGTACACTTTTGTGTTGCAAAGAAGTACAGTAAGATAGGCTTGGTTTCTGTTGTTCCCATGCAATGATCTGGCAGGGCCTTCATAAACTAAGGACTTTTCCAAACATGCAAGGTAGCTGTGATTCAAGTGCTGATTCAATACCTACAAGTGCTGTCAAGGAGACACGTATCTGGTGAAACCAGAAGTCACAGCTTTTACGATTTAAAAATCTGGGGTAAAAACAAATCAATAAACTGACTGAAGTTATTTCTAAGAAAGAAGAAAGAAAGGAAGAAAGGAGAAGTACATAGGTGAAGATTTCACACTGTAGATTAGTAGAAACTACAAAGCAGCCTCTAGCCATTTTCTATCCCCAACTGCACTTCCTCAGTTCTGCTAGCTGGTACTGAAACACTATTTATTGATTCCCACATTTTTCTATTCTCCTATAATAAGAAATGTTCATGCAGATTTAAAAAAAGAACAATAAAGCCATAGATTACACCTCCCACTCTAATAATAAATAGATGTTTTCTCTTACCATATTTCAAAACATGATTTATGTCCAAGTAATCAAAAAGGTTATAGGAAGAACACAGTAGATTTGAAAAATTATTTTAACTGGCAAAAAGTCAACTTCTTTTAATGTAGCATAAAAATTGAATATTTAAGCTTTTTTTCTCATTGCCTGGCCATGCCCTGAGCATCTATCTGTTATTATTGCAAACTGGTATTTTAGTTTTAGGAGGAGAGTAGTACTGCCAGGAAATTAATTTTTCAGGTTCTGAATCTAAATGCAAACAGACCTAAATAACCTGCATGTCTGAAAACCCTAAATTTTTGCCTGCCTTTGGAAGGCTGACTATGTTGCTGGACAGACGTATCAGTGTATTTCCTATTTTTCATGTATCCCTAAAACTTTCACATCTCCACTATTTACAAAGCAGAAGATTTGGGTGATTTGCTCTCAAAATCATTATAAACATCAGCTACTATTAAAAACCTTTATTCACCAGCTGTTTGCAGAAACAATGTAAACTTCTGAAGGCCTAAGTAGATAAAGGTCTTGGACCGCCAAACTCAGCCCAATCTATCTTCAAGAGCTCAGGTTTTTTTATTCCATTATTGCTTTGCTACTTGACTGGGCAGAATGTGGGCCACGGTCAGATGGTAATTTCTTGCCAGAGGAAGGTTGCTTGGGAGGGGCCGCCCTCCTTCTCCAGGGCCATCAGTGCAGTGACACCTCCTGCAAGTCCAGAGGAGCCAGCCTGGGCTTCAAAACAGTCACACAGAACTCTCATACCAAGCTCAGATTTTCTCATCTGAGATACACCATGCAACACAGAAAGACAGTTCTGCTGGGCCTGGGAGGCGTGCCTGCACTGCACCCACTAACAAAGTGGTTTTTCCTTGCAGTTTCATTCATTCTAATGCACCTCTAATATGTATTTTTAATTCAGCCCTCCAATTGTTCTATACTTGCTGTTGTACTCCCTCCTGCTTTTTAATCTATTTATTTCAGTCACTCAGAGGCTGCTGCTGTACATGAAGTCAGAAAGGAGTTCTTCAAGAAGCCAGCCCCACACAGCAGACTGTGTTATGCACCTCACTTTTTCAAGGAACCTGTTTATAAACCTTCTGAATTGAAGATAACTTTTCCCGACAGCTCTGTCCCGTAGTGGAAATCAATCTCTCATCTTGTGAGTCTGCTTGGACATCCGAGATGCCAAAGACAGAGTCCTTGACCTATGTTTACAGGGACTGCCCTGAGACAAAGGCAGGTACAGCAGCCACCAGCATGCTGTGTACCTGATCCCAGCATGATGTGCAGTAATGACCTGTCAGGGAAGCAGTCTGTATACCACCACACTGTGAAATATCCTGGGGGACTCTCTTGATGAATTCAGCATGCCCTCAGGCAAGAATGAAATCACACATCATTTAAATATTGTTTCATACTTTTCTTTTAGGGTGGCTCATCCCTTTCTTTGGTCTGTTCAAATCTATATCTCTAAAAATTTTCAAAATAAAGAGAAAAACCTGAAAAGACCATTCCAACCTTCCCACAAAAGTGCTGTGTCTTGGAGGTTGCTGATTTTTTCACACACAAACCCCTTTTATCTCAATAGGGGTTTGAAAAGACAGACAAAGAATTTTCTTTCTAACTATTATCTGATTATTTTAAACAGGAATTGATTGCTTTGTTTTATCAACCTCAAAATTTGGCAGCCATTTTCAAAGACCATGTGTTGATGTGGAAGCAAATTGCAAACAGTCTTGGAGAAGAAAGGAAATTTAATTTCATGCCCTTAGTGTAATGAGATGGTGCACAACACAAAACCAGTGAAATCTCCACTGGAGGTAAAAATAAACCCCGAGTCCTTTGTTTGCCAATGCCTTTTTCTGCTGATTTTATTTTTTCTTTCAGAAAAGCCCGTAGCTCTGCCATTTTAATGCTCTTGCATCTTTTGTTTTCTCCCTGCAGTACTGGTGTTTGTTCCCAGGTACAGGGTAGGTTGCCAAGGTTTTGTCTCCAGGCTTGCTGGTGACCTCAGTGGCTCTGCCCTCCCGCCAGCTCCTGCGCCCAGCGTGGCACAGCCTGCCAAGGGCTGGGGGCTCTGCCCTGCCCCTGCCTCACCCTGGACTCTTGTCCAGCTCTGGGCCATAGGAATGCTGAGGCTTGCCAAGGTCATATGATTTGTCCAGGTCACACAAGAAGGGGCAAACCAGATTTCCTTATGATTAAATATAGTAAATAAGAGTCTGCCTTGGAAATTGTTTGTGGTTACAATAGGAAGGTGTGAGAATGCACAGAGAGCTCTCAAGGCCTTGAGTGTACAGGTCCAGAGATAGAGATGGATACAGTGTTTGACCTTGGAAAAGGCTTGGAGCTTCAGAACAATGAAACTATACAAACATGAAGTAAGAATAGAAGTTTGTAGTTTAAGTAGAAATATGTTTCAAGCATGTATTAAGCAAGTAGAAATATGCCTTATTTAAGTGAATAAATATGTTAAGCAAGATAATAGAAGACTTTAAAGCTTAACATAGAGCCTGCTATAGAGTTAGTAAGAAATTAAAAATGTAGCAATGTAAGTTTCTGTTGTGTTTTACATGATTGGATAAGAAAAGAATCATGGCGGTAGAATCATGTGAGATGAAGCAATTAATGATTGGTTTATGAAGATGCTGGTGAGCTTTTCTGTAACTTGTTGATCGGTTAAAAGTTTCTAAGAGACATTGTAACTAGAATTTAGTTGGCTTCTGAGGTGGTGGTGTTAAATGTAACATCTTAAATGTCTCACCCACACATGAGACTGATAGACTATGCAATAAAGCACCTTTTATAACATCACTCAGTTGGCCCCATTGCTCTAATCCCAGTAGGAAGGGATTTCCATCTGAACAGCATTGTAATTTCTAGAATTGTAAATTATTGTCCAAAAGAAGTTTCTTTTGCTTGTGTCCTGAGCCTGTGTTAAAAAGAAGGGCTTAAATATACTCCAAGAAGCATCATAAATAGCCTAAAAACTACCTCTGCCTATGAAAGCCCCATAAATGACTCACAGAGACATACATGAGTCAGATGGAAAAAATACATTCCAGGTATCTGTAAAGGCCTGCATGCAGGGCCTAAATGGTGTTAATTTCCATGGACTATGAACTACAAGTGTAGGCATGCACTTCATTTTCTCAGCAAGCTCTCACTGGTAACAGCAATTCAGAAGCTTCATCTCTTGGAGCTATACATTGTTCCACTCCCTTGAGAGCTAAAATCCAGCAGCACAGACAAGAGCTACCTCAACCAGAAAGCTTACAATCTTTTTTCCCTTCATCATTAGAGAGAGTGCATCTTTAAAAAGCAGAAGTCTTTCTACTGAGAGCTACAACAGAATGGTTACACAGGAAAACAATACTTAAGGGTAGAAAGTCAAACTAATTTGATCAAAAAATTCTGTGCCTCTCTTTCTTGAAATAGGCTTATGTGTCAGGAATATATGGCTAGTCAAAATCTGTATTTCTTTTTTTTTTTTTTTTTTTGAATAGCACAGTATAAAATCTACATATCTTGTTGAAATATTCAGTGAGCCACTCCTGCCCTACAAGTGCATTATTACATTGTCTCATGCTAAATACAAAGACAAACAGCTGCAGAGAGATTTTTTTGCCACACTTCACATATATCAAGCACAGCAGATGTAGCAGATTTCTTTTGGTAGCAGACGTTCTTTCCTGTATCTGAATTGTCTCTTAGGTATATAAATGAAGATGGGATTATGTCTTTGCTGGAGCAGCAGGTGAATGAATCACAAAAAAGCCTCAGTCAGTCTGTAGATAAAACATGATCATTTTCCAGGCTTTGTGTCTAAATAAAGAGCTGCAGAGAAATGGCCTGATTTTAGAAAGTGGTAGAGAGAAAGGAACTGGTGGAGGAATGCTTTTTTTTTTTTTTTTTTAATAGAGTCTTAATCTATTGATTGACTGCATAATTTAACTTTCGATAAGTGCTCATCACTATTCTTGACTATTCACATAAGCAAGCAAAAGTGTGGCTGTGAAGGGGGTAAAGATGACAGTTCTGTTCCATAATGTATTCAGCCAAGGTGCCCTTATTCATGTATTATACACATGGGCATTTTTAATATGCAGGTTGCAGCTATTTAAAACCTTGCTAATGCTTTCCTGAAAAAAACTGAACCAGTCTGCTGAGATTTCACCTATACAGCATGTCTTTTTTTCCTCCCTCACTATTTTATAACCAGAAGCTTTTGCACTAATGCTGAATCTTTGTCACAAAAGAGTTTTTCTGATTTTGTTCTGAGATGCTTGTCTGAAGTTACAGCCCTCACTGATATCTCTCGATGTCTGCTGTGATGACATTAACTGGTTCCTGTTTCCAGAGAGAGCTTCTAGCCTTTCTGAAAGTGGCAATAAACTCCTGCTCTCTAAGGCTGAGCAATGTGGCTGTTAAGAACTGTGGGTTTGTATCACCCTAAACAGGATTTAAATCCTTCAGATCTATATTAATGTTGTATTCACACAGAGTGTTTCTAAAATGAGCATTGAAATCAGAGACTGACCTTCCCTTCCCAGTATTCCTTAATCAGAAAGGATTTTTTTTTCTTGCTGTTTTAAGCCACATTGCATCCAATTTCTGAAAACAAGAGTATTCTGATCTGGGCTGTTTGATAAACACATACAAATATTCAATTTATCTGAACCGATTTCAAGAAAACAGATATTTCCTTATTGATTCTGTTTGGCAAGGTAATTAAAGCATGTACATATCAAAAATTTCTCAAATCTTCAAGATTATTGATATTGAATTCCTTTTCAGGGAACTGCTCACATGGAGAAATGAAGACAATGGTTAATATTAAAGACATCACACAGGTGAAGAATAACTATCATGTGTACTGCAATGGTTCTCATCCAGTTGCACAGACAAAATGAACCTCAGTTCTTTACTGAAAGAACTGTGGCTCATCATCATATGAATTGTGCCGATATCAGAATTCCTTTGCCTCTTTGACTACATGTAGTCAAATACCCACAAGAAATAAGATACCATGAGCTATCTTAAATTATAGGTCAGATAGTCACTATTTGTTTGAAGAGTAGTGATCTTCTGTTATTCAAAGTCTTACTCATCTCTGCTTGCCCTCTGCTTGAGTGTCCTAAAAATAAATGCATTCAAAATTTTTCATGGCCCTTGCCAGGCTTTTCCTTTTAGGACAGTAACCTGAATCCAGCACAGGTCAGCAGAAAGAAGCTAGAATCTTCCACCTAAATAAATAGATTTTTGTAGCACCTAGAAAAAGGAGGTCACAGGGCTTGCTCTGCTTCCCAGGCTACTGCTGCTCTTGCCACAAGTGACCACTACAATTAACAGACTTACTGGGCATCTCAGCAGTAAGTGAATTAAAGAGTGACTGAGTGTTGTCATTCCCCTGCTCTAGACAAGAGTTGTTCATACTTCTGTTGCCAAATTATTATATGTGCCAATATTCCATCAGATTTGCTATTATTGAAATATTAAATATGAAAAAGCTAAGGCATTTCACTGGCCTGAAAGACTTTTTGAAGTGTTGAAATAAAATACTTTTTATTAATGTGTTCACATGTATACATATCAAACACCTCTGTGTAGTCCATCCTTATTGCAGTTGCACTGTTGCATTGCATTGCCTGGGTTCTACAGCAGTGAAGCCCATGAGACTTTTTTCTCTCAGCAGCAGCTGGGAATCATCCTCAGTTGACTTTTCCCCCCAGAATAATAAAATCTGAGACAGTTATCTATTTTTTTTTTTACATTATTTGAATCAACTGTTGACATGTTGAATTAACATCTGCTGACACAGGTAATACCACACCATAACATGCTTCAGCACCTTGGCTCAGCCACTAGTCCTTGGGCCTAGAAAAACTTGCTAATCAAATGTTTAGATGTTTCTAATAATGCAGTTGAACATAAAAACTGAATTATATTTTTATTCAAGGTAAACATGGTAAGTAATGAACTGTATTTTCAGTTCTAATGCTTCTCAGTGCTGGTTAAAGTTCCATTTTTCTAATGGAGAAATGGTATAGGACTATAAGCAAAGCATATGGCCAGCCTTTTTGTTTCTGTCACAAAAATTACTTTTGTTAATTATCAGTTTTCTTGGCAGGCTCAGCAAAATGTCCAGGAAGATATTTTCAAGAGCCATCAGATTTTCACAGTACATGCTTTTTAGACTATAAACAGCACACATGGCCTGCCCAAAAAATAGGCGCTCCCACCCCACTCCTGCAAATGCACATATTGTCACTGAATTAAATGGCAGGGAGTGCAGCTGAACTAAATTGTAAATATCAGAACTGTACTTGACATGGAGATATGTGATAGTTACAACATGGAATAGAAAGCCAAGATGGGGGATCCCATTCCTAATTTCATCACTTAACTCTGCCATGGTTTTGAGGAAATAGCTGTTCTGTATGTTATCTGAGCCCTACCAGTTATAATCTGGGGATAATAGTAATATTCACACAAAATAATTAGAAATCATCCTGATAAAAATGCTAAGCAATGTAAATACCTTTGAAAACATTCTGATTTTTTTCTTTTCACATAATCCTTGGGGTTTGGTGCATTCCTAAAATAGCAGCAAGTCAGAAAATAGCAGACATAGCACAGCTTTCCAGGACAAGAGACCTACACATGCTGCACATTTCAGGCAACAGAATGGATGCTGGAGTTTTTTTGTACAGAACGTGCCTTTAGGTCACTAAAATCAGGCACTGTCCCAACTGGTGCCAGCTGAAGCTGTGCCACATGTGTTGATAAATTGGGCTGAGATTTGGTTTAAAAGGCACAAGATGGCCTGGTCCTGTCCAAAGTAGCAGGAAGTGTGGCCTCTGTCCTGAAAAATAACCTGGAGAGAAGCAGCCAAGGCACAGCTTACTCTACAACAACAATTATCACTGTGGCTGTGATATGTCGTGCACAGAAATATTAATTTGGGGCAGAAAGAATAGAGTCTGTCTTCTAAAATAGAGATTCTCCTCATCATGATAGCAGCAGTAAGCCTGTTATTAGCAGACCATTACTACCAGGTTGGAAACAGATGTTCCAGGTCAGCAAAATTATGTGCACTAAACCTTCCCACATCACAGAAGATTTTCTTCAATCTTCTGAGTGACTTTGCTAAGGAATCAATTCCTACCACCCATTCATCTGTCAAGCCAACGTCTTCACCAACCACAAGACTTTCAGAGAAGCAACTTCATGCTCTTTGCTGTACTCCATCCTGTGAAAGAGTTTCTGAAGGAACAGCTACTGGAGGTTCCTCTTCAATCTCTTTTATTATAATGCACCAAAAGTAAGAGACACTATCACAGTGATGCTGCTTAGTATCAGTGCTGCTTAGCATGCAGAGTCGTGTAGCCTTGAAGCACTCTTCTTATCTGTCTTGATATACATATGTTATTTTTTGTCTTCTACCCAGATTGTAAGTTTCCTATGGCATTAACTAAATGGAAAAGTGAGACGATGCCCATGTCTCTGGGGTGCTATAATGTTTGAATAATAATTATGCTAATAGTATCTTTCCAAGAAAAAAATTGGGACTGGCAGGCAGAGACCAACGGAGTCAGAAGAACAAATATTGTAATGATACTTTAAAATGACACTGATGTTCTGCCAAGGCAACGTTAGCAAAATCAAAGGGAAACTTAATGCTACTCTAGTGAGTAAGGCAGAAAGAAGGAAAGCAGAGGATAAACCATTGACCTGGAAATTGAGAAACATTTTCTCAGCCTGGCCATTACAAGCAGAGTATTGGAAAGTGACAAAGAAAGGCATCACGGCTAATCTACAGGAGCTCATGTAGTACATCCCTATTTTACTTTGGTAGAATTGCAAAGAGGAATCCAAACACCAAAGGGAAAAAATCCCATCATATTAAAAATGTCACGTATTTTAAAAATTATTTTGTGACATATAGCTACTGGATATGGAGTTTTAAATATTTGTGATATTAGTGATAATTTTGTGGCATGGGATGCATTATTCATTAGTGTATCCTGAAATTTCAGCTATTTCCACTGATGGTATTCCACAAGGAGAAAAGAGTTGATCTGCAATGTTCACTGAAGGAATGTGACTTAAGCCTGCATTTACCATCCTTTTCATCTGGAGTTCTGAGATGTTACCACTGTGAAATTCAGATATAGATAACAGATTTATAATCTATTTTTGAAGGATGCAGGAAAGATATATAAAATGAAAAGTCTTCAACCTAGTGAGTGATTTAATTTTCTAACTTTTTCTTCCTGGGAGAAATCTAACTTGGAAAACTGGTCTGGCAATGAACACTGACATAGGGAAAGGTGAGACCCAGTTCACCAGCATCACAACCTAAACTCAGCCTCTTAAATCCAGTAACTTTGGGGTAACTCTGGGCAGATTGCTGGGATATGTAATGGGTGTTTATAACTATTGCAGCATATTTTGCCACTTTACCTCAACCAGCTTTGAGAGGAGAATTGATTTGGTCATTTGGTTAATTGAAATGCTTAAGCATTTCATATCAAATATTTCATAAAGTTTTTCTTTACACTGGAAGCAAGTCTTTCATGAAAAGATTTGTCCATCTTAAAAGAGCTCAGAAAGCAAGGGAGACGTGATGGTGGCCACTAGAGAGTGGGAAGATGAATGTAAAGTGAAGTGCTGCCTGCGAAGTGCTGCCTTGCCTGTCTCAGGAGAGCAGCTGCCAAGCACACTCGAGAAAGAAATCTGAAATCAGACATCTGTATGTGCATTGTGTCCACCATGTTTGCTCTGAGGAGGGAGAACCATATGAAGCAAGACAGCAAAGGTGAAATCCAGCAAGACATCCTACTTTATTGCCATGGCAACCCCACCCTGATGAAAAGTAGAAAAACAATAAAACATCTTCAGGAAAAAAAAAAAAAAATCAGTGCTGTCTACCGAGGGAATTGAGGAAGGTGCACTTTAAGGAAGAGCTTGACATTTCCACCATTTGGTGACTCTGAAATAAAGGTATGACTGCAGTTTTTGCAAACTGCAGAGTTAGAACATATTGTACCTGATAAATTATTTAGTTTGTTTGGCAGCTAAAGTCTGAATTATAAGTGAAAGCTGTAGTTACAGATTAGAATCTTTAATGCTGCTGTAGCCAGACATAATACCATTATTGTGATTTTCCTTGATGTCTTCTAACATCTGTCATCCTAGAGTAGATTAACACTAGAATCACCTTTCCTGCATTATACTTTCCAGGACGGGTATATATATGGATAAGTGTGTGCACTTTATGTAAGATACATCTGAGTCTGAATGTCTGGGGTTGTAAACAGTTCTACGCATTGTGCCAGCTCTTTCTGAATTGTTTGTTAATTTTCATGTGAATTGAAGTTGGTTACATACCGAGCCCACACAGTGGCTGTGGTCAAGGAGCCCAGCAATAAAACATCAGCCTGTAAAGAAAGCAGCAACACCTCCTGCATCCCTGTAGCAACGCAGAACCAATTTGTGATAACGGAGCGTGCAACACGTGCTGCCAAGGGGGCAGAGCTAGGGCAGGTGAGAGGCTCACACCAGGCACTCTGTCTGCACAGCTCTTGTGAGAGTTGGAAACTCTCTCACACTCCTGCTGCCTCTCTCCAAAAGGCTCCTGGAATGGCTCAATGCTTCAGTGGTACAGACTGCCATTCCCTGCACTGAGGTATTCCTGTGCAGCACGGAAGGTGTGATCGGTACTCCCCCAGCCTTAGGGAATCTGATCTAGCAGTTGTGTTTGCCAAATATAATCCTTTAATTTTCATCTGCTAGTTGCAAATATTGTTTCTTGTAACTAATTTGCATGGGCAATAGTTGTTCTAATTCTGCACAGTAATGAGAAAAGCAATAAGACTTTCTTACCAAAGGGCACTTATAAAAGTAAATCTATTGCTCTCTGTTTTAAACATCTTATATCTGATGGGGTTGTTTTTGTTTGTATTAACTGTAGCTAAGCCCTTACAGGGGCATCTAGAGATCCTGTTTCAGGTATAATTCCTGGTGTAAAAGGTGGTAGGTATACCAGAGAATAAAAAAAGTAGTTTGTCCTACAAATACAATAATTACAAGGTATGGGTGGAGAAAAACCCTTATCCTCCAGCTTGTTACTTTCCCCCTGTGGGAGGAACCCTAGCTAATAGCCATGCAGTTGTGGTGAGCAGAAAGGAGTCACCCTCAGCATGCCTTGCAGCCCATGCAAGTTTTGTGTACCCCATGCAGAGTCGATGTATCCCATTGGTCCTTCCCCTTTGTTCTGCCCTGAACCTTCAACCTGACGTTCCCTCAGTCCTGATGTTCCTATATAAACCTATATAAACCTATATAAACCTATATTATGTTCCTATATAAACCCCTGCTCCCTGCAACTCCCTGGACCCCTCTGAGGAAGAAGCTGAATAAAGCCTTCTCAGGAACTCCATAGAAAAGCTCTGTCTCTTTTGTATTGCCTGAAGAGCTGCAGTCACTCAACAGCCCTTTTCAGGGCTCAGAGCTGAGATCACTCTTGGCAGGGTAGGGAGTGTCTGTGCAGCCAAGAGTGTCCTTCCAAGGATGCTCCTCTGGGAAGGTTGCAGCACCCAGACCACTGCCCAGGCCATGACAGATATGGTAGCAAATGACATGACAGATATGATAGCAAATCACTTGATTCCCAGTTCAGGACTTGATGCACCACCTTTCCCTATCTCCATATACATAATGGATAGGGAGATCAGCATTCTTCCTTAGCTCTGTCTGGTCACCACTGCTCACACCACTTGGACAGCCTTGCTCTTCAGCACCCACCCAAGCAGCTCTGGGAAGAGAGAGGGGAAAATCCTCCCAGAAGCAAAGCCCTTGGCTGCCCTGCCAGTGGACCCCTGAGCTGGCACTGACAGTAGCCAACAGTCCTGGCACATGTGCTAAAGGACACTCAAAATGCAGTCCTACAGAAAGGCCAATGGAAACCATTTGGCAGGCGTGAGAACACATCTTTGAAAGGGTTACTGAAGTTTAATGCCCTTGTAACTAGCTCTATCCTGTAGTAAATTCATACCACTTTTTACTCTGAGGGGAGGCTGTAGTCTTTAGTCTCTACTACATTCATCAGGAGCCATGTCAGAGTTTAACACAATACTGCATTAGTGCATGATGTAAAATGGAATTATGATGACAAGAACTTATAATAAATTTGGTGTGCCTATGGCAATAACTCAGCAGCTGGTGTGTGCCACCCTATGCTGTGAAAAGCATATACAGACTTTTCTTTGAAATAGCAGCAATTCAGAAATACGTTTGCTTAAAAAAGCCCACAGAGATGACATGCTGTCTAGTTCCAAAGAAGAGAATGTTTGGGCTTTTTCAGAACTACTTCATTCATGTGGGAACAAAACTTATGCCTGGTTGCCAGGGTCATGGGGACTAGGATAATTCATGGAAAGACAACGCAAACTGAAATTGTTTTGGAACAGAATTAACAACAGCTCAAACTTCCTCATTGAGGATGTGTCAGAAAGAGCTTTTCCTTGCAATGAGTGCAACCTTCCTCCTAATATTAATGGGAGATATGGCTTCCTGCATTTCCCATCAATATTAATGAAGATGCTTGTGCCACTAATGCTAATGAGAAACATGTGTGTAATTCCCATTAATGATCATTAGAGATCCACAGGAGAACCCTCATTAATGCTAATGAGTGTTGCACGTACATGTAATTCTCACCAGTATTAGCCCGAGATCTATGTGCTTGTATTGCCCATTAGTGTTAATGAGAGATGCACATGTGTGTGGCTGAAAGTGCCTCAGTGCTAATGGGATGTATGCAGGAACTGACTTTACCTTGATAACAGGAACTTGCCCTTGGTGTTTGGGTTCTAGTTCATCTCCAGGAGATGCATTGCTTCCTGTTAATAATCTAGTTGGTGTATTATGCTGTGCTCTAAGCACCATGCCAAATTAAGGCAAAATGCAGAGATTCATTTTCCAGGGAATGTGAAATCTCAGATCAGAGAACAGCAATCTCAGTGTTTATGCTGAGGTCAATATGTGGAGTTGGCAGATACATGCAATTCAATGGGGTTTGATCAAAATTGTGTTTTCTGAATGACGATAAATCTCACCCAAGGCTGTACTATGTTCGGTACTCATGCAGCTGTGATCTGCCTTGGGTCCTGCCAGCTATGCTTTCACTGGACCTGTGAAGTTTGTGGCAATTTATTTTACAAATTTTCTTTTGTAGTTGTTCCTGATCAATTTGAGACTGTGTGTGGAGAGGGGGCCTGAATTGCACCCTTCAGTAAAAGGAGTTAGTGGAATTTACAAACTGAAAATGCCACATATGGGCTGCAGCCTTTGATATTCTGGGGGATTATTTGTGCAGATACTGAAATTTTCTACATTCTTTCACATGAGCAAAAGCCCATAGATAGACAGTGGGAAGACAAGACCCCAAAGTATTAAAGATCACAATCAAAATATAATTGCCAGCAATATTCTTTTAAAAAGAATGTTAACAGGGCATACAGCACCGTAACCTCCAAAGATTCCAGAGCTCCTTACCTGAATCAGGTCCTGTTATGTGCTGGCTAGCAGGAGCCACCTTTGCCTTGCAAAGCTCACGCAGCAGCATGAAAGAGGGCATCATCCCTACGTGGCACCAAACACAAGCTCTTAAGGAAGCATCCAGAGAAGTGTGGGTTTTTTCACATTTACACCAGTGTAAGGCACTTTGTGTCCTTTCCATCCCTGTATCTGCTTCAGGACTGGTCTAAGATTTGTTAAGACTAGGATGTAAGTGTCTGATCATAAAGGGAACTTGTCAGTTCAGCAAGACTTACCCATGAAAGAAAAGGGAATCTCCTGCATTGCTACACTGTTTTATGCTTAGAAAATCTAAAATGTAACACTACTGACTTTATCAGGCAGGGTCCATCTGAAAAACATGCTCATAGGATTGGTATAACCAGGCTAAGAAATTCCTGCTGCTCTGTACATCACTCCCCAACCCTTTTTTTCCCCCACTTCACCCCAGGACTCTGGCTCATGCCAGCACTCTTTATGGAACTGTTTGAAGAATTAGATAACTGAAATCAGCTGCCTTAGAGAGAGCACACGCTACCGGGGTGCTCTGCTTGTCTTTTTGTTTTTCTTGTGGCCAGGTGATTTGTATGACCCAATTTACCGAGGGCAGTCATATCAGGATAACCCATGTGCAAAGACAGGAAGAGGCAGTTTTGAGAAAGGTGGTTACCACAAGAGACAAAGTTTCAACAAATTATTCTCAGGTCCAGCAGTCAGTCCTCGTTGACACCTGGAGTCAGCAAAGCTCAGCATTCTCACGATTTTGAAGGACTAAGGCCACACCTGGATGACAATTAAGAAACAAATTAAAACCTGTGGCTTATTTTTCCTGTTAATCACTTTTTCTAGATGCTGCATCACATTCTTTGAGCTACATCTGGTCTTAATTACTTTATTGCTACCATCCAGGAAACAAAGGCATTCCAAGTCAGAAGAGCAAATACAAAATTAGAAGAAAACAATCCCAAACCCAAAGAAAATAACCACAAAACATGCTTGTGGAAGAGCATGCACTTCAGTCTAGGAATAAGGAATTTAATTTGGAACTGGGCTTCATGTTAACTAAAAACTAACAGAAGTTTATCACAAAACTGAAACTTAGGGCTCAATTTTCCTTTCTGAGCATGTAACCTTTGTTTACATATTTGCAGCTCTGGGGCTCAGCACTGTAATCAAGTGCTCCTGCTTTTAATTAAGGGAGTAAAATTTGCATATGCAAACTCCCCTCTTACTGGCGTTAATGCCTTAGCAATGCCAGCAGCTTTGAAGGGACTAAAGCAATAAAAGGTAGAAATAAAAAATATCCAACAATTAATCAATTTTGTTTCACAAAAGTAAGGGAGTACAGAGAAGATAATATTAAATATTTCCAGTCCTAAAACAAACATGCAGTAGCTGAGATTCTGGACAATGTTTTAGCCATGGAAGTGTTTTCATAGGCAACACAGAGTCCTTGTCCTGTCAAAGGGCCTGAGGTAGAAAACTCAAGAGCAGAGTTTTCATGCTGTGAAAAGCCAGGCATGGGTGAAAGTCTTGAGAGACTTCTGTTTACAGAAGTGCTCCTCCCTCATGCAGCCTGGAGAGATGCTTCTGGTTTGAGAAGGCTTGCACTTCAGGCTTTCCCAGGACACTCCAGCTTGCTGCTTCACCTTCCTTTTTGGATCACCACAAACATACAGATCTCCTCTGCAGGGAAACACTGAAAAGGATCAATGCAAGACAAAGACAAGTGTGTGTTGTTTAAAAAAACACTAAATTTGTGGGCTTGAGATAATGTCAAGGGGATATTCACAGATGCACCAGAGAAAATGAGATTTTAAAGCAAGCAGACAGGGGTTATTAGAGAGCTGGAGCTCTCTAATAACCCAAAAAAGAACCCCAAAACTTTTTTCATATTAGTTTAACCATACAATCCTCCAGTGAAATTTGGAGTGCAGCATTAAATCTCACTGGCCTGCTGGCATCCAGAAGGCCTCATTTTAAGGAGAGAGATGGGATCTTGGCATAAGATAATGCTGCTGGGAACAATCTCCCTGTCCATGCAGGTACCTGAGTGGTTAGAAAGGAATCAGTCCTGAAAGGACACACCATGACTATGCCTGCATTAATGCTGGAATTGCAACCTACTACAAAATGCTGCACAATGTAACAGGCTCCAGTGGAGCCACTGTGGTACTCTGAGTAAAATGTGCCCTTTTATAATTGCTCAAATGCATCTGGACATGACAGACCAAAGACACAGAGCTGGTTTATTGAATAATCACTGCAGTAAGTTTCAGAGATGTTTACTCAAGCCTATTGAGTAAATAATAAAAGGTTTTAAAATGGTCCAAGCATATATTTTCACAATATGACTGAATTGCTTCAGAGAAAATGATTGTGTGGATTCCCAGGCATGTCCATGAGTGATTTCCTTTCTTTTCCTTTTAGTTTCACCATTTAGCCTGACTATTTTGCATGACACTTGCATAATGATGTCCCTGGGCACAAATTATAAGAAACCTGTTATAAATTCACCCCATGCTAAAGTGGTTTAGCTGCTGTGGGTTTAAAGACCAACCTCAGTGTGAAAAACGAGATTCACTTAATAAATTATAAAAAGTTTAATATAAACAAAAAGACAATTAGGAGACAAAGGAAATAAAGCAAAAGGTTAAAACGGCTGGGTGCCCTGCCACCTTGCCAGGAACACACCTGGTATCTTGGGAATATCCTTTTTATCCCCTCCTGCTGTGAGGGTGTAATGCATATTCAAACTTTCTCAAGAAGTATTTAGCATGTCCCCTCCCTCGTTCTGCCTATTTAGAACATGCCCTGTATGTTTTTTATTTTTGCTAATCATCATTATTTTTTGCTGATCATCATTATTTTTGCTGATCATCATTATTTTAGAGTTTGGTTTCCTTTCTTCTGCAAATGGTCAGTGTTGATAACAGTCTGGGCCTCTCATCCTTCCGCTGAGGGCAGCTGGGCTTCAGGTCCTTCCCCCGCTGCCAACGGCCTGGTCCTGGCTGCTGATAACAATTTGGTCTCCATTTCCTGCTGCTGATAACAGCTTGGTCCTCCCATTGTCTTGCCTGTTGGAGTTATCTTGCCTTGTACTATGAAATTCCTTTAAGCTTAAAACTTGTTAGCAAGAGGAAAAGTACGTACATAGCCAAAATGTATTTAACATATAATATTCATCCTAATACTTGCAAAAGCCAATATCACAATACAGATTTATAACATCAGTAAATAT
This sequence comes from Poecile atricapillus, assembly GCF_030490865.1. NCBI lineage: Eukaryota > Metazoa > Chordata > Aves > Passeriformes > Paridae > Poecile > Poecile atricapillus. The sequence goes on along the minus strand of NC_081255.1, from coordinate 14,241,285 downwards.
TTTAACATAATCTGGGAGTAGCAGAAATTAAAGGTGATGCTGAGAGAAAGGTATTTTTTAGCAAACTGAAAAGAGATTATGTGGTCTTTTCTTTGCCTGCTGCCAACTTTACTTTCTCCTTAATTTTTTGTCCTGTTTTTTGATTTGATTCTTCTTTCTTAAACTAATAATGGAAGGAAACCTTTTCATAAAATTCCATTTCATGATGGAGAGAAAAGGCATCTTGATCCATGTCCATCATTAATCTTGAACATAATTTTATTTCATCCAATGTCTTGAAAAGACTTATAGAGAACAAAACTAGTTACAAGACTGATTAATCTTCCTTGTGAAACACAATAAATTAAGAGCACATAAAGAATTAACTCCTACAGTTAAAAAAAGTTTGTTGTCTAATTTTCCAAGGCCAAACTATCCATAACTGACATTCTGACAGCCTAGGAACAGCTTAGTTAATAGGGCTGCATTTTGTTCTTGCATCTCTAAATCAGAAGATACTTCTCTAGATTATACAGCTGTACTTGTAAGTAGAATATTTGAGTCTGTAATATTTTGTGGGCTGTACTACGAGCTTTTCTGAGCATTTCCTTGGGGAGATACCCCAGAGTTTTTCTTGGTCCCACTGAGAGCTTTTGCACTGAAGGAACTGAATAACCCTTCTCACCCAGGAGGCAGATGAGAGCCCCAGCATCTGTGAGGTGTACAGAGCACTGGAGACAGACTTTCCACAGCCTCCCTTTCACTTAAATGTGAAATAGATGGAAGAATAAAGAAGGCATATTTAATAGTGTGCTAATCCTAAAACAAACTGCAAAGATAAACAAAAATCAAGGTATAATTCTGCTTAAAGATTGACAATAGAAAGTAGGCAAAGGGTTACATAAGTTTTAGGATAAGGAACCCAGAGATTCAGAAAAGGAAAAGGTAATCCTCAGACTAAGCCAGCCCTTTCTGTTAGTGAAACAGAGGATAAGCTTCTCCAGAGAGTCTCACACCTCACCTGGTCCTGGAACTCCACCAAACAGGCTGCTAACAGGCTGCTCATAGGAGAGGAAGAAACGACTTTAGTTCTCAGACAGTGTAAGTTAGATGAGACTAATTGTGGACATGGTTTCAGCAGCTGAGGCTTCAACAAATATGTCCAGTATAGAATACAAGGCATCACAGCTTATTGACAAATAACAGATTTGTAGTCCATGTTAGAAGTAAAGAATATAACACCATGGGATTCTCAGTTTTTATTGTGTCTTTCAATTAAGAATAAGAAGCAAATCCAAAGTTTTGCAGTCCAGAAATTGCTGACAGCATGAAAAGGGAACTATAGTAACACTGATTTTTTTATGGAAACTCTGAAGCAGAATGCAGTTTGAATTATTTTAACTTTACAATGTATCTTTCAAGCAGCTATAATAAGACACAGCTTCCAGCAGTTACTAGATTCAATGCACAGAAAATTCATAAGTATTTTCAATATGGAAAACAATATTTCATGTATCAAATAATAATTTTAAAAACAATGTTTAAATAATTACCAAGACTTTCTACCAGTTTCATGGTGGCTTTACTAATTTTTGCTTGGAAAAGGCTTATTACTATCTTCAGGGTTTTTCTATACAGGAGAAATGGTTAATTCTCTTTGGCTCCATGGTAAAATAAAACAGCCCAAGGTGTTTACCAGCAAGGCTATAAATCATGACAGAGCATCTGTGGGTTTTTTATTTTAATGCCCCATTATGAAGACCATAATGACTTGCAGTGTTTACTAGCACGATTACCTTTCCAACACAGAAATCAAAGAATTTTCAGTTTGGGAATTTTTTGTACCTACAAAAATGATTTTTCAGGTAAGAGAAAATCAGCGTTCTTATGGAAAAAATTGTAGACTCCTATTTTGTTATAGTACAGCTAAGTGAATGGCTTAAGGCTGAGGAAACAAAGCTGTGGCACTTCCACATATCCACTGCCACGTCCATCAAACCCAGTGCCTCTCAACAACAAAAATTGAATTAGTTCTTCTGCAGACAGCTGTTTAATTTAGCAGAACTCCTGTTTTGTACTTCACAGCGTCACAGTCCCAGGATACTTTCCCAAATTCACATTAAAAGGTCCACTCTGGCCCAGGCACGCTTGAAGGTGGCAGAGAAGAAGTTAAATGCCAGACATCTTGTGGAACCCATCTCCTCATGCACTCCAAAAGCTGTGCTATGTTGCCCCAGGGAAACCCGGGAGGAAGGTGCAGCACACACAGGGACTTGTTTGGGGGTGACCAGACCCTTTGCTGGGACTTGTTTGGGGGTGAGCAGACCCTTTGCTGGGCGGTGTGACAGGGTCTGGGCTGTGTCTGCTCATGGGGTGCACAGCGCTCACTCACTTGTTCTGAGCTACAGAAGTGCCAGAATTAATGCCGCCAGTGCTCTGTCAGTGCCTCGACCAGCAGTGATTTGGTGAGATCTGCTCCTACCCCCAGCCAGCACCACTGCACTCCTGTCTGAGCTACCCCAGGGACTAGGAAAATATGCTGCTTCATCTTGATTTGGCAGCTTGTGCATTGGTTCAGGATTTCACACCTATTTGTCACCTGGCTAAAGGGCACTTTATTTTGCAGAAACTAAGTCAGATCTCTTAAGCAGAGCACATGCCAATACTATATTGATTAACTAGCAGTCAATACTCTAGACTGTCACCAGTTTCCATGGAGATAGACCCAATAAAGCAGCTAACCCTATTCAGTATGGCCCAATTGAGTATATTGTAGTAATATTCTACATTTCTATAAGCCATTCATCCTCAAGCACTTCAGAGATTACAGTGTTCTGATATCACTGTGGTGACTGTATCATAACTACCCCCATCCAGCCACACTGAACCACAGCAGTTGTTCTGCCATGGGTGCAGTGTTTCTGAGATAAACCCATGACAGAAAAAAACAAAAATTTTGAGTTTCTGGATCTTCCTTTGGAAGGAAGACTTTTAGGTTTAGAACTAATCAGAATAAAGCCATGTAATAAAATGCAAAGACTTAAATCAATTTAGTTTGAGAAAACAGCCAAGACATCACATCCTATACGTAATTCCAGGGAGCCTGCAGATTAAATATTTCAAAATCTCTTATTTGGACTGCTAAGTTCCCTTTGCCAGTGACTGAATTCTGAATTACTGTTAGATGCATTTTCCTCCTTTAGTATCTAATTTAAGTTTTATTTCCTCTTTCTACTGTAGAAAGTATTTCTGACTAACCATCCTCTTCTACAGCCCTTCATTTTTTGTTATAATCCTCTATTTTATAAACGCAGAGAATATCTCATCTTCAGCCACATTTTCTAAATGACAGAGGGAATGAAAATGAGGTATTGAATGCTTAGCTATTACTTTCTCTGCAAGGGTTGTGCAATACTTTATATACATGGCATATGCAGCATCTTGTTTAGTTGTTGTGGATGGAGCGAAGCATTCACTCATAAGAGAAAAGCAACAATATATTTGATTGAGAAAAGACACTGAGTTAACAACACTGATTTAACAAGATTTGATGGCAAGGTGCACAAGAATTTAATTCTGAATAAAGAACAGGATCAGACAAAACTGTCAGGAAGATCATGAGGTCCATAAAGGACCTCCTTGAATTCTAAACATCTTAGAGGAGAGTTCAGGTGCAGCTGAATCCAGACTTAGTCCCAGACTTGGTCAGTGGTTTATGTTCAAAGGATTATATATACTCACCATCCATGCTTTATGTCACTTAGCTAAGATTTCAGAATTTCAATGTGTCTATTCCTAATTCATTTACCAAGTATCTGATGTGATAAAGAGTTTCTCAAGCTTGAATAGTAGAAACCTTGAGAAGCAACCCTTTCCCAGGGGAGATCCTGGTGTGCAGCCCACTGCCAGGCAGGAGGGCTCAACAGTCTGTGGGCTGCCCACTATTTATGGAGTAAAATCATAGAATCAGAATTGCATACCAAGTACAGATGTTCATTTCTTCCAAATCTGGCTTGAATTGGATACTGGGCAGTGCTGTGGTTAGGTGGGTGTAGTGCTCAAACGAGCCCTTGGCTATTGAGCTGTTTGCTGTCTCCCCTGAATCTACTTTGAGCTGGTTGCAGCCATCACGACCAGCACAAACAGTATGACTGCCACTGGTGGTTTCCACTCGAGCAGGGCCATGGAAATACAGCTCAGGCTGGGTGGGGAAGCACACCATTACAAGGTCAGCTGTAGCATGCATGCATCCCTTCCCTTGATCAAGTGTCTCACTCCAAGTTCATTTGGGACTGTACTGACCCTGAAGCTGTTGCAGTGCCCGTGGTTAAACTTGCCCAGCCAGCTATTAGCTGGCTTCCCATCTAATTAGCTAGCCTTCCCAGCTGCTCTCTTAAGGAAATACTACCTTCAGCAAAAAGGGAATGTAAACTACTTGTTTAGGAGGTTGAGTTTGTCTGCTGGACGTATTTCCCCAGAAGAAAGCTGAGGGGTTTTAATGTCAAATCTTGTAGACCTACCATTTTCCTTTAGAGGTGTCAGCTTTCAGTTCTTCAGACCTTCTGCTGTGTTTTGTAAATGCCATGAAAATACTATTTATAAAGTACAATATTTTAAAATGCTTTTATGAGCAGAAGTTCAGTAAGATTGTTTGTCTTATTTCCACTCTCTTATTAAAAAATGGATGAAGAAGTTTTGCTCCAACTGGCCAAAATAAAAATGTTACTTTTGAGAAGGAATAAGTTCAGAAAGCTGTTTTAGCCCGTATTTAGCTTTGGGATATGGTTACTATTTGTTGCAAGGGGACTTAATTCATTCTCAATGCATTGTTTTTGAATAGAGACATTTGCTGGAATTGAAGCTGAAGTCCCAGAAAGTTTAGCAGCAGAGATAAATGTTTTGGAAGGTTAATAGCCTGTGGAAATAGAGGAGGCCCACATTATGTTTAGTACTCACTACAGCTGAACGATGAAATAGAGACTCTTTTCACCCAGGCACTGAAATGCAGCCACCTGTGGGGAGTAATGTGCCAGCTCTTTAGTGCAACAGTGCAAAACCATTTAAGTGGGAAGTGGAGCGTTATGCTCAGTCCAAAGGGAGTGTTTGCCATTGCTATTACTGAACAGCATGACATTTTTCTCCGGGTGGAAGGCACTGTTTGTATAATGCCATGTTTCAAAAGAATTTGACTTTAGATACACAGGAAATGGGATCCTGCCATCAGTTAATCAATAACTCACTGCCATGGACCAGTCTCCCTACTTAGCACTGAAAGAAACCAGCAGAGGCAAAACCAGGAACTAAGTGAATGTTACTTAACGTGAGTGCCCTCTCCAGTAGGGGTACTTGTATTTATAATTGTTTTTTCACTAAACTTAAAGAGAGATTGAAATGTTTGGTACAGACAAACAGCTTTGAGAATTTTGCTATAGGTTAATATCACTGTTTAATTAATTGCAAATTTCCTTTCTTTTCCAGCAGAATTAGTTGTGTCTCCTTAATTTAGGGAATTTCTCTTATAAATTTAAGCTTAACTTTGACCTGATTTTCAACCAAGCCAATTCTATTTACTTTAAAAATCATCTTTATTTTTCCATATTAGAAAGGGAGAACTTGGAAGAAGTTTTGCAAGAGGCAAAGCCACATAAAGTGACTTACACAAAAGTAGACTGCAGGATTCTAGTTCTCTAAGATTATTTGTTCAAGGAGACCACAGACTGTTTGGGTTTAATGCATTAACTGTGGTTCTTGCTTTCACTCTGCTTTGCTTTCCTCAAACCCAATGAAGTGAATTTCCCCAAATTCAGCACATCACCCTGTCTGCCCTTCTGTGCTCAACTGTCAGAAGAAAAAGCATAAACATGGTTTAAAAATAGTTAAGATGAAAAATTGTAAGAGTATGTGTGAAAAAAGTCTCCTTAAATGTTCAGATGCAATTTCACCTGAAGGTGGCAATATTTAATAATGTTCTGAAGAAAGGGGCTTCCCATATAGATACCTTTAATTAAAGATTCTATGGTTTTAAGTGGATATCCTTCTCCCCCACTATTTTTTCCCAATGTATTGAGAGAGAAGTATGATGAGGTATCATATACTTGTTTCAGACAATCTTGAACATACGTTATGCAAAATTATTTGCAATTAAAATTAAAGCAAACATATAACATAGAAGGCATAGTTTTAGTAATAAAAAATATAAACCTTATATAATAAGCCAACCTTCCCTGCCCTTAATTTAAAAGCGGTTTTAAAAGAGATGGGCTATATATTCCTTTTCACAGTATAGCTATGAATGTGCTCTTTACTCCAAACCCAAACTGGTGCTGATTCTTTCAAAGCAGACCTTGTCTTTATGCTAAGTTATTTCACCTGCACTCAGTACATGCTGTGATTTAGAATGTGATGCATCAGCCAGGCAAGAAGAGGCAGCGTTCTGGGTATTGTGCTGTGTGACGGCAGGACCGGGGTGCCCTGCAGACCAAGGGCAAAGTGCTGTGTGCACTCAGCATGGGCTTATAATCAGTAAAGAAACTTGGCCCAAAGCATTTTCTGCAGAACAGAAGAAATAAGGATTTAAAATAGAATTATTATTTTTTTTAATAGATTTTATAGACATTTTCCTAAAAAATAAACCTAAGCCTAAAGATACCTAGTTTTGGACTATCAAGAATATATAATTACATAAATTTCTTAATCTTTCTGTCCTAATTCATCTTTTGCTGTTTTCCACAGGGCTCAGTGATTTTTCTTTTGATTTCTCTAAAATTCAGTGTTTTCTGCAATGCCATTGATTACTGTCCTTGTGGCTATATTATACACGGAATTGAAATGTTTTACACAGTCCTGGCTGGTAAGGCTGCATCTGTAGTGCTCTGAGAATTCCCTACTAGAAAATCATGTTAGATTTAAAGAAAAAAGAACGCTTAACTAGGGCAGGCAGCAAACAAAAAAAATCCTCAAAGTTCAGAAGACAGCAGCTATTGTATTAAGAGTTGTAGGCAAGAAAGCCAACTGTTGAATTTGGCCTGTCTAGAGGAAAGATGAAATGATAACAGGCTGTGAGTACTTAAGAAGAATTAATAACAAGAAGGTGGAGGGTGGTGTGGGAGGATGGTTGGCAGCATGGGGAAAGCAGGTAGAAGCATAGTAATAGCTCAGAATTACTGAAGGGGAAAATGTAGATTAAATAGGACTAAATGAGAGAGGAGGGAGGTAATCTGGCAGACAGGGTCACTGATTTCAAGGCAAATGCTCATCCCTGAGGATCACATCAAGCTACATTGTTTGCAGAGGCTGGAGCTGGTAACCCCAGAGGTCTTTTCAGCTCTAATATTCATGGGTCAGATGACTCTCTCTTTGGCAATAACTGAAGGAAGAGTGTTTTGTATGGAGAGCCCTGCTTCCTGAGGGACTGCCCTGTGCAAAGGAAGCTGGGAGCCTGGCTATGTGCACCCTGCCGGTTCCTACACCTTGTAACTGCCTGGAGCTTTACCCAGGCTTTCCAACTTGAAAGAAGAAAAGAATCTCTCGCTCACAATGGCTCCTGTTGGCTCTGGAGGCAGGCTGACATAAATAAAGCATAAACAAGGGCTGGAGAGCAGTTAGTTGACGTACTGTTAGTTGGAGTTTTGACTAGAAAAAAGTGCCACTGATGAATTGATGGCTCTAAAACCGTAGTTCACATAATTTCTGACAGAAGGTTGATTTTTCCCTCATGTCCATCCCTGAGAAAAAGTGAACAGTAAATTATTATCCTTCCAAACCAGAAATAAAGGCCATTTAAGAGGGAAGGTGGAGAAAATAAGGCTGTAGGCTTTTCCCACCTGTTCTTCCTGCCCAGCCACTTGCCTAGCAGAAGGTGTAAACTGGCAAATTCCCTGATACTGTCCTACCTCTGGGAAAGAGATACAAACTAGCTCCCTCAGGGTATGGGACTGGTTCCTGCTACATGAGACCACAGTCACAGTCTTGCTCTTAAAGATTAGCCATATTTCTTATTGGGTTTCAAAAGTTTTTTGAGGGAATGTCTCAACTCCTTTTTTAATGCATCCACTCTGTGACATTCAGTGCACTTAAAATAGGCTCACTACCTTTGGCATTTCTATTAAAACTGCATGTTCAGGAAAGGAACAGTGTCTGAGTGAATCACTGACAAGAAAGTGCAGGTATTGCAGAGGGGAAAAAGGGTGATTATCTCCAGGCATATTCTGCTGGAAATTGAGTAGACTGAATGAAGATTTGACAAAGTCATAATGAGAACCACAATATCACAAGGTAGCAAGTCAGAAAAGCAAAATAAACAGTCCTAAGCCAATGCATTCAAACTTCATGGTTACAAAAAAAATCATGACACAAATGGCAGAAGGACTTCCTGTATACACTGATACCAGATCATTCACTATAGGAAACATGATATGTTCATGAGCAACAATGTGTGCAGAATAGTCATTTGCCACAGACAAAGCTGAAAAAGATTTTCAGCCTGCAGCTGTAGGGACAAATTAAGTGCACTCATGAACAGGATAGTCTCAGTATAAGAATCTCAGAACAACACAAGTGAAAATGAATTGAAATAAAAATAGAGGAGTGAAAATAACATAGATAAACAAAGATAAGCAGCTATGCCATCCAGAAAGTTTTGCTACAAATAGAGAAGTTTTTGTCAAAGTGTCCAAAGGAAACACTTTTGGCCCTTCTTAGATCTGGTGGGATTTCAGTCTGCAGGCTTAGATCTGAAGAACAAAGCAGCCATGTCCAAGCCTCAGAGTCATGGCACTCATGCTTGGCACGGGGACGAGCAGAGACAAAAGCAGTGCTGGGCTGGCTCCCTAATCCCAGAGTTTGAACAGATCAGTCCCAGGCACTGTGCAGGCACAGGGTTTGTATCTGAACACCAGTGCCCATCCTCAGGGAATCACTGAGCATCATCTCCAGCATCTCTTTGTTCTCCAACAGGTCTGGCCCTTCCCTGAGGCTCCCAAGGAGAGCACTCTCCCTGCTCCAGCTCGGGATCAGGAGGGGGGATGCCAGGGGTGCAGAGTGGTGCAGGCTGCCCTGATCTCTGACCTCAGACAGTTTGCTCTTCAAATGATGGGAAATGAAGTACCAAGAGGCTTCTTTGCCACACAGCCCCTCCCATTTACCAGGACTGGCTTTGCAGGATTAAGGGATCCAAAACTCCAGGGCCTTGACTAGAACACTTCTTTATGGCAAAGCACCACTAAAGCTATGACACATTTTGCAAAGAATAGCTTAATAATAAGTTTTAATAGAATCATATGCTCTGCTTATTTTTTGCTTAATTTTTATGCCCCTCCTCTCCTATTTTGCTGAGCTGTGCCTATTTTGTTTTCAATAAGGATGCTTGATGAAGATGAATTAAAACCTGTAATACCTAATTTAGCACAGAATAAAATATTTAGTGTGTTAGTTCATATTCTGATGTGCTCGGCAAAATTTTCTCACACTTAACAAAATTAAGGGTCAGTCAAACAGCAAGAATCTGTCAGGTACAACTCTGTGTATAATGATCTGTGGTTTTGCCAGGATCTCTTTCACTAAGAAGAATTCAGTAAATCTTTTTTTTCTTGGTGAAATCACATTGCAGTGTACCTTTGGGACAGTAGATTCATCTTGTTAATGAGACATATTTCCAATGCACATGTAGGATGGAGGTGGAAGGGTGCTGGGATTTTTTTTGTTTCATTTTGCTTTTCTAAAAAGTCTACACAGAAGAAAATCTTTTCCTTTTGGGTTCTCTTGCAGTTAGTTCAAGGCCCTGGAAATGTTTTATCTTTTATTAACCAGCGGGCCATCTCTATTATCTCAGATGGAACATACTGTCCCATTTACAGCACTGCCTCTGAATACATTTTCTGTGTTTCCATATTTTCATTTTACTAAAAGAATCCACTGTAGAAAAAACCAGAAAAAATAAATTTCAGGTTGGAGAATCCTTTACTACAAGGAAAAAATGCTATGGCAGAAGAAGCAGGTCATTCCATAAGGTTCATTTGCTCAATTTTAATGTATGCCTCAGCAGGGTGGCATGAGTCTAATTGGATTTGAAAATTGTGTGAATCTCCTGTAATAAAAGCCATATTTGCCAAGGCAGCTTCAGGAAAACATTATTCCTATTGGGTCTTAGATTTAAGGGACAGCAGAATGAAAGAATGAATAACAAGCATTCTACAAAATACCCTTCCACATGACTGTGGAATGCTGTGCAACTTCAAATCACAGTTCCAAAAAACAGGATTTATATTAGGTTTATGTTGTCTCCTACCAACAACCTCATATTGATAGAATACTCAGGGGGAAGCTTTAAGGAAGATTAGCAAAATAATCCTTTCATGCTGGGAGTTGCATTTCTTCAGTTAAATGGCCATTGCAAGCAATGAAAATGCAGGCAAAACTGCCAGTAAAAGAAGATATCCACAGAAGACTGAATCTGAATGTTTTCTGGAGTCAGCTTAAATTATCTGTTAATGGACGGCTATCACACATCCCTCTTCCAGTGAAAATGTATGATCTATATTATTACAGCATCTGTAAATGAAGTCTCATTGACACAGACAATATTGTAGTGATGTAACCTGTTATTTAATTATTTTTTTTGGCTGGACAAAAATGATATGATGTTTAGCATTTAGATTTTTCATTTATTTCCTGTTTAATTAATTTAGAAGCATGCGAAAGAATTGCACATGCACTGTCTAAATCTTGTGAGGGACATAAAGGTTTTCTCACAGCACTTAATAAAGCTGAGCTTTTTCTTAACCCCACCTGCAATGACAGATCAAGGAGAATTTTGTTCTTAAAAAAGACTGCCTCCAGAAACATAGCTTTCTTTAATGGACAACAATGTATGGATAACAGCTGAGGAGTACCTCTACAGTCAAATGTGAAAACAGCAGCATTGACCTGGCAACAGTGTTGAATAGAAATACACACTGTCTTTAAAAGATACTTTGCACAAGTAGTTTTACATGAAAATCACTGCCTTGAGTTTGGGGTTTTTTTGGTCTTCTTTATTTTTCCATATTCTTAACAGAATAAACCAAGACTAACTCCATTTTCCTATCTGACAGTTAACTGTTTTATTTCTGGTTCAGCACCCTCCTTTAGATACAAAGACTCATGGATAAAGTAGCTGATCTCTTGAGGTAAGCATAGGTGATATTGCTATTACCCACTTATATCAGTCTTGCTTTGAAGTCAGACACAGAGAAAGGGAGGCAGAACAGTGCCCTGCCTAGGGTGTGACACAGCATCACTCAGGCCTGATGTTCTGGGGCTGCAGGATCCTGTCCAGGCAGGCTGGAGTTACCAATGAACCACATGGCACACCAGTGAGACGGGCTTCTGCTCAGGAAACCATTTATTCAACACAGGAACTAACTCGGGTTCAGAGAGCCCCGAACAGAGGCAGGGTGATGGGACAGAACCAGGGTGGAGTTCAAGGTCAGGGACCACCAGGAACACAGCAAGGGAGAAACCCCAGGGGCCCAAACTCAATCAGAACCCCTGGGCTGCCATCCCACGGGCTTGGGACAACTCTTCCAAGGCTCACAGGGCCCATCCCATGAGGCAGAGGGATGGAATTTACTCTTCCCCGGCTTTAAAGCCACGCCTCTCACTTTAACAATGCTTATCTGAAACTGAATCTTTGCCTCCCTGCGTGGGGGGCACTTTACATGATGTGATACAAAGTAGTGGGGTTTCACCCAATGAAAGTGAAGGAATAAATATTTGTTTAATTTGCTTCCTACTCAAGAGACTTTTAATCCTAGGCTGAAAGGATGCACCCAGAATTTCCACTGCAGAAGAGAGAGTTTTTTTTTCCAGTTAAATGTGAATCCTGAGATGCTCACAACGAGACCTTTTCCGAGTAAAAAGGGATCATTTATGGGGAATTTGGGCATCACCTCAGCAAAGGTCCATTTGACCATATAAGATGCAACAGTAGGAAAGCAGACCATTTCCCTCTCTTTCTAAGCAGCCAAAATAAAAAGGATTAAAAAGAACAGCAGTTGCAGACCAGGGGCATGACTATGATCTAATTCTACTCTCATCCTGAGGTAAGTTACTTGATGGCAGTACTTTCATGCAGGTCAATATTAGGATGGAATCAAGCTGAATGCATTTACATCAGTAGCTGCTCTCACCTTTACTGTGAGAAACAGTCCCTGAGTTCCAGAGCAGTTCAAGCTGTACTTTGTCACAGGTTGGAGAGGAGGCAGGTCCCATCTCCATGTCCCTGTGTAACACAAGCCAGTGAATTCACAATCTTTTTCCTCTGTCAGGGAGAGTTGTACGCATTGAGAAAAGACTTTGAGATTGTTGCTTGCATCCATTGTTGTGCTCCTCACCAAACACAATCCATTACCACAACATTAACCTTGAGTGTTTCCAGGGGTTGTTGGTTTCTTCAGCCAATGCCAGAAACTAAGGCACTGGGCATTAGTGCAGTTGGAACCACCTCCACCAATGCTAGTCATGAAATCTCCTCTGCAATCCCTGCAGATGTATCAGCCTGTGCTTAGCCCAGTGTCTCAAAGGCAATTATATTTGCAACTGAGAAAAATCTCTGCAAAGTTCTCCTGTCCTCCAATACTCCGCACGTTCTAGGGATGGGAGGTATTACCAGGATCTCACAGCAGGCAGCACCAACATCCAGTACTTCCTTTTTGCTTCCAGATCCCACCTTTTTCTGTCAGTGAACTTGGAAACTGCACCTCAGATTAATTACTAACCAATATGACAGTTCTCAGTCAGATGTCAGCAATGATACCTTTTCAGTTAAATAGAAGCTATATTCCACAGAGATTTTTCAGATGCTGATACATTTAAATAGCAAAACAGTTTAAGGCAAGAGAGCCAGTTTTCCAGCTCACTAACCCCAAGAAATAAAAAAATCAAAATTGTATTAACTGTGCGTTGCTTTCTTTTTTCATCACTTAAAGTCTTTTAAAAAATGCATATGGGAAAAGATACCTCCTGTAGCAGGCACTCTAGGTGAGTGCATTGAAAACATTAAAAAAAAAGTCCTCATGTACTACAGAGTATTGCTCTTAACCTGCCTATATATTAAGCTTCTAATAGAGACAAGGTGAAATGGATGTGAGTGACAGAAAAAATTATTCTCTTGTAGACATGACTTGTGTTTTGTTTTGATTTTTTTAAACTGATTAGAAGGGGTCCTCAGTTCATATTCCCACAAATAGCCAGTGACACTCTAACTGGTAATTTGGGCTCATCGATAATTATACTAATTATCTCCAACCTACAGCAAACTGAAAAGTCTCAGTTTCATTTTTTTTCCTTTGAAGATTGCATTCTTTATTTGTGTTGCATCAACTTAGAAAATGCTTGAACCCTTTCTTCTTATAAGGGAGAAAGAAGAAGGTATTTTTTATTTTACATATGTTCATGTGCATATTTTACATATGTGTATGTATTTACATGTGTAACCTTTTCTTCCCCCATATTCATGATGATTTTTGTATAGTTCTGGAAAACAATTTTGCACCTGTCCTGGAAAATCAACTGTATAATTAAAATCGTGTTGTTGCACATGGAATTAAAGAAATAAGGAGATGCAAAATGGGCAACAGCACCAGTTGACAGATAAGGGAAATGAGGAATGTTGGTTTTGAGACCCAGACCTTTCTGAGTCATTATCCCTAAATAAAAATCTTGGTCTAGGTTCAGGTTGACATAGGATGACTGGTGACAGCACCAGAAATTGCAATCAAATCTGGAAAGCTCCATCCAATCAGTGGCTCACTGACAGGACATTCTTACTCCTTTCATCTTCAATGCTGGCAGAATTTTTATAGATAACTTCCCTGAAGATGTAAACTACCTTTGTAAAAATATGCATAGCTGAATAAAACTTACATATGCAAATTGTAAAATTTCAGAATAACTAATACAATAGAAAGCAGTAAAAGGTCAATAATTAATAGGAAAATATAAAAACAAACAAAAAGCATGGGGGTGATATGCTGATCTTCCTCACAGGAGATGATGAGACAGTATTTTGAACTCACATACCAAGTGTGATTTTTCAATTATCTGCAAATAAAGAGTTTTATAGGACTTTCAGAAAAAATTATTTGGAGAAAAGTCAGATCTTATATGCATATTATTTCAAAAATGCCCACCTGATGTATTTTTACAACTCCTTGCAACAGATGAATTCTGCACCAAACCGTTTCTAGTTTTTGAAACTTTTTAAATCAAGCAAAGCATCCTAATTTGCACAATTCATACTTAGCTATATTACTTATTTCTGCTATCTTTTTCTCTTGACTTTAGAAGATAACATGAGCTATTGCTCTCTTGTTTAAGCTTTCTACTGATTTAGCACTTCTACGGCCATTCAAACCACAGATTTTGGAGTCAGTTTGAAGATAAGATGAGCTTCAGGCCAAGTTGAATTTGCCCAGCATTGCTTGTCCATTGCTTTCACTAGACATTTAATTAGCATTATAGAAAAAAAGGATGCATTTGAAAGGAAATCACAAGGATATTTGATGATTTATCTTACAAAATATGTTTTAAATTATGTTCAAGGGAAAAGGCAATGGAAAGACACTGTACAAATTGCCATTATTCTTCCTCTGCTGGACCCGGTACTGAAAAAACTCAGAACTAGTTGTTGCATCAAAAATAAGGAAGAAGTGAATCACAAAAGTCAAACATATCTGAAGCATGTGATTAGAACTAGGAACTTTCTCAGTTTTGGCACCCAGGCATTTGGATACCATCACCCTGAACAGCCACTGCACAAGGAAAAGGAAAGGGAGTCCCATGGGTTTGGTGTCTCCATGAGTCAGGACTCCAGCCCAGGCATGGCAGGGACTGAGCTGACGGTGTGAGCAGAGTCCCTGGGTTATATTAACATTTACTGTCTGGGCTGCTGTGTTCCCATGGAGCTTGGCAGCATTGTACACTTGCTCTGCACACATATAAGGAATTCAGGAGGCAGAGGAGAGTTGACACAAATACAGATTATGATGCAATTACTCATAGTTAAAGTGATATTCCAAAGGTGTAATTTTGCCAAGATGACATAACACCTCCTGTTATTGTTACTTATATGTTATCATCACTGGGATTGTTTAGGATGCTGCACCATCTCAATCCCACCAGCACTAGAAATTGCACAGCTTCTCAAACACAATAAAGGCTCATCAGCTGCTCCTTGGCCAAATTGAGTGATGCATATGGTGTGTTCTGCACACTCTGCCATTCTGTGGTGCAAGACAAGCAGTATTGTTAACGTGAAAGAGGCAGAATTAAATATTCAAAAGCTCCATAATTTACCAGAAGGTAATAAATAAACATAAATGCATTTAATTAAATTATCTGAATGAGAAATCATCTCCTAGATACAAAAGGCTTGCATTCAGCCAATATGTATTCCCATTCTACTGTCCTGTCCCATTTTCTGTGACATCCTTATGTTTTCTTTCACTGATCTCTTCTGTCATTCAGCCAAGATCAGGTTCAAAATCTTTTCCTTGCCATTAGTAATGACCCTTTGCATGCCCTGGGAAATCATCTTCTTTTTATATAAGAAAATAGTTCACCAGAGCCTTTGCTGTCAGTAAGGTTGAAGGGACATCTCTAGCACCTAATAAACACAGAATAGATTTAGCAAGGAGATTCAGAAAAGTGGGGGGAAAAAAAAGCTGCTGAAAATGTAATATAGCATTAAAAAGAGAGCCTTGAGACTTGCTCAGAAGATTAAAGGATTATTTCTATCTTGGAAGCTTGTGAGATGGAGGGTCCAGGTAACCTATGCACCTATGTAACCTGGCATATTTAACTTTCTTGATACAAATTTATTTTTCTGGCATTTTTGCAAGATAGAGTAGTTAACTGAATCAGTCATGATGACATTAAAATAATGAGCCCTCTATCAGAGAGGCTGGAATAAATTCCAGGATGAGAATAGTGTGCTACCATTTAACGAAATGTTATTTTACTGTATTTCAGTTCACATTTACAATTTATCTAGGAATTCTATCACTTATTAATTTTCTTTTTTGCCTAAAAAATGTTATTTAGAGTATAAATATTCTTCACTAGGAAACTAACTATAGCGTCCAACATTTTTGGGATCAGTTGTGATAGCCTATATTAAAGGGCTACAAATTTCCTTCTACACCAGATATTAGAATCAATGACACAAATTAATATAACATAATATAATTATAATATTATATGCTTGCTCAGGAGTATTATTTTTCACTTGCCCAACTGAGTTTCTTTAGATACATCAGGACTCTTCTATATTTAAATAATTAAGGAAATCTGGTAATACCCTTATTGCACCACAGTATTATGTATTTTGACATTTTCTTTTCATGCAATATTAATACAGTTCTTCATGCCATCCCATTTTCTTATTCCTACTTCGAGCAACACAAAATATCTAGAATTTTGGCTAAACACCTCATTGAATATGAACTAATAAGTTAAAGGGTCCAACTTTGTAGTGTCACAACCAGACAGAGAGGAGAGCACTTCAGGTGCACTTTGTTAGGGAACTATCCTGACAGAATAATGGGTTTTGCCCATTCATTTCATGCCTTTCGATGAAATAGTCTATCTGCACCTACAGAAAGCTGCTTTTGTCAGCACATTTCACGTCTGCTCTGCACACTGGGGATGAGCTCATAGCAGACACCTGTCCTTCCCAGCCACGGGGCTCAGGGCAGGCTGCAGAGCCTGTGTTACCCGGCCTTTCCACAGCACTGACCAAAGCTTCTCCAAAGTTAGGGACTACAGAAAGGGTAACAGGAAACTTGGTGGGAAATAACCCATTTCAAAGTGAATTTTGCATTTTGAAGTTTTCAGAGACTGTTAACCACCACTCCACAGACCAAACCCATGCAGACACTGCCCACACGTGCAGCAATCATCCAGGGAGCACTGAGCACCTCTGGCTGCAGAAGGAAGGGAGATGCTGCAATAAAAAGCAAGGGACGTTGCTAGACTTGGGCTTTAAAAATTGATTCCCAGCTTTGGCTTGTCAAAGTAGATGATCTAGTTGTTTTTATTTAGCAAGGAAACAGTTGTACAGGAGGTTCTGAGGGTCAGGGAGATAACTTGCTTCTGTAAATTATATAAAGATGGGATGTGGCCCTGAAAGCATCTGTAATTCAACTTCCAAAGAGTTTCACTAACAAGTAGTGCAAAATCTTCTCCACATTACTGCTTTTCAAGGACTAGTAAAGCTTAAACATTTACTCTGAACTTCCAGGTCATGTAATTCAATTCTCATAAAGAAACATGCAGAGCACCTGGGTGTCATAAAGATGCCAATCACTAAAGCAGACTTGCATGTAAATGTAAATGTTTCTGTTTGGGTTTTTTCCCCCCATCATATTGTAATAGGATTTTATTATTGTAATGCAGCTTACAAAGAATTGTTCCCACCATAAATTTGGATAGAAAAACTGAGAAGTCACCACCTTGCAAATCTATATAAAGCAATAGTCAAAATAAATTTTCTTGTGAAATGAAAGAGGAATAAGACTCATTTTACTTTTCTCTGTCTTACACATTAGGATAGCAGGCATTCTAGAGAGAGCACTTTACCTATTCTACATTATCATGAGAAATGAAAAAATTGAACACATGCCATTGGGTATGTGCATGTGCATCTGTTTTGTAGCAGTTAGTGTTTAAAAGGCTAAGCTACATAATCAGAAATTATCCTGGTTTTTTTTGCAGTTGTGAAGGTTCAGTGAGTTCACTGAAGTTCCTTTCATCCATATTGTGCAAAAGGAGAATCAGATCAATCAAAAATTAAAATCCTATTAGTGGACTTGGACAAAACTGATCCTTGTGCAAGCCAGCTTTAATTGTGAAGATTCCCCTGATTTAAATTCCACTTAATTTGACTGAAGGCAAAATCATAATCCTGCCTTCGTACCTCACTATCTCCTCAAGTGCACAGTGAAAGCAACTAAAAGATATATTTAATAGGCTGAGCTACGTATTGTGCAGGTCAATAATCTTCAAGGATCAAGAGCAAAAGAAAATGCTGAATTATACCCTGCCAATGACACTGTCTTTCTTGCAACTGCCAAAATACCTGCAGAGGGTTATCTCAGCTCATCTCAGTTACAAGGGCAGAGCATGACAAGAGGAACAGATTTGAAAGATCCTAAGAAGAGACTGAAACCAGGAACCTGAATTGAATACAGAAACAGTACATAAAATCTATCTAACACATGATGACATGCTCTGTGCCTACAATGCTGCTGAACTGAAAATGGAAAATAAACCCTACAAGATGCTCAGTGTAATTTAAGCTGGCAACAAAAAGCCATGGATAACCATTCTGAGGGACCTGGACAGAAAAGGGCACAAACCCTTTGGAAACTGCAGGTGGAAAAAGTGCTTTTGGCATCTTTATGATACCATCCAGAAGCAGATGAATATCCAAAAAGACACTTTTACTATGAACTTCTTGAAGAAAATTATATGCTGTTTGTTCAGATAGTTATTCTATTAAAAGGAATTATTATTATTTGCCCCAATTGTTTCACGTCCCAGCTAACAGATGTTTGAGTTCTTACCAGCAATGCAAAGAAAATCAGAATTTTAACACCAGCATTGCATGGCGTTTCACTAAGATTTTAAATAATAAAAATCTTTAGCATCCTCAAAATATCATTTTTCATTAGAGTCAGGAAATACTGGTAGCAGAGTTCTGTCCCAGAGATTTTGAAACAACTAATGAAATTTTTGCTTTGTAACTTCTTTCCAAGAAGTGTCAGGACTGTGGAGAACATCAGAGTGTTCTGAAAG
The DNA here is from genome assembly GCF_030490865.1 of Poecile atricapillus. NCBI lineage: Eukaryota > Metazoa > Chordata > Aves > Passeriformes > Paridae > Poecile > Poecile atricapillus. Next base: position 14,222,472 of record NC_081255.1, on the reverse strand, counting down.
TCCCTCAGGAATAAAATCATCTTCTTTTAATCTTTAGAATAAAATGCAGGGACTTTTGGATGTGAAAAGACATATTTTCTAATTTTGACATTTCCTTAAATCATCTCTTCATCCAGTGTTGCCCTTTCTAGGGCTTAAAACCTTCACTACGTTTCTCCAAACAGCTAATTTCAGGTAACTGAATGTCTTCCATTTTAATCAGAAGGACAGCTTATATTGTTTGAAGTGGTCTATAAACTAAAGTCTGGCTCTTTTTCCCAGTCATGAGGGTATCCAATGTTTCCATTTATCTGGTGGAAGGAAACACAATCACTGCAGTCCGTGGGACCTTTGTTCAGGTACAGCTCTCCCATAAACATTGTTCCTGGGTTTGGGACACTGGGTGCACTCTGAGGGTTACCTCCATGTAACAAGAGGGTAACCAAATATGTTTATCTGGGTTCTAGATTTCAGGAATACTTTTTAAATGAATATAAAAATTGAATTTTACTTATCAGGTTTATAGAAAATAAAAAATGTGTTTAAACAAGAAAGAAGCTTGTACTTTTTTTCTTTTTTTAATGTTTGAGATGGAGCACTTTCAGACTGGGAACAGAAATCCTGCCAGGCAATAACACCCTGATCTAAAGCTGAGGTCTGTGACAATGCATGAGGCAAAGCACTGATAACCCTCTCTGGTAAACAGACATCTAACCCTGACCCAGTACCTTTATTAAGAAATTCACCCACACACTGAGCAAGCCATTGCTTTCCAGAGCTTAGTAAATTCACATCTATTTACTGTAATATTTTTTGATATATAGAGTATAATACACTTAGAAAGCACTGAGATCTGGCCAGACAGCATTTATTCCTTTACTAGGAGGAATAAAACATTCTGTATTAAAGCAAGTGTGCAAGTTCCTTTGATAAGAGGTCTTTTGCCAAAATCTGTCATTGCAGTTATTAAAAGCATATTGATAAACATGGTTTGAATTAACTAAATACCCACTGAAAGATGTAGGCAATTTAAATCATAATATTAGTGTGGAGAAATTTCCCTTTCGTGGGTAAACACAGTGGGTAAAATGGCTGTGCAGTACATGGTTTTCAGTGGACAGGGTTCTCAGAAACCCTCTTTCCCTCTTGTGTAAAAATCTTTAAAATTCATTAGCTTTCAGTAAAAAAGAGAGGAAATTACATGACTGAGCATTTTAGCAAGAAAATCATGAGTGGTATGAAACCTTAAAAGAAACACCTGTAATTCTATTAAGAAAAGACTATTTTTCCTTTCATACAAAGAGATAACCCCTTATTCTGTACTCCTTCCCTCTCTTACCCTTTCAAAGTAATCTTAACTGTAACAACATCTCTAACATTCTGCATTCACCACCAGCAATACCACAAAGTACTTTAAAAAAAAAAATAGGAAAGGAAAAAGAAATAGTCCTTGTGAACTTAGGTGGCTCAATTATGGTGTTACTGTGGTCAATCTTTCCAGCCACCTAATTTATGAAGGCCTTAAGTTACTCAGAGATATAAATTGCCACCACATTTTCTAATTCTGTTTTGCATGTTATCTCTCTGTTTTACACTAACACATATTTCCATACTCATAATGCATAGAGGTCACTGTTACTATTTTCAGCGCCTATTTTCAAATGGGCTCGAAGTATGCAACACAATGTCTTTTGTTTCCTGCGAGTATAAGTGCATCTTCTGAAGTAAGGGATGACAATAATATTATAAAACTCTTCTGGGTGATTTTCTAAAATTAGAAATTTAAAAAGTAGATGCTGTCCCAGAACACAGGGTTTTGGTGCAGCAGGAGTTATTGCTCTCCAAATGGAGGGTACTTATGAAAAAAAGAACTTTTCTTTATTTGACATTTGGGTTATTTGAGAGGGCCATATTTGCTCTGTGATTGGTACATAATAACAGAGCAGGGAAAAGTAGAGAACAAACAGAAGTGGCTGTACTTTCAGAAGTCATGAAACACTAATGAAAACATCCCAGAACTGCCCATACACTTTCCAGTCCTTCCCTAACAACGGGGTGAGCAAGAGGTCTGGAGTTTAATTTTCCTTTAGGGCAGCTCAGTAATACACCTTAATTCATTCAGTACTGACTTGATCCTGATTCACATATTCCTGTAAGGCCACAGGGGAAATGATGGGAGGCTGGAAGGGTTATTTCTCTCCTCCTCCTCCTGCAAACAGCCAGTGGCAGAACTGTCTAAGGCAGCAGAAATGTCAGACACTGAAATAATGCTGGAATGTTACACAAGTGAAATGACAAAAGGCAAGGCACACCCCCCCACATCCCCCCAGCCCACTCTGTCTTTTAGCCAGAGTCATCTCAAGGGCTTCGTGTAACAAGAGAAGACACAACATTTTCAGATGGAAATGTAATTTTCAAGTTGACAGTACAGCTTTAATTAAATGGGAGTCCAAGGAAAGAACCTAACACTGGGAAATAAATAGGCTATAAAAGAAGAAAACCACCAGTGTGGATAGCCAAGGAAATTAAGGGAGAGAAGAGGAAAGAGCAAAGGCCATGTGAGACATCTATTACAAAACATCAAGGTTAATGCTACAAGTGGAGGCATAGACAGCCAAAGTGATAGAGATTACGGAAATGATCAAGGAAGCAAAGATCAAACATGAAAGGAAATTGGCAGATTCTTAGTGCATTCTGTCTGCACTGACCTGAAAAAGGGAGTTTTTGTGTTTTAAAATCTTGTAGCTGAAAAAAAAGGCACTGAAATATATTGTAGCTTTTTAGACAGTGAATTGACTTAAAATGCAAGCAGCTATAGACAGCAATTATTTTAATATTCTACATAAAATTACAGACTCCCTGTCACTTCCTTAAAAGCTATGTCCTATATTAATATGGAAGAAGGCACTTTGAAGTATCAAACAGGGAACTTATGATTCTCTAAGTGTAGTTCCATATCTGAATATTTCTGCCATTTTCTACTTTTCTCCAAAAACAATAAAAATCCCCAAAAAACCAATTGCCCATCCAAAAAAACCCCAGAAAACAAAAGAAAATTGCTGCCAAAAGTATTTTGAAATTTAGGAAAAACAGAGGCAGGCACCAAGGTGCAGCTAGAGCATGAGCTTGTTATAAATCTGTATTGTGATATTGGCTTTCGCAAGTACTACGATAAATATTATATGTTAAATACTTTTTAGCTATGTATGTACTTTTTTTTCTTGCTAACAAGTTTTAAGCTTAAAGGGATTTGTAGTACAAAGCAAAGAAACCCCAGAGGGCAAAGACAGTGGGGCCCAAGCTGTTATCAGCAGAAGAACAATGGAAACCAGGCTGTTATCAGCAGCCAGGACCAGGCTGTTGGCAGAGGAAGGAGGACCTGAAGCCCAGCTGTCACCGGTGGCAGAGGGAAGGGGCCCAGACTGTTATCAACACTGACCATTTGCAGAAGAAAGGAAACCAAACTCTAAAATAATGATGATCAGCAAAAATAATGATGATCAGCAAAAATAAAAAAAACCAAACATACAGGGCATGTTCTAAATAGGCAGAACCAGGGTGGGGACATGCTAAATACTTCTTGAAAAAGTTTGAATATGCATTAAACCCTCACAGCAGGATGGGATAAAAAGGGTGTTCCCAAGATACCAGGTGTGTTCCTGGCAAGGCGCCAGGGCACCCGGCCATTTTAACCCTTTGCTTTATTTCCTTTGTCTCCTAGTTGTCTTTTTGTTTATATTAAACGTTTTATAATTTATTAAGTGAATCTCGTTTTTCACAAGCTTCTGCAGCTTCCAGTGGGAAGGACATCCCGTTTGAACGGGACACCTGGCTCTGGGGCAACCCGAGAGGCAAATCCAGTCAGTGTTTGCTCCCAGAGCTGGCTTGTGCCAGGCACTTCTCTCAGGTTGATGAGTGCAGTTCTGCTGTTGTGTTGCTTTTGTAATGGTGGCAATCCCTTTACCCATCATGGTCACCACACTGCTCTTTGCTACTTTTGTTTTAACCAACTTTTTACTGCACCTTGTGTTCTGTTTGCTGTAGTTGTTTACTTAATTCAACTGAGCCCAGTCTGGTAAGTCACAGTCAGACCCTGAGCAGACACATACAAAGGACATTTACTGTTCTGGAAAGCTTCATGTGTCATATTCAATCTACCTGGCATTTAATCCTCCACATATTAATTCAGTTATTATATCTGTTTAGATGACTATTATTCTCATTAGTGAAACAATAAAAAACCACATATACACTCATACACACTTGAATGAGGTTTTTTCACTTTTTGTTAAACTGTCAATTTTAGCAATTATTTTGCCTCATCTTGAGACTTGTCTTTGCCTTCTGTCTTCAGTTTTAGATTGTACCTGTAGCTCAGGTATTGTAGTCACAGGTTTTTAGCTCTTGCTCTTGAGCCTAGCATTTAACAAGAATTTGCCTTTGAGATAAAAATGAAACACACTAAAACTGACGATTTCTGAGTCAGCCCAACTTTTTTTCTCTGTCCTAAGGGAAGAATTTCAAAGGAGCAGCCATATCCCTGCTTCTACAATTCTAACAATTATTTTCTAAGGAGGATAACATTATCGTATCTATGATTCACCATTTTTAGCAAATCTACAGTGAAGAAAGGCAAGCAAAAGTAATTAAAGAATGTCTATTTTTTTTCTTCCAGAGAATTAAAGTCTATTCTTACAAGATTTATATAATAATGTTCTAGTTGCACTTGACTCCATGTGTTCGATTCCCTAAGGATTTAGGAACAGTGCTGCTGCCTATACATTTTCTTCAGGGGATTATAATGGGAAATGTGAAATCCAGTCTGTTGGAGGAAGGCCTGCAGAATGTTCTCATTGCTAGGATTAAGGAGCAGAATGAAGGAAAGGAGCAGAATTATTGTCATTATTCTCTTCTGAGCACATCACAGCTTAATTTACTGACCACTTCCACAAAAGGGTTCACAATTATCTATTTCAGGGTTGAAATACTAATTCTTTTTGGTGAGTGGAGACAAAATCACACCTGTCTTGCCAGTCTTCTTTATTTTCCTCTGTTGGCTACTCTGTTCTCAAAGAGCTGGGCAGAGGCATGTCTCCTGCAGCTCCTGTCTCTGTGCAGGGGGAGCCTCCCTTGGCCTCTGACTGATCACACAGAGAACGTCACATTCAGCATCAGGCACAAGAAAACACTGCCAAGCACAGCAGGAGAGGGAAACAGTGTTATTTGACTTTTGAAGAATGCTTGGAAGGGTAATAAACACGCACAGGAGATCAACTATGCAGAAACTCAGTGGGTACATGACAGCTGCCTACAAATACTTGAAGGAAATAAGCACTGCTTTAGGAAAGTTACTATTTATCATAAGCATTGGGGAAGCAATGCAAACACTGGATAAACACCTGGGGACTGAGCTCTTTTAACTTGTAGAGTCAGTTCCTGTATAAACATTAAAACATTTGCAATAAAGCATAATTTTAGGAGGGCAGTTTGAGGGCCAATTTGACTATAACAGGAAATCACTCAGAGACTGAATGGGTTTGGAATCAAGTGTATTTTACAAGTTACTTTCTACCACTCACAATCTTATTTTTTTCTCTGTAAATGTAAAGAGACATGTGGTCATTTTAAACCTATGTTGGTCAAGGTTTTTTCAACCAAAAAATTAATGCAAATAATACATGATTTTTAGCTCCCTTGAACCAGTTTCAGTTCACTGGGATGTGTTTGGACAATGCAAAAATGGAGTGTAAATGCAGAGAGCTTTGAAAGGAAGGGTCAGTGATTACAGAACTGCCTTCCAAATTTGCTTGGAAATGTTTGATTTCTTTCTAGCCTTTGAAGAAAAACAGTATCTGTTTTTTTTTTGTTTTTTCACTGCAGCCTCAGATAATCATAAGAAATAAAACTCTACCTGCTCCTCTGGGGTGGACAGAAAACAGATGTGAATCAACACAACTCCTGGCTGATTTGGTTATGGCATCTCCAAGGCAGAGTGGTCTGTTGAATGCCCTTTCCTGCAGCAAATCCTATGGCTACTGTGAGAAGGAAAACCCTGAGATTATAAATATATTCCTAAGAAACCTTTCCATCCTCGTTTTACTGTTGGGTCAATATCCATGATTAAAGTAACCTTTGGACAGTATCTCTAGTATTTATTTTTATGACTTAGACAGCTATTTCAGAATAGAAAAGACAATCAAAGTTATGGATGATGTTGACAGAGCAGCAAAACTTCAAAGATCAAAAGATATTTCTACTTAGAACATTCACAAGTCCTTTAAATCTGTGTTTACCAGCTTTGTTTCCCATATGCCAGCATTTATTTCTCTGAATTGATCAAATTCTCATTTTGAAAACCAAAAATTTCAGAAATTTTTTTATACAGACATAAAAATGAAATTTACAGAACAGCAAACTCAGTGTAGAAATGATAAACATTCAGTGTGTCCTTATATCCTATATGAGTAACAGTGATTTTTTGTTTGTTTTTCATTTGGTTTAATATTATAACACCTGCAGCTTGTTTTGGCTCTATAGTACCAAAAATAGTCCCTGTTGCAAAGAGCTCTTCTTTTACTTTTGGATATATTTATATAAATACTGCTACTAAACATTTATTTTAAAGTTGCAACTTAATATGCTTTTTATTCTATATATAAAAAATAAAAAAAAAAATTCTAATCTCTCTCATCACTATCTCCATCACCTTTTTGACCCTTCTGCTTCTATGGCTTCTGCCCACTAACCACTCTTCACTTTCATTTCTCCTTTCTCTTCCTTCTCTCAATATTCCCTGACCTCTTTATGACACTGCTGGCCTCTCCTATTTTCCCTTTCTGCCCCCCTCTAGTCACCACCAATTTCAGGAGGAGCCTTATGTCCAGAGGTCATTCCTTGGGCAGCCTCAGCCTTGTGATGGGAACACAGACCTTGGAGGGCCAGATGGAATATGGATGCAAGCAATCAATGTTATTTTTCTTCCTAAGTTAGAATGAGGACACTGTGAATTATCAATTAGATAATTAATAATAAAGGTGGAGAAGGGGTTCAGGACATCAGAGAAGACAGAGGTGGAGAAATGGATTCTGGTCCAGAGCTGAGGCAGAAGGAATGGCATTAGAAGGAAAGAAATACAGTTCCATAATGGTTGTGGCCAGCTATGAAAAACTAGATAACAGAATGCTTTCTGGGGTATTATCCTGGATGTGAGTCACTCCCTGGGCAGCGGTAGACATCCCCATTTTTCAGCCATTTCATTGCTAAAATGTTTGTCATTATTAGATGACTGGACAGCATCTACCCTGAAACAAATAGCAAAACCATTCTAATGATTTCAGGATATTTAATACTCTCCACTCATTTCTTAAGTGCACATAAGGCCCATTAGGTCATGAGTCACACAGGGTAAACACTAACAGTAAACTTAAGCTTATAAAAAGATGACTCATCATGTAGTTATATGCATATGAAATAGAAGAAAATATTTCAAGCATCATCTATCCCAGCAGGGAAAAATGTGGGGAAAGGTTTACTGAGAGAGAACAAGTCATACAGGAACAAAGATAATGTGTTTTAGCACATTAGGGCTCTCCATGATGCATTTCCTGTAATTTTAGCTTGTTCTTATAAGCAGTTACATGGCCAGATACAAAGTGTTCTTTCCAGCACTATCACTGAATGAGATGTCTCATCTGCTTATGTGTCTGTGTGTTTTATTTTAAGCAAGTGTTCACAAAAGTAACTTGCATTAAATTACCCAGATGTAATGTTTTGCAAACAGCCAGTGAAAATTATGATGAGTGTTCCTAGTTAGCTGATCATCAAGCCATAAGAATTTTAGGATAAATTAAGCTATGGATATTATGGAAAAGTAAAGAAGTGTTAGTGCCAGGGATTTTCTGTTCCTTTTTTTTTTTTTTTTTTTTTTTTTTAATATGTTGGAGTCAGACAAGAAGGGCAGTAGAGGTTTGTTTTGCACTTAACCTCTGTTCACTTGTGCTAAGCAAATACAAGTTTCTCAAAGCTCAGAACAGAAATCCTGGTTTGAACTGAACTTTTCATTACCAAATGGGATTTTCAGTAGTGAAGAGCAATTTGTTTTTGTCAGCTTTGACCCCACTTGTCTTCATCTGGTTACTTTTTTGAAACAAGACTTCAATGATTACCTTAAAGAAAGAAATGATGTACTGTTTTAAATGGCCCTGAGTGGTATTCTCAGAAGTCACACTGCTATCCTGAAAAAGGCTAATGAAGAAAGACCATCTCCTCTTCTATGACACTTCAGTAGCTGACAATACATTTTTAAAAGTCTTTTATACTCTATGATACAACTCAACAGAAAAAGAAAAAGTGATACATAGACTCATAATAATCTACCTAAATACTGTATGTTTGCAGACATAATTATGCTAAAAAAATAATTCTACTGTGGCAATTTCTAGCCAATATAAAGGACATTGAAATTGCTTAATTTAAAACATACGGTAATCTTCACTTCTTTGGAGGTCTTTCAATCCATTTTAACATGTGCAGTGTTCCAAACCATTATGAAATATGGACATTCTAATAACACTTCTGTTTTGATACCTGGGGCAATTTAAGAAGGTCTTGCTTTTACGGGTTCTACTAGATTAAGTTCTCTGTTTATACATGAACCATGGTAGTTTCAATTTGTGTTTCACAGACACTGCCCTCAAAGCCTTCCTTAAGATTTTAGCTCTGGAGTAATTATGCTTTATAATACATTTGGGCCCTCAAGTTGGAATAAGGTTGGCATGGCACATTAGCACATACTGGATTCATTTCATGAATGCATTGAAATCTTTCTGCTCTGGTATAAAATGATGAAAATTTACAGTGATGATGAATTTAGAATTTTAATAGACTGCAATTAATCTTTTGTACCTTTTTTTCTCCCTAAATCTAACATATCTACCTTCCATACTAATTACAAGAGTGTCTGTAACAGTGTAATTTGTCATGCAAAACAACTGTTTCTGGACCCTGTGTTACACAGAAGTGAAGGAATTTGGTTTGGGCTGCATTTGGAGCCAGGAAATGTTGACATATAATAAATGACATCTGACAGCTTTTCCTCTTTCTTTTAATATTGCCCCAAAAGAGATGAAGCTGAAGTAGCAGAGGCATTGTGAAAGTTCAGTCCTGCCCTTACTACCTTTTCTCTCAAGCTTTTTGAGTACTATTACTTCCACAGAGCCATGTTATAATAAGTGTCTTTCATATAAGACTCAGTCTGACACAGGTGTTTGTGTAGCTGCAGGCCCAAGTTTCTTTTGGTCAACTTGAACAGATAACTTTTTGCAGTGCTACCATTATATTTAAAGGATTTTTTTTTTTTTTTTTTTAGTTTAAAAAGTCATTCTAAATAAGTTAAATAGAATCAAAGCACTCATCATTTTTTTAAAAATATGATGTGCAGAATTGTAACCTCAATGAGAGATGTATATCATGTATCAGAATTTCATTAGTCCAAATACTAACCTCATTAAAAACCTCCATAAAAGGGAAGTATTAATTATTATTGCCATCTCTAGAAGCAGCTAATAATCACATAATCCATTTAGAAATCCAACTATATTCTGCACAAAGGTGGGAAGAAGGAGCATGAAAAGAGATGGATCGAAACCTGGACAGAATTCCTGCCTAGGCTCTGCTGATGTCTGGGAGAAGACAAGAACTATGGAATTGGGCTCTGACTGTCAGCCAGGGAGAGCACAGCTATATCTAAATCTCACCCAAAGCTCATGAGAAACAAACAAGCAAACAAAGAATCAAACAAATAAATAAAATGCATTCCTCAAGGCCTTGCTGTCAATGTCAGGGGAGAATCAAAGAGCCTCTGGATGCATACAGCAAACAAGGATCCAGAACTTAAGGAACAATTTTTTCTCAGGGAAAAGTAACCCCAGATATGTATTTTGAAGTATCTCAGACATAATTTTTGAGGAATTTAAGGCATCTTCTACATTCAAATAAAACTGTGATACCCATTGGCTCTAAAAATTCAGCTCCTCAATTTCATGCAGGACGGTTAGAGGAGACTCTAAGAACTGAGTTATAACTCTGTCATGTTAGGTTTTTGCTTGGTTTATTTTTCTTTTACAGGCAGTGTGTTTGTTTGAGATTTTCCCCTGGTATTATATTTTAATTAAAATGAAGTATTTAATGTGAAATTCAGTATTTTCTACCTATGTAAAAGAATTTTAAATAAAGCATGAAGTTCTAAAATTAAGTGTAGACATGTGGACAGGTTTTTCCTTTTAAAATGTTTTATTTATTTCCCCATCAGTAGTCTGACTGAGCAGAAATCAACATTTTTACCTGATATTCCTTATCCAAATTGACTGAATGCAGAGGAATCCTGAACACAGAAACTTTTCCTGAGGCAGCACACTAACTTTTTCTGACTGTCTTAATTTACTGCCAGCAAATGAGGGGAGTCAAATGATCCACTGCAGGCCCAGGCCTGGTTTAGTCACTTACAGACTGTGCAAAGTAGTTGAAAATCATAACAAGATCAGAACAAAACAGTTTCCTGGGTGTTTATGCACATCCAATATCTGTCTAGATGCAAGACAGAAATGAAATTAATTTCAAAACCAGCTTCTTACCAGTGATAATTTCAGGGGGAGGAGGACCTATTTTTTTCAGTCCTATAAGAGTGTCCACAGTTTTTTTTTTATTTTTTACAAAATACAGCCTTAGTATAAGGCTCTTGTTGTAGTGATTCAACCAATATTAAAAAAAATTTAAAAAATAAAAAAAAATTATCAAACCTTTAGGAATACTTTCCTGGATTCTTCAAGAAAGCTTTCTGTTGCGTTTCAAGCCTTCCTGCACTCATGCAACCTCTGAAATTATTTGATAATGATGATGTTTTTCCCCTGGGCTCAAGTTAAGGTTCAGTACTAAGTTGCTAATACAAACCTGGGCAAGATCACAAAGACCACCCGATTGTTTTGGATCAGATCCCATTCTGCAGCTGGGAGAGGTTCTGTGTTCTGGAATTCATTGACTAATGAGAAGTTTGCATATAAAGTCTTTCATGTTGGACACTGTATATGGCAGTAGGAATCCTGAAGCCGTATTTACCATATTACTGTCTATTATGACAAGTCTTAATTATCATGCTTAGTCTGAGCTGATGTGCTGAAATGACACCACAAGGTGGGTATGTTGAAACCACATCTCTCAAGGCATCTTTGTACACAATAGAAGCAACCTTAATATTTAGTGAAGGTTCTGATGATTTCTTTTTCTCACTACACACCAAATAAACTACCTGTATTAATATTAAAGGACTTCCTTCTATTTTTTTTTTACCCATGCCACCCTAAATACCATATGAGACTGAACCTCAGCTTTGGGAAGAAGGACGGAATAGGTGAAAGGAAGGAGACAAAAAAAAAACAAACAAAAAAAAGAAGTATGCATAAAATTCCTTTTCATTAGAAGAGCTCTCATTCTTTCTAAGATTGATAAAATAAAATTCTGACTAGTGGTCATGGTCATAAACTAAACACAAGAAGTCACACCTTAACACGAGGAACAACTTCTTTCCCCTGAGGATGGCAGAGCACTGGAACAGCTGCCCAGGGAGGACATGGGGCTTCCCTCTCTGGAGACATTCAAATTCTACCTGGACATGTTCCTGTGTTACCTGCAGGTGACACTGCCTTGGCAGGCAGCTGGACTGGATGATCTCCAGAGCTCCCTCCAACCCTAACAATTCTGTGATTCTGTGAAAGATGTCTGCAGGACTGCTCATGCCTGAAAGTTACAAAACTTCCAGTGGTTGATAAGGAACGGGAAAAGACGTCACAAATATACATCCATAAATAGTCACAAGTCTGACCAAATCCTGCAATGACAGTGCTGGAGAGTGAGGTTTGCCCTCTTTGATGTAGCAGCCCATCAAGTGGCAGTTTTCTGAAAGCTTTTTAAAACAGGATTCACAAACTTTCAAAAACTTCAAACCTGTCCACTTCATAGCAGAAAAAATAATTTTTCAGTTGTTACCAGTGAACAAGTAGGCTCTGCAATGAAATAGCTCACAGACCTCTTCGTTTGCATAGTGAGGCATCCTTTGAAGATTCCTTTGCTCTTTTTTCCCTTTGATTAAGGCCCAGATCTAACAGTCAGTCTCCCAAGGTCTATTTGTGAGAGAAACTGGCCTCTGTATCTTGAGAAAAACTTCAGAAGTGGGTTCTTAGAAAGTGCCCCAGCAAGATAAGTCATGACAAAAGACAGCTAAAATATAGTGTGAGATTTTCTTAAACTAATCTCTGATTGTCAGAAAAGACTGGATGGAAAATGTTTATAGTGACAGTTGCTGATCACTTGTAATCTAATTTCTCTTCTCGTTTTTCTGGTGTAGCTAGCTGTTGCAAAAAAAAAAAAAAGAAAAAAAAGAAAGAAAGTATAAAAAAAAAAAGGTAGCCCTGTATCTGTGATTTTGTCTCCTGTCTAGCAGGTAAAAATCCCAACCTGGTCATGGCTGCAGCTGGTCCTGGCCTCACATCCCACTGGTCTTGTACACAACAGATCAGACACAACCTTCACTACACCTCACATACCAAGAGAGACAAAGAGTTAACAGCACCGATAGGACAGAATTAATCACTTGCACTGGGAAAAAATTCCATCTTTCCACATTCCTGTTTTTTTTTTTTGGATATTTTTCTTGGCTGATATTTTTATCTCCAGAGCTGGCAGAGCTCAAACCTGCTGTAGTTCCATCTAGGTCTGAGAGTTCTCCATGCAAGAAATCAATAAAACTGATTAATGAAAAACATCATTCATCAAACCCAGCCCTTGGATACAGCACTGCAGTTGATAAAATAACTTAGTTGTCTTATCCTTTAGCTGACTGCCTCATGTGACACAGGGGATTAATCGACTGTTTGCCAGTACTCACACTTTTCGTATGTTTCAACTAGGAACAAGATATTCTGAAGAGATCCACTTGAATATTTTAATTATAATAAAAACATTATGATGCAAAAATAAGAATTAATTCTTATTAATAAGAGTAAATATAGAAATAATATTCTGAGTTATTTTTGGTGAACAATACATTAAGTAAAACTTAAAATTTGGTGACAAGGAATGATAATACACATGGACAAAGGTAATAAAAGCCTAAAATAATATCATGTTCAGTTAGTTATATTACTCTTTGACCATTGAAACGTTAACATGATGATAATCAATCTTAAATCAATTACTGTGTAATTGCTGAGTCAATAGAAGTGCAGTTAAATATTGATAAGTCCCTAAAAGCTCTATCAGGACATATTGACAACTGGAGAAATGAATGCAGGCCTGTGCAAAAGGAAAGCTTGACTTGCATTGCTTTGATGGAAAGCAGCACAAGGCTGAGTTTACATTCTTATTACCAGTTAGACGTGGCGATCGATACAGGCTGCCTCTGCCCTGTCAGCATGGAGCAGTGAAGTTGTCTCGGTGTTATTTCCACTCTTTTCATCTTTACAGCAGTGTGGTGATGACCAGCTAACATCCTGGGTAGTAGAGGACAAAGGACTTAACAGTCCAAAGAAAAAAATTTTCACGTGATATGAGAAAAAAACCTATTTATGTCCAGAAGGGTCACTGCTGTTCCTGCTTAACATTCTCTGGTGGTTGCTAAGGTAGTCAGAGTAGCCTGCAGGAACACTCACTGGAGTGGCTGTACTTATGAATTATGAATTAAGGGTCCTTTTATTTTGAAGTATATAAGCAAAATAGCTCCAAGATTGACACCATCTTTTACAAAATTACAGAGACAAGACACATTTTAATAAGACCCAGCTTAGTTTTATGATGCTGTTTATCAAAGGAATCAGTTTTTTTCCATGAAAGTGGAATAGTCATCCCTATCCTCCTGTTCTTCAGTTTATGAAAATTCTTTTTGTTTCTACTGAGCTACTTGTGTTCCATTTGTTTGATGAAGTCATGATGTTGAAGCAAATACCCTTTACTATTTCTTTTGTATCTATGAGTGGATGAACAATTGGTATCTAGACACTAATATTCTTTGAATGAGACATGCTCAATTTTATCTGTAGCCAGCAGCAAAATATAAAGGAACAGAGAACAAAACTATTTGGCTTAGGATTGGGGTCAGATAAGATACAGTATTATAGTAAGCTCCAGTAGCAGTAGCTGGTAAGGTTAAGTCAGGAGTGCCATTATAACTTTCTATTTCTTTCATTCAGATAACTTTTTGAAACTTTCTCCTTCTCTGGTAATATTTTCCTGCTTTGTGGCTGCCCAGGAGCAAATGTTTTTTAGCAGGTTTCAGCTTAAACTGTTTAGCCATTTCCCTTTACTGAAAGAATAATTTTCACTTCCCTCTTAACCCCTTAGTATATATTAAGGAAAAGTTTGGTTCTTGAAGCAACAGCTGAATGAACCTTTCAGGCCAGCCCTTGTGGGTCATTTTCTGCTTGCCCTTTCAGGCTGGCAGCCAGACACAAAATGTGTGAGGACCATCTTCCACCACCTGCTGGAGAGAGAAGCAGACATTGCCTTCAAGGGCTCAGCCATGGGCACAGAACATCAGAAGCTGAAAAGCAAGGAGTTCAGTTCAGAAGTTTCTGGCAAGAAAAATCTCCTGTGCCATACACATGACTTCCATGGCTCAACTTTTAAACCCTGCTGCTGGAAAATTGCCCTAGAATTCCAGCAAGCCCTGTGTATTTTGCCATCTGAGGAGTAGCTTTCTAAAAGCCCTGGCCTCACAGCATTTTCCAGGTCTTCACAACTCCTCAAGTTGTGAAGCTGTAACCGCATGTAAGATGTAACCACATTCAAGATGTAACCACATCACTGGGGCTCCAATTTCCCTTTTGTCCCAGGAACCTCAAACACTTCCATTTGTCTCAGAAACACAAAAGGGCTTGTGGTTTTGCTTGGTATCATATTGTTCAGCAAATAAAGCAATAACAGCAACTCTTTAACTTCATGAAGCTTAGATGACATTGGACAAGTTGTGCAACTTAGAACAGTCTGATGCAGGTAACTAAATTGAAGTTTGTTGCTCAGGGAATATCAACAAATGTTTTTATAGCCCATGTATGTTGCTGAATTTGGTCCTAATAGGGGAAAAAGAGAAGCACTTATAAGTTCAGTTTTATTTCCATCACTTATTTCTTCTGCAAACTTCAAGAATGAAAAAGTCCATATTTGCCTGGATGGTTGGTGGCTCTGGGAGTAGAATAACTGCTATCCTCAGCAAGAAAAAAACAACCTTAACTGATGAACATTCTGAGGCCAAGATACAGCACAGCCTTATAGAGATATGAGAGAGATTTTGGTTACTGTTAAATTTATATCAGTACTCAATTGCAACACAATGTGAGGAGTGGCTGCCCAAAATTCAGGAGTGCAAACTGTGTGGATTAAGAAGGGAGCTACAGCTCAGGCAGGCAGAGCAAGCAAACTTCCACAGCTGTGGATCAACACTTTCTGTGCTGTTTTGTCTGTGCTGAGTGGGCAAAGACAAACACCTGTACAACTAAGATTCCGGTGTCCTGTTTAGATTCAGAATGTGAATGGGGTTATTTTCTAGCAGGAATAGACTCTCTATCAATCATTGCCATTGATGAAAAAGTCACTCTAATGGGGAGAACGTTACTCTTTCTAGCAGGCAGAAATTTTTAAAAATGTCAAAGACTTTTGATAAGTCTGTTAAAAAACTCAGCCTGTGTCAGACTACAGACTGGTTTTATCAATTGTTTGGACATGTTACATGATATGTTATTCTGCTTTAGGAATAATTTAGAAAAATGAAACAATAAATTATAGATTAATGTCTCTGCTAATGAGATAATTTTAATTAAAGTCTTTAGCAGATGAAACAGATAGGAGTTCAACAGTCTCCAACTTTTCCACTTTTCCATCTACAACAAAGCATGCACTTCTTAAAAAATGAAGTTTAAACGTGATGTACATGTTCAAATAATGCAGTAAGTAGCAGCTAAGACAAATAGTATCTTTAAAATTGTGCTGAATTCAGTCTCTAAAAGAGATACAAATTATATTTACAGACTAAAAGGGAAGTTTAAGTCATTTAGTAAAGACGACAAGTCAGAGTCTTAGGGTGAGCTGTGGGGCAGGAGTGCCATGATCCCCATGCAGTCCCTGTGGGCTCAGGGGAGGTCTCCAAAGGGCTGGGCCTGATGGCAGCACAGTGCATACAAATTGTCTGTATGGGGACAAAAGGTCTGTACTCATCCTAATCTCTTCCATGCCTACATTTGCCCAGGTAAATTCCTTCAAATGCAGCCAGAGTCAAGCCCACACTAAGTCAGTGTGAATATTCAATTGGGTTTTCAAAATCAGGTGTCAAGGTTAACTCTCACCGTAGCATGTTTTTTAAAGACCACATCAGGATCACAAAATGTTGTCTGATGGTCAGCTCCTCAAAACAGGTCTGAAGTGCTCACTTATGCTGCTTTTTGTGTGAAGAGAGAGAAGTAAAGATATCTCACACATTTTAATAAGTCCAGATAATGGATAACAGCAAAGTACCCATGAAACAAATCAATTTGACATGGAATTTTCAGTGTTAGTCTGAAACAAAAAGTATGAATTATCCCTCAGCCTTTTTTATTTCCCAGTGGACCCTTTGACAAGGAAGGCTGTGGAGTTGCTTTTGCTCTCTAATTTTTCCATGTCCACCTGTTTTAAAAAAATATGCAAACCCTATATATTAAACCACATTTGGAAAAAAAACACCAAACCCTACAGTTCAGAGCTTGAGATTATTTAAACAGCAAACTAATTACCTCTGAGGAGAGAACTGGTTGTTTCAGCCAGCATGATTTTTAAATCAACCTGATGGTCAAAAAAGGAGTTGTGAAACTGTGGAATTTGAAAATTTCTAACCACTGAAGAGATAACTTTCAAATCTGGCTTTGTCACTCATGCCTCATTAACATAAGTTTCACATATTGAAAAAGAAAGTGGATTTTAAAATGTAAGTTTTAATACATTTTTACTATTAAAATATGCCGTATACAGTTTCAGATATGCAGCTTAGCTACATTACAATTACAACAGCCCAACCTTCTAAAATATTCTGGTTTTAAGTGTCTGATATTACAGTTCTAACTCTGCATTAATGTACCATTTTGAAGCACAAACTGTTTGTATTTATTATTAAATTTATAGAAGTGGTTCTGTACTCCTTTAGAAGTGTGAAGAAGTATTCTATATATACCCCAGTACTCCTGCTAGGCCTTTGCTTTTCAAAGACTGACTGCAAAACCAAAAGAGGCGTGACACTCTTCTTTACAAGCATGACAGGGAATCTGTTCAATATTTATGACCTTCAGATGTAAAAATGCTCTTTATCAGCTCCTGTTTTACATTCTATTCAGCTAAAGTCACACCACAGGTCAGCTGAAGAGACTATCACTAGTGCAAGATAAATGAGCAGCTAACAGCATATGTGAAAGGCTGCAAGTATCATAGTAGTCTAAGTGGATAAAGTATAGGATTTACTTTTACAGGAAAAGGCAAAATCCTTTGAAAATTATTAATAAGGAGTGAATTAATTTGTGCTTTACACAAAACACCTACTTTAGTAAGAAAGAGAGAGGATGAGCTTCAGCTGTGTGATTTTTAAGGAAAATTACAGCTGGGCAATTTATTGTTGAATTCAAGGCTCCATCTTGCAGCATTTGTCAATCAATATCTTCTGGTGTCCCTGTTGCTCTGGGCCTTGGCATGTGCACCTTCTAAATATGGCCTGTGCATATTATGGTTTTGACAAAAATAGAAAGTGTGCTTTTGTCCCAGCTGCTTCACTGTAGGGCAGGAAGCATTGTGCAGCGGGGTCTGTGCTTCAAGGGCTGTGTCAGCAGCACACCAGTGATGAAAGCCTGTGGAAATACCCCATTCTTACTGACATAATGCTAAATTCAAGGAGGTTCACCCTCCATATGAACAATCTGTCTTTAATGAACTGCACTGGTCTGAATTCCTGGAAGATAAAATCATAAGGCCCCCACACAGAGGGATCCAGGGTTTATAGAGGTGACTGCTGGTTGTTTCCTTTAATAGAGTGTCAATTTTGCAGAAAATGGTAAGAAGGGTTCTACTGTTAATCAAATATCATTTATTTATTTTTTATTTTTTTTTAATCCTTCAAAACAGTAGGATTTGTTTATTTGATTTGTTTGAAATTGCCTTTTCCATCTGTCTGGAACACAAAACACAAGCCTTGGAATCACTAGTTCAGCTTGTCAGGACTAGGAAAGCTGTCTAAAGCCACACTGTAAAATGGTTGGACACTTTCATGTTCCCCTGCACAAGGATCATATAAGGCCTATGCTTTTTCAGCAATATACTTAAGCATATGAATGTCCAGACAAATAAGGACTCTTACAAACAAAAGGTAGAAATCCTTTCCATTCCAAAGGAGGCAGAAGATGCTGTTCTCCTCAGGTTCTGCTCAGTGAGTCTAAAAAGGTGATCTTTTTCCAGTTATATGTTCTTATTTCCCATGGAATTAGGAGAGAAATTGCTGTATGTATTAATTATACAACACTTCTGAGCCCTCATAAGAAATACCTGCTTAAAACTGGTGCTGGGTTTGCGGGGATGCCGCTGTGTGTCCTGCCAATACACATTATCTAATAGCGCTCCTTAGGATTTCAGATCCATTCCTAGGTCATCTTTTCAAATCACAGGTGACTGGAATGATTTTGCAGTGTAAAAGTTGGCCATGGATAAGTCAACGTAGTCCCTTTTCAACTGGGAACATTGGTCATAAGTTTTTGCGAAAAGTGAGCAGCTCCAGTGTACTTGTGCAACTTTTTACAGATAAAAGGAGGAGCAGACAGGAGCTACCAGATATACCACTATGCTAGAAAATATTTTAAATATTCCAGGAAAACTGTCTTAGCAAATCTGTTAATTGAAAAATAAAGATTCAGATTTTTACCTCATCATCACTCTAGCAATTTCTTTAACAAGATAAATCTGCTCCAGGTCTCTCCAGAAAACAAAGCATTTGTCATCTTTTTATTCATCATACATTTTCTCTCAAGGCATATTCAATCATTTATTTCAGGCACTAATCATTTAAGGCTATAAAATTGATTCAAAATAGAAGTCAGTGTACAGGTATATACTGACTTCACCTATGGAATACTAATGCATTCAACTGCACAGAGTTTTTCATGGTAGATTTTGACTTTGAGAAAAGGCTAAACACAGCACTCATGATGAAGTTAATGCTAAGCATCCACAGGTATATCATGGGGAGAATGTGTAGTTGAGGTTTAAGCTGAGAAGCTTAGAGAAAAATTCACTTCAGGAGGTTTTTTAGTACCAGTTTAAATAGCAGTTCCTTTAAAAATCTGTCATGGTATTTCAGCTTTGTATACTGAAGAGCCCTGAGCAAAAAAGATTTCTAAATTTGCCTTCTAGTTATTTTTTCTAATAGTGTGCTAATTATGCAGAAAGTATGCTGAAAATTGGTACACTGAATGTCTTGGTGCACTCTATATTTTTCTCTCTGAAAAGCATTGTGTTTATTTCGCCGAGCTGTTTTCAGTATCAGGAGGAGAAATTTTCCAGTAATGATCCCAACAAGCCCTTCCCTAGGTATCCACTATGGGGATTGGGCTTTTCATGGGGCAGGCTTCATTCCCATAGCCACAGGAACCCACAGACCCTGCCTGTGCCACTGGGGATGTGCCACAGGGAGTGTTGCACAACCCTAAATTTGGCTTTTGGTCTGGTGGCTCGTGCACCAGGCTCTAGGTCAGTGGTGTGAGGAGAGCCCACTGCTTCCTGCAAACTCTGCTCATGGCAAGTCTGATGTGGCTGAGATGCCCAGCCAGGGAGCTGGAGGGAAATCTGAGGGAGTGGATTATGTACCTGGAAAACCAGCCAACAGGTCTGGGTTCTGGGGTCAGTGGTGCACTGAATGCAGCGTTGTCACTCTGGCCAGCAGCAGGAAAGAAACTTCCTTAGCGTGCTGACCCCTCTATGACATCCCGGCTGCAGTACAACATTGACAGAGAAAGCATCTTTTTGAACCATTTTTGGGGATGACAGCTGAACACATCTGATTTGTATTAGCTTTGCTTGTTTATTTTTCATAAGTTTGGGGCAGTATCAAGGTATGTCTCATCTATGGCCTGCCACCATCAAACCAGTTTGCTTGTAAATTAGACTGGGCTTGTCCAGATCTTATCTGGCATCACTCTAGGGTGTTCCCACAACATTGTGAGTCTCCTGATGCTTGCAATACTGTCATTTAATATTTTGATATCTTTTTAGATATTCAAGCCAGGTGACAAGCTGCACAATACAAGAAAGTAGTCAATTCATTTTAAATATAGATGCTAGATGGGCTTTTCTCTAAATTCTCTCTTTTGCTGCTCAGGATACCTCAGCTAGTTCCTCGAGGGCTCTGCTGCAAGTTCGCTTTTTTTGTTGACTTTTTTTGATGACCTCTGATTTCTCTAAAATTATCCTGCAGTCTATTCTTCCTTTAACTTTGGAATATCCTCATGATCCTTTTTTCTTAGTTTTAGTACTATCAAACATCTAGTAAAATTAAAGCATTCTGTAAGTCAGCAGCAAGAGAGCATTTAACGTTCAATATTTTCCACATCATCCATTATTTGTTGCCTCTTAAATAACAGACATCCACAAGCCTTTCCTCTGGTTGTAGTGAAATTATTCTCTTTGATTCATGGGCAGTATATTATAGCTAAGAACCTCGACTGCTAAGAACGCTCAGACAAAAGCTACCCGGGAAGAGCTCCACTTTCATCTTTGAAACTTTCCTTGATTTGCAAGCATTAGAGAGGATTACCTAACACATTTTTACATTAAGAGCAAAATAAAGTGCACAGATAAAAAATGTGAAAGTCCAAATGTCTGAAAGTACAACAGCAGAACCATGGACCGCTGTCAAATCCTTTGATCGAGTGGTCATTTCCATTAAGTTGTGTGTTTTCCTTTAATTTACTCCATATTACTGTACTTTGTGGCTTTTCCCTAGGGATTTAATTTAGTTCTACCTCAGCCTCGTATAGTATAAGACATATTTTCACTACAATAATTAATTTTTCAGCTTCATATTGCTTTTTTCATCTTCTTTTATCAATGACCCCCAGGTTGCTACGCAAAGCAATTTTAGCATGTGATACCGACAGAACAGCTTTTCATCAGACCAGGCGACAGCAGCCTGAACAAGGACATTTTACATTAACGATGAAGGTCCTGACAACAACGGTTGTTTAAATTGTTTACATTTACCTTCATCCGCTTTTGATTCTGCTCTTCAGTGTGGTAATTAGGTACCCATACACCAATGTGGTGCCTTTGTAAAATAACAGAGCCCACTGGGTTTTGTTGAGTTGTATGCTTATTATTTTTCATTGTGCACTCATTGTGGTAACTACTACCTTTCCATTAAAAAAAAAATAATGAAATCATTAATTACTCCTGGTTTTCAATTGCGCTAGAAACCACATGTGTAATTTCTAGAAGGTAGGAATAGGAGCTGAAAAGGGGAGGTGTTTTTGAAGTATATGCTCACACCTGCGTTATGTGCTTGCATGTGACAGTACTGGCCTGGAGAGGATACAGTACAGCTGTGTACCATACAGATTCATCAGAGTTCTTATAAAATGTACACACATGAAGAAAGATATTTTATGTCTGCAATTAGCTATCATTGCTTTCATGGTCAGTAGTACCCCTCCATTAGGGATTATCTTAATAAATAAAAAGAGTTTGGTTGCATATTACTAAGATGCAGAGAATGAAAAAGGAATAACTGCCGGCACTAGTTCCTGGTATTTTGAGTAGTAACTCAATAGGATAGGAAACAGAAGGAGCTGAAGTTTCCTTTTATAGGCAAATTGGTTTATGACCAATATTTAGGCAAGATAAAAAATTCCCTTTGCTTCTCAGTTAATTTTGATTTCATTGGACTGCTTGTACAACACCACCATGCTAATATGAAGAGAGACATCATCTGGTCCATGTAGGCAGAGTACACTTGTCAGTGTTTATGATTACAGAAGTCAAGCTGCTTTCAAGTCACATTCAGAAATGCTGGAAATGTGCGTCTTTTGATAGCCTGCCAGTAGTGTATAGATATATAACCAGTATGGTTACAGCACATCATAAAATTTTATTTCCTGCAGATTTGTCTGCCACAGAACATTTACTCGCTGTCAAAAAGGTAAAAAAATATGCTAACAGCTCTGGGTTTCCTCTACACACTCTGAAATTTCTGAAACCATCCCTGCAGCTACACTTTTTTTCTTTCTTGCAGCATTTGATGTACTCTACTTTTGATGTACGAGGAGAATTTATCTTTAGAAATGGATTATTTTCATATTGGTATCTAGGGAACAGCAGCTTCTGGAGATATGATTTAATTTGGTTCTTCTCCATGAGGCTTAGGCACGGGCCTGCCGCATGGCACTGCACATCATCTCTTTCTGGAAAGAGCCTTCACAGAATGACATTTACGTGGTTTATTAGATCCAGGTATTGCTTCACTCAAGCCTGTTTAAGCAGAGATGAATACAGAGCAGAGCCATTGCCAGCTCAGTTGTTTTGTGGTTGCCAAGTGCAGGGGCTCAGCAGTCTCTGTGGGGCTATCTAATGGAGCAAGTGTATTTGTGCTGCGTCTCAGGGTACAGCAGCAGAGCTCAGCTGAAGGGGGCTGGGCAGTGGCCTCACCTAAATAGAGACCAATCTGGAGCCAGCTGGAACTCAGCACTCCTTCAACTCTGGGGGAGTTTAAGTCATCCTGTATCATCAGATTAGTTGAAGATCTTTATGCCTAGTCCTTCATACAGCTGGGCATTGCCCCCTACTGTAACATAAAACAACCCAGGTGTGATCCCACTGCAGATATTGCAGGCCTATGTTTTTACTGCTTTTATTCAGACCATCCCCCAGTGTACATGGATAAATCCCACAGCACTCATGCTGGAAAGTGCAGGGAAGGTGCACAGCTTGCATCCATCCTGCACCTGGCTCAGCTCTTCCCAGCTGCCCCAAGGTTGAAGAGGAAATAACTCATATTTAATCCTCACCTTCAGGAAACAAAATTCAGGTCCTCAGCAGAGCACAACTCCTGTGCCAGGAAGATGCTCATCCAGTACTTTTCTGTTTGGGGGCTATCCCAGCACCGATAGCAGTTCCCCAAGGAGGTCCCCATTCCCAAGGCAGCCTCGGCAGAGCCCTGCTGCTGTGCCAGCCCGCTGGCCACTGCAGAGTCCCTGCTCAGCCACTGGCCCAGTGCGGCCTCAAGCAGCCCAAGCCTAGCTCTGGCCCCGCACTCAGGTGTGCAGAGTCCCCACACGGCACTCCTGACTCCAGCAGCTACCCTGACTGCACCAGATAAAGTTTTTCTAAGAAGTTCTGTAATGACACTGTGCATGTGAGGGGACAAACCAGAGTCACCAGCTGACTGAGCTCAGCCGCTACCGGAGGTGACACGACAGCTCTGATGTACCAGCAATAGCTGGGGGTACTTTCTGACACCATGAAGGACTTCTTGAACAACTCTGTCTGTACTATAATCCTCTCCTTGCTAGAGTTTCAATGAAAATAGCTTTTTTTTTGTGGTATGTGTGGCATAGAACTTTTGGGAAAGGAATATCTTACACAATTGACTTCTAATTAAATTTTCTTTCTGTCCAAAAATATGCAGCAAATCAGGTCAAACAGGTAAAGGTTTTCGAGTCCTAGATGTTTTTGTGTTGAAAGAGGAAATCCACAATTCCAAAAAGCCTGAACAGACAAAACCCTCAAAAGTACTTCCTAACTAAATGTTTAATTTTAACCTTAAACACTTTAGTACATTTCATGCAGAAAACATCAGAATTATACATTTAAATTTAATAGTTTATTATAATAGATTACCCAGAGGACTGTTTTCTGGAAAAAATGATTAGTTTTAGTGAACAAGCAGCTTATAGCATTTTTTCTGAAAAATTCCCAAGCAATTTTGATCAAATAATAGCAATACCACTTCTGAACTCCATTTGTGTGCCTTTAGTTTCCTTTAAGTAAATGGAATGCTCCCATTATAGGGAAGAAACCCCCCCATAATTTTTAGCATTTGGAAAAGGAAGCATAATAGAAGCCAGTGCACTCCTGTGAGCGCACATGTACACTGAATCTGGACACACAGCAGTGCAGTCTATAATGAGGAACTGCATTGAAGTCACAGATTCATTTAGATTGAAATAAACCTTTAAGATCATCAAATCCAACCATTAACCCAGCACTGCCAAGGCCACCAGTGAATCCTGTCACTACGTATCACATCTACATGTCATTTAAATACTGCCAGGGTTGTTGACCTCACCACTTTCCCAGGCAGCCCATTCCATCCAGCTAATAATTTTACAATTAAAAAATGAAAGTCTTTCAGTGGCGGACAGCTGAGAAGGAAACCCATTGGAAGAGTTTTCACCAGCCTGGGTGAAAATATTTGTATCTCTGTCCTGCTACTGCTTGGAAGTAGCACCACTTCAAAGCCTGCTGTGCTTCCCCCAGGCAACTGACTGATGAGCATGGCTGAGGGCTGGATTCAGGTGCACTTCAGCAAAAATATGAAAATCAAGTTATTTCAGATTTTACACTAGTGCCACTGCCCCTCGGGCACATTTCCCTACAAAAGCTAGGAAGGACTTTCCAAGGACCACTCTCTGGGTGCGGGCTTTGAACTGGAGCAGAGCTTGGGCCATTGCAACTCTTTTAAGAGTACATTTTAAACAACAAAGCTAAGCTTTGCATTTAGAGTAATAATGGCCCAAACACAGCAGTGTTGTGAGCCTTATGTGCTATTTGCTGCATTATTTTATGTGCATCAGCTCTGAATATCTTCTGTCAATACTGCACAATATTTTTGTTTGGTTCGGTGCTCTCGTCATTATGAAAGTACAATAGCATATACCTAATCCCTGCTAGGAAGCCTGGTTTACACAGACCTCAGAAAGCTACATTTGAGTTGAAAACAATCTCTGTATCTGGGGGTTTTCAGAGAGTCATAATATTTCTATTTTTATTGTCATTGTGTCTTTTTTACAAATTCCTAAGCACATGCAGAATAAATACATCCAATTCCCTGCAGAGTTTTTCAGTACAATAGGCATTTATGACAAGTAAATTGCCAAGAAAACATTTGCAATGCATATAATTTTCATGTGAAATCAGACCTTTAAAATAGAAGTAATTTTTTTTAGAGTTTCACAGTTTTTACAGCAAAAGCTTGAGGAAAGAGTGTTTCCCTTCTGAGAAATAAAGCAATAAGATAATTGCAGAGCTGCTGTGAACCATTTGGCAAAAGCTGCTTGCCATATTTGAGATTATCCCTATGGTAGGTTTTACTTTTTCTCATAAACCTTAAAGCAGCTATTAGATGAATAGTAATGAATGAGCCTGGAGAAATACCCATATTTGGCCATGAAGCAAAAAGAGTATTAGTATGTTACTGTTTTACTCTAAGGAGCTAATGGAAAGGCAGATTAACTAAAGCAAAAATGGTTGGATCATGAAAACGAGATGAGTCTTAACCTGGACATTAACTAAGAATGGAAGACTCTTGAAGGGAATTGACCTAATTCTCTTTTTATTTAATAATGCAACATCCTCTCATGCTTCTAACTAGCAAGTTATATATAAATCCAATGGAAGGAAAAATTAAAAAATGGAAATGGCAGCATCAAAATCAGTACTTCTAAAACATTTCCCCTTGAGCTTTCCCTCAATGTAAGAGTAGACAATTAGAAATCTGGACAACTGCAGGCCACAGCAAGCCGGCAGCAGTACAGTCTGAAGAGGAGTTGCACTTCATGAACCAGGAAATGAAAAATAAACAAATAACTATTAGCACTGGAAGGTGTGGATTTCATGCTTTCCAACAGCACATAACATGTGTTGCTAGCTCCAAGAATTTGTGCAATTATGCTCTGTGGTGCAATTTCTCTTTCCAGGCCAAAACAGGGCAGCAAAACTCATCAGGCAGAGAAGCCAGAAATGCCCTGAGCACCGAGTCAGCTTTTCAGCCGCTCTACTGTAATTTAGTCATCACAAATATTAAAATCTGTAACAAATACAATTGCAAGAATTTAAGATGCTTATTCTGCAGAGTTCAGTGTTTCACTGACACACCTGGAGGCTGGTGGTAGAGCTACAGCAGCCAGGGGTATTTATGAAGAGCTGCTTTTCATTAAGAGATATAAATCTCATGTCTTTAACTTCAACTGCAATATTTCTAAATATGCCACTCAACACAGTTATGTAGACCTTTTACAAAATATTGAAATTTCTGAAATAGGAATGAATATTGTAGCCCTGAAAATTAAGCCTTCTGATAATGTTTTCATAGTTTTGGTTGCTTTCCCATGAGAGTCTAGTAAACATTAGTTGTTTATCACATTCCTTCTGGGATGTTTTTTGATGGATGTTTTGCATGGCCAGTGTGCTTGGGAAGGTGGTAACTTAATTATCCAATCCTTGGTCATTGTCAAGAATCTATAAATACCGGAGTCAGGAAATAAAGTCACAAGTTTTTTTTCTAGCACTGAAGGTAGTAGTGTGAATCATTTCATGTCCTTTAGTGACAAATACAGTGAACCCAGTTAAGAAAAAAGAGTAGCGGTGTATTAATAATTGTAATAAACTCATAAATTACTTTGGTTTTCTATTACAAATAGCTACTCATTGTGACAATTGAATGTTGACTCTGATCTTCATTGGGGGCTACATGGAAAAATGTGATGACTTTTCAAACATACAAGAAACTGATTGAAGAAAGAGTTACTACATTTGGTATTGTGTCGCTGAAGAGTCCCCTATGACCACTGAGAAGATTTCTCTCTTTGTCTCTCTCCACACTCAACAGCCTGAACATACATTTAAGAGAAACTACAATAAATCAAATTTCTTATGTGCCAATGCAAAGATTTTTGTTTTGGTTGTTTGTCCAGTGCTGCAGGACTACATATTTTGTGCAGGTTTGAACTGATAAATTTTAATTTTAGGGTTTCACACAGCATAACACAGCAGTTCTATAGACTGTTGATGCTGACACCTCTTTACCAATTTCATAAATCTAGTAAATTATTAATGAATTATTAGTCAGATTTTGGGCTCCAGTCTAAGCTTAAGACATTCTACATGAAATCAGAGCATGCTGTAAAACGGGATGTGGGTTTACTAGTTCCAAATTATGACAAACATGGGTTATTGTGAGCTACATTTCCTTTTCAGAGAGCTCATGAAATAAGCTCTTGTGAGGCAGCAATGATTTGCATTATTACTTTTAAAATGATGTGTGCAAAGAACCAAGAGTAGGAAATAATGATTGGGATTTCTAGAGAAATTGTAGAACAGAAACCTTCTCTGTAACTGCATTCACTAACCATTTCTACTGGTTGCACTGACAGGAAAATTGTATGTTCGTGTTCTAAATAAGTAATACTAGACATGAGCAAAGGTGTGTCTCTGCATATCTCACGAGAAGAAGAAATTACTGTCAAAGTTTGTGAAGCTATTTAAAGTAGAGATGAAATTCTGCCGTAATGACTACATTTGCACAGATAATGACAGTGTTTCTGCAGAGTGCTAATATGTATGGCTTGACTCCTGTCCCTCTGGATCATCGTGGCCACTAATCGCACAGACTCAGAGTGGCGGGGACACTGAGACTTTTATTGTGAGAACCAAGCTGGTTTTCACACTTCAAGACACAATATTTCCTTATATGTTTTTTTTCACTAAGTGGCCTATCCCACATTGCCACATCAGCAACACTCTGAAATGTCGTTCTATGGGGTGACCAGGCTCTGTCCACTCGTCTGGCAGGCTCTCTCCGTAGGGTGTCTGCCATGCCCCATTTCTTCCCCCCAAGGTCAGGCAGAGACCAGCTTCTCTGTGCTGCCATGGAATTCTGCAGGCATGTCTCAAGGCCTGCAGGTCAATTCCATCTTATCTCCCTCTACACATCGTAGTACTGTGATGTTACTCTTCCTGAAGATGCCAGAAAATAATATTTTAAGTAAAATCTGCACAGAAAACAGTGACTGTTGGTCTAATCCAGACTTAATGTGCCACAACTCTGTATAATAGTCAGAAGAAAATTAACAATATTTCTTCTGGGATTTTCCAGGACTAAATTATCCCTTACGTTCTCTGCTCAGGTTAGTAAGACAGCATTGTGCCAGTGACAAAGGTTAAAAGTCCACAGGGTGTGTTTTCAGACTTTTTGACAAAAAGTTTGAAAAATACTAACAACAAACATAAAATGAATGCAAACTAACCTGTTATTTGTGTATCTTATGTGCCCCTGTACTCAATGTAGACACCAGAGTCACATTACTTGCATTTATTAGCTAAAAATGTACCAAAGCAAACTCCAGCCAGAAAAACAGAACCCAGAAGAATTTTGTCCTATTTAGACAGGGATTTTATCAAATGTATCTGGATAAGCCATGGAAGGGAAAGGAAAGCAAAACTAATTTTACAATTAATACTCTTTGGTATGTTCCTGTGGAGGGTGAAGATCACTGTTTCCCATGACTATTGCAAAACTAGTGTTGTAGAGATGTTAGAGCACATGAGAAAGAATTAAAACTCATCTTTTCTAAATGTGAATCCTTCATTTCCTTAACACTTTTCCCTCTGATAGGTATGGCTTATTTTTTGAAATCTATCTTGTTTGGTTTTACACTACAAATCAATAATAAATTTGTATATGAATTATTCATTTGCTTTGTTTAATGATACTATTCCATTTCCAAAATTAGGAAAGCCACCTTTTTTCCCCTCCATGTACATGACTTGCTATTTTATATTCCCTTTATTTTCCCATGCCTTCTGTTTAATACAGATTTTAAGCCAGAAAAAGTTTAAGCAATTAAATCTTTGCAGAAGATGATAAAGTCTTCAAATTAAAAGTAAACTCATATTTTGACCTGTGTAGCCTTTTATAATGTACCTTCCTTTATTTATTCAGTGGAAAGCTGCTACAGAAGAATTTAAGGTGGTAGCTACGGTACTTTTTTCTCTCTGAAAGCCGAGTCTGTCTCTGGTTATTATGCTCTTCCTTGGTTGCCTGCTGCTTCCTAATCTTTCTGTCCCTGTGCTTGGGCTCACTGATAATAATCCATTTTAATTAAAGCTCTCTACCTCAGTATTAGGTCAAAAAGGAAAATGTAAAAAATTATGGTTAAAACCACACATTTCATTATATTATTGGAATCAACCCAAACCTCTTTTGCACTGTGGTTAATTTCCTTTGTTGTAAAGGAAATCTTCTGGCGCTACTTGGTTTATTATTTTGCTCACTATTGTGCACTGAAGTATTGAAAAATGATTTTTTTTTGAGAAAGTGTTTCTGAGAGCATTTATCTTCTATCTGAAATGTGCAATTTTATAACTGTACCTCCCAATTGGTGTAACTGTACCTCCTGTTCATATTCCTTTCATATCAGCTTCAGGCAATGGACTTATTTTACATGCACTCAGCAAAATTTTGTGTATCTGTGTATCTGGTATGACTTTATTACTTTTTAAATGGTCTGAGAATGAGATGCTTGGATACACAATAAATGGGAAAAGAAGTATTTTTCTCATGTTAGGCTACCATTAGATTACAATAAACCTTTTTTATATACGAAAATATTTGTGACAACTCTTCATGAAGGTTTTCATCTTCATATAATTAGTTGATCTTTAAATCCCTTCCAACCCAATATACTAATTTACCAGACATTTACAGGATGTAATTTCTGGTAGAAAATGCTTTTTGATGTTGATGATGTAGCATTTGTACACTGCTATCATTGTCACAGTGTGGTAAAACCCAAAAGAATAATAGAAAGAGGTAGACAAGAATGAAATATAAAGAGTTAATGGTAAAGGTGGGGTAAAAGCCTTTTTTCAAGTTTGTTAGAATGGCTTGCCTTTTCACAGACTGCAGTCTCATTTGCTGATAATTGGATAGTGGGTAGGAATTGTTCCTATCTTTTCCCACCTGAGAGGACTGAACTTACAAACTTTATAAAAATTTATAGGAGGACTGAGTTGAGTGTCTATATTCCAGATAGTTTTGCACATGAACCAGATATTCCTGTTTCATTATTTTATCACATACAGTTAGGAAACCTTCCCACCACCCTCAGCTCCAGTGGATCTCCCTGGATGCTAAGGTGCACAGTAATAATTATCTGGGTTATCCGTAGTGGGTCACAGGACAGTCACAAACCAAACTGCATAAGCTACTGTGAAATAGCAAAAATCACTTTAGAATACATAAAAGGGAGCCTCGCTGTAGAGTTTTCTTCCACTGTTAGTTTTCTATTACTTTGTGGTTTTCTAAGAGATCTCAATCAGAAAATCTTGTATGTTCAGGATAACACAGTAGTTCAGAAGTGGCTTCACGTGTGTGGAAAGTGAAGGTCAGTTGGAGAAAGACAGACGGTTTGTAACGCCTCTCAGATATAAAAAGTACCTCTTAACCTGTGCAGGCAGAATAGTGACCATAATGTACTCACACATAATTGAAGAAAAATGATTAGATTACAAGATGTGTTATTGGCCAGTGGAGCAGCTGACATCAGCACACCCAGCTGTACTCTCTGCATGGAGGTGGCATCCCTTTGCAGCCCAGTTGTCAGGGGCAGATGTTCTGTAGAGTACATTTCTATTAATCAATTCAATATTCCAATGAGACTAAGCAAGAAAGTTTTTCTGGCTTAATTTTTAGCAGGAAGAAACATACTTCTGCTATCACTGTGTGTCAGTTTAGGAAAGGGATTCACTACTAATAATCTTTAGAGAAAATTGGTAAACACTAAAATAATTCAATTACATTAAAATAAGTACCTGCATCCAAAGAAAAGGGCTTCTGAAGGAAAAGACCTCAGATGGACATTTTTCCTTGACTGGGGAAATATTTTACTGAAGAAAAGCATTTATTAAAAAGTTCTGCAAAACTGAGCATAAAGAATTTGAATAGTCTGCAAAGATTATTAAAAGGACCAGAAAAATGCTTATTTCTGGATCTTCTCAAAGTGTCATGAAAATTTGGAGCCAGGTTTTAAACCAGAGAAAAATGCAGATGAATAAATTCAGGCAATATGAAGCATGATGGTACAGGAATAGAAAGAGTGTGCCACCCACATTCCTTTTTGCAGCTTTGGCTTGGTAGGAACTATACACCCTAGGAAGAACACTTTTCTTTGTAGAGGAAACTGATAAAATTTAGCTTTGCACAAAACTCTAAGTGTTCCTGAAGAATAACAGTGTTGGATTTTGAACAGTACTTTCAATAACATAAATTTTGAGGACTACAAAATGGAAAACTTACATAAAAAAAAATCATTTATTTTCCTGCCATCTTTTCCTAATGTAAAACCAGCCAACTAATTTCCTTCCTTTTTCAGTTCAACTGGCAAAATGAGAGCAAACCCAGCCAGGAAGCAAACCAAGTAAACTTAGAGCAAGTGCTCATCATAATTCTCCAATTTCAGATGCCTTGAATTGCTGGGATTGGCATTTCAATCACTGCACTTACAGAAGGAAACAGGTTTATGATCTGCACCATCCCTGCTGACTTCACTGTGGCATTAGGAATTTTTCCCTAGCGCATAGTTTTTATCATATGCTTCGTCTCTAGCAGAGATCAGTATAGAGATGATTTAAAAGATTTAAGTAAAGGCTCAAAGACTTCTGAAATGGTAAGTTTCAAATGAATCTGAATGGGATGTGTTTAAAAGATGTTCACCTACACTAATCCTTTCATGGTGAAAAGATGGGAGCAAAAAGGAGATGATGAGAGAAAACAGAAAGAAGCAGATGTTGAAAAGATGAACAGTCAACATTAAAGCACAGGCGATGGATGCAGACTATAGCCATGCCAAAGATGGCTTGGCTCCCGGCACTGCACTGTGAGAAAACCGGTTGATATATATATATACTTTTTCTCCTTTTGTCCCATTATATAAGGGCCTTCTCTGACTTCTCATTTTGAAAGAATTTTTGATGAATCACAATCAAAAGCTTACTCCTGTTCAAGCTTCTATGGGAGTTTGTGCCTAGGCACACTCAGAAGCCCCTGTGTCTATCCATCTGCATGTTAGTTAGCAGAAACTTTTCAAAATCTGGCTTTGTGTTACCAGTTGTCAGTGCAGATTGAATTGCTGAACAAAAACTACTGGGAGAGAAATGTGCAGGCAGGCACTCAGAAACAGAGGTTTTTTCATGATCTGGTTTCTTGACATCCGAACACTGCAAAGCAGACAGTCTGTTCACAACAGACGAACAGGACTGTCCTAATGCATGAGAACACTGCACTCCACAGAGCTGTTAGATCCATCTCCCAGATAAGCAATGCCACCACCTCATGCAGCAAAGGAAAAAAGAAAGAAGCTTTTGAAACAAAGCAAAGCACAGAAACCTTTGGCATGCCAGCCAGATGTGAGTTCTGCTTTGATACTGTAAAGTATATATTGTGGTGGCACCAGTGTGATCTTTGCAACTAAAACTTTGTAATCTCTGCTTGTATATTCTGCCTGGAACAACAAAGCTTCTGTTTCTGCCTGAGCTGGTTTCAGCTGCATTCAATCTGTTTTCTCAACCTTCATATGAATAATACTGCTGCTTCGGGTTTTGCAGACATTCCTTTTAATCACAAGAACAAGGCTGACATGTAAACTGACATCTGCAATACTGCACTGTGATTTCACTCACACATCTCCAAACGATAAATTTGTAACTTATATTGTTATTACAGCTAAATTAGTACAGTATGTCGTCTCAATCTTTACCTGGTTTGATCATACTTTTTTCTTTTAATGGTATTGCTCAATTTTATCACTTACTCAAAAAGGTGAAGTCTGTTCTTTGGTGGATCATTTGCCTCTTAATATATGTTGGTAGCACTGCGATTTCATGGCTAACCTCATGACAGAAAGAATATTATATTGTACCATCTCACAGTCTTATGGTCTAGTGAAACACATTCTGATGCACAAATGGTCAAGTGCTTACTTTAAAATGGACTGGAGGTGGCCATCTGCAGTCACAGATATTTCCATGTGTTTAGGATACGCATGTTTCATGCATTGCAGAGTCTGGTGTCATTGTCCTTCTCCCACTTGGCATTACAAAGATGTTACATTCCCATGAATGATGAGTGACTACAACAGTTCTGGCACTGACAGAAACTGCCGCTATTGTAGGATATGCAAAATATGGCTTCCAGCAGAGACCATCACGGCATGGTTCTCAAAAGCCTGGCCAGAAAGTCTCTTTCCAGTTATTCAACAGAACCACTCTTTATTGAGCACTGTGGTTTGAGCACAACAAATGTACAAGCCCAGACTGTGATAAGTCACAAAGACAATACTATTTTTAAGATACTTCAAGAGCTCCATTTTCCCTTCTGTGGCATTGAGGTAAACCCAAGATTCTAATGGGAACATGATGAGTCTAGGCATTCATGCACTGAGTTCTGCACAAACACCAGCTAAGGAGAAAACACAGTCTGCATCTTAGAAATGGATTATAGCCACAAAATAGATGCTGACAGTTATATGAGTTTTCTCCAGTGTATGTCTATGGGCAATCCTACAGAAATAGCATCCTTCTGGTTTTCAGTTGTTTAAATTAATGGCAATAAATATGCACACTGCACAGGGAAATTGATCAGTGATGCAGTCTGGTTTTGCTTCACTGAATTTAATAAGTATCAATTTAAAAATTAATTCCTAAGGAAGATCTTCTTTGTGCTTTGTAACCTCAAGGTTTCTTAAATTAATCCCAGGTGATCTTTGCCTTTCTCCAGCGAATACCTCTGACCCTTTCATGTCATGAACTTGATGACATGTGGAAGACGCTTGACCTCAGCAGAGAGGAAGATTTTAGATAGTGCTGTGTGTAGTTTATTGACTGAGAGAGGCAAATGAGAATCAATGATAGAAACATCTCTGATGGTCAATGAGGAGGAATCTGATCTGGTGGCCACTGAACTTAAAGTCCTTTTCTAATGATTTCAGAGGGGCATTGGCTTACACACACAAAGCCCCTCACTTGTCAAGAGCAGGAGAAGCACCACATTCCCAGTTCACCCATGGCATTCAACATTCTTCTCAAACAACCCATGTGATTAATACAACATTCTGAGTGCAAAGATTACAATTTTCCTGGCCACCAACCAGCAGTGTTTAAAACAATAAATATTTAAAGCAGTGATGCTTTCTCTCAAGCTCTACCAGCCCATCCCTTTTACACTTCTTTTCATTGCTGTTATTAATTTAGAGCTGCATTTTCAGCTCCAAGTAATCTATATACATGCATGCTCAACGTCATGCAGTCATCATTTTCCTTCAATCTTTTGCTGAATGCACCTTGAATGATGTGGATGACTAATTTAGTTACTTCACATTTTATCCTCTTGTATAAGTTCTTCATCTTTTTAAAAATAGCTTATTTGTTACACTGCATTAAAACAGGATAAAATTTTCTGATAAACTATTACCACTTCCTGGTAATTCAACCAATAGAAAGACTTTTGTTGTCTTCAATATCCTTATGTTGAAATTCAGTTTCTAAGAAGCAAGAGGACATATAACAATATCACCCTGCTGCAGCATAACATACAGGGAATGCATCAACTGAGAAGCTGCACAAGTTGCTTACAAAATTTTCCATGTATCCTAGAGAGACAAACCCCTTCCTATCAGGATACAACATACTAAGCCCTCAGATAAGAGTGCTTTTTAAAAGCAGAAATACCTCCTTTACATTTGACTTCTCTCTTTTTCAGGTTTACATGCCCCTTGGAGGCAAACTAGTAAATTACACAGGAAAATTTATGTGATAAGTCAGTCATTTGTTATGCAAATATTATGTTCTGCTTCAGGGTGTATCCTTAAGCTGCATCAGATATTTACTTCGGTTTTTGAAAGAATTTCTTCTGCTAGACCAAAATGCTGTCTTGTAGAAAGGAAATTATACTGAAGTTTGTGATAAAACAATCTGCAGGCATTTTAAAAGGCATTATCGCTAGAACTGATGAAGAATACGCAATGAGATTTTGTTGCCTAGCAATCTTCTATGTATTTACAATTCATATTGGGTCATTGAAAAT
The DNA here is from genome assembly GCF_030490865.1 of Poecile atricapillus. NCBI lineage: Eukaryota > Metazoa > Chordata > Aves > Passeriformes > Paridae > Poecile > Poecile atricapillus. The sequence goes on along the minus strand of NC_081255.1, from coordinate 14,187,317 downwards.
CACAGAGATGAAAGAAACTAAGGAATTTTGCTCCTTAGAGCTGGTGGAATGTGTCCAGAGGACAGCAGAACTGAGGTAGGGTCTGGAGAGTGAGTAAGTCATATCAGGGGAGTCTGAGGGAGCTGGGGGTGCTTAGCCTGAAGAAAAGGAGACCCAGGGAAGATATTATTGCTCTAAAACTACCCAAAAAGAGGTTGTAGTCAGGTGGGGGTTGGCCTCTCTCCCAGGCAAACAGTGACAGGATAAGAGGGTTGGTTTCAAGCTGCGCCAGGGGAGGTTCAGGTTGGATTTCTTGTCTGAAAGGGTGAAGGAGGGGGCTGCCCAGGGAGGTCAGCATTCTTGGAGGTATTTAAGAAGCAACTGGATGTGGAACTTAATGCTTTGGTTTAATTGAAAGGATCAGTCAAATGTTGCACTCAATCTTGGAGGCTTTTTCCAACCTGAGTGATTCTGTGATTCTGTTTAAGCCCTTCTGACACAATTCACATTTGCTTCCCCACCAACAGCCTCATATTCATGACAAAAGCAGTATGAATAATTAATTCACTATTTCTTCATATTTTGAACTCTAACTTGTATATATTGTCCAGTTAGCAATTTACATATTTTCTTTACATCTTAGAATTCGAGAAAAAATATTCAAAATTGCCTGTTTTTTTTTAATTTCCTGACTAAACTCATAGGTAATGCTGAGATCTCAATGTTAGCTCTTCTGACATTACAATGACCTGATTTTTAGTTCCTAAAGTTAAACGTGATATGCCAGTTTCAGATACACAGCCTTACCATTCTGGCCCACATCAAAGAATTAAAAAGGTCTCAAGGACATCATTCTGAAGGGTGTGAATGAAAGTCCCAGCTATACAGGCTTCCTTCCTGGAAAAATAACACCTTTGAATTGGGTGGGGGATGTGCATGAAACTTCTTTAGATGTTGGAGCTTCATTATGCAACTGCTCAGATATACCCATTACCATGACTGAAAATTCCAGCTGCTTTTGACTTCAAGGCAAAAATTCAAGGTTACTTTAACATAGTTTTCTCTGCATTTGATAATACCTATTTTCTGCTAAGGAAAAATTAGTTTAGAACTTCCCCTGCCTCACACTGCAATTATTTTTTTCATCAGTTAGAGCAGCTGCCAATTTACTACACTTTGTGACCTGCATTAGGTTGGTTTAGAAGCCAATCTAACAGTAATAAGCCTTGCTGAGCAGGAAGAGCCTTCATGTTCACTATTCAGGGGATGGAGAGAGATGATAGCATCAGCAGTCCTTATCAGATAACAATTGCAAACCCAGTTCTGACTCAGTCCTCTGGGAGTTATGAATCAATTGGTTCCCTCATAATATTTTAACTCAAAAATCTGTAAAACAAATAATGCATCATGTTCATGAAAGGAAAAATTAGTTTCTAGTATTCATCTGTGTTTTTGTTATAGGCATTTCCCATTTCAAGTATGTCACATTTGATGACACCACTGCACACAAGTATATGACAATACTGAAGCCAATATAGTCTATCTGAAGATAACTCAGCAAATAAAGTAACTTGCATATATAATTGCATTTACAAAAGATAATCACTATTAAATTTATTAGAGAAGTCAAGAAAAGAAAAATGTGTATTAAGAAACAAAACTCATCCCTTTTTTCTGACCAATATTGTTGACTATTATCTATAACAGAAATTAGATTTGACATCCAGGAAACATTTTTAGACACACTGCTACATGGCAAGTTAGTAGTTTCGTCTTTTTTTTTTTTTTTTTTTTTTTCCCTTAAGGATCATTAGCAAAATCTTACTTGAATTTTATAGTTAAAAGAACTCTCTGAGTAGCCAAGAGCTATTTCTATATTATTTCTATTAGTATTTCTATGTTTGCATTAGTGGCAATTATTGGCCTTTTACTAAAAAAGTCACATCTCTGCCTTTGTGAAAGCTAGGTAGAGACTTCTATTTATTTGGTAATTTACTTTGGGATGAATATTTGAATGATGGGATGAATACTTTGGGATCCAAGAACTCAGTACTTCTGCCCCAAGTGCAAGAGACAATTATTTCATCTCTCTCTGTAGCACAAGTAAACACATCTCACATTTCAAAAATAGCAACAGAAAACCATACCAAAGGAAAATATTCCCCTGCAAGTCTAAGGAGAGTATAAGCAAGCAAATAAGCTGTGACAGATTTGGTTACTTAATGTACCACTGGGAGGTGCCCAGATCCTGAGGTAATAAACACATTACAAAAATTCAGACAGAACAGAATAGTCTAATTCACACGCAAAGCACTGTGCCCAAAGCATCAGGTGTTCCCTAGAGGAATATAATACAGTGGTGATGAAAATAACAGAATAAAAGAAGAAAAAGTACTTAGAATAACAAATCAAATAAGCCAGAACAGTTGACACTTCACAAGGGAAGATATTGAAGACAAGGAGGTAGAAAAGACAGTGACTCTGGACATCTGAGATGACTAAAGTTCAGTCTGAACCATAATATCCTATGGGAGTCAAGGTATGCCCTGAGGTATAGTAATATATATGTGAAGTATATAAAGGAATCCAGTGGTAAAGAAGACATATCCTGTATTTTGTTATGAAAACAAAACCACAATTTAGAGATTGTGAATATAATCTTTTTTTTAATGAGTTGAAATTTGATTTAAATTCTAGAGAGTTTCTCTTTTTTTCACTATCTATACAGATAGAGAAGAGTACACACATTAAAAGAAACAAAAAAATAGTCATTATTCTTTACAATATAGATAATTTTTGATAGGAAAAGGCCCTGACAATGGCAGCTGTGTTCAGATCCAAGGAAGAGTCACCTCATTGGTGAGTGCATGTTACTCGCTCCTCCTAAATGTCTTTCATGGTTTCACCTTTAAACGGGTGTAAAGAAAAATATGAAACTATCTGGAGGACCATATCCTTCCACCACAATGGTAGTAAGGAGCCATCATTCCAATCAAGCCATGTTTCTCACAAAAAAGTTATACTATCCATGCTTATCACATATGTTTGGAATGCAAACAAAAGTAGCATAGGTTACAATTGTTTCAGCTCTTGTTATAAGAAAACCCTATGAATTAAACCACATTTTTATTCTTTTCTACTCTGAAATATCTACTTGTGTTTGCATTTTCAACTGCTCAAATATAGCTATTTAGTCATATCTAATATAAATGTGGGAAATACTGCAGTTTAAGGGAATAGATCATGATACATATTCCCCATCAATCATATTACAAGAAGTCACTCAAGCAGCGTTTTTGTATGAGGGATACTTACCATTTTGGTGAATGATTCAGATTTTTAATTAAAAGAACATTACAGAAATAAGAGATCAGGAGTCATAAGTTAAAGGCACAATAAAAATCTCTTCAGTTTCAACTGTCTCAAAATCATAATGAGCTCAGATACAGGATTTTCATTCAGTTCACTTTATAGCTAATCTGAAGACATTCACCAGATTGAGATTCAGACCATCACTGCAGGTCTGGTGTCCAGGTCAGTGTCCTACTTTGAGTCTATCTCAAATAAATAGTTAGAGAGTGCAAACTTGCTGAAAATATCAGTCCCTCAAAAGGCAATTTTTTTTATATACTAAAAATAGGAAATATATTAATAAAGATATAAAATGGCTCAGGCTGCTGTTGACTCGTTACCTGGGGTAACCGCTTTTACAGTGCATTTGTGTTGAGACTCAGACATCTTTACAACCAAGCTGACTCTTCTTTATGTATGATACATGCTCGGAATAGAGGATTCTGAGGATCATAATAGTGGGTTCATCATACCGAAAAATGGAATTATTAGCAGCAACCCTAAGTGTTGCAGGTATGCCAGCAGACAGCCTTACTGTGCATGATCATGTTTCAAGAGCACATATATGTCAAGCTTCAGTGGTTTCTGTCAAAAGGGATACTTGAATGCATAATAATACATTTTTTTTTACTGAAGAGCCTTTTTATGCCATACAATAAAAGCAAAATTGCAGAAAAAACTTTCCAATGTATCTCTCTAAAAAGAAAAATAGATAGTGCCTAATAATTTTATTTGCAACTTTTCTCTATGATAATTCTTTAGTGATAAAATACAATTTAATAGGTCTGATACCTATTAGAAATAATCTTTATCCGTATTATTCCAGTTCACTCCTTAAGGCATTTCTAAGGTGTACCAATCAGTATTCTCTGGAAGATTGTCTTACACAGCTAGTGCATAAACACAGTGCATCTGGAATTACTCATGCAAATCCAGAGAGGAAACTTAATGTGCATCTCATATGTTTTGGGAAACTGATCTGAACATTGGCTGCATCTTTCCTAAAAGTAAGATACAGCTTCTACCAGATAAGAACATTAGGATTATAGATACTGTTTTTATTTTAAGTAGATTTCATAAACATAAAATCTAAAAGTCTTAGTCTACGGATTCCTATGGTTTGAAAAGCTCTGGGTTGATAGAAATTACGTTACAGAAAATATTAGAGAGGTCTTGCTAGAAAAGATGCCACAGATGAAGAAAGCAGATGATACATGTTCCAGGAAAAATCAGTGCCAATCTGTGCCATAGAGTTACACCAAAGCAGCAAAGAAGATCAGCAATGAGAAGCAGCAGCATAAGAAGCTCAACAAGACCCAGAAGTCTCTTCTTGCAGCCCAGAAAGCCAAACATTTTCTGGGCTGCAGCAAAAGACTCAGGGCCAGCAGCATGGGGGAGCTGATCCTGCCCTTCTTCTCAAGCAGCAAAAACGTCGGAGGAATGCAACGAATAATTGTTAAAAGTCCTTATGCAAACAATTCAAAGTAAAAGAAAGGTCAATTATCTTGAAAAAGGATTGCTGATTCATAAATCTAGCACAGGAAATTTTCTCTATCAGAAAATCAATCACAAACATTTATTGATGTCTAAATGTTTATATTTTCTTTGATTTTAAGTCAATGATATTTGTAATGAGAATTTTCTGATGTGCATAAATGTTTGTGAGTGTCAATTAAAGACATCTCATTTCAGGTACAGGATGGGTTAACTTCAAGTACTTCCAAGAAGTAATACCTTCAGTTACATTTGGGTGGCTTTGCATTATGAAAGTCACCCTTTATCTGACGTAAATTAAACTAATAGACAATATTAACTTTTACAGAATTGAGGATTAGAAAGAACTGAAACACTAGGGGGAAAAAACATACAGAAGAAAGGTACTTAATGGCTTCTTCAGGGAAAGCCTATTATTTTTTGAACATTAAAAATGTTCAGCTCTTTCAAGTCAGAGTTACAAAGTGATACAAGCCTTCCACACAGCTGGAATTTCAATATTAGACCATTAGAAGACCAGAAAACCTGAAGAGATATTTTAATTACTGGTGAGAGTACAGTCTTTTTCTGGCTCTCACATCAAATTTTTAATCTGAGGATTCTTCCTAAATATAAGGGTACTAATGAGAATCCTTTCTGTTGTTACATTGACTATTTTAGTCAAATAATTTAATGATGCCATATCATGCAGATAATGAGGTATCTGGGCAGATACCCTTTACTATTTCTCTGTATAATTATAAGTTAACAAAGGTTTTATTGACAAATGTTTATATTGTTTAATTTTCAGTTAGCAACTCCCTATACCTGAAATACACATTTCAGGTTATTTACAGCTACTCTACAGCATAATTAAACAATTTTTAAAATTTATTTTATTTTTCATAGAATCCTTTTTGTTTTCTAAATTAGAATCACAGACAGCTCTACAACCTGCTAACAGTTTTGATGCTATAACTACTTTCTCTCTTAATATTTTAACCAAGATGGATTTCAATTACATCTGATTATACTCACTATTATCTTCTATTTACTGTCAACTATCTTTCGAATATATCTTGGTAACAAAGCATAAAATACTCCATATTGGCAATGACATGAATGACTAAAAGTGAGTAGTTAAGCTGCCCATACAAAAAGGAGAGTAATGGTCACTGAAATTTGAAAACAGGTAGGAATACAGATGAGGGTTATTTCTGTCCTTCATAAGAATCTATTTTGCATCAATATTGGTAGCAGTTCACTCAATTTATTATAGATAGTATATTGATAGTATATTTCTACTATCTAGCCCTCTTTTGTGCTTGATTTGGGCCTGATTACCAGCACTCACAGCCTGAACAACCCACATCACTGGATTGCTCTTCCTGTCTCATTCTTGATTAGTTTTTCTTCTAATGTCACCAAAAAAAAGTGGGAAGTATGATGATTTCCCTCTTTGCTTTTTCCTCCATTTGCAGAAGTGAGGCCAGCAAAAACTTGCTGGAGATTGACAATTAATTTATCTTAGGAAAGGCTATCCAATGCAATTATGCTGCCTTCCAGCCATGGCAGAACTAGCTGAGGCTCACACATATTCAACTATCCTAGCCTAAAACCATAAAGGATTCACATGCTGTTAAAAGTATTTCTAGTTCTCTCTAGCTATCAAAAACTCGATATCACTGTGTGCCAATCGGTGCAGGGTTAGGATTACCATTTGCAAAGCTATTAGTGCTTGTTCTACTGCATCACCACCACAACTGAAATGTTAATTTTAAAAAGTCAAACAAGAAGGAAAAAGCAGTTTCTTGCATAAAAAACATAGGTTATACAAAACTTGTTTCCTCAAGGAGAAAATGCAGCCTGAAGGTTACAGCTCTGACAGTTGTTTTCTACTGCCTCTGCTTTTCAAATGTGATAATGTCCTTTTATAAGCACCCCAGTAAGAGTTTACAGCCTCCTCCCAGGGATTATAAATCCACAGCTTTTCTCCTCTAAATTTTTAACAGATACTATTGTTTCCTTAAATTGCACACAAGGGGGTTGAAAGAATCGAGATTATCCTCAAGTACATTAAATTCAGTTTCAAGGCCCTTTATGACACACAAAACTGTATCAAGGGACAGTTAATAGGCATGACAGATTCAATCCTGAAAGGTGAAAGAGCACTGCACCAGCAGATAAGCACTGCTAACCAAAACTACAACAAAAATCATCTGAAACAAAGATGTGAGCCCAAAGAGTCCCTGCTTATTGCAAGACTAAGCCATTCATTAATATAAATGCAATATCAAATACTTCTCTTTATTTAACCCTCTTTAGGTAAAACATTGAGCTGAGCTGAATATATTTCAGGCATAGAAGAGCACAGATGTGTCTGACAGGACATTTTCACTCACTGATCCCCCTGTACAGACACCAGAGTGGCAAAAACCATTCCATACAGCAGAGGGAATGGGCTGGGTTTTGGGGCCTATGTATATTTATAGAGCGTCTATATAGAGCAAATCAAGGAGTGGGGAAACCCTTGAGTCACCTGCATAGCAGAACACTAAACCCCAGTACAAGAATCTAACAGAAGCTAAATTTTGAAGCAAACCCAGTTAGTTACCATGCTAGCTAGCAACATTTTGACTTTCCACCACAATTTAAAGAGTGAGTTGAAGTGTGTGTGCGTAACTCTGCTGGGATAGGGCGCTGCCCAGCTTCCAGGACTGAGCTGGCAGGGCTGCACACTCTGCTGTGCTCCGTGGCCATCAGCTGCCCATGGAGCCCCCACTCCATGCCAGCTGCTGCAGGAATTCCTGCAACCACCATTGGATACACAGCATCTCACCCCTCTGCTCTGAGCTCCGTGTTCAAGGGCTAAGCACAGAACTTCAGGTAAGAACTTAATGCTGCTTTGGACATGGATAGTTTTGGCTCTATGCAAAACACTGCTCACACCAGATTGTCAGACACACAATAAGGCTACAGTGTGTCTGTTCAAGCCATTGGCACACTTATGATTCCAAATTATCTGGGATGCATAAATATTCATTCAGATACACTACTCATCATCAAACCATGAGCACTTCCAGTCTGTAGAACTCCTTGTTGCATAGTTGAAGAGCTTGTGATTAAACCTTGGATGTGCATTAAGAACTAGAGTTAATTCACGTGTATTATCTTAATAAAGCTTTCCAGTTTGCTTTTTTCCCCCAGGCAGTTTCCTCACCATACTATTTTATTACTTGGACCACTCCAATTCAGACCTTTAGGGAACTCATCCACTTTGGAAAACACCCCTCCATATACCTCATCATCTCCTCCCCAAGCAGCACTTTGGTCACATTAGATTTTTCCTCCTGGTCCTCATTTTATTCCATGTACATGATTTCCTGGGTGTTAGCATATTAAAAGCCCTACTGAAGTCCAGAAGCATTTCTTTCAAGCTCTTATTGCCAGAGTACTTTCCAAACTGGTAAAAAACTTTGCTACTGAGAGATTGCTTCTCAAAGAGAAAACATTGAGGATGTGCTGTAAAGCACATACATGCAGCTTTGAGTTTACTTTAAATATAAAGATGTTTCCTACTTTAACAGGCACATTATTTTATATTCTTCATTAATCATAATCAAAGATTACATTGGGAGGAAACAAGCTCTGTGCTTTTACACTAATTAACTGTTGCACATATATGTGTGCATGAAATAACAATGAAGGATCAAGGGAAAAAAGTGTTGTGTTTTGATTAAGGATCCTAGTGGAACAAAGCAAATAGTGCTATAATTAAAGCTGCTTAATCTTAATGCTTTTCTTGAATTTTTTGCAGCTTCATTCCTTTCTGGCTTTCTGCCACATCCGTCTTATATTTCTGCTTGCACATTTGTAAATATAGAAAATACACGTGGCAAACCTGAGTTCAATTTAGTGAAACCTCAATTAATGTTTTGTCTCATATTTATTGAGGAAATAAAGAAATATTTCTTAAGGCAAGTCTGTCTTCCTCCTGCTGGAGTACTGGCACAGTGACTAAACATATTTCCCACCATGTTTTAATTCCCCTCGTAAGACTGACAATTTATACAATATGCATATGTGGAAATGCTTCCTTTTACTGTTCTGAAAGCAAGATTAGTGATCCTTACACTGATTATTTTAGCTTGTCTAATTCAATAGTTATGGATTTCAGAGACATTCAACACATGTAAAAAAAATCTACCTTGTATTTATGGATATGATACTATAAAAGGAGGTCTGACTAATTTTGCTTTTCAGAAGAAAGGATAAAGCCTTTGGAAGTAAGAGGCTATTTAAAGTTAACACAGCAGTCCTTGTGTTCTTGTTCCAAGCTGTTAACTATCATTTGAGTGGTTAAGTTGCTTTACATATTTTCATTTCCTTTCAAACACACAGATATATTTGTTTACCAAAATCATAGAATAATCAAGGTTGGAAAAGACCTCCAAGATCAAGTCCAGCCTTTGGGAGAATGTCACTTTGTCAGCTGGCCCACAGCACTACGGTCCAGTTGTTTCTCCAATGCTTCCAGGGATGGTGACTCCACCACCTCCCTGCGCAGTCCATTCCAATGATGAACCAACTTTCAATGAAGAAATTCTTCCTGATTTCCAACCTGAGCCTCCCCTGGCACAGCTTGAGGCCATTCCCTCTTGTCCTGTCTTCTCCTTCCTAGGAGAAGAGCCCAACCTCCACCTTGCTACAATCTTCTTGCAGGTAGTAGTAAGGAGAAATAAAGTCTCCCCCGACCTCAGTGCTGTATCAATCTACTCTAAGAAAGGCCTGTATTGCTTTTGAAACCAGACCACTGGTTTTTAGTATTGACATTTAGGTTTAGATGTCAAATTCTGGGTACCTTGGTTTGAAATTATGGCTCTGATGGACTCTAATTCTGTGAAAAATCAGTTCTCACTCTTCTTTCTGCACTCTCTGGTTCACAAATGCATTTATCTTTGCTTGTGTTCACTTTATTTTCCCTTTAGGTCTCTTCTATTTCTCAGTTATTATTCAGTTCCTCATTTTCTTTTTTTCACCCTTCTCCTTCGTCTCTTTAGTTCCTTAGCCATTTATTATTCAGTTGCTTATTTCAAAGCATTTTACAATGCATGCTAGTCTGCTCACATTTTCTCAGTGCTAAGTAGTCACATCAGGGAACCTTTTCTCCTTACAACTTAAATTTACCACAATACCCATATAGTTTTCAAGCACTCAGCCCAGCAGCTTTTGTGGCACCATTTATACAGTGAAAGAGCTGAGATGTTGAAGCCAAGACTTCTGGCCCCTTTACAAGGACGTTGCCTGTCATTCAAAGCACCCATATAACACAGCTTATGCTGGTTGCAGAGTTGTAAGGTATAATTTATTGTTCTCTCATCCTCTCCTGCTCTCTGGGGGTGAGACATTGTTTAGGATCTGGTGAGAGACTCATTTCTGACACATTGCCCAATATCTCTGGTTTCAAATGGAGGCATCCTCTTCAGAAGACAGCCCAAAATACATGTTAGGGGTGATATAGCCAGTCCAAAAGAATACCTGCATAGCACTGACTGGCTGGTCAGCAAGGAAAAACAAATCCTGAGCTTTCCAGATTATGGATGCTAGCTTTGGAGCAGGCTGTAGGCCCATGGCCTGACAGCCCTGCCTGAGAAGCTAGCCTGGGAAATTCATGGGAGGATTCAAAACAATCCTCAAAGACAGAAAACAGCCTGCAGGTGCTGTTTTCTGATTCCCGTGTTTTCCTTGCAGGAGAAGGTCAGGGGGTGGTGAACCCCACTGACCAATGATGGTAATGTAATACTTTACTAACCAATAAGAGTTTCCTTTCTGTACTCTTGACGAACTAGTCTATATAACATGACTGTAACAATAAACTAGAGATTCTCTCCTGTTCTGACTCCTTTGAGAGTCCGTGTCGTTCTTTCCGCCGTTCCCAATTAGAACGACATCCAGATTAGCCTTCCCCTACCTGACAAACACACCCCTTCAACAGAGTGACAGGCCAGGCTCTCACATGCATTTCAGTACAGAACGGGAGATTTTAGTGCAAACAGAAAAATTAAGTGACACAATGCATTCATTGTAAAGATGCACAGTAAAGCCAACTCCATTTGCATTAATTAATCTGAGTTTTCCTTTGTATTTATTAGCACAAGCTAACAAGCACAGATATTACAGATGTATTGGGCTATGTGATACAGCTGAGCACTGTGCAAAGAAGACAGACCTGTTTTATAGTAAAAAAGACTAATTGAAAATGGAAGCAACTCCCTCTTTCCAGAATATTTATCAATATTCTGTATTGGATAGGTAAGATCTAACAAGGCTTTCTGACCTAATTCAAGACAGATTTTTCTCCCTCCATAGTATAAGTGTTACATAGTGCACACATAACCTAAGTCTCTCTGAGGCTGGAAGAGAGAGTCTGTGGAATAAAATTTAGCAGTAACCTATTTCACATGGGTAATGCAACAAATATTGCATTATTCAGCATTGATGTAAGCTTTGAGGTCTTAAATATGTCTTCCCACATGTGTGTGTCCTGTCTGAGCCAAAGCGCCACTACAGCAGACATTTAAATAAAGCATACAATTTTCTAAGCATATTCAGTCAAATTTTCTAAGCTATATATCTCTCCGTCTTTTAGAGAAAAGAGAGAGATAACTTTCTGTGTGTATGCATAGAGTTCTTTTTAAACAAGGATAATATAGTCTTATATACCTGAATGTCAAAAGCCATTGACCCAAAGCTGTGGTAGCTGGGGTTATTTAGTGTGAGGAACACGCTACATGGTGAGTCTCTATACCTCCCATTCTAGATGATTTGCACAGGTGGTCTCTGAGCTGAAATACTTGGATATCAGATGAAGGGGATGTACTCAGCCAGATATTCTGAAAGCATAAGCTCACTAGCCATTATTTCCAGGTTATTATTAGCTTTGCAGTACTTTCATGTAGTAGCAGCCTGCTGCTTCATGACCAGCTGGTTATCATTTTCAAAGGTCTTCCAAATTCTTTCTGGAGTTTCTTTGGACCTCCCTCCGGAAAGATTTCATTTTCTTTGGAGTTAAGGGACATCAAAAGATTAGATTTTGTCATACTTTTTAAGAGCTAGCTTTATTCATCTCAGAGAAAAAGCAGAGTTATCAAGCTACATCTAACAATTCCAGCCTTCTGAAAAATCTTTTTGAAAATGTTAAAGACTAGCCAAGTCTGATCATGACCTTGTTCTATATTTAGTACTTAATGTATTCTGAAGGCATACAGAAATCTGGAGTTTGGATAAGAAGTCCCCAAATGAGAGAGATCAAACTGAAAGGAATTTAATTGTAGGCTAACTAGCAGTCCTGTGTAGTGGGCTTTTAATTAAACCAGGAAGAAAAAATATATTCATTTTAGATGAATAGTAATTTCACTACAACCAAACTTCTAATAGATTAACTGTCCTAATACTTATAAAATTTATAACATCATAATTTCATTATGAACAACTTTCTATGCAACAGGATGAAAAGGCTATAAAACTGAAATACCTGGCAACCCTGAGGTAAAAAAGATTCTCAGGACCCTCTGCTTAGGATACTTGAACACATCATGTTCATGTCCCCATCCTGTGCCCAGACTTGCCCAAGACCATGTACCAAGCCCAAGTCCAAGCCTCCATATTTTCTGTTGCATAAATAATAGATCTCTGTTTCTTAAAGTCGCCACAGACATGTGGGAGTGGAAAGCAGGAAGGTTTCCAAAGATTATGGCAAAGATAAGACATGAAGTGCCCCAAGAGCCTGGCAGGAAAGCAGCCAAGAGTTGGGTTTATATAAGGCACTTGCCAGACTTACTTGTGCCATGACTGATGCCTTTTTGGACAAATGGAACATTAAAACTTTTTGCTCAGTGGAACATTAAAAACTCCTGTCTCTTTAAAAACCCATAGAAGACCCAAGTTGCATTTTTGGCACTAACTCTTTCTTGTAATTTTTAGTTATTTTTCTCGGTTAGACTCAGCTGTTCTTTGACATCTTTATGTTCATCATCCTATCAAGCAATGCACTATGTTACTCATACATATTTAGAAAATGGTATTTTATACATTTATTTGCACAAAGCATGACCAAAGACAAGACTTCATTATTTCCAGTGGCTCATATCAGCCTTAAGGAGACAATAAAATTGCCTTGCTTCATTTACTCAGAGAATTTATGTACTTGTCCTAAAAATGTATTAAGTACACAACAAATTGCAACTAGATCATTTCATAAATGAGTAGTGTTTATTTTTTGCATTTATAATATTATATTTACTTGCAATTGGAATAACAGAAAAAAGAATTGCCATATATCACCAGCTGTTCAGATCACGAGAAAACTGTACCTTAAATTGCATTATTGGCTATGTGCCATAAATACCTAATGCAGCATTCTCACTTTAAATGTTCAGGTCTCTAAAAAGCTATTTTTGAATTTCCACTTGCATAAAAATGTCATTGATGGTTAATACTCCATGAGATCCCCTTGATACAATAGGAGAATTATTTGTGTGTCCCTGATTAATGCTAACTGGCAGAATACACATAAATTCCTTGTTTGTTAATGAAAATCTCCACAAACCCATTGTATTTTAAAATCCTAAGCATACAGAAGTTTCAAAATGTGATTATGTGATCATTTTTAAATAACCAGTATTTTACCTCCTCCAGGTTTCACTGGTTTTAATTATAAAATATATTTTACATTTAACTCTACAGGTACATCCTCTGTTTGTCAAAATGTTCTGCTCCTGTTCTTAAGTCACCTTTTATAAAGAGTCCTGATAATAAAAAAAAAAAAGTTTTTAGCATAAGGCAGTTTTTATTTCAGAAAAGTTTTGTTTGTTGCATAAACTAGGTTGACTTCTAAATGGTTTATCTTATATAAATTCAAGTCTGGAAGCATAGAAATACAAACACATCCTGATTCCTCTGAACGTCATGAACTCAGCAAGAGAATAAGATGGCAATCTGGCCTCAGCACTTGTATTTCATTAGTAACTCTTCAAATAAGTGTTACACATTAGAAACTGAACTAATAGAAAATATTAGTGAAGGGTGACATCCCTCAAATCTCTCTTCAGCACTGTGATTCTGTCCAATATTGTCAATTAAAAACTCCACAGTTCCTGATGGCTGAACAGAGAAATACATCGTAACTCCTGAAGACTTTAAAGTTTTATAATCTGAGATGATACTCAAACACAACTAAGGAAGACAAGTATTCCATCAATTATTTTCCCTAGCAGTAACGACTGAACTAGAAAAAGCTGTGCTCTAATTAAATGTATGATAGCCTGGGATTATTAAGAATGATACTTTGGCTCTGACACTAGCTTCTTTTTTCAGCTGGTATGTCAACCTGATGTCACTACCCACTTCTTGGAGGAAAAAAAAGGAGTTAATGCCAATCTTGGACTGATGTCTTCTCAGAACCATCAAATACATTTGCAACTTCTCTTAGTACTGGAATATATACTGCTTGACATAATAAGAACAATTCTCAACATTATGTCAAAGTTATGTCTCCTAATGTCTAGATCAAATACTGAATAAATCAAATCTGTGACTCAGAAACCCATCAGAACCCCAGTCAGATTGGAGGTACCTAGGACAGACCGGAGATGGAGCAGCAGAATATGAGGGAGGCACAGATGTTGCTCCCTGATGTGAATGGTAAAAGATAGACTGCTTTCACATTTGCCTAAGTCTAACTAATAAACTAAATAACTGCATCTTCCTCCCTGGGATGACATAGCTGGACGTCTGCAGCTGGAATGCAGAACTGTCACATGCAGGCAGACCTGACTGACTTGCTGCTTCCAGCAGCAGGCAGAAGCAGAGTCCTACATAGGAATCAAAGTAGAAATGGAATCAGGATGTCCCTGAAGCACAGGAAGATGGTTACTCTGTTTAGCATGACCATTTTAATGTAAACTAGAGAGAGGTATGCAATCTTCTACAATAACAACACTGTGTAAGAATGTAACACTGTATGCTCTTATTCCACACAGACACACATAGCAAACAAAAAATATGCACACGACTCTCTCTGAAAAAGCAACAGCAAGTATAAACAGGCATTTCAGAGCCCGTATCTGACCCAGCAGGGTGTGTTAATCTAATCTAGCCATGCTCCTAAGAATCTGATGCATATTCCAAAATACATTCAATGTTTTTCATGAACAAATTGAAAAACTCTACTTTAAGTCTTTTAACCATTTAGTGCTTATCAAAACCACTTGCATTACAAAGTGGCTTCAGCTGCATTCCATTATAACAAAGGAAAGAGAAACTTTAGCAATTCTCAAACTCTAGGATTTGAAAAGCTGATGGTAGAGCAATAAGCGATACAGGCAAAAATGCTCAAGAAACAGCTCACACCATCTGATTTAATTGGGTTATAGAATTAATGCCAGGAAAGGATTTCAAACTTTGCAGTCATTTTAACAGGCATGGATAGATAGTTTAAAGGCCATCAAAGTGGAAGCTCATGATAAAATGAGTCATAGAACTGAAGCTGCCAGAAAATGTGAAGGGCATACATAATAAGTACCTACTAGGGATGCTTGGCTATTTGGTATGTACTGTACAATCGATTGTTGAATGCACCACTCTAAAAAGCCATAACAGAATAAATAAAAAGTAAAATCCTTCAAAAGCTTTTGTCTGAGTTACAAAATTGTTACTAAACTATCTCAGTACTCAGCTTTGTTCTTTACATTGTAGGGGTGGGATTATCTCAGAGTTCATCCTATTTAATTGATTTATTTCTTATGTATCTTAGGATAGATAATGTTTTAATTTGGTGAGCAGGAAAGGAGAGGTGTGGCTAATGCCCAACCAAAATGTAATTTAGACACTAGTAAATATTTCAGATGGAGTTGGTTAAAAAACTAGTAACATAAAATATATGGCCTATATTTGGCTCTGTATGATGGAAAAACAAGTAACTTCAAATCTTCCCTCACTGAGGAGAAATGGCATATACTTGCTTCCCTGCTAAGCAATAACACAATTTAGTGATCATTATCTACTACCCCAGGATACCTGCTGGGAGTTGGCCTGAGCAAAGCATAAAGGTTCAAATATCTTTGCAGCGTATTTAGTCCATGCTCATCCTTTTTTAGTAAAAGACAAGCTGTGAGTGAAGGATATTTGGTACTGATCAAGTGGGAACTGCTGAACTCTGTGACATTCCCTCAGTGAGAGCATTCTCTGACTCAGCTCCCAGCAAGGAGGAGCCAGGGACTGGACACCTTCAGTAGCTGGTGTGCTTTACACATAAAGTGCACACAAGCAAAAAGAAATAATGGAAAGAATACATTCACATGCCATGAGGATTTTTAGCATGCTCAAGTTACCTAATAATCTCTTCTTTTACAAAAAAAAAAAAAAAATCCTGTGTGAGAGGACTACAGGAGACCTGCTTTAGAAGCAAATTTGTGCAAAATGCCAGAACTTTTAACCCCCTGGCAGGGGGAAGTGCAGTTCTTCTCCTGCTCTACTGCCTTCTGGAAACAGTTCAGTCCAAAGACAAACTTCTTTTTCTTTGACCCAGACATTCTCCTTAAATATACCAGAACTACGTCTCACTCTCCCAAACAGAAAGAAATCTTGTCCTTAAACAGCATGCCTTTTTGTGGTTTTGTGAGAACAGACAGATAGCTATTTCGAGGTTAAATCCATGCTGTTAGTAGTTATCTGCAGCACAATATCTATTCTGGGAATGCATTTAAGACTTGAGGACGAGCTAACCTCTCTACCAAAAAGGATGAGAAAGAAAGGCCATAAAATCACCTGTAGCAGGGCTGTGCTCACGTGAGGCAGATGCTGAGAAAACAGCTGTGTGCCTGTGGGAAGGCAGGGGAATGGGAAGAGCAGCAACAGTCACACTCAGCTGTGGCATCATCTAGCTGCCAGGGCTGTACATCAGAGCACAGCCATCATCAACCAGGAGATGCTGAGGCTGGAGAGTAGGGAGGGTTGACCGTGAGCAAGGAAGGGATTGCAATGACCTTTGGTCCATCCTAAGCCTTCTCTCCCCTCCTCCACACCTCTTTATAGCTTTCACACCCTCTTCATCTACTGCTGGCATTTCTTTACGAGTTTCCAGCACAGGGCCAGTGGTGAGGTTGCATTGCGACCATGAGGTGATGGATGGTGCAGCACATGTGGGATGAGGGCCAGGAAAAGCTGTGCCCACCAGCACAACCATCATCAGCCACGCTCAGCCAGGCAGCCCTGGCTTGCAAAGCAGGTTAAGACCATCCTTGCCCTACGAGAGGCTCTGGAGATGCTGCACGTGCAGGTCCTAGAGCTGGGAGCCTGTGCAGAGAGCCCTTGAGCACAGCCCCTGGTCACTGGCACCGCTGATTCGGGCAGCGCCTCCTGCTGCGGCCAGCCTGACCCCAAACATGTCCAGAGACAGGTGCTCCTACAGAGGGCACAGACACACAGCCCCTGCACACACCAACCAGGCTTCCTCCTCCCCCTGACAAAGACACTTGGCACCTACAGCACCGTAGGACTCAGCACTTCCAGATGGTTTGCACAACAGAGAAATCACCCCTTTAACCACCGTTTCTTGCTCGTATGTAGGTGAGGTCCTTTGGGCATTTTTCCCAGACTGCCCAAGCACACCGTCAGCTTGGGAATACCAACTCCAGCAAAGCTGACCAGCAGATGCTTCAGCAGTGTGCTGGCCATGCTGCTCCCAGCCTTTTGTGCAGGTGCATCTGAAACCTGATGTACTCAGAGAGCCTAAAAGAGCACTGCACGTGGCTCAAGTGCCAGTACCCTAAGGTTTGGAGGTATCACGTTTGGATAATCAAGGAATTTTTCTCTATTATTCACAAGCATCAAAGAACATCACCCTGGTCTGAACAATGACTTTCCAAATCACTCTGGTTTATTTAATTGAATTTGAACTTTTCATGTAAACAAAGAGGGGAGGGAGAAAGATATTTGAAGAAATCAAAGGAATGAATCAACCACAAGACCACAGAAACTGAGTATTTCCCTTGATGGCTGGGGAGTTCAATACAATTTAGATTATATTCAGTAAGTAAAACTTTGGCTTGTGATATTAATGGGCTCATAATAGCTTCCTTTGGGATATATATTACTTCCAATTCTGTTAAAACTTCCTTTGATAACTTATTCATCACTTTGCCTTTTAAGAGTTACAACGTGTTTCTTGATACATTTAGTATGCAAGTCCTCCTGGAAAAAGGTTTTTGACCTTAGGTAATTTGAACTCTCATGATTTTTTTTGCCAAAATTAGAGAGGGTAATTTCAATTGTACTGTTCAAAAAGATCAAGGAAAAGACAAAAGAAGAAATAAAAAGTCATCATTGACACAGACTATAATCTCAGAATAATTTGGGCTTCATGAGAATATTCTAATTTACTATATAATAATTATAATAACTATAAATAGTATAAAAATAGAGAGTGTATATAAAGAATGCTAATAATGGGAAGATATTGTGGTAATAAAGAAAACTATGTAATCAAGGCAACATGGCTATACGCAGCATTGCTGAGCATTTTACAATCAGTTACATAAATATTTCTTTTATAGATAGTAATTCTGACAGTAATTCACATGAATAATCATATGGTTTGAAGAATTGCTGTCCCTTCTTGACACATTACTGAGAGAAAATGAGGGTCAGTGGAGAAATCAAGACTGATTATAAAGATAAGCAGCAAGTTTAGATTTGCACACACTTTCTGTGTTTTAATATATCAATCTATAAAATGTTTATGAATTTATCTATGATATGCCACTTCAAAAATGCCTCCAAGTGCATACACATAAATAAAACAAAAACTCTTTGAAAAAACTGGGAGACAGAGAATGAGAGACATCAAAACAACCTGAATCCCCAGAGCACAGGGGTTTATGGATAAAAGTCACTATTTTGCACTATACAAAACAAAGAAATTGATAAAATCAGATACTTGATGGGCAGGCAGGTAAAATTTATTTTAGAGGAAAACAAAGAACATCCATTTTTGGGCTTCCCTGTGGAAGGACACTTGCACAGAATGACTTGAAGTGAGACATTTATTTCACGGCATCTCCCTAGGCACAGCACCTTGGGTATGTGAAATGCAAGATAATCTGTACAGTGGGGAGACATGGATTCTTCTCATATGGCAGAAAATGTTTACTTGGAGAAGAAAAGATTTTATAACAGAACCAGTGAGTCACGACATAGGTTACCTAGTGGTAATTTTACTACACATTTCAAAAATAAACCCCAAAAAAATCAAAACCCTTGAACAAGTAGAAACACACCCACATACCCACCCCCCCATCTCAAAAGAAAGGGTTAGTAAGCATCAGAGTATTACCTTCATATTCTTCTGCATGCCAAGACTTTCAGGTCTTATTCAGACTGCAAACAATTAGTCATGGAGGGGACACCATCTAAGTGTTTATTTAGGTTTGCTGAAATAGTTGAGGGTAGCCTGTTGAAAGCATTTGCAACACCTCCACCCTTAAAATCTACTTTTCCCAGTGTTCTGTGTACACACTAAAATGGACCAACAACATCCTTTAATAATGAAGATTCTGGAGAGACAAATACGTAGAGAAAGCCTCTTAAGTATCCCAGAATGAAACAAATCAGAATGCTTATAAGCAACATCAAACTCCCATTGTTATCAGCAATCGCTGTACAGATTTAGAGGGTACAGTGCTTGAATTGAAGACTCCCCAGCTGACCTCACCCTTGAGGAGGTGGGAGGAATACAATTTTGTGTCTCTAGTGCGGGGTGCCACCACAAGTGCATTAAAATAAGGCTTCCAAACAAATGAAAAACATTATTCTCCCCTGAAAATGGAGTTGTATAATTATAATATTCTTAATTCTAACATTCCTCTCCTGAAAAGGCCCAGCAGTAGGTTAGCAACAAAGGCTAGGGATCCCTGCTTAGAGTTTTTCAGATGGAGATTTTACATCATTTATTACCATCACCATCTTCTCATATGGATATGAGAAGAAAAATAAAAGAAAAAAATAAAAGAGATTCCTGGTAATATCACCTTTTTCCATAATTAACTTGAGGGTTAAAGTGCAAGGCACTTGAATGTTGCAAATATTGCTGTAGGACTGTTGGGACTTCTGAACTCTGAAACTCTCACTGTGTCTGTCATCCAACACAGACATTTTCTACTTCTCACTCAAGGAGAAAATACAGCATCTGGCATAGAGCAACTTGTAATAGGATTGCAAAAGTTATCTGATTAAATGTCCTATACAGTTTGACATCTATAATAGATTTCCACTGATCTAAAAATTAAATTTCAGAACTTGGTTGTTCAAAGAATGGAAGAAAAGGATGGGGAGGAAAAGGTCCCTGTCCCAAGTACTTTATAGAAATCTGTACTTTCAACGCTGATATTCTTGGCTCCACTGAAGACAATGTCTATGCATCATAGTCTTTATTTGATTCTGAAGGCAACAGATGTTTTGTAATCTATACTTTGCAAATCTTTATCCCTACTGTAGTGCATAATCCATGCATTTTAATAGCTCAGCAAATCAATTATCTATTTTGCTCTACTGAAGCGCTACCATCAACAATTTAGATACCTTACTGAACACAGCCATGGAAGAGAACATTTCTAGCTTTTTGACTCATTCTGAAAAATATATCCAAAGATAGTCCAACAAAGATGGTAGTTAATTACCACACATTACTTAATCTGGGACTTGGAGCTGCTTGGAATTATCACTTTGCATAAAGCTTACAGGAATATTGGTATAAAACTGAAGTGTGCCTGTCGCAGGGCATTTCATGTGTTGCTTACAGGAAAGATTAAGGTTTTTTATATTACAGAAAAAATCAAATGTTATTTGTACGTGTGGTACAAATTTTTAAATTCCAGTACTTTATGTCTACATGACTCAAAAGACTTGAATACTGTTCAGAGCAAGCTCCTGCTACAACATATCATGCCATCCCTCATATGTGTATTAGATTAGAGGCTCAGGAAATTCAGGTTTTCAGTCAACGTTTAGCATGTGAGCATATGCATTACTTAAAATAGTTATATACATGTAAATGTACACTGATCAGTGCGCTAATGCTGTTTTAGGCTTTGGCAATTTTTGGTTGAGGTTTTTTTGTTTGTTTGTTTTCTGAAGTTATCTCTTTGCCTTTTTATTCTGGTTTGATCACTGGCCTATGCTCAACCCTTGTTCTGTTTAATATCCCCAAAAAGATCTTAAATATCTGTTGCAAGGCCGATACTGTACAGATATTAACATGGAGGCAGAAATTTTTTCTCCTGGTTGATGGAATTCACATGATAGGAAAAACAGTCCTTCAACCCTAGCTCAAACAGTAGAAGAAGCTGGAAGCAATTTCCACACTTTAATCCCAACAAAACTGCTCCTGTTGCTAAGGAAGATGTTAGAAAAAATTCTTCACTGAAATAGTGCTTGGGCAATGGAATCATCTGCCCAGGGAGGTGGTAGAGTCACAGTCCTGGACATGTTTAAAAAATAGACTGGACGTGGCACTCAGTGCCATGGTTTAGTTGACGAGGAAGTGTTAGGTCATAGGTTGGACTTGATGATCTCAAAAGGTCTTTTTCAACCTAGCTCATTCTGTGATTCTGTGAAAGTACTGTGCTGTTGCTTGAGAAAACCTCACAAGCAGATTTGTAATCCAAAAAAGATTTTTTTTTCCTCCTTTCCTTTCTGCAGTCCAGCAGAGACTCTCCACACCCTCATTTACATCACTCTCAAAACTTTGCTGCACCTGTTCCATATCTTTCAAATATGCCTAACCATTTGAGTGTCTAGTATCTTAGAGAAGATTTGGCTTTACCTCAGCTGAAAGAAGTTCAGCTGATACATCTCTGTTTTTCACAGTTGCAACTTACAGCTGGCCCCTAGCCAATCTCCAATTAATTAATGCTCCAAGGGCCTTCTGTTCCTCCAGCCTTCTCAGCTGAAGAATTCCTGGCTTATTGCTGAAATTTTTGTTTTTAGTTCAGTGCATAGGTTTGCACTTTGCGTATTATAGCTCATTTGCTGCTTTTCAGGCCTAACAAATCATGTTGTCAATAGATTTCATTTGCACAGAATTGTTTTCTTTCAAAAGCTGTGAAAAAAGGCCTTGAATGCTTATTTGGTTAGTTTGAGCTATATGTAATTGCAACAGCTGGACCAACTCCTGTCACCTCTAGAATGTTTAAAATACCACACTGCACTCCCTAGGGAGAGGCTATCACCCCAGTTCAACTCCTGGAGGGAAATTTATGTCCAATCCTCTGTGCCAGACATTCCCACACCCCAACAGGCTTCAGGAGCATGTGGGAGGGAGAAAATGAAGTATTGCTTAGAGTAGTCAATGAATACATCATCCAATGAGAAAAATTACTTAATTTTTCACCACAGACCCAATCTAAACCGTACAAAAAACGGTTTGTGTTCATCCAAAGCACATCAGATTTTAAAATTGCCCATGTAGGAATGGGCTTTCAGAGATATTGGCAGGATTTTGCTTAGAACTGGGTTGAGGCTGAACAGAAAGATACTGGCATTCTACAACACAGTATTGGGTCCTGTACCAAACATTATTTGTCAAAAAATATTTGTGTAGCTTTTCTAAACAATGTTAGGATTCTGAAAAATTGCTCAAAGGTATGAGAGCAGTCTGGCCCATGTGATCCAGTTCTCATTTCTGTCTTCCTCAGTTCATCAGGTCTGAGTGAAACCTCAGCAACTCTAAACCAAGTTATGATTTATCTCTGTTGTTTTATTTCATTACTCCAGTGCATCAGATATCCGTTATAATATTAACTTGAAAGTGAAAAAAATAATCACCTGGAGAAAGACAGGCTCCACATCAGTGGCTTAGTGTTCAGGCAAAGTTTAAAAGCCCTTGAAAATATGAAGCCCCCAACTGCCCTGTGCTGCTGCTTCATGAAGAGCACACAGTGAGTGGAGGTTTTGTATTTGTTCATAATACAGCATGGAGGTAAAGTCATCATAAAGTCATCATTCAAAGAATGTCAGTGGCCTGACTCGGCCTTCCAGGCTTTAATCCTTACATTCACCCCCTCCATGTGCTGCATTTTCCTGGAGTGCTTGTTCACAACCTCTTGGGGAAATAGTTTTTCTTTTGGATAATTTATTGTCTGAGGTTGAAGTAATTTTCTGCTATGTTATGTTCGTGATATAGTCAAAACCTAGGACACCTGAAAGAGATCACAAAGTCACATGTTGCCACAGAAAAAAGGTCTTTTCCTAGTGACATCATGGTGATTTGGCATTTATGACTCTCTCTGCCTGCTCTTGTTTATTTTCTCTTATTTTCCAGTGACATCAACAATTTGCCACTTGTCAAGCTTTTTTCCTCTGCAGTTGCTACTTTTGCTTATCTGCTTTTCTGCTCCTGTTGCCCATTTTATTGCAGCTGACACTGTGGTAGCTGCTGCTCACTTGATTTTAAAATTCCTTCTAATACCTCTGTAAAATTTTGCTCCTTAAAAAAACCAAATCTAACATGCAAATAAAAAAAAAAATCTCAACAAAAACAAACAAAACAAACAAACCAACCTGCAAAATCTCTCCCCAAAACCAGAAAAAACCAAAGAAAGCAAGTTTATGACCCATGTTTTATGTCAATTAAGAATTTAATCAATATCTAGAAAGGTTTCAAAATACTACACTACAACTAAATAATAAGGGGAGGCTGAAAAGATGCCCACTGAAGCCACAACAGGCACACTTGTTGTCCTCAGTAAACATCAGATCAAGTCTTACTTGAGTTTCAATGTTTCAGCAGCTCTGCAGACTGAAATTTTCTGCCTTTCAGCCAAAGTCAGTGACTTCGCTATCATTTTATGACATAAAACTTCGCTGGCATTTCAAGGATTGTCACAAAATCTTAATAACTGAGAAACCAAACATATTTTCTAACAGAGTATCTGTGTACTGCAGCCAGCATGGAATGGTTTTTAGCACACTGAAGAACCTAGGTATTACTCATTACTGAACGCTACACTGAAGTTCTTCATTTCTCCTTCTTCTAAACCATATCACAGATATCAGGTCACAGATTCTGTTCATTGTCAGAGCTACAGCTTTAAATTAAACAAAATATAAACCAGTTGGATTTCTAGTTCAGTAACTGTAGCATTTATTTGAAATTTGAAAGGAAGCTGATGATTTATGTCTGATAATCAAAACTCTTGCACCTACTTGTACCTGTTTAGATATTCCATTTCTATTGTTGCTGTTGGTTTTTTGAAAATCCATTTTATGACAAATCTAAATTAAAAAAAAACTTACATTTTGTTCTGCTGATTTCTTTGTTCCAAAACTTTTAACCTTGGTCTTCCAATCAGAGGTCAAAATCTACCATTAATTAATTATCTACTGAGATTTTTTCTTGCTCGAGAAGAAAACCACCACCATTCTGAAGATTAAATTGAGCCAGTTTCTTCAGTAATAAATTATAACTTAATGCCATCTGAACTCCAAAAGATTTATTCTTTATCAAAGTTTTCACACTACAGTGGTGCAATTGGTTTTACTAAAATCTACTACAAATAGCATTCACAAAAAAAGCCTAGTAATTTGTCCTTAATATAAGGTTATAAAATGCTTTGCCTTATTTTTCTGCTAATCAGCCATTCAGAATTTATTCAGGAGAATGTGCAATTCAGTCTCATAAAGACAAAAGTCATGCGAGAAAAGCGAAGATGAAAAATCAGCCTCAATGTTTTTCCTGAATGGAATAAGCATTAAAGCCTAAAGAGTTATTATCATACGATAAAAAATTCCTTTCTTTTACTTTAATCCCTTGTTATACTGCTCTAAATAAATGCTACTGAACCACAGATGCTTTAAGCAATGTGAATTTCAGTATGCTTATAATCATTTATCAAAGCAGAGCTTTACCCTCAGTATTGAGTCAAAGGTCCTTCCTTTTACTGCCAAACCTGTAACTCTTTAGGCATTAAGCACAGCCACAACACCTGCTTTCTTTATAGTTAGTCTGCTCTTCATGGAAAACATTAAGGACATTCATTTACCTGTGTAAAATACTGTATTGTATTTGTATGAAATCTAACCATAGCTCAGGATCAATACATTCACATTTTCAAGGACTTCTTTACATGAAGAATCACTTATATTTGCTGTGATTTCTTTTTGCCTAAAACATCAATGTGAAGATTATCTTAATTTTTGAGACTTTTAGAATGCTTCAGTCTTCTGATCAAATTAATTTTGTTTTATTTTACAAAAATAGTGTCAAATTTGATGTCAAATGCTGCTGCAAAGGTTAATTTACCACACCTAGTAAAAAAGAAAGTGTTGTTCATAAGACCATTATTTAAAAATTGTCTGCGAGATAATAATTTTTAAATAATTATCTTGTGAATACTGCAGGTGATGAGGGTGCAGGAAATTGTTACATGCAGAGACATTGTAGTATTTTCTGTGTAAGAGTTGTATTAACTTTTTTTTGTGAGTGCAAAGTAATTCATGCAGAATTACTGACAAATAAGTGTTCAATTTACCTGAAAAATAAGTGTTCCTCTGTAAATTCCTCTGAGAATGGCCTATCCAAAGCATCAGAACAGCACAAAGTCCAGTACCAATTTTATCCACAGGCAGGCCACTTCCCCAGGAAAGGGTAAATTTGTCAGAAATAATTTCAGAGAGCCAGCTGGCCTGAACACTGTCCCCGAGAGACGGGCCCAGAGGTGCCAGCTGTAGGCCAAGATGATTACAGTAGGCTTAAGAAAGAGTCAAATGTTATGTTTTGCCTTTGCTGAGTTATAATATTGGGTCAGATGTGTGGGAGGCACAGACCATTACTGAAATTATGTGGCACATTTGAAAAGCTGACTAGTCAATATGTTAATCTTCACTTAATCCATTGATTTCAGAGAACTGATTGATTGGTACTGGGAATTCTTAGCGATTAATCGCTGCTAGCACAATAAGGTGCTTGTCCTTGAAGTGCAATCTGAATATTTTAACTACATGGATGAGCTTGAGGATGTGCTCAGAACCACCTACAAGGAGCAGCACAGCCCCAGCCATGGGCACACCCAACAGCAAAGAGCACTTTGCTTTGGCCAGGGAGCAGCCAGCACACTCCTGTAAACCAGGGGTGGCACGGGGCCCATAAAGTTCCCAGACCTCACTGGTGCACAAACAGATGGAGAACACTTTCCTCTCTCCACCATCCATGTTTTATCAAGAGGAACTGGGCTGGGAGCTCGTCTCTCTCCTGTGACCCTTACCAGGAGGGATGGGGACAGTTCCTTCTCTCTCACTCCATGTACTCTTGGACAGACCATCAGAGTGTACAGCTCCCCACTCTCCTTCACTTTTGATATTAAAACTAAATATTTCTTCTTTTTTTTTTTTTTTTTTTTTTTCCCAAAGTGTAGTGAATAACATATGCAGTTCTCCTAAGATGAACTCCACCCCCACACCTCCACCCCCATCCCTTTCTAGCATCTTGGCTTTATTCTATTTCCTTCTAACACTGATTTCTTTGTTTTAGTAGCTTATGACAGTGGTAAAATAGACTAACACATTTGATTCTCATAATGTTCTAAATAAAAATCATCTAGCGGCTTGTGTGTTTTGAAAATAACTATTAATCAACTTAATCTCAGCAAGATCAGATTGTGTAAGTCAGAAACCCACCAAAACCAGCTCTTTTTAAGATTGTCTAGAAAACATAATGAATAAACTCTTTTGGATTATGCTGGATACAGCTCACACAGTTTCATGCTTTTTTTTATCCTGCAAATTGAGCTACTGAATACCCCAGATCTTTCCACCAAACATTGTACCTGCAAGGCTCCCCAGATTAACCCCAGGTATCTGTCAGTTGTCAAGAACAAAATTATTGACTTGAAGTGCGAGAGCCTTTCTCAGAACTTGGATTTTCCATCAATCAACTCCAGTAAGAGGCAGGCACATGTATATGACATTTTCAAAACACATTCCCCTTGAGAACTTGCTGTTCTTTCCCATTTTAATTGCATTTTCAATCATCTAATTGTTTTTTATCCTTCTGTGTACAGGCAGCTCTTTGAAATGCTTTTATGAATAGCAACATATAATTTCTTCTCTATTTCATGTTGTGGACTTTTTATTGCTAATAGATAATGGGATCAAATGAAACTTTCAAATTTCCATACCTCAAGATACAAAAATAAATTCTCAACTCTTCCCCTAAAATTCCTAAATAATTTCTCATGTTGCTACTTTAAATTTGGTTACCTGTAAACTCTTGTCGGTTCTGTCAGTGAGGAAGGCCTAAGAAAATTACCATCTGAGAGTAACTGATTTTCTTTATAATTCTGAAAGACTATAAAACGAGTCAATGTGTAAGCATTTTCTGCTCTCACATGTTAATGCCCAACTTTATGCTTCTTCATGAGAATATAAAACAGACACTAAAGCCAGAAACAAAGTACCAGTGAATATTGTCAGGAATCTGTCAGCCATTCTGCAGTTTTTTATGAGCTGCTTCTTTCAGTTTGGCTCCTCTGAGTATTTTTTTGTTTTCTCTAAAGGATCTCTTTAATATATATATATTTTTTTTTTTTTTTTTTGATGAGTAGAATACAAAAAAGTCCTTATCTTCATAGCACACCTATTTTAATCTCTTTGATGCATGGTAATCCAATATGCATGTGACCTGGGGCTGCTTTCAAAAAAGAGCTGCAAATGATAAGATCCATGTAATTCAGCATGACAGAATTTAAAAAAGGCATTTGCAAGGCTATTTACGAGAAGAGCAGAAACTAACCTTTCATCTTGGTGTTGTTAGTACGGATCAAGATGGTTAGAGGTAGATTGAGTAATTCCATATAAGTCAATCAACAGCTTCACTGTAGCTGCTTTTAAATTTTCGTAGCCTCATTTGTAAGCACTTAAAGGGAAAGCTGTAATAGCTCATGCCATAAATTCAGTAACTATATTTCTATACACAGGCATGTACATGTGTACATAATGTATAGCTACTAAAAGTTCCCTCAGAGCAAGACGCATCAAGAAGTTTGTCAATGAAAACAACAGTGTTGCTTTTATAGAGGAGAAACTATTTCAAAGAGTATCCAGGGAATTAGTGTCAAAAAGAAATGCATCAAATCAGTATCACTCCCCACTCCCCATTTCTTCCTGCTTGGTTACACACAGACTGCTTTGCCACTGCTGCTGCAGGACCGAGGGCTCAATGGAAGAGCCAAAGAGTCGCTGTTCAAGCTCTTGGAGAGAAGCAGTTCTCTCACAAAATGAGTGAGAGTGCCATGTCCAGTCTTCTCCTAAATACCTCCAGAGATGGTGACTCCACCTTATTTCTAATAAGAAAAAGGAGGAGGTTTCAAAATAGGATTTCTGACAAGATCAGGAAGGAATCTTTTCCTCCCTGCACTGGCAGCAGCACAAAATCAGCTAGAGGGCTGTTTGGTTCTTCACACCTAGCACAAAGCATCCCTCAGAAATATGAGTCAAGGCACTTTAAGCAATAAATGGAGTGGGCTAAAAGGCAACTCTGAAATTTTGAAAAGAGGAAAATTCTGAAAGAGATCTCTTAGGGTTATCTTGATGTTTTCACTGCTCCCACAGGAACATGAGCTTGCATTGCTTACAATAGCCATAAGTGGGACACTGCCTGTTCATCGCCTACAGTTCACATACTTTGGTAGCATATAACAAATAAGATCTGTTCTGCTGTTATAAAAACAATGAATCTCAAGGTCATCTCCCACTGCAGACTTCCCCTTCAAGAAGAAACTCATGTTTCTTCTCTTGGCTGAGGAGGAGTAAGAAGAAATGCAACAGAGCATTTACTGTACAAGTGATAGGGTATCTGGAGAAACAGCAGCATCAAATCAAGTCAGGAGCAGAAGACAAACTGGATCCAAGAGAAACTGTCAGGGACCTGTGCCAAACACAGGAGACAGGGTGCAACCAGGCAGGGTAGAACTGTCAGAAGCTGCAAACTGCATTTGTATCTGTTCATGCTTGCAAAGCATTCTGTGCAGGCAAGGCAGGGACCTTGGATATCCTGCCAGGGAGAATGGACAGCCTTGCACTTCCTACTTGTTTCTCACCAAGACGACTCACTAGTACATCCTTATAGCTTGACACTCCTAATCCTCAACTGGCTGGCACTCTTCAGGCAGGCTTAAACAAGAAAATTTATTTCTGGGCTGTAATTCTTAAAACTTCTATAGCTGGGTTAACACAAGCTTTTCTTTATTGCCAGCACAAGTTATTTCGCTTGGATCAATGACTAAAAGATTAAGACTAACATTGCCAACAGTGACTGCCACTTGGGCATGGTGTATTGTAGTGTACTACAATACTGGTCAGCAAAGTCATATCAAAGCTTTCTGCCCTGTAGGTGTAAGCTTTGAATGGGAAACAAGACACATGTCTAGGTTCAGATTGATTCTCGAGCAAAGAAATGAGTTAAAGGAACTTGTGGAAAGCAGTGTTCTTTCAAGGACTCTGGGTGGGACATAATTCAGAAGAGTTTTAGAGTACCTGCTGGCAGAGGTGTTTCTCTCCAGATGGTTCTTCCTTCTCAGAACCCTTCTTTTCCCACAGTTTTTTCTATCATGGACATCCTCCCTTAACTGTCCCACATTCCTGGACATTCCCATGACTCTTCCGCTGGTCTAAACCAATCTTTTTTCTGTTCACATGTGACGATCTGGTCTTCAGGTGTAAGCTACAAATGAGAACCCTTTGCTCTCCTTGCACAGGAGCCCACACTCACCCTTTGTGGCATCACTAGACAGAAGAGAGAGGGAAAGGACCAGGAGCAGGACTGACTGTTGCAGGTGGGAGCAGGAGGTGTGCTAGGCTGGAGCTCCTGCGGTGCACAGACCCTGACCCACGACTGCCTGGAGTCCTCTGCAGGGCACAGGTGCCCTGCCTGAGAGCCCTGCTGGGCCTGGGCAGAGCTCAGCCCTCTGGCTGCCCTGCCAGGTCTCAGCCAGCCTGCTCAGCAGCAGGGACAGCCCTGGAGGCTGCAGGTGCTCCTGGCTTTGGGGAAGGGATGAACGGAGGCCATATCCAGAGAAGCTGTGCTTGGGTGAGCTTTTGGCAAAGCAGCAGCTGCTAAAGAAACAGCTTGATAATGTAGTGCTTTAGAGGCAAGGACAGGCAGCTCAACCACCCCCTCAGCTCCTCCTGTGCTGCAATCATCCAGCCCTCTGCTTTAGGTAATCTTCTGTAGAGTCCATATTTTATGAGCAAAAATTTGAGTTTTAGATGGTTAGAAGAGGTGAGAAATCTTGTCACAGATGCCAAGCCAGAGGGAAGCAGAGGGCAAAGGACATGTCACCAGGATTGTAATTTTTCTTTTAGGAGCTAAGGAAATGAGAGAATAGCATCTCTAGCAGATACAAGTATTTACAGTCTTGAACAGGGAATTAAATGACAAAACAATCAAAGTACAGAAGCATCAGCAAACCCTATAACTCCCTGGACTCCAGAAAGCAGCTGGTTCAAACCTTCAACCACCAGTTATCTTTTGTTTTCCCCAAAGACACTGCATTTAAAACTGCTGTGTTTCTTCATGCCTTTACTTTCAAACTCTGATTACAGAAAGTTCATTGTTGATGAAATATGTGCCAGGAAGAACCCCTCTTGAATTCCAGATTCAACCTTGATATTGAGAGATTTTTAGGGTGGAGGAAAAGAGAAAAAACACACAAATACCACCAACAAAAAACTTCTAAAAGTTTTTCCCTAATGCAGAGCTTTGCTATTTCCATCTAAACCACAGAAATGGTTTGTAGAGCAAAATTACTTTCTGAAGCTTAATGATGTAGCAACAATCCAAGTGCTTTCTGATATTGTCCCACAATAGTAGCAATAGATAAGATTTTGTAATAGTGTCAGATGTTTTCTTTCTTCTATTAAGTGCAGTTTCCCTACCAGAATAAAGAAAATATGCTCAACATTTTTCTTACACCAGAAGCAGCACTACTATTGAGAAGACATGCCTGTCAATATGAGCCTCATATGAGAGAGAGCATGTCTTTGTGTAAGGGAAAAAACTTTTACCCTGATGACAGTTTATAGATGTTTCAAATTAAGTGAATTTCATATAGCAGAATGTTGAAGCCATCAGAAATAATGCATTTTTGTATTTTTTATAATCAAAAACAAAATCAAATCCTTTTCTTATCCATTTAGACATACAAAGCAAAGGTCTTGTCATAGCTATACATTTAATTCTAATATTTAAACACTTAAGTGCTTATTTAGCTGCAACCTGAAAGAGTGGCTTCAACTTCATGCTGAGAAAAAGGTTTCTTTTATTGCACTGCACGCTCCTTGCTCTAAGGTTTTCCTGGGTGTTTGTATCAACTTTTATAATAGAAAGTGCTGGCAGAGTTTAAAAAAAAAAAAAAAAAAAAAAGAAAATAAAAGAAAAAGAAAAAGAAAGAAACAAAACCCCAAACAACCAAAAAAACCCAAACCTCATGCCAGCAGATGTACAGAACTTGAATTTAACTGCAGTTTAGAGATTTACTTGGAGAGATAAATATCTGACATGAGTGGTCCTAGACACATTCTACCCTGTGCAATAAACAATAATGAGTCCTTCATTGTGCACCTTCCATTTCACTATTTCACTATTTTAATAATCAGGGACATTTGTGGAAAAAGTTGCAATAAAAACCAGGGAACATAAAAATTTTGGGATACCTTTAGGTTATGCCTAAGTACATACAGGGAGATATACTAAAACTTTAATTAAAATAGTATTAATTACTGAAGGAATAGCTGAATTACTGAGGGATAATGAACATGAAGTAACTGTTTTCAGATGGTCTAACTGGGGCAAATTACTCCCTAGAGAACTATATTGTAGTCACAAAATCAGAACATTACGGATGTTAACATATGAAAAAGGACAAATGAAGGTCTAGTTAACATTGTAACAGCTCATTTTCAGAACAGCACAGAGCAGGCATTTAGGCAAACCTCATTGCTTAATACCTTTATGAAGGTTAAGTAAAAGAGGAAGCCATTCAAACCCATCTTCTTTATGTAACTCTAAGTGAAAGGATATTTTAAAAATAACCCAGTGAAGTAAGAGAGAATGAACACCTGAGCAGCACCTCTGCTCCATCCTATTCTTGTCAGTGTATGCAGTTGCATCACTGCCGTTGATTATGGGAAGAATCTGATCTTTGTCACATTGTATTATGAAAATGCATACTTGACAGAAGGAAAAAATTCCCATGACAAGAATGGCCTTCAGACTAGTGTAGCTCTATCAATGAAGTGCTTCCATAACACAAATAATATTTTTGGTCCTGATTCCTAGAGGAAATTAATCCTAAATTTATGTGACTGCACTGCCCGTTGCAGTGTTTTTACCTTAATAACTGAAAAATTCTGTTTAATTTTACCCAATTGACACAGGGTAGGGGACAGAAAAATTCTCAGAGATAATTAAGTTCCTGAAGGTTTCAGGAAAAAAAATCTGTGCCTGAAAGAGAAAGAAAACTCTAATTAGTGTTCCCACAGATGGGAAAGCAGGTAGGCTCATCTCCGGCTTGCAGCTAGTGACTGACTAATCTACGCCCTGGAAATGGCAAACCATCCAGCACACAGATAGCTCCAGACAAGCACTGGAGAAAACAAGATTATTCACAGAAGATGAAGAATAAAGGACAGACATGGGTAGGAAAATGGCTTAATTACTATGTGTGAAAATCCTTGAGTTAAAGCCACACCCCTCATTAGTGACATTCTGTAGAATAAGTAATTAAGCATCCAGTTCCCATGCTGTGATACTCCCAAGGATATCTACACTTTCATATAAAATGCATTATAGACATAGAGCAGTGAGCTTCTCTTTGCAGTGATAAAGCCTCCATTTACAGCTCTTCCAACACTACATCTATGGCTCATAAAACTTCTTCAGTCCAAAACAGCTTCTTCTGGTGTTGCTAAAACACCTGTGCTGGTTCTGAATTAGTATTCTAAAAGCTAAATTGGACTTACTCCCCTCCACTTCCCCATCCCGTGCATCTTTTTTCTCTCCCATCTTAGCAGGTTTCTAGCTTCTCCCCATCCCAGTTTTATTCCTTTGATACCTTTCTGAACACCACACATTTTAACTTAGCAAACACCATCAGCCCCTGTGCAATTTCTGTACTCTCTCTGCATTAAAATCTGGCAAGTACATCCTCCTTTTGACTTGCTATTTAGCCCTGACAACAGAACAACAACAAAACTTCCTGCCCTCAAATCAAGCCCAGCATGACTGAAACCATCTAAACCTTGCAGTTATCCAGAAAGTCATATTCTGCCCTGAGCTGCTGCATATTAGCTTTAAAGCCTGAGCAGAATCTGAATGGGCAGGGGTGAATTGCAAAGCATATCTCAGAAAAATATAGACCTTTTTTTTGGTTTGCAGATGCATTCCTGACAAAACTTGCTCCCTGTTAATCCACTGTGTTCCAAAAAACAAAACAAAACAAAAGAAACAAAACCCCAACAACAAAACCCCAACAAAACAAAAGAAACAAACAAATCCCAAAAACAAAACAAAACAAAAAACCCTACAAACTTTCCTCATAATAATAATTCAGCTCAAATTATCCTGGACAAACTCACTGTGTAATGTTCTCCAAGAGTTAAGGTTTTCCAAAGTAGGTATTCTCTGTACATGCTCTATAATATCCACCTTTTTGATTGGATTCACAAGTTTTCAGCCATAAAAATATTTTTCTTAAAGAAAAATTATAGCAGTGGTTAAATAACATATTTAAGCAAAACCTTACATGGTCTCTTGATTCATGTCTATTATGAACTGAAATTTTATGGATTATGGGAAACATTTCAGAAAAGCAAAATACTTAGAGTCTCTATTTTTCAAAGACATCCCAACAGCAAGGAAAAGCCAAGAAAGAAGGATCATTCCTCCTTGTCCACAAAACGATGCCGAGCGGGTTTGAAGCTGGAAAAGACTCCTTGGCTCCTTTTTGTGGCTGTGCTGTTGGTAGAGACATGAGAAAATCCAACACAGTATCAGGCAACTCCACTGGTATGGTAGCAAAGGAACAGCTTCCAAATTCTTGCAGCTGTGAATTGCAGAGGTATCCATACATATCCATACATACTCCATATGTATGGTAACAAACACCTTTGTGTTCTGCTGACCTCTTCCAAGTACAATGGAAAAAAAGGTGTGCATGTGTGTGTATTCATGGGAACACACAGTGGCTACACTCAAACTTCACTTGTTTTCTGTAGAAAAGTTTTGTAGGCCTATGTTTGGCTCTGGGCTGGTTTAAAATTTGAATATATTTCCCGTGGAAGGATACTTTTTTCTTTGCTTTCCTCAGTCAGAACATTCACAGCAGAAATGGACAGCACATTGCAGCCATTCATGTTTGTACAATTATTTCTACACTGTCAAAACACAGGCAGCTAAAATTGGGAATTCCATGGCATCATGGTCTCATGATGCTTTTGCAGTCATAAATCCTGTATTCCTGCCTGCCCTACATACATGCCCCAACAGTAGCACTGTTGCAGGGACGTGCAGATCTCATTTCTCCAGTGCATCAGAAAAGAAAGAAACCTTGTTGGTACCTAAATACCAACTTCTTTTGGCAATATTAACTTCAAGTTTTGCAGCTGTATTTTGTTATCATGGCCTGGGTAGGAGATACTATTGTTGAGGTATGTATAAATTGAAGTGACAAAAGATACAAGGCAGACTATGTTACTTTTAAGAATATGCAATTTATAAGCTGCATTCTCTGACAACAAGTAGCTTTCAGAGGTGTTAAATGCTATGATGTGTAGCACCAGGCTATTTGCAGAGTGACACAGCTTAACCCAAAGAGAATAAACACAGTTTATAACCTAATATTTTACAGGCAAACTAGGGCTGCTCAGTGGGACACTATTTCCTAAAAAAATAAAATATTCATTTGAGGTTATATATGTGCAGTTATAAGTGTGTGTATATATGCATAACACGAGCATGCACAGAGTCATGAAGATAACTACATTTTGATGTTATGCTTCTTTTAATATAAGATTGCAATACTAGAAGTGAGGCCTAAATAGGCTGATGACAAGAGCTTCTCAGATTATATAGTCACAGTATTTCTTATTCTCTCCTCCAAATAAAGCCATGGAGCATATTAGCTGTTTTGAAAGAAAACTGCTCATGTGTGGGTACAGTGGGAATTTGGGGACAATCTTTAAGAACTATTTTGTCCTGTCATTTATGTACTTCTTCTGCTCCATGTATAGGGCCATTTTGCACTGGAAATATATTAGCACGTTACTAAGGTAAACTTGGAAAAGGAACGGTCTAACACTTTCTATTACAGAACTGCCAGAGACAAGTGGCAAAATATTAATTCAATACAGAGAGTAAATATTAAAGAGACAGAGAAAACAGCTTGAGGAATAGATAGCAGGGTACTTTGCAAAATGTGCTGTCAGAAGAGGTTGCAGACAGTTTCTTTGAAGCTAATGCACTCAAGTTTCCTGAGGCTGGTGCAGCCTAAGGCTGGAGCATCATGTGAACCAGACATATTTCTGTCTAATCCTGCTGAAGACAGATAAATCTGGCAATTGAGACTGTGTGGGCCTGGCAGCCAACAGCACCAGCTTTGTGATAGCACGACATTGTGCTGAAGTACCAGCAATGCAACAGCACTCTGTGACAGCAAGAAACCAACACATCGGACAAGAAATGGGAGACAGGATGTTTTCCAGTCAAACAAGACGTCTCTTCATGGAAAACATCAAATCTACCTTGCTAGCGAAGTTCAATATTCATTTGATTGCTGATGTTTTATACATCCTCCTTTCAGTAAAATTTAGAGAAATGAGAATGAGACTTCAGAATTCCTCATGCTTCTCAACAAGACAGCATCCTCTGTCATTTCTTCCTCAATAGGGAACTTGAAATACAAATTTGAATAATGCTTGTCAAAATTTTCTAGTATTCAACATATTTAGTGTTCTCAGAGTTATCTTTCACACTTGCTTTATTCTCTGAGGCTTGGAATAGATTTAGATAGCTTTGTACAATCTTATCATAATCCTCTCCTTTTACCCTCATTTCCTGCACAGCTCTGTATCAATGACTATGTTTGACATTCCAGACTAGTTCAGAAAAAAACAAAGCTCCCATCCACTCAGGATGATAATTCACCACAAACAAAAGAAAGGATTAGATCTGGTGACTAGTTTTTTCTTGTCCTGGAAGCAGAGGAGAGGAAAAATGGAAGAGAGTGAGGCAAATTTACAGGAGGAATGATTGGTAATTGAAATCAACCAAGGCTTGGGTCTAAAATGAAAGATGTCTACATAATCATTGGTTTATAAAATGGATAAAAGGGCTCAGTTTACTTCCAACAGAAAAATTCAATCAAATAACCAGAAGATCTTTCCAGTGTTATACCAGGATTCTCAAAAATATCAAACTGACACAGAAATCAATCAGTTTTCAGAATTTTCAGTACTTCTGAGGAATAGCGCAAATCATAAATTTGAAAACCAATCCCAAACACTAAGTCAATAGGAATTAAGAAATCAGTACTTGTGCATCCTGCTCTGCTGCTTCCAAGTTTCAGAACTTGAAACTGAGTTGTGTTTTTTGAAGATCATTTCACTTGGATCAGAAATTACTTTGGGCTGGAATTATTAAACAACTTTGTTTTTATTAATATGAGAATTTCACATGGACTTGCATCCAAATTTGAATAACCAGCATTTCCTCATGATTAAGAAGTAGGCAGGAGTCCTGTTCTATGATAACAAAATTCCAAAAAGCAGCAAATCTTGCATTTTAATCTCTCTCAAGTACACTACATTGTTCACTCTATCAAAAAAAAAAAAAAAAGGAAAAACTAGCATGCAAAACAAGACTGTGCTTGACATCATAATCATATTTCAGTGTTGTCTGACAGAAACAAATATGATTTTGAACTAATATATTAAAAATTGAATGAGGAAATGTCAGAAAATGGAATTGTGTTAATAAAAACAACTACACCAAAAATAATTTGATATTATCTTATAACTTCATACTTTAATTCTTTTACAGAAAACCTTGAGAAATAAGCACTGGAAATTCAATTGTAAGCCAAATCTTACTGCTTGCCATTAGCGCACTTTTGCTGGCAGGAAAACCCAATAGAGTGGGATTTCCAGGACATATAAATTTTTTATCATTTTAAGGAACCAGGAAAAAAAATGTAAATATTGTAGCAGATTTTTAAACCAGCTGTTACTTAGAAAGAGAAATGGAACATTAATTTTTTCTCAAAGCATATGAAGTGAAGCACCTTTGACACTGCAGAGTTGGAACCAAACCATGTGTCTGCAGTGGTTTTATCTCCAGGTACAATTGCAAGTGGACACTGCCTGCATCTCCAAGTGTGAGCTAGATAGCAAAGTATCTCTCTTGAGATTTTGCGGTGGGAATCATTACAAAAACTAGCATTACCTGTTCCAGAGATTTTCTGGTTATGCTGAAATGTAAAGCACTTGCGAAAAACCTGCCTTCAGTCATGCTTAGAAATGAATCTGGGCTAGAACTTCTCATCTTTGGGAAGAAATATTGACATATTTAAATTAATATCATAGCATATACATACTTAAAGGAAGAAAACCTCATTTCTAGCATCCTCAAGGATTGAGAGAATTCAAAAAAGAACTGCAAGTCTCCTGAAAAGTCTTCCTCTCGTGGTGTCTGTGAGGGAAGTATATAAACAGAAGCTTAAAGGAGTACTTAAAGTACTGTGCATACACCAATTAAAATAAAATTAAAGAAGGCAGTAATTTGTTAGTAACTTCTAGAATTTATTTTAATGAAGAAAATACTAACAGTTGATTATCACATTCAGTCTTTGGCTTCATAAAATCAAAATGAAGAACAGATATCAGAGATTTCTTTTCAGGGAATATGCTTCTCCTTTGTCTAAACTAAATCCCAAAATATGCTGTTTTATCCTTAAGCCTTGCAGCTGCATTTGCAAACTGCATTCACTGGCCATGCACACAACACCATACATAGCATTTTTCATTTTATTGTTAAGGCTTTCTCTTAAGCATTTAGGTAATTCCATGTCCATTGTTAAAGGTTTGCCACACATCAGCATATCAATATTTCTGAAGCCACACCATTACTGAAATAATCTATAAAGTTACTTGATGATAAATGTCTTTTTTTATCCAGATTTCAAAGTCCAAAGCAAAGACATGATGAACAAGATCAGCTATTATGCCACTGACAAGAGCATCTGACTAAATGGTTTATTGTAAGCCAAGAAATATTTTATTAATATATTCACATTACAAAAAAAAACCCAAACCAAAACTGAGGCACAAACAAAAACCCAAACCAAAACCAAACAAATAAGAGAACAAAAAATTCCCTCCAGAAAACCCTGAAGAAACAGAACATACTTGAAGAGAAAATTCTGAGAAGACCACAACTAAGGTATGCAGCAAGTAAAGTAGTTTTGAAAGGGTAAAGTAGCTTTGAAGCAAACATAGGTTTTGAGCATAAGTTAGAAAAGACATGAGGATGAAAAGTCACTAGGTACCAAAAATTTATGGCAATGAGGTCCCCAATATTAAAATATGTTCTCTTTGTATCATTCTAATTAGTTTTGAGAGCAAAGAGCTTGCAATGGATGCAATAAATTGCACAGACACTGGATTTTAATTAGAATTACCTTGTATAGGTCACAACTCTTTATTTAATGATTAAGTAGTTCAATTTGATATCATTGTGTTATTTACCAAATCAAAACCACTGAAGTGTGATCATGCAAAGTTGTTTGCAATGTTATTTACTAGCATTTTTTATTTCCTGCTTCTCCCTGTAACAAATTGTCTGCTTATAACTGGTTGGGGAGTATAAGTAGTTGTTTGAACTCGAGCCAGGGGGATTCAGGTCTTCATAGTCACTGAAGTGATCTTTACTGAGCAACATTTTATGTCTTGCTAAATAGTATTCTAGAAAAAAAAACTTACCTAAATGACTGATCTGGTTTCCTACATTTTAAAAAGCAAAAATTTTATAGTCAATGACAATTTTAGATATAGATTCTCTAATATTGTCTTACTGATCTCAAATAGCTAGGAGAAGTTTGCATGGATTATTATGAAAAATTTATAGCTGCAAATATCAGGATCTCCTAGTAAGTTACGAAACAAACAAAACCACATATTTAAAATTAAGTATATAAAGCAAAGGCAAGCTCACTCACATCTTCATTTGAAAAAGGAATTGGGATGCATTCAGTTTTTACACATACCCACATTTTTATATTTTAGGTAGATTCTTGCTACAGCTGGCAGTTTTGCTTTATTATCTATAACCTATTCTAAGCCTCTGTTTGGAAGAGAAGAATGAAATAGTTGAATACTGCAAGTCACAAGGAGAACAGTACCAGCCTAGCAATTAAACATGTGGCAGGAAGATGCTGTCACCTGGGTTTCAGGTAATTCCCAGAGCTGTGGATAATAACCTGCATTAGATATCTGTGCACTTAGGATATATAGAGCCAACTTTCCTATGAGCTTTCATCCACTGAATGTAGCAGCTGATTTCACATTGTGTGTTCAAAACATGTACACTTATTGAGGACACAATATGAACTGAGACCTTGTAAGGACAGAGTATGTCATAACTTCAGTGAATCAAATGCCATAAAATGTATTTGCAATACTAGTGGCCAGTCCCTAACTAGTGGCTATTTTCCCAAACAAAAGGAAATCAGTTTGTTGCTATCCTAAATATTAAACACAAAGACAGGCCTAGAGTTGGATAATCAGGTGCATTTTAATATTTTCTTCATTTCATAAATGAAATGCCTTACAAAAACTGAACGCAGAGTATGTAAATTGGAAAAATAGACAAAAAATGAAATAAAATCCATATAGAGAAACAGAATACCCAAAGCTTTCTTTACTGGCTTTTGCACACCATGTAAAAATTTATCCCTTGCATATCCTTTTTAAATTGAAAAAGGAAATATTTCCCATGGTCACCTGTTTTCACATTTTCTATGTTGTTATTTTATTATGCATTTAATCTAAGATACCTTTCCTCCTTTTTTATTGTCTATTTCCTACATTTTCTTTTGTTAAATCCCTTTTTTGAAGGAAAAGTACAAGAACCAAAGGAACCTAATGCTGTTTTTCCGTAAGCTTATAGTCCCTCTTTATTTTCACTATTTTTTTCATTACAGTTTATTCCTAATTCTCCTCCAGTCTCTCATCTGTTTGGAAAGTGCATCCTTCTTTACCTTTTTCTCCTTCCCTTAAACCACTTAGCAGTTCCTGGAGTTGTCTTACCCCCACAGTTACCTTAAAAATGTAAACATTCAGGTTTCCTTTCGCCCTGTGACCCCAGGATACAAACCAGAGGGTTCCCTCGCTCAGGGCCAGTGCTTCCCTCGCATTTCCAGAGCCACCAAAGCAGAGGGTGACAGCTGATGGGTCTAAAACCACTCCAAAAACCCTTCTTACACACTCCTGCACTGCAAAGCAACAGCAACTGCTGATTTCTTTTTCCTTTTCAGTAGTCAAAGTGACCAAAATACAGAAAATACAGAGCTATTCAGTCGCCATAGGAAAACCACCTTATTGTTTTCTTTAGCTGAGGAATGAAGTCCTTGTCCCTCTGAGCAGAACTCATTGTCAAGGACAAGTCACATAAGAAGTCCAAAGTTGATGTTCCCCCCCTCTCAATGAGAAAGCAAAACATCCATTAAGAGAACCACTGTAAGGTGTCAGCTTTTCACAGAACATTTGTGCTTGTGCCAGCTGGCTGGAGGAGGAGGCTAGTATCTCTAAAAACGAGATTGCTATTATGGCAGGGAAAGAAACAAGATTAGAACACTCAATATTCCCAACAACCATCTTTCAGAGAGGCCTGATTTCCCAAGCTTAAAATAAATTGAGAATAAAATAAAGAAAAAAAGGACCTTTCTCCAAAAGCTACTTGAACATCAGCATTCTTTACAAGAAAACTGCAATTTCAGAAACATCTCTCTGAAACAGTCCTCTCTAGCTTTGTTCAGAAAATAAAATAAAAATAAAATAAAACAAAAGTTCTGGAGGTTGGTCTTGAGTGATTTAAAAACTCCGAAGTCCACATTATTTCTTTCATTATTGAAGTCAGAGTAGTGATTTTTGTGTTTTTAAAGTTATGAAACAACATCTACATGTACATGTAACACCCCCAGGTAGACCCAACACGTCCCTGAAGCAAGGGGGAATTCAGCCTGAGGCAGCCTGCCAACCCTGAGGGTCTAAAATATTTTTTAAGCATCTCTTTAAACTTCCTCAGGTTTCCCTGAGGAAAATCCCAGTCTGAATGGTAATTCCAGACATCTAATTAAACTCCTATCTAGGAAACATGTTATGGAACTGACCAAATGATTCAATTCCATAATTCAAAAACATGGAGAACTTTGTTTTAGATTAAGCTGTTGAGTTCTCCAAGAATATGGAAATTAGGAATTTTGTCAAAATTCTCCATATTTATTTTGAGAAGAACTGATATTTAATATTTTTCAGACAGGTCCCTCCATGACAATCTGTGAATATATATTCACTCAAGTTTAATGTCACACTTTTGTTCCAGTCACATTAAGTGAGGAAGGCAAAATGCAAACTTTGTCTTCCCCACAGTTAGTGATGGCTGTTCAGCAAGCTGTAAACAAAACAGCAAGTGGCTAATGATTGTGATAAAGAGAAATCTGAGTGTGAAACTCTCCTCCAGTCTCACAAAGGCTCCTCATATCTCACCAGGATGAACTCCAGACCATTTCAAGCAGACCACATGCATGAAAGAAGAAAAGACTTTGAAAAAGACTCCATGGGTGTGTGAGAGTGAGATCCAGGCTCATTTCTATCTGTCAGACAATCTGTCAAGATTGAGGATTTAGAACTCTATCCCTACCAAAACCAATATATAATTCCTGCAGCATAGACTTGATTTTAAGAAATCCACATTTCTGGGAAAGAACAGTGAGGACTTTCAGAAGTTCTGCAAGAACTTTATTGTTCTTTAGATTTAATCTGGTGATTGCTAAAGTCTTTTCCTTCCCAGCTGCAGTTACATGAACTTAGAAAATAGTAAACCATAGATCTTGAATCAAAATACTGATCGGAGATGCTCATGACAATACAGCTACTGATGGTTCTATTTCAGAAGGGATCTAGTAGCATGTACCAAGAGAATTATTATAAGATATACAAGATAATTGCAGTCTAAAATAACTTTCTGACTTCCAGCAGGAAACTTAGGCACTGTTGACCCATTCCATCCCAATTTTTAATATTTTTTTTTTTTTAACCCATTTACACTTCTTTTGCTTCACTGTGACACAGGATTGGTTCCACCACTGGAACATTGCCCTCCATAACACCATGCCTTAGAGGGTTTGCCACAAAGTGTGGCCCAGTGACTGAATCAGAAGACCTCAATATCAGAATAATACCTTTCATCAGAAACAAGCAGTTCAGCCTGAGTTCCATGAAAGTACTAGAAAAGGAGATCAGTGATTTCTGTCTTTAAGAAGAAATCAACTTATTAAGACAGGCATGATTTGAAAACACAGGAGGGTATTCTGTAATTTTGATAATTAATTAATTAATTAATTTTGTAATTCTGATAACTGTAATTTATTGGCATTTCTTCAAAGTTTCTTCCTGTACTTTTATCCTTCAGATAACAGGATTGATCATACAACACCGCCTTTATGTAAAATTTGCATAAGTAAAAAATACAAAATCTTTCAGAAAGATATCTTCCATCTAAGCAATGGTAGTTTCAAGAAGCAACAAAAATATTTACAGACTAATTTTCTAGAGCTAGTTTAATTTTTATGCAGTCTTTGTAAAGAAAAATATATTGAACATGGCCTCTCTTTTCAGAGACATGATTTATTACCTCCATTCTAATTTGAACCTTGACTTTCAGGATCAACCCCTATTTGCTATGTTCTTCAAAGAACACATCTTGCTAAGTAACTTTAAAAAGAATCTGGAAATCAGCCTTACAAAAACTAGTTGCTTTAATTCCATGTCTATAGAACTGTAAGACTATTTAAGACAGGAAGAGCTTGACCC
This sequence comes from Poecile atricapillus, assembly GCF_030490865.1. Lineage (NCBI taxonomy): Eukaryota > Metazoa > Chordata > Aves > Passeriformes > Paridae > Poecile > Poecile atricapillus. The sequence continues at coordinate 14,144,321 of NC_081255.1, read as the reverse complement.
AGCAAATCTTTTTAATCAGTCTAATAGGAGCTGTACAACCTATCCAGAAGGTTAACTACCTGAAGCTGTAAAATAGAATATTCAAAGTATCTCCCTAAAAATATTTAACAGGCCTTTGACAAAATTCTTTTAATCTTGTCAAGAGCATTTCTGGTAAGTACAGTAATAACATAGGGAAAAAATTTACATACTTTAATATATCAAAATCATATGAAATGAACAAATGTTTCCAAACTATTGACATCATTCTTTTTTTCAAAGGTGTGATTTATTCCTCTTGATTATAGTCAATGTTGGATCACTGCAGTTTTATCCCCTTGCTTACATCACCATTATAACTAAGCTTTGTTTCAGTTTACATGAATGTCCTCCAAAGATCGGGGGGGAAAGTCCCTGTAATAAAAAGGAAACTGATATACTGCATCAGCAGCAAAACCAGAGAATACTGGGACAATCAATAACTTTATAGACAGATGGCAGAAAGGAAGGAAGGGAATAAAAATAACTATGCCATGCAATCCAGAAAAGATTTAATGATTTGTTTTGAAAAAGCCAAACCATTAATACAGCACTAGAAAAAAGAACTTTTGTAGTATCACTTCTGATATCAGTGCTGGAATTTCCATCCCTGAGCTACATTCTTACACAGAGATAAATACATATACATTCTGCATGTCTACCTAGAAGAAAATGTGCTGGCAAATAAACTTTACATCTAGTCAGAAAGAGGATATTGCATTGCATTGGATGATTCTTCTGATACAAAATTTGAGAAAACTAAGACAAAACTAAGACAAAAATGTTTAGACTAACACAAATTTTCTTAGGTATCCCATTGCTCAGCTAAGATTCTAGCTATTGTTTACTTCTACCCAGATAATTAGGATATTACTCTGGTGTTTTATAATTTTGGTGATAATTTTGTATATATATTTTGTATATTCCATATTCTGTTCTATTTAATTCTTTACAGGTTCTATTTTTCCAACTTAATATATCCAGTTAAAAATAAAAACAAAAGGATTTTCCACATTAATCCTTCTCATGTACCTGCAGGAAAATAAGTTAATGGGGCTTTTTGATACATTTCACTTATTTGAGCTATTTGCAACCTTTCTTTCCTTTATTCCTGACATTATCCATTTAAAATCACTAGCACATACAAACAGTTCTTTCAATCTTTCCAGATTAAAAATCAATTTCTTTCTAGGAAAAAAACCCCCACAGTTTTCACAAATGGCTCTACTGAAACCTCTGAACTAGTTTACAGGCTAAGATTATGCTTCAATGCTGCTCAGAGTGCTTTCCAGGCAGGTTTAGCTTAATTTTTTTCCCCCCATATTTGGTTGGGGTTTTTGTTGTTTGGTTAGGTTTTTTTTAAAACCCCAAACAATTTCTAGACAGCACCACTAAAGTTAGAGCTACACAGACATGTTTCAATTTTGGCAGAGCTCTCTGTTTTGTTTTAGCACCAACAGAAAATCTTGACCAGAAAGGTGATATTTTTTCTTTTCCTAGCAGGACATGCCCCTGCTATTTGTCTTCAAATTAAAAGTTACCTAGATCCATGTTCCTACATCTAAATTATTATGGAAGGGATCATAGAAATCACATGCATAAAAAATACCTAATGGACAATCTCCTCAGAAAAAGCAATATAATAAGTTCATTTCCAGTTATAATAAGTGCAGAAATTTGTTTCTATTGTGACTTTGACAGGTTATATGATGGGATGCAACAGCCATCCCTGTTTACCTGTAGGAGTGGCACAAAACATGAGCACCTGAAGACAGGGATTATTTTGGGCTTTACTACCCACTGGAGGCCAGGCTGGTTGATGCAGCAGGAGCTCTCCCAAGCACTGAGGTTTGGGGGACACAGGGGGACTGCCAAGCCCCTCATTGTGCTGGTGTGCTCCACATCTCCCTGCTAAGCAGCATCAGTGTGCAGCCAACTAACCAAGCTCTTCCAAAAAGCGTCAGTGGCACCACAGGGGCTTTGCTCTGTGGCAATCACAGGCCGTGAGGCTGCAGTGTACTTAGCATGCCCATCAGTCAAGCTAAATAAAAAGCCTGAAACAAAACAATTAAGCTTCTTTATGCAGTGAGATAAAGAAAATTATAGGTGCTACCATTAAAGACAGAGCTACATGGCAATACCAGAACAAGAGCTAACTGGAAGAGAGAAAAGCACATCTTCCCAAGCAGCTAACTGCACACACAGGAGTAGGCACATTGGTGTGTTTAAACTGAAAACATCAGGAAAAAAGGAGGAATTTAAGGAGAAAGCTCCAACACAAGAAAAGACATTAAAAAAACATGAACCATAGAAAAGAATCTGGTCGTGCCAGTTGCTTTTGTTTGTCTGAAACACAGAGCCATGGTTAGAGATATTGATTGTTTCAAGGATACCCAAACCTGCATTTCCCGAGTACTGACAACAGCCAGCCATGGCTGATGCTAGGGAAGGGGAAGGTGGTGCTCTGAATTTATTATATGTTATTTATGGCTGGCAGCAGCTGCAGATCCCAGCCCTGCACCCCATGACATGTATAGAAATCAGGTGTTCTTATCCACCCTTCCCAACTGTACTCATCAAGCAACTTCCTCCCCAACAGGGCAGCCTTATTCAGCAATACCTCACTCAAGAATCACACATTCAAACACTTTTTTGCTTCCATTTCCTTAGATTATAATATATTTACAGCTTTACAATCATTTCTAATCCAGATGTGCACTTTCTTGGCTATAAAGTGCTGACCCTCCATCTGTGCACAGGTGCTCACAGAAATAAGCCAGCTGCTGACTGCCTGCAGAAGCCTTGCCATCAGTAACTGAAAATACATTCCAAATGTCCCCTATCTGCTGTCTAAAAAGGTATCATATGTTAGCAGCATGAAAATTGCATCAGGTCTATTTCAAATTCCTTATATTTTTCAGCCAGCTGTGAATAACAAAGCATGAATAGTTGTACATGAATCAGTATAAAGTTCTTTTCCTCCTCACATTCAGGCACAGTAGCACTTTCAACACCACCTTCACTTGTTTATTCTGCATTAGCCACAATCAGATAAACTGCTTAGGCTCCCTTTTAATAGGCTTCTCATACAAAGCACTTCCTAAAAATCTTTTTCTGGCCGTGGGCTGCTCAGATGCAATTACAGCTTAGCTCCTGAATTTACTTCTGCAAATTTAGTAAGGTCCCAATTTTGAAAGGAATATTATTTAGGCATTTGAAAGCTTGATGAATTTGATATTTAAAACCAAATTACATACTACTCAGAGATGTCTCTACTGAAGTTTTCTTGCAGCATTCTGTAATCCAGTGCTTAAACAGAACCAAAGCACCTCCAGCAGGCCTTCCACTCTGGAATTTGTTGCTCCCCACCTGAAATGCCAAGTGCCTTTATGATACTTCAGAACACAGTACTTTTGTGAGCCCAGCTCAAATGAAACCAGTCAGGTTATTCTACTTCTTCAGCAGAGAAATGTATTGTGAAGCAGCAAGGTCACAGCTCAGGAGACCATATCACAGAATTGCAACCAGACCTATTAAAAGGACCAATGTAAGCTCACTGTAATTTACTCCTAGACAAAGCTGGTAACCTTAGTGACAGAAACAGGAAACCCTCCATTACTGTCACTGTAATATTTACAAAGAATGTGGGTGTATATATATATATATATAGTGAGGTAGTGAGTCAATCACATTTCTCTATAGTAAAGTACAACCTGAGAAATCAAATCTCGCAGTCTAAGCTGAAAGGAAAAGGAGATATTTAATTGCTTCCTACTTTAACTTATCAGAACTCTCAGTGAAAATTATTTTGATATGTATAAAAAAAATTAAGGGAGGATTAAGATAGGATCCTATCCACAAAAGCTCTACTCCCACTGGTAAAAGCATAATTATTATGTCTCTTGTAATATTCTCTGTGAATTTGGCTGTGTGTCAGTGGGTCAAATAGGTTTCTTCCTTCCTTAATTTTGTTCTGCTCTATGACACTGCCATTCTAAGATAGCACTTTGATACAAGAATATGGATCTTTGTCTGAGGGCAGGAGTGGAATCTCAATGAACTAAACCATACTTGTGTAAGTAATCAAAACTAAATTAACAATACAGTTGCACATCTGAGGGTTAGTAGAGAAATATTTAAGAACACACACAAACACCAAATTGTGTAGGGAACCATTTCTTAGTGTTCCCAGGATGCAGTCAAGCTACTGACAATCTGCCCCACTAGAATTATTAGTTTTCTATAAAATACGCTATTTTCCCCTCTGGCTTTTGACAGTACATTAAAGGGAAAGAGCACCTGCTTTTTTGTGTATACATTGTGACTACCTGGTCAGCAGGTTCACAGAGCACAATATATTGAAAATTTGTCATCTTCCAGATTAATGAATTTGTATGTACTGGTGGCAAGGTAGGAAACAGACCTTTTGGGTAGCAGAAAGATTTCACAAGGCATATTATGACCCAATTTGAAGATATCAACCCATAAATCTGGGGAATAATATCCTAAACTTTGTGCCATCCCCTACTGTGCTGGATGTGCACCTACTTCCTAGGGAAAAATTTCCTATTAGAATTTTAATTGAGTAGAAAGAAATTAAATACAATATTTAGATATATGGAAAAACCCCATGTATCATCTGTTCACAGATATATATCCAACTGTTGACTAAATATTAAAAGTAACTCAGATGGGAATTGCATAATTGATTTCTTTTTTTCCTATGGGACAAAGCAGAGTTATAAAAATAATTGCTTTCAAGTGGTTTGCTGAAATCATTCCTGTTGTAGTTACATTATGTCTAGTACAGAAAAAGCCTCTTGGGTTTAATCTAAGCCTCATTGAATGCTAGTAAATCATATCTATACAACTAATGCTTCTTCCTGTATATGCTATATAGCCTGAATTCTGTCAACAGCCAAAGAAGTCATTCAGGTTCCATGTACAGCACTATTTGTGATACCCCATGGAATCTACAAGGCAGAAAGAATTAAATTACAAGAAAAAGGGCCTTGAGTTAGTGATCTAAGGAGATCAACCATGTCATACCTCCAGGTTTTTGGTGTAGGCCACGTTTTCCCATGGTTTCAGCAAGTGCTTTAAACATCACTTGGCAAAACCTGTATCTGACCACAGTTTTGGCACAGCACCAGTGCCATGGAGCTTGACCCTGAGAGAAAGCTTGTAGTTAAGCTCTCAGTTATGAGGCAGAATTCATTCTGAAGCTTGCAAATATTTGCTCTGAGCTACATTAAAGTGTCCAATATACAAAGACTAAAGGAATATATGACTGAAGGGAACCTGTGGAATGAAGTCACCACAAAATATATTATTTGATACTGCTGGAGACGAACAAACATGCTGGTGCATGGGTTTAAGGTTTTTTCTTTTTCACAGTTCTGTGGGAGAGACTGTGTGACTGTAAGAATGACTGTGTTATTAAATTTCCAGAATTCAGAAGTTTCACTGAGCACAATACATATTTATTTTATGACATTTTGTCAAAATACTCCATAACATATTTTAAATATAACGAGTTACCTCTAATTTGATCTGCTTTTTGAAAAACAAACATCAGTTAATTTAACATATTTTACTTAACAGCTTCAGTCAAAAGATCTGACACAGCTAAAGATTGGGTTTTTAAATATAATTATAACTTTAATGCTGGGTTATATATTTCATAAAGTGTAACCAAAAAAGGGCTAGCACAAAGAGTGCCACCACCAATGAGTGTGCTGGGACAATGTTCTCTCCTCTGAGTATTTTGTTTTCTCATGGAAATTTTAAAATGTCTCTTTCTGTCCCCTGAGACATCATTACAACCAGACACCTCTCATGTAGATGCATTTCCTGAAGGTGCCACAAGCCTGTTAGTTAGCAAAATGCATAATTTACACTATAAAAATTCTGCTAAATTAAAACAAAAATTAAAGTCAATTTCTCAGTCGGACCCCTCACTGCTGACTTTCAATGAATATATTACACTTCTAGCTGAGTATCAGAGAATACTGTTAGAGTTTTAGAGGTCCTGAACAACAACCATGTTCTTATTTACAATTGTCACCTTTCCTCTAAGCAGATGTATTTCCTGTTGGATTTTATGCCCTAGGAAGAAATGGTGGAGAAAGTCCCAGATAGATATGGGAGAGCAGCTGAAGCAGCCTCCAGAAATCAACAGGAATTTCTGGAATAGGGAGATGATGATCTATAGGTATCTAATTTAATTGTGATTTAAATGGATTTTCTAGAAAGCCATTTGCATTCCCATTTCAAAGATGCCTATGCTACAGTAAGTTTAATTTTAAATATATTTTGATAACTTCTTTCCCCAAAACAGAGACCTTGTGCAAGTGCTTTTAACTGCATGAAGAAAAATCAGTTTGCGTTGCAAGTTGCTTTTAAATAATGAGTCTGTTCTGCTCCAATCCACTTTGCTACATTAAAATTAATAAAAATGTTGCTGAAATTAAAGATTTCATTTACAAACTTCCAGTTATCAAAGTCTTCCGTTTCTTTCATTTCTGTGTTTTCCTACAGCATCTCTTGCAATTGTTGCATGGATGGTGCATGGGAAGGATCAGCTGCTCTGTCCTACACTGCACAGCAGGCAGAGCAGATGGACCCACAGCTCCTGCACCGATAAAAGCATCATGACAGGAGGAATGAAAGTGGATTTCGGCTCTCAAGGTACTACAGGAGGCACAACACACTTTTGGCCTATGAAAGAATAACAGGTGCTGGTTGTGTAATAGTTTTTGGGAACACCCTGATGTGCTGTCCAACATTTAACTGATTTCAGGCAGTGTCACTGAACTCACGAGACAGCAGCAGCTTTCGACACTGGTGCTCACTAGATGGTGACTAGATAAGGTGGACATGTACTTACCCTCACTATATTCTGCAACACATCACACTTTATCATTTATTTTAGGGACTGCTTAGGCAAGGTTCACGTTTTATTTCATTGCTGTCTTAGAAAGTGTTTTCCAACTCTGTTTAGAATAAAAAGAAATTAATTTCTTTAATAAAATCCAATTTAAAAGTTGTTACAAACAGGTTATAAATCTTTTTCTCTGATCTGCAAGAACGTGCTTACTTTTTGCTTCATTGAAAACTCATCTCTAACATCTATGTAGTCTGCAAGTGTGGGTGCATTTGTTTAAATGCAGAAATAGTGAAGAATGAATAACGGCTTTGAAAGATAAAGACAGTAAAAATTAAATGTGCAGCAGCAGACTCATTAAACCAAGTACACCTAAAAAAATGAATGCAGTGTCAATGAGTACATACCTGGTGAGTTTTATTAAACCTTTTGAAGTTTCTTTTACTTTTTTCTTGGGCAAATTTAGTGTTCCACATGGTAGGCATTTCAACTAGACAATCAATAGGCTAATCTAAAATTTTGTACGCATGGACGGAACATAGCAATCAGTCAGCCAGCTGAAGTGCTACATTATCTTATCAGCTCATAGTTTCCTCCAATTAGGAATGTATGAACCTCATCACATTTCCATTAAACAATTAAGCCATAAGAATTGTAGCTATAGAAACACTGCCAATTTATTTCCTTCCTTATTTCATGTTCTTGTCTTATTACTTAATCATCCTGGAAAATAATACATGGGCCATGAATCACTCGGTTCAGTGGAATGATATATGAGCTGTAGGTGTTGCCCTGGACAAATATAATATCTGGCTCTGGTTAGAGATTATTTTTCCACCTATGTGTGCTAGATGAATTCAAACTGTGAGCTTTTAACTGATACTTGCAAAGCAGACTTTCTTGTTTTTTAATTTAGAATTCTGAGAATTTGTTTTCGCGTGGTCTTATTTTTCTTCACATGCAGCCACACACACAAAAGAATTCTCTGCAGTAGTGTGGGCTTTCCATGGAAACCACCCACTGAGCAAAAACAAGTTCTGCAAATTCTGCCCAGTTTACTTTTTTCCAAATAACTTGATATGGCACTAATTAGTCTGAGAGTCCAAAAAATAATTTAACTTGCTTAAGAACACTTGGTGTAACACCAAAAATCATTTGCTACAATTGCAACCATTTTCTCGGCAATGTCTATTGTTATATAACTTATTTTGAGCAAACCAAGAGGCAGTAATTTACATTTCCACAGAACACTTGAATACTGACAAGAAAAAATTCTGAAGTGCTCTAAAATGTTAAACACCTCCAGTTTATCAGCTTTCTGTTCTATAAAGAGAGAGGTACAACAGATTGCTTATTTCAAAGAATTTAGATGCTTACTGCAGACATTTATTCTATTTTAATTTTGATCATTTTAATTATGCTTGAAATACAATCAATGAAGCCCTTTGCTCAGAGTAGTCCTTGTTTTTCCACATTCATTTCTAAAAGGACATTTTACTCACAGGAGGCAAACAGCACTGTAAAAACACTGTCAGAGGGGCATGAGCCCTTTAGGTTTGAACTGTTTTCCACAGTGCCATGGCAAGACATACATCAAGAAAAATACAGAAATAATGCTATGTTTTTTATAATATTAGACTGTAAATTCTACTGAAAACCAGAACTCACAAGGAAGAAGTATTTGAAGAAAAGTGATACATTTAGAAAAGCAAAGTCATGTTAATAGCACTATGTAAGAGTGCAATACACTGCAATCAAATGGTACATTAAGGTTTTAGGGGACTTACTGTAAAAAATAAGGAGATTTTTAGAAACTCCTTGGAGGCCATATATTTCAGAAGTCACAGCACTACTTTAGCATAGCTTTGGTGTGCAATACACCACATTTAATTTCAAGCCACTTCCCAGGGAGAACAGATGAAATATGAATTTGTTGCTAAAATGGTTCTTAAAGGTAACAATTCCCATGATAAATAAGTACTGTCAGACTGGAAGCTGAGACACTCCTACAAAACTCGGTGCTTTCTGCCTCTTTCCAACAGCACAGGGGCCCAGCTCACCCAGAGGACTGGGCACTACTGAGCTAACAAGTTTATTGTTGCAATACCTGTCTGTACATAAATAACCCAGTCTCAGACTTCCTGTGACCTTAATGTTGCAATGACTTGAAACAGATTAGGATCTGATCCAGAGCTAGGCACTTGTAACCCATCTGCATTGCAAAACACAAGTTCAGCTGAACCCATCTAAACAGTTCTTTGATTTACTTTCCTCAGTATATATCAACAAATGTTGAGATGCCATTAATACCAGCACATCCAGACATAATTCATTCAAAGTCCCATTTCCCAACTGGACAGTTCCACATTTTCTGTGGTCACCTAATTAATGGATGTCTATCAGCCCCATCTGCAAATCTTACTGGGTAATACTTCCACAAAACTAAATTGAGCTTGCCACAGCAGAAATGATGCAGTACCGTGGGGTACAATTAACTATACAGAGACATACTTTATCCTGAGCCTTAGGCACAATCAATAATGAGTTTCTTTTCTGAGATGTTATGGGGTTATAAGCACGAGATGATAGCCCTGAATTACTTAAGTTTAGGTGACCTTTTTCTACTTGGATCTTACTCTCAGCAAATATGCAGCTAGACAAATAAAACAAAAATTCCCTATCAATTCTAAAATTAAAAGGTTTAACTGCCTAAATATAAAACAGTATCTTATCAGTAAAAAATTTAAGAGTTATAATATTAATAAAACAATGAGGACCAAATGATATCTTTTCTATGCTTCATTTTTCTGGACACCCAGGATTGCTTTTGATTTTTATTTTTTTGACACTAATTTAGGTAAAAGAAGAATACTCCAATTGGCTGAGGAGGATTGGAAGCTACATCTCAGTTTAGGTGACAGTGCAAGTCTTGCAAATCCACTGAAGACAGAGAAGGTTTTGTCCAGCCTCACTGTGAGCATCTGAGCAATGAAATCTCCAATCTCTTCAAATTTCACTTGGAGATTGATTTTCACTAATTATGCCACTGTTTCAAGCATTTTATTTTCACTAATGTTCCAGACAGGATTTTGCTTAGCTACTTTTCCTAAGAGTTTTATATTGAGAGGAAAAAACAATTTTTTTTTAAAGTAATCACTTAGCATATTCTTATTCCATCGATATTTCTCTCAGTCATCTAGAAGTTCCTCCTCAGACACAAAATTTGTTTCCCAGAATGGGTTTCACCTCAGCTGCTTAAACTTAAGCACACAGTACCTGTACATCCCCAAACAACAGATAATCTCATTTATCTGGTAACATGTTGGATGTCAACTGCCCACATGCAAATCTAGAAGGCTCTCAGATTAAGTGACACTAATAATCTAAAAATCTACAGAAGAGAAGAGAGAACATAAACAGTGTCCAGGAATCTCCCCTACCTACATTTTCCCTCAACCCATGCCGTCTCCAAACACCTCTAACTTTCTTGATAATATGTATTCAAGTAGAACCATGGGGATTTTAAGTGGATAAGAAAATCAAACTGTGCTGGTGGTTTGCTGTGGCAGTCAAACTGGTTTTCATCCTTTTAACTTTAAACAGGTTATGAGAAAAATATTCATCTATTTATGAAGAATTTTGTGGCAGCCATGAAGAAATAACATTAGAATGTACAATTTATTACTCAGTACTTTAGAAGCCAAACTATTTCAGCAAAAGCCTAAAGGTGATTCTCTTGCAAGACTATAGCATGGGGGAAAAAAGCCCACAAAGAAAGTTAATTTCAAATCTAATTTCAAAATTCACAATGTTTATGCCTTTCCAAGGTCACACAGCAAGACATGTGAAATCAGGGAACACAGCCTGGAGCAGAGCGAGAAAAATGATTGGTATAGGCAGTAAGTGAATAAGCTGTAAAACCAATTAGCAAAGGTGTGTTATGATGCACTAGGATTTGTGCTGTATAGGAGGGCAGGAAAAGCTGCCTGGCCTTGGGCTCGAGCTGCTGGACCTACCCAGCTCTGTCCAGCTGCAAGCATGGAGCCAGCACTGCCCAGCTGGGTGCCTCCCATCTGCAGTGGTTGCTCACCCTGTCTGCGATAAAGGAAGCACAAGTAATGGGTCCAAAGACTATTGGGAATAGCTGAGACCGATGTAGAAGTGGAAAAAAGATCAAATAAACGTGTTTGAAGCTGGGAGATAACTCCAAAGAGACAAAGAGACTTGATAGTTTAGATAACTTAGGAAAGCTAATGCAGTTCTTTCAACACCTTATCAATAGCTACAGACAAAGAGATATTTTTTATTGAAAACCCCCTGCCTCACTCCCAAATGGGTAAATGTATATTGTCTGACTTTTATATCCTTGTTCAGGTATTAGAACAGAGTAAAATATCCTTCAAAGTTACAAGTCATTTGAGTTTCTTAGCTTTCCTTTTCTGTTATGTGGGGTTGTGAGGCTGGCCATTTTAACTCTCATAATTGCCAGAGAATGATGAGTCTCATCCTCCAGCTCCACCAAACCTAGTAGCCCCCCAAGAACGTGCTCAGGAGGAGGCAGTCTGCAGGTAACAGATCACTGCTGCATATGCCACTCCCATTTCCTTCACAGGTGTGATGATGCTTTGCTGTGCCCTAGAAAACCTCCTTTTCCAAGTGGACTCTGGAGAACACTGGCAGCTGAACCTAAAACAGAGCAGCCTAGAGGCTACTCTAATTAGGAGGGGGATCCATCTTGAGTCCTGCTGTCCCGAGAATTACAGAAGTTTACTTCTGCTACCCACATTTATTCAACGTCACTTTGCCGCTGCTAGACAGAAAATCACCCAAGGTGGTTTTATAGAGCGCTTTTATGTAGGCTCAGAACATTCAACAGAATTTATTATCTACTGTAACACATGAACTTTATGAAGCAAAATTGATTCACTGGTGGTCATAATTCAGATTTTTCTTTATGTTCTGTTTGGGCAATGGTGTTTCTGTTTACTTCAAATGTAGAGTAATTTCTTAGACTTTTCCCACTAAACAGCATTGACAGTACAGAACTTAGTTCTCAAACTGTATGATATTTTCATTAAATATCACTGAACTAAATTATAAACAGAATAATCTCACATAAATTTCAGGATTGAAGGATTCCACAGTGAAGTTATTTTACTGGTGCATGCTTATTTCATTATGCAGTACTTGACTATATAGTTTCTCATTTCCATTTCAGATTTTAAAAAAAACCACCAACAATTCAGTATCTTAGGAAGAAAATTACAGGAAGTTTCAGTGTGTTTTCACATCCTAAGCTTTCCCATGAATATTTTCTGATAACAGATTATGGGTTGCATTAAACTTTCACAGTCCTGCAAAGACTAAAACTACTTCAAAGAGTGGTATATTCCCTTGGGTAATATCTGTGTGGCAGATATTAACTTTACTTAGGACCTAGCCTTCAGGATTTATTCAGCAATCATAAAAGCTAGCTTGTCAGTGTTAATAGGGTTATACTACAAATACACAGTACTTGCAAGAAAATTGATACAATTCATTACCTACAACACTGCGTTTTCAAAGCTTGGCAGTCTGTACAATGCAGCAAAAAACCCCACAAGCAGTGTGGAAACAAAAGAGATAAATGTGTAGGAGCAAAGGAGGACAAGATGTTTTGAGCCTAATGTATAGGAATGAGAGCCAGGACACCTGGGTTCTCTTCTCAGGATCCCTTTCTTGTGTGACCTTGGGAAAGCAAATGTCAACTTTCTAATTGTCAGAAGGCAAAAAAAAAAATGCAAAGCCTAACTCACATTAATGAAAGCACCTCTGAGCATCAGTCTGAACAAACTTAAAGTGTCAGCAAGGCAGCTCTATTACATTGGTCCTGGTGCAAGACAAAGCTGTTAGCAAGGAGCTTCAAGATCAGTCCTTGCCTGAGGGGACCTGACACCGCTTCACATCCTCTGGCTGCAATAATGCTTCTCCTTCCTGCCCCTTTGCCAAGAAGTGGGACAAAAGAGACTTGGCTCAGCTACAAGTCAGATGCACATCAGCATCCCTTCAGTGGCATTGTCTGCTGGACAAGCTTACACTTTTTAGCACTTCAGGAGTGGCACAGGGCATTTACCAGGTGAGCTGAAATGCCAATCTCCACTCAGCGTGTTCCGAGTCACTTGGTCAGTTCATGCAGTGACAGTCATAAAAAGCCAGAGCACCTGAGGTCTGTAGGAGAAATAACATTTGAAAACTTAAAGGAAATGGCCTCTTTTGCATATGAAAAATGTTTAGAAAGCAGAAGGTCTGAACCCTTTTTTCCTGAAGTATTTTGATATCATGGTTTTGAATGATAAACTATGTTGTGCTCATCATACTCCACAGCTATCCAGTGTTTGGCAGAACTGTTGTGCCTAAACTCTGCTTTGTAACCCATGGATCATTGGAAAAATCAATAGGTCCAAGAGCGTACGTAAATGAACAGATAGAGACAGATATTCCTTCTGCTCATGCCAGGCAAAGAGCTTTGGCTTCAAGTCCAAGCTCATTTGCACCCAGCCAGTTTCCTGCAGGCAGAGCCAGAGTACGACAGCGAGCTCAAACTGCCTCCTTGCTCCAAACCTCATATGGTGTTTGTTGAGAGCACTGGAGACCCACAGTGCAATGACTAATCCCTGTGAAAGCTGAGCCTGGGGTGACTCATGCAACTTTAGAAATTAAGACATCAGTATTCATTTTTTTTTTTTAAAAAAAAAGGCTTCTGAATTTAGCTTCCTATTTAGTCAGTCAACTTCTGCTCACCTCAAGGAGAGCAAACATCTCTGATTTCAATCAGACAGTTCTGGAGTGTGGCAGTAGATCACATCTGTCAACATCTGAAAGCTACCATATGAGGAGAAAAATAGGGATAGACCTTTCATTGAAATACTCCATTGAACTCTATTGAAATGCATTAGTCTAAGAGATCTTTTGTTCCAGGAGAGCTTTCTAGGGCACAGAGCATAAATGTGGCTGCCTTTTTTTTTTTTTTTTCTCTCTCCTTTTTTAAGTAGATAGCAATAAAATAGCTAACAGACAGCAATAGAAAAGTGCTTTTCAAAGAGGAATTGACAAATACATGGTTAATATTTCTAACATACTTTGCTTTAACCAGGCTAGTGCTTGGGAATAATTTATTTACTCATCCTTATGACAAATTTGAAAGTAGCTTTGAGGAAATGCTTCATATACTTGATAGTCAGCTTTTAAGGTCAGAATTGAAGAGCGTAACCATGTAGTCTGATTACTTCCATTACTGTGGCTACAGATTTTCAGACAGCATTTTTCCTTAAATATAATGGAAATCTAATTAGCTTAATAATGTCATTAATTCCTCTAACTAGGAAAACATAGAAAGCAATAATGGTCTCCTATGTTATTTTCAGCCAAACAATTTCAGTCTGCAACATTTCCTAAAGGCTTTGCAAACATTTGGGGTTCAGCCATAGCTGAGATAGGTGTAGTCCGAAATGTAAGCAAAAATTGTTCTGCAGCACTCTTCATGCTTCCCTCTCAGTACTCTGCCAGGCATCTCCACTCAGATGAGTGCATGAGACTACAACCTGAAAGTAGTTCTGCTAAACTGGGATACAACCTGAGGACTTGCCCTCTATCTGGATGTGGTATTGATGTGTCCTACCATAAAAACCTAACAAAGTCCCTCTCCACAGTCTCTGGTGGTTCTGTCCACCAAAGATCACTGCACAGAAACTTGTTGCTATTGCTCTTAATTTTCAGCATTGCCAGTTTACTCCACGTGCTGCTTCCAGTACATGGCTGCCTCCAGGGGTCTTTCTCATACCATAAGAGAGGAGATAACAACGAGTGACCTGAGAGGAGCTGGGTGATGCTATCGCAGTTCAAGGACATTTAGGATTTCTAATGTTCCCAGCATGTTTGGGAAAAGTGTTTTTTTGATGAAAGCGTTAAATAAATAGTGACCTCAAAACTTGAAAACAGCATAAGAATAACTAAAATGTTTATAATTGTATGTATTAGCCAAGAGGCCAATACACACAAACCACTTTCTTCTGAATCTCTCACCAGCGTCCCCAGTTGCTAAGACTGGTGCAGCCTGTGAAGAAATCCAAATGATAGAGCCTGGCTCTAAAGTGGAAAATGTCTTACAAAAAGAAGCTACAGCAGCCTCTGTAGTGGACAAAAGCCAGTGGTGTTAAGCCATTATAATAGACACAATCCCTAAAGTAGGGCAATTTCAAAGGAAGACATAATTGTAAAATACTGCTGTTCTTCACTATAAACCAAATACTATCCCCACCAAAAAAATAAAAAAAAAGATACAAAGAATATCCTCCAAAAAATTGTAAGGGAACAACAGCTGCACTAATTCTATACACATGGTTTGCTAAATGCAAAGGCTAAAGAAAAGGAAACATGCACTTGCAATACCGTGATTACCAAACATAAGCTCACAGTTATTGTATCCTTTTTTGGTGGTGGGGAGGAGTAAAACAAAGGACTAAAACACACATGCTAGCTGGCTGAAATTATCAGTAGGTAAGATGGTGTGGTTACGTTCTGTAAGTGATTGCAAAATAGCTTTGAATAAGCCTTCCAGGGGAGCAGTGATTTTTATACCTCAGCTTCCACAGTGGTTGGTGTGATAGCTTACCTTTCACAGCATTGGGCCTGCTGTGGCTCAGCCTAAAATGCATTCAAGCTTATCTGTCCTCCAAGGGTGATGCTTATACCATGGCTTAGAATTTTAAATAAAATGCTTTATTCAGTTGTGACTTTGCATGCAAGCACATTTTCCATGGAAGCTCTTACATGCCACAGCTGACATTGGAAGTTTTACATTTAGTCAATGACAAGTAAAAACTTAATACATATATCCACATCTGATAGTGATATAACAAGGTTCTGTGCTGCTCATTGCCCAAAGGAAACATTTCTGGCATATAAACAAGCTGATAGTTACAGCCACTTCCAAACAATGTTAATGATACTTTACTGAAAAAGATCCCAAAATGCCATCGTCCTTCATGTGGTGTCCTTTCTGCAGTCCAGCAGCAAAACAACTGCCAGTTAAGCTGCTAACACCACATATGCTCAGCTCCTGCTACTTTCTGTTAGATTCGGCTATTGATGCAGCAGGTCACAATGCAATTTAGAAGCAATTAAAAGGTAATGAATGTGCTGAACTGAAACCACTGCCTGGGAGGCTTTTTCTGTGTACAAGGGAAAGAGATAGATTTGTGTCCTTCAGTGATTTCTGTTAGTGAAACGGCAAAGAAAAATGCTTCTGAAATGGGCCTCAGATGTCTGAAGGACAATCTGTTTTTGCAAATGTGAGCGCTGCTGAAGCGCTGTGATACAGCGGCTTAAACTCCTGCACACAGAATCAAAGAAACTTCTTACACCTCTAACTATCCAAGAATTCTCCATCCATAATAAGGCTTTGGGGAAAAAGAGGAAAAAAGGAAATCATACCACTCTTGGGATACCATGCAGTTTCTACATACTGCTGCATAGCTGTGGAATTAACATCCTATTAAACAAGGTAGACATTATCTCTACAGTTAATGATGGTGTATGTCAAACACTGATTAAAACAATTACATTCTATTAAGCCACATGTACCCAGAGTAGTTCATCCTCACTTGAAAGCTTTACTTGAAATCACATTTCATGGTTCTCTTTTCTTTAAAGTTGTTGCACTGTGTGTCTCCAAATACTCTGTTGATATTTCACAATGGGTCAACCAGGTGCAAAAATAGTGTTCTTAGCTTTCTACACCTGTTAATTTATGTATATAGTTTTCTTGCATTTTTAACCCTTTGAACACTCTTATTGGAACTAATTGATTAACTGGCTTTAGACCTAGTCTAGCCTAGAGACATTCAGGATGTCAGTCTTCTTAGTATCCAAACTAAGCAGCTACAAAAATGTTGGAAAGAGATATACATATAGAGATATACATTGAAGAGATATACATTGGAAAGAGACATACTAGTGTGCACAGTTTTAAAACCACAGTGGCCATATATATTCTTTAAGATAGGCATATATTCTGTGTACACACAGAAATAGGTTTGATAATCCTGTGTCAGGACTTTATCTGTCTAACAAAATATACTTTTGCATGCACCCTAACTTCCATATACCATTTGCTGCCTCTTCACATACCTAGCAGCATCTCAAGAAGCAGGAAATGTTTTATAGCACATCCAAGAAGTTTATGCTCAGGTTAGCCAGAGAATCTTCAGCAATGTTTTGAACTGTTGGCATTTCCTAGAATGGCACAGAACTATACAGAACATTCATTGCATTATATTCTATTTTATGATCTGTGAATTGTTCACAGGCCAATTAGATTTCTTGAAGCCAGCAGCGGGTGCTAAAAGCCTCTGGTGCCTCTCTGGCCTCCCCAGGGCTCCATGGAGGGAGAGGAAAGGGGGCAGAGTTTCTGACACAGACAGACTTGCTAGTGACAAACTCTTCTAGACCAATGTATTCAAAGATAATTTTCTTTCTTTAATTTCATAAGTGACAATTCTGACCTAGGCTTTTTCCAGATATCAGTAACAAATAATGTACAGACATGTTGCATGTTGAAATGTGTACAGGATTTTATTTAATTTAAAAAAAGAAAGCTTTCATATCACCTAGTTATTAAAAATTATTATCATCTCTAAAATATTACAGGATGGCAGTCTTCAAAACTAGCAACCCTTACTCTTTGGAACAGAAACTTAAACTTGACTGCTGTTCCTTCAAAAACAGGTGTCAAGTCATTAGATCCAAAACCTGCCCTTTTGGAGATGACAGAAAAGTATACCCTTCATTCTAGAATTTTTTTTTCCTGTTGTTCACAGGTGAAGAACATTTAGTTGCATGCATTTTTTTCTACTTTAATTTTTCTAAGACAAAAATAATCTCCATTTAATCTGCTGTTGAACACAGTATTGAAAATTCAATAAGACAGCTATAAAATAATACATAACAGACCATAATAAATTGAGACTTACTATACTCATCTTGTGTGGCCATAAAATACCCTTATCAATAACATTAATTCAACAGTTCACTCCTGATATTGGCTAAAGGATTCTATAAAATTTTCTGTTCAAAATATATTTTATACCACACACACACAAAATCTTTTATAAGCCATAAAACATTAAGGTACTCTCATGAAAACCAGCTTATATAAAATTGGTTAAACTTCTTCCAAATTAACATGCTTTTCTGATATTAATAAAGACTTCAGGGTCAGGTTTAAAGAAGGAAGAAATCTGTAGCAGACTACTCTTCCACATGGCTATGGATTCTGTTTAAATTGCTACTTCCAAGGCTAGGAAGGAAAGAAAAAAAAAAGTTCAAATGCCTGGGGGTGGCTTTCCAGCTTGCATTTTGTGAGACTGAGAATTATTTCACATGACAGAGGATAACTGCACATAACCCCATTTAATGTGGTATGGCACATTTTTAAAGCAATTTATTTCAGATGCTCATAAAAACATGATGAAATCTTATTAGAGTGAGTCTATCAGGGCTACCTGTTGTATCTGGTTTACAAATATAGGTATTCTGACTCTACAACAAAGGTTAGTTCTATTACTGGGTAATACTGAACAGCACAGAACAGCCACCAGCTCCCTAGGATGGAAATCTCTGTGAGAATATAGTCTGTGTCTAAAAGTAAATTGCTATTTTGACAGGAAATACTGAAATGTTTACAACAGAAGAGAAAAACAGAGAAACCAGGAATCAAAGAAAAAATGACAGTAATCGACTTCAGAGAGGCATTTTCTGAATATGACAAAGAGAAACCTTCCCTCAAAGATGCCTGTAACAAAAAGCTGCACAGTCTGACTGGTGTCAAGGAACAAGCCTGAATCGATCCCTTCTAGTGCAGCATTCAAGCACAAGTGAGTGCATTTGTCTGATACACTTAGAAAATTATTCTGCAGTTACAGGAGAAAAGCAAAATAACTGGCTAGGAATGGCTGAAACACCCCCAAATTCCCACAGCAGCCACCTCCAGACCTGGGCCCATAGAGGTAAAGTGAGACCTTTGGAATATAAACTGCAACTGCTGGAGCAGCTCCAAGTGGTGACGAGCAGAAGAGTCACAGCTGATGCTTGAGCTGGGCAGGTGCAGGGATGGAGCAGAAGTCCCACACCTGGAGCTCCTGATGCTCTCTGCACCCCTCATCCCACCAAGGGGGCTCCGAGCACATGGCTCACACTCACTATCAGCAGCTCCAGTACTTACCACCAGAAAAGAAAAATGAGTAATGCTGGGCTTTTGAAAAAGCTGCTTTATGCATGTTGAGGCTGGTAGAAAGGAATAGGGAAATAGACTTAGCTCCAATTGTTGATGCCTATATACATGCAAACAAATGAAAGCTTATGTGGGGTCATGATGAGAGTCAAAGGGTTGGGTTTTTTTCCCAAACTACCTTTAAATCACAACAAATTTGCTACTGACCTCAGATCACAAAACTCTGATAACCCACACAAATTGACCTGAAAACTTTGTGCCCATCCCAAAGGTCAGGTTTTTTTCTTTGCTAAATCACAGTAAAAAAATAAAGAATAATCTAGTAATCTGTTGGGTTTATTTTGGCCTTTATACTAGGCATTGGACTTAGGGGTCCCAGGTTAAAAAAAAAAAAAAATAAAAAAAAAATTAGAAAAGCTTTTCTTCACTGCTAAACAATCTAGGCACTGCTACACAATCTTGGTTTGGTGTCAAACTATGATAGAGCTACTTCTCACAGTGCCATTGGGAGGATCCTGTACAGCTCACTATATCCTTCTCCTGCACCTTCAGTTCTCCTTCTGCAGAGCACTGCTCCAAATCTTGTTTGTTTATAAGACAGTTTTTCTTCCATGATGAATATGGGAATTGTACCATACTCAGCATCTCTGGAAACCAACCAGCTGACTTCTGGAGATCCTTACTCACATGGTAGTGCAGTTTCAAGCCTCCCAGGTTTTCCATGTTGGACTTCTTAAGTTCCTTGACAATTCTGACATACTGAAAATTCCCAGCTCCCAGCTCTGTGTTCAGTGCTGCTGAACACACCATCAAGGAGTAGAATCATACAAGTAATCCTGAAGGATGTAAATTCTTGAACCTTCCTGGAATTGAGTATTTCGCCCCAATTTATTTTGGAAATAAATCTCCTTTCATTTTTGATAGTAATGATCTGAACATATAATTTAAGGAGTGTAGTAATTTTGGGGAATAAACTTAACTGAATCCAGTTCTACCCTTCTAGCACAATACATTGTCAGAAAAAGCCTGGTTCAGATGCATATCAATAACACATCTGTAGAGGGAATAAGTGAAAAATGACCCTGGTGGCAATGGAAATAAAACGGTGCAGATGGAAATAACAAAAGGAGTAATTAGCATAGTGATCTTAACCTCAGAAAATCTTGGCCTCTCCCTTTAAGAGTGGAAAGAACAATTCCATTTTTACAAACCTATAGCTGCAATAAAAGCAGCTCTGATCTGAAAAAAATAAAGGCAAAAAGCAGGTTTTTGGAGTTTTATGATGCTCCAGTGCTAGAGCAGCATAATGTGCCTCTCTGGCTGAAGGTATTCAAAAGCTCTTGTTTTTCGTTTGGGCCTCTGGGTACCTTAGAGGTCTGATTAAAAGCTGTGAAAGTAATGAGCCTTTCCTCCAGCTTCAGTAGGCTTTGGACCAGACCCTGCATCAGCACTAAGCAAAACAGAGCACGTATTCTGGAGAAAGCTTAATCACTCAATTGTTGTACTCTAAGTCAAATAACCAAAAATAAATGTACAACTCTACAAACAAGCATGTTTGTGCTACAGAGGAGTTACTCTGGATGAATTTTCTCTCATACAAAAACATGCATGTTCCTGTAAACCTTTTAAAGGATAAAGCTCACAGAAATCTCACTGAAGAGTAAAGTATGTGAGGGCTAAATTAAACATGGAGTTGTATGCTTTTCCTGATTCAATAAGATACTTAAAATGCACTTACTCTAAGTGCATTGACTTCATAGGTTTGGAGTTAAGAGCATGTGCAGCACGCTGGATCAGCACTCAGGAATACATTTTACTGAGACCTCTTCCCAGGAGACATCACCTGCTCCCTTAGACATGTCTATCCCTCCTTGTAGCCCTTCTCAAACCTTCATTTCTTCAGCTCCCTTGTCTGCTTACCAACAAATCAGGTTACCTTTCTTCTCCTTCTGGCCTCTCCTAACACACAAAGAGCAGTTCCCCTCTTTTCTGTACCTCCATAGGGCCTGACTCTTCCCTTGCCTTGAGTTGGCTTTGGTGCCCCTGGTCAGCCACGTTCCCTTTGCTGCTTGGGGACAAGACTGCTTCAGCAGAGCTCACGGTGTCAGGGCATGGCCACCTTCAAATTCTGATGACGAGCATTGAATTTGTCACAGCAATTAATTCTGATCATTTAACAAATCTGATAAAGCATAAAAAAGTCCAGAAGGTGAGTTGCTGGCTAAATGTAAACCATAATTGATTACATGATTCTGTATTTCCACTGGACATAAAGGATGCTGAAATCACAAAGAGCGAGATTCTTTTTCAGCCCTGTGTGCAGCAGGGTCCAAAATTCAAGTAACTGGGGATGAAAGAATAAACATATTGAATGGGGAAAAACACAGCATTGTTTCTGGTCAAGGGGTCTGGTCAAGAAAACCCCTGATAGCTTTTGCAAGAACTCCTGAGCTATTCAGAATGAAAAGGTATGGAAAACCTGACCATTATAATGAAGAAATCCTCTCTTTCCCTGGTTAAAAGGGAGAGAAGAGACGGCTACATATAGTGGAAAATGAAAATAAAGATGAGCATTTTTAAAGGGAAGAAAAAATGTCCACAGCTACAAATGTAGTTAGGGGACAAAAGTAGGTGAGGAGCCATAAGGAAGACTGGAAAGAATGCTGGAAAGCATTCTAATTTTGTTGCTCCTTTCTCCAACACACAGTCCTGTTCAGCCCCCAAAGATATAACTTATCTGAAAATTACTGAAAAGAAAAACACCCCCTCTATCCTTCTCAACTGTGCAATTTCACAGCATTTATCAGGTGGGGAGGCCTCCTTTGAGAAACAAGTGTTTAAAAATTACACATCATGAGCAGCTAAGGCTAGAAGCAGGTATTTGATACCCCTAAACCAAACCAATTATTTTCAAGATAGATTTCAAGGTAACAAAATTCTGGAAGTGTCTGACATACAAATCTTTGAATTTTAAAATGTTTTTACCTGCAGATTTTAGCTATCTTCCCTTGAAATGCTGTATTCTAAAGCAGAAGGTAGCATAGATCACTTAAAGATTAAAGATACGTGAAAATCAGAGGTAAAAGCTGTTTAAGCTTTTTTTTTTTTTTATCTTTTAATGGTGACATTTCTATGACATACAGCATCATGAAAGGCAAGATGATACAATTCAAGAAGACATTCTTTGCCCTATGTTTACAGTGATCTCCATACTGCTCCAGTAGCTTTACATACGTAGTGAAAGCTATTTTTCCATGCATGCTTTGATAAAGGCAAGGACCTACTTGGTGGTAAGAATTCAAAAGCTTTCTTGAACTGGGACACCCAGTGCCTCAAATACCTCACCCCTTTCATTACTCACATAGTTTACAGGCCTCCTCCTCTGATTTATGCAACACCACCATACCAACAAATTGTTCCACACTTGAGATACAAGTCCACAAACAGTTTGTGCTGATACTTGACTCCATTTCCAAAATAAAACTATACAAGTTAAACTTATTTTTCAGGCTTTTTATCTTTTTAATAAAGGTCACAATTTTCTGCTTCAGCAGTATACATCAAACCATATGATTCTTCAGGGAGGATTATTTCTAGCACATTACTTCCTAGAGCATGACTATTCTGTAATATCCCTTAACAATCAATTAAGCCTGAAACAAAGTCTGGTATAGAGTTAATGGCTTCAAATCTTTCCTCAAATCCTTTGAGCAAACCAGTACCTTAAAACTGACAACATATGAAAAGCTACAGAAATGATAATACTGAAGCTATTTAAAAATCTTTAGGCTAATGCTAACTTCAGCAGTACTGCTCTTCTAGCATCCTGATTTTTTGCTCATCCAATGAATTGATGACAATCATGGAAGCATTACTATGATGGTTAGTTTAAATCTATTATTAAAACTCATTGGACACATTCAAAGCTCAGTAGTCAAATAACACATGACACTGCTTTTGTCGTAAGAGCTTAGCACAGAGAGGGTGGCAAGAGAAGGAAGTCGTGATGGGAGAAATCTGTACCAACCTCGTGCCTCAATGAACAGACACCAAACACACAATTACCTTTTCTGCTTGGGACCAACCTTCAACAGTTCAGAGGGATTTTTTCGGGGCACAAAGATTTTCACATGCATAAATATTTCAGATACGAGCTTAAATTCTCAGAGCCTGTCAAAATACCTGTATCCAGACGCTGTGCAATCAGAACAAGAATTTTGCTACATACCCTGCAGCTACATGGGCTCCCCGTGGATTCTCTTTAACCAGTATACTTCGAATTCAGAAGAAAGAGTCTGAATATTTGGGTAATAATCAGCAGCAGTTCCAAAGATGTTTTTGCACAATTTCCAGAGATGTGTCACCTGTAGATGGCAGTATCTTATCACATTGTCCCGAAGGGAAAGTAATTCCCCAAGATTTTGCTCTTGATGGTGAAGCAGGGGGAACGAGGGCTTAACAAGCAGGCTCATTTACAACACCAGCCAGCTAAAACCTGTGATTTTTCAAAGGTTGTTCATTTTTAGTAGGATATGCAGGGGTGGTTTGTTGTTAGTTTGTTTTTGCTTCCTTTCCTAATGCATTTCTTTACCATTAGAAGGTTTATTGCATTTATTAGCCATTTTTACAACGGGGGTACTATACCTGGACAGCGCTAAGTTTCATGGGCAAATCAATTTTCCAGCACTATCGACCTTGCTATACATTCAGTTTTCCTTGGCAAGTTCCTTGATACTTTGGGGTAATGGCTGGAATATTTCCTAGAAAGCAGAGATCCATGCCAGCACAAGCTGAGTGTATGCAGGTTTTCTGTGCAGCTGGAGAGCAGGATACGTGAACACCACCTCCTTTGCAAGTGGGTTTAGATTCATGGGTCCCACAATGGCACAGCATAGAAAAAGACATTCTTTTATTGCGGTTGCTAAGACCAAAAACCCTAACTTAATATGTAATCTTATCATTTCTCATAATTAAACACATAAGCAGCTTCACTTTGAAACACAATTCACTCCTTCAAACTCATTCTTCCACTGTCAGTGGCATTCATTATGCCTTGTTCAGGTGCCACATTTCAAAGAAATTATGTGATTGCTTTGCATAAACTGTGCACCTGCCTTTGAATTCACAATATGTTTTTGTATAAATTATAATAATTTTCAATATACTACAGAACAAGCCATATAAAGATCCACTGCAAACAATAAAAAAAGTAAACTAACTGAAACATACGAAATACCTCTTAAAAAAAAAAGGTATTATGCCCTCAAGAGAGATGCACCTCCCTCAAATAAGTGGAGAATAATAGTTATACAAAACAGGGAAATCCAGAATTATTAAAGCAAATTTTTCACAGTGACAGAAGGAAAATTTAAGTGAGAAAGCTTCAGTGACAACAAAATCTTCATAAAGAGAAAGGTGGGCAGGCACACACAAAAGCTACTCATCAAAACAAACATGGCCTTTCACCAGGATGACCTCCAGGCTGGAAACATTCACAAAAGGGGAATCATAGAAGAATAAGTCATCCTCTTCCACCTATAAAATTACAGAGTTCACGGGGCATAGGGGGAAAGTAGGGTTTCTCAGCACTCTAAACCAGGTGACTCCATGGCAAAATACACTCACTGGTAGGATATAGACACACCTGCTATTAGAATTTGTTAGTTTTTGTAATTCTGTATCTATTACTTCATTAAAATGGACACCAAGTTAGATGTTAGATTCAGTAGCTCAATTTCAATTGTCAATTTTCATCTCAAAGCCTTTAATTAATCAGTTTACTCTTTTTAAAAGTATTTCAGGATTTTTATTTCCCTCTTTCCACTACACTTTCCAAACTCCCTAATCAATATATTCAGAGAAACCACTCTCCCTTAGTAATCTCCATTTTTTAAGGTAACCTTTGTTGCTATTTATTTATTGCAGATGATGGCAACATTTAAGAAATTTCTTTTGCTCTCTCCTAATTTCTCCTTTAGGGGAGGCATCTATATATTCCCATTTGCCTCCTTGTGTAGCTACCCATATTTACACCTTAGAAAGAAACATCAGACACTATAACCTTTCTCACTTCAAATAATATCCATTTTGGAATGTCTGAGGTAGTTGGCAAACCAATGTAACTCTGATTTCAATAGTGAGACTTATCTTTTAGGTAAAGATGGCTGCATACTGAATTATTTAGCTTGAAACAAAATAATTTAAAAAAGAAGACGACAGTTTTCACAAAACTGAGGCTGTCAAAAGCAAGGAGAAAACCAGGAAATTCCTCCGACCAGCAGACAGGATAAATCTGCATCACACAATGCAAGAAGATGCATTTCACAGAACTTCCACCTCATCCAATGTAGTGCTCAAAATACTTGGTAAGAAGGAGCCAGGGTATTGGAGGGATGATTCCAGCTGGAGCATATGAATGCAGTCACAGACAGAAACATCTCCATGAATTCTGTTTTGCTTTGCTTGCATGCAACACCTTTCCTTTGCTCATGAAACCATCTTTATCTCAACCCAGGATTCTCACTTTAACCCTTCAGATTCCTTCCCCTTCCTGATGTGGGGGGAGAGGGAGCAGCTGTGTGGTGTTTAGCTGCCAGCTGTGGTTAAACCTCTGCTTTACACCATACTGTTAATTGGATTGCAAATAAACCTGACCATGTTTCTGCCTCTGAAAAAAACACACTCAGCCCCAGCACTTCCATTATTAAGAGGAAAAAAGGAAAATTTACCAAAACAACAATGCATTTGTTTTCTGCCTTAGGTTTTTCCTTATATTTGACTTAATAAAAGTCCAATAAATTTGACAGTACCTATCACTGCACCAACTCCTGTACTGCACAATAAATATATCACTGTAATTTCCTGAACTTTATCATTCAGTAGAAAAGAACTAGTGTGCTTAGGCCTATGATTTTGTGGATTTTTGTTTGACTCTTTGCTATGACCAGTAAAACATTATATATGTCTTACTGGAGCAGTTTGGAAGAATCATACCACAGCTGT
This sequence comes from Poecile atricapillus, assembly GCF_030490865.1. Classification (NCBI taxonomy): domain Eukaryota; kingdom Metazoa; phylum Chordata; class Aves; order Passeriformes; family Paridae; genus Poecile; species Poecile atricapillus. Next base: position 14,118,147 of record NC_081255.1, on the reverse strand, counting down.
AGAGTCTCCATGTGCATGTCTCCATCTAGTGCCTGATGCCAGTTCATAACTTGTCTCCTAAAGGGCTGTTTGAAGTGATTCAGAGCTATACTTTGACATTGCAGACATCTGCTTTTTAACTCTCCTGAGCCACTGCTATCCAGGGAACAGAGGTGAGAGCACTGGACAGGGAGGCTTTGCCACAGCACTGCTCACAGCGGCCCCAGTCTCCTCCTCAAGGATAAACTGTCTGCAGATCCACATCCACACTCCTCAAACCCTTCCATCACTCATGTTTCAGGTTTGCAGCAGGAGGTCTTGTTGGGATGCAGCTGGAAGCTGTGGAGAAGGCATCAGGACCCTGTGTTAGGTAGAGACACTTTCCCATGGACCCCACAGCAGGGGAAATACGGAGGCTTGGCAAGAAAGCAGCGCCTGTGTGCTGCTGGAGCAGGGGCAGCCTGGGACAGGGGAGCAGCCTGAGGGAGATTTCTGTCAGTGCCCTCGGGTCTGAAGCAGACACCAGCATGTAAAACTATGACTGTAAGGACGCAGCTCTCTTGCTATTACATAATTTATACACTTATGTTCTAGATGCAGTTTTATGTCATTATATAGATTGAATATATATATTTATTATACATCTAAACATGCTTGGGCTAAAAAAGACTTTCCAAGAGATAAGATTGAAAAAATTAGTATTTCAGAATAGCTTTTAAATTAAACCTAAACCACTGTGTAACACTACCCTGGAGCTAAACTAATTTGAGCTTTTCCGAGCCCTTAATTTGTCATGCTCATAGCTCAATAAATAGTTACTGGATTAATTCCTTCTATTTAGCCTGCCTCTTCATCTGTTTTCCTACTTTGCTAATTTCTAGATCTTCCTGAAATTATGAATAAACACCATTATCATTGACCACCACATTATGTTTTTATTTCTCTGCTTGTCTCTAACTACACTCCCATAAGTTACCAATATTCTCCAGAGAATTGCTAAATTATTGTCTCTCAGGAGGAATGCAGTGCCTTTTATGGTGCTTTTACTCCACAGCTTGCGTTTATTCTAACTCTTGCTCTGAACCTGGCACATATTTCCTAATATATGGCAATGTTTTGAAAGATTTCCTTATTGATGTTCTTGCAAGTTACATTAGTGACACTTCTGCTCAACCAGTAAATGCTGTGTTTCAGAATCCATAAAATCTAATCTAGTACCTCACTTGGTGTGATCACAGTGGCAGATAAACAACCTAAATTTAATGTAATATGTAAGATATCAAAAACATCACTCTACAATACTTAAAAATAATCAGAATTGGTTAAAAATTAACCTTTGCAAAGAATGCTCCAGTCAGATTCACTGTGGCCACCTGCTGTGAGTGTCAGAGCCACAAACACACGCTAATGGCAGAAGCATGTGATAAAACATGTTCCTCTCCTGGGCCAGCATTAACAGCTCTGAGCTAAATCCTTTGAGCTTCTAGTGAGTTACTACTGTTAGAAGAAAAATGTGTGAATGTGCAAAGTGGTGGGGGTGGAGAGTTATGAGTGGAAATAGATAGAGGTACTTCAGCTCACCGTTTTCCTAATGACCTTGTAGAATGCAATTAACAGCATCTTTTACCCTGAGAATGCTGTTTTGGCCTAATGGTTTGGGTCTGTCTCTCTTCACTACATGCTGTAACAGCACCCTCTGCATCACCAACAGCTCTGTGTTCTGAGAGGATTCGTGTATGTGAATCATCCAGGCAGAGAATGCTCTACAGGATTATCTGTCCCTCACTTAACACCTTAAATGGAGCTTATTGTGGGCCTGCACAAGCCTCTACACCATCTCAGGTGGAGCAGCTGGAGGACAGGGGTGGGGCTGCATTTCTCAGGGACTGGTGGCTCTCAGGATGCCTCTGCTGTGCTGAGCTGCGCAGCTGCAAGAGAACAAGAGTGTGTGGACAGCCAGGTCCTTTTCTCCATGAAGTTATCAACCTTGAGGACACTGGAACTTGTCAGACATCCATTCCTGCTGAAGCATCCCATGGCTCTTGCAGCACCATATCTTCAAGACTACATCACCTCATACTCACAAACTGATCCAGTCATAGACATAGTCTTTAGATCCCCACTGCAATTACTGGAAGGAATTACTGCTGGAGAACCTTTGAATTTACTTCTCAGCCAAATATTTATCCTTTACCAGAACACACCTTTGTTCTGAATTTAAATAGCTTTTCCTCTTCCCAGCACAGCAAATCAAAAGCAGAAAAAGCAAACAAGAGCACCACAGGTCTAACAGTTGCACATTTCTCTTTTCCTTTCTCATGGCAAGTCACCCATTCACGTTGCTAGACCTTTTCTTCATCTGCTCCCATTTGAGCCCATCTTCTTAAACAATTCTGGGTAACCAGAATTGCAGTCAGCTTTTTTGAGGAGTGTCACTACATTACTTTGCTCAACAACATTAACATTTCCTTTTCTCCCTTGAGAAGAAAACCCACATACTTTAAGGCACCCCGAAGGATCACATTTATCTTTCTTATGTCTCAGTCTCATTAGTGCTTGATTCTGAGAAAGAGTACACAAAGTCCTTTCTTCCCTCAGCTGTTTCCAGCTGATGAGCTTCACACTTAGTGCAGAAATCCCTATTGTTACTTTCAAAGGGCATGAATTTGCATAATATATAACTGAATCCAAATTTTATTGCCATTATTACAGTTCTCAAGTTCATCTAGTTCTTCCTTTATGGTACTGCAATCCACCTTTGTACTGGACACATCCACACAAGCAATACTCATCCCCCTACTGCTCAGGGAAAAGCCCTGAATAGCTAAATCTTTCAGCCTGATAAATCTTTGATTCATTTACCAAAAAATGAAAGAATTTTAATGGTTAAGAGGCACAATTAAAGCCTTTGGGCTTTTATAGCCAGCCTTGTATGCAAACACACAACTCAAATACTAACATTATATAAAAAAAATCATATCATGCAAGTAATCTTGAAATTTGCTTTTGCATTCAAGCAGTATCAAACCATTGCAGATAGAGCTTTACATTTATACCCTCTTTACTCAGATATAATCTTGTGTTATAACAAGTTCCTTAGGAATAGATCCTCATCAATGTACACTTCTTGAGTATTATTTTATTTCAATGTTAATGCCATTATTCCAGAAAGTAAACAGCAAAGAAAAAAAAAAACCTAATTAGAAAACAACTGTCCTGATAGGCCAATGTAAAAAGCAGGACCAAATGCTCTCCATTTGAAAAAAGTACAAGTCAGAAAGCACTAAGCTCAATTCTGTATAAACTAAAACACCTTGTAGGACACCTGTAATTAGGGTTTCTTTCTGGAATATCTGAAAACAAGGGCTTCATCTGGCTTTTTGTTAGTATCAAGAGGTCAGCTGGCATGAAAGTTGACACAGATTTAGTTTTTGTACTTTCCAGACATTGTAAGTTAGCTTTGTATAGGTGTTCTGCTTTGGTGGTTTTTTGTTTGTTTGTTTGTTTTTTTAACAAACACCAGAAAAGACTTTTTGGCTTGAAACTTTGTTGGTTTGCTATATTAAAAAAATTATGCTGTGTCACTTTTTCACAGTTTCCTTGGGAGATCTACCTCGAAAATAAATTTTACACTAAGAAATTTTTCTTGAGCCACAGAACTGGGTATTGGAATATCTTTCTCTGTGAACTACACCCTCCTACATATTCTTAAAAATGTATGCATTAAGTCAATTATAATAAACCAGTCTCCAAGAGTCAGTTTTTGAAAGCATCAGAAGAAACTTTCCCCAAGGGAACAGACTTGAGTTGTGCAAGTGGACAGCAAACTTAAACCACAGTGACACAGCATTAGGAAAGGGTCTCTATATTCCAGGCACCAGAAGAGGAAGAGGGAAGAAAGTAAATGCTCCACTAATCACACCATTTTCTTATTAAAAGTGCTTGATTTAATGGGGCAGAAATGTTAGTATGATCCAATGTTAATGCTTAAATAAGAACTGCTTCCAAAACCAAATTTAAGAATTAATGACCTCAGGGCCTAAATATAAATGAAGCAAAAGGAATGTGCCTTTATTGCTCCATTGTGGGGATAGCATAGGAATTCAGGTGGAAAAGGAAATGAAAGCTGAGAATTGTGGTGTTAGAAAATTATGGTTGAAAATCTGGTAGAAAGAATGGTTAAGCTGACATTAATGGAGGTAGATGTCAAGGATCTTCAAGCACAGGCCCAAGTCTTTTATGTGATACAACCACTGGAGACAAAGCAAAGGACTCCCCTCTATTTTACAGAATTAATTTAATATGGAATATATTCAACCAGAAAACAGTACACTTCGTTTATATCTTCTGAATTTATCATTAATAGCTTCTAAATCCCAAACTAAATTGGCACCCCGTCTCAGGGCTGTGCCCTGGTTGTAACCTCTCAATACCTGTTTTCACTGCCTGAATCACCCAATTGCAGTCTGGGTGATTCTCTTTTTAATCCGTGTGTCCCTCCTGCAAGTACAGAACCAGCCTGGGTATTTATTCAGCCATGCTGGGACTGCCAGTGCTCAAATGCATCTTCCCCAGGGTACAAATGTGTCAAAATTTGTCCTCCCTACCATAAAGCCCCAAGCCACTGAGGGAGAGTCAAAAAGCACCAATCACTCCAGGCTGCTGCACAATGCAGGCCATTTTCAGGCTGCAGGTTCTCCTGTACATATGCTCTTGGCCAACTTCAAATCTGATTTTAGAAAAGAGCGTGTACATTGTGCACTCTCATACTAACAGCATAAGCAGTAGAACTAACATAATTTTGAGTTTTGTAATCTATCAAATCCAGCTACTTCCTCTTCAGAGAGTAGAGTTTAGTCCTGTAGGTCTATTTAACACCTGGTTAAACACTACTTAACCTCACTGCACTAGCCAACTACTTTTCATAGAAGCTGAATTTTGGCTAATAATGTCCCAATTAAACAGCAGTCACTGTCATTCACTATCATTAGGCTAAATTGGTTTCCTGGGAGATGTCCCAATAAAACAGCCATCCTGGTTAAATGCTTACCAGTTAAGAAAGATATGTGACACAGAAAAGGGTTTGTGAAAGAAGAAATTCAACTGCTTTTATCCTGTTTTATGTAGATAATTTACCAACGATTTTAAGATCACATGCACTGAACCACAGAAACTTTGACTATTAGTTTTCAAATATAGGTGTGTGTGAGTGCTCTAGCAGGCAGTAAATAGCATCTGTGTAAATCCCACTTCCTTGCAGAGCCAGGACAATGCATAACACAAACTTACATAATATATGCTCTGTGAGAGGAGAAATAACAGAATGCTGTAGGAACAAAAAAATAAGAAGTAGCTCTGAAGTGTTCTGTGGGAGTGGGTTCAGAAGGTTAATTTAGAATGATCTATGTTTAATAATAACAACTGAGAAAAATTATTTCAAGATTATTTCACAGAAGCCTGGGTCTTCCTTTCCAAATCAGGCATTTGAAAGTGTCTACGCAGAGCTGCAGTAAGCTGGGCACCCAAGGCAACACATAATTCATTTAAATTTAGCCATTTAGAGTAAGATGTCAAACCTAACCCAGTTGTTGAGAATTTCTCTGATGTCAAAGCAAGGCACTTCTGGTTGCAAAATCATTATCTCTGATAGGAAGAATGAATAAATTTCTTCAGATACTGATTTATCTCTAATCCCCATAGTGTGTGCTCATCCAAGTTAGGTAAGGCATTTTCTACTATTAAACTCCACAGAAGCTGCCCTGAAGGTCTAGCAGAACTGAGTATGTGCATTTCACTGTGTAGTCTTTTATAGGATAGAAAAGAAACAAGCATCCCTGAGATTGGCAAATCCAATCATTCACCTGTACAGGGCATGCAGCAAGCAGCACGGGCTAAAAAGGATGAGCTGTGTATCAATCTCACAATGTCTTGGACAGAAGAACAGGCCTGAAAGAAAAGCAGCTTTTAGAGGATCATGTCAAATAGACATAATCCTGTGGACACACTGTCATGAAAAGGTACTAAAACACAGGTTTAATAGCAGAAAAAAGAGACAACTGTGTTAGGATGCTGTCTCTCTAACCTCGTTTCCACACTAACACACCCTGATTCTTGGAACACAACCTTTGTAGGTTTTGTGAGACAACAGGACCACACTGCTGTCTACTTTCCACAGCGTGCAACTGTAGTCTGCACCATAGCTTGCACTTCATGTCAGAAACAAAACTGAGCCAGGATTAAAGCAAAGTGAAGTAGCAAGTACATTAAATCACACCTTCCTTGCACATAGTTCTTGGAGCAGCTGATTTAATTGGAGGAGAGACTGACACACATCTAACTTCTCACTGCTACAAAAATCCAGCTGAGCATAGGGCTCCATGGCCTGCAGCCACAGGTGCATGAAGCTATTGAGACTTCCCAGAAGCTCCTTTACATTGCCTTAAAAACCCAGAAATTTCACCTCTTTATGTTGCCTTAAAAACCCAGAAATTTAACCTCTGCACAGTTAAGTGATATTTATAAGAGTTTCCTCAAAAACCAGGAGAAAAGAGACAAGAATTATATGTCTTAAAGGAAAGCTAAAATTTTAGTACTATTTAATGTTTTTAGAGTTTGTGGCCTGTATGGTGTAAGCATTGAACAGGCCTCAGGCCAGCTGCTGTACTTAGGTCAGCAAAAGCCTGTTCTTCTAATGAATTCTCCAATCCTTTCCTTTATTTCTGGACAAGAGTCAACGAGTTGCACTATTTGCAAATGGTGAGTTTATGGAAATTAGGAAACAAGAAAACATAACAGTTTTTTTTAAAAGCAACATTCTGAAAGGGAGAATTGGGACAAGCTGTGAGTTTCGCTTGAAAACTTCTGCCTAACAGAAAAGGAAAAAAAAAAAAAAAAAGTTGCTGAGGTTAAAGTATGGCTGGTTTTCCCCTCAAGATAATGTAGTATCTGGGACAATAGGGACAAACCAGGGACACAAGAAGAGCTCAAGAAGCTGAATTTAAGAAGTCTGATGCTAGCTTATTGCAGAAGTCTGTACTGCTGCTTTATTCTGTGTTTCTGCTTGCAGATATTAAGACCAAATAATAACATGTTCAAGGAAATAGTCTCAGCTGAACATCTCCAAAATGAGCCACCAATGGTGACTTTAAATAAAAACAATATCACCTTTTGTGCAAGAATGCAACCTCCAACTGCAGGTACATCAAAACCCTGAATCACCATACTCCCTACAGTCTTGCAGTCAATTTAAAGACCATGAAGATTTCTTTTTCCTGCTGTCTGTCCCTGCCCCAGGAGGAAGATCTCAGCACTTCTTGAGGTCTGAGGTCTGCCCTGCAGCCTGACCGTTTGGCAGCTGTGGGGGCTGACCAGCACATACATCTTTTGAAGAGGTGCATAGCTCCCTCACCCCGTGCATAGCTAGTTAGCATTAATTGAAGTCCTGTCTTTCATCATTCTCACTCATCTGCCCCCCCCCCCAAAGTACATTAGTAACCATCTCCCTTGCTTTGTTTTCCCCTCCTTCAGCTCCTTGAACTTTGGTGTATTGTGCTCCCCATGCCTGCCTCCCTGCCTCTGGTCAATGTAGAGTGTGACAGATCTCATCTTCACCCTGCTCCACACCTGGATGTGACCCTAGCTATTTATGTGGCAGTGCAAGGAACATGCCAGATCCTGTCTGAGCTTTTACTAAGAATAACTAACATGTGATAGCTACCCTGAGGTAAGAAACCCCACACCTTTCCTGGCAGTGAACCAGTTGTGTAACTGAGATCTTACTGCTTGACATTGGAAAAATTTGTTTTGGATGTTTTATCCAGTGATATCAAGTAAAAAGTGAATGGTAGATCAAGCACTGAAAATCAATTCATGTGTCCAAGTGCATACAATAAAAGGTACTAAATTCTTTTTGCCTCTTAAGCACAGATAAAGTAGAAAAGGCAAAAACCCACTTACAATTTACCTATTTTCACCTGTAAGTTATTTTGAAGGAACCTAGCCCTCCAGTTATTAGACATTCCTGACTGAACAAAAGTTTTGATAGCAAAAACCTAATTATTCTAGAGACAACCACATTCAGCTCCAAAAAACTCCAATTCTTGAAGCTTAACAACTCAAAATCCTAGGCAATTTAGTTAATAATTTTTCTGAAACACACCTACAAGAGAGGAAGTCGTAGGTCACACATTTATGAACATTTTGAAAAATTAAATACAGCCATTACCTGGAAAAAAGTAATCGCTTTGATGAAATTTTATACCAATCCAATCTTCAGTTACTAACTACTCTTCCTTCAAAGGCTTGGAATACTAAATCCTTCCACCCCTGGGATTCCTACTGGTAAATAATTACTTCTAAGCATGAGTGATAGAAGCTTATAGCATTTCTATCCCAAATTTATGAGTCTGAGCACTGATGCTGCTTCCCTTATGCACAGCACTGAATGGATGGGCCTGGGATCTGCACCTGCAATGCATAACTGAAATGGAACTGGGCACAAGTGCCACACCAAACAAAGTGAAAGCTCTGGCCAGGCTTTTTAATAGATGATTAAATCACAGTTTTAATTTGCTGTCTCCACCCTCCTGCAAACTTCCATTGTATTCAGCTAGAGCTGCAAAAACAGGTCATTTGTGCTGCACGTTTAGGGAAAGGAGGCAAGTTAAAGAAAAAGAAAGAAAAGTCAGATGTTATAGGATGCTCTTTGCTTATATTTCTTATGAGAAAACAGAATTTTCATGCTGCTGTAGACCAGTAGCACTTGACAGCAACTTCCCCATGTCTAATCATCCTATCTGTTCACACCATCTTTATTATTTATGCCAATGGCACTGCATCACAAAGATGTCTCTACTGAACAGTTATGGTATTGATCTGCAGAGGTTTATTTCAATAGTACCATACTTTAGAGGTGTATTAATGAGAACTGCAATATCCCTATTTCTTACATTCTGTTGATATTTGTCTAATAAATTTTGCATCCTGAACATCCTATCAATACCAGAGAAGCACTGCAAGCTGCTCATGCAAATTATTGTGTGAACTTCTGTTCTATTTCACCAGCAATAACTGCATAATAGATAAATGCCTGAAGTTTTAAGCTCATTGGAATATTTTTAATGTGAACTGACCTTCGCAATCAATTGCAGTTCATTCTGGAGCTTGCTTTAAAAATAACTAAAAGGATTAATGAGTTTGTGTAGCTTTTATGACAACTTGGGTATTCCTGGTTGAATAGGTCTTCTTTTCATGCCAATAACATAATTACAACAAGTTATGGTAATACATAGAAAATAATCAAGACATGAAATTTGGAATTAATTTATCTAAATATGGACATGGATGAGTTTTATATGGATAGTAGGGATAAGATAGAAGTTGTGGGGGGGAAATAGTGTTGTAATTTCAGATAAAACAATTTTCAAGTACCAAACTCCAGATGTTCAGGGCAATAGCAAGTTTCATATATAGAAGATAAAAATCTATTTGCTGTCTGGCTTAAAGGGTTAGATGTCCCACATCACTGGGGATGAACACAGGGTTTTATCAAGTCTGATGTCCAACGCACATTTTGCTTTCACTGCACTTTAATTATCAAATATTATGCTTGAACATGATAGAACTAAGCACTTTAAATCTGTTTGCTGCTTAGCATTTACACACATCTTTAGCAAAAAGAATAAGGGTCACATTTCCATTTAGCACTGATAAGCTCATTTCACTCTTTCAGCACCTTTTTCTTTCCTTCTCCTCAGAGAACAGGGTGAACAAATTCTGATTCTATATTCCATGTGAAGTTAATGTAGGCAGAATATGTGACACTTCTGTGACATTTAGCTACCTTTCTTCCTTAGGCAAAGTTCATCCCCTATGCAAAGGGTCAACATAAAGACTGTTCAGTTGCTGTTAATATGAAACTTGAGTATTCAACCTCTGCACAATAAGAATTTCAGCCAAAGTATATATTATACAGACATAATTTAAATTAAGCTGCCTCTAACAGGCTCAAATACACCATGACTTTACCTACAGCTTTATAGAAGACAAAATGTGAGCACAAATATCAGTCCCAGAACTAATGCTACACACCAGAGCACAATATTAATGTACATTAAATACTGCTCATGCCAATGAAGACAGAGGCTACGCTTGCAGCTGGTAAATGCAAGTAGAAATGCTGTTAGAAGAGCTCCCCATTCAGACAGGAAGTTTTGTCTCAGAATTTTAGAATCAGTTCCCAATCCCCCATGCTTTTCTGAAAATTTTCACATGCTACATATCAACTTCTCTCTGTCAGCTTAAACCTGTTTGAAAAGCATCAACTGGCCTAGCTCTGGCTGCTTGAATAGTAGAGCCATCACGTGCACCTACCCACTGTGGTAATTGATTAATGATAAATTATATTTAATTGATAAATTGATACATGATTACTGGCAGGAGATCCTGCATTAACATAGAATCCTAACCTATATTTCCACTGTTAACAATTTTAATGTTAACATATTTTAGTGTAGAGGATTCCAACATGAAAACACAGCAGCACCTTCATATCACAGTGGCTATTCAAAACTTTTTTGACCTCACAGGGTGTATCAGTTTTATGACATGAAGAATATTTTATACAAGTTGTAGATTACAGCTCAGTGCACTGAGGTTCTCTGTCCTCTTCCCTTTGCTGATAAACAGAAGAATTTGCAAGGTTTTAAATTAGGAACTCCAAATCTTCTTCCTTCATGGGAAATGACTTAAACTTCTAGAACCATGATTTATAGGTGCTATCCCTCTATCTGGCAACAAACCTGAGATTATTTCACTCACTCCCACTTTGGGAAGTGATTCTACACTTTAATATCATGTTCCATATATCCTCTCTTGGAAAAATCAGAGAGAGAACTGGGGATAGAAGAATGTTAGCAATTAGGGGTGTAAATTCTCATAGAGAGGCTAAATATTGCTAGCAGGGATGTTTATCTAACTGCACAGGTGCTAGACAGCTAAAAGGTCAACAGGGAGGATCAGGAATAAAGGATATGGCAGAAATCAGACAGGTCTGTATGCCCCCCGTAACACTTGACTGTAACTCCAGATATCGGCAAAACTAAATGCACCTCTTGTCAACTGTATCATGTGGCTTCTCAAAATATGAGCTACAGAGAAACATGTTTTATTCATGCCTGATTTTCTATTCTCACTCCAAATAAAATACGACAGTGAATTTGTCAACAACATACAATTTTATCAAAATTGAGGATTTTCTTACAAGTATTTTTTGATCCATTGTTTTAATCGAAGAGTAAAAACAGTTTTAAGAAAAAAAATATATTTATAGCTTAATGAAAGTGTTTAACAGGTCCTTGACCAAAGCAAATTATGGGGGGGGGGGTGGTGGGTCAAATAGGGAAACTGCAAAATATTGGATATTTATATCCCAACCTCCATCATGTAATAAGCAGCAGGTTCCCATAGACATTGGCATAGGATGCATACCAAAATCGAAGCAGCATTGGAAGTACCATGTGAAGACTTATGTAACATCTAAACAGACAACAAAAACCCTACTTTGTCTTTTTCACCTTTGCAACTCACAGATCCCTTTTCAATGAGAATGGATGGTAACAAATGTTTACCCTGATTGTCCAGGCAGCCAGGCTTCAGCAGCAACCTAACTCTTCATCAATCCATTTATAGGCAGGAGTACCAGCTTTTCCCATTCTGCAACCTAACTGACAAAAAATTAGCTAATTCTGTAGTTTGATGTCTTCCAGAAACTGAAGTTCTTGCATAAAAATAATCAGTTGCACTAAATACAAGCAAATATTACAACAAATAGCTGGAAAAAAATTTGCTGTAGTCATAGTTTAAAAAGTAGAATAAATTTACACTTGAAGATTTTATTGTATATTACCTTTATTTTCTTTCTTCCTATGGCACAGCGCTTCAAAATGAAAGAAATAAGATGACACATCTGGGCAATAATTCAATAGTACAACAATGTTTATTACAGCTTCTATAAAATCAAAGGACTTTGTTACCTTTTCAATAACATCAACAATTATGCTAACAGAATAACAGTAACTGTGGAGGTTAATTAGAAGCGTGCCTCCGAACACTGTATACACAATTTGCTTTCCTGTTGTCTGTGCAGAACTTCCCCGAAACGTCTCCTTGAACAGAGAAAAAAATTTCTCTTGATGTGAAACAGATATGCACATCCCTTGGAGTCCACAAACTTGTTTGTGTGTCCTGGCGACATTGTGGTAGCCCTGTTCTCAGAGATACTTGTGAAAATTTGGTTTAGCCCCAGAATATTCTGAAAAAGCTGTGGATTTCAGAGAAGCCATTCTGTCCTGCTGTTGAACATGAACCAGTGAGGAGAGATGAAAGGGTAAACTGCACTTTGTATCCCTTAACAGTTTTCAAGGCATCTGTGCACTAATCTAAACTGTGGAGTCAAGAGGAGGCAAGGAAGGCAATTTGAAGGAAACAAAAGGATTCATCTTTTTGTCTCCATTATATTACTAAAACTGTGAAAATGCTACTGTAAAGCTCTAAGTGGTAAATTCTCCACAGGCATTTCTATAAAGCTGGCACATAATGGTCTTACGGGCACGTGTTGTTAGAACACAAGAGTATCCAGTATAAAAACACTGCGTGATACTTTCTGGTTTTTATTAGTCTTATATCACCTATAAAGAATTTTGTTTTTTTTTTCAAGAAAGCAACATGACTAGTACTAGGTTTAATTTTCTGATGCAACAAAGTGAACTACCTGAAGGACTGGTTGTATCTGAAGAGCTGAATCATGATGAATTATACACTTAATATTTCTATATTTGAAGTTCTAAATTGTTGTTTAGGAAATTAATCACTGTCTGAATGCTACCACGGTCCCCTTCACTGGCACATTATTGTGCCTTACATTTACAATAAGGCAAACAAGCTTAGCAGAAAATCAGTCTTGCACAGAATCCATAACTCAACTGCCAAACAGTGCAAAATAGGAGGGACACCCATTTCTCATAAGAGACCCTAAAACACAAAAAGGAACTGTAAGTTCAAGTGGATGTAATTCTACCTAAGGATGATGCTGCTTGCTCATGATGAGCCAAGGGTTACTTTCACAAGGGTTTTCTCTCTGGAAATCAGCAGGTATCCTCAGCTGGCAGTGGCCAAAGGGAGGGCACCACAGAAGACATCATGTGGGGCCAAGACAAAAGACAGGCCAGGAGCAGCCAGGATGCCCAGGAGAGTCAGGCTTGGACAAGGAGAGTCTCTGTGCTGTTGGTGACCCACACACTCCTGGCCCCTTCCCAGGGGCAGGCACCAGCCTGAGGCACCAGAGTTTTCACAGAGGAAGGAAAGCAGAGCTACCCTTCTGCTGCTGGACAGAAAATTCCCAATTTAAAATACAGATTATGTATTTTAGAGCAGAGCTTTGAGCTGACACCCTAGTAACATTGTGAGCCTGCTGTTCAAAGTGGTAACCCCTCAGTTCAAATGTATGTAAAACACAGTGATTAAAGTCTAGAGCTTAAATCACTTAAAACAGTTTACCTATAAAAGAGATCAATACCTTCTGTATCTTGATTTTGTTTGTTTTCACATTACTTGGGGGAAAAAAAAAGTGGTTTACACCTTATCTGAGCACCTTGGTGAATTTTACACTTTGTCTTTTTTCAAAATAGCAACTTTTATTACTGTCACAGGTCAAAAGGTAAAGTTTCCTTGCTACAACTCATCCAAAGAGATAAATTGGTACCAATGCTGATGTGAAAACTTGGAAATATGCTGCTAAAAGGGACTGGAGTGGCACACAGCTCTACCAGAATGTGGGAAAAAAAATCTGACAGCTTCAGATTTCACACCAACCCATGTAAACCCACAAATTTTGTGTGAGCATACAGATATATATATATATACACACACATATATATATATAAAAAATATGTAAACAGGATTGCAAAATGGCAGATGTAAGGAAAGCTGAAGCACTCAATGATAACCATCATTTTGAGTTTCTAATCACAAAGTTTTAATTAGATCAAAATGCTGCATATTAAGCACATGGATAGTTACCAACTCAGTACTCTGTAGCTGTTCACTCACCATGTGAACTTTGTAGGGGTGCACTGGTAATTTTATGATCCATTTTGCTTCTTAGAAAATGAAATGGTACCAGATTCCCATATGGCAATTGCTCAAAATATCTACACCACTAAGACTCTGAGAGAGCCATATTACAGTGTTAGAATAGTTTAGTATCCTCAGATGACAAGAATCAATTAATACATGAATAAGGATCTAGTGCCTCTTGAGTGAAGTTTTTATAAATAATGTCACCCTTTCTGTGCAGTTTGATTACGAAATAAATGGTTTTCTAATCAACTTTAAAAACTGAGGCACAAATGTGCCTAGATGAACCAGCTGCCTATTAAATAAATTAGCATCTTTAATCCAGAAAAAACTAGGTAATCCATCACAGTAGCAGGAAGAGAAGCTATATTTCTCTTAGAGCAGGAAAGGAAGAGGTTCAAAGTAAAATACTTTGTTGTGTAAACATACAGAAACACACACCAAGATGGTTTTATTCCAAACCAAACAAAAATATCTATAATCTCATTCTTGAATGTGCTTTTATTATTAAATCGAGGAACAGAATTGTATAAACCTGCAATATTGCCCAGAAAGGTCTGACATTATTCTATCCTTTTGGGAGTGCTCAAATCATCTCGTTGAGGGTTTCATTTTTTCTTCCCCCCAAAACTTTCACTCTACTTTCCGGTAATGGGCACATTCAAGCATATTAAGTATTGAGGCTTCAATAATCATGTTATTTTTTCCCAAAGTATATGATGGAAGTCACTGTCTGAAATTCAATTAATAAAACCTACCCTTTAATTAACCTATTAAGTTGTTAAATGCTTGAAGAATTGCTTTAGCACCTTATAAAAGCTGCAGCTATGTAATAGATAATAAGTACCATTGGCATGACATCATGATTAATTGAAGAAACAGTGGGGGGGGGAATATCATCAATGCAATACTGACTCAAGGTCTGTCATGGAATAAGAAAATGAACAAATGAAGGATTGCAGGTAAGAAATTTTTTTCCAAATAAGTATCTATGTATACAGAGGGTCACAGCATGAACATTTGGCAATTATTTGCAAAAAAGCATCTACTTCAAGGGAGATATAGGAACAGGAGCTGATTGCTCCCAAAAAGAAAGCAGAGTATGACTATGGCTTCAGCTACTGCCCTGTTGGGCCAATCCATCCCTCTGGACAGGTGCTGCCAGACACTGGAGCACAGTCCAGTGCATAGTAAAGTTCATAATCAGAGCCTGAGCATCAATCAAATCACACCTGGAACAGGGCTAAATGCCTAGAGGAAAAATAGGGAGCTCTTAAACTTTTGTGAGGTGCCAGGATAACAGGAGCAGCAGCTCCTGCCACCGTGTGTGACTGAGGGAGCAGAGAAAGATCATGCAAGAGTTCAAAGAGACTGCAACTTTTCTTCTGGAGAAATCCCACATTTCACACTTCTGAGTAATCCCAAATTACCTTAAATCTTGACCGCAGCTCTAAGCTTTTTATTCCACAAATCAGAAATCCTACACACCACCTTCCAGAACATGTGGGAGAACTCAATATGGGTGGTTAATTTTCTTAGCAGGTATCTACTGAGAAAGCCTCTCAGTGAAGTTATTCTCATCTGTCACAAATTTTTTTCTCTTAGCCCCAACATTCCTTATCAAGAAGCTAGCAACTGACTTAAAAATCCATGTCTGGACAAACTTGCAACAATCTGAGAGAAGTTCAATGACCTTCTGGAAAACAGTATTTTTTCCCATCCATTTAATTCCCTGCCATCTGAAATCTCTTGCTGTTGTAGTAAGTCTTTTCTTTATGCAAAATCTTCCTAGATTTTCATCTATCTACACCTGAGAAGATAAAATGCAGTTATAATAACAAAATTTTGCCTTTGCAGAGTCTACAAAAGTTAAGAGATATTTTACTAGGTCCCCAGTGGAGTAAGAGATATGACCAAAACAATTTTTTTGGCAGTAGCTTAGGATATTTGTTTGTCTAGAAAATTGACGAAGTATGTAAGGAGGATTTTTTTTTAAAACATGTCTGAAACAGGTACTCTAGAAAAGCTTTAAAATACAGATATACCCCAGTTGCAACATCTAATTAAGAACGTGAACTGCAGCACAAAAATGATGGTAATTAGAAATTATATCATCATCTGTTTCAACACTGAAAATATTTACAAACTATGGGATGCTGCTGCCTGAGAAATTAAACCCCAAGAGAAGTATTTCACTATCAGCCATACTCATCTTATGAGAAAATCTGAATGTCAGACATGTCTAAACTGAAAACCAGCAAAACATCACCTTAAATTCCTTTCAGTCCATTCACAGGAAGGTGACAGATAAGGCCTTGGAATGAAGAGCCTATTCAGCCACATAATATAAGTTGCATCTTGTCAACATGAAAAGCAAAAGACAAGTTATCTGTGCTGCAATATCACTGTCATACACTTTTTTTTTGCAGTGCCAAAGATATTTTAAAGGGAGATTTGGCTTTTTGAACACCTCTAATAGGCTTCCTCAGAGTTTTAATTAGTAGGACATCCAAGCAGTAGCTGACAGCTGGCAGAATCTCCTGTCGTGAGTTAAAGTCAACCTAATTAAGATTCTGGAAGCAAAACTCATTCTTCCCAACACCCTTAATCAGTCAGGCTTGGTTAAAAATGCAACACAGAACCTTTTGCCTTGACAACAACATAACCTTCAAAATATGGCACTTCCAAACAATAATAGTGGAGTGATTTCTTCATATGGAAATTTAGTAGAACTCCTACTACAGCTCTGAAATACATTCTCCACCTTCCCCTTAATAAATGTTAATATAATTTAGAATTATTTGTCATACTTATAATTTGACATTTCATGACTGAGACATTTTGTGCTATCAGAATCACAGACAGTGACATATAAGCTGCCCCTAAGAGATGAAGCAACATTTTTTCCCTGGCACTTGTAAAATTATCTAACTATTTACAGCTTGAGTGGAAGTACAACTACAACAGTCAGGCTGAGCCAGATATACATAAGCAAAAGGAGATTTGTCTCCATCACAAGCCAAAGGCTCTCCTGCCAGCTGAGGTTCAGGTGCCAGCCTGAACCTTCAGGTGTCTGTGCTCTTTGTGCTCTGCTCTGTCTGGAGCGAGCTGGTTCTCAGGTCAAAGAAATCCTGGCAGTCAAACTTTACCTTTAAAACAGTACAGCCATTACTACCTCAAACTTTGGGGTTCTGCAAGCTTAATCTAAGCTTTAGTACAGCAAGAAGAAGTCTGTTTACTGTTTCCTTCTGGTTTTGTTTAGTTGTTTTTTTTTTAAGTGAACTGACAATGCATTTTGGTGGCACATATTAGGACTGGATTTGCCTTTATGTTTACTTAAAATCATTACTTCCTATGAGCAGTTCCAAACACCTGGCCCACTGCTGGCATGGCAGACTGCAGAGAGATGAAGAAGATCTGGAAAATAACCCAGCTAAAAATATACACCCCAGCACAGAGCACTGCCTAGAGTAAGGGTTGCCTTGAAGATTAATAAAACTCCCAGCAAGTCCAAGCACTGCAGCACACAAAGACAGATTTGAATAGAAACTTCATTTAGAATTGCAATATAAAGTCTCCACTGTCTTCTCTTTTCTTTCTGCAGCCTTTCTCTATCATGCATTCACTTACGCCTCAGAAATACCTTAATATAAAGACTTTCTACTCATTCTGCACATGCCCTGGTTCTTCATTGCTATATGCAATGTACAATCAATCTCTCTGCAAATGTAATAATATCACAGCCATTCTAGTGCCATCACGTATTATAGTCCTTTTAGACAGTTGTAAATGACTGCAGAAGGTACGAGGCAGTCAGGAATCAGGCCTACAATACTTAAGAGTGATTACAATGAATATGACAATAATCCCTTTCTTTGTAAAACAAAATCCCAGGAAATGTGTGTACACGGAGGTTAAAGCCTCTTGGAGCAGCTGCTAAGATGCTGCTTAGACTACTCAATTATGCTATTAAACCAGCAGCAGCCACCCAGGTGATTTGATTCTCAGCACAGAAGCTGTGAAGTGCAAAGCAGAAGATGCTGATTTTAATAGCAGATCTAAGGCAGTCCGGCCAGCACAAGGTGCAACCACCATGAAAGAAGCTGTGCCAGCAAATTCTTCTGTTTCCCCAGTCGCACCTGAATAGTCTAAACAACAAATGTAATTGTGGCAGCTAACATCCCAGACCTATCAAGTGACTCATGAAAGGCACAGGGAGCTCTGACAAAAAACACTGGGGGCAATCCTTCTGCATGCTGCCATTTTGTACTGTGATAATAAAATCAGTGGCAAAGCTACCCTTGAAGTCCAAGACAGCATTATTAATATTAATACTTAAAATTGGTCCAGTGTTATTTATCTTTTGGAGAGTTCTTTCAGACCTGCAGGTTATAGCTCTCCTAGCAAAGAACAGGGAAGAGCTGCCCTTTTTTCTCCTGACGTATTGCTCTTTAGATATTCAGATGGGTAGCTACAGGGCCACAGCCAGGAAAGCTGTGTTTCCATTAAGTTATTGTATTCTATAGACAGGCAGTCTCCTTGTTTTTCACTTTCAGTACTCCACATTTCCTTTTTTAAGTCAGCTAATTTTACTTCTGCCTTTTTCACTTCAGCTCAATATCTAAGTTACAGTTCCAAGTCCAGTGCAGTTAACATCTTCCTCTCTGTCCTTCTTGCACTGTGTTTTCCCCTGCAAATTCACAGCACACAATTTATTTCCATTACCAGGACACCTTTCCTGACTAAAGCTGCTGTGACAGTCACACCAAGCACACCGTTGCAACACTTCCACTTCCATCCTCACTTCTGCCAGCAGCCACCAGGCAGCAATGACAATCCTCTTAGCATCAGCCCTCTCCTCCCTCATCTGTCCACAGGCTGCCCCAGTTTCCCTGAGCCCTGAATATCATCTCCCAGAGCTTTCCACCTGCCTGTTTTTCAAGGACTTTACCTGCACCTCTACAAATGCTCTTACATGCATCTACTTTTAGAATTAACAAAGCAAAGACCAATATTTAAATGAAGTAAAAAATGTAACACAGTTGTTGCCCAACTGATGTGATAAATAACTACCTTTATGCTGGTACAATGTCACTGACTTAATCAAGTTATCTTGTAGGCCAAAAATCCCAGCTAACATTTTATCTTAGCTCTAGAGCACACCACCTAAACCCACATGCTTTTACAGACAGATGTAGCTGGGCTAGGCTTTTTTCTAAGAGAAAAAGCAAATTAGGAAGGAACTGTAAAGCCTTTCAGAAAATTTCATGCTTCAGGACATCAACTTAAAACAGACCAGCAAAGCCCTGAAACCAAACCAGGCAGAGGCAGACCTGAACCCCCACCCTCCCCTGGGGAAATTACTGCCCCTTACCATTTTAAGATGCCTCAGGCCACATTTTAATTGGGCAATGAAGGCAGAAACTAATACAAAAAAAGACAGGTTTCAAAAATAGTTAAAAAAACCAGGGAGATACCTGCTTGTTTGAGGGTCCTTCCCAGTGCAGGTCACCACGTGAGGGGTCCAGGAGCAGGGCTGCAGCCAGAGGTACCTGCATGGAGCTGGGGGAGAAGAACCCCACTAGGACCAGCAGGGCTGGCAGGGGGCACAGGCACCCTCCAAAGGCAGGAGTCACTGAGCCAGGAGAGGTCTGAAGACAACTCAGAAATTCAGAGGAAAGTCCCAGAGATTCGGAGAGAAGCTGGTAGACCCTGAATTATAGACACCTCCTGAATTGGAGCCAGTTATAGTAAGAAACAGCCCTTGCCCATGAGAGGAGAGTTGAAAGAAATTGGCCTGGAGACAAGACTCCTGTTTGATGCCTTTATTAGGATTCAGCTCTTGGGGTGGGGGGCCCGAGAGGTTAGTTACAGCATGGCCAGTCCCACACTGGCAGCTCCCAGGAGGAGACACAATTCAGCCTTGCAGCACACACTGCAGAGCTGGGGCTTCTATCCTCCTGAGAATAGCCAGGAGGCCAGTTGTCCTGCTTCCTTTCTAGGGCTGTCAGTCCTTTCCAGTCCTCTCAGGTCATGATGATGCAGGAAGATGGTTTTTAAGCAGGCTTAGGTGATGCAGGGAGATGATCTTTCATCATAGGTTGCTAGAATATGTTTCCTTGTCCTTTTATTCCTCTGTTAGCTCATTGTTTTGGTGTCCTGCATGCCTTGGTTTGCATATTACTCAGTTGCACACTTCATGGGACTTTCTTTGTTCTAGTGTGGCACAGCGTCCCTGGGCGCAGTTTCTGTGGCATACCTTTCTAGTGGGTTGTTTTTGTTAGTGTGGCCCAGCCCCCATGGGAGCAGCAAGGAAGTAAGGGAAAGGGATAGAGGAATGTCTCATAAGAACCTTTAAAACACTTCAGAAACCAGTAAGTAATTAACATTACTATTAATTATCAGAGTAAACAAGGGGTACAAGGTTTACAAATGGGATAAGAACATTAACTGTACATAACTAAATACAGTATTTTAACTGGGGTGGATTTCTTGAGAGATTTTATTCATGACAGAGTCAGGGGCAGCAACACCTTCTGGGCCCTCAGCACCATCACAAAATGCAGTTATTTCCCCAGATGGGGTTGCAGCTGTCCCAAACAAGCATGCTGACTTCAACAATATAATTTCAAAGCATTAAATTTCCCCTAGTTCTTTTTACCAAGGAACTTGCTGTTATTGTACAACTTTGTTCTTATTTATGGTTAAAAAAATGTCAGAAATTGGCTACACCTAATTTTCATCCCAAGTGTGTGCTAAAGGCATCAGTCACTCACACTGTACTTTCTACACCTTATAGACTGAAAACAATCTTCATGGGGCAAGGTAAGCAGCATTCCTCACCACCTCTACAGCGACAGGGAAATGTGTAAGTGGCCTTACAAATAGAAATTTGTGGCTCAAAAATGAGTCTACAGCCTCCTTAAAAGTACCCACAGAATTCTTCTATCTCACAAATTGAGAAACAAAGGAACTCAATAATTAAGGAGAAGATGTTAAGCTGGTGTAAAGCACTTTAGCTCCCCAATTTAGGTGCTGTGCTGAATGGTTTGCAAGACTCAGGACTTGGCACAGAGAATATCTGATTGATGCCAACAACTTTACACACATATTTCCACACAGAAATATTTACTAGGAGATTGGAATTGAAGTATTTAGGATTATGACATTATATAAATCTGAAGTAATCCATTCTCTAAATTAAACTGCTCCAGCGTGGAAAATCCCCCACCCTGAATAGTCATTTTTTGAATAGTATCAAAGATTCTCTTCTATAGGTTTTAGTTTGTTGAACTACTGTTCTATACAATTTGGTACCCTGCCAGAAAAAGTGGACAATAACTGATGCCTTAGAGGACTTTCTGCCCCGTGACAGCTGCTCTGCTTGCATGAAGCGGCACAAAAGCTGAGGATATGGAGTCAAACTTTTCCTGATCCCTGAGGCAATCAATGTATTCCTTGGAGTATGAAATTTGATTACATTTATTATCTTAGCTTGCATAACTCTGACTGTCCTTACTGCATATAAAATATTTCAGTCCTGCTAGAGATGCTGTACAGCACTGGATAGCTTCCTCAGGCAGGAATGCTACAGGTGGACTGTGCTGAGAGTCCACCAACCCAAATGTCAAAACATTAGATTTTATCTGTAAGAGTTTACACCATGGGCCAAGGTGGAAGTACATGATATTGGGGCAGCCTGGGGAAACTTTAACAGTCATTGTAATGCAGCACTTGTCCTAGAAGCAAAATATTTTTATACTCCATCCTCAGTGGCTGTCAATGCAAGCCCTTTCAGGGACACTAATTTTAACCTCAAAATTTGACAAATGATTTTATACTTGGCAGAAAGAGAGAAACAGTCAATGGAACCTAACTGAATAAGAAATCACAGAATACCTGAAACGGAGAACATGTTTTTAATTGCTTACTTCACTCCCACCCTAACGTCTGTCTGTGATGGATGATGTGACAGAATAATCCTCACTAAATTCTAAGTAAATTAGAATTAGCAGAAGTGGCACTACATTTATCTTATTCAATAATAGTTCTTTGTTTCTCTTTGGTGTCATCCTTTGGTTTTCTAGTTGATGACATTATTCAGTGTGAGGGATGAGATAAAAAGTCTAGAAGATTAATAGGGTAGAGGGAAGGGGTGAAGGCCAAGTGTTCTCATGACATGCAGATTAAGTGTGTTAAAGAAACACATTATGATCAAAATATTTCTTTCTTAATGACAGCATTTGCTAAATTACCCATTGCAAGAAATTGTGCTTCTGAATGTAGCACAGTTTGCTTTCATGTGGCTGACAAAGGCACATGCACTGAAAAGGGAAACTTGCTTTTGTTTTCCTTTCTTTCAACAAAATGTCCTACCTTGTTGCCCACTGAAGAGATGAAGGATAACAAAGTAAACTATTTAAGCAGTAGTGCATAAGCTGTTCCTGAAAAAAAAGCTTGGTAGTTTGACAGTGGTTGTCCAACAATACATAGATGGTCTCTCCTATATATCAGAATTACCAAGCTAATTCTGTTAAATACTGCCTGGGAGAAAACACAACATACTGAGCCACTGAACAACACAACTGTGGGAAGTTTCCACTGTTCACTGTGCAAATAAATCACATTCACCACATTTGAGAATATAGCACTGACTTAAATGGCATCGTAATTGTAAGCTCATTTTTTCAGCAAATGCATGGAATGCTGCAACTTTCATTTACTGTAGTACTACAAGACTGCCTCAAATATAGGAATAATTATTTAACCAAAAACATGCTGCCAAGGTTGAGAGAAATTAATTTGGAAACAAATGGCATATTCATGAGTATGTTTCCTTTGCTATTTGTATGCCTCCAACACAATCCTAATAAGCATTTCTGAGGAATAATTTACTTGGTCATTCAATCTGAACATGTATTTGAAGGTTATTAAACTCAGACACATGTCCACAGAATTAATATATTGAAAACTCAATTAAATTTGAAATACAAAATCAGTCATCTAATTCCTAATACAGTCATGCTGTCTCATGACAGTAAAACAGAACAACTCTCACATCAGTTGCTGACACTGCATTCACCTCCTTCTCAAACCTTGCTTTCTCTTTTGCCTAATTCCCAATTCAGTTAGCCATTTTTTGCTACAACTCTGAACACCTGCTGTACTAGCAATCTTACTTCTGTTAAAGCTGAAAACCTCTGTGTGTATGCATAAAAAAAAATTAAAAAAGCATAAAAAAATAAATAAGCAGCTGACTCAAAACATCATTAAGAGGCATGAATGCCAGTAGCAATTGCTACTTTTAAGTTTTTCCCCCTGTTTTGTTTATCCTAATCTTTCTTGAAAAACTTGAGGACTCTGATCAAGTTTTCTTGGAAAAACTGTGCGGTTTTTTGACCTAAAAATTGATCTGAAGGTGCAAGAGCTGAAGACTGAAACAGTACCAAAATAACCTCTGAGCACATCCATGCATGTCTGTTTTAATATAAATAAGAGATATTAATGGTGCCAATTTGTTTGAAGGTTATTTATACAAACATTTAGATGCTGACAACTTTCTGCTAACAGAAGAATTTCACTTAAGGTTTAATTCCATCTTAAAACGCTCTTATTTTGCGGGTGCAAAATCTTTGTAAGATCATATAAAATATTAATTTTGTGACTTTCTATTAATATAAAAGATCCACAAAAATAAAATATATTTTCATATATTTCATGACCAAGATCTACAGCTCAAGTTTATACACCCTGAAAGATTTATGATCTAGTTAGATAGATGAAGATTCATGGCAGCAAATTTGAGCTGTGACAGTTAAAAAAAGTGATGGATTGTCAGAAATAATAAATACAGGAAAATACTTCAGGTCTTATTAATTCTCATATTTTATTTTAAGCATCAATAATTTCCGTGTCTAAAAGCATAAATGCAATTAATTAAATTGCAATTAAAGAATATTCTCTTTCAACACACCAGATTAATTTATCTCAGACAGATTGTGCTTGCATTCTTAATCCTAAAATGTAAAGAAATTAATGGGAACTTTCAAGCTGGATAGCTCTGGACATGCAGGGCTACTTGCAGCTACTGTCCTTTTAGCTGAGTCAATATAGACTGAGTTTACAGTTTTGCCTGTGCTATTGTGGGTTTAAAAAAAATTCAAATCATTCTGCAAAACAAGGGTACAGTAACTAAATGTGTGTTCCATTTTATTTTGAAGCACTCATGTTCTCTTTTACTGACAACAAAAAAATTCTAATAAAGGAATATATAACTCAGATACAAATGCAAAATAACTATAAAATGAGCTCATTTATGCTAATTTTAGGATTTTGCTATGAGGCTGTATTAACAATTTTTTAAATAATACATATATGCAGCCATTTGCATATTAAGCATAGGATTTTCAGAAGTACCCAGGTGAAGAACAAATACTTCCTTGTCATTCACTGGATTAGTTTTCCTGATAATGTCTTTGTATAGTGGCACACTGATACCCAGGGAGCCCCTGCACAGAGACCTCAACAAATTAGAGGTGGACAATCACCAGCTGTATGAAACTCAACAAGGGCAAGTCCAAGATGCTGCACCTGGGATGGGCAGACTGGATGTGCTGTCAGACTGGGGAATGAGAGCCTGGAGAGCAGCACCATGGAAAGGGCCCTGGGATCCTGGTCAATGGCAAGTTGAACACGAGCCAGCAGTGCCCTGGCAGCCAGGAGGGACATCCCTGTCCTGGGGACACCAGGTACAGCATCACAGCCGGGTAAGGGAGGGGATGGTCCCGCTCTGCTCTGCACTGGGGCGGCCTCACCTCCAGGGCTGGGCCAGTTTTGGGTGCCACAATATAAAACTGACACTGAGCTGTTGGAGAGCATCCAAAGAAGGCCACAAGGATGGTGCAGGGCCTTGAGGGGAGCAATGAGGAGTGGTCACTTGGCTGTTCAGCCTGGAGGAGAGTGAGGAGAGTCCTCACTGCAGTTATAACTTCCCTGTAAGGGGAAGAGGAGGGGCAGAAACCAGTCTCTTCTCTGGGGTGACAGTGACAGAACATGAAGGAATGACCTGAAGCTGTGTCAGGGGAGGTTTAGGTTGGAGATCAGGAGAAGGTTCTTCACCCAGAGGGTGGTTGGGCACTGGGACAAGCTCCCCAGGGCTGTGGTCACAGCCCCAGCCTGACAGAGCTCAAGAAGCATTTGGGTAGCGCTCTCTGGAAAATGGTGTGTTTCTTGGGGATGGTCCTGTGCAGAGCTATGAGTTGGTCTCAGTGATTCCTGTGGGTCTCTTCCAACTCAACATATTCTGTGATTGTCTGATACAACCTGTCATTAGAGACTCACTTTGGTTTGAGTGGGAAAATCCTTCTTACTTTCAGCTGAAGTTACAAAAGATTGACCTGAAAAGTTGTCTGACGAAACACCTGCCCAGGAATACCACTGCTTCCCATTGCTGATAGAGCAGAAAGAAGCAGCTCAGTTTAGGAAAACAAAGAGGTCCTGGCTCTGAATTCAGGGTCTGTGGAATGATTTTGTTGCCAATGTGAACATTCTGCAGACTCACAGATGCAATCCCCTGGAACTTGCTTTTGCAAATTAGTAGATTGTGCATGCTTGTATATATTGTTGAGTATTCTGGTTATTTTCAAATCCTTAGCTGCTGGTACAATGAACTCTGGACACCATATAATAACATCAATGAGTTTATATAATGACAAAAGTGGATATTCAGACATGTCTTTCCCAACTACTTTTTGAGTTGTGTTCATTGCAGAAATGTCCTGTGACGATCTCTGAAAATGGCAATGCAGCTAGTACAATGCTTTCTCTGCCTTGCTATAAGGACAGCATTACAAACTAATTTTTGCATCTGGCAGAAAATTGAATTTTGTTTGGGAAACTCAAGGCAATAATATTCACATTATACACATGTGCATATTTTTTCCCTTTATTTCATCTTTGTCAGAAAGATCTCATCTATTCAGGATGAAATTTCATTCTCATTTAATAAAAATGCAGTGATTCAAAGTTTACACTTGAAAAGTGTCAAAAATAGACACTAAAGTGGTCATTCAGTTGTGTAACTTTTAATCAGGGAACTAGTATCATTTCAGTAGAGTCAAACCCAGTAAAATTGTTTTTCTTTCTATCAACTCTGAATTTGGATATTTGACTTCAAAAGGACTTTTATTAAAAGTTAAGGTACCACTGGCACACAAGGCTGGAGGTACAGATTTAAAATATTTCTGGAGGGGAAAAATAGGCTGAAACAGTTGAGGTTTGGAGTGAACGAGATCCAGGTTACATTCCTGTTGGGGATACTACATTACTTTCAGGTGCTGGAGAAATCGCTTAAGATTTCATGTTTTGGTCCTCAGGGATGGAAACAAAGGAATCCTTTCTTTCTATCCTTCTAGATGGTGTTCCCTTAGCTGTCATAAATTTCTGACCTTATGAATGTGTATGTGTACATATGCATGTGTACACATAATACATATTTAAATGATCATCTACACACATATATGAAATCTTCCCTTGAAAAGCAACTCTGGTGTGGATTCCAAGCACTAATGTTATATAAATCAGAATTTAACTATCTCAGTGCAGAAGCAAAGGGGTGTGGAAACAGAACTTGCCAGTGTTTCTGGGTGTCTACTTCTGTCTGCCTACACGGTTGCCCTGTGTTTAATCCAAATTATAGTGAAAAGGGAGGGAAACATAAAACCAGATAACACATGGATAGCTTAACATTTCTGACTTTGAAAAGAGAAAGTGAACAACCCTTTTTCACTGCTGGTATCCTAAAACAAGGACATACAACATAAGAAGTGACATAATTTACTTTGACACACCATCATTATTTGTTATGATAAATTAATAAGCGGCACCTTTGGGTGCTGCCAATTCATTCCGTTCCTGTCACAGCTGATTAGAATTTCTGAATAAGATGTAATAAAATGGAGAGCGCATTAATATATGATAGTTTCCTTTGTTTATTTAATACAGAACAATTACTGCTTTTTTACTTCACCCAATCACAATTTTCTCATAAACAGTGAGCATTTCTACCTCTTGCTTACAGGGTTGATATGGAGTCATTACTCACATTTTATTATTGCCCAGAGCTTTTAGCTACTGTGAAATAGAGGAGTTGTGGTGATTTAAATATGTAACATATAGTCTAACTAATCACATTTGTTCAAAAGATCTATGATTAGCATTTTTAAAACAAAATCACAATGTCTAAACACTCTATAAATTTATTCTTAGAATACTGTACCCTCATTAATGATATTTCAATAATGTGTACACTGTTGATAACTTCTCATCAGCTTGAATATTACAAATATGAGTAGCATTCTTGAATCATCTGTATTCCACTCCAACAGCACTGGCTTTTGCAAAATATGTTCAGGCCACCCTAAATTAATTTCTCACTCTTCACCCACTGCAAAAATAAAAATACTGCAACTTAATTTTTTTTAAACTCTCTGATTACCATCATCCTGTGGCATGTTGCAGATTTCTTTTCCTGTTACTACTGTACATTATTGCTTAGTATCCCTTCTTTTTTAAGTTTACTGCTACTACATCTTTGCTTTTGGAAATTGCAGGAATACTCTCCTGTAGTAGGCATATAAATACTTTAACCAATAACTTTCCAGGGGAAACAACACTATCTTTGCTTTATTCTCTCAAATCTTCATTAAAGGGCCTGATTCTATTCTATTCTAATTATTTCATGTAATTCTAGCAATTTAAAGAGTATTTTCATACTCTGTACCCACTATTTGCTGCTGAGGGCAGGTAAATGCTTACTGCACATGGGAACCAGTCCTAAAGGGTTAAATGAAGGCCTAGCTGAATTGTGATCAATGCAGCTACTGACTTCAGTCAACCCAAAATCCCATTTTTGTTCCATTATTTATGCTGAAGATCTTCACTGTATGCTGAACTTTCCCTGCTAACAGGCTTCTCTATAATAAAGTTGGACAGTGTGAATGCCGTATTTGCTGGCAGGAATCCCCCAGTTCTACTGCTGGTGCTGATATTCCCACTGTGTCTTTTGGTAAGTTAATGAAGTTTAATTTTGTAGGAGCTGTGGGTGCTAAACGTACTGAAAATCCAACCTTTTTTGATGGGTTTAAATCACTTAATTTCGGGGAGCTAGGCCCCCTGCACCACTTGGAAATTTCAGATAATAGTCTTGCAGTTACATTATCAGGATTATTATGCTAATACAAGAAAAATTGCTGAGCATTACTATCCTATAGAACCACTTACACATAAACTTTAACTCAGACTTTCTGTGGGATATTTGAAACCACAAGAATAAAAAATTTGTGACCAGGCAAATGTCTGCCTTCTCTACACTTTGGAGTCTGATTATGGGTAAACCATAGTGAAAACCAAGGGAAACCTTTCCCATTAATATTCACTGGAACTATATTGTCTAGCTAAACACTTTTAGGGCTTTTATTTGCATAAGAATGTCTCATAGTCCTTAACAGTTTTCATCTGCAGATCACCTTTGGGACTTTCTATTCTTCTCTGAAGCCAAAAAGGAAAGGAAATGTGTTTGGCCAAGGTCATACAGAAATTTGGGCTGAACTGAAAACTGAAATCTTTAAATGACATGGCTTTTGCCTCCTACCAGTTTTTCTTCCACCATTCTGTGTTGTAAGACAGATTTTTTTTTTCTGAAGTTATTATTGCCTTGATTTCTTGTGTCACAGAAATAAACAGGGCATGGGAAAACTCAGCAGAACGTGCAGCACACGTGGGGAACAGCAGTTTTCAGAAGCTGTAATTCAAAGGCTCCGAGAGAGAGCCTGCTGCAGCTCCTCCCAGCACAGCTCTGTGCCAACTGCAGCCATCAAGGATGGCTGCATTCATTGCCCAAGCTGTTGTAGCCCGGAGGCAAAATCAAGGGAATTAAGCTTTTTAAGTTCCTCTTCTTTCTTGTAGCTGTTGCCCAGGCAGTTTTCTACATATGATGAAGAGGTAGCCAGCGGCTCTCTTGGGAGAAGATCTCCTGTGTGCTACAAGTTCAGGCCAGCCCCAGAGCCTCGTGGTCTCCCTCTGTGGAAAAGGCAGCACATTTTTTGATGTGCTACAAGCACCACTGTTGGTGGTGTTCACCCCAGATGTGATGGAGAATTGGACAGGTGTTCTTTAGTCAGCATTTCATGGCACTGATGCTTGGACCACTTGTCTTTATTTAATTAAGAAATGATGAAATTTCTTGGGAAAATGATGGGGAGTGATGGATGGAAAGGGAGCTCAAGTGAATGACTCCTTCAGATAAATGGACACTGAATTAGGGGTTAAGTGCCACATGGCTGTACAGACTGCTGACACAATCATTGTAATTTCACAAAATAGCTTGTTCTTAAGAGACACCCTGAAGTCTTCATGTGTTTCGAAAAAAGAGAAAGAAAGAAAGAAATTTTCCTCCTAAGTCTGTCTAATCTTCTTAACTGTATCAAAAGGCATGGGAAGATTTAGGAAAATGAAGCTCAGAGGAGAAGAAAGAGCCAGTCAAAGGATTTTTGAAAGGATTAAATATTAGTAGGGGATGATATGAAGGAATACAATAGAGCCACAAGGTTTGAAGATTTACCTGTTCTCTGCCATTAGGTGCAATGATTATTTCCTCATCTGCCATTGGGAAGAGATGCTTTGAGGGTAGAAAAGGCACTTTTGTAATCCTAACCATCACTCTTACTGTTATTATTAAACCCTTACATAAGGGAAATCCAATAGGTTCTTTGATAAGCAAAGACTATATTAAAGAGGGATTTCACTTGCAAATATACAGCCTGTAAACATGAGAGACAAAAGGTAATACAAAAAAATACAAACCAACACTGAAAAACCTCATGCAGTTATTTTTTTTTTTTTAACTATTGCAATTTTTTAAATTGCAATTAGCTTTTAGAAGTTTTGTACAAATGAGATGTACTTGGGGTTCTTCTGTTTCAGGGATACAAACTTAAAAGCATCTGTGCAGTGATTATGCAAAGCATAGCAAAGCCTACTCTGATAAGACTTAATGTTGGCTAATATGAATGACAAATGATGGACAAAAGAGCATCCAGGCACCTGGACAAAACCCAGAAAGTCTAACTCAGCCATTTTGGATTATGAGCAATAATGTAAATGTTACACACAGCTTGAAGAGAGTTAAAGCAGGTTTATACCGGTATCCATAATTCTATGACAGGTTCTAACTTTAGTTTCTATATGTCGTGCCTTCTTCACACACAACTCTGAATTTCATGGATTCTTGTTCCACCTGGCATTATGGGCTAGATGTTCAAGGTGCATTGGGTGACATTTAGCCTAAAGTACTTCATATTGGAAAACTTGCTCCTACTATTCTGCCAGTACTTACTGTCCTTTTGGATAAACCGATCTGGCTGTGAGATACTGAAATTTTATGGATTGAAAACAACAATAACAACAAATCTTCCCGCTCTCCTATTCTTTTTCTCATACCATCTTCCATCTCTTACTCCTGACATTCTTCCCATCCTTCAGCACATTGTTGACAATACCTACAGACAGGAGATGGGCCAAGTCTGTTAGGTCTATCAACCAATCCCTCTCCTATCATTTAAGTAGTTCAATGTTATCTGTGAGGAAGTATGAAGGGAAGAAATACAAGAAATATATTCCCACAAGTTTTTAGGACAAATAATAGAAAAAGAAGGAGCTGAAAAGCTTCTCACCAAATACATAAAATGCTGGTGTCATGCTGAGGGAAGAGAAGGGGAACAAAGGCCAAGCAGCTAAATCTGATACTAATAGGTCAACATTTGTCAAGTGTGAATGGTGTTGGTATAACCAATCATAGACAGATTCTACATTTAAATTCCATACCAAGAGGAGTTGGGTTTTCAGTTTTTGGCTTGACAAAAGAAAATATTAGCACACATATACTATAGTATATTTGCTACAGTAAAAAATTAATTTATTATGAATCATTAATATTCAACTACCATTTGCAGATATACATGTAGATTAAATACTGATATTTGGAATAGTTATACCAATGTTTGCACTACAAAGCGTGCATCCCAAAATAACTGTAGACAATAGCTGCTAGTATTCAAAGGGTTTCAAAGGAAATCTCCACCTGGTTATAAATAGTATTTTATTGGGATCAATTGGGAAGCCAGTAATTGTGCATAGTTGGGATCAATCGTTGTTCTCTGCAGCAGTGCTGAGGAACTGTCAGTTCCATTGCTATAAATGATCCTTATAATGTTACCTCAATCAAAAGATATAATAATAACATTGATTTCAAATCCAGCTGTTAGTTTTCCAATAAACTCCAGACATAACAGCTGCTATTCTTTCTCCATGAATCATATTTTGACCGTGATCTCTTTGTGAGACTGCATCCTAGTGGGTTATTAGTAAAAAGAACACAACTTACAGCTTTTCTCCTGGTTTTCATTTAGTCAAATTATGTATTATTTCCTTGCCCTTAATAGCAGAATCTACCCTTTCATTTATTTAACCTTAGCCAGAGAGGAAAAAAAGCTTTTACAGTCCAGACAAGAAATCTGAATAAATTGGTACAGTGAGTATAAAGTCTACAGGGTAATGTGTAAATGTAGATTCTGCTTTTCATTATAAAATACAGCTATGAAGTACTTATATGTAAAAGCTGCACTAAATTTTAACAATACACCACAGTTGCAAATCTATATTTTAAAGTGCTGGGATGTTTTCTGCTACCAAATAAATTTTTATCTGTGAAATAGAAATATGACCTCAGAAGCCTATAAATATGGGCTTTCCTTGCCTTGGAAGGTTGTGAGATTTATCTAAATATGAATTGTAGGTAACAGCAATGACACACTGTAAATTACCATGATTAGGTGAAGATAGCAACATCTAGAGAACTGTTTCCTTGTATTACAGGAGTCATCTTTGTGGGAGGATAAAAAGAAAAATGTAATGTATAACACACCAGGAAAAGAAAACAACTCTCCACTCTGTTTTTTCATCACTTCAAAGTATATGAATCCCCATTTGATATTTCAGGGTGATATATATAGTAAACATTTGTGGAAAGGGGTATACATAGCAAATGTTATTTAAACTAAAAAATCATGCAAATTCACAAGGACTTCATTTTTTTTTTTTTACTTATTTTACTCTTCTCTCACTTTTAAAAATGGTCTGTGCATTCAATAGCATTTCTCATCCAGCAACCTCAATATGTATGTTGTAAAGATGAATGGATGAGGTGTTCAGAGTTAATGATCTGTATCATATTGCATCCATTTAGCTAAAGATATATAATCCCACACAGTTTGGTTTATATTGACTCTTATTCAAGAACTACATATTTGAAAGGCCATCATGCTCTCCTGACAGGTTAGAAGATGAGAATAAATAAGACAATATACTCAGCTTTCTGTTTTATAGATAAAGTCTACAGGCTATTTGATAGTTTTACTTCTTATATTTTACAGTGATATTATAGTTATTTATTACCAAATTACAGTCACATTGCATTTTATCACTTTAACTTTTTGTGCTTTGGAAACATTTGTAGTTCATTTTATTTCTGCTAGCATAAACATATTCTGTGTCTGAGTATGCATGAGTATATATTCTGAATAAATACATCTGATTTCAATGATTTTTATGCATCCTTATCAACTGCATCCTTTTATGTCTACAGAATGAGAGTCACTTCAAAGTAACAGTTACCACAAAGAAATGATGCAATTTTAAATAAAATAATTGCAAGAGGTCTTAGACAGTATTAAGTGCAGTTTTCGGAAGAAGAATGATTTAGTATGTTTCCTGAGCTCAGAGCTTCCCTCTGTTTCTTGGTTAATGCTGCCTTTTAGGATTACACTGTTGTGATTTAAGTCAGCTGAGGAAGTTTGTGTTTGTTATTTCCTCAGCTGTGTTGGGTCAACAGGGCTGGACTAGCTATGCCACATTCAGAGAGGACATTTTCACCAAGCATCAAAAGAAGGCTGTAAAATGAACAGTGATAGTAATTTTCTGACCTTTGTACTTTTTGTTTCATCTTTATCATCTCGAAAATAATTTGTAACCTCCAGTATACTATTCTCAATAAGGGCAGATAGACTTTCACAAAATTACCATTGTCAGGTTTCATCTTAAATATGTGCTGTCTCCACAGTCTATGGTCCAATGTTTATATTTATCATATAATCAGTTCCAGGTGCTGAACACACGAACACGAACATGCATCTAGGCAGTGTAGAACAAACTGTCTGCAGGGTCCTAAACATACATTTATGAATCATCTGTGCTCTCAGCAGAACCAACACCACTGATACCTAAGTGTGATGCCAGGAAGAAATGTTAGTAATTTTTTGAGATAGACCAACATCTCAAAATATCCTTTTACCACAGGAGAAATATAAGTTCTCCAATGGTAAAAGGAAAAGGCCTCAAATAAATAGCTAAATGATAATGAAAATCACTTTTACAGTGGTTGGAGGGGATTAGCTGTGGAGATCTACAAGTATCTGCAAGAGAACTGGTGTCCCTCAACATATTTATTAATGATCCAGAAAGAGCCTCTGCAGTGACAGGATGAAATTTGCTGATGTGATAAAATTATTCAAGGTACTAAAGAAAATATCTGCAAAAGGCTTAAAAGGAATTTATGATACAAAATGACTGAAAGATAAGAGTGGTGGATAAAATTCAGCATCAATAAATTCAAAGTAATGTATCTAGAAGAAAACCAGTTTTAACCACATGGATACATTAATGGCATCTATATTAGCCAGTACTCAGAAAAGAAATCTTAGTCACAGACAGACAATATTATAATAATATTATAATAATATTATAATAATATATTATAATATTATAATAATATGCACAGGCAGACAATAAAAGGGTTATATTAAAAAAGGGATGATGATAAAGATAATTATGAATTGTTAAAACAGAATCGAAGAACTAGTAAGAAATTACCACTGATTACACTGCATCATCCCTTGGTTTTCTTGTACCTTGATTATTGTATGCATGCTTGTTTTCTTCACCTTAAAAAAGATACATCAGAATTAAGAAGATTTAATGAAGATTAACAATTATGATTAGATCTAATAGATGATCTTTTGTGAAGGAAGAGATTAGATAAGATAGGATATTTTAATTTGGAAATGAGATGTTATTGCTGTTCAAAACACTTTCTCGTGGTGAGAGATTTCTCCAGGGTCAAGCTGTTTAGGTATAAGCAATTTATTATAAGGGCAAAGAGAGGGAGAGACCCGTGTCTGCCACCAGCCTTGGCGTTCACGTGGTCAGGGGGGAGAGTGCGGGGAGAGAGGGAGAAAAGAGGTTGGAGATGGGGAGGGAGGGACCAAGAGACCATGAGAGAGATCGGGGAGAACCAGGGAGGCTTAGGAGAGAGGGGGAGGACAAGGGAGGGGTAAGAGGGTGAAAGGGAAAAACAAGAGGGAGAGAGCAGAGAAAACCAAGAGGGTAAGGGAGGGAAAAGGTAAGAGGGTAAGAGTAGGGAAAACAAGAGAGGGCTAAAAGCAGGGAAGGGCTAAGAGAGGGGTAGGAACTAAGAGAGCGAAGTTCTTGTTACAATACATTATATGCTTTCCTATAGTGAATATTCTAATTCCCAGTAACCAATCACTACGAGATACACCCACTAAAAAATTTACATACAGCCTATAAGAATCACCATATTAACATACAGTATTGCATTTCAAACTCTAAAATCTTTACAAATTCTTTCCTTGCTTCTTGACCTTTGGACTTTCTATCAGCAGAAGGACATTGTTTCATCAGCAGGGATTCTCCTCTAGCTGGCTAGGCTATTGTTCTTCGGTTATATAGTAACTAGTACTCAGCATCATGACTCAAAGCAGGCTTTAATTTCTACTTCAATTCTAGGCTTCATATTTTCAGAATCTTCTGCCAATCAATCACATTCATAAGGTTTCCCTGTTTCATCCTCCCCAACAAGATATCCCAAGAAAAAATATGACAGAAAATTATTTAAAAAATATTAGACTAGAACAATGATAGATAACTATTTTACATTACGTTTACAACAAAATAATGGGGAACATGAATGATATACTTAAGAAACAAATATAAAACTACTAAAAGTGCTTATCACACAGAATGCATAAGCAAATAGATTTTGCTTATAGATTTGCAGATAGACTGCTGCACAATATTCATGAGTAAAAAAGCAATCAGTTGTTTGGTTTGGTGGGGGCTTTTTTAATAGCACTATTTGAAGAAAAAAATCTCCATATGCTACTAAACACCAGAGTCTATCTTAGCAGCTCCATTAGCCACAGGTTGCTGGAGAAATAAGGCTATCAGAGACAGTTTGAACTCTTTTTCTGTCCTTGGAGTCTCTTCAGCTTTGAATGAAGCAGGTTGCATGTTGTGCTCTTTCCATACACTGCCTTATTGACAAGTTCTCAGCAATATAATCATTTGCTTTCCAAAGTATGAGTGTACCTTCCAGTACATGAAGAGAAACTACTGTTGAATACCAGAGATTACATCAGTTCTACAGATTTTTAAATGCTCAGCTGAAGAAACCTAAGTCTGACAAGGCAATTGCTGTAGGTGTCACTATAAACAGTGTCAGTGCCTGACACCAGCCGTAAATAAATCACTGAAATTACTTCCATTCCTGTCCTTCAATAGGCTTATATCTTAACACACTAGAAGCAGCCATGCAGACCCAGATTCAAAAAGCAGGGAGCATTTAAAGATGCATCTCTAGTCATGAGGTGCTAAGTGACAGGGATGCACAGAGCTGTACTTCCAGGCCGCTTTGTGGAACACCAGTTTCAAAGAAGGAACTGTGTGAACACTTATCTCTAACTTGCCTGGATTATGAGGCACAGAGCACGTCAGTGTTCAGTATGTGACACACAAGGTCAAAGAGCTGCAGCTTTTCAAGCTTTGATGAGCCACACTTCCTGCTTCTGGAAGGCCCTGGCTCTGAGCCCTCATGCTGCTGATATAGAAACAACGTGTTCTATATCAACGTGACTGAGACAGGAGGCTAGAGTGTGTGAAAGGTGTGTTTCTATATTTCACAGATAGCTGCAGTTTGCAGGTGCAGAGGAAGGTCATACTTGAGAGGCTAGAAAACAGTGGAAAAGATATAGTCCTCATTTGCAAAGGTACAGAGTAACATGGAAAG
Source organism: Poecile atricapillus (assembly GCF_030490865.1). NCBI lineage: Eukaryota > Metazoa > Chordata > Aves > Passeriformes > Paridae > Poecile > Poecile atricapillus. The sequence goes on along the minus strand of NC_081255.1, from coordinate 14,081,837 downwards.
TCAGGGGACATCACAACTCCTGACCAGGTGACATTCTGGATCACTGCTTTAGTCCAGCCAGCCCAGTTATCTGTAATCCTGAAAAACACAGGTGCTTACAGCAGAATAAAGAAGAATGTTCATATCAAACAGCAATTTTTAGCATAAACTTTCTTAACATTTATCCATGACTTCTTACTCACCTCTAGATGGAAAATCTCTTCAGAAAACAATCATACACTTCATCTCCTTCCTGCCCAACAAAATCAAAACTCACTCAAATAACCCTAACACTAATGCAGATGATGTGACCTCTTGGATTTTTACTTGTTCATTTACATGAACTGTTGAGAGCTCAAAAGGGTCTGGAAATCATGATAAAGGGGTCACAAAACGTTTTCAGTGTGTATTTTGACAGAAGACAACCTGAGCAGGATATATCAATTCATGAAGACAGTGAAAACCTTTGGGCTGAAAGGAATTTGCTTTCCCAGTGAGTGGGTCCATTCTGCTGCAATATTCCTGGAGTAGACTATAGGATTCAGAAGACTGTTGATAGTCAGTTTCATTATGAGGCCTTGGTCCCAGATTTCTAAATAAAAGAATGAATACTGCTTCCTTTAACCCCATATATAAATGGTGGGAAATAATCATGCCTGGGGGCTGTGAGTCACATTTGCCTCCATTTTCTTCTTCTCAAGAAACAAATGTAAGTTCTCACTAAATTAAGAAATGAGCTTTGATGAGGTAAAGTATTACATGTTCTGCTAAGCAGTGTCCCCATGGAAAACTCATCCTGTGTCATTCTTGCTGCTTGGCAATATTTCTTCTTCTCTTCTACAACTGCACAAGTGTGTAAAACTTCTGTTACTGCTCTCCACTGATTCTCCTTTTCCTTCTATTTTCTCATCTCCCACTTCTTTCTTGATGTATTGTCTCTCTTTCACTACATCAGGGACAGAAAATTGAAGCGAAATTGGTGAAGAACTTTCTTATCAGAAATGTCATTGGCTACAGATGTTCAGTACAAACAAGCACTATTTACTTGTTTGAGAATCATGAGATTCACACGTGGTGGTAAAGCTGAGCTATGTCAGGGAAGAAAACACCTGGGTCCATAAAAGTGATGGAAAGAGAAAAAGGAGGGACAGGAATATAAAGCAGCACTGAAAGAATAAACTGCCAACAGTAGTAATCTTTTTCTTGCTAAGTGGCTCCTTACCATAAAACACCAGGGACTTCTTTTAAAAGCAGTGATTTTGTGGAACCTTAAGTGAAAAACAGTAGTAAATTTCATTGTGCACAAGCTCCTCCTCATTCCTCATTCCTTTTTGCATTCATGTGGTAGATTTTCGGGAAGCAATTATCCATTTAATTTTCCACTCGTTCATGCTTCTGTCCAACAACTCATGCAAGTACTACATACCTATATACCAGTCTACACAGCTGGCAAGTCCTTTTTGCATTAACTTACACATTTACAACTTTTACATGTGTTCCTGAACAACGTGACACTGAAGGAGAAATACTTCCATTGCTGTGAACACTCTCCAAAGAGGAGCAGGTGAATGACACCCAAATCAGCTGCCCTGGGAAACACAGAAACCCCACTTGGATGGGGCAAGTGGAGAGGCTGGAGTCTCTTGCCTTCTATCAGCTCTTTACATCCTTTTTCTCCAAAAAGTTTGATGCTGATAGTTTGATGCCAGATCTCACTGTGTTTAGTGATGAACTGCATCATGTCAGATACCATGCTCTAGGCCTTCATTGCACAAGAGCTCCTGCACCCAGGGAATACATTCCTGCTGTAATGTGGCACTGTGATGCATCTTCAAGCAGAATAAATCTGTTTGGGTTTATGATAAAAAATAATGTGCAGCATGCTCAACTATGTTCACACTATTTTTAAGTGTGTTTCATAAAACTTTATGGTTTTATATTTTCATGTTTAGGCTGGAGGGTTTGATGAAAGTGTGAGTGATGGGAGGCCTGAAGATGAGCAAAGGTAGAAGCTTACACTGCCAGGAACTGGCACTGAGACTCAGTTTTGTAGTAATTCCCCTGGAGCAGTGGTTTGATATTAGTTTAGAACTTTTATCTGTTCACATTTAAATTAATCTAGGAAAAGCTAACAAGCAGCAAAGAGAAAAAGAAGGCAAAATGAGGAAAATCTGAGTTTATGCACAGAGAGACATTATCATTACATACTGAAAACTTTATCATGCACAGATCCCTTAATATTACTTCCATATGTTATAGAAAAGGGAGAGATGATAGAGATTAAATTTGACCACAGCAGAAAGAGATTTTTAGAAGCATAAATATAAAATTGTACTTAAAATTTTGATATAAATGAAATATTTATATCAGTATAACTGCATTACCTCTATGTTTTCTGAATAAATATTATGGCAAGGAACATATCAACATTGCAAGTTCTAGTCTAGTCTATCACTACAACTGCTGGCTAATTTTATTTGAATGCTACTCTGTCATCAGAGTATGGTTCAATTACAGTTATATACATAAACATAGCTGTTGCTTAGCATTTAGAATACTCCTGCCTTATGTTCACTGATTCTTTTTACTGTCAAATATTTTTCTATGTCCTTTCAGCTCCCCTGGTGAATTATTATAGTCAACATCAACATCAGGTCTTTCTGCTGCTTTTAGTTCTAATTTTATTTTCAACTTTAACCTTTTGTTGCTTTTTGCTCATCTGCACAGACCAAAGAGAAGTCATGAGGCTTCTTCTTGTAAATCCCTCTGGAATTAACTTTTTTGCCCTCCCCAGACTATTAATTAAAACATTCACCCCTACTCAAACTGGAATCATTGCTATCTCTTTGTCTGTGGTCATCACATCTGAAACCTCATCCTTAAAGTCTGCTGCAGACACTAAAGATCACAATCTTCCTTGCTTCTTGGACTAGATGACACAGTTTACATACCCCCAATCTTTGTTTTCCACTACATGAAAAAAGGGTTTCTGGTCCCTGTCACAAGGCCTCTCAAGGCTGATCTTGCAATGATTCCAGAGCAACTCTTAATGCAGTGATACTAAACATGCACGATCTGGGATTTTCTACTGCTCTAAGGAATATCTTCAAAACCCTTTCCTACCTTATAGTTTTAGGTTTACAAAATCCACTTTATCCTCTTTCATGTTCCCTTCCCTTCCCTTCCCTTCCCTTCCCTTCCCTTCCCTTCCCTTCCCTTCCCTTCCCTTCCCTTCCCTTCCCTTCCCTTCCCTTCCCTTCCCTTCCCTTCCCTTCCCTTCCCTTCCCTTCCCTTCCCTTCCCTTCCCTTCCCTTCCCTTCCCTTCCCTTCCCTTCCCTTCCCTTCCCTTCCCTTCCCTTCCCTTCCCTTCCCTTCCCTTCCCTTCCCTATTGCAAACAGGAACCTGATTCAGCAGGAAGGGAAGTGTGACTGGTGCTGCTGGATGGCCAAGGACTGAACACCTTCCTTTTCCAGCACTGATTTGTCTTTCTAACCCCGTTTATTTTTTTTTCTTTTCAGGAGAGGATTTTATGCTCAATCCTGAAGAATGGCACTTAGAATGCCCAAGTAAAGGGCACCCCTACAAGATACTAAATTGATTAATTGATACAGAAAAGCTGAATTGGGAATTTGAAAATATCTTGAAAGATTAGGACTTTTTTAGAGAGGAAAAACTGGAAACAATTAAGGAAGATTGCAAATTACAGAAAGAACAGTCTGAAAGAAAACATGCCTAGTATAAAAGATTGATTAAAAGACAAAAAAAGGAAGATAAAGGAAAGGAGATGAAAAGAAAAAAACCTTATTGACACAGTAAGCCATTGTAGCTCTTTTGTTTTATGGAGGGTTAGCTTTAGTCCATATTTTGCCATCTCTCATTGTCGTGGTGGATTTAGACACTTTCAATAAAACATGAGCCTGCTGTGCTGGCCCTTGTGCAGATGCAGGTGTGGCATTGGTCCCTCAGCCCCTCAGAAGAGAAAATGCTGATGCTGAGCCTTGTGAGCACAGCTCCCCTCTGGGTACCACCATCACCTGGGAGGCTTCATCCTGTTCAACCTCTTGGACAGGACGTTGTCACTGTGGGAATTGCTGCGCTGCCTTTGATTTCTGCAATTTTCATAGTTCTTCTACCTTTTACCCCCACTTACAGTGTGAGTGAACAGGGGCTTCTGGTGATACCTCAGCAAAACAGGGGGGTGCAAATGCACTCATTCTTGGTCATGCTCTACTCCTGCACACCCTTCCAGGACACATGCCAGCTCCTGCCAGGGGAGCATGAAGGGAGCTTCTACCTGCCAAAATTTTCTAAGGCCTTCAGTCTAGATAAAATGGCCATCTCCAGGAAGCAAAAGGATATAATCAGGCTTCTTATCCTCACTTTAAATGTGGGCAGTAATTTCAGAAATCTCTAAAACATGTCCCAAATTTTTGTATTGACAGCTACATTTCTTTGGAGAAAATAACTTCTCTCAGAACCAAGAGAGTTTTAACTTTTACTTATGAATGACTTCATACCTGACTTCTATATTTTTAAATGTATGTGCCTCTAAGGTAGAAGACGTAAAATCTAAAATAATTACTAAGCCTTGTAGCCAAAAGCAAAAAATATATTAGAATCGGACTTCTGTGCTGGAACTTTAACCTATCAGAATTACATCAGGCTCAGGTTTTCACACTGGCCAGGGACATGCTATAGCATGCTGAATAGGATTCTTTATCTAACAGTGACACCTTAGAGTGTTAAATTACAAAATAATTTTCAAGTCCAACTACTGGAAAAACTGCCTCCACTTGGGTTAGTCACAGTTCACAAGCAGGAGCAATTTTACCATTTTATACTTTCAGTGACATCTCCTTTTAATATTTTTTTTAAAAACCCTGTCTCCTAGAGTTTTTGTCCTATGCTGTTGCTAGAGGATTTAAACTTTAAATGTCAAAGTCTATCAGGAATGAAAATGTTCCTCTGGAAAGGTGAAACAACTCATGCATTAAGGAAAGCATGACATGAATAAAACCTTCATGTTCAGAAAAAAAACTAAATCTGGGTCTATTGATAAAATGAGTGCTCAGTTCCAGTGTTTAGTTTTCAGCCATAATCAATATGATGGGACTGATCATACAGGCAAAGGTAAGAACATGAATAAATGCTTTTGAGAGGCAATTAGAAGCAAGCAACAATTTTTGCAAGTAGACTGATGTTAATTAACAAATAATTAATAAACTTAATAAGGATCTTCATATGGGGTAAAATGAGGATTTATTTTAAATAAAGTGTATTATGACTTATACTGTGGGGTTTGAAACAATTTAATGTTTCAAAAGAGCCACTCAGGGTTTCTCAAGGATGTATGAACCTAAGAAGAGAGATTCTGATGGGAAATGATTTAAGCAGTACAATGTCACTGGACTGAACTTTTTTTTCCTAGAGTGATGACAATTTTTTCACCTATTTTCATCCAAAAATCTACTGGTCTTCATTTCCGCACGATCTGAATCAGAAATGTAACTCTAATCACAGAATTAAGTCATTTTATATTTATAATGGGTAGTTTCACTTCAGAATCTGTAGTAAATTTTTGAATGTAAATTACTGCCTGACTTCATTATTATATAATTACATTCTAATGGTCTAGATTGGTTGCAGCGTTTGATTGTACTGCTTACACTACATTTAATAAACATTATTGCATTTAAAAGATTAGATATTTCATATCTATTAAGACATATTTCTTAATAGATATGAAAAATGGAATGGAAAATAGTATCTAATACATAGTGGAGCAAATACTGACTACTTTTATTAAATTCTAACTGGTGCTAGTTACCAAGATGAATCTCAGTAAGTTCATGCCAGTTTACTGTGGCTGTGCCAAGAGGCAATGTCAGTAACAAAGAGTCACATGAGCAGCACTTGAGATGTTGATGCAAACTGTGAAAGTCAGACAGCCTCTGGAGCTCCCCTGGATATCTGCCTCCCTGCTATGAGGGCCAAGGAAAGCTTGCTGCTTCTTGCTTTTGCTCAGTATCAGGCTCCTACTATCCCCAGCTTACAGATGATCAAATGAGCTGCATTTTGCTGCTTAGCATGTGCAGGGGGTTATCTCTGTTTATATTTACTATATATACCCCTGAAGACTTGAGTCTAGAAGTACTGCAAGCATAATAAACATAAAAATAAACATAAATCTAAGATGTTACATAACCATAAAATCTATGAGGCTGCTTACATCTCAGCAAAAACTTGGTGACCTAGTAAAAGTTACATCTGTGTCTGTGTTTGAACATTTCACTGAATGAAGATTGCTCCTCACGTCATGACCTATAAAAAAAGAATTCTGCATCCAGCCAATGGCTTTGGTCTGTTTTTCAGTTCCACCACTATATTTATATCCGTATAGGATGCAAGGGGGTAAACAAATCTGCTAAGTGCTGCAGGTTTATCTGCCCCAGCCAGATCCACCAGAGCTTGTTTGCTTAGAGCTTTTGGGCACCAGAGTGACCTCCCAACTCTAAGTGTCATTCTGGAAATCTTGCCCTTCTGTTCCATTTTACATCCTTGTCTGCATTTTGGACCCTTTCTAATACATAAGGTGGCCAGCTGCATAATGCACCTTAGCATGGAACAAAGCTTGGCCACTTGTTTGCCTGTTATTTCAGTTTGTTCTTTCTTTTGAAATCACTGTCTGGAGAGAAGGGAAGACAAATGCTCTTTTGTGACCTGGAATATCCTCTAGGTGATGATTCTCAAGCACAATACTGCAGTGTTGCAGTAGGGTTCTGAGACTTCTCTTTCCCGGTTTGGCCGAGTCGAGTGTGGCAGAATAAACCGGGATGGGTAGGATGGAGTCCCCAAAGATAGATTTTAATGTTCACAGGGACCACATGGTGCAAGGGCTGCTTCCAAAGACCCAGGGGCGTGGTGAACTTCACAATGTAAAGGGGTATCTGAGGGCAGGGGTCCAATCACCGATGTGACCAGGGATGTGACCTATTATGGAATGACTCCATTAGCATGCCCCCAGCACCTCCCAGGGCCTCAGGTTTATTCCCTCTGTGTTAGGAACCTGGTCCAAGGTTTTATCTATCCCAGGTAATTTGGTTGCCCCATGGCAACTTTTGCACTCAGTCACAATTACACATTGTAACAGAGAAAATGAAAGCAGAAATATCGCTGCATCCTCCAATGCCCACGCACTCCTTCTGTGGAAAACCAGCCATGGTACACACTGACACACACCAGCTTGGATAAATGCTGTGTTTTGTGATCACATCGACAATCACAAGGATTTCCAACCTCCAGATGTGGGATGTAATAATAAGAGAGAAGTCATTTTATACATAAGTATAAAATTTACAAGCTGCTGTAGGCTATTCATCTCCCTGCTTCCCTCTCTAACCATATGAGGTTTAAAAGGCTGATATACATTTTACATCCTTTCATCATGCATGAGGTAAGAGCATAGAAAACCTCAGTATTCTCCGGTCTAGGACCTGACACTGCAGACCCCAGCACCATTCCCTGGGTTCACAACAAATTCAAGTTTCCAACCTTTAAAGAGATTAGGGTCATTGTGTTGTAGAAGGCTGATTATTTTGATGGTTTTGCTTGAATAACAGAAACACACATTTAATTGTTTGCTTTAAAGAGAAAAAAACCAAATTTTCTGACTGAATACAAAGTGTACCTATGACCTTGACCTCAAAAACCCCTCCCAAACTGGTTAAACATCCATTAATTCAGTGCTTGACAAAATATTTTACTTAGGGTAGGTATGAAAGACCTAGACTAGTCCCAACATTTGTACATTAGATACACAGCACACAACCATGATTATAAATCTCCTCTAGATGCAACAGCGAAAGATCTTACTAGCCCTCTGTTATTTTGAGAAAAGAGGAAGAAGAGAGGAAATCTTAGTGAACTCCCCTGCAGCCTGAAAAACTACCTCATCCATTGCCACTAATATGAGTTTACCAAGCTGAATTAATTTCTTTGCCACCATGATCTTTTTTCTAGTCCAGAGATCAAGGTCATGTTACACCCACAGAACATCAACCAGATGTGTATTACTCTTCATGAAACATCCTAATTCTTATTCTTGAGGCAGTAGCCACTAGTGGCCTATTAGCTATTATATATTGTAAAATCTTTCATATATTTCTGTCATTTACAGCTCCTACAAACTGCCCTTGCACAAGGTAGTAATACATAAGGCTTAGGAAACTGACCTCTAAAGAATATTAAATAGCTGTGTGGCAGCTAAAAAGCAATTATCTCTGTGACTATTTAGATATACCTAAGTAATTTTTAGCATTTATAGTGTTGGTAATGATCCCTCTCGGTGCTTTGATATCCCAATTCATGGCTAATCTATGCCCACTGCTTTGTGTTACAAATGCAAATGTGTTTGCATTGATAGAAATACTAGATAAAATTAAATTAATGCCTTATTATTTTCAAGCTTATACATGCAAAGCTACTTGGAGGTGTCTTTTTCTTTTCTATGATCTAATTACAAAGCCTAGAGGGATACAGAGAGGAAACCAAGTATTTGAGGAAATGGGATATACATGCTCCAAGGGTAGTCATGAGCTCAGTGGGCTGCAGGAGCAAAGCCCACCAAGCTTAAAACAGGTTTTAATAGTCAGCAGAATGTGTAGAAATCATAGTAAATATCTAACTACAAATGAAAAAAAAGTATCCCAGGAGAGCAGTGTAATTGCCATGTGACAGAACCTGTGCAGGAAATAGCTATTTTATGCACTGTTAACAGAATAAGTAAGAAAGCAAAGTTTGTGTGCTGAGTCTGTGCTCCCTTTGTTGCACCAGGCCTGGCAGGACCTAACTTTGCTGCCACACTGATAGAAGTGAAAGATGAATCCTCTTCCTAATGAAAACACCTATCCTTAATGGTAGCAGGCAATTTCTGAGATATTTGACTCCAAGTTAGTGATTCACCTGTTCTGCACAGATTTTTAAGCATGCCTGGAGACAATTCCATTGGAGTAATAAAGACAATCTCGGGTGGTTTGAAGGAGATTGAGGGAAATAAGAATAATGATGTTTTATATGATCAGCTAGAATAGCTGATTTCTTTTAAAAAAAGTAGTATCATGGAAAAGGAAGTAGTTAACTTGTAAAATTTTACCTGGGGTAAAAATAGCCCATTACGCAGTAGTCACATAGCCTGATTCCTCCCAGCAAGGCCTAGATCAAGGCCCACAGCTTCCCTAAATTTAGATAAAAAGGGAATAAAATTGTTCAGGGTTCTGCATTCCAGTACCCAACAAAATAATTTTTACCAAAGATGCCACACAAATTTTTAAACTACCTGTCCAATGTATAGAGGCTATGCATGATTTAAATGTCTTCCCAACTTCAGAAATTAGCATTGCAACTTTGCAGCTCCTAAGAAAGTTGCTTCTACAATAATAGAACTTTAAAACTCTGTGGAAAGATATGTTAGAAATTGCCTGTTCAAAGAAATTTATGATTTTATTATAGCTGCATATTGACTATTCCTACAATAACCTGAAGGCAGAACCAAACAGTTTATTTATTCAAACTGCAAATGAAATCGGGCAAGAAAAGTAATTAGCAAGCAACAAAAAATAATGGAAAAGCACCATAAAAGCAGTTGTGAATTTATGTGGGTTGTCAGGTAGTTAGAAAAATAACAGCTTAAATTTAAAAAGATCAACATTTCTTTTTTTAATTTTTTTTTTACACACAGCACACAGTATATAAAGATTAACCATGAAGCTGGTTTTGAAAAAGCCCAGAAATCACAGGGTACTCTGCCCATTGCCCAGTCATTGCTACCTATGAGTGGAAATGTTAACTCAAGAATCAGAGGTGCTCCTACAGGCAGTCATGGGGGATAGATTGAAGCAATGCAAATAATATAAACTAAAAGAAACTAATTTTCCAATACAGATCCCGTGGAGGACCCTCCACAGTATTTAATTTTTATATTAAAGGCTACATTTCTTGTTTGAGAATGAAAACTACTAGGAACTAGGAAGTTTTCTGTAGGCCAATGATCTGCTCCATTTTCCTTTTAGCTGTACCCCTATAGGGCAAACTCTTGTTACAGCCCCACACCAGCTCGGGCATGGTCACGTTCCTTAACCAGGAAGTTCAGTCCCTCTGACTTTCTTCCACTTCAGGTTCCACATTGCTACCTAACCTCCTCACTATCCGATGGAAGTACTTCCATTTCCTGAAGAGACAATAGTTCCTCAGGTTTCTAAACTGAGTTTAAGTCCCAAGTTAGCTGTTTTGGGGAAAAAACGGAGTGTCACTTCGTGTTGTAATGTTGCTTGTCCCCCATGTAATCCATTATCCTTTCTACTATCAATCCTCTGCTGTAACTGTTCAATCCCCTTCATTCTAGTTCTAAATCTGCCCGTTGCAGTCTTGGTTGAATTCTCTCTCAGCTGGTGTCCATTCCCGTGTGTCTGCAGGCCATGGGCTGTGATGCACTGAGCCCTGGTGCTGCCGGTCCTCTCCCAGCTCCGCATCGCTCCAGCTGGGGGGGCACGGATGTGAGGCTGCTGGACACAGGAAATGAGCCCCAAAAACTCAGGCCAACACAAGCCCAAACAGCCCAAGGGCCCTTGCCAGGGCTGTGCCAGAACAGAAAAATACACCAGCAGTGGCTGTGGATGCTAAATATGAGTAAAATCAGGGAGCACAGTGCCTGTGGAAAAGCAGGCCACATAACTTTCTCAGTCTCGCCTTCGAAAGCGGCCTGGAAAATCATAAGGAGGAGTTAATCCTCAGAGATAGAAGACTGTTGTGGCCTGCCTCGGGGGAGGCAAAAGAGTTACATTGTCCCAGCCCAAACCCCTTGTGAAGGGCGGCCCAGGTGTTCTGATTGGGTTTGAGTCCCTGGGGGGTTCTCCCTTGCTGTGTTTCTGGTGGTCCCTGACCCTGAACTCCACCCTCAAGGGTGGAGACCCCCAAAGGTTCTGTCCCTCAAAAACCCCTGCTTGGCCTCTGTTCAGGGCTCTGGGTTCTTGATCTGAGTTTGTTCCAATGCTGAATAAATGGTTTTGTGAACTGGGACCCCGTCTCATTGGTGTTCCATGCTGGTCCCCAGAACCCTGCAGCTTCCCTGGACGAGATCCTGAGGTTGTGGACTGCAAAAGAAAACAGCCTTGCAGGTGCTGTTTGTCTGTTTCTTGTTTTCTTGCAAGAGAAGGTTGAGGGGTGGTGTACCCCGCTGACCAATGATGGTGATGTGTTAGTTCACTGACCAATAAGAGTTTTACCTTTCTGGACTTTCATGTATCGGTCTATAAAAGAAGATCTGAGGTAATAAACCTTGGGGTCTCCTGTTCAACTCACAAGAGACTCTGTGTTGTGCTTCTCGCCATTCCAAATAGAGCGACAAGTGGAAAAAAAGATCATGGTGGCTTTTTTTTTTTAACCATGTTAAAACCTTCTCAAAAGACACTTCTTTCCCCTACAAAGTAATTCATATATTGTTTTTTCCACGCTTCCCTCTAGTCCCCAACTACAATGCTATCTTTATAAATATTTTCCTACTGCTTAATCCAGCTATGTATTTCATGAAGCTCAAGGTAAAAGCAGCAAGAAACAGCTGGATTATCATTTTGGCTGTTCCGTTTTTGCATGGTGACATTGCTGTTTTGGTGAATAAACCCCCAGTGAGGACATAATCAAAATTTCAAAATTAAAAGGGTGAATTTTTATGCTTATTTTGGATATTTGTATTCCTTTTATCTGAATGATCTCTTATGCCTTATTTTACTAGCAAGACATATAATTTGTTTCTTTTTTAAATCTGGAGCAGAATGTTCCTAATTAACACAAAATCCAAACTACAACCCCCACCATGCTGCTATGGCTTGTAAAGTCAGGCTTTACAATAAGCATTAGGATTTCACTGAAAACCACTGTAGGTTTTTGGCTTTGATTTTTATAAAATGTACTCTAGCAATCAGATGTGAATCAATATTCAAAGTCTTGAAAATCTGTAATCATGAGAATTTGAAACAAGAGAATGGAAAGAAAGAAAGAATAAAAAATTAATTGCTTCTGATACTTTGTATTATATCAGTAGCTGCAGTTCAGTGACCAGTCATTTGTCTGAGACAAATATTTAAGTCCCTCTCTCCTAAAAAAAAAGAGGGTAAGGAATTAAACAAAATATTTTTGATTTAAAGATGCTTCTAAAACAATTTGAGGAATTAAAAAAAGCCAAGCAAACAACACATACAAAAATAAAAAAAAAAAGGACACCAACCCCCAAAAGAAACACATAATGTACAGAAAATAGCAACATTCTTTCTGAACAGAAAAATATCATCTGCTCTTTTAATATTTTATAGTCTTACATTTCCTTCTTAGAAAAATAAAGACAGAAAAAAGCACTGTAACTGGCAACAACAATAAGGTGCATAATTCTCCCACAGACAGACTCAAAAGCAGAGAAGATTATAGAAATATTTGAGTACAGAGCAAGACTGCACTTTGAAAAGGATTGCTTAGTTATCCTCACATCATACAGCTGCTTTTGCATCACAGAGTGAGCTCAGAGGAAACAGAAATTAAATATATTCTCCTTCTACTTGAAGCTTAGCTGGATGTGGTCCAGGGAACAATTCTCTCTGAACAGGCAGAACTGGGTGGAGTTTCCCATGCAATTGGTACAGTGGGGCCATGGCTTCACCACACAGGTACTGGTCGAAATTACTTCCACATGTAGGAAATTCAGCAAAATTTTTGCTTTCAACCTGCATGAATTGAGGAATTCCTTCATCATGCTCTATTGAGATGGTGGCATGTATTTTGAACAGAATTATACAAAGTTTATATCTGATATATTCTATTTTTTTTCAAATACTTTCATGGGGACTTTCTCAATCTGTGTCAATGGCAGAATAAAAATTATGTACATTGGGTACTTGCGTCTACCAGGTTACTGGTTGTTTATTTGGGCATTTAATCTAAAATAATATCACTTTAATTTCCCAGTGTACACATTCTAAAGCAAAAGAAGTAGCAAAGGAATTTTAAAACTCCCTAACCGTTTGGATGCACTAATGCAAGTTAGTTGCATTTAGGTCCATAATTAAGTCCTTTACTAGGGAGGAGTCTGAGAATATCTCTTGGGTGTTATATCCTGGTTTCTTTCATGCACTGTGCTTTATCTCAATTACCTTAAGGCTATAACACCTCTGACAGATTACCATTATTTTACATCTGTTGTACAGAAATAAATTCGTAGCACAAATATTAAGTTTCATATGGGAAGTGCTAGCAAAGATAAATCTATCATACATGAATACAGCTTCAAAATCTCTACACTCAAAGTGTTTCATGGGATATTAAAATCCCATGGATTGAAAATGCATTTCAAAACACAGCAGTGTGCATGTTTATGGCACAATTATGTGTTAATGACTGGGTTCAGCCTCTCTATGTTTGTCTTTTTCCCAGCTCCTCTCAAAAGACAAAACCCACTTGCTTATTTTTTTCCTCTGAAGCTCAGATGTCCTGGCCCTGAGAGTTTACCTACAAAGTGAAATCCAATTCCTGCTAAAATTCTCATTGACCCCAATATAGCCCTGATTTCACCCAGTGACTTCACAATATCTCCACAAGCAAGCCTGGAAAATGACCCTATGCTGTTACTGCAGCTCCTTGGATGTCAGCAGTCAAAACTCTGCTGTTTTTCTCAGAAACACTCCCAAAAAAGAAGGTGGTGTGTATTGAGGCACATCTGGACAGCTCTGGATACACCAAGTCTCAAAACACCCACAGATCCATGTTATGAGCAACATAACAACTTTACACACAGGAATGATTTCTAAATGACAGACCTTAATCAAGAATAATACCCAAGCTCAAGCATGAATAGGAGACATGTACCAGGTTACTCTCTAATTAAATATGAAGTCAAATACTTAAAATTAATTAATAAGTTAAACCCTTGGGTTTTATCTCCAGACAGAGATTCTGTAAGAGAATCACTAGATACATAAATTATCTTTCAAGAGAACAACGTTAGTGTTTACCAGTTCATTTGTTTTGTAATATTACTTCCAGAAATAATCTCCATATACATATTGTCCCACATTACATTTATCTGTAATTAAAAGATGATTATTAAGGTTACAGTGCTAAACTATCAGAAATTAGACATATGCAGTCCCAGTTTCTCCTTAAGTGCTGACTCCCAGTCTTCCTTTCTTCCTCCCCTCTCCATTCGCAGTCCTGTTCTGTCTCTCCACCACCCTAATGCAATCAGCACTCTGGGCAGGTGTAATCCCAGTCCCTCCCCGAGCTCTCCTTCTCCCACACACCATGCCCTGACTCCTCAGCAGTGCATCAGTACAGATTCTTCCTCTGCTTTCTGAAAGCTGGCATCAGCATCCTGTGATACTGAAGAAAACAGATCCCTGTGTTCACAGTTTTGGAGTTCAGACCCCACACAGTCCTCCACAAGCAGGAGATCTAATGGCAAGAACTGTCCTCAGTGTTGGAACATGCCCAATGCAAACAATATTCATGGTACTCAATTTTTAAATCTTAATATTCTTCCTGGTCTCATAAGTACTCAGACATTTTCAAGCATTCAAATCTTGTCTAAGTTCAGATGCAGAAATGCATCTTTATAGAAATGATGAAAGCAATGTATCAGTGGCACGCAGGATGAATTTTTAGACTCCCTACACAAGGAATCTAGGACTCCTCAAGGAATATATTGTCAAAATACTTCAATATGGTTAGTGCAACCAAGTTACCTAACAGGTTCCTTACAAGAGAATACTGCTGTCTCACTTATGAATGTCAACATAAATAATAGCAGATTTAGATACTGAAATATATCAAATAATGTCTCCAGTTCTGACACCTTAAGAAGAGACAAAACTGCCACCCTACATGTAGTGCACTTCGGGAGAGCTCTTCTTAAATTATATGATTTGTGGTCTCTGTTTTCCATTTCCACAGAACTTCAGAGAAAATCTTGTCAGTATGCAATATTACCAGCACAGAGTAACAAAAGGTCACTAACAGAAGTCAGTAACAGAGAATAATCTCTGCCACAGAGAAACTCATGCAAACCTGCAATGGGATGCAGCAAAAGCACCCTCTTCAAAATGTACACCACCTTTTCTGCTTAATTCTACCTCAGTTCAACAAATATGTGCCATAGAATAAATGTAAACACTTCTAGATTTTTCTATTATAAGAAGGGAAGGAAATAGTCAGCAGAGGAACAAGATAATAATGCTGGGGATATCTTCTGGTGAAGAACTGAGCCTTAAAGGTACCTTGCATGTATTTTGATGTTTAACTATACTGGCAACTCATATTCAGTAAGGAATAAAGGATTCCCATAACTTTCTGCTGATTGGATTAAGATTGGGTTTGCCAAGATCAACTCACGGTTTATCTGAGTCACCCAGTTTGTTTTTTATGAGTGTATTATTGCTTTCTCCAAAACAATTTTGGAAGGTTTCAAAACCTTAGCATGACCAAAGAGGAAACACACCATTTTATTCCTTTTCCAGTCAAAAGAAGCACAGCTAATCATCTATAACTGCTTGATAAATGTTATTCTGCAGTGTTATAAAGTAGCTGGTATTTGTCAAGGATGTCACAAAGGTTAAATGATTATTTATTTCAAAGTTCAAAGGGTAAACAGAAAATTAGCTGGAATTATAGAGATGCTCTGGCTGCAAGAATACCAGCAAATGTATCAGGCAGCTTTTCCCAGTCCATAGTAAAGGGTTAATTTTCACTGCCCTTTGCATGGCGACTGAGAGGTATTTACTGCCACTACAATTCTTCCAGTGAAGTTACTACAAAGGCCTGGGAAGTCATTAGCCAATTCCTGAAGTGCCAAATCCAGATAGGCATCCCAGGGCATGCACAGCAGTGAAACAATTCACAGTCAAACCAAAATGAAATTATTTGAGAATGACAGTGATTTAAATAAACTAGTTTCAGATTGGTTTATTTTAATTCTATAAATAAGCTTGTATAGTTTCGCTGACACACAGGTTTTCAAAACAAGTTTCAAAACAGAAATTAAGTTCAGAAATGTTTAAAACACACACACAAAAAAAAAAGCCCAAGGAAAAACAAAATCCTGCAGGCTGATTTAGGAGCAAATTCTGACATCTGTGCTCCAATTTAGCGTTTTGAATCAGGTTGATAAAAACATTACGTTGTCTCTAACTGGTGATAATGAATGCAATCAAGGCATCTCAGGAGAATTATGTTTCTGAATAAATGCCAATTATATGATTATAACTTACTTATCACTGTCATCACTTTATTCTGAACAAAACTAACTTTCCTTTTTTCTTTTTTTGTAACTGCTAGACATACTGTATATACAATACGCCATTAGGAAATTAAAAATCACACAATTGCCTCAGGATAAAATGCTTAAATTATAAATATTCATTTTGCTTCAAAAATCTCTCTCTGTTTGAGCAGTATTTTAAGCATATTTTAATATGAAATCTCAGTAGAATATGGCGTGTAAATATAGCATTGTATGTTTTGTTAGAAAATTAGAAACCCTTTCAAAAATGCTTCAGTTTCTTGTAACTGAGTTTGTGTAATTTTTGAACTGGTAGTGCTGTCTCCAGTCCCTGAATGCATCCCAGAACAGAGGCTGAAGGGTTTCTTTTGTTGAGTTGGCAGAGACCACTTATACTTCTGACTACAGGAAGATACCACAGGTGTAACCCATAATGCTCCTGAATGGGGAGGATTTTGGAGTTTTCCTGCAGAAGTTTTCTCTTTCATAACCCCAAAATGCACTGCAAAATAGACTGCTCCCCTTGAAAAAAAAAAAAGATGGGAGTTCTATTTACATTTTATTTTATTTTATTTTATTTTATTTTATTTTATTTTATTTTATTTTATTTTATTTGGAAAATACTCAAGAAATCCGTCAGAGACACATTTCCACATTCCTAGAGCCACATTTAAATGAAAGACTTGGTCAAAAAGAAATGGAATGATTAAATAGAAACAATTTGTCTAAAAGCAGAGGGGTAAAACTAACATCTCCGCTTCCTATCAAGGAATAACAAAATTCCTTTTTTAGTAAAAAATAGAGAGGAAAATTTTAAAAAGCAGCAGCAACCTGAAGCAGTCTAGAGAGTAAATGACCCACAGGTCAACAAATGATAAGTATTTTAAGCAGGGATGTTTGTTAAATTCAAATAATTTGTATTTTAATTTACTTCTAAGTAAAAATGGTAATAGATACATATCCTTTCATGTCATATAAGTAACAAATATATCTCACTTTTATTCAAACAAGGGCTCAGTATGCTCAGGACTCAGCCATCCTAAGACTGAAAAGGTCAGAAGCAGTATATCAGGATCTGGAGAGTCAGAATTGAGGAAAAATTTGGATTCAAGATCAGAAACTTTACATTATTTCATGTTTGGCAAGCTCCTGCAGCAAAACCTACCTGTGCCAAATTGAACAAAATAATCTTGACGTTGCAGAGAGTCCTTACCTGTGGGAGTCATTGTAGGAAAACACAATTTTGAGTAATGTGATATTGCTCATGCAAGCTGAGACACAAATATCAAAACTCCAAATAACACACAATGGGGACTTCAAGGTTTGTAGGCTTTTTGCTGAAATCTTGTGTTATGATTAGTATCACATCCAAGCTGGCAGACTAACAACAACAGAGCACAAACAACAAATCCTGCTATGTGAGCAGTGAGTGAATGCCAGAATATTATAGCATTTCCCCTTAACATAGATCTCTATAGCCCATTCTCTGCTGTACAAACAAAACCAGGATGAAATTAGGCAAACAAGTAACTCTACCATTTGTCATGAGGGACAGGAGTAAGGGTCTGTTTCAAATTTCAGGTGTCCTGGAGAATGCTTAAACAAATGTGTGAAGGGCCTGCTTATTCTTAAAATAACTTTCACTTATCGAGTGATTCTAAGATTAAATCAACTTATGGCAAACTTAGACAAAAAATTCTTAAGCATACACGTGTTGAAGTGAATTAAGAGCAACACATTTTGCTCTTGTTTCCTTAACCCTTTTAAAAATACCATCTTCACTATGCTTGATTTTTGTTGTAGCTCTTAGTGGACCAACAGATGTTCAGTTCTTAGAACACACATCTATGAAAACACTCAAGGTGTTTACCATTACTGAGAGTTTGTCTTGCCAGCTGCAAGAGTGCTCCACATTCCTGTGAGTACATTCAGGGGGACTAATTCCACATTGAACTGGAAGAAATATAGATTCAGCAGGAAGAAATGCACTCAAATGTACTGAGATGTCCTGTTTTATACTACCGCAATAAAGAGAAATAATCGGCACAATAATTTCTTTTGGAACAAAGAATGCGTAATTCACTGTAATTAGGACAAAATTCACACTCTCAAGGAGATGATGTAGTAGGAACAGGACAGAGGAAGCACCCACCCATTCATGTGCCTGGCAATGAGAAGGAACTTGTCCTAGGAATTCCAGACACACACATAAGATGCCATATGGACCCTTGTAGACTAAGAATGAATTCTACTTCCAAGATGTCCTAACATTTATTAAAAACCTCTGTCGTCTTATTTCTTATATAGTTTATTATAAGCTGTTAGTGGATATGATGTGTCAGAGAGCAGGAGATAATCAAGAGAAATAACTTAATTTTCAGATTCTAGCATGCACTGATAATAATTGTCTGACACACCAAAACACGAGGAAATAGACTGATTCTCCTGCTTGCCTCTGGCAATTTCACCTGGTCAGGATTATCATGTTTAACACCTTGTCACAGGACAGGGCTGCCACTCATTTATTGTACTCAGTCTCAACTAAAACCCCCATACACGCAGCAAAAACATGGAAGTGAAATGTAAAACACAATTTTAATTATTAGTGTTTAAATTCTTGAAGAAGTAAAAAGCCTTTTACAAAAACACATTTACAGATGTTGAAGTGTTTATACATCTAGGAGTTTGTTTTTTTTTTCTCAAGAAACCAAGCATACCTGTAATAAAAAGACTTAGCTGGAAGGTAAAAAAATAGTGAAGTTCCAAGGTACGAAAATAGTGACACATGGAACAAGGAGAAGGTCTCCAAAGTTGAATGAATTTTCAAAGAAAAGAAGGGAAGTCATTAAGATAGAATTAAAATCAGTGGAAAAAGAATAGCTTGAATAAAACAGATTTAATCATAAGGTTGATTGAGATGTCTGTGAGAGTTGATAATGGTTGGCAATAAGATTTATAAGTAAATTAGGTATAATAAAAAGGTGTTAATTTTTAATAAGATGAGCTCTCATTAGAGACAAAAAAGAAATCTAGACTTTTAAAGTTTTACATTTCATTTATGATAGTATCAGAATTTGGTCTGAACCTGTGACACTTTTACAAGGCTTTTTTGTGATTTCAAGGAGGTTTGCTGGCTGTGTAAGTTTGTGGAGTATTCATTCTTTATTGGTTTCTGCTTATCACTAATGGCTGCAAAAATATAATTTTATTTCCTAAAGATCACATAGATATTTATTTCCATATACTTGGACCATAAATTGCTCTCAGCTGTACAGCACTGCTCCTCTATTGCTGATCCAGAACCACAAAGGAAAATTAACATTTTTTAAAGAAAAGGGTGAAGAAAAAGAAAGCCAGTGCCCACAGCTCCATGCCTGAAAGATACCTATTGCAGGAGGGATTCATTATTGGGAACTGCAAATCTCCATAGGAACCTTCCTTTTACCTTGTCAGTGCTCTGAGGTTGTGAGAAGACAGGAAATTTATCCTAATCTTGATTATGTATTTTATATGTCCTACTGATTCTGTAGGACAGGAGAACATCCTGTCACAGACACTGTTTTGCAGGACACTGGAAAAATGCTGCATGATCTCTCACAGAGCTAGAAGCTGCCATTTCAAGTCCTAAAACCTTGCAGCAGAGCCAGTGGCGCAGCCAGTGCCCAGACCTGCCAAAAGAGTTTGTGAATCTCTCCTGTGAGTCCCACTGCTGCACACATGAAGAAGTTGCTGCTGCTAAAGAAGTTAATATTGAGCTGAGCTCCACTATTCAACACTAAGCTTGTCCTGTTCCCAACCTGCCTTTTTAAAATATCATATTTCAGTTCTTAATGTACACAGAAGCAGAAGCTATCAGATGGATCAGTACTCACAGCAGTGCTGAACACTTCATGCCTTTAGAATCCATTTGTTGTTCATCTCCTCACTTAGGACAGAGAAGAGTTTGAATGATCTTTCTTCCCATAGTGCTGTGGCAAAGAATACTGCAGGATGGGGGAATACCAACAACCCAAAACCATTACATTAACATTCTGAAGAGAGATGAAAATGGGATTTACAGCATAAGCAATTAATGTACATATTAAATCTTATAGAAAAAATAAGACTTATTAATTAACTTGAGCCTATTCCTACAACATCTGTATTAGTTGTGGATATGGCTTTGAAGTCGTAGTGTACTAATGAGAATATTAATAGATCTCAGCACATTGCGTCATAGTATTTATCCACTTTATTCTGCCAAGGATAGAATATCTTGTCAGACAGCACCAAAATCCTGAGAAATTTTACAGATCTGTGTTGTGAAAACACTTGATTGCACTTGGTCAATCACTCTTCACCATTTAAGCCAGATTTACACCCCAGCTTTGCTGATTCTCTTTTACTGTGTTCTACTCTTACCACGTGCATCAGCTATTTTCTCACACAACCATTCAATGCAATCTCATTACATGTGACAGTGCAAATATCAGTGTCTGTACTCTGGTGCCAAACCAAGGACTTTCCTCAAAAAAAGCCTTATTAATAGCATATTAGCTTAAAATGTTAGCAGAGTTGTTTTATAGGACTATCCAGTGTTAGGAATAGGGATCTTACATCCAGGGCTACTAAAACAATCCATCAGATCAAACTCTGTGCAAGTGTGTGCACAGGCTGAAGATCCTGTGCAGGTCCCCACACAGCTCCATGTTTCACATACAGGCCCTGGTATTTCCCTGAGCATGAGGCCAGCTGGGTACAATGGCAGCACTGTTCACAATGCAGAAATACAAAGGTATAAATTGAGTATATTTAAACTCCTCAGCCTTACAATATGCCTGTTTTACTTCTGCCCATCACTAGCCACAGGTATATCACATTACCTAGTAGCCTTTTCTTTGAGGAGGAAATACAGAATTATAATCTTCCATAAACAGCACAGGATGAGGAGTTAATAGATTTTGAGTTATATTTTTTCATATTTATCAATAAGTGGCACATCAACCCTGAACAGGAAAATAATATTCTCAAAATCATCCAAAGTGCAATAAACACAGTCTGGAGATGCAAAAGCCACTCTACAGAAGAAGTCATGGGATAATTTAATTTTCTGAATATGATTTGAGAGGGTATATTTGGGATTTTAGAACTAAGCCATCTGACTGTCATTCTCCATGAAGCACTGTGAAGAGAACAAACACTGCACAGCAAAGGTGACCTTTATTACAGCCCCTCAAAGTTTCATCCCACAAGAGGACTTGATCACAGAGCAAAGTCTTAATAATGCAAAGTATGGTTGCTCTATTTTCCCTTTTTCTTCTATAGTAAATACTATTGACTTCCATATATTCATCTTATTGATTTTTAAATGATATGCACAGAAAAAGTGATTCCCAGATGTTCACTCTGTCACTGTGACTAATCATTTTCTCTCATCTCGATTTTACACCTTAAGGAAACAGTTGAATCAATGGTATTTTCCATTAAAGTGTCCTGCAGATATTAAGAGATAAGCATTAATGGCCAGATAAACCTCACAAAGAGCATGATGCTGTTTAAATACTAAATAAAGACAATAATCAATAAATAAACTAGAGGCAGAGTATAATTTTGCCTATTTTAAATAATTCCATTCAACCATATAAAATGCAGTGTTGACTTACTAATTTCTTTTTCTCTTAAGTTCTTGTGTGAAAACTCTTTATGTCTTCCTTCTTATTGCTTCTTTCTAATGGATTGTTTTAATGTTCATAAAAATGTAGCTGTAACACTAAATTCATTAAGAAATATTGCAGACTTTCACAATATGAACAAATGTGGATTTTTTGGACATTATTTACTAAAAAGTTAACTGAAATGAAATTTGAAGCATGGTGTAGAGAGCTGTCTAAAAGGCAGCTTGTTTCCAGGATATTGGGATGTTCTCAGTTTAATCCAGGATACTTAAGCAATGGCCAAAGTGATTTCTGAGTTCTTTATGGTTATCTCACAATTCTGTCAGAAGATCAGAAATGGGACAACAAAGTATCTGCAGTCCAGGAAACACTGCAGACTGTATGGATATGTGAGCACCAAATTTTCAACAGACTAGAGGATCTTCTGTGTTTAAGAGATGGGAAATAAACCCCTTTGCATTCTGATTTAAAGAAAACTAAGATGGCATCTCACTTGACATTCTCATCAGCTCTTGATGAGCACACTGGCCAAGTAAAAAGAAAAAAAACAGCTACAACACTTGGCTGAAAAACCATAGCCCAAACCTATTTTTTCATCGTTACCAAAAGCAAAGGAGACTTCCCTGGCAGAAACCTTCCTGGGTTTGGATCCATCCAGAATTTTCATTAAGACTACTAATGACTTACCTAATGAATGTGTATCTTCTAGAGCTGAGGATGGGATGAGGTTGAGGATTGCAAGTATATGGTAGAATTCCAAATTAACTTTTCAAATTGAGGGTTTGAATAAATTGAAGTAAAAAATAAGGATAAGTAAAATTTAATACATGAGTAGGAACTTCAGCTGCCCAAAAAAAAAACCAAAAAAACAACCAACCAAACAAAAACTCATGTAAATGCTCATGTCCCCTGAACAAGTGTACAGCTAGACATATGCTGAAATGTAGTAGATGGGTAAGGAGTACTGCATGTAAAGAAAAAAATAGAGGAAAAAGCTCTTTAATATTTTTGTAAGTGCTAATTTGATAGCTTCTGCATTAAATTATTCACAACCCTACCATTAAAAAAAATAAAAATCATTGTTCTGTTCATTGTCAACAGTCTCTCACTTCCAAATTAAAAGTTTGTTCATATAAGAGTTACTTTGATCTCCAGTGGCACCCAAACTGCAACGAGAAACATTCATCAAAGATAATATTACAAATGTATATAAAATACAGAAAAAAAAGTATTGGAACACAGAGATGCGTTACTAACTACCACTTATTGAGGGAACGTGTATATTTTCCAGCAGAATGCTGACAGCACTCAAAGAACAGCAATCACATTCATTCCAGAAATAACCACTAAAGAAAAAAAGCAAAGAGAAAAGAGGCATTAAAAGAATCAGAACCTTGTATTCACATTGCAGAACTTTCACCAGCTGTGGCAAGGATATTACCCCTGTGACCCTGCTGGGTAAGTGGTATGCTATGCTTTGCAACACCAATTATCAGAAACACCTTCATCAGAGATATTTAGAAACTAACCCTTTAATGAAAATAATCACAAGAAAGTAATCAACTTTGCTCTCCAAAGTCTTTAAATTTTAACTTTTTTGCAGAGCTTGAAGTATAGCATGTAACTGGACTGGCCCATGTGGAATTCTTGGGAGCACTGTAACTTTTAGTACTCTTATAGTTCTTATTTTTGCAACCCTCGTCAATTTATCATTAATGAAGCACCGTCCCTGACCAAACTTAACTCCAGGACTAGAAGGGGCTGAAATGTGGAGCCATGGAACTTGGTTCATGCCAACATTGCCAACATATTTTCTCCAGTACACAAATAGAAGAGCAAATCTGCAGCAACACGGGACCTCCTTTCCACAATCACGTGTCATCCGTGCCATGAAGATCTCAGTGCATTTTTCATCATCCACCACTTAGCAGGGTAAGTGCTCATGTCCCCTGAACAAGGGTACAAAAAGCAATCTGTGTCCTGCATGTGAAACATAGTTTGAAAAAGAAGAGCCGCCAGAGAAAAATGTGTTGTAAATATTGTAAAATATTTAACATTATTCACCTGATTTTAGGCAATCCAATTGATCTGCAGTCAACAGGAGAAGCAAAAGTTTTCAGTAGAGTTCTGTCTATAGCTCTTCAAAACCTACTGTATTTCACTCTATGAGACACTGATGAATTGTCCATGAATTATTAATTATTATTATTTCATTCCTACAATTTTTACTCTCTTATAACTGACCAAAATGTCAAACCCTACATATGGACCTTGTGGACTTATTTTGGAAGTCTAAAGAAATATTTTCAGAGCAGCTACTCTATATATGAGAAAAAGCGTGAAAGTGGAAAGGTACTTTTGAGAAAAGATAAAAAATCAGTGTATAGAGTCAATTAATGCATATGAGGAAACAAAACCAAATCTGGAAAAATGAAAACTAACTCAGGCAAGAGACACACAAGAGATTAAGAACAAAAAGCTAAATCTCAGCTTCACTGAAGTAATTTAGAGTTTTGTCATACACCTTGTGGTTTCTAGTATTATTAGAAAGCCAGTTAAACACAAAAGCTCACTTTTGCTCCTCTCTCAATTTAAATCCATTTCCTGGGGAGCTACTGGTTTTAAGGAAGCCCTGGTCCCTAACTGGGTTCTCAGATGGAGATTTAACTGTAAATCACTTCTTAATATGGTTCCACTGCAAGTGTAGCTACTTACTGTGAATATTCTATCACACTTTAATGAGTCAAATGGGTCACATATTTATGTTTGTGCTCTCAGATCTAATTGAGCTAAATAACATAATTAATATTAATAATTATAATTATAATTGTAATTATACAAATGCCATTATAGATATTTACGGCTGATATAATTGTTAATCATTTAATCCAGCTTTGCTGTGCACAGTCTCAAGACCACATTGAGTGTAGATGTCTAAACTAATGCATCTCTGGATTCTTGCTAAAGACAGAAACCTAACAGCAACTGAAACCTCTCATGAAAAGTGTTTTTGTTCGGGAGAAACATACGCTGGGAAAAAAAATGCCAGTCAAGTTTGATGGTAGGATTGTCATATAAAGGTTTGGGAACACTATCCTTGTTGTTAATTTTCAGGGTTTTTAGATTATTCATATTCCACAAATTAATATTTCTTAAAATTATTTTCCTGGGGTTATTACCTTATGAAGTACACTATGGTTATGTTTATAAATGAGAATTTGTCACCAGAAATTGAAAAACTAAGGACAAAGCATAATCTATTCCTGAGCTATTTGGGACTGAGTAGGGACCTTTTACTCCTGCTTAGAAAGCTTAAAGAAACCATTTTTACAGGTCCTGTAAGGTTTTTTTCCTTTAGCTCAATGTAGATTTTCCTGTGATTTTAATTGGTTTGTTAACATGTGTTCACTCATTAACTGGTTCATTAAGGTTAACTAAAGACTAATGTCTTATTTAAAAATATTCTGTCATTACCCTGCACCCACATATTTCAGCTCAAGAGCAACAGAAGGTGTTTGGCTTCCTGCAGTGTTATTTAAAGACTTATAGAAATAGACATAATTTTAACCTACATGTTTATTCAGTTTTTTAATGTGGGCTTACAGCATTTTTTTTAGAATTTATTGCAATTAAATAACACATCCATGTAAAATAAAGATTATTACCAGACTTATTAAGATGTAGCAAATCTGACCTTTTCTTGTTTTCATTTTGAAAACAATAACATGACATTTTTTTTGTCTTAGTTATAAAAAAAAAAATCAAGTCCATGTATCTGTGTATCTAAAAATCTTTATCTCACAAGAAAAATGTCAGTCAAAGAATCATAGCGGAGTAGGATCCCCACTAAGCTTATTTTGATAGCCCACTTTTCCACTATTTTTGACTTTTTAATATTATACTTTCCTTTCCTTTTTTTGGCTTTAATTTTGTAATGTTGAATTAGAATACTCAGTCTAACCCTATGCTTGTAACCATAGGAAAAAACTACAGAATTTTTGAATGGTCTTTTCTCCTTTAATTACTACATAGATAATTACAGTTCTAGATTTAGATCTCTGCATGTAATGATTTTTCATTCCAGTCTCAATAACAATGATTAATACAAATTCATAAGGGTTAGAATATACAGACTCTTACAGATAATTAATCAGATTCCAATTTATGGTTTACTTTGACGTAGACAAACCAAAGGGCAAGAGACATTTACATGAAAACAATTAACAATGCTGCATCAGTAAAAATTATTTTCTGTGTAATAAACAATCTGCCATCAGGGAAAAATGACACCAAATGGTTTTGTAAGTATTCTGCTAAGGGAATTAAAAAAAAATGTGTGGAAGGCAGGACACTGCATTTCATAGCTGCACAAAATATCCTCTGGTAGACACTACAAACAGCAAGTAAAACCACCCAAAAGCACAAGGGTGGGGACATGCACAGAAAGCAGAGACATGAAAGAACAGTTCATTCATACAGTTTAGGAACTGCACTGTACTGACAGCATTTTTATAAAAATGCCAAGTGTTGTGAGGTGCCTCAGGGAGGCGAAGATTCAGTTTCAGATAAGCATTGTTAAAGTGAGAGGCATGGCTGTAAGCCATGTGTGTGAATTTTGACCCCTGCTTTGGGGTATGGGCAGTGTGAGCCCTGGATGAAGCTGCCCCACCCCAGACCCCTTGTGAGGGGCAGCCCAGGAGTTCTGATTGGGTTTGAGTCCCTGGGGGTTTCTCCCTTGTTGTGTTTCTGGTGGTCCCTGACCCTGAAATCCACCCTGGTCCTGTCCCTCAAAACTCATCACCCTGCCTTTGTTCAGAGCTCTCTGTCACTGGATCTGAGTTGTTCCTGTGCTGAATAAATGGTTTCCTGAGCAGAAGCCAGTCTTGTTCCTGTCCCATGCCGGTTCCTGGTAACTGCAGCTTCTCTGGACGTGATCCTGCGGTTGCGGACTGCAACACCAAGAGCTCCACTTTCCTCAGCTCCTGCAGATGTTCCTGCACCAACAGTGTCTGATGTCCAAGGGTCAGAATGGGAACTGCTCAGGCTGCAGATGGTTGTGCAGGAGGTGTTCAGTTCATTACAGACCAGGCACAGTGTCCCTTTCAAAGGCATTCTCATCCCAACACTGCTGCATAGATCCTGCTGTAAACACCTGGATCTCTCATTCACAATCTCTTCTGATGTGCAATAAAATTCAATAAGGCATCTTTTGTGCCCTGGAGCGATGTCACACTGAAATACATTGAGCATCTAGGACACTCGCTCCTGGGGAGGGGAGTACAGGTTGGGTTTTTTTTCTGTAAAGAGATGGATATTCCTTTTTGCTCCACAATTCATATCTTCCTAGTAATAGTCTGGAAAACTGACTAGCTGAGCATGAAGGAAAGAGGTTTCATGTGTTTCTAAAGCTGTAACTTTAACTGAAAAGGGCATTTTTCTAAATAAACAAAGGAAGCCATGTGAAAGTAGGACATGACTGGTTTATGCATCAAAATGAATGATCATAATATCACTGTGCAACAGTTTGTCACTGTTTCAGATGCCGTATTTTTACTTCATTGCTTTGTCATGCTCTTTTACCATGTGAGACAAATGTAAGGATTGTTTCCCTGATGGTCAATACTGCACACAGACTCCACAACTGCCACTGACATTTTATAACCACACTGTGGAAAGATGTCATACTGACTCTATATGGAATATGACTGGAAAATCCTTTACTAGCATCCTTGGCTGGAATTCATACTTGAATAGTAACAATTTATGCCCAATTTTCTTTTTTATATAATAATCACATGTACTGCAGGACATCAGTTACTTGCAACTTATAAAATGATCACAGAAGGTTGAAGAGGGGTAGTCTGTCACTGGTTTTGTTAAGAGTGAATAATACATTCCAGAAGAAATGAAAGTTCAATAATTGCAGTAATTTTTTGTTGATGGGGTTTTAGTTAGTCAGTTGGTCAGGTTTTTTTTAGGGGGTTTATTGTTTTTTTTAGAATTTCCAGTGTCCTGTTAAATCTTCAATCTGTTGAATAAAAGATAAACAAGTGAGGCTCTGAAAGCAGGCTGTGTCTGCTGATTCACTAGGTTTAGAAATCACAGGAAATTGTGTTTATCTCTTACCTAAGCCATTATTCCTGATGTCTAAACTATTTGCTGGGAGTACAAGACTAACACGTGTATCTGTCAACAAAATGGGTCACCTCTATACTCCTCTATATTTTCTTTAGTTGAAATCAATAAAGAAGAAATCAGAAGCATCAGACACTGGAGGGCAGGAATGACGAAGTGCTTAACATTTCTCCCTGATGTCTGTATCACAAGACACATGGCTGCTTCCCAACTATTTTATCAGTTGTCACATTTTACCTGTTTGTGCATCCTCTGGCCCTTCTAATTCTTTTGCATGCTAAGACTTTTCTGTCTTTGGCAAAAGGTTATGAACAATAATGCTGAAACATATCATTAATTCAATTTTTCTTGCTTTGCATAAAATTAATATGCAAAACACACAGCCACAGATTACATCTCCCTCACTATCACACATACCGAAACCACAGTGTAGGAAAAAAAAAACATGTAAAAAATGCTGTGTTAATCCTATTGTAACTAATGTGTAATATTTTCACTGACATATAAATGAGGGATGGGTTATAATTATTTCACTGTAAAAATAATTATTATAAATAATTTATATTTTTCTAATAATTTAAAAGAGATTGCTTTATGACCTAGAATGAAAGCCAGCATCAGCATCATATCACATACAGAGGAGTGAAATATTAATCAGTATTAATGCAAAGTAGACACAGCATCACCAAATCACAAAAACAGTAAAGGAGACAAATTTTCACCCTTTCAGAATGCATCTCCTTGCCTTGGCTGCAAGGTCATCGACTCCAGATATAAAACCTGAGAGTATAACTCATTGGCAGTGATGTCACTACAGGTGATTAACCTGGTAACTGATTATGACACCTAGTAAGGCACAGAGGTAGGTTTCAAATTTACTAGGTGACTAAAATAGAATATTTATGGGAGCTCTTCAGAAATCCAGCAGAAAACTGCTCATATTAAGATGCCTTATTAAAATGAGAACAATGGAATGTATGCAGAGAGCATGTTCTGGTTTACTATCAATTTTGTCCTGGGTTTTTCCCATAGGAGAAAACCCACACAGAAGTAACAGGACAGTCCTGCCAGAGAGGCAAGGTCATATTATATCCAAATTCTATATATCAAGTATATATCAAAATATACATTTTGACTGAAAACAGGACCAAAATCTCATAATTCCAAAATACGGACCTGGATTTCAAACTAGTTCAAATATCAGAGGGATTGAGATATATGCATTTTGATTTAGAGTCATCTCAATGAATGCTGAAAGCACTCTTAGCTGTCCTGGAGAGGTTGTGGATGTCCCATCCCTGGCAGTGTTCCAGGACAGGCTGGATGAGGCTGTGAGCAGCCTGGCCTAGTGAAAGGTGTGCCTGTCCCTGGCATTGCTACCAGAAAGAAGGTATTTTAAGGTCACAAACCATTCTGTGATCCAATTACATGCACACACCTCATTTTTCCTACAATTAGTTACCATGCAGGCAGCATCCATCAGAACCACTCAAAAATATTACTGCAATGCATTTTCATTTGAGATAGAAATATAAAGAAGCATGGTGTAAGCTGGTTTCTTTAGTAATATCTGTGTCCACACAGGGCTTTGGAGAGCAGAAGGGCATTGATGGGCTACCCTGAACTTTCAATAAAATATGTGCAAACTCTATCACAAATTGAATTTAACTGTTTGAATTTTTGTTCCTAATAGCTCAATATCTGTCTGAATTGAAAATATCCATGACAAAACCTCTGTGTCTCTGAACCATTTCTCAATGTTGGTAAAAATTTTCGTATGTAAAGGGAAACAATTCCTTTAGGAGATCCATACTGGTACTACTCACCAGTTACCAGGAGATGCAAGGAGAAAACACAACGAGCACCAAGGGAGAGCATTAAATAGTTTAAAAATTTGTTTGGTCTAGTGGGATTTTTAACACTGAAATACAGAATTCCCAAGTGCTCAGATTTATTGAAAATCCTTACAAGGGTTCAGAACAAAGAACTTACATGACTTTAGTCGTTCATTTTAAGCCCTGGAAACCTCAGCACACTGAACCTTCCCCCCATGACTGGAAACATATTGCAGTGCACTTTTCATCTGACAAGAAAAGTGGCTAAAATATCTCAAAAAGATGCAGATGTCAAACATTAATCATAACCAATGCACATTGCTATGGCCCAGTAACTGTTGGTACTTAATTTCAACAAAATCACAATACTCTCTCAACCTTTTCTACGTGGCTGTGTAAACATAACAGCAACTTTAAATCTTGTTGACAGTGACTTCCCTACCTGTCAGCAGGCAAGCAGCTGCAGTTCAAACAGTGCTGCACACAAAAGCACTTCTGAATTCCCACCCTGAGTTCCAACCTCAACAATGTACTTTGGGACATGGTTGAATGCTAAGTCAAAAGTGTCCCTGCTTTACAAGCAATTAAACAATTAAAAAGTGTGTCTATGAAGCAGGGAGCAAAGGTTAATTAGAAAGGAAAATCAACTGGAATTTGAAACAGGACAGAAAACTTTTTCAGAGATAATTAAATCAAACTTGTAAAACCATAAGTATAAGGAAATTATCTCTTCAGCAGTATACCCAGATTATCATAATAATTAGGGACATGATAGACAGGGAAGTACTTTTATGTAGAGTACACCTACCTGCCTACATACATAAAAGTTGCTATCTAAAACCCCCATTAGTAAGAGAACTGGAGTTAAACCGTGATTTCCACTGCCTTTGCTAGCAGATTTATTTTTTTGGAGAAGTCTGAGTACAGAGTAGAAATAAATTCATTAGCCATCCTACAAACTTCTGTTGCTTATTTTCTTTAATAATATATCTCAGATTGTTTCTCTGAGTACATGTATTTTTTATTTAGTAGCATTCTGTTGGTTCAAGTACCTCCAAACAGCAACACACACACTAATGGGTTCAAATATAGAATGACTTGAAGGACTTATGGATTGGCTGTAGGCAAAACATGTTTATCTGATAAAAGATTTTAGGAGAAATGTCAGATAAAGAGGATATCTTTTAAGTTGGTCTAAACAACATATTTAAGCCTACATTCTCTGTATATTTTTGTGCTTGGGTTTTTAATATCTATCCATGTAAATAACATGAAAGATCAAACTGAAGTTGTAGTAGGGCTGTTTGTCTTTAATATCTCAACTCTGCTGTACTTCAAGACATCTCTCCCTAGAGCAATTTTAGTCACCAAAAGCATCAGTGCCTGCAGACTTCTGGTTTAGAAAATTTCTGTTGAAAATAACTAGTATATTTCTAATTATTTTCCAGTCCTCTGGAGAGAATCCCTGTATTGTAACTGCAGCCTGACATTACAGCATGCAGTTTCTTGAACTAAATAAAGCAAACATTAGCAATTTGCTCAGTAGAACCTGATTGCTTTCCCTTCTCATTTACAGTTTGTTAAATGAGAAGCTGTATAAAACAAATAAATGCAGCAGGTGCATGTCAGGTTCTGGTTTGGAAGACTGCCAGTTGATCAACTCCACTAAGGTTTTATTATCTAACTGGAAACATTTCGTTGGTGCTCAGATTTTTCCCTCAAGAATAACCTCTGCCAACTGGAAACAGCTCAATGAGCAAAATGCTGCAACTATTGAAGATTCAGGTAAATGCTCTGCAGCAATCATTGTGCCCAACAGGCTCTTATCCCTCTGTATCTGCTTATAGACACACATATATGCAGGCTAGTCTGAAAATACATTCCAAATTTTATGTCAAAACCACACAGAAATAACAGCAGGCCATCAAAAAGAGAGAGCATGTTTTTCCATGGACTTTGTGATAAACATTAAAACAATGATTGAACAGAAAATCTCATTTTTGGTAATTTGGAGGGCATATTTTCCAGCTGGAGAGCTTCCTTTGGACCACAGTAAACAGCTGGAGGGGATGGATAGAATATTTGGTAATACTGTCCATTTGGCCTTTCTTCTGCTTTCATCAAACTTTTAAATGGTTTGCAGTGGAAAAGCAGGATTGTAGCATCTTGTATTGGTGCCCAGTGCATATAATTTGGAGGAATGTCAGACAAAGTGATGTGCCATGCCATGAATGTTAACAGCTGTAACTGATGCGTTAATGCTGCCCTGAGTTCTTGTTTAATACATGTTGCAGCACTGTTGAAGTCTACACTTGCACAGAATTTCAGCCCCTGGGCACAGTATTTAGCCCTCCTCCCAGCTTAGATGGGAAGATGTAAATCCTGCAGCTAACACAGATGCTCAAGAATTTGCTGTCCTAATAGGAGCTGCAGATTTATAGAGAAGTGTATTTTTAAAGCATCAGAATTGCTACTTTCAGGAGTATTTAAATCAGTTCAGACACTAAGGTATTTCTTCCACTCTGCATTATAAAACATTTCAACCTGTTTATTGCTCCTCTTCTCAGCTCAAAGATAGTGCTCATAGCAAGGGAACATGTAATAGTGTGTTTCCCTTGGAAAAATGTTGTATGAATAATTTTTAAACTTATTTACTTTACATATTTTTAAATATATATATATCACTAAGAGGAAAAATTACAAAAGCATGTTTAAGGTAGAAGTCTAAACTGAATTGTTCTTCAGCAAGGTACATGTACTTTTGCACACTGTATGTCAAATTTGATAGTAGAACCCATGTATTTTTATTATTGCAAAACAGTTTATAAAAAAGAAATCTATAACCTTTCAGAGAAAAAAAAAAAAAAAAAAAAAGAAAAAAAAAAAAAAAAAAAAAAAAAAGAAAAAAAAAAAAAAAGTGCTTAGTCCTGACTGGTTTATTTTTAATATATAGGTAATGTGTGTGGAAAAAAATAGAAAAAAATAGTTGGAAGGGCCTTCAAGCAGCCTTCTACTCTCAGACTCCTAC
The DNA here is from genome assembly GCF_030490865.1 of Poecile atricapillus. Classification (NCBI taxonomy): domain Eukaryota; kingdom Metazoa; phylum Chordata; class Aves; order Passeriformes; family Paridae; genus Poecile; species Poecile atricapillus. The sequence continues at coordinate 14,048,893 of NC_081255.1, read as the reverse complement.
CACAACAAAGGATTAAAAATATCTAACCTATATTTGGCAGATGGTTGTACATCCTGTTCATAAAATCCCTTGGTGATGGAGATTTCATTGTATTCTTTGAAACTTATCTGAAAGAATATCTCCCACTGTCCTTACTTTGGGAAGTTTTTATTAAGGCTGTATATAAATCTCACTTTCTGCAACAGAAGCTCAACCTCCTTGGAGGCTGGGGAAGTTTCTTGCATTTTTCTTCAGTCTTCTTTAAGTCATTTGAAGACCTGCCATGGCTTAAGTCCTGTCTTCTTCATTCTTAATACCAACAATAACCTATTTCTTTTTCAGAAGTTATGTTTGCTACACTTTGGATCCTTCCTTCTCCGCGTCACTCAATCCTCCCCAATTTGTCCTTACATTTCTTGAAGTTTATGTGAAAAAATAGCAAAAAGATTCCAACAGAGGCTTTATTCACTCTGAGTGGAGCAGAATTATTATTTCCCATGTCTAAATACACTCACAGTTTCACATGCCAGAATGAGGGCTGCCTGCCTGTTTCCACAATAGAAAAACAATCCTGATTCACGTTCACTTTATTATTGGCAAGAGGGCACTTGTAAATCACTAGGGTTGTGACCAAGATACTGGTACACAATGGGACAGTCTCTAACTTTTATACATAAATTTCCTTCTTTAAGAGTAGTACTTTGAACTTTCCTTAGTCCACTATAACTTTTCAAGTTAGACCAATTTTTTTCAACTCTTGAAAATGTTTGGAATTGCAATTCTGTCCTACAAAGCTAATGGATCCCCTCCCAGCTTGGTACTGTCTGGAAATCTTGCAAATGGTCCTCTATGCCTTGGAAGGCATCTGTAAATAGCACTTAGAATATCTGTGGGATAACAATCCCTCTATCTCTATCATCTGTATCTTTCTGTCTGATGACAGAATCGAAACGCCCACAGTGACAGAACATTCCCTAATCTAACAGAACCAAGGTTTTCTTGTTTTGCAGAATTCCAGTTTCATGTTTCTCTACTGATGGCCCTCACTGCCCACCATGCCACAGCTCTACCCACAGTCTGCATAAAGAAAAGAGTCACTGTCAGAAATGGCAGTGACTGTGTTGTACCCAAGACACCCCTCAGCTGGGAAGATTTGCTCATGACATTTACTGTGGGGTGGGAGAGGAAACCCTATCATTTTCTCACTTTCTAAAACACTAAATTAATAAGAAGAGAAATTTTACAGAGATAATGTCCTGGGTTGTCCGTCTGAAAATTGTCCTAGAAAATCAGTCCTGGTAGGCTGGGTGGCTGAAACAGCAGGAGGCCTTGAGCAGCTGCCCTTTCTCTGTCATGTCATTTGCTGGCTGGCAGCCTTTTTAAAAAATGCAAGAAATGCAGTCAACACCCACTACTAAAATTTTAAAGCTACTGCCTAAAATAATGCTTTCACAAGGAGACAGTGCTGTAACACCTCTACATAAATGGTATGTGCCCTGCATCAGCTCACTCCTCTACACAGTTTGAAAGGAACTTGCTCACCTAAACTTTCTGCACTTGAAATCAAGCAAGACCTTTTCACTTTAAACTGAAAACTAATTCAAGAAAGGATGGCACAAATTGTACCTCCAGCTACAAGGTTGTAATGTACAGCTACAAGGGGTTGTAATGTAGAGACCGTGATGTATGAGTGAGCTCAACAGAGAAGTTAGGGCAGATCCATAACAAAGGATAACTTCATTGTGGGACTCAGATTTCCCTTTTACAACCTGGGTATTCATACAGGGCTGTAGCCACACTCCTTATAGAATTGCTCTAAGCAGAGGGAAAGAAAACATAGGGAAAGAAAATCCCTACCTTAGATTTATTATTAAATGACTTAAAAACTCCACTTTCACTTTAGATCAGGATAGAATATTTCTAGCCTGAAGAGGCTTTCTGAAACTAAACTTTTCAAACTGTTAGAAAGAGAAATCCTACTGAGAACTAATTTCCTTTGTCTTAATAGAAAAAAAATCATTGTTTTGGAACAGAAGAACACTGTGAACATGTGGTGTGGACTCAAATAGCAGCTCAGGTGTTTCTGGCATGACCCCTGACAAGGCAGGCTAAGCAAAAGGAACTTGAAATTCACTATTTGTCTAAAATCTACAGGATCAAGGATTCACCTCCAGTAAAAGTCATTAGAGTTTGGCTGAAGGGCACACAAACTTTTGCATACACAAAAATTTAAAAGATCAAAGGGATGAGAGACAAAAATTATTTTAAAAAAAGAGATAGTCTCTATCTATAACAAAACTACAATAATGATAAAAGTTTCTTTTTCAAAGACATTTTCCTTCAGTGTTCTGGCTAACAGTTTCCTCAACATGAATTTGATTCTGTACATGAATATGCTGTTTGCAACAGCATTTGTAATGATCTACTGGCTGCTACCCTTAGTCTGTCTCAGGGGTACTCCAAGCTCAGTTTCTTATCCAACTTCTACTTCCTCTACTCTGGGATAGAATCTACCAACTGGTAGACAACCAAAAAAAAATTTATGCCCTTCTTCATCCTCCTCTTCTTCACAGACCATCATCAGGGTTTAGGACACTACCTGAGGTACCTTTTCTGTATGGCCCGCATGAGTAATGAAGTCAGGCCAGTCATGATTCCCACAGAAAGTCACAGAGCATGAACAGGCTTCAGTCTGGAGAAATTTGCCTGGTTTTGAGATGTCAGATGGGATTTTGAACTGCCTCCTTCCATCCCTCCCATTCACCTTCCCTTCCACCCCAAGAAAACACAGTTAACTGTGATCTGCAGGTGCTTCTTGTGGTCCATGACACGCTGCCTTTGCCATTTGAAACATGAAATCGGGTAAGGCTGTGCTGTCTGTGAAAGGATGAATCCGGCTGCTGAATCAAACCCCCCGTTTTCTGTATGAAGAATAGCAAAAGTCAGACATTGCTGCTTCTCCTCTCTTTTCTATTTATGGCACTGACAATATGACTTTATCTATTTTGCATAATCAAACACTTTATGCTTGAGTGGCCCCATTGTACCAAAAAAACCAGAACAAAAACAACAAAAAAGGGAACTGGGCTTGTGAAGATAGTGGTTTGTTAAGTAACCCGCTTAGCTGTGGTTCATTTTAAGACACATTAAGGCACCTAGAAAGGGTTGCTTTTCAAAATACAGCTTATTCCCAGAGTGCATTCATAATGCATGGTTTCATTTGGGATTTTATCCCCGGAGTGGGTTAAGCCAAGAAAGGTGGAGAGGCAACTCAGAGACATGCATTTATTAGGTAGCAAAAACTGAGTGAAGGATAATATCTTTGTACTGATTACAAGAAAATCTATTGCTCAGGAAACAAATTTCTGAAGATAAGGATGACTATTATGATGCTCAAGGGAGAAGAGCTTGACAATAAACCTAAATGGCAAACAGGACAAACACACTGGTCACCTCACACAAATTCAGAAGAAAAGATGTTTTCTATGCTTTACAATCACAGTAAAGAACATCAGGACTGGGATAATATTCTAAAAAAGGATTGCCTACTGTTTCTGTTGCAAAGCACATGCATTAACCCATGAATCCACAGAGAGTGATACAAGGGTGTTTCTGATGGTTTTGTATTTACAAATACATTTTTATCTACAAAACATTTACACTTGAAAACTGAGAGCACCATAAATGTAAGAATTTGGCCAACTTGCAGGACTGATTTAATCTGTGAGCAAAAAAAATGGCAAACCTTGCTACTCCTCCCCTAGTGGTACCAAAAGCAAGACAAATTGAAAGAAATCAGGTGGCTGGCTGAGAGGAAGGAAAGGAAATAATCTACTTTTTGTATAAGAGGCATACATCCCTATCCTAAAAATGAAAATCTGATACACGTTTGAACATCAAACTGAGATCTCCTGAGTCACTTCTGTCCTGGTTTCTTGCAGATACTACATCACACAAGGCATTTAAGAAGCTTCTGTAAACTTCTGCTAAAACATGCTCTGCAACATTTGTTTAGATAGTTAAGTTTTAAGTCCTAAGTTATCTAACTCCTGCCATGTGCAATCTCGGGAATGAGAGATGTTAATTGCAAGGAATGAAATGAGCAATGTAGCTATTTTTAAAATTACTGTCCAGGGGCTCAGCTGTGGCACTGAAAATTGCTTGTTGATAAAAGAACTGGATAAACATATTTAAAAACACATTATCATGATTCCTGCATGTATTGAAAACTTGCCTTCTGAAGCCAAAAAATACCCCCTCTTAACTACTGAGACTTAAACAAACCAGACCCCTCCTCAAAAAACTTACTGTAAGAACATCAAAAGCTAAGAGAAACAAATTAGAAGCTCGTGATTAGCTACATATAAGAATGTGCAACCCTTAGCCTATTCAAGCAACACCATCTTCTAGTACAGAAATATAAAGCAAGAATATCTGTTTTGCAAACATTAGCAGTCTTTCTAAAATGAACTTGCTATAAACAACATACACCACAGCAGAGTTAGAAGATACATAAACACACTGTTTCTAAATTCCATGTAGCTCTCAAAAGGAGAAAATACATAATCTACTGGAAAGTCAACAGCTATATTCCATCTATCCATGATGATTCTGCTTTTCTCTTATGAAAATTCCACTGTACTTTTTATAAACAGTCCCACTTGTACCAGTTTTGTTAACAGGAGGCAGGACAGGAAAGGGGAAAGCAGGGACCAAACTTGTTTCTCTGCAGGAACAGATCCTCTTTCCCTCTTCACTCTGTCTTTTGGTCAGTATAGAAATGTTCAGCTGCTGCCCAACCCCTGCACATATTGCAGGTACCTCTTTCCAGACTTGGTGCAGCACAGTCCTGTCAACGTGAAGCATGCATAAAAACAAACAAAACCCAGGCTCCCTAAATCAGTAAGAATAATAAAAACCAGTGTTTATAACTGTTTTCACAAACACCACCATCCTGGCTTCTTTTCGATTCTAAGCATGAAGAGAAACATCTGATTTCTGAGTATGTAGAGAATTCTTGTTTTTTTTTCTAGACAATGTTTTTATGTACAAATGTACTCACATGGCACCAGAAACCTGATGGTTTTTTTACAATTGTGTCCTGTCATTCAAAACTACCTAAATTCACCAATAGTGAGAACTGGGAATTTTCAAACACTTCCAAGTTTGAAAGTTTTGATTAAAAACACTGTCTCTCCTGAAGGTAAAGAAGGTTCAGTTGATTCTATTACTACTTAACTTATCCAAGGGGGGAGAAAAAAAAGCAATGAACAAAAACCAACTTTATTTTCTCATTTCTAATAATACAATTTAAAAAGAGATGTTCAGAGCGCGAGATCTACCAGTTCTGTGGCTCTGATCTGAGCAGCTTGGAATTTAAACTCTGCTATAAAACTCATGCAAAACAAATCAGTTTTGGCATAAATTTGTTAAATTTTGTTAAACTTTACATACACATCTAGACTTGTTTAACTAATAAAACAAAGCACAAATTAATTCTATAATTCCATCTTAATTTCCATTCAAATACCAATAAAAGGGTAATTAAAGAAGACTTCCATGAACAGCAAACAGCAGGAAATTAAAACATATATAAAGGCAAAATTGCTTTAAAAGATGAAAACCAAAGTATTGCAATCTCCTGGGTAGGAAAAAAAACTTCTCTTTTCTACTGAATATCTACTGAAAATTTATGTATTGGAAAGTTCCAACCAATGAGAGCCTAAAATTACTTCAGAGAAGGGAAAAATAAAGTGAGCTACCATCAAAGAAAAAGGTCAAGTGAATTATTAAAAATCAAATTCCACATCACTGCTGTAAAACATGACTAGATCTGATTTTAAATAATCCACATTTTACTACAAAAAATTGCTTCTAATGGACAATTAGTAGACAACTGAGCATTCAAAGGATACTAGATATTTCTGTATGTGAGAAACAGATATGTGAATGTTGTGACAATAAATTTAAACTTTTAGTACCAAAAGCAAGACAATGCCAACCTGAAGATTCAATGCATAATTTAGAAAGCAATTAAGCATACAAGAGAGCTTTATAGTCTGTTGTACAACTGAGCAATTGTCATTATTTTCTTGAAACTCTAAGAACTAAAAAGCACTGTATTAATTGTGTTTTATTAGACCAAGAAGCCTCAGAAGGCTGCAAGAAAAGATGCATGGTGAATGACAAAAAAGATTTCTCAAACAAAAATCCAAAACAAACAAAACAAAAAAAACCCAAACTAAAACCCCAAACCCCAATCCAATCACCATTAAAAACATTTGGGATCATTTACACTTCCTGCATTTTCAGATTTGGTACAGCTGGGCCTTTGTATCCCTGTGCACAAAGGTTTCACAAACCAGCGAAGTGCCCCTCCTGATTTGATAGCACCAGAGCACTGCAGCTCCAGACGGGATGGAGATGGTGCAAAGCAGGGAATCTCAAGCTGGAAGAGCCCCTGCTGGCACCTGGGGCTGTGGGGCAGCGACAGCTTCCAGCAACGGAGCAAAGGATGCACCAGCAGGCAAAAGAGAGCAAACTTCACTTTCAGCTTTGCAGAGGGATCCCTGGAGACAATCTTCCCTTTATTCAGACATGATCCAGCACCAGGCAGCAAGGCTTTGCTCTGCCCTTTCCATTCCAACAAGGAAAGGCCCAGTAAAGGCTGCTCTTCCTTACAGTATATCAGACCTACTTCTGATCTGTCCCAGCAAAAGCCATGGAAGACAATCATGTTGCCCTGTGGTCTCCATGGCAATAACTGTGCTTCATAAATTGGTTTATACAGAATCAATATAAAGATGTGCAAATCCTTGCTGGAGATTTTCCTCAGCTATACCAGGTTTGAACTTTAAAAACATCAATTAAATCAGAAAAATGATAAAAGCTTCATATGACCTGCTTCTCTACTGGCTTTAACTTTGAAAATAATTTATGTCTGCTCCAAATGGGTTCAGAGTAGTACCATCCTCATGGGGTAATGATTTATGAAGTGTTAGCACACAGGTGAATGTGTGTAGTGCAAGAACTTGCAGATTCAAACCCTTTGTTTCCCTTTGTTGCTATTTAATTATGAGTGAAGGAGAAGCAAAGAGTTTAAATAAACTCAGTCAAGTGTACTCTGCCAAAGAAACACGAGGGGATTCAACAACTTACTATAACTTTCTATGTATTTAGACTTCAGTGTTTTTTAAATTTGGGTACAGCCCCACTCATGCAACTTTCCCCACGCTCATTTCCCTTTGTTCTTTTCTCTGTCAGATTATTCTGTTTATTTTGCAATTCTACTTCCCCTCTCCCCCCCAGAATGAATTTCTTACTAACACAATTCTGAAGACAGGCTCGGAATCTAAGGGGTTTAATCTCCCTTAGCAGAAAATGCTGCCTTTCCTTGGTTTTCAACCTTCAGTGGAAACCACACCTTAGAAGAGCATTCAGTAAGGAATCAAGGAGCCAAACAGTCTGAAGACAACCTTTGGTCTCTAAATGAATAGAACTGCTGCCTTATCTGTGCTGTTAAACTAAAAGTCAAATTTTACAGCCATTTGTCTTATAACTAACAGTAATAGATATCTCAAACTTTCAATAAGATTTTCATGTATGTCAAAATAATCCATTGTGAAAACCATAGAGAGAACAAATTTCATTAAAAAAAAATTAAAAAAATGAACATGATAAACAACATGGGTGGTGTCATTTCATGCTTTATTCCTGCAAGCCAAAGGCTTTGCATTTTAGATGATCTGTCTTTAAAATGTTAGGGTGAAAAATAAACCTAAATCACATTTTCTTTAAAAAGAATAAATTAATTGTTACCATCAGTATAGAAAATCATATCAATGAATCAATCCAAATTCTCTATTCCATTGCATTATCTAGGATATAAAACTGTTTTCATGTTAGCCTATAATTTTATATTCCAACAAATGTTATTTGGGAACTAAGATTGAAAGATGAAGCATGGAAGAAAATGACATTTTGTGTACCATCTAATTACCAATTATCTGCCAGTGGAACTAATCAAATTGTATAAATTTAGACTGCAGATTCATCAACCAATTACCTTAGAGAACATGTTATACCCCTCATCAGTGATTCAACCAACAGTCCAAGCATCAAACAACTTACTATGGATATTACAGGGATCTATTTTATTCAGAGAAACACATCTCCAAGCACAGTAATTAAAAGCTGCTGCAAGTTATAGTATTGCTAAAATACTACTACTGATATAAATGTATTTTAAAAGTGTCTAATATTAATTTATGCTTGTAACTTAATTTACAAATAAAAGGAGTGATTTACTATACTGGATTAAAACAGATTGATTTTGATGTACTGTATTCTACAAAATCACACCTTCCATAATATCTGCTTTCTACACAGGCAATAAAAGGATGAAATGCAGGTCTGGCTTCTAAATAACCATTCATGCATTAATTGAGGTGCTTCATTTAGATTTAGAAGGAATTGTTTGGAAATAGAGTATGCCAGCTCCTATCTGTGAATTACTTTTCTTTACATATGAAAATTATCAATTAAGTATAATTCTATTTTCATACCCCCAAAATGTTACTTGAATTATCTGCAGGCATTAATTTGAAAACACACCAGCTGTTGGTGAATGTCTTTCAGGATATATTTCAGAAGAAGAAAGAGAATAGTATGTTTTCTTCCTTTTCAGCAAAACACTCAAGTACATAAATATACTCTGGTTAAAAGCACTAGGACACCTACTTATGTTAACACAATCTGAGCTTTCTATTATTTTGCCTGAGCATTCTTCTGGAATTAATTTCTAATTATGTTTATAGCACTACCCGCAACTTTTCTAGGACTCACTATTTAAACATTAATGAAAATATTAATACCTTCTTGAGACTCAAACAAACAACTGGAAATTTGGTGCAAAAAAATAAGCTTTTAACTCACACTTCTTTCTCTGCACAAACAATGTGGATAATTCAAAAATTTCTTATTTGATAATTTAATATGATACAAAGTATATTAAAAATATATATATTGGCTCATGTTCAATCTTTACTCATGTTTTAAAATCTCTAGGTGTTTCCCATTGCTGTCATGCAGCTCTGCAGACTGCTGTGTGCAGTGTGGTAGGAAAGAGAATCCCACGTGTTCAGGGTGCAGATCACAGCTTTCCCCAGGCAGGACCATTCCCTTGAATCTCATCTACAGGCGCAGAACTATCAACAGTGATAGATGAAAATTACTCAGACCAGTTATAGGGGCAAGAGAAAGGACATGGAGCAACTACTGAGTGCACACAAAATGTATCACAGAGCAGCTCAAAGGAAAAGCTGCAGCCCCATGAAGAGCAAGGTGCAGAAAGCATCACAAACCAGAAAAATAATCAAACCTTTTGAGAGGGCCATAAACACCAGCATGATTGTCCCAGCAAACAGGAGGAAGAAACCTCCATCAGCAACATGTAATTCTTCACAGGATCCCTGCAAGCTGCTGACAACGCACTGCAATCCCAAGATGGCCTCTGCACCTGGAAGGGCAGAAGCAAGTTGAGCATAACACCAAAAAGCAGACAGGTTCAACATTCAAGAGTTCTTTTAATTTTTAAATGTAGCTAAACTGTATAACTACCACAATGCTGTGAAGAGGAGTACCATTGTAAGTGAACCAGTAATCACCACTGTATTTTGATCCTACTCCTAATTAAACTAACAATAAATTCTGGGCTTCGTATACCTGATGCATTCCCCTTTTTGCACAAAACAAGAGTTTGAGCATAGGAATATAGAGATGTGGAAAGGATATTTGTCCTGTCCCATTTTCATGTTCTAAATTTCAATATGCTGCATATAAATAAGTCCATATGTTCCCAGAATCCATTTGGAAATCACTGCTTCCTCAGAGTGCTCATTATACCCAGACAGATCGCTTCCTACAAGCATCCTAATCAGGCAGTGGTTATTCAGCTCCCTGATGCCTCCCAAAATACCACTCCTATTTCCAGTAGACAAGCTAAACTATGGCAAAGTTAGGCCTAATTTTCCTATATCTAGGGATACAATCAAAAAATTAGATTTCTAAATATTTGTTTTGCTTTCAGTGGAAAAGCTCACTTCTTTAAATATAATTTCTTTCTCTCTTCCCTTTAGAAAATGTGCACTGTTTGTGGTAACAAGCAGTGTTAGGTGTACCTACTCAGCATATAATACTGGCCCCCATGGCCTCAGACAGAAGGCTGCACCTGTGTTTTTCACAGAGTTGATTTAGAGAAGGTTTGGTGCTGCTAAGAAATCAGATGAAATTAACTCCTACTGTCATTCTCTTTACCCAAAAGAAGAATTGAGCTCTGATTCCCATTTTCTGAATGGGAATGGCATACACGTTAAAAGTCAGCTTTGGGAATTCCTCTTCTGTTATTACCATGAATATAATATCTCCACATCTCTCTTCAGACAATATTGTCAGTAATACTTTGTCTAGCTATAATTCTCCCTTTGGGAGCCAAGTACACAAAGATGACAGCTTTACAATTTAATTAAAGGCAACAATGGAAAAAATATAATAATAAGGTGAGCATAACATTTCATGAGAGTCAGATACAGAGGAAAAGATTATTGAGCATCTCATTGATATAGCACTGAAACCATTTTATAAATGAGACTGGCAGTCCCAGGAGTTCATGCTGTGATGCTGGAGAACCCCGCTTGTAAGGTGCCTTTTCAGTCTCAGATTGTATTTAGCAAGAGAAAAAGGAGACAAAAAATGCTTTTACAGCTAAAAAGAGCATGAGATGCATTCTATTTGTAGATAAGTATCAGAGATAAGACAGAGTCTATCTATATGAAAAAATTCTCAATATCATCTGTTTGCCGAGAGCTTCTGACTTCTGACTGCAAAGCCAGACAGAAAACAAGATTTTAAGGGAAGGTGCTTGGTCTTTAATGTATATAGTCTATCTTTACAGTTTTGTTCTAGTTAAAGTATATTATATATAGTAATATATTCATTCTTTGTTTAACATTGGGCTGTGTGTACTGTTCTCTTAAAAATTACTCAGGAAGCCATTTCTCTGAGACACGTCTAGTTTCTGAGCGGGAGCCTTGGCAAAGTGGAAGGCTTGGAAAAATGAAATGCACAAAAAAGAGGAACAAGACAGGCTCAAAGGACAACAGACAGCTTAGGCTAGGGCTTTCTACCGGGAAAGGTAGCCTGATCTGCAGCCATCAACAGTACAGTGATTTTAAACAAAACAAACAAGGACAGGTTAGAGAAGATTGTACCACGGGCTCTCTCACAAGTGAGCAGGCAGTGCATCCACCTGCCATGCAGTTACCTTTCCTACCTCCCTCTCCATGTGGGCATTCCATGCAGAGCATTCACACAGTTAGTTTCAATGCCTTGAGAACTCTATCACAACAGACTGATTTATCTTAACTGGATTCTCTATGATTCCTCTCCTGATCACTTCTTTGCACAAATCTTCCCCTCTGTCTATTGGTCTTGGAGGCAGAAAGAAAAATCCCCCCTTTTTCCTTTCATAGGGAAGAGGAAATTTAGTGTTTTCTTCTAAGATGGATTATGTCACTAAATAGGATTTTTTTAGCTCTTCCTTGTCAGGTGAGCAAGAACTCAGAGTGGGTGTCCAGCATCATCTGTTATCCTGTGTCAGCAGGACACAGGATTTCACAGTGCTCTTTGGGTGGAGAATACAGAGATTGGCATATGTAGGAGCAGCACAAACCCACACAGCCTGACTGTGGGCTTGGGAGACACTCATAGTGGCAGAGCCAAGATTTAGAGAAGAGACTGCTTTCAAGAACCAGGATTTCTACAAGAGTGAAGTTTTGCACTGTAAATAGTAAGAAGGTAAACAGTGTCCTTTTATAATTCCTTATATAATGCCTTATGATGCCTTTTATCTCTCCCTACAGGCAGTTACACCTTCTGTGCATAAGACACACAACCACATCAAAAACCTCATCCAACATCACCTCCATCACTGCCACTGTGACATTGATCATGGCAGTAACAGCATCTGAGGAAAGCATCTCCAGGATATAAATAGTGTCTTAATTCCTGTTTGTTTAGGCTTTTTTTTTTCTAATCTGTGGATAATGTCTGCCTGGGATCCAAGGAAATATGGTACTTAATTAAAAATTATACAAATATGTTTGATTGAAATGAATATTTACCAAATCCAGTATTTTCACACACCTGTTATTTCCCAGACATGAGATGCAGCAGTTGGCAGCAAAAGCAAGTAGAGACAGGAAAAAAGTCCTCCTGTGTAATAGAAAGAATGTCCATTAGCTAAATAGAAAAAAACCCAAGATGACAAAGGGGAAATAACAGACTAGAAAGTTCAAAAATCCAAATTAGTGTTAACAGTTCAATTTATCTTGCATAATATTACAGTAATTGGATTGTGTCTATCATACTGCTGTTGTGACACACTTGGTTTGCTCTCTTTGTTCTGACAGTTTCCCACAGAGACCTCTGTTAGATGGAGATCACTTTTGCAAACTCCAGCATCTCTATTCTCCCTGCTACCAGTGCTGAAACGCACATGGCAGGCTGAGCTTCCAACACCCAAAATCCTGCAGACCTGTGTGACCTGGAGCGCTCCTCTTCACTACAGCAAGACATACACAAAGTGAAAAAGTTCTCATATATTAAAACTTTAAGACTAACTTAGTGTGACTATTAAGAATGTCAAAGCATATTTCTTGTCTTGGTGGTTTAGTCATCAGCAGTGAAAGGTAAAGGAGTAATTTTCATCAGCCACAGAAGACTGAATATAGGTCACGGTGAGTTCAAAGACAAATAATTTAAGAATCAAAGTCTCAGTGGAATGCATCAGAGGTAAAGCCAAGTAAATCACTGTGTCAGTATGACTGATTAAATATTAGCAAAGAATGTGAATTGATCTTTAAAAAGAAGAAAAAAGAACTTTGTATCTATTATGCTGTAAATATTTTTTCTTCCATGCTACCATTACGGTCTCCATTTTATTGTATTGACCTATGATAAAACTATAATGTTTGCCTCAATAAGGTTAAGCACTTTAATTTAAAATCCATAAAGGTGAATCTCAACTAGAAACAATGCAAAGCTAGTCAATTGTATAATGCTCATTCAGAATGCTCTAGCATTTTCATATAACTATCAGAATAAATGCTGCAATTCATCTTAAATCTCAAAAATAAGCACTGAATTTCATGTGACTAATGTTCAAGCAAATTGTCATATTTCATGTGTAACAGCAAAATCTTCAATCTCAGTGTTGCAATATTACAGATCAGCTAAAAAATAAAAATAAATTAAGAATGTGTCCCAAAAAAAAAAAGATAATAGAATATGTTGATATAGTAAAAAGTCCCAAACAAAATCATCCCTTAACACATAATGCACCTCTGGATTAATATATTTTTTAAAATTCTAAAACACCCCTTCTATCCATTAAAGCTCAGCAAGGCATGTCTTTAAAAGTTACCAATTTGAATTGTATACATACTGGGTTTTATTAGAAATGTCATCTTGTGACAGGATAATAAGAGAAAACAGTCTAAGTTGTAACTATGATAACAGCTCTAGTCATCCCAAAACTAGTTAAAAGGAAAAATTAAATGACAAACACTAAAATGCTTTTGGGATATACTCTATTTGGAAAATAAGAAGTTTCTAAACATGTCATGCATATATAAGAGATTAAGAGGAGAAAAGCAGGGCAGCAGTGGACAGGCTTTGGTAGATTTGTTATCCAGGCATTTCAGACTCTCCAGGAGCAGGTCTGCTTCTCACCATGTATGCACAGCAGTCCTGGCTTTTTCTTGAAAGGACAGACAGGTTGGCCATTTATGACCTATCCACTGTAAAAAAAATTGCTTGTTTACTTGCATCTTCATAGTTAAGGAAATAATTCAAAGGAGATATTACCAGAAGACATCCTTCTGTGAATTTCTATAGGTTACAAAATAAGATATTTAGACAGACTCCTCTTCCTACAAGGAAACAAAAAATATATTTAGACATCCATAAATAGTAAGATCATCAGCTACAGAATGGAGCCATTTTACTGTCCAAGTTAATGTGGAGTCCTTTTGTTTAATGCTGGTAAAGGCATCAAAATTCCTCTCACTCTTTGGACATCTCATGAGATTTCTCCAGCCTCAGGGCTGCAGAAACTAACTTTGTGCTTGAAGGTGGAGGTGAACATTAAAAACGTAAGTTGAACAATAAGAGACCTGGAAAACTCACCTAAGCTGCTCTTAAAACTGTTCTGTAACTCCCACATCTCTATTTATGGTTTATTTATAGGGGTTGACCTGATTGGTTACAGCAAGTAAAACGTCCTCTGGACATTCATCAATATACCCAAGTTGAACTATTAACCTGAGTTATCTTGACAAACCAAACTTCTAAAATCTAATTCAATATAAAATGTTTTAGTAATAATAGGGTCACAAATTGCACTAAGACTTCATTCAGTATCAACCTATGTCATAGGTTACATAAATCATATAACTATACCTTGAAATGATTGCACCTTCTAGTGTAACGTTTGGGTTTTTTATAATAAAAAAATAAATTTTTTAAAATAAAAATACACTCAGTTATAATATTTGTATTACAATTGTTTCACCTTGGATAACTATAAATTAGGAGCTCTGAATTTAATTGCACATGTTAGTCCTCTAGCTCTCATAAATAGTAAGAAGATATCTTTTTTAATTCTAATATTTTCCCCCTGTGTTTCCTATTCTTAATCTCTGTTTCCTGTTTTTCTTCTAATTTTCCTTTAAAACACAGCAGCATTTGATAGCTTTGTATCCTGGGGGAAGAAAAAAAAATGTATACAAAGGAATATTTTTACCTAACCATAAAATGATGCCAGAAACCCAACAGGGACCAAACACCATGTTGGAACAAAAATAGTCCAGAGATACACTTTCAAAGTTGAGCACCTGCTGTAAAATAACCATCTGTGTTTAACTGTAATTTAATTATAGGTTCATTCCTTTTGTGTACACTAGAAGGATCTCATAGGTCTTCCCTAGTTGGTCTGCAATCAACTTTGGCATTTTGCAAAAGCAACAGACATGTTCTCTTAATAACACTTGCTAACTTTTCTTGTTCCTGTTTTAGCAAAAGTCTTTAGGGATTTTGTAATGCTATTGAGAAAAAAAAATAAAAATTTCTACTAAATCTGAAATAAAAACCTGCATTAATTAATCACCTGCCCTAAAAAAGCCAATATTATTGGCTATCAAATTACCATTTCCCTTTCCACAAAAGTAAATCAAGAATCGCAGAGGTCGAAGATATTTTTTTATTATTTTTAAGGGGGAAAGGTAATCAGTATTCCCCGAAGATCTCCAAACTACTATGGCAATCTATATTAATTGAAGACTGCAGTGTACTGCACAGTACCTCAAAGCAAAAAAAAGTTCATAGACATTACTACTTGCTGAAACCAAGCCAGTCTATGTGAATTTATTGGAATTAGAATAAAAACCAACACAGTAACTTCTCACAGGTAGAAGGATCCAGCTAGAGACCCCAGATTTCATCTTAGTATGACCAACTCATTAGGCCAAATGATTTAAAAATTAATGGCCAAAGTTGGCCATCTAATAAAGACTTGAAGTCTGAAGAATTTTTTCTAAGACTATTTAATTCACTACTTAATTAATTACAAGATGAAGGATTGAAATGTCTTACATTTTCAGTGTACTTTTATATATTAATTATATATACGCAAATAAATTGTTAGCTGCTGAATATAAGTCTGTCCTACAGTTGAAACTGCAGCAATCAGTGTTACAACCCTGCAGTCCACAGAACCTTGTAATAAAAATTCTAATAATGCAAACTAGCAACTTCAGAAAAAGAGTGGAATTAGACCTGAATTCAACACTGGCTCATAATAGACCAAATCTTGAAATATATATATAGAAACTAGCTTCCCTGAACATTCAACCACTAGCTTCCCCCTAGATAATAGTAATGGTAAGGTTTTTCCTGTTAACAGTGGCTGAGAGAAATATCAACATTAGCAGGATACAGAAACTTTCATATAATCTTAACTATTGAAAACTACAAGAAAATCAGAAGTGAAGATGTCTAGTCAGATAAAACAATAGTCTCCCCAAGACCCTAAATCATATCTCTCTACCTCTCTAGCATTATTGCTGTTTTTTTAATATATTTGCAAATCCCTTTGTACCTTAAGCTCATACACTCATTAAGCAAACTCTTGCAAGGGACAGCATACTTTCTAGGTAACCTAACAATGCCAATTACCACTCAAAATCAGACCCACATTCTTCACTGACAGTAAATCAATGTAATCTAATCCTGAAGTATATTTGACATAGTGAAGAAGAGTGGCCAAACCCAAATTCATATGCAAACCTAGGTGTCATTGAAAAAATCCTGCACTTTGCTCACTGAGATGGAGCACAATTGTTGAATATTATTTGATTCTGTGTGAAGCAAAAACATTTCACCAATTCTTTCTTTGCTATTCTTTCTTTTGGTGAAATACCTTCAAAGAAAACTCTTATGGAAATGATGCTGAAATTAAAGTATTCAACAAGTTCTGTTCTGTCAAACTTTCTCAGTGCCACACTGATGTAAATCAAGCAGAAAACACCTCTAATCTCAGATTTCTGTTTGCACTTGAACCCACACAGATCCGTAGCCATCTTTCAAATATTGGGAAATGCCATTCCAGTAGTGCCCATCTACAGGCAGAGAGGCTTTTCCTGCTTGAATTGGTAGCAACAACAGAGGCCATTCCATGCAATGTAAACACAGACAGGATGCACATGAAGGAAATGGGCACCTTGACTAGGACTCTGGCACGTGATGAACAAAGCAAGTAGGTGGATGCATACTTGCAAATGGAAAACCTTTCTTCCCTTTTTCTTTTCTTTCAACAACTGTGAATAAACAGCTCTAGACTGGTTCAATAGCAATTCCCTACCCATAAGCAGCTGTATGCATGCTAGATTTAGTCCAGCTGCTAAACAAAATATAAAACAGATATCTTATTGCAAGTCTGATTGAATGATCAAGTTAAAAAATCTCTAAATAATCATAATTTCTTAAAAGAAGAAAGACCTGAAAAAACCCCCACCTGAAAAGTTTATGAAAGATAATACCATCAGCAAACCAGGAAAAACCATGAGCAATTCCGATGGTTTTACCACATAATTTGCACCAACCTTTTACTCACAGCTGCACAACGCAGCTCTGAGCTGTGGATCCTCAGGCCTGAGGCCTGCAGCTGCTCCAGGGTGGCAATGGCCAATGGAACCCTGAGCTGGCAAAATTGGGCAGTCTTTGGGAAACACCACAGCAATGGCCAGCCCTAGAGCTTTCCCTCACCTCTGAGCACACAGGCTTTCCAAAGCAGTCTCTAAATTCCCCAATTCCACACCCTCACTTCAGGAGACAGGGTGTGTATTTCACAGTGACGCAGGTCACACCTTACAGGAGGCGAATTTTATATAGAAAATATTACTCTGTCTATTACAGAACATGGTGGCAAATCAGTTAAAGGTCTGATACTACAGGGAGAAGCACAAAATCAGAGTCCAGATGACTGCAGAGAGACAACAGTATATACAGGGATGGGCGGAATGCCACATGAGTAAAAAATCCAGAAGACATTCAAGGAGGACACGGGGGAACATCCACTGCTCTGCAGAGTTATCTAAAAAGCTGGGTTTGACACTAGGTTCCTTCCCAAAGAGCCTTTTTTTTCTGTTGAGGCTTAATAGTGTAAACATGAAAACATTAAAAGTGCTGAACAGTGTAAAGAAAAGGTGTAGGGGAAAATTCATTCACAGCTTTACAAATTGCACAGTAAATGAAAAACTGAAATTACAATCTTAGGCCTGCAGTACACTAGAGTACCCAAAAATATAGTTACAGAATTTTACAAAGCAGAGGTGACACTTAAACCATTTTTACTCTCCTAATTATTAATTACAGTCTTCTAATATTCTGGATGCCCGGCAAACACCACCTGGGCTGCATGGACAGACATTCTAGATGGAGTGCTTAGCTTCATAATGTAATTTTCAATTTTTCTATTCAATTAAAAGGGCTGCAGGTCTTTTTGTCTGTAAAAAAATATTGCCCATAAATCACTTCTTCTTGCTTCCCTATCAACTCCAGAAAAAGAACTTTCTTGAAACCTCCTAAAAGCTCAGTTATTTGTAAATCTCTCTTTTTGCCTTTAAGAAAGAGCTGAGCTTTCTTCTGTTTACACTATTCCCTTAATTTGCTTACAGCTAGGATTGATTAAACACATAATAGCTAAACCTTCTCTTGAAAGGCAATTTGCAATGGCCATGCTGCCATGCATTTTAGATTATATTTTTAAAATAACTGTTTCCTCAAGGGTATTACCTAACCTCTAATACCACTAAACATTTAAAGGTTTGCATTTAAGAATCCAATTTCATATACAAAAATAACTCTGTTTACTACAAACCCAGTCTTCCCATTTCAGTCAAATCTGCTCAAATTCTGCCTCTAACATATATTCCTCACTCTGATCCTGAAGTTATTTTTTAACATCAGGGGCTTTGATGAAATAACAGATTGAATAAGACCTCCCAAAGTCTTTTAAGACCATTTCTAAACCTTTTATCAGAACTTTTTAACGCTGTTCATTGACCACAGGTGAAATTCTCATTACTGATAACTAATCACATTGCTTCCATAGATATAATCTGTCATTTATTCCACATGCTACTCTTGCTTCCAGTGACAGCCTCAGCTAAATTAGTTTTATTTAGATTTTACCTGAATGTTCAAACATATAATTTCTTATTTTAAAAAAAGGGTAAAAAGCTGATGCAGTAGAATGAAAATAAATAAATCTCTGTAACAACACAGGTGACTAAATAACTGAATTCAAAATTTTAAAAATACATGCACTTTATTAAATGCAATATGTGCATTAGGAATGTATTAATTGTTTGGCTTTTGCAGAATTTCTGATGAATATTAATTACTAGAGTAATTAACAACATAGAGAATACTCATAATGAGTTCAAGTCATATGCTTTACTGTCACCCTGGAGTTTTAAAGCACCTGCCATATGTTCTCCTAATAATTGCTACTTTTGCTTTCTGAATACAGTAAGGGAATTTATTAACTTGTGAAGCTTCTGAGATATATGCACTTGTGACTGGAAATGGGGAAAGAATGCCAAAATGTTATTTCCATTCTTATGTAGTCTGATTTAATACGAGGTTAGACCTAAGGACAAAGGCTAATTGATATATTTTCATGGAAAAGCAAACATCCAATGAAAAATTATCCTTTTGAAAGCATATGAAAAATTAGGGAAACTCTTCTGAGTCTGGCAGTCACAGGGATTTTCAGATCAAGTCTGTCTGACTGGGTTGCATTCCACCTGTAATGCATTTCTCAGTTGTGTTTTGTTTATTAATATTTTATTTATATCCATTTTCATTATTAACATGCTGGGCATGAAGTCCCCCAGTATTCACTCATTAAACAATAAAGTGTTAGCTATGCTTGACATTTTCTTGTTGCAACAAGCTGTACACAAATACATGGAATTTGATGCTGTTTGTGAGCAGAATTTCTATCAATTTTGTACCTGATGTTTAAAACATCTCAAACTCTAACCAGTAAACATAGAAATTAATATAGCTTACAAAGCAGACCTTTACAAAAAGATGTCTACATTTAATATATGCTAAAATTATTCTGTAAAAAAAAAAAAAAAGAGAAAAAAAGGACTCGTATTGCAAATAAAGGAACCCTAACACTCTTATGAAGGAAGAAGCTGATTATTTAAAACTATCCTATGCAACTCTCATTCACCACTTGAAAGAACTTTATTGTTTTGTATAATTAAATATGTAATTTACTGCAAGTCCTATCATCCAAAACTAAAATCTTAGAGAGACTGGTCCTAAATGAATTGCTAATATAGCAATTTCCTTTTACTTCATTGCCAATAAATGCAGCAAACAAAGTATTTAATTCATCACCTCTTGATATTTTGGAGTTGAAAATAGCATTAGCTATTAATTTTAAAGCTGTGATAATATATTCCAGCAAAACTACATGCTTTTTCTTGTGCTGAAATCTGGGTTGTATTGAAGCAAATGAAGGATTCACTATTTACTTCAGTGGAGCTGAAATCTCATACTAACATTTAAAGAAAAGAAACCATCAGTCAGAAAAAAGACATACTAAAAAGGTAAGTCCAATTTATCAATGTTTTTCTCATCAGAGGCTTCATACCAGAGTTGGTTGAGGAAATTGGCTTTAAATGGTTTTGAGTCCTGCTCTTCTTCAGGAGCTACCCTGACTAAAAGCATTCACAATTTTTTAGTATTTCTGGAAAAACACCAGGCACAGTTGTCCTTGTTAAATACAAAACAGGGGTTAACAACAGATCACCCGTGGATCTATATCGCTAATCTGCATTTTTATGTATACCTATTTATCTTTGTGTCTCTTTATGCAGAAATATGTGAGGCCAACAACAGAAGAGTATTCCTTTGTAGAAAGTTTAAAGTTTTCCTCAGTGAAAACTGCTAGAGACCATTCCTTCTGAAAATACCTGAATATTAAACAGGACATTTCCTTCAGCAAAGCACAAGTGTCTCCATGCCACCCACACCAAAATTTCACAGAAGCAGCATTTCTGGCATTTTCATATTGCTATGTGTTTAAAATATTCTTTTAGCTTGATGTTATAATAGACAGTCTAATTCCCAGAGCTTTGATACCTGCACTCTTAGCAAACCTTTGCCCAATGTTTTTATTAACTCAATTTAATGGAACCTTTTTTATGGTGACCTTAAGAATTTAATAACTCCGCAATGCAAGGACAATACCACCTGCAGGCTCTTCTGGGATTAAACTGTGGTAGTTCAATATGTCTGCAGGAACACATAAAAGAAAAGCAGAAAAAATAATGTCAGGAACTGCACAAATCATTTACTCATTGCTGAAGCTGGGAATTATGCCTGGTTATAGTGTCCTGTTCTGAAACATGTGACATAAAACTCTGCATCTGATACATGCTGCAGCCTACTTAATGCTGCTTAATGGTATTAATCTAGCTTTGATCATGTCAGATATGCTGGCAATTTTCAATTCCAGAGTGTCTTCCTTTCTGACAGACACTCTGCATATCTTACAGATACGATCAATACGTTATTAGTCAACAACCTGAGAAGAGGCACATAAATTAATCCTTTTCTGTCAACCCAGCAGTTTGTACTTGAGTGAAACCTCACCCTTGCAGTATGCGTGAGACTGATCTTAATCCAATTAGGGTAAAATGAACTTTTTTTTTCCATGGCACTCTCCATCCATGTTAACTCAACCCCCTGAAGACAGCTGCTCTAAGGAAATAACTTTATGCTTGACCTTTTAAGGGCAAGGTTAAAATCAGTATAGATACATATATATGCAAGAAAAGTCAATAAGTTTGCTCCCTCTCAATTCCTCCTTTAACCTCCACTAGCACCTGTAAAATAATGCCAGGGAACGCTGCTGATTTCAAAGTGACAGGGATGTATTTATTTCACTTGCATAAAGGACTCTGTCACTTTAGCTTTACACTGAGTACAGCATGTACCTTTGTTTTGCTGAGGGGCAAATTAATACAGAATGACAGCCCTGTCTGTAGTATTGTGGGATTTGACAAGTAGAGGATGTTAACAGCCTACAATATGCAAAACAAATAATTTCTTCTCTTTGTGATAGTTACCAGATATAATGACAACAACCACTAAGGAAACAAGACTTGCTTGGTGACATTATTTCTCCAGCATGAAATGTAGGAGAGAGGCTAGAGCTAGAGTGCATTTGAACCCATTTTGATGGCAGTAGAATAGGGTGCAGCTCTGTACTAATGATGCAGTTCATGCAGGAGGGGGTCCTTAGTAAGGTAGTACTTAACTCATTCCTTTTTCACAGTTTTTCAACAATATGAAATATCATGACTATGGACCATGATTACTCTTCTTTCACCTAAACTTCCTCTAAATATCTCTGTGGACCATGCCTAACTTCCCTGTTAAAGCTAAATGACTAAACTCCACCCGGTCCTGCTGACTAGGCAGGCAAGGAGGGTACCTGGAAGCAGGTTACAACTGCAGTGCTGCACCCCTTTGCCAGGACTCCTGTGCTGCTCCCTCAGCTTGCGCTCTTGATTGCAGCCAGGAACAGAAAATAACACCAAAAAACAGCCTTCTCCTGGCAATCCCTATGTATGTCCCTTTCCCTTGCTGTCCAGTCCCACATGTGTCCCTGCACACCTTGTGACAGGGAGCAGGTGTGTAGCACTGCCTTCGTCCCTTAGCCCTGCCTAGATCAGGTGGAGTAGTCACAGGAAATGTTAGCATGTCAAAAAATTACCTAACAGCTAAAGAAAGGAGAATCAAAACCTTTACTTGGTGATGTGCAATGGGCACCAGTCTCTTTCTCAGTATGGATTCCTTACATAGAGCATTACGCCACCAACAGACAAAAGACAAAAAATGAAAAAAAAAACCCAACCAACCAACCAACCAAGCCACAAAGAAAAAACAGAAAAAATTTGATCTCTGAAAACTTCCCAAGGCAAAGAAGATGAAGCAAAGACTGCTATTTCTCGATGTAGAAACATGTATTTTTTAATGTCATTTATGGGGCACTGCAGTAGAGACCGTAATCATCTTGAAATCAACCCAACGTGGTTCTGAACCACCGCTCTTAGCCTCTGCTTAGTCATACATAATTTTAACAATGATTTTGCCTTGCTTAAAACTTCAGCATTTTTATTCCAACTAAGACTGTAGTCCTGAGGTTTGTTCTACATGATTTTTTTGTTGCTATCCAAAACAAGTAGCTTCATTAAATCAGGATGACCTTATTTTCCAGCATAATTAAGAAGGATAAAATAATTTTATCAAACTCTCAAAAGTAAAAATAGCTCTTAATAAGACTAAGCAAAGAAATCTGTAGGTCTAAAGTCTTGAGGCGTAATGGATTAATAACATACATAACAGTGTAAACTTACATCCCACCACATCATCTTAGTACCCAATTCCAAACCTTTAAATCATCAGCATGCCTGTGCTGTGACAGGATAAGAACAGGCATTCCAGGTTTGAGTATACTATTTGTCCAGCAAATAACTATTTTAATTTCCTCATTAACAGTATACCAACAGGTATAACTATGTCAGATGCTTTCTGCACAGCTCTTTCTCTAAACAAAACTCAGTTGTCAAATTCAGTTCTCAAAAATACCTACCTGAAAAAGACTCACATCCCCCTGGCAATAAGTGTCACACCACAGAGGATGGGAAAAACACAGGAATGAGATGAAAAGAAGTATCTTTGAAGAAATATTTCCTAAAGGTAAAATTGCATTCCTGTCTTTTTCCTGAACTTCCTAATCCCAACAAACTTTTTGGCAAGTTGCTCTGTGATGTTCTCAGGCAAGAGAAGCAAGTTCACCATCAAAGCAAAGTTCTATTCCCCAATGTCAAAAGGTTTTCCATACCCAAAAAATATAACTTCAAGGAAGAAATTATTGTTTGGCAATGTCCTAGACAGCTTAAAAGGAGATAGGAGCTGCATAACTAAAAGCTTTGTGTATAACAAACTGTCAGAAGTGCTGCTGAATATCCTGTTCTAATCAATGGTGGCAGTGATCCCTGTCTGACTTGGTGAATTTTTCAGTTCCCTACATATTGGATCATATTCACAAATATGTCCTGCAACCATGGAACTAACCCAGAGTTTCCAAGAATCTTTCATGGGACAAAATATTAACTGTATATAGATTTTCACATACAGATTGATATTAATGGGACTAACATTTGATTTTACACATAAACACACCTATGCAGTTTAATTTATCAGGCCATAGTTATCAAACAGCAGCAGTCAGCAGTTCACAAGGAGATTGTAAATCCAATTAGGAGTACTTACACATACAGAAAGATGTTTCTTCAGAATATATTTTCTTGTTAGTGGGATGCCAATTAAATATATGACAAAAGCAGTGTTGATATTTCAAAATAGCATGCAAGTAAGCACAATAAAATTAAGAAATCAAAGCAAATTGCAATAAGGTCAAATCAAACTATTAATTCTCTAACCTGGAAAAGAGACCCTTTTCAGTTAAGGGATAATGCTCCAAGGTGTAAAGTTTGATTGCAAGATCATATTCTTTACTGCAATGGTTTCCTGCTTATTGTTTGAAGAAAGACTTTGACTTTAGTGTTTTGGTACAACAGAGGTACTCAATCATCACCAAAATGCTGTGTTGTCATAGCATGAAACACACTGAAATATTTGTTCAGTATCAAAAAACTGGGTTTTTTTGGTTTTTTTTTTCTACAGAAGATACATTCCCCCTTTTATCTTTTAGTGCACCTCAGACTTGAATTGGGACTTATTTGTAATCAGAATAAAGACTCTGAAGTGCCATTGCTCACCGAAGAAAACCAAGAATCTGAAGTACATTAAAGTCAAAGGCAAGTTTCAACAACATACAAATTAAAATACTTTATAAGCAACAACAGCAAATTAAAAGATGGGGGCAAAGAGTAGTCATGAAATGAAATTCAGATACTGGTTATTTCTTATCTAATAAATGAGTGACAAGTAACACAGTGCAAAATGTATTGTAGCAAACAGTTTCACAGTTGTATGTTTTAAAGCACTATTAACAATGGCAGAATTGTTGCAATTCTTAATAGATTTCAGCAATCCTGGGTTCCTCCACAGATACTTTTTCTGTCTTATAGCTGAAAAAGTGAAGTATTCCAAATCTTAGAAAAGGCCATTTTTACCCATTTACACTAGAGAACTATTAAATACAACACTTACAGAGGAAAAAGAAGACACACACAACCATGCCTACATCTCCTTGGAGACAGCCAAAGCACAATAGACCAGGTCTCAGAAAGGGCAACTACCACATTATTGCAAGCTTCAAAACTCAATAAAGACATTTTTATTAATAATTCCAAACATTGTCTTGGGTTTTTCATCAAGAATGAAGAACAATTAAACTCTTACTATCTTTACCCTAATGGCATTTGGAACTTTTACTGAAAATTTCTGATTTTGCTGTGTGCCCAGTAAAAAAAACAAAGAAATATGTTTAACCTTTTCTTTCATTTCAATTCACAGCTTCGCTAACAAGTTTACTGGAAGCATTCTAATATCTGAGCCTATGCCTCTGACACGCAATAATGAAGTATTTTGTTCATATGCTACTTGAACCCAAGTAGCTGCATAGAAGAAATCACAGTTCAGCCGGCTCCTCTCTTTGCTTATTTTTTACTTTTATTAAATGCTCATGAAACTTCTGACTTCTCCAGTGGGGCAGCACTGGGTAGATGTAGTCTGAAGATTACCACACTGGTTTTTACAGCTGCTGATAAAAACAGTTATCTTAATTCTTAAGGTTTCTTTTTTACCTCACTGCAAAGAAATACTATTTGAACTGTGCTTCTCTTTCACATTTCCTCTTTTCTCTCTTTCATTTAAAAGAGACTGATAGAAAATATAATGCAATATTGATAAGAAAGTAAAACAAAAAAAGTAGAAGTGGGGGAAGGAAAACACACAGGGCTCAAGAAAAGCAAATTACTTAACTTGGGAAATCTTACTTATATTTGCTTTCCTTGTGTGCATGGCTTTTGCTTTCCCTATTAAACCATCTTGATTGCAACACATGGGTTTCCTCACTTTTCCCCTTCTGATTCTCCTCCCCATCCCATTGGTAGGGGAGGAACTGAGCAGCTGTGGGGTGTTTAGCTGCCAGCTGGGCTTAAACCATAAGAGCTACTCAGGATCTAACAAAACCACACTTGTTGCAAAGCTACTGCTCACACTGAAACAAAACCTAGATGCCAACAAATAAAATATGCAGCCTCACACTGCACAAAAAGAAAAAAGCCCCAAATCTGGATATTGGTATGTGTCTCTTTCCCAGTCAGTCCTAATTAAATATAATCTTAATAAACGCGATTTGTTTGAATCACAGAATATAGCATTTCAAAAAACAATATTATTGTTTCATATAAAATGCAGTGACACTGCCTCAAGCAAAAGTAAAATCTATTTCTAATCACAAGTTTAAAAGAAAAGATAATCACTCTATGTCAGCAACACTCAATTAATTTCTCTTCAATAGCAGCATTCCAAGAAGCTTAAGTAAACTGTTTGCTAAAGAATAACAAACCAGTACATGGTATCTACTCTTCCTCATGAGTTGTGGTAATTGCATTAAAAAGGAATAAATAAACCCTGGAAACCTTGAAGAATGAAACAAAACCATGTCAAATATTTTAATAACCACTAATTAAACCAGTTTTCAGTCTTGTTGAAAACTTAATGTTTTTCATAGTGTATTCTGAAATACCAATTTTTTGTCAGTAATAAAAATTCTTTAAAAAAACTGCAGAACCAACAAACATCTTTCTCATACAGGAGTTACAAGTGAGAGCATATTCTGTACACTTTATAACTCATCTGCCAAGAGCCCTGGAAAGGTGCTGAGGTCTTGCCTTCCTCAGCATTCAAGTGTTTCTCTAACAAGTCTCAATAACAGCTCTGGATGAAGCCTTGCCACTGGAAGAGAGTTCTTCATCCTTCATTCTGCTTTCAGAAGTTATTTTCCCTTGATAAAGACAAGCTGAAACACCATCAGTCCCTTATAAATTGCTAACGCTAGAACATTCTGTAATGAAGAACCAGTTTATTGTCTGGGACACTGTGGCAGAGTTTGTATCACAGCACTGTTCAAATAAGACAGACAGAAACAAGACCTACACAGGCTCAGGGCTCCCAAATGGAGTCTGAGCACGTAAAACTATTTGTTGTGTCTTGGAATCCTGTCTTCACCCCAAGTCAATATTTAAAAAACATTTTAATTAATTTAGAGTCAGAATTTTGCTTATCCAGATGAGTTATTTGTATGAGCATTCTCTTAGTTCCCTGTCTGTAAAGGGCAGGAGAAGAATTCTGAGTTCTGCCACCTCTGGTGGTCATTCCCTAGCAGCTCATGGAGAGACTATGCAGCTGATCTGTCTTAGAGTTTATTTTTGAATAAAATGGATAATCTGCATGGAAATCTAAAACTCAAAATTGTTGATGTACAAGTGCCTTTGCTTAGACTGATGGGTCCTATTTTGCTCGCCCACATAAACCTGAGATTTTGGGAGTACAGCACTAAGGTACAGAAGGTCACCTAAGATACAATTTGGATGAAGAAGTTCTGTTTTGTTTTGCTGTAACTCTGTAACTCTCATTATAATTATTTGGATTACTAAAATTGAAAATCAAGACAAACTAATGGCAAATATCCTAAGTTAAACCATAATAAAACACTTGCTAGAAACTGAAGTGCAAGAAGATCCAGATCAATCCAAAATCGATGACAGAAGGAAAGAAAGAAGGCTCACTGGTTGTCTCTATCCTTATTGACAGCATAAGGTCAAGAAGGTCAGAAAACAGGCAAGAACAAACTGTTTTTCTCTTTCTCTTCCACTCATCTCTTTCCCCTCTACTACACAGGTTCATACTTCATCATCTTCTGAGGCTAACAAAATTTCAATTTCTGTGTACTTCTAATGAATTTAACATGACATCACACCAGAACTCCAACATTTTCTGCTGTAGTGTGCACTTTTCCTAGGAGTGATTCTCAAGGATAGGTCAAACCCACAAGATTTCATCAAGTTCTCTCAGCAGAAATGTCAGCATATTATTACTGACCAGGAAAATTTATAGCAAAATAAATATCTCAAGGGTAATTTCTTGTTCTATTAAGCAAGAGAATATTATTTCCAACAAGAAGGCTGATGTGACAAAATACAGTTACAGAATTACAAAATTAATGGTATGAAGTCTACAGAAAGTTGTTTAAAGAAGTGACCCAACTATCAGTGTCTTGACATGCCAGAGAAAGTTCCAGAGCAAGCATTTGATATGCTAACATATTTAAAATGAATTTTTTGTAAGGTTTATCTTATTATTGACTATTTGAAGCCAATTAGCAATTAATAAAATGAGAAATAAAGTTCCATCTTGCTGGTAAAAGAAACTTATTACTTTTGTACACTCCTTTCTAGGAAGGATAATGCTTTTTGAATTAAAAAGGGCAGTTCAGAGCATTCTGCAACCAACTGTGAACTACAAGATGTCTCTTAAAAAAATACTTTATCTTCAAAATAAAACAAGAGAAAAGTTTGTATTAGTTCCTTATACATGTAAATCATCCTAATATACGCCTGGCAGGAAAAAAAAAAGTAAGTATTAGTTTGCGTGTAATGCAGGCTTATCATAAAGGTTTTCCACACTGTTTTCTAGGTCCCTGTCAATACTCACCAGAATCAGCATCCCTTTGATCCCAGCACTTGTCAGCCATCTGTTTAACTGACACCTGTGCAACAGCAGCTCAGACACAACCCCATTTCTCAGATGCTTCTACAAAGACCTCAACAAATGAGAAACTCAGAAAGGAAGCGCTGCTCAAAATATTTAAGCCAGATTTGATGCTTCAAATGAATGGGAAAGTTTGTGTTGGAAGGCACATCTGAAGGCCTGCAAAGACCAGCTTCAAAGTGTGATCAGGTTACTCAAGCCTTGCACTGGTAAGATTTTTAGAGCTACAGGCTTGGAGTTTCCACTTTCTCTCTGGGCAACTTGTTCCAGAGCATAACCTAATTGGCATCCCACCTTACAGTTTAAAAAATTCTAATTTCCAATTATTTTCCTTTATTTCTACTATGCATTTTACAGTTTTCTAGCACTACTGGAAAATAAAATGAAAAAGGTGCTGATAAAAGCTTTAATTAGACCATAGATAAGTGTGAAAAGCTTAAGTATAAAACACACATCAGAAAACCTATGTTTATTAATTTCATTTCCACATGTTATTATATCAGTGACCTATGCTGATCTTTACCATGCCTTTTTCTTGTTTCAAATGTCAGATATTACACTGCAAGGAATTTGGTTTATTTGGTTTGACATACACTGGAAAAAGACTCAGCAAACGGACAGCTGACTATTTGCAAAGACTAAAAAAGCCTCCCATCTTTATCTGATTGAAAGCTTCTCTGATAACCAAAGTTTAGGAGGGTAATACAAACAATTTCTCTGACAGTGACCTAGTAACACATACTAGTCTGCTATGGGATATTGCTCCCAATAATGTGCTCAACACACAACTTGTCCAGACATGTCCAGATGCTAAACCAGTTTTTATATTCTGGCTTCTCTTATAACTCTCTCTCAGTGAATTATCCTGCTCAATACATAAAACATAAGGATACTAAGGAGATGTGAAAATGTTTTAAGTCCCTAAAAATGGGCAGTGCATAAAGCTGGAAGCTTTATGGTGACACTAGCCAACTTGGGCAAAACAGTGGGTGTCTCATCCCCTGCAGAGTAAAGCATCTTGAAGAGGAAGCAGATAAACAATTTTGCTGGTTGCTACAGAGGAGGGTAAGAAAATGGCCTCATCACCTGCCCTTAGGAGACTCTGGCATAAAGAGATTAGTAGCCCTTAAAATTAAAGGTAGTCATTTGATATATGGTGGTTCACTTTCTGAAAGTGAGAATATATCTAAAATTCTTATTTCTTTTGAATTGTCCAAAACTGATTGCTGCTTTCCAAATTTTGTTTAGAATTTTCTCCTTTTGCCTTCAGCTTAATTTTCTTTTTGAAATGGTGGTTTCTTTGGTGAACTACAATGTGTACAAGGTAAAGAAATTCCAGTCTTGATCAGAATAGCAGAGCATCTGCCCTTTAAGTAGTCCCAAATACTTCTGTACAAATAAAACAAAACAAATGCTGAATTTTCAGAGAGAGCATATACTCACTCCTGTTTCCTACTTCTTTTATCAATTCCAGATGATAATTTTAAAACCATTCAATGTTGATTTATATGATCTTTCAGGTCTCTTCCAATCCCCTCCAGTCCTAACCATTCTATGATTCTGTGAAATACTTCAAGGTAGCAGCCTCCCCAGACAATATATACCCTGTACAGTGGACATGTTTGTGCTATTAATCTGGTGCTTCTGTGGTTTTTAAGTTTTCCAGCACTAGCACTTCCCTGTTCAGCAGTGCCAGCCATGGCATCCCTGTACACACAGAACTGTTTTGCTGTGGGGTCAGAATGAGACAACATGACAGGTCAAACCTGAAGGGATGCTCAGGTCATGGGTCTTCAGATATGGCATCATGACCAATGAAACATGGTAATGTTCCTGATATAAACAAACCCCAAACCTGCAATAACTCTGGAAACCTGGTTCTGCTTTTTTATAGCTCCTATTCTCCTTTTAATCTAAATTAAATTAGCTATTAATTTGTGATTCAGGAAATCACCTGAGCTCAAAATTCTTTGCTATTTTCAGAGCCATCTCTCACACTTAGCCTTCTAACTCTCTCACCTTCATGTCATACCATATGCTTTTTACAAGCTCACCTTCCTTTACTTATCTTCTAACTCCTTCTGTGCTATTGGTAATGCAAATTGACTGCCAAAGCCCACGTGAACATTCTCACTCTTTCCCCCTGTCTCTTCCTTAAGAGTTTAATATTCTTACTTTATTTTACACTGATTTTTCAAGAGTCTTTAGCTCATTCCCTTGGCAGTAATGCTCACATTTGGCCAACAGTCAACAAACATTGACACAGAACTGCTTTCAAACCAGAAAGGGCTTACCAGGCTTAAGGAATGGCTCTGTGGTTGGATTTCCTGGTTTTCCAGCCAATTTCTATGACTAGGGAATCGCAAACTGGTTGCTTCTCCTGCTTACCCTTCTCCATATCTAAGATAAAAGAAGAGCACACATCACTTTCTCCTGATTACAGCAGGACTGTTGTTTCTCTGGGGGTTAAATACTTGGGTGCTTTGGATATCTTTAGTCACAAAACAAAAATTTCATTCCTTTGAAGCTTGTGGATATATAAGATTTCCTGACTATAAACCTGTCAGGTGCAGACTTACCCAGACAGGAGTGACTAAGAAGATGTTCTTTATTCTCTTCTGCCTGCTGCATTACTTAGCACAAATAAAAAGACAAGTGACCACGCTCTAGGTCTGCAAGCTGAACTAATGTGTTTCACTGCCTCTAATCTCCACAATTACTGCTGAATTTTCAATCAAGAGCCATGACTGATGTTATAACTCAAATACCATTTTATTTTCTTTAGTTCTTATATAACTGTGGTTATTTATTCTTTGGTATTTGAGAGTCATTTTTCACTAAAATCAAAAGAGCAAACTGAACATATTGCCAGAAATCCAGTGCAGAAAATCATAGTGTTAATTTAATGAGAGCTCTGCTATTCATTTGGCAAATGAGACAGTGGAGTGGCACTGACATATGTAGAGCAGGGACCAGTCTGAGATGAAGTGGCAAAGAGCAGCTTAATGTAACTCACAGATAAAACTGTCACTGATCTTGCTCTCTGTCTGGGATTCCAAGAGAAAATGATGGGAAAGGCATTCTGTGCCATTAATGATAACTGAATAAAATGTGCCAATGAGAGATAATAATACACCTACATGACACAGACCATTAAGCAGCCAGTTACAATAGTCTCAAATAACACAAACAAATGAAAATAATACTTATGGTCAAACCCTTGTCTTATTAAGCTGTTGAATACTTTTCAGAATAATTAATATGACCTGGAAGTTATAATTCAAAAATTTAAACTACTGCCCTGTCTGCTTTCCCCTAGTTAATAATTATTTAATCCAGAAATGTCAAGATGTGCAACAGTAATAATCAGAACTGTGCTGAAGGAAAGGCTTTTGGCTGCAATTCCATCTGCAGAAATAAACAGAGAGGACTTCTACCCCTATGAAAAGCCAGCATGTTCTCCCAGGTATGTAAACAAAATTTGCTTTGAGGTTAAAAGCAAAGGTGAATAAAATTGAAAAGCCTAAGAATGAGAAATATCTTTAGCATCCTATTTATCCTTTTTCCACTGCACTGGAGAGGTGATTATTTTTTGATTTTTGATTTCTTCTCTAAATAACAAGTGCACCACACTTGTCCTTTCTGCACACAAGGGGCTGATGCAAGATCTGGCTGAAAGAATTTAGAGATGCCACTCCCATGGTTCTGGTCACCTTTCTTTTGTCTTTATGGGAACTTCAGGTTCAGTCATAGGAAGGGAAAAGACCTTGACAAGGGTCCTTGAAAATATCCTTGAAGGCGTGTGATGGCCACTGACATATACAAACCCAAATGAGAGCTTGTGCACTGAAAGTATTGCATCCTCACATATTCAGTCTTTTCTAGACTCTCAGATGGGAGTGTTGACAGGAGCACAGCAGCCCTTGGTGGGGACACAGGGCTCCTCCTGGGGGTGCCTCCCCTGCCTTGGCCCACGCAAGGGAGGACGCTGCTTCTCTCTTACCAAGTGGAAGATTATCAGCTCCTGCTGGTCCCATTCCAGGGCTGGGAACACCAGCTCGGTCACCCTGGATCAGTTTCAGCACCCAGAGAAATGAAGGCAATACACAGCTGACACTACCAAAACTGTATGGATTTAACAGCTTTGGAATGCTGGGGACTGAGGGGAGCTGGCTCACAAATGTTTCTTTAGAAGAGAGATTTAAGGTAATACTGTAACAAAACAAGGACAACCCCCTAATTAAATGAAATTATATTCTTTCAAGGCTTTTCAACATCATTGCAAATGTGTTTAATCTTGCCCCATATTATTTTAAGATTTCTTTTTGCCTAACTCTGTGGATACTGATTAATATCCAAAATCTTCTTGAAGCAGACACAATTTATAAACCAAAAGTATGGATAACTAAATGCCCAATTTAAATATTTCCTGCACTGCAATTTAGTGCCACAGTTTTCAAACACAGTTTAATTTCAACACTTCCTAGTATTTTTTGTCGTGAGTAATAATAAAATGTTTTTATTAGGAAAGCCTAGATCTTACTTCATGCCAAATCAGATCAGACACTGTAATGCAATGTTGTTTCTTTAAGTAAAGTTAAAAATTTATAAGCCTTTAAAAAAGCACTTTACTGGTTACCTTTTAATTAGGGGGGGAAAAAAAAAAGTTTGAATCATATCTATATAAATTTCTGCATTAAAATTTCCAAATAAGAAAAGTAGTTTTACTTTTTATTAAAGCAAGCTGGGTTGGTGAGTGTCTAGATTCTGGAATAAAGCAACCAGAGAACAAATCTTGTACATGTTCCCTAAAACAAGGAGATAAAATTCAGATATCTATTACTGTGCAGATTCCTACAAAACATAACCTACTAGCTTCCCACTTTTCCCTTTTTCAAGATGATCGAAGGAATCTGTTAAGTGAGAGGCACTTTAAACCACTCTCTTCTTCCACAGTGATGTCATCTACTTGGTTTAGTTCAAGTGCATCTTTATCATTCTACTCAAATGCAGTTGCCTTGTTCTTTTCCCTTGACTTGCTGCTTTTTTTTGCTTTTGTCAGTCTGGTTGTAGATTCTCTCAGGCAAAGACCAGCTGTTAATATGCACAGCATCTCTCTGTAATCAGGACTTTTGAGAGGTTGTTACTAATGCTCTTGGGGAACTACCACAAATCATGAATAAACAGGAAGCTTACACCTTGGCCATTAGATCACATCCTTTCATTTTCCTCTCTTTGTGCATCACTTCATACACTAGTGACAAAATAAAACCTTGGGCATAACCCAAAAGGATGTTCAACTGTCTTGTCCTTTGATTCAAATGGGTATTTTTTTTCTTAATGTTGTGCTCAAATCACTGCATTCAGTGACAAAAAAACGAACTCTTCTTGCTTATCTACTTGTCCCCTTCAGGGACACATCTCATTAAAAGCCTTTTTGGTGCAGTGTACCCTTTCACAATTCCTCCAAGGAAATGTAAAAATGATCTGATACTGTAGTTTTTGCACTGTCTCAAAAATCAGTACCAGGATTCCTGATATTATTTAAAACAACCTGACATGGAAGTAAATCCTTTTATTGTGCCAAGTATTTTATGAATAATTAATTGGTCCATTAAACCTTTTCCTGCAATGGGAATAAATTAAAAAAAGGACAAAAGTACTTTGAAAGGTGAAACTTCAAGTGGTCCTGCCTGATAAGCCAAATTCCTAGAGCTGCCCTTGTGTTTACAATAAAACCTCTCTGCTAGTTTTAGGTTTGAATGTTTATGCTATCACTGCAATGCATAGTTCAGTGAGGGGATTCAAACAGCAAGAGGAAGAAGATGGTAGACAATTTCTTGATGAAGCAATTTTGATGAAGCATAGCTGCAGTGTCTAAAGATATCTCTGCATAATGCTGTTAATGTCTTACTGAATTGATCTGTTCAATTTGTGCTATTTAATGAAGCAGAGCACCTGACACTTTATCATAAGCTTGTATTGGTTAAAAGTGTTTAGCTAGATGTCTGTATTGCTAATGGTATTTCCATGCCATATTTCACATTGCAGATTTGCAAAAGTAATAGTGTGGATAAATTCAAGGTATTTCAGACTTTGGAGAGCACACTTTGGGAGGCAAAAGACAGGCTAGTAAAGAAAAGGCCGAGCAGTTTTATAATACAAAGAGTGTGAACAGCAAATAATTGTGCCATAATTAAAGAAAATAAAACATGTCATCATGCTTCTAGATGGAAAAAGCTGGAAAACAATCAGGTCTGGCTTTAATAGTTCCAGTGCTCTTGTGTAGTATAAATCTAGCAAAGTAGAAATAAAGGCTACAGTTTCAGAAAGAAAACATTCAGGTGTTCACATTGAGAAATTGTTTCATTCTACTCATCAGTTTTTAAATTTAGATAGACCTTTAACAGTCTTGCAAAAATGCATTTATAAGTCCAGTGTTCATTAGACTGTATTTGTCTTTAATAAGAGCCATATATTATGGTTATAATAAAAAATTAACTTTCCTCGTTCTTGGTGGCAATGAATAAAAACAACTGTAGGAACAGAACACTTTTTGTACAATTAATAACCTGCAGTTGTCATTGGACTGTTGACACAATTAGAATGATCTCTTAAAAGTTGTCAGAAACAACAAACTTGTTTGCCCAGCTGTATTCTGGGTCCTCTGGAGTTCTAAACAATTTAATTTGCAAATGAATCAAGAAGGCCAAGGCCAAAATCAAATTTCACTAAACATAACACATTGTGAAACATATGTTCGTCATGTGGGCTGGTTCTTTATCTCTTCTGTATAAAATATACCTTGTGACTTTCACTCTGGTTTAATTTGGACAAACTTTAAATTAGTATTAGAAAAATAGAAATGGTCAAAAAATTCAAGATTAGCCTAGTATATGATCCCCCTTAGACAGTAAAAAGTAATTCAGAAAAAACACTGAATAAAGCATATTTATCAAGGAGAGATTAGGCCTTACAAATAGCAGCGATGACTAAATGCTACAGAAATTCATGATCTAAATGATTTTATTTTTTTTTTTTCACTAGTGTACCATACTGCCTTTCAAATATTTCTAAAAGTCTGGATAAAAAAAATAAAAAGCACTTCCAGAGAAGTGCTGGATAGCAATGTGATCACAATTAACTGTTCTTTGGTGTTAGTATTTCTGAAACTGTTTTACTGCTTCCATCTGAACTGACTCAGTTTGCATCAAGGCCCATGAGTAGCTAAACAGCTCAGGAATGCTGCCTTGAGCCTTTAGCCTTCCATGAGCTTTGTCATGGGAAAGCATATAAAGAGCATCAACAATCCATCCCTGTATCACATTGCTCAGTCCATATTACATGGGGACCAACTATAGCATCAAAAGGTTACATATTACATATATTTATGCAATATTTATATCCTACCTTTACATATTACCTTACCCAGGGAAACATTCTATTTCAGTTTTTCCAGCTGCTCTCAGAAATGACTGAGGACAATACTGACAGAAGAAAGAAACTCGCTCATTCATGAAATCTCTGAGGTCCCCCAGTTTCAGACCTGTAGGACCACATGTACACTGAGAGAAACATCCTAGGACATTAAGAGGTACTCTGAAAGAGTAAGCTGGCATTTTATCACCTTCCAGAACAAAGCAGCACCACAGACTCAAGTGGAAAGGAAAGATAACCTTCGAATTCAAATCTCTGGCCAAAAATAGAGCCAGATAGGATTCAGAGATGAGCTTGTCCACAAACCTTCACTGTAATCCTATACCAATGGATTCAGGTCCAAATTTTGGCACTGTCCTGTTAAACTGTTTCCTCACCAATTATGTAACAAGCCTTTAGCCTCAATAAGAGATTGCTATAGATAAAAATTCAGAAAAGAACAACTCTGTCTCTAATTTAAATAGGGGTAAAACCATGACCTAAATACAAGACTTGCCTATCTTGTCCATCCAGATGAGAGTAGGATAATCTATTATTGTATGGATGGGAGGTACTCAATACAATAGAAGTTCTAGTTTTTGTTGAGAGGATGCATGTACTCTTTTAATAGATATAATGTTAAAGAGTTCAGGAGAAAAAAATGTTGCAGTACAGAAGATACAAGATAAAAACCTACACCAGCAATTTCTAACCACCCTGCATAAACAAAATGTTACCTTTTCTAATAACTCCACTGCCCAGCCCTAGTAGAGAATATGTAGAGTTAGGAGCTAACATATATTAATGATTGCATTATGTAGTTTGAACGAGAAATTATATTCATTAACGAAGACAGTAATATAACTTGTAAAATGTTAGGTACAAACTAATTTTACCAAAGCCCTCACGGTTATAGTTTCCTGGAAAAATTTAGGCTCCTTTTTTCTGCAGTTGGGAAAAGGAACTGAAAATCTTTGTCATTCCCCTGTAATTTTCAAATTAAATAAAAATAAAAAAGCCTCCTTACTAGACAGGAGAGATATTTCATTGGTATGTATAGACTTGTTTGCTTTTCTAAATAATCTCCAAATACTAAGTATTCCTTTTAATTTACAAAGTTGAAAGTCAGGTACAGGGCACTTTCTCCCAAGCAGATGGTACAGCACCTGGAGAGTCAATTCCCACTAGGGGGTAACAAACACATGCAAGTCACAAGAGTCAGTAAATCTCAAAACGTAAGGCAACCTGCTCCACTTTGTTCAGAAGCAAGACAGTAGGACACCATTACCTGAAAAATGCCCAGTGGCCTTTAATTTTAATGAATATTTTGTTACAAATCTCTCCCTGATTTATAATTGCCATCCTGGTGGATAAAGGTCTGGGCATGAGCCAACAGTGAGTGCTCTCAGCCCAGACTGCAAACTGCATCCTGTTGGGGCAAGAAGCAGGTCAAGGAATGGCATTCTCCCCCTCTGCTCTGCTCTTGTGAGAGCCCACCTGGAGCACTGGATCCAGGCCTGGAGTCCTCAGGACAAGAAGGGCCTGGACCTGCTGGAGCAGGTCTAGAGGAGGCCACAAAGACAATAGCAGGGCTGAAGCACCGTCTGCTGTGAAGACAGGCTGAAAGAACTGGGGCTGTTCAGTTCTGAGCAGGGTGAACGGGCTGAAGAACTGGGGAAGGGAAGGCTCTGGGGACACTCACTGCAGTCTTCCAGTATAGAGCAGGTTTTCCAGAGAAGCTGTGGATGCCCCAACCCCAGAAGTGTTGAGGGCTGGGTTGGATGGTGCCCTGTGCACACTGATCAAGGCACCACAGCCCATGATGGGGGGGCTTTAAGGTCCATTCCAGCCCACACCATCCTGTGACTCTTCCTACAAGCTCTCACCAAGATTATCTACTCCCTCCATGCCTTACAGCACAACCCACTTTCTCATCTTTACTGACTTTCTGAAATGCCCTGAGGTTGTCCAACAGAATGCTCAGTTCCATGGTACCTGTTCTGGTACTGTAATTCCAGTGATGCCACAGCCCTAACCGTGTCTTGTGCCTGTTTTCCTTTTAAACCCCACCTCATCTCTGGGCTGGGTCTCCAGCCCCTGAATCTAAAACTCTTAGTCCTCAATTTCTGTCTCTTGCTGCTGCTGAAAATTCACAGTAGATTCTTATTCCCTTAGCATATGAAAGTGAAGTGTTCCCAAAGTAATAATCCTGTACATATATTGCTCCGAGCCGGTGAAGCAAGTGCTTGTTGTTTTCCAAAGGACAGCAACAAAAACGTGCAGCCTGGCTCAGCATTTTGTGGTTTTTTCTGCACACAGAATGTGCCCAGAATTATTCTGGTTTTCTGAGTTCCATGTCAGCAGCTTTCTTTACAGTACAAACTTGACAATTCACTGTGTTTAAGGAATTTTATTTCAGGAAGTCTGCTATTTTTGGTGTCTGCACAATTCACCCACAGATAAAATAAAGTATTATTATTGTCATGTTAAAATACACTTTAGATATTGCAGAAATCAACATGTAACATGAAATTATATGGTCAGCCAGGCTGATCACAGCCAGACTGGAATGATTTTCAGTAGGAACATTCTCTCACTTCTCAAGCTGGTTTTTTTTTTTTTTTTTTTTGTTGAGGAATTTTAAAATCTGCAGTCTGAAGTAAGAAAAGGACAGGAAAAAGTTATTTTCCTCAACTAGAAAGGGCATCATGCTTAAAACGCTAGTTCCTGACATGTTCAGTTCCCAAGATGCCCATCTTGAGGAACTGAAGCACTTGCACAGAATGATACACTGTAAGAGTGGCATTACCCAGCCCAAGTTAAACAGAGAAGTAACCCTATTTCTTCCTTTAAGCACCAAACAAGGGAAAACCACCACTTAATCTTTGGCATTTGCTATTTACCTTGTAAATCATGGCTCAGCAGAGACACTTGCTACTTCTTCCCTGTAAATATAACTTGGTTGGAATAGAATGGGCTCATGGTTATCTTCCCTTTATAAAACTGGTATAAAAGAACTAAAAAATATTGAATTTTTTATAAATATATAAAGATCCTGAAGGACATTAACTAAATAAAATGCAAGTTAAAAGACACAATAATTTCAAGCATCCTCCCTTTGAAGTAATTGATAAAGTCTTTGCCTTTACATTTCTCATGGAGTAGATTTCAGAACTAAAACAAGTTTTTGCAAACTAATTCAATTGTTCTACCTCTTGTATGAAAGAAATATTCAGTATACTCCTGTCCCTATCTAAGCACTGTGTAGCTATTTCTTAGCCATTTTCTATGCACCTGTACTCACCAAACCAACATGTATCTTACACTAGACACCTACTGCCATTCCTAATCCATAATCCTGTGCTGTTGCCAAGGGCAGCCAAAGGTCTGTTTTCTCATGAACAGCTTCTGCACATTTTTAAAGGTTCCAATACCCTTTTTTTCCCACTAGAAATAATTGTAAAAAAAAAAAGCATTCAACAAGTGTTAGAAGAGAACTATGCAGGAAACAGCAGGCACAGTTACATTCATGCATATTTTCAAATAGCTCAGTTAAAATGTATTAAATGGAGTTTAAAATATTCCCAATTGTTTCTGTGAAGGTGTGACAATGTTTATTGTTTCAAAACCTGGGTTCAACTGTTTTCTGCTGTTGTTTTTTCTAAGAAGGCACTAGATTTTCAACAGAAGTGTGTATGCCAAAACATTACAGCCAAAACCCCAAAAGATATCATCTTAGAAATGCTGCCACAGCACAGCAATGGCATTTCATTGATCATTTTCATATTCTCCTAGTGGAAGAATCTAGTGCTTTTTAAAGAACGCAGCTGAGGAGGCAACCTAACTCAGAGATGAAGCTACAGAGCTGCCACGATTGAGAAACAGGAAAAAGAAAGCAAAATGAATTCTTTTTCAGAAACATCTTTGAGCAATTAACTTTTATATGGCAAACTATGCAAAATTAATCACAAAGAGCTTATTCTAGGTTTATATTAGGACAAAGATTTTTAGTTGTGTTCAGAGCATGTTTGTTATTATTCTCTAAAAAACTGCAGTTAGTGCTGAGGATAAATTATATCTTAACAATTACTAACATGTTTAATAAAAAACTGTCAGGAGTCATAAATTAAGTAGTTAAGCTTTCAGTCAGCTGCACTTCATGTAACTCTAAATAAGTTTTTAGATTAAACTGGAAATCACCTCCTGAATGTGTTTCTTACCCGTGCCATGCAGAGAGATCTGGGCTGGCAATGCTGGCAGGTTTCAGTACAGAGAGCACCAGTGACGCTTTAGAATGAGCTCTCTTGAGCTACACTCAGAACCCAGCAAGGAGGATCAGTCCAGGCAGGGTCTGGCAACCCAGCTATAAAACCTGGTGCTGCTAGGACCAAACTATGCCTAAACTGCATTGGCAGTTTTATTACAACTAATAAAATCATTATTAGCTTTATTTCCCCTAATTTAAACCATTGGTCTGTCTTAGGACTCTGGAAGGGATCACTGCAGTTCATCTGAAGAGAGGAGAGCCTTTCCACTTGCAATACCATGGCAATCCTCAAATACCCAAGACAGCCCTCTAAAAAACTCAACACAAAAAATCTGCATGTCTTTGAGTCTCTCTTTTAAAATTTAACATTAGAGAAAATTTCTTTTGAAAAGTTTTGGCCTTTGAGCATAAAAAATTCAGGGCAGTCTAGATAAGCATTCTAGAAGATATTACAAAGCCAGCTTTTAGCAAAAAATTATTGTCACTCTTTCTCCCTTTGGTACAGTTTGATGCATCTCTTAATTCCCTGACATGTAGAGAGAGTGTAGCTCCTTACATGGATGAATCAGTTACATCAGAAGATACAAAGATATTATTACAGAATTTATCATTAACTCAGTTATTAAGCAGTCATTAGGGAGACAATGGTCTTAACAGAATTAGCTCATTTTCACAAACCCCAGCACATAAAGCAGATTTCAACTTTTCTTAAGATCTGAAAAAATATAAGTTGATTCAGATACAGGATTATTTTCTACTGGATCTGACCATTAGGGGCTGTACCTAACATTTAGATGCTTGTTCTTATAAAAAATGCTTCAGTATTAAGAGATATATGGGTCTTTAAAAATTACTATTCTTATCGATTTACTTTTGAAGACTTTTCAAGAAGTTTCACTAGCTGCCTAAAGGATTAATAATTTTATTATCATCTCTAATTTGTTTGGTGTTTTTTTATGATATCTTTCTCGAGATAGGACTTCATAGATCTTGAGAACCAAGTAAGATTTGAGCTTTTCTAACTACTCTCTGAAGTATTTTAAGTTTTTCCCGCCATTAAAATTTACACCACCTTTCCATTTAAATTCTAAATGGAAAATGGTTACAAAAACATTAAAAATTAATGAAAATGAATCAGTTGTCTTTGCAATTATTTGAGAACATCCCAAATCATAAAGTTACATTAATTATTGTAAGATAATCA
Source organism: Poecile atricapillus (assembly GCF_030490865.1). Taxonomy (NCBI): domain Eukaryota; kingdom Metazoa; phylum Chordata; class Aves; order Passeriformes; family Paridae; genus Poecile; species Poecile atricapillus. Next base: position 14,007,578 of record NC_081255.1, on the reverse strand, counting down.
ATTTGCATGCAATTTAATGTAATTAAATTAATGTAATTAAAAATGTTAGCACTTAAGAGTGACAAATCACAAATTTACTTATAAGTGCAATAATTGCTCTCACTTATAAAACAAGCAGCAGTTCATTTGAGGATGCTGGCAATTGTAAAGACACTGAAAGCAGAAATTCAACCTTGGATTCTTGCTTCTTACACATGAGGATAACACTTGAGGACCCAATTTCCCTCAGCTCTCTGCTGTTTCCAAGCAGATTATCATTCAGCAAAAATGCTGAACTACTTTACGGTCACACATTTTACCAAGAGAAATCTCAGTAAAAGAACCATATATTTTATTTGGAAAGGGTAAGAACCAAGGTCATCTTGATCACAGATGGCAGAAGTTAAGAACTGCAAGTACTTGACTAGCACATCAACTACCAGTGTGCATCCTTTTAAAGTACAACCAAATCATGATGTAGCCCGTATAACCTTTGAATCTGAAGTTAAAACCTCACTTTGACATAATGGGAAAACAATCTCTTCTCATTTCTCCATCCTCTGTTACTGCAAAAGTATATTCATGGACTTAAGCAACTGATACTGCACTTGTGCTTGGTGTTTAACTGTGACAAATGAGAATAATTTTCCCACTGGGGCAAGAGTTATGGAATTTGTAAGTCGTTTTTTATAGTTGCATAACTGGATGACAGAGCAGTGTCTGGGTGCATACTCAGTTCTCTGGGTGGTCCAGAAACTCCCCAGCAGTCACCTACACAGGTGGGAATAGTCCAGCAAGAGTGAACTCCCAGCTGCCTGCAGGATAAATAACTGCTGCGGGGGACTCTGCAGGAGGGACCTCTGATATGTACTGATTATGGATCTTATGCAAAAAAATCAACAAACTGGTGGTTTCTTTAAACAAACACTCTGCCCATGAGTGTCTAACATGATCCAGAAGGGCAAACTGAATAATTCCCATGTTTGTGTGCCTGTAGCAAACGAAGAGAATAAAGCCTCCTCATTGAGGTGATAGGAAAAGCTTTCAGTGTCCTCCAAAATACCTTGCCAGTTCCTTCATTATCGTTGTTTGCCAGGAAACACAATATGGGTCTGAACAAGGGCTATGAAAGGTTTGCATGTTAAAAAATATTCAGTAATTGACAACATGTTTCCTAAGGAACATGAATGTACTTTGTATTTTTCTACCAAAAATGTACTTTGAGTAATTCTTCTCTTTATATAAGTCTAGAATATATTAAATTAATATATTATTTGAGATGTCACCATTTGATATAATAATGAACTACAGGGGAAAAAAAAAAGTATTTCTAGAACTTTAATTTTTGTTTAAAAAAACCCAAAGTAAAACAAAAAAAAAATACCCTTTTTCTGTCTTCATTTTACAGATAGATGTCAACCTTCTGACAACCTGCTAACCTTCATTGCACTGCATCTAAAAAAGATTGAGTGTAAACAAGGGTTAACAAAAAATATCCACAAAAGGGAACACAAACATTAGCACACTAGAAGTAACAAAGAGAAGCAGGGACTGAATAAACTGAAAAATTAGTATCTTATTAGACTCTTTTTTTATATCTATTCTATTTAAAAACAATATAAAGAATTTTTAAAATAAAACTTATGAAGCAAAATGACATAATTTAGGTTTCAGGGATGTGACTAGACTGATTTTTAAAAATCCATCAATCTGCTAAAAGTGAAAAATGCACTTAATTAGCACTTTAAAATCCTCTGTTTCTACGGATCCTTATAGCCCTTCATGAAACAAAAATGTTATTTTTATGTAATGGTAAGAGACAATATTCTTGGAAGCCAATTTTTGAAAAGTTGCAATGTGATACTACTATAAGAGTAAATTTACTGTGCTGAATACTTGGAAAAACAATACTTTGGTTTCAGGTTTAGTGAGCCTCTTGCTCTGGTAGCTCTTATTTGCAATTCCCACATGAATCAAAACAATCATATTTCCAAATGACTAATTGGAACACACATCCTGAAACTTGACTTATTGTCCTCTGCATCTTCTACTCCTTTGATAAAACTCTGGAAAACACTTTTACAAATTGCTAATTTCTATTTAAAGCCACCTTTAGAACTGTCACACTGAATTTAAATTTTCTGGGCATGCTGCTGCAGCTGTAGCATACCAAATGTCAGTGCTACCAGCAATGCAAGATTAAGTTCCTTCAGGATTATTTCAGCCAGAAACACCACGCCTTTCTGTATGCATCATATTTTCCAAAACAATTTTCTTATTTTTCTCAGTCCAAACTGGACTCCTGAATAGTAACATACCTTTCCAAAACCAATATTTTTAGTTCTAACTATTCCACAAGATCAGGCTCAGATTATTATTTTAAAGAAACATTCATCTTCCTCCACAACTGCATTTTTATCAAACTGTCTGAATACTTTACATCAGATACATGTATCCTCTATAGCACAAAAGCACTGTCTTTGTCCCCTGATTTCAGTAAGGGACAGAGAGGTTAAGCATTAGGTGTAATAAAAATGCCTAAAAAACAATTAAATAAATATATGTAAACAAAATCTGGAGCTTTGAACATGGCGCTGAGGCTCTCAGCAGAGAGCAATGTAAGAATATGGCAAAATTCACTTTTGATTGTCCTGCAGATGCTGAGCTGCCTAAACACTGTATTTTCTTCAACAATCAGCAGATAATGACAGAGTGATGCCAAATGTCCTGCCGCTGAAGAGGAAGCATCTCTTACTTCTACATGTCCACTTTTCCTCTAACACAAGGTGCCTACTTGCTTCTCTTTTAAAACAAGGAAGGAAGTTCCATCTGCCTTTTGTTTGTCTCTTTCCAGGTGACAGCACTAAATCTGATAGAACATCCATGCAGGAAATAGGAGCATGAGGACTCATTTCCTCTATTTTCCTAGAAAAATACAGTAGCAAATATCTTCCTGTCATCTAGCATAGCTTGGGTGAGGGAGATTCAGTTTTTTCTGCTGAAGTGAAAAAACAAATGACAAGTAAATCCAAAATTGTTTTCATATCCTGAAATGCATTAATTCTCATATGCAGGGTTGGTTTGTTATTGTACTTTTGCCTGGGCAATTATAGAAAAGTGGGAGAAGGACAAAATAGATTAATGCCTCTTTCCAAAGAGCCTCTGCCACAGCAAGCATTAACAAATACCCACTGAGAATCTCCTGCTTTAGCCAAAAAACATATTGAATCTTCTCTGAAGTTAAGTGGTCCTAAAGGAACACATTCACACAGAGTATGTTATATTTAGTGTCTTAATTCTGGATCTGAGGTAAGAGTGGTTGAAGGGAGTACCTTCAACATTAGGCTGCCAGACAGGACAGCTTCTGCTTCATTTTCAGTGTGTCCTTGCTGATGCCAATAGTTCTCTCATAGTCAGTATAAATATGACTGGTGAGGTGTTGCTCATATGACTTCTGCCATTGCCAGTAAAGGTCATAGGTTTGCACTGTCCTGGAGAGCAGAGCCCCAGGAGCTCTCTGGGCTTGTGTTGGGCAGAGCTGACCAGGACCTGTCCCCTCCCTGGGGGCCCTGTGCCCATGGCCTCCCTGGCTGTAGCTGTGGCTCTGCGAGTGCCAGAGCTGGAGGCAGCTGTGGGGCGCTGAGTGACAACCCACAGCCCGCTGTCAGCTCAGCCTGGGGTCCATTGGGAAGGCAGATAAAGACAAAAATATGGAAAAACACATATCTACGACTGAAGGAGATCTCCACCTGTCCCGAGGTACATTATGCATTTTTAACAGACCAGTACTTTTGAAGATGTACATTTTTGTATTGGGAAACCAGGGAAAGAGAGTTAAGAAATTTTTGTTTTGATTTTCCCATGTCTCCTGGGAACAGAAAGGAGGAAAAGAGGTGAGTTTCACTTTAAATGTCAGATGTGTGTTCAGATTCTATTTTCTTTTCAAAACACATTGTACGAATTACAAAAAGTGAGGGGAAGATCTACAAAATGGCTTTGCATCCATCAATTTGGTTTCCATTGGAAACTTACTGGAGAGGAAAACTTAAATTCCCCATTGCCCACGGCATTATTGTTGAAATGGGCCATCCCTCTTCCTAACAGCTAGAGCAACTTCAAACTTCTAAGCAGGTCTTTTAAAAGTTTCTGTATAAGCACAATAGTGGCTTGAAAGAGATGCTGTTCAAATTGACAAAAGACTGGTCAGAACTGGTGTTGGCCTGATGTTGCCTGGGCTTTGGGGCAGGAGTTCACCCTTTCAATGCTGGGGGTGCCATGCAGACCTGCTGTCTTCTCATCACTGCTTCAGGTGCTAAGATATATCTGACACAGCAAATTCTGGGTCTCTAGAGGAGTGTTAGGTTAAGTAAGAATTAGGGTATATCTTGTATCCTAATGATAGGTTAAAATGATACAAAAGTCTTCTTTTTCATAAGATATGACAATCGTATTTATCACATACTCTGAACACAATAGCATTTCTGTCATTTTGATAATGAGGTGCCTTATTACCACTGAGTGTTGAAAAACTCTGTAGAACTGAGAAAATTATAGAAAAGCTTTACACAAGGAATTTTCATCCAAATAAAACTGTCTTACTAAGCTTTTAAAAGCTGCACTGTTATGACTCCACAAAGACAGTTAATTGTGAGATGTTCTTAACCATAAAATATGCCAAGTGAATTTTACAAATGTGACAGTATTATTCTATATTCCTGCAGCTTCTCCTGACACTTTAATGATTTGTCAGATTTTAATCTGAGAACACAAGCACCTCTGCAGAGGTAGGACAGAGGAGAAAAGTTTCTATATTTTAATCCAGGGTGGCTCAGCTGGCAATGGCCCAGGCAGCCTCCAGGCCCTTCCTGAAGGAGCTGCCCTTGCAGCCAGGGGAAGAAGTGCTGTAGCTGTCTCTTCATGCATGAGAGCTGCTTATGTAGTTGGCAACGATGAACTGTGCTGCTAAATCAAGTATTTAGGATATGGAATTAAGTTGTCACTCTAATGACTTACGTGTGATGTTATCTTAATTTAATATATCTTAAATTCCTTGTGAACTTAAAATACAGCGTACTTACAAATTACTCAAAAACCTGTTCTGTTAATTAAGAGCTACAGACCAATATAATGTACTAACTTAGGGTTGGACAATTAGCTTTACATTATTATACAAATGGAGTTGTGTTAAATGAGCGAGAAGAGCACAGTATTTTGTGGTACATTGACACCCCAATCTATTTTCAGTGATCCCGCTGTAATATTGTGTTCAGTGAATTTACTGTAGATTTACGCTGGTATTAATTAAGATCAGAATTTGGACTTTGAGTTTTAATCTACCTTGGTTTGTGTGCATGTCTCATTATAACTGAGCAGAAACTGTCACTAAATTATTTCTATTATACAGGACTGGTTAAAATGTTTGCAGTTTAGGTACAGATTTTTCCTGTGCTGCATTCTTCTGAAAGTATTGAATGATGATTGAATATTTTATTCTTGCTCACACTTGGGAAAAACTATCCAAAAAACGAGAAGGAACATTTAGAGGGGGGTAATTTCTCACTGCAAGGTACTTGGTTTCATTTCCTTGAGCTCAGTCCTATCCTTATTAACACAAACTGAGCATCCTTGAAAGTAGAACTAATGGCACCTTTTCAATGTTTAAAAATGTTACACAAATATTTCACTCTGTTTTTTTCCCATTGAAAATAAAAATCAAATTGTGTCATGACAATTTTTCAAAATGTGAATTGAAACTTAGAAAACAAAATAAGATTTAGTACTATACACTTACTTGGCATTCTAGTTGGAACTTGTCAAATGCAAGATCAAGCTTTTGAAATCACATTTCATTAGTGTAATTTTATAACCTTTCAAATACCACTAAGAAAAAGGTTTTTCTGTTACAGAATAAGTTTAAATAGTTTCCAGCCATGGGTTGGGATTTTTATGGAAGTAGCTCATCTTCTGAAGAAGAAAAGGCAAGGCATATTTCATTTCACAACGTTGCAAGTCTCTGGCAAGTACTCCTGACCTAAAATATGGTGGCTTAGATAAAAATAAAGACAGTAAGCAACACTTCTATCCATTTGCAACCTTTAGGAAAGTAGTTGTCATGACTTCCTGGGCAGATTTTTAGCTGGTTTCATGTCTCAGAAATCAGGATCCTGGTCCTGCCCAAGGCTGCAAAGTGATGGTCTGGGAGGCTGCTCACAGGCTCACAGGGGCAGCACTGCAGCTTGGTTTCCTGAGCAAGATCCCAGGTCACACAGTTTCACTTGGCCTCCAACTGTCCACAGCATAGATCAAATTTCCTTAGAAAAGAGAAAAAAGAAAGGAAGAATTAACAAGGTTTAACTTGTCAGTATTGGCCACATAGGCAAACTAGCAGGTATTGAAAACTGTAAGATCCAGCATCTTCAGGGTCTGTCCTACCTTGAGGTGTTGGTAGTTTGAAAGGCCACTCTCTGCTGCCTCTTCCCACAGCACTGGCTCAGCATGGAGCCCCTGGGCTGGGCGCTCACCCTCTCTGGCAGGACCCTGCCACACACTGCCAAAAGCTGGAGCTTCTTTTTAGCAGGGGAGCTGGGGAGGGAATTGTTTGTGCTCAGCAAAGGCTAAGCCTGCAATCCATGGGATATTTCTGATCCCTACTCTTGGTTCTCTTTAACACTTTATCAAACTATTTGGTATCAGGAAACACTGAGCTACTTAAAAAGCATGCAAAACTGTACATGATCATCGCTTGCAGTGCGGTACTGCTGAAGGGAGCAGAGTCCAATCTGTACCCAATGCTATATTCAAGCAATATTGCTGAAACTGGAAGAAAAGGATTTAATTTCTTTCTTTAGATAAAGGAAAGAGTGTTAACACACAATATAGATACAGCCAGAAACATCAACAAGAATTTGTACTAGTACATTTCCCTTTAAACTGAGTTTAGAAAAAAGGCTGAAACAAAACTTGCTCAGTTAAAAACCTAGAAATTCTCTTTTCTGTCAGGATATCAAGAGAGATAAATATATATTATTTCTAAAAGCTTGAAGCACACAAAAGTGCCTTGATTACAATGATGACTTTCCCTGTGATGTGGGAGGCAAAGGTAATGCAAAGGTCACACCTGCACAGGTACTGCTGTGACTGCACATCACCCTGGCCCCTGCACAGCACACATGGACTGAGGCTGATTCACAAAGAGCAAGTTCTAGCAGTGCCTGCACTTCTCACACAGTGTAAAGCAGAATTCAGTCTTGGCTTAGAAGCTCTGTCAACAGCCTGTACCATTGAGAGTTGTACCATGTGGCCTTTAGACAACTTTACCATCCAAAGACTTAAACATCCTCAGCATCAGTTGGATGCACATGCAGCAAGTGTTTCCTGACACTAAGAGATATTATTATAGATATCATGTTAAGATGTTAATCATATATAATTAGATTATATTGAGATAGTATTATACTTATTAATCATTCCCTCAAAAATCTATGGAGATGTAAATGTGAAAGAACATAGCTTACTTTAGGCCATATATTACGTTTTAGGATGCAGTTTCAAAGCCACAGATCAGTAATTTGAAAACCAACCAACCAACTAAAAAACAATTCTACAGGAAAAATATGACTTCTAGAAACCAGGGCTCAGTTGCCATAGGTAATCAGGCCTATCCTAAATGAGCAGTATTAAGTGCTGAATCAGGTTTACTCTGAAAAGGTGAATTTTTGAAATACTGCTTCTGAAAAAATAACATCCAACTTTCAAAAACAGATGAAAAAACCAAAATCCAAACACAACTTTTTTTTTTCACTTGACCAATCAGAAAGACCAATCTCACCTAAATTTGATGCAGTTGTCTTTAATAACAAAGAACATATGAGATTATTTTCCTTAAACAAAGAGAAACTCAAACCAGCAAGATTTTTTTTAATACTGTGTCTCTTAAAGTCAGCAATAAGCCTCAAAACAACCTCCTTCTTTTCCATCTTGCTTTGAAACCTGGCACTGATGCTGTTAATTCCCCATTACTCTATCTGCCTCTCAGAACTCCCTGCTGTTTTCTCTCATAAACACATACATATTTAATCAGCACCTAAATCACATGTTTATTTTATCAGTCTCCAGACCGTGCAGTTCAGCCTCAGTTCAACTCTCACACTTTGTGTTCTGGACAAGATTCATGAGAGTTTTCAGCTATCTTTTAGAAAAGAGGATGGGTGTCCCTGTGCACACACAGCACATGACAGCGATCACCATACCCCCCTTCTCTGCTGAGTGGGGTATTCTCTTCTCTTCCCTGGCCATTCCATTTCCATTCCCACATCTTCCCAGCCAGTGGTGCTGAGGTTTCAGAAGCATGCAGTGACACAGGCAGTTCAAGGAGTCACTTTTTCCAGCTGCCATCCCTACCATGGGATGCTATTTCTTCATTCATGGCCTGCTCTCAGTATGACTCCACAACTGACAGGATATCACAAGGACATGAGCCAGCAGTCAGAGATCAGGGAAGGGACAGAAAGGAAAATCAGCAGTGGGAGATCCTCAGTTTGACACTGCTGCCAAAGGTTCCCAGCTCCAGCCTGAAGCATGAGCAGCATAAGCAGCATGAACAGCATGCAGCATACTTTGACTAAAGGAAAAAGTTATTGCACTTCCCACCACAGAGATACAAAAAGCTAACTTGATAGCAGCTCATTCAAACAGCTTTAGGTAATTTTGATGTTTTAAACTATACCAGGTAGCAAAAGGTGTGCTAAGGTCAAGCCCACAGAACAGCGGTTTCCTGCCTCACATCCCTGATACTCTCTCCTCACCACTGAGGACTCCCCATGCTAAGAAGCTCTTAAAGCAATGAACCAGTTTCTTGCTGATCCTCATAAATCAATATAAAAAGCTACATAGCAGAATACGGATCTGTAAGTCCATATGCACACCTAGATCAAAACCAAGAGGACACTTACCACACAAGTTCTAATTTAATGTCTTAACTCTTAGGGGTGAAGCACTATCAAGGTGATTTCAGCTAGACTACACAGCACTTCTTTTAAATCAAGGTTGTTTTTCATATTAGCTGAAGTAATAAAAACCATAAAGAAAACCAAACTCTGTAACAAATTGGTAATGGACTTCAAACTTACAAAGAGTTTAAAATAACTAGAGGTTGTTCTTTCTTCCTGCTCAATAGACTTCACTAGCAGGCAAAAAGGAAAATTAAATCTATGCAAATGTCTCCAGCTTTCAAAAACAACAGCAAAAATATATTGTTCCCTCTTCTGTTTGTGTGTATGAGGGATATGTACTGACTTCATGGAATTACTCCAGCAAGCTGTGAATGATGATGCATGAAATGAAAAAATCTCAGTCCAGTGCACAGGAAGAATACAGAGAACAGCAGGCTGTCAACAATATTCTTTTTAGAGGAGAATGGATATATACCACATCTTCCTTGGATGCAACTGCTGAATTCATTCAACTCATTGTATCGTATGATGAGGGGGGAACTTCCAGGTTCCATTGGACACATTCCAGTTCTGCAAGACAGCACTGAATAATTAATTAAAAATTCAGTTTTTATCTAATTGAGCAATATTTTCTGTCTCAATTTCAGGCAGTTGTAAATAGAGTCAGAGGAGACAAATGACAGTCTGCCATTAGATTACTGTTCAGAACAAAATATCCATTCATTATCTATATTCTCCACATCTCTATTTTACTCATCTGTTTGATTGTACAAACACGCAAATTCTAGATAACAGAGAGAAATTAATAAACCCTTTTGCAAACTGCCAGCCACTGACTACAGTCTTAGTTGGGATACAAAGCCCTACTTCATCTAAAAAAAAAATTAGTTCATCGAGAAGATTAAACTTTTCAGCAGCCAGACATCGCACAGAAGCTTCAAATTCCAAGCTACAGTATATTTGCTCCTGCAAGTCCACTCTTCAAGAAGTAAGATTACTTATTACTAAAGTCCTGTAAAAAACAAGGTAGACTACTTTAAATGCATTGAATTTAAAATAAAATAAAAATAAAAAAAAGCCAGACATGCCTATGTAAGATGACAGATTCCATAGTAATGACACTGAAAGAGGCACACCAGTGTTTTCATTCAGAAAGAGAAGATTTGTCTCCCTTGGCCTTTTTTGGAACGTAATGCTTTCTGGAGATAGAGCTGACTGATACCACAGGGCTTCAGCATAGCTGACGTTTGTGCAGGCCTAAAGGGACAATAACAGGTTCCCTGTGTGTCCATGTTACTGGCACACAGGGAGTGCTGGATCTGGAAACTGTGTGATTAGATGCAGGTTTAGAGCAGCCGACAGCAGATGTACCTTTTCCCTTTGGTTTGGAAGGCAATACACAGGAATGCTCACTGACTAAACATTTATTTTAGGAGAAAAATCATTCTCTCTTACTACTTGAGCATTTAAAAATTATACAGCTTTCCAGAAAATATTGAACAATATATGACAAGTACAACCAGGGACACCACGAGGGTACAGTGGACACAGAAGTAAGTGCAGATCCAACTGCCCTGTGTGAGTGGTACAGAGCTAACCAGCATTTCATTCATTGTCCAGTCCTCTGCTGGGGATGGTCAACAAGACACAGATAAATAGCACTGCTTGAAAAGCCAAGCAAATGATTTCCACAACAAAAACTGTTTCTTTTTTATTTCCATGCAGTACATAAAGAACTAGTTGAAGTAATTTAAAAAGAAGAAGTAAAATATTTTTAACTTGCATAAAAGAAACACAGACAACAGAATGAAAAAGGGCTCTAACTCCTAAATAACTCCTAAAACTGTTTGTTTCTTTATCCTATATAATAGGATACTATATATCCTATATAATAATCACATTCTGAAATTTCCACACCATTTTTGCCATGCTTGCAAATCAGGTAATGTATCACCTCTCAGGAAATTTGTTAACAAATTTCAAAGGCACCAAAAACTAGTCCAGTTTAAATTTTGTGTGAGAAGAAAATTAGCTATTGGTTATGGGTTTAAGGCAAAACCTGCAGGATGGGAAAGCTCAAAATAATTGAAAAAATGCACATCTAAACAAACAACCTTTAGACTGGAGTTTTTAAAAATATTATTAAGGGAAATTTCTCCCCTGATATGTTTCAATATATTACTGGTAAATAACATATCTGTAGAACCCCATTAAACACCCCATTAAAAATGGTTCTACTGCATTAAAATAACAGTCCTTTCTCTCCTGGTTGAGATTGATGAGAAACTATTCTGCCTGATGATCGTGGTCATTACTGTGCAACTCCTTCAGGGCTCCTGTGACATCATCCATCAGTTTGTTTTTACAGACCTGTCGAAGATGCTAGAGGAGGGCCTGCAGTTGAAATGTATCTGCTGCATTTTTTCCCCTTAAAACACCGTGACAGAGTATCTGTCAGAAGGAAGAACTTGCTAAACATTTTATCAAATGAGATAAACAAATATCACCCATGAGTTTCACATATCAAGTGAGTATCAGATTACTAAGCACGTACAAGATAAGCAGTGGAAAGTCAACATCCACCTTAGTCAGACTAAAGAAACATACTCAGGTCCAAAGGAACAAGACCTGAAATATGGCCTTAATATTTTTTGCACTTGATAGAAAAAAAATTATAAAAATATAGAAACACAAACCCCAGATGGAGAGGAGTCATTCTAACACAAACTTTTTCATCAGCCCCTCACATGTCTTGACAGAGGAACACAGTTGATCTCTACTTACCACTGGGAAAGTGAGAGGACAAATCCTGGATCTCTGTTTAGTACATAATCTCCTCCAGAAAAGAAAATGCAATTTAAGCAGGTTAACTGAAGGATTAAACACTGTTAGCAAAGACTCATTATCACTTCACCAAGAGTAACTGCAATGCTCAGTTTAGGCCTTAGCTGATACCTCTTTCTGCATAAGGATGCATGTCCTCTGAAAGATGTGTCCTCTGAAAACACACTCTTCCTGGAGAAATTCTCCTTGCTTGATGATCAGGAGATAGTAGCACCTCCTAAGTGCAGTAACACCTCAGCAACGTGATTTGGACACCCTTCAGTCACATCTCAATGAAGATATGCTTATTTAATGTTACAAAAGCATTAGAAATAGCAGATAACAGTTAATATAAAATTAACAAATCAAACAAAGTAGAATATTCTACTGTGTTTTTCTATCTGGGGCTAGTTGGTGTTTGTCTTTTTTCTTTGGTTGGCACTAGTTAGGGCACAAGTTTGTGAAATCCTGGGAACCTGCCACTGATATCCAGTAGGGACATGATCTCCAAACATCTTTTGAAGCCAAAGCAGATGCAGTGCTCTAACGATGTGGCCAAAGGTCCCTGCTCTCCTCCTCTTGGCCAGGCTGTCCTGGTAGTCCATTCCAAGCACATCGGCTTCTGACATGAGGCAGACAGTGCCCTGGCTGTGCCACCAGAACCCACCCCAAGGGAAGCCTTCTCATCACTACCAGTGACTCTGGACAGGGTCCCTGTGCACTTCAGAAGCCTGACTGCTCAGCACATCAAGGAGGACTGGGGTCTTGGCCAAAGGCAAAAATCTAGGTTTCCAGAACTTTTCTGGCACAAATATGGCAAACTTCAAAGCCTGCACATGCTTTTTTTTTTTTTTTTTTTTTTTTTTTTGGCATGAATTTGAACTACTTAAATGTTGTATTTCTTCTTGCATTGCTTTTGCCCAAGTTGTTTTAGAGGAGGTTCCTGCAAATACTAATGAAAAGGGCTGTTTTCTTTCTTTTTTTTTTTTTTTTTTTTTTTTGTCAGAGTAGGAACACATGTAGCTAAAAAGAAAAGTGGGTAGGTGAGAGGTAATACAGGTTGTGAGGGTCAACTGAAAGTTTGTTTTACATCACCTTGTTTTAAAAAGCTAACATTTTTTTTGTACTACAAAGCAGGAAAAGTTTCAAATAAACTTGTCTTGGTTTGAAAAGACAGGTATCTGCTAAGGAAGGCAGAAACCTCCCTTGAAATGGAAAAAATTAAGCTCTCCCTTCTGAATTATTATAATGAAATCAAGGGGCTCTCAGGCAAAGATATGGGAATAGGAATAACAGTTATTTACTAGGAAAACTAAAATAAAAATGCAGTAGAAAAAAACCAAACCAAACAAAAAAAAACCCAAACACTTATAGAGTCAGAATACAACCTGATTACAACCTGACACCCTGTTGGTCAGGGTGCTGGTAGCAGTCTGATTAAATGGTAGCTGCAGTCCTCCTGGAGTGACAGATGTGGCTCTGTTGAAGCAATGATCCTGCAGAAGGGTGTAGTTTTCCTCTGAAGGTCCAGTGGTGGTGTAGATGGGTCCTGTCTTCCTCTGGGAATCCAGTGGAGAAAGGCTGCCTGTGGTGTTCTGAGTCTCAGATTATACCCAGGTAGGAATGCTTGGCTCCTCCCCCTGGGTGGAGCATCTCCCAATGCGGTGATGTAATTTTATCAGTCATGCAGTGAGACTCAGTGGCCCCTTAACAGAAGATATCCCCCAGGAGGGAGGATGGGTCTGGAAGAGATAAAGAACACTGCCCCACCTGGTTTTAACTGCTGATAATAGAATACATACTTTTGGTTACATCTTGAATTGTAACTCAAGACATAAACTTCAGACAGCTTCATCCACTATTTCTTCTGTTTCATCTTCACTGTATGCCCCAGAACACCTCTGGCATGATCATTATAGCTGGAGGTAGGTGAAGAGCAGAGTAGAAGTAGATGAGACAGAAGAAAGTGGCCCAGCTGTTGCACTTTCCCAAGGTTTCATCACCTGTTGCTGCAGGCACAGGCTGGGTTAGACTGATAATTTATCTGACCCGTGTAGCAGAGAAAGGAAACTAAACAAAATGAGCTGAATGGTGAGTCCTACCTCAAATGTTATTAAAACTTCATGAAGTTGCAGGAATTCCTTCCTTTCCATACTAAGTGAGAAGTTTTAAGTTCAGCAAAGCCATGCAATTTCTACTGAGCAAAGTTTACAGTGAAAAAGCAAACTTGGTAAATGCAAGCTAGGATTTTCCTCAAGCATGCTATAGCCCAGAAAAAATAAACCCAAACATTTCTACCACTGTGATCTTTTCCAGTTGAATCTTGTGACCTTCCACATGCAGCAAAATAAAATAGTGCTTTCAGGGTTTTTATTTTTTTCACTAGTGAGTTCTTAGAGACTTTCGGAGTACCTTAATTGCAATTTGGAAGCTGCCATTATAAGTTACTGACATAAAGACTTTTGTTTCCTCTAGCTACATTCTCAGGATTTTGGTTAATCAGTTATTGATCCATTTAGATCTCTATTTAGATGTATATGAAAATAATTTGAGTACACCCAATCATTAAAGAGAAAATTGCAATATTGTACTGCCTCAGATAATTTCCATATTTATTTCTGGAGCAATAAAGATAATTATTTGAATGTTTAGAAATACCAGATATGTTAAATTTTGAATCAATGTTTTAGCTGAATATGGCATTGACACTGCAATACAATAGTGTCACCAATTACTTTACTAAGCAATTAAATACACATCAAACATATGTGTTTTCTAGAAATGAGAAATCAAGGCTATGCATACTTAAATTCAAAAAAATCTTCCAGATCAAGATGCTAGCCAAATATAAAGTGAAGCAGTGTATTTATTACGTTTCATAACATTTTTCCTCTCAGAGCCTGGCATGTATAACAATCAGTGCTAAAAGGTTTCTCTCTTTTTTAAAAGAACCACTAAAAAGCTGGAAACTCAGAAATTTTTCATCTGCATATAGAATATTTTGGGTTGGAAGGGACTTTTAGAGATCATTAATCACACACACACCCCTCTGCAATGAGCCAAGACATCTTCAGCTAGACTGGGTTGCTCAGAGCCCCGTCCAACCTGGCCTTGAGTGCTTCCAGGGATGAGGGATCCACCATCTCCCTGGGCAACCTGTGCCAGGGTTTCATCACAAAAAAACCTGTAATCTAGTCTAAAGCTACCCTTTTTTAGTTTAAAACTATAATCTTTTGCCTTATTATAACAGGTCCTGCTAAAGTCTGTCTCCATTACTCTTTTAAGGCCCCATTAAGTATTGAAAGTCTGAGATAAAATCTCCCCAGAGCGTTTGCTTTGAATTCATTGTTATTACATAGGGACTCACTAGGATAAAATCCTAATGACAACAGAGAATTTAGAGCAGAATAACTTGAAAAGTTAACATAAATAAAATTTCCAAAGATCAATCCTAGCCCTGGTCATGTCAAAATCAAAACCATTATTATCAAATCTGAATTTCTGCCTTACTATTAGCCAACTCTGCAATATGGACTAAGAGCACACCAAAGCATGCTATTTTTTTATAATGTCAAATCTACATCAGTCACTAATAGGAATTTGAGAAAAAAAGAATACTTTGGTTTTGAGATGATTTACAAAATGTTTATGCCTAGCAGATTTTTATAGATTTCTTCAGAGTCAACAGTGTTTTGTGACTTCTTTTAGCTTTGGATCAAATATTTAGTGAACTGCATCTTGTCTAGTGCAAGTAAAACACCAAACTCATGACTACCATTACATAATCAATTAGGTAGAGACTGATTAGAATAACCTTCACACACACTGAGATCTCTGCAGCATCAACAGTGGTGCAAAACCTATGATACAAATAAAATTTTAACAAAAAAGTTCAGAATACAGCTGCAGCTCCCAAATGTAAAAGACATAAGAAATGTAAACCA
This sequence comes from Poecile atricapillus, assembly GCF_030490865.1. Classification (NCBI taxonomy): domain Eukaryota; kingdom Metazoa; phylum Chordata; class Aves; order Passeriformes; family Paridae; genus Poecile; species Poecile atricapillus. The sequence continues at coordinate 13,991,881 of NC_081255.1, read as the reverse complement.
GGTGTGGAGGGGGGTGTTGAAAATACTCAGTAAACACTTCTCAGTATCTCCAAGGTAAAGCATGTAGGAAAGTTAAGTGACAGAACAGGTCACACAGCACAAAGAGGGAGGAATTCTACAAGAAAGGGTCAAATGGAAAGATCAAGCCATTGTTCAGTAAACACAGAATAATCAAAAGCAAACTATACTGAATGTGACATTTCACCAGTTCCAGTGTTTGAATTGCATCCTCACCATGCAATACGACCTCTTAAAAAAAATCTAAAGAAATCTAAACTAATAAAATCTTCTAAAGTGTAATGATATATCAATTTATTTATAAGTAACTGAATATTGTGAACCACATACTATAGATACACTGGATAGTTTGCAATAGCACGATGTTCAGATATGGCTATTCATGTTCCTCCTTTAACTTTTAAAGTAGATTCTGTATAGATTTCTTACATTGCAGACAGGCTAAAAATCGTGCAACCTGACCATCTTCTCAAACCCCTACAATTTCCCATTAAGGCCTCCTTGCTTGTTTGAGCCATATAAGTGCCTATATAACTGCCTTGATACGAAGGCTTATTCTTATAATTGTAGTCTAGAGGGCAAAATAAATTAGAAAATACAAACATAATTTCCTTTTCATATATTTATTCTTTCAGGTCTCAACCAGTTGTACATCCACTATAGACTCTGTCATGTCAGTAGCTGGATTACACACTGCAGATTTACCATCCTCATCTGCCAGGGAGCAGAACACCCTATTGTTATTCCAATAAAAGAAAGAATCACACACCTATGTGTCAGTTTACAACTCCTCTTTGACACTAACAAGTCAACTACACTTAGCATACATACAAGTGTAAGTAATAAAAGTATTAGAGAGCAATAGATTTAAAGACCAAAGGGGCTCTTTCATCTTTGACTTGCCACTCAGCAAGATGATAATATTTGAAAACATCTCTGCTAAAATTATCTACAAAAACAGTTCCTAACTCTCTTCAGGAGTTATTTTGGCATCAGAGATAAATTATTGGAAAGAGGACCATAATCTGTTGCATCCTAAATCAACATTGAGGTGTAATTATGCATACAGCATTTTAGTGCAAATTCCCTTTTACCCAATTTAATCCCCTTAAAACCAATTTAAACAAAAATCTCTAAAAAGACTGAGCAAAATACAGATGGGAGTTGCTAATTTTGAAAAATCTTGCACCAAATCTCAGTATATGTTGAGGGGACTATCTTTTATAACTAGTTAATCCAATCATATGGTAAATGCTCATTGCATGCCATAACAATTAGGTGGACATGGAGAGGGAATGATTAAACCCCCTGCATATCCCTACACTTTGCAAATTTAGACCCACTTTTCAGTAAGAGAAGACGGTGAGTATGATAGTCCCAAAGCCTGCGAGAAACAAAGGCAAAATTTTGTCCAGAAACAAGCATTATCACCAGATTTCCAGCCCTGGGGTGGGGTGTTCCGAGACCTGCCAGAGGAGCTGCTCAGAAACATTTCATAACTGACAGAAAAATAATGGTTTAATAGCTCTGCAGTCTGAAGTCCAGGTTTGTGCTGTATTCATAAAAGGCCTGATGAACCTTTGGCTCAAACTCAAGTTATGCAAATCCCAGGAGGCTGATCCACAGAGTTTTTGTGAAGGTTTCATTGCAATTCACTTTTGGGTAGTTCCAGCCTCTGCTCACTCAGTTCTGCTTTCTGCTTCTTGGATCTGGGTGAGCGGCTTATAGCCAAGAAATTCTTCACTGTTATGATTACCTAATTCCCTTGGGCACCTGGAATTCACATGCAAAGTAGGGATGTGCACATACATGTGCACTCATACCACAGGTGGGCACGTGCATATACTGCATGTACACAGAGAGAGCCAAAGCTCTGAGCATCTGACATAAACAACAATTACAGGAACTCTGGCAATGCACAGAAAAATATAATTCTTCTTCTGATGATAGTCACATGCCAAATTTTGTGATTCCTATCAGTCTTCTCAAAATTGCTTCCACAAACACTTGCATACGAGAATTTAAAAAACTAGTAGCATCTCAACCAGGTGACTGAAAACCTTCAGCATCTGGGCTTGATTTTTACAGTGATTTCAACTAATATTGTCATGATGTAATTTCCATGCTGCTTTAGCCAGTACATCTGTCAGTGACAATGTGGTCGGCCTAATGAGACCGTCAATTAAAGAACTCCAGCTGTAATTAAGCTGTACCCACCTTCCTGACCCGCTAGTCACAGCATAACTTGTAAATGTCCTTGCAACAGGTGGCACCACTCACTGTCCTGATATCCTGATGTGTTAATCCTGATTTCAGACAAGCCTGAGGAGAAAAATCAATGAGTAGCCTTCATGCTCAAAGTATTGTCTCCAGCAATAAGTTTGCATAATTTTATCTGCAATGAAAATGTACTGGGGTGAGTAACATTGAGAGGAGACAAGAAAACAGCTTTTTCTAACTGGTTTTTCTTACTATGTTTCCGCAGGACTACTAATTCTGGTGTGTCTTATCCTTTGATCTTCCCTTTCCTCTTTCCCAAAATACAATAAGGAATACATTTCCTTTAAAAAAGTGTGCTTTTAGAGGAGATTCTGTCCCTCTTTGCCCTCATCTTGGGAGGTAAAGTTAGTGAACTGTGTTATTATCTTAATACTGACACTCCACACTAAATAAACCACCTGTCAAAAAAACCCTAAAATTAATGCAGAAGGCATCCAAGAAACTTGGGAAATGCTGAAGCTGGAAGTTAAATGTGCCAGTCACAACTCCCCGAGAACCGCTGGCACAATATTTGTGCCCTGCTGAATTCTGAACTCCACAGGAAACAGGGACCCATCTAGCACAGGCCCAAAGTATTACCCAGTCTAATAGAAGGGTATTAGAGGGGTAAAGATCTATGTCTACAAGCCACTCAAAACCTGCCCCCAAGTCACTCTGGCAAGTTGAATTCTCTGCATGCTTGCCCTAAGCTCTACCCTGCTCTGAGGAGCACTTCTCCAAGATGGACTTGCTTGGTAGTCACCTGGGCCTATTTCAGAAGCTTGCTGAAAAGAGAGATTCTTCTACTGTTGTTTTTTTCCCAAGCCTTTATAGATGTGTTCCAGGAAAATTTTTGTACCTCAATAACTGGCAGAAATAAAGACAATGTTCAACTGAAACATGTTCCTAGTTCCATAACTGTAGCCATGTTTGAGCATAGTTACAGAAAAAATAAACTAATACCATTCCAGTTATTCAGCTATGAGCTAGAACTGGAATGTCAAATCATGTGACTTTGGGAAGGTATAGCTAAAAGAAGCGTAGAGGAAAAACAGATACAATTTTTGTTCTTAAATTCCAAAACAAAAAGCTCAGGTCCAAGCTGCTTCCCTGCAGCTTCTCTGAAGTCAGAGACTGGCCTCTAACTCCATGCAAGTCTACATAGCACTTTTTTACTCATCACTACCTACCCTTGAGTCTTACATAGAGATATATATAAATACAAGTCTACATCAGAAAATGAGACATCTTGCATGTAAAAGGCGTATCAAAAAGTAATGACATTTTTCTGTAGAAGACTGTAACTGCTGGTAATTTCATTAGAACAGTCTCTTTGAAGTCAAGTCCAGAATGTGATTGCAGTACAGGATTTTCTAGTTAATATCTCTTCTCTTTTTTCTCTTTATTTCTCCTGTAGGTGTACCTGCTGACTTTTAGCTAGAACCTGAATGCCCCAAGGGAGAATGAGTTTTCTAACTTTCTACCTCTTCATTTCAGGCAGACTTTTAACATTTCTCTAAAGACTATATATCTGCAAATATCAAATCTTTTTTACCAAATACTGAACTACTGAAAAGAAAATTGTCAAAAGGAAAGATAATGTCACAGAGATGCAGATTTAACAATCTATATTAGGGAAAGTGGTGGTGTTTTATGTTTTGGTTTTTTTTTTAGGAATACTTGACCGATCTTTGAGATGACAAAGCAAAGGGACATCCTGGAAAACTTTTCAAAGTATAGTAAAGTTAGGGCAAGAATGGTTCTTCAAGAATCTAGGCAGGATTCTCATTATTCAGCAGAAAAATAATGAATTCATATCAGGGACATATAGAAATCTGAATTTAGCTCAGTTTACAGTGTCTTTTATCAGAAGAAAACTAAATTCCACCAGATAAAGTGTCTGAAATTCAATGCAAGGTGAAAAAATATGGCCTTACAACAAGATTGACATCTAAACTCCATTTTTATTAATAGCTATATTTTCCCAGTTTTTTTTTTTTTATCAGCATTGCAAACACGATCTTTCAAAAATTATTTATTACAATCAAAGTAGCCAACATTGCTCATTTATAAGGATTGCAAGTTGTTCATTTTGCCGAGATATATTTGTTTGGGTAGAAATAATACCTGAAACAATTTTGACAATTTTTTTTGTTGAACTTTTCTAGAAAAATGAAACCAGATAATCAGCCTAATAGCTTTACAAAAGTTAATTAAGTTTTATTGTGTTTCTGAATTAGCATGAATGAAGCCCAGGTTCTTTAGTAGAGAAATTCAACTTTATCATACAAACTTCAAGTTTATAGCTATTCTTTGTAGAGTCTGGCATCTGTATGCTCTAAATATTTTGTTTTCAGTGGACTGGTATGTTGGTTTCAATGGCATAGCTTGTAAAGTCTTTCTTTTATCTCCCTTTGAACAGTCACACTGATCCATTCATGGGATCTGAGAAAAGCTCCTGCTTTTTCTTGACCAAGACACTGTGGGACTGACCACTGAGAGGGAGGCAACAAGTTTTGAAAAGATTTTCCTCTAGTCCAATACCAGCTGCATACATAAATAACTTTTCACCAAAAGACAATAAACCTGTAGATTTCTACCAGCACCAACTTGTTTGAGCACTTCACTAGCATGGCAGTTCAAAGAAATCCCTACAGTCCAGAGGAACTCATGATAAACAGTTCCTGGTGCTTCCAGCTAAGTTGGATGTCACAGCCATTACAGAACTTAAGTCCTCCATTTTGGCTCACAAAGGAGATAATGACTCTAAAATCAGCTTTCCTAAACCAAAAGGAATGGTGACCTAGCATTATTTAACCTTCATCATCACTCACTGGATAACAATCAGTACTCCAGGATATCAGTCTCAAAAGCCAACATTATGTCAGCAATTAAAAAATAACAGTCAAACTACCTCTGAGCACAGAAGTACCAACCAGCTCTAGGAACAGCTGTTCTTATAACCAGATTCCATCACTATGGACCATTATCACCTTCCCGAGTCGTTCTTGGGAATATCACCTACTAGGACCAAACTGACATAGATTAAAACAGAGATCAACAGGATTAAGACTGTAAATCATGCCAGCTTTCCATTTATTGTAAAATCTCACATATATTTCTATGAATAAAGGAAGAAATATAGAAACTCAAAACAGAGGCAGATTGAGACAATTAAATACCAAAGCAAAACCAATTGCCATGCTTCTTTAAAAGAAATCATTATTTTTTTATAGTTTAGTAAACTATTTTAAAGTGTCTGAATTAAGTTTTTAAGTTTAATTTTTTTTAAAAAAAGAACAACAGAAACAACAAAACACAAAATCCCAAACCTTCAATTTTAACAAATTTGAGGACTAGAGATTTAGAATTCTTTTATATAAGCAATGAATTGGAAACTTACTCCTATTAACATTTGCATATAAATGTTGTCACTATGTTTCATGTTTCATCATGCCAGAAATGCATGTCCTCAAATCAAAACCAGCCTATATTTACAACATCATATTGCACTGTTTGCTTGCTTTGTTTTGGTTTTGTTTGAATACTGTGCCTGCTTCTCTTCCAGAGAGTCCATTAAACTTTGAATAGGTTCAAGATAATAAGAAAAAACAGCAGATGCCATCATTTTAATTAAATCCAAACACGTGGATTTAGGTCAGGAAATAACTGCTTCAGTTAACAGAATCTTAGAGCGATACCAATTAATTTTGCAGGTATCCCACCTTTTCAATGGGATCAGTTCACAGTATATCGGGTGGCAGAGCAAGATGCAATAAAAACAGGGACAGCATAACAAGTACAAATTGAAATCCTATTTTCTAATCTACCTATTAGAACACCAAACCAAAACCAAGTTACCTATATGGAAGCTGTAAAAAATGCTTATGCAAGTCAGTACAACTCCAGTGTTAAAGACATCACTTAAAGGGAAAAAAGGACAAAATAATTTCTTTAAGTTCAAACCTCTCTAAATGAATTAAAAACCTCATAGCATTCAGAAGTCTGTAAAATTGTTCACAAGTCCATGAAAGGCATACTAAATAGAATACTAAGTATAGTGGGCCAAAGTGAAGCCTGTTGATTTTTTGACCTCCAGAGGATTGCATTGTTCCTTCTTTGTATGTGCACATTCCCTATGGAAGTGAGTGTCTGGTCAATGACAATTATTTCTGAAATACTGAGAGATGCAAGTGATGTGGTCACATTTGCTTCCCTTCCTAGATTCCCTCTGATAGATAAATAATGTATAGTGTAATCGTGTACTCAGCAAACCTTTCATGAGCATCCCACAATCACAGGATTGACATTGGTTCATTGCATAAGAAGTAGTATTTTCCCAGAAAGTTAAAGAATATGATTAAAATCCACTTTCCATCAATTATTCCTACTCAGCATTTTACTTACTATCATGCACAGCTGCCTTGAATTACTAAATTAATGTTTACATAGAATCAAAATCTTCTGCAATTAAATACCCTCTTAAGGTAGAAATATTTGCATTGAACAAAAATGCAATGGCAGAGTGTGCAAAAGAAAACTGGGATGGGATGGGATGGGATGGGATGGGATGGGATGGGATGGGATGGGATGGGATGGGATGGGATGGGATGGGATGGGATGGGATGGGATGGGATGGGATGGGATGGGATGGGATGGGATGGGATGGGATAGGATGGGATGGGATGGGATAGGATGGGATAGGATGGGATAGGATGGGATGGGAGGAAAGAAACAAACTTACAGAAATAATTTGAACATTTTCAAGTGCAAGGATTTAAAAAAAAAAGTGTGACTTCTAGGTTTTCTTACTGTTACTATGACAACTTTCTCTACATTGAGTGCAGGTGTTCCAGGGATGCAAAAAAGCTCCTTGACCTTTGGCAAAATTTTAAATTCTCCAGAAGTGCTCTCCCTGTAGTATCCTAAGGCTCAGATGAAACTTAAACAGATGAAGTTCTGCCTTTTCAGCTATATCCATTGAATTTCATTTGAATTACTAGTAGTACAGAGAGGAAGGAAAAAATCCTTGTCCAGTAGTATTTAATAGGAAACAAATCTCGGGTCTATTTAGATATACTTAAGTGACTTAGCATTGTTATTCAAAGTCTAAAATCTAATTTCCAACACAAATTAATTTTGACACTCAGGAGCCTTGCAGTTGGCAATGCCTTTATCCCTGGAGCTAATTTTCACTAATTCTACTGCCCCTTATAAAGTACACACAAACATAAACACCACCACTATCCTCCAAAAATACCCTAAATAAACAAAAAACCACAAAGTATCCACTGTGCAAGAGATTTTCTTCAAGAGCATGCAACACTCTAATTAAAGACTTAGATGAACCTGGAAAACAAGATGTAGCTCCACGTGATTTTGCCAGCTATAGATCACACTAGACTAACCTGACAGCTTTTCTTCAATAGATTTTCAATACAACACAAGTGAGGTACAAAGAAAATCTTATCTAACAGGATTCCAGGAACGCATTACAGATGGTGTCACATTAGAGCTAGCATTAAAGTCAGAACACCAGGATTAGCAGCTGAATTTAAAGCATACAAGGAATTAAGGAGTTGAAGGGAAGGAAAATGACAGCAGTAAAAGGGAACGCATCTGGTCAGAAACAGGTTATTTCAAATTTCCCAAGGATTATTCTCATTAAGTATTTCATTTAGTACTCTTACCAATGGCATGGACAAAAATAAGAGTGAGAAAGTAACATTATCTTTAATGAAGAGAAAGATGAAGTTATCAGAGAGATGGAAATCTTGAGGACTGCAGTAGGAAAAGCATCGAAATTCAGTTGCATAAAAAGAAAGCAATTTTCTAAGCTAAATCGGAATTCAGGTCCAGAAAGCACCTGAAGAAAGCACATGAAGGAAAGATGATCATAAAACTATGATACAGAACCAAGAGATTATATTATGACCTTAGGACACTCCAAGTAAGAAAAATAATGATTCTACAAGACAGACTGGATAAAAATGTAATACGCTCATCAGCTGTCTTCAAGAAAGCTATTTAAACTAGAACTGGTACAGAATGAGACCCTCAGATTGAACAGGAAAACAGTGAGCTGAAAGTAAAGGGAGTTTTGGGTTGGTTGGTTGGTTTTGGGGAGGGGGTGTTAAATCTAAATATCTAAACAAAAGAATTGCCACAAGTAGAGCCAAGGCTCTGAAGAGCTACTTCAATGTCAAAGGATAAGGTTAACAAAACAAAAACCAGAACAAAACAAACCCAAACAGGCAATGCCTTGCTGTGAGTAAATGTAGGCTAGAAATGAGAAAAATCCAAACCATTAGATCAATGGTGTATTTCACAATTTTCCTGGCTGCTTTAAACATAAAGCTCACTAAATTAACGAAAGGAATTATATGGCATGGAATTTGCAGTATTAGGGGACAAAGCTTTATGACGTTAAAAGTTCCCTCTGGTTTGGAAGGAGCCTTACCTCCATCAGCTTACATAATTTTATGATAAATGAGTAACCTCTTTTTACCCCTAGAAATCAGAAAGCAGCAGATGTAGTTGATTTACATTTAAAACCTTCTGCAGGAGAGGTTAACCTTTCTGTCCATAACAGTGACCTCAGGGAAAAATCTTGCCATGACACATAAGGAAAACACATTGTTCAGACACAAACCTTTTGAATTGGCTGCATATTTTCAGCATTATCAGTTCCTCATTATTTTGAAACTACTTGTAGACATCTTTTGGAATCTATCTAAGGCAAGAAAAAGCCATGGGAAATACAAAATAAAACTTTTCTCGATGAGAGTCACTGACCTAAAATTTCATAGTCTTTAACATACTGAGCATTCCTTATCCACAATCCATTATCTATAGTATATTCCAAAGTGTCAAGTAAATACAATGAAACAATGAATTACTGAATAAATTACAGTTCTTGCTCTACAAAAAGGAAGATGTTGAAGATAGATTAGCAACATCATGTGTAGATATTAGCACTCAGCAATAATCCCAGAAGTATAATTGAATGTGTTTTTAATGGATAAATCACCTGATTATTTCAGGGAAATAAAGCCCAAAAGAAATTTCCTGTTCTCCCATCTCTGTTTCCTGTCACTATTTCTTTATTTAACTCTTAGCCTCCTCTTCTACTGCTATTTACAGCTCCTCTGTTCTCAGTGCTCACAGCTGTCCTTCTCCCAGCCCATTCCACTCTGCATTTATGCATGTACTATTAGACAATATTTTAAATGCCACACACACATTGCACCCACCCACCCTAAAGCTCATCCCCCTCAAGAGGGGCCATATATATATATATATATATGTGCACATGTCACTGTTAAATTGGCCTTCCTTGATTCTGTGGCAAATACAAACCTTGCAGCTTTCCACAATAAAATGTTTCCCTCAGAATTTATGAAAACATTACAGGCAGGCCCACTTCTGTCACTATCACTGAGCTCCAAGCCACAGTGAAATAAGGCAACCATGAAGATTTCCAAGCCAACAAGAACCTCTCCTAGGAAGCCCATAAAGGCAGGAGTAACACTGCATGTGGAGATGCCAGCTCTGTCCCCGGTGCAATATAAACATGTGCAGAAGGGCTCTGCTGAAGAAAATGTTCCATGTGCACATCAGACCCCAAGGCCAGGAACCAGCCTGGCTCTTGAGGGTTTGTTTCCATTCTAACACTTCCCTTACTGAGGCCCAGACTTTCCCTGTGAATACATTCTAAACCAGTCATGCAGTCCATAGCACAGAAACAGGCAATTCACTGCTCTTCTGCAACGGGAAAAACTCTATCCCTGTGTCTCTATCTTAGCCAATGCAAGCAAACCTTGGGAGCAGCACTGTACTCCATTTGAAAAAAAAAAAATACTGCCTCATTTGGAACTTAGCTTCAGCTGGAAAAAACATCCAACATTAGGTACAACCTAAGAAACCATTTATTAAGTGCACACCTTGCTCAGAAATATGGAACTTTCTGGCACAGAAGCACAGAGCTCCTGTCTCAGAAGCAGCAGTGACATTGTAGGGCAGAGCTAATCAAAGCAAAAAAAAACCACTTGGGCAGCTTTGCACAGCATGTTTTCACATTCATGCTCTTGTTCCAGATCCACATCAAAATCCTAGCTGATTTTAAACAGCATCTTACAACTAAACCGATTTAATAAACAACTTAAAATCATTTATCAAGACCTAAATTGCTAAAATGCCTTCTATTGGAGGCATTCTCACTGCTTTCTGAGAACATTTCATGTAAAGGCTGCCTGAGAAATGAGAACTGCTGAGCCTCTAATTTGGAAATTTTGTTTCTCTTGGGCTGATGCACTACCCTTAATTTCAACTGCTGGCAGTAAACAACTTCAATGTGAGGGCTATTAAGAAGTAATCATTCAGAGTAAGCCTCATGGGTGACAGAGCCTATGTTTCCAGGATTCAGCTGAACACTGAACAGACACAAATACGGGAAAAATGCAATTCAGTGGAATGGATGGAGAAGCCAGAAATAAAATCATGATAGCAAAACTTAATATTTTGATTTACGTGTGTGTGATTTTAACACACATGTGCCATGAAACTTGTGAGTGACCTATTAGAGATTCCTGTGACATGCGGACACATTCCTGAAGTTAAAAATCATTCCTAAACAGCTTTTAAGTCCTACTCTTAAAATGTTCCAGTATGAAAAAGGAAGTATTCTTTTCACCCACCATCCCAGTCTCTATCTTTTCAACCCTATTTCTTTTATAAAAATCCAAAGAGATTTTGTAAAAGAAAAATGAAATCGGTTTAGATATGGTAATGATCGAAAGCCTTTTATCCTATATGTATGCAGAAATACCAGAAGTCAAACACTTCTAAGCCTTCCCCCCTACTCCCCTGAATACTCCCATAACAATTCTTTAAAACTGCTGTGGATTTTGAGACAGACTAATGCAGTGGCTGTTTCATGGCATACCCTGAGGCTACAAATGCTCCCAGCCCTCAAATGTTATCCTTCAAAGTTTTTAGAAGTTTCTCAATTCTTTGTTTAGCTATCACATGGAGCCTCAAACACAAGTTTTACACAAGCTTCTACTGAAAATAATTAAAAATCTCCCTGCCTTTATAAATAATTCAATACAGAAAATACAACATATATCATATGCTGGCTTCATTTCATTGTCAAATCTGAGGTGTGCATTTTGCTCATGGGCATTGAAGGCAGTTTTTTATAAGTGCATAAACATCACCTGACTTCAAAAAAAGATATTCAATGCTGATTTATCCCATGTCAGTTTATAATTGTGCACAAACCAATTAAAACATTATAGTAGGGTTCCACCTGATTACATTTCTGCATTTTCCTTAAATGTTTAGAGAAAGGTAAGTAAAATCAACACAAGTTTCATAAAAGTTGGGAAAGAGATACTTTTGACATAAGAAGTACTTGATATTGAGGGAAATCCAGAGTTCACCAGTATTCTGGGAACAGTTATCAGCCTGTACAGACACAATTTTATTTGGATAGAGCAGTCATTTCTCTAAATTCACAGAAAAAATATAGCATGAGAGTTGCAGAAGGAATTAATTATAAGACAAATCAACTATTGATAAAAACAATACTTTTCAAAATAAATTCATGATTGTCAAAGTTTTCATGCTCTATAAGCATAATTAGCTAGCAGACATTAAATACTTTTATTTAGAAACATGCTTTGAAAGCAAGCTTGGTTTGTAGCTGGACAGCAAAACAAAAAAGCTGCTACAAACAACTAACCAAAAACCTTACATGCAAAATTAAGAAAGCAAACAAAAAGCCTACACATTTTCCTTCTACTGCACACTCTGTTCTTGCGTTCTGGGTTGTCATGACACAGGGTGGACTCATCCTGCTGACTTGCACCAACAGAAACTTCCCCAACTTCAAGGATTTCAAACCCTCAATACTGTTCATGACACAGGTTTGGAGAAGGATCTCTAACACTGCAGATTAATCACTAGTGCTTCTGATAGTGCTTCTACATTTCAATGTAAGAGCAGAATTAATCTAGTAACATGGATCTGTTTTATTATTGCCATTCAGAACTCTGAGAGCAGTAAAACCTTTAAGAATTGTATCAGTTCCAGGCTGCTACTCTGAAAGGCTACTAACAACAAAGGATAACTGAGATACAGATAAAAATATTGTTCCCCCTCACTTGAAGGCAATAAGGATAAAAATATTTTAAATTGGGTGCATCCCCTTCTCACAATAGTGAGAAGAAATACACAAAAGAAGAAAATGTATCGGTAAAATTCCTCCCTTTAAGTTTGAATGCAGCCAGACATGTAAGTGGCCAGAGACAGCAGTTAAAGGATGGGCCTGTGCAGAGCTGACACCATCCACTCTCTGCCTGAGACATCCCATTCTGGCCTGCAGGAGAGCCACTGCATGGGCACAGCACTCACCAAAGGGGATGCTCTGCAGCAGCTGATAAACAAACAAAAGCTCTGCCTCTATGGCCTGTATCTAGGACTGTATATAGTTCTGGCTGTGAACTTGCCTATGGAATGAGAACTTCCAATTCCCTCTTAACTCTAAAAAAGTCACTATTTCTTACAAAGTAACCTTCACAACTAAAGTCCTACCAGCAAAATTAGAAACAGAAGAAATGTGGCTCAATAGGGACATATTGTGCCAAGTGAAACAATAACTGGGGCAGATTTTTATACCAGTTGTTATGGAATGATTCAGCGCTAATCTCACTGTCTTCCATAATGTTAGTATAATCCATTAGTTTCCTGTGTATGTATTCCAGCATAACCAGGGTTAGAATCAGGGTCATCCAGAGGGATTGTAACATGTCTTGCACTTGTGGTAGTAACCATGCTGATTCCCTCCGAGTTACTTGAAACTCGATATTTTGGCTTGGATATATGTACACCCAATACAGTACTGCTTTCATCTGTAGGATTGGGAAATTAAATTCTTTTTCAAAGACGTTCCTTTAGAGGAGAAGTAATGTTTTAGCTTTCACTAATCTTAAGCTTTCAGTTGTGATTAAGGAGATCAGCATCAAAACCAAATGAAAAATCGAGCAATTTTACTTCCTTGAGTTTAATAACTTCTTAATTTAAGATAGGATATTTATTTTCACATAAAGTATTGGCAATTTTTTGGCTTTGAATACCTTCCCTTTTAAAAATGAAGGAAAAAGCACTCCACTTGTGATTGCTTTGACATTATATTACCCCATCACATAGAATAATTCAAGCTCTCCAGACTCAAGCTGGCATTTAGGAAGCCAAATGATCAAGCCATATCAGTAACTTAGCTCTGTTTCTAAATATTTAGGTACTCTGCTTTCTTCTGTGTTTTTAATTGGACGCAAAGACTGAAACTTGTCTTCATTCCTTTTCTGATTTACCATTTCAAAGAGAACTTTTTCATATTTCTAATTATGATTGTCCAAGTTGTTACATGATGGAGCCCAGGAATTACACAATAATCATAACATTAATTCAAGAAAAACTAGAAATTAAAGTAAGAAATTCTGTGCTATGGGATGAAAGGAAAAATTGAAAATATGATACTAAAGGATCATATTTATCTTATTTTTTTAACAAGCCTCCCTGGCCCAGTAGCACAGGTGAGGCTACAGCAAGTCCTGTGCTCAGTTCTGGGCTCCTCACTGAAAGGCATTGAGGGGCTGGAGCGAGTCCAGAGAAGGGCAGCAAAGCTGGGGAAGGATTTGGATCACAAGTCTGGTGAGGAGCAGCTGAGGGAGCTGGGGGTGTTTAGCCTGCAGAACGGAGGCTCAGGGTAGACCTCATCACTCTCTACAACCACCTGGAAGGAGGTAGTGTAGCCTGGTGGGGGTTGGTCTCTTTTAACTAACCAATATCAAAGCTGTGCCTGGATTTGTGGCTGCAGATGCTTTATTTAAAGAGATTTCTCATAGTCTTATTACCGTGGCTAGGAAAATGAGAAGCAGTCCTTCTGAGAGTCTTTGTCAGGTTTCATGCTCATCACAAGCCAGCTGGTGCTTAAAATTAATTACAATTGGTTACCTTAGTAACACTAAATCAAGCTTGAAAGTTTCAATATTGTTTATCCTTATAGGTTTCCACAGCAATTTCAGCTGCAATGGTAAAAGATTGAGGACCAAAGTTCATCAGAAAAGCAATCTAAACTGACCCCACCACTGAACCAGCACCCCTTTCTCTCTCCACCTTTCAAAAATGCATTTATAGCTTGTTGCATTCTGTTTTAAAACATCTGAACTTTGAGCATCTACCCTTAAAAGGCCGTTCATAAAATACCTACTGTTCACATCAGATACCTACTGCTCAAGTCATAGATTCTTAGTTCTCTGCTAAATTGGTATTGATTTATGTTCAATTAAAAGCATAAAGTAACTGGGCTGAAAGCAGAGACTGAGAAGTTTGTTTTGTTTTTAAATAGAGAAGAATAAAGCTCCTTTTATATACATCAGGCCACTCTTGGCAGTCCAAATTCCCTCTATACTTAGGATCAAGAAGTGTCAGAAAAACATGAAGTCTTACTCAGTTGCCTAGGCTTGAAAATGAAATTTTATTTTACTGGTAAAGTGGACATTGCAGTGTACAGATTTTGCTGTGGGGTGAGGAGTGGAGGGTTGTAAACTTGCTACCTAAATGCTTGGGTATATTTTGATAACCCATTCTTTTCTACCTTGGAAAGGTAAAGATCTTACTTTCAATGCAACTGCCAAATTTATAGGCTAATTTTGTACTTGCTACAGAATTAGTTTGAGACTCTCCTCTTAAGATCTTTATAGTATAAAACACTAACAGCTGAGAGTTCTGAACAAAGCTTCTTCATATTACTGCAAACTGAAAACTTTAGTCAACCGAGCATCTATTTCCCTTCAAAACATGAGCTGATACAGTCATACCCCTTACCCGAATTTTATCCTCTCCACCATGACATTTGCCTCCTTCTATGTCATACAAGGAAAAAGTAATCTTTTTTGGGTAAAGGACCACTTTTTTCCTTCTACAGCCAAGGCAATCCTAACACCCTCACCCTGCAAGTGGTTTTCCACAGTTGTTTCTCACCCTACAGCTTTTGTCACAAAAGCTCAGGTATGATAAATTCCACTAAATTGACATAACCTCTCTCCTTACAGGTCTACAGAACAAAACTGGGAAACAAAGCTCAGGGTTTGAACAAGTCAAGTCTTAAGAGCTCAGCTACATGGCAGGAGAGCACATAGCTAAGGCTTAAGGTAAGAAGAAAATCAGTGGTTTATTTGTTGATAACAGACCCTTCAATTCTTACTTCTCTGTCTCCTTGTCAGTGCCTCTTCCACACTGCTACCTCCTAAAACATTCATAGTGAGATGCCTACTGTCTTCTTTTCCTGATCCTCGTGCCATCACCCACGCTGAACACTTGGAGTAGGAGACACCACATTTGTGTGCTGGAGAGAGCACCTAGCAGAGCTCACACACTCAGAAGAGCAGAGCTTCTCCTCCGGATCCTCTGGATGGCCTAACTTGGACTCACACACCCACCTCATGGACCATAAAGGAAATACCTGAATAGGACCTTCCCCTGCTAATGGGATCTAAAACAAGCAGTGTATGCATTGCCCCTCCTGAAAATTGTGAGAGGATTTCACTGAGTTCCCTTCTTCTTGTAGAGCCTGGAGTGAGGCTGTAAAGAGTAAATTGACAGCTGCAGAGCTGAAGAATACAGTGACCTCCCTTGGTAAAAATACCAGTATATCAGTTGATGCAAAATAATGTCCATTCAGAAGATGAAGAATGCGATGCAATTAACCTCACTTTGCAATCGAGGCAAGTGTACAGGCAGAGCTCTGACACCCATGATCAAAGCAAGTCAAAGGCATTTCTTGAAAAGCGCTATTTAAAAACATCCTCTCTTTCACAGCAACAAATAAAAAATGTGATCTTTTCACTTTTCCACTTGCACACAGAATTAGCACCACAGAGACACAGGGGTCCTTACTGGTCTAGAACAGCACATTAAAATTCCTCTTTCTTTTCACACATTATATAGAAGCTTTCTCTTTATAGAAGGTATTTCTTTTGCAACTAATATAACAGGTGAAACCAGAATACTTGACTATGAGAAACTATGCATTGAAGTGAAAGTGTGGAGTAGCTGAGCATTGACCTCTCCCTGCTCCTAGTGCTGCTCTCACTGGCACAGCCATAGAGAAAGAAGTAGGCTGATTAGCACAGAGTTGTGAGAACAAACCTGAGATGTGCAGGGACAGGAAGTCCCCTATTGTCCAGCAGGAGGAGGAAGAGAGGAAGAAAAGCATGCAATTAAAATAATACATTCCTTGTGAACAGAGATGAAACCACGGGAGTATCCAGCGGGTGAATTTAGGTGCACCTTTCCTTGAAGTGATCTATTCATAGAGCAGCCTGCTACTGCCTCATTAACTCTGCAGATCTGGGGTTGAGAGGTACAGCATTGCTTTGCCCCTTGGATGCTACTCCATTCCAATGCATTCCTTTGTCACAATTAATATTAGTTAAGAACTAATCAACAAGAATAAAGATTGAAGAACTTAGTCTTTGGAATTCAAGTATTATGATACTGCAGGTTTCAAAGGTTGACACAATCTGACAGATTCTGTGGAGTTTATTAATTAAGTACAAATCCAGGCCTTTATCTAAAATTTTTCTAAAGCCTACCTTTCCTCATCTCATATACCTTTCCTCATGACACAGCTGTCAGGAGGAATGCATAGTTTTACCCCTAAAATACCTGTTCCACTGTAGTGCTTGCAAATAAAAGTAAATAAACAATGTTTAAAAGCTGGTCAATTTTTCATACAACTCTTATGCTATGATAGAATCCATCAGCTACATTGCTATTTCAGCTAGAGACCACTTTATAGGAGAAACCACCAATCAGCCTGAAATTTCTGCTAAGGGGGATGACATCTCAAAAAAATTTGTCCCTGCTAATGAACTTCAAAAGTGCAGCTTGGGCTCAGATCTTCTGTGTGACAGGCTAATGTAGCACCTCACTGGTCTACCTGGCTCTCTTTTTTTTGTTCTTAATCTTATGCTGCATGTATGGGTATCTGCCCTCTGTGTGCACTGCTCATCAGATAACACTAGGTTGCTATAGTGATTACTTAAAAAAGAGAAAAAAGTGAAAGCTGAATTGTGGAGAACCCTGAGGCTAAAAGATGGATAAATTACCAATACCAAAAATGAAACTTAAGTATCATTTTTCCTGAATCCTGCCAGAGCTGTTTGTAAGGGAGTATATTCTCCTTTATGAAACGAAGGCAATCTGTTTCTTCTCTTAAATCTTTCTGATTGGTACCTGTTTTGAAGTGATATCACAGAAAAGGGGTAAAGTGAAGTGGTGAAAAAAAATTCTGTATATTAATTTAGTACTTACCCAAGATTTTTGTTTTGGGATCAAATGGAGTTAAAATCATCTTTATGTAACACAAAATGATATGAATCACAGGAAAGTTAAATAAGATGCCCAAGGCTAAAAATGGTCATTACTTCCTGAAACCTGAGCTCAATCATTCTACATTGCTGTTTCAGGTAAAGATTTATAAGTCCTCACTAAACAAAAATATGGATAACAAAGACTCATGCTCTTCCTTAGGTAATGAACATTTATGCACTCATTCACAGTTTATAGAAAGAACACAAAATTAGAAGCAAATATCTAACCAAAGTAAGCATTTAAGCCCTACAACCCTTTAGTTTTAAAGCCAGAATTGTCATACTTTCCTCCAGTGAAGCTGAAGAGCCCAACCTGCTCTGGAGTCTGGGTGTATATACCACCTACACTGCACTCTTCCACTGCCAAGCCCTCTGCCCCACCACAGCCCAGGAGAAAAGCAAGAGCCTTTCTCTGACAGACCCTTAGGAAGAATTGAGACTCCCACAGTGTTCAAAACAAATCAGTAAAACCTCAGAAAAGCAAGTCTCTACTCAACAAAAGAGGGGATAGAAACGAGTTGGGACCCAAAGTCACTGACATAAAAGGCAGCATCAGCATCCCCTCAGGGAACTCTGTGGCTTTAAAGAGTTTCCAAAAGTTAAATCACTTGAAAGCCATGACTCAAACTAGCTGGCTTGCTGCAAGTGCAATAATTAAGATTCTAGTAAAATCAAACACAGATCTAGATATCAAGAGTAGCACTTATTTATAATATTCTATTATTGTTTTAGTCAAACATTCACTATAGCTCTGAACTTTCAGAAACAGAGATATCTATAGACTTCCACAACATCAGGTTGGTGAATTATTTCAGGAATACAGGCATATTTGAAGGTAGTTCCATGGACAAATATGGGAAACTAATGCCTAACTAAACCTTCACTACTGACCTCATTTCAGTTCCATATAGCAGAGGATTTAGCTGCATGTCACTAGCACCTTCCTCATGATCTTCATAGCTCTAATTTTAGTGGATTTAATCATCACGCCAAGATTCTTTTTGCTTTAGAATTTCATCCACTGGGATATGTCAATGCTGGAAGGAAGTGATAAACACTCCAGGTAAATTCGTACCAAAAAACATTTAAATTGTGTGCTTGGAAACTGCTGGGATTTTTTGGTACTCTTTTAGCCCTTATTGGCAAGAAATTTGGGGGAGACTTCCTTCTTTTTCTGGGAGATGGGAAATTTGCAATAGTTTTCACTTCATCCTTCTGTTTTCTTAATTAATGGTGGGTACTCTGCCTCTCAAGGTACAGAGCCTTTGTCCTGATACTTGACTGAAATAACCAGCCTTAAGATGATGCATAAATTATCTGCATAATATATAATATATATATAATATATATATTATTATAATAATTATAAATTATTATAGCCATCACCTCCCTGTCTGTAAGGTTAAACCAGCACTGATTTAACCAGGGCATTCATACAAAACTGTGCTCTTAGGGAGAATATTCAAATACAAGCACTTTCTCAGATACTGAGAAAAGCCATTGAAATATCTTCTTTAGAACACACAGGAAGCCAGCCACTGGGAAATAAAAACTTCAATGAAATTAAAGAATCTAATCTGAAGAATATTTAGGTAAATTTCTGGTAAATTGCACAATTTATTGTCATTCTCTCATTAGCTAATTTCAAAGCTTTTTTTAAAAAGTGACCATTGAAGTTTACTACTTTGTCTGAGTGGGAAAAAAGCCCTGTCTCTTCATTCTGTGAAGGTTTGAAAAGTCAGAAACAGGGCAGGTGGAAAGGCAAAAGGAAGAAAAGAAGCTATTTGGTAACAAGCAGGAGAATGTGAAGCCTGGTACAATTCCAAGACAAAAAACTGCTACATTTTAAGTAGACGCCTTAAGGTACCTTGTATGATTTGTGGAGAGATATAAGCTTAGAAGTATCTATGACAGCCACAGAATTCCCTTCCTATAATGAGTTAACTAAGGGTATTTAAAATGTAGTATCTTTATCTAAAACTGAATAAAAGCCGTAATTTCTTTTATGGGTATTTACACATTTGAGATAAAGTAATTACACCATGGAAATTCTAAAAGTAATTACTTCCCATACATTTATATTCCAGCCCAGAGATCGAATACCTGTTGGTTGCCTTTCCTACAGAGAATTACTTGAAAGTTTTTGCATTCTCTCCTAGGGCTGAAATACAATAGGAATCTACAGAGAACATCAATTTTCTTTGCTTTTCTAAGGTTTACAACTTCCCTGTAGTATTTATCAAGAAATATACAACTCCCCATAGTTAGAGCTGTGCAAGCTAACAGTAGGAATTCTTGGTGTTGATGGAGCTATTGATCATCCAAACATTAAAATTATGTCTCCTGTAGTAAACGCCAATAAAACAGAGGTACATTAATCAGGAAATCAATAGGCTTGTCAATAGAAGGGCTAACTTTGACAATGTAATGCAGCAGGCAGACTGACTGGATGGTGGACCAAAACAAGAAACCCAGGCAGTGACCTTTTTGTTTGACTTCTGGCTGTGCTGAATTACTGTAACTGGAATGCACAGAATGAAAGGAGAGAGGTAAGGAATTAGCTGTTTAAATTGTTCCATCGGAACAAAATTTATTGCTACAGTGACCTTTAGTTGTTCACTTGAAAAAAGGGAGAGAGAGAGAAAAAAGAAAAAAGGAAAAAGGAAAAAGAAAAAAATGTAAAAAAGAAAAAAAGAGAAAAGAAAAAAAAGAGAAAAGAGAAAAAAGAGAAAAGAAAAAAAAGAAAAAAGAAAAAAGAGAAAAGAGAAAAAAGAGAGAAGAAAAGAAAAAAGAAAATAGAGAAAAGAGAAAAGAGAAAAGAGAAAAGAGAAAAGAGAAAAGAGAAAAGAGAAAAGAGAAAAGAGAAAAGAGAAAAAAGAGAAAAGAGATAAGAGAAAAAAGAGAAAAGAGAAAAAGAAAAAAGTAAAAAAGAAAAAAGGTGGAGGGGGTCAAGGAAAAAACTACACCACCACAAACAAAAGAAAAGAACCACCACCACCTGAAAACCAAAAGCAAAACACAAACCCAACATCCAAACTCCAAATTTCCAGATCATGTTTTTCAATTTTGCTGTTAATACCTTTTTCATATGGGTTAACTGAAATTGCATATTCTAATCCCTGACCTGAGGAGATGGTTCAGCTTAACTGAGCCCTGCACTCTGAATAAATATTTGTAATGTCCTCAGCCTGAGCACTGTGCTGCAAGATACTTTGGGATAACTTAGCTTGTTTTTTACATTTGTTGAAGGACACAAATTTACTGAAAAAATATTTGAAAGTTTATATGTGAAAACCAGAATTATATACAAGTTAATGGGGAAAGTTATTTTTCTGAGTTGCATTGAAATATTTTACCAAGTTTTGATGAAAAAGCATACATTAGACACTAGAAAAACAGGTAGCAAACAGCGGCTTATTACAGAAGACTTATAATTTAAATAAAATATTGCAAAGAATTCTGTTATTTGTTATAATTCTGTTTTTTCTGTTATCTACATGCAAGTGCAACTTTGTAAAATAAAATAAATTGATTTCACAAAGGGGGAAGTCATAGGAGATTCCTGATATTCCGTAACTCTCTTCTCACTTGTATGTCTGGACCAATATATTGCAAAGCAATACACTTTTCAAACATGCATTACTACTCCTGATGTCTAAAATTAGAAATCATTGTTGCATCCAGGCAGGATATTTTCAGGCATATGAAACTGACTGCAAAAACAAAGATTACAAAAATAACCCTCCCCATAACTATCTTGAGTGTTCTCTAAATTCAAAGCTGTCCTTGTTATGTTTTACTTTCCTACTACAGTCTGGGAAGAAAACCTAGTCTGAATCTAGGTAAGAGTATCTAAACCAGAATTTTCCACAATGCAGATCAAGCTTTTAATTAATTTATTTCAAGCATTCCACAGTGGGGCAAAATCAATTCTCAATTTTACAAATTCCATATACAGAATTGTTGTAGACTGGCCATTGCAGACCTGGCCACTTCATCTCGCATTACTGCTGAATATATTGATTAAACAAAGACCAGAAGCTGACAGGAACTAAAGAGCCGGTGTTTGAGTATGGATGATTCTGTCCATCCAATTTCAGATCAATTACTAAGCTTCTGTCAGTGAAGTATTTGTTTTGAGAAGGAATAAAGAAAAAAAAGACATCTGTTCACTAACTTGCTAAATAGTATTGAATATATCAATCAGGCAAATTTATAAAACAGCAAACGAGCTCTGTGTTACCTAGTGTATTAAGTGTATGTGAAAACAAAGGGAAAATAAATTTTACAAAAAGGCTTTACCTATCCTATACAAAAGCAATATCTACTAGAAAAGCAGCCCACATGTGTATACCCAGAGGTATTAAATAGACCACTGATGTGGTGTCCAATACAATGCAGCAGCATTCATAATAATGTCAATATCATCTGAGTCATCCCCAAATGTAACCTCTCCCCTTTAAGGGAACAAAGGGAAAGAAAAAAATCCCAGTGAAGGAAAAAACACCAGCTCTCATAAAGAAGTGTGTTTCACCTCAGACCTATAAATTACTACTCACTACACTGAAAAAATGATCTAAAAAAAATGCAGTGGATTCACTTAAAGATCCTTCTTTGCCATATTGAAATAAAACCTGATGATGTGATACTATCCAAAGTACATAGCAATAGTGCAACATAAAGTTAACCATACATCTTGCTAATAAATTATATATGGTGGCAAAGTTTAGGTTCTTAAAATGATAGTGCAACACATCCCCAAATTTTATTCCTAAAAGTGATTTTATTTTCTCTTTTTCTCATTAAAAAAAAAAAATAAATCTTTTTGTCTCTCACAGCTCTCGTTTTCTCTCTTTTCCTGTTTGTGTTCCTTTTCACTATTTGTGCTAAACATTAACAGTTACCAGTGATAACTGGCAAAAGCCCAGGCAACTACTTTTAGGGAAATTGTGTTTGATTGTTTATAAGCTTATAAAAACATCATTAAGTATCAGAAATCCATTTCTTGAATCTTATGTTGTTCCACATTCTTCTGATGGAAATCCGGAGAGAATTCAGACAATCCCACTCAAATAATAACTCCAAAGTCAATGCTTGATTCAGCAGCAAAGTAGGACTTTGTAAAATATATAAAGTTTTGGACATTTGCTTCTTCAGGTACAGACTCCATCACAATGGAGACTGACCCTGTAGCCTGATCTATCAAGAATTCTGATGATTGTCCTAGTGCTGCTGGAATACAAAACCTTTCCATGCCACTGGAAATGGGTCTTTTAACAAAGATTAATGTTGACCATTGTGATAACTTCTCTCTAGTTTTATTTACTTTTCTAACTGTGCTGGGATGTGACACTGTGAAGACATGCAGTTTTTTGTTTCTTCACTATTTTTTTATTAGATATTTTCTTATTAGACAAGCTCCTCCCTTCCTTTTGAGGTATATTTCCACTTACACCTGGAATATGTTAATTTTTGTTGAAGATATTTATGGAGCAGCAGTCACTACACAATCTAGGTGCTATAAAATTATTTTTATTCTTACCACATTATTTCCTTCTCACATGCATGTATGACCCAGTTATAGCATAGAATATGTTTCATAGCAGAAAATAGCCTTAGTTTTGGAAGCCAAATTAGATAGACTTACATTGGGAATAAAGGTTATAAATTTTTTCCCCATAACAGGTAATTATAAGCGTATTTATCACTCACATCTCACCACAGAAACATTCCAACACAACCTACTACAACACAATCTACTTCAGCAAGTTGACCCCTCTGCTCAGCACGGGCCAGGCTTTATCTGTCTGGACTACTTCATCTTTTTCTGCTCCCTCCAATTAAAAAAGACTGGATAGAGGGTCCAAAGGAGGGTCACAAAGTTTCCCAAAGGGCTGAGAAACCTGCACTTTGAGGACTTGGCTAATTTCATCCTGGAGAATAGAAGGATTAAGTGGGAACAACATCACAGTTTTCCAGTGCTTAAAGGGCAGCTAGAATATGAAGGGAAAGGTCTGTCCTCACAGGGAGCCACATGGAGAGAACAAGGGACAATCTGTGCCAGCTGCACCACGAGACATTTCACCTTGATAGAGGAAAGAATTTTTTTTACAGTGACTGTAAAACAACAAGTGACTGGAACAGCCTTCCCAGGTACATGGTAGAATCCCCATCGCTGGAAGTTTTCAAGAGAGCTGGACTGACATTAGATAATGTCACCCAGTCTCCTTTTCCACAAACTGCTGCACCAGGAGATCTTTCAGGGTGTGGTCAAACCTGGGCTATTCTATGATTCTCTGTTCAGGGCTTCAGCATGACTGGGCTATGAGTTTGGGAGACTTTAAGACCTTTTGGCTTGAAAGAAAAGCTTAAATGCAGTTTATAATTTTTCAATGCCTGTCATAGTGCCTCTACAGATTCCTACCTACATTTTAAAGCTGTCCTTACTGCTTGTCACAGGAGACCCCATATGTGTGTCCAGAGTACCACAGTAAAGCTAGAATGATCATGTGAGCTTAATGAAACCCCTCCTCTTCAACCTGGCTGTCCAAGCTGCATCCCTCTTCACAGGAGCAGCACAGAACAGAATGGAGGACTTAAAGCTGAGCACAACACTATGATGTTTAATTCCTGAATGGAATATTCACTTCAGTTAAGTGAACAGATACCACAGTTGCCGATTAGGAGCTACATATAAAACTGCAAGGTATGTCTTGGTAAACAAAAACAATGTATAACAACATCAGACTCTTCAGAATTCCAATAAATTTGAAGATAAAAAAAGAAAAAAAAAACCAACAAAGGCATGCTCCTAGTGTAATTGCAAGACTATTGAAGTTTGCTAAGAGTACTGATCAAATAGTGTGGAAACATTTACATCAGATAGTAGAAAATGAATCTGAGAAAATGGGTAAAGAGCAAGGTTTTCTGGGTCCAAAAAATAAAAATTCTTTTGTAAGTAAGGGGCAGACATAACTGTCTTACCTGAAGGTGTCAAGATGACCTGAGGAAACACTTCACATGTCAGTTTCTGGAAAAAAAAAACACAAAAACAGAGACGAGAAAGAAAGGTAAGTAGTTTGAAGCTCATTTCCACTTTTATTAAATAAATAAATAAATAAATATTTTATTCTTTTTGATGTTTTATCCTCTGAGCATTTGGTCAGAATTAGAGACAATAAACATTGCTGTGCCTCCTTCACAGGAATATCACGTGTGTATTTGCTCAAAAACCAGAGTCTTTGAAAATCAGAACTGTAAGATTTTTCCACATTCATATTTTAAGGTACTTTTAAATCATATACAGGCTTTTGGGGAGATGGGGGGAAGATGTTTCATCAACACTATGCTGTGTAACTATTTCTAGTTACATGAAAATGAACTTCCAGCTGCTTGTGACCTCTCATTCAGAAATGCACCTATTTCAGTGCTGACAGCTGCAAAGCAGTAGTGATCTCTACAAACTGGACTGCAAACTATCCAAAGAGAAATAGGAGAGAAGATTTAATGTCCATTTTTGTGCAAGACAGCTTTTTCCTCCTGCATCTTCATTCCAGAAAGTCCCTTCTTGAGGAATGCACAAAATCCCTTCTGTAAATTAAGTGTTTTGTCACATCACACTCTTGTGACAGGTAGATGTAGTAATTACCTGCAGAGAAGCCAAAGACTGTAGAATGAAATCTTGACTGCTAAAACTGTTATTTTTATTTACTTCATCAAACTACCTTAATAACTGCGCATCTGTCAACTGCAGTTACTGTGTCTGTCCTGCTGTTTATCATGGAAAGATTTAGGGCAGTATATTACAAATTCTGGGGATTTTTTGTGGTGGCAGACTGAATTATCTTATGAAAGAGGGTCTGTTTGCTGGGGTTGTTGAGTGAAACTCAGGAATTAGGCAGAAATGCTAACTTTGTAGTGTCTCATGGTACTTATGTGAAAACATACATCCTGAAGTGGAAAAATACTATGAAACTGTATCAACATACTTTCACGATTTTTAACTGCATTAGAGGACAGAGTTTTTTCTAGGAAGTGATTCATTTAGAGGATGATTTAAAAACTACGGATGACATTAACACACACAGACCTCAAGTGAGACAGGAGTTCTGCTGCCCTTGACACCGTAGAAATGTATAGAAAAGACCAGTAGGTTGGGAAAAAATATCTTCAGCCTTCATTTTGTACATATAAAAAAGTAAAGGAAACATCAGGGGGCAGCAAAGGCCTCTAGGCAGGTAGAGAAGTAAACTAGACAGGGTATTTTCTCTACAGTAGGGACTGAGAAACAAAGGGGAAAAAAAGTGGTTTATTTGTTTCTTCTGATTCCCCCTTAACCTCTCCAGCTGCTTCCACATAGTGGATCCCTACTCGCTATGTAGCAGCTGTAAGCCTGAAAAGAGGAATGATGCTATTTGGTCGAGTCCTAATGTATTTTTGTAGCCTAAAGAGTTTAATTCCCAGATTAGCACAGTTGAGTCACTAACAAGTTATCTTACTGTGAGATCAGTCGGGTCACTATTGAGTCAGGCTGCATCTTCAGCTATTAGAATACTGAAATCCAAAAGGAAGAGAATTCATTAATAGCAGGAAAATGAACGGTACCAATCCTGCACTGTCTGCAGCCAGGGCATATTTTGGGAACTGTGACAAAGCTTGTGATTTCTGATTACAGTGTCCCGGGGGAGTCATATTCCCTCTTAGCAGAAGTTATATTTCAGAAGCCTTTTTGTTTATTATTATTTTTTTCTGATTCTGGTTCTTATGACCAAGAGGTTCATGGTATTTAAAAAATATAAACCTGTCCACATGAGAAGGTCTAATGATAAGTACAACATCCTCATTTGTGTACAAAAAAACCAGCACATCAGACAGCACATGCAAACAATGTGCACTTATATAATTTAAACTGACCCAGTCAAATGGATTACACATGAGGGCTAGCAGTGGTAGAAGCCCTTCATGACATTACAGATTATGAAATCCTTCGTGATGGGCTGGTGAAAATAACTGAGTAGGTTTTCTTACTTATTTCAGCACACACGGCTACTAATGGATTGTTCATGGACTTCTGGTCAAATCCTATTCAAGTGTGTGCCAGCTCTTCTCCATACAGCTATCAAAAATAGTATGTCAGAAAGAAAATTGATTTTCCTTATATTCACAAAGGTGAGGTAAAGTGATTAATCCATTGTCATCCAGCATTGGAGGGTCTGCAGCACAGAAGTAAGATTTGTTTCAGAACATAACTGACATTTATAACAGATCTGTTGAGATTATTTAGACAAACAATCTGATCAACACCAAAAATGCTTTTTGGAGTTATGTTGAGGCAAGCACTTTGGTGCTCCAGCCAGCTTTTCCAAAGTGGCTTGTGGTACATAACAGATAAGAGCAGAGATCCCCATCTTAATACCTCTCCATAATCTGAGCTATTTTATCTTGCTGAAACATTGGTTGATGGCAACTGCAAGGCATATGCATGATATTTGCAGTTGTAGCAGCTGCCCTATACTCTCATGATGGAAGAGAGAGTGTAAAGCACCAAGAGATGCTTTACCAAAAAAAAAAAAAAAAAAAAAAAAAGAGAGAGAGAGAGAGAGAGAAAGAACAGATATTGGCTCATATGGAAGCTGTGGAGGATGCAATAGAGTCAATTTCATCTCCTGAAAATAGGCACACTTCGGCTGATTAGAGACCAAAGCAGTTATCTGCAAATGACTGTCTGGATTAATGCTGAATTTTGCCTCATCGCTATTCAACACCATATCTGTAGTCTGAGAGAAAAATGAAAACAAAAGTGGGGAATAGAAAATAAAAAGAGATCAAAAAGGAGAGAAAAGATGTCACTTCTTTGTAACAGAGATGTATTCCCACCAACCTTTTCTTCAAAGCTATGGAGTTTATTTTGCAGGAGAATTATCTGAAATAAAGCAGCTGAAAAATAAGTCTAAAGGGGGGTTATTTAGTTAAAAGTTTGAAAATAACCAACTGGTTTTAGACCTTGTGTACATTTTCATTCATGCAAAAGAACCCTCCTTAGGCACATCTTAAGAATGATATAATCATTATATAAGCTTTTCTTTATAGTAAATGTGATACGAATCACATTCCTCTTACAATGCCTATATTTAGTTCTGCAATGTTTACATGTAAATATTTTCTTTTAAAAATAAATGGCTCATGCACAAGATTTCCTCTCGCATGATATTGTGCTGACAGTTAAGTACATTAAAAATATAAGGTTTTTTCTAAATTTAGCAGACTAAATCAATGCATTTTCTTACCTGATCATTTCTACAATAATTTGTTTGCAACACAGCTCCCCACAAATCCAGTTATCAATAGAAATCATCCGAGCATCTGATGGTGATCCAAATATCAAATTAGCAACATTGTTATAGATTTGGGTTACTGTTATTGTTGCCAACAATTTCATAACTTCATTTTTAAAGGGCAATTACTCCACAGCTGTTGATTGATACTAAACTAAC